>NC_064628.1:11010000-13410000 GCF_023864275.1 Schistocerca cancellata | reverse complement strand
GTTGGCCCTGTGTGCCTCGGTCGTATGCAGTCCTGATTGTGGCGCGCACCAAGGCAGAAGCGACTCTCATCGCTGAAGACTACACGTCTCCATTCGTCCCTCCATTCACGCCTGTCGCGACACCACTGGAGGCGGGCTGCACGATGTTGGGGCGTGAGCGGAAGACGGCCTAACGGTGTGCGGGACCGTAGCCCAGCTTCACGGAGACGGTTGCGAATGGTCCTCGTCGATACCCCAGGAGCAACAGTGTCCCTAATTTGCTGGGAAGTGGCGGTGCGGTCCCCTACGGCACTGCGTAGGATCCTACGGTCTTGGTGTGCATCCGTGCGTCGCTGCGGTCCCGTCCCAGGTCGACGGGCACGTGCACCTTCCGCCGACCACTGGCGACAACATCGATGTACTGTGGAGACCTCACGCCCCACGTGTTGAGCAATTCGGCGGTACATCCACCCGGCCTCCCGCATGCCCACTATACGCCCTCGCTCAAAGTCCGTCAACTGCACATACGGTTCACGTCCACGCTGTCGCGGCATGCTACCAGTGTTAAAGACTGCGATGGAGCTCCGTATGCCACGGCAAACTGGCTGACACTGACGGCGGCGGTGCACAAATGCTGCGCAGCTAGCGCCATTCGACGGCCAACACCGCGGTTCCTGGTGTGTCCGCTGTGCCGTGCGTGTGATCATTGCTTGTACAGCCCTCTCGCAGTGTCCGAAGCAAGTATGGTGGGTCTGACACACCGGTGTCAATGTGTTCTTTTTTCCATTTCCAGGAGTGTATTTTTGGAGCCCCGCAGAAAGACATTCGTGGCTGTCGGTTTCCTCCGGGCGAGGAGATGCACGCCTGGGAGCAATCATGGTTCCGTAGGCGACCGCTAACTTTTTTCCATGAAGACATTGACGATCACGTCTCACAGTGACGTAAATGTAGTAATAGTAATGGCGATTACTTTTGAAGTAATAAGAAGTTTACTTACCTTTCTTCCATCTGTCTCGATTTCATTTCACTGCCTCTTAACTAAGTAAAAAAATAGAAATTAATATTTATCTGGCCATTAAAATTGCTACACCACGAAGATGACGTGCTACAGACGCGAAATTTAACCAACAGGAAGAAGATGCTGTGATATGCAAATGATTAACTTTTCGGAGCATTCACACAAGGTTGGCGCAGGTGGCGACACCTACAACGTGCTGACATGAGGAAAGTTTCCAACCGATTTCTCATACACAAACAGCAGCTGACCGGCGTTGCCTGGTGAAACGTTGTTGTGATGCCTCGTGTAAGGAGGAGAAATGCATGCCATCATGTTTCCGACTTTGATAAAGGTCGGATTGTAGCCTATCGCGATTGCGGTTTATCGTACCTCGACATTACTGCTCGCGTTGGTCGAGATCCAATGACTGTTAGCAGAATATGGAATCGGTGGGTTCAGGAGGGTAATACGGAACGCCGTGCTGGATCCCGACGGCCTCGTATTACTAGCAGTCGAGATGACAGGCATCTTATCCGCGTGGCTGCTGTAACGGATCGTGCAGCCACGTCTCGATCCCTGAATCAACAGATGGGGACGTTTGCAAGACAACAACCATCTGCACGAACAGTTCGACGACGTTTGCAGCAGCATGGACTATCAGCTCGGAGACCACGGTTGCAGTTACCCTTGACGCTGCATCACAGACAGGAGCGCCTGCGATGGTGTACTCGACGAATGGCAAAATATCATTTTTTCAGATGAATCCAGGTTCTGTTTACAGCATCATGATGGTCGCTTCCGTGTTTGGCGACATCGCGGTGAACGCACATTGGAAGCGTGTATTCGTCATCGCCATACAGGCGTATCTCCGGGCGTGATGGTATGGGGTGCCCTTGGTTACACGTCTCGGTCACCTCTTGTTCGCATTGACGGCACTTCGAACAGTGGACGTTACATTTCAGATGTGTTACGACCCGTGGCTCTACCCTTCATTCGATCCCTGCGAAAGCCTACATTTCAGCAGGACAATGCACGACCGCATGTTGTAGGTCCTGTACTGGCCTTTCTGGATACAGAAAATGTTCGACTCCTGCCCTGGCCAGCACATTCTCCAGATCTCTTCTAACATTTTGCGTGCTGTCTGTTTGTTCTATATCGTGTCTCCCTACCACTTTAGCGCAACGACGCTCTGAGCGGGGTTTTTAGGGAATTGACTAGTTTGAACCTGGAACCTGTTGCTGGTAAGGAGACGTCAGACCACACATGACATGTAGAGTTGAGAAGAGTCCAGTGAGACTAGCGATGATATAACCAAATACTTAATGATTTCAGCGTCAGCTCCACTGCACTCCCTGTAGAAGAATCTTAATACTAACTAAATTTAGTGGAAGGGGTTCAAGGATTTCCTATTTTTAGTTAGCTGGTAAAATAACGTCGAAAAAGAAGTTAAGTTTACCATTGGAAATTTTATTCTACTCACAAAACATTGCTTATAAATTGCCTTATTGATAAAAGGAAATGTTTTAATACAGGATGGTAAAAACCAACTGCGTTCAACAAAAATGTGAACGAATATTCCCTGAATGGGTTTCCAAGTTCTACAATGGATCGAAGGATGACCTAAGCCATATCACATCTATAATCTAGGTTTAAATTAAGTTTCACAAAAGAGAAAACTATCAAAATGGTCTACAGTGACCCTCAATTATATTTAATTACTTATCTAACTTGTCGTAAATTACAGTGGCTGATGTGGCTTCTCAATAACTATATAACAGAAAAATCATCGCGTTTCAGATTTTTACTTCAAGTGGAAAATGTGGACACCATGAGCTTTAATTGACGATCGACACTAGTATTACGCAAAAAGGGGGTGTAACAGATGAGACTTCTGCAGTTCTGAGTGAAGCTTTATGCGCTGTTATGCGGCATTGCGTGCGTTCATTACCTTTTCGGTGTTCGTCAGGGGGCGATGGTCAGCACAGCTCCTCTCACCTCGCCGTCTCAGAAGCAACTCTCCCCTAACTTCTCCTCACTACAATTTACCGAAGTTGGTTTAAAAAAACTATCTGGCTGTGTTTTCATCTGACCAATCAGGGTCTCAATGTTAACCTTAAGCTCCGCCTACAAAAATTCTGTCTATCCAATGAGAAACGCTATACTTTTCATGGTGGGGTAATGTTTTTAAAGTTTGCAACATAACAGAGACGCGAAAAAGTCTCACGCTAAAACTTGCGGGTGGTGTGGTCGTAGCGGTTAGCTGGCGACGTGGGTGTCCGTCCGTCCCTTATCGTAGGGCCTTCCAGCTTAACACGGTTCTGCTCTCGGCTTCTGTTCTCGTTTCTCCCCTTGGAACTGCGTCTGCCTCACGGTGGGAAGGTATGACATGCATTTAGGCATTCTTGTGTTAGTCTGTGGTATTCCATTTGCCTACTCGTTACTCGTATTACTTTGGTTAATTTAATGTCACGATTTATTCGGAGCTATGTGACATACTACTGGATTTGCTTATCATGTCAGGGTTTTCATGGAAGGTGTTGGATTTGCCTGACACCTTACATATCACCACCCTTCGAACTTAATTTTTGCACTGAAGTTAGGCAATGACTGAATCATTGTCTAAGTCAGTCAAAAATTATTCCGTTATCTAAATTTTGTTGCCTACTGTTTAGCCACATTATTCTGTTCTATGCTAGTTTGTATTACTAATTTATATTTCTATATTCTTCCACATCATTATCAAAAAAATATGTTTATATTGACAAGGGAAGAATATTTTTATTCTACTATAATTATTATTTTTTAATTATATTCTTTCCTTACTTAATTGTGAAGTTTGTTTTTTAAGAAGTTTGTTATCAAAAATGAGGAGTCTTTCACATCAATTTTCTTAGAAATATTGTTTTTATAAATGTAGTAATTAAGTAAAATCTATTCCTAACACATTTTCTAAATATCATGTACAAATAAAATGTTTTTGTTTCTAGATACTCATTTCAACATTGTTACACTAACAAATAAGAATTATTTCCAAGAATTGCTTTTACAAAGAAATATACATACACAAGTATTGAGATATTATCCTAACAAATGGTACAAATGTTAAAAAAAGGGAAAACATCCAACAAGATAATTTTTTATTCTTTGTTTTTATAAAGAGAAAATAAGTAATTCTTTTATTTTTATGTGAAGAAAATAAGTGGCATATAGTTTTAGTGTTTATTATGCCTTACTTTTGTTCTTTATATACTGTCCATTTAGAACTAATGACTTATTTTTATCGATAGTCTATTTTTTACTTAAGTCCATAGTCAATGACTGTTATTTTGTAGTTTATTAGCTATCTGGTGTGCTTAACTTATTTAGTTTTTCACACATTTCTTTTGCACAATTCCTACATCACATAATTTGATTTCACACATTCACACAATCCTATGAATGTTTAAGCATGAGGTTGGCGAATGTTTTTTGCATGAAAGTGATGGACTTGAGTGAGATGGATGTGGGCAAGTATTTGATGTACAGCTTAGTTCGTCACTCCTTGTTGGCTTTGCAAGAGTGTGTTGCTGTTGTGGAGGTCCCATAATGGAATGGAGCTGTGAGTGCAGAATCTCGTGGTTTACTGGCTTTGTATGCGTGAAAGTCATAGTTATGTGTCGCTGAAAGCGGTCGTTTTTCGTTGTAATACTTCGCAGACCACTAGTTTACAGTAGGATAGGGATTTGGGAAGGTATGTCGTCTATTCTTCACCCATCTTCTTTCTTGGTCTCAATCTTGTGAAACTTCTACTTCTGTTCTTCCTGCTTTTTCTCTGCTTCTTAGTTGATTCTTGGTTCTTCTCTGGGCAGAATATGGAAATTTTTATTGATAACTAGTTGCTTTGAAGTTGTCCTCTTAGTAACAGTTTGATAAATTGTTTGGGCATGTCATTTTTACTTTGTGGAAGTTTTCTTCAGTTTCGTTCATCAGCGTGCTGTTTAATAGCAGTAGTGTGACTTTTACACATATTTTTTTTGCCAGTGGTGGCTTGCCCAAGCTGTCTTCTCGTCGGGCCGTTTTTTGCTCGCTCCACTGAGTCGGGGCGTCCCGGGGTTTACGAGGGGTGAAAGTCCGGTGTTTGCTTGTCAATCCCTGCACTGGTCCCTTCAGCAGTAGATTTACAAGTGGCCTTTGTTGGTCTCACTGTCCTTTCCCTTCTCTTGACGCTTCTGCCTTGTAGGAATCGTGTCTTGCTAATTACGTCCTTTTCTTTCTTGATGCTTCTCTCGTTGTAACTTGTGGGTCATTGCATCTCGTCCTTGATGGAGTTTTTTGCAATGGTTCTTACAAAAAGGTTTACTTATAATCATCTAACATATGTCTAGTACCTACATTGCTTTACACCTTCTTAAAAAGCTTTACAAATTTCGGAGCCCTTTTCATGTTACAATTCTAAGATATTTTGAGTCTTAACTTCTACAAGAAACCTCAAATTCGTTTTTTTTTACTTTTTAGTGTAGTGTCGTGGTGTATAGCATTTTAGTATTTCATGCTGTTAGACTATCTATGCTTTATCCCTTCACCCTAATCTATGGTAGTATTGATGTTAGTTTTGTTTTTGTTTTTATTGGAACTACTTTCTTTTTCCCACCTTCCTCTCTCTTCATTCTTCTTTCTCCTGATGATCTTATTTGCAACATAATCTTGAAATATTGTGCTGATTATTTACCAGTAATAAAATTAATCTTCAAACGTTTTGATATGGCTTACATGGTGAAGTCCTAAAGTTTTGCCTGTTTTTGGGTTCATTAGTTCCACAGCATTATCATGAGCAATTCGGCTAATTATGACAGGTCCTTTGTATGCAGCGTAAAACTTATGTATTTTGAGTTTCTGTTTGCTGGAGAGATGATGTGCTTTAACAAATACTTTCTGGCCTACTGAGAATGTTCTTTTAATTGTTGTTCTGTCTCCTCTTTCTTTTCTTTTAATGACTGCCTTTCTGATGTTGGAGAGTGCTGTTGCTATGACTTGTTTGTGCTGTCTACGTGGTACAATAGGAAATCTAACATTTTCTCTGGTTATGTTTGGGGGTTCAATATTTTTAAGTACAGTAACTGGAGGTAGTAGTGTAGTGCTATGTGGCATTTCATTTATTATTTCTTGAAAATCTTTAAGGTATTTATCCCAAGTGTTGTGTCTTTTGCCTGCATATAATTGGCATAAAGTGCCTATGTCCTTCATAGATCGTTCTGCTGGATTTACGCTAGGTTTGTACTTAGATATGTAGATGGGTTTTATTTTGTGTTGTTTTAACGTGTTCTGCCATTCACTGATTTGTATTGTGGGCCATTATCCGAAATTATTCGTTCCACTCGACCTACTTGTCTGATAAAATCTTGTCTAAATGCTTTACTTATAGTAAGACCTGTTGCCCGTTTTAATGATGTCAAGGTAACATATTTAGAAGTATGTTCAAAAACGACAAATATGAAAATATATCCATTTTTTGTGCGTGTGAGGGGCCTCATCAAATCTGTTGCAGCTATTTGTTTTAATCTTTTAGGGATTATTGGAAACATTGGTGATTTGTTTTGGAAAGTGACGTGTTTAGCACTCATACATTTTTTGCATTTGACTAATACTGTTCTAATTCATCTTTCCATATTAGGAAAATGGCTTGTTTGTTTTATTTTTAAAAAGCATTTCTTTGGTCCAAAGTGGCCATTACTTAAATGTGTATACCATATGTACTTATTAATTAGTTCATCTGGGACATAAATTAACCATTCATTCGTTGCAACATTTCGCCTAAAAAATAAAACATTGTTTTTTACGAGATAGTGCTGTCGAATGTCTGGAAAATCCTTACTTCTCCACTTGTGTTTGATTCCTAGTATTTCGGTATCCTTGTCCTGTTCTTTGCCTATGTTTTTCAATGCTGTCGTAATGTAGTTTTCGAAAGGTACTTGTTTCATATAGTACATTGTAAACTGGTCTTCTGCTGCTTCCAAACCTATGTTATTGGATGCACCCTGTGGACATCGTGACAAAGCATCTGTTAATACATTCGCTGGCCCTGGTATGTGTGTAATAGTGAAGTCAAATTCTTGTAGTATTAACATCCATCTGGCTAACCTCCCATGAGTTACTTTGGCGGAGAAAAAAAATTCTAATGCTTTGTGGTGAGTGTATACTTTTGTTTTTCTTCCGAATAGGAAGTATCGAAAACGTTGGAAGCCCCATACAACGGCCAATGCTTCCAGCTCCGTAACTGCATAGTTTTACTCGCATTTTGTGAGTACCCGACTGGCAAATGCAGTTGTTCTATATGATCTTAGCCCTGCCTGTTCGTATTCTTGGAATAAAGCAACTCCTAAACCTGTTTTCGCGCTATCAGTGGCCATACAAAAATTTTGTGTTAGATCAGGATGTGCTAAAATCGGTGCTGTTGTTAGTGCGTTTTTCACTTTTAAAAATTCTTCATTGGCTTGTTGATCCCATACCCATGGCGTGTTTTTTCCACTCAATGCACATAGGCGTGGTGTTGCGAGAGAGTCGATCCAAATAAATTTTTTATAGAATCCGGTGAGACATAGAAATCCTCTGAGAGTTTTCTTATTATATGAAGTACAGAATTCTTTGATTGTCGTTAGTTTTTCTGGGTCGGGCATTACTTTCTCTGAAATTATGTGTCCTAGAAATTTGACTTCTCGCCTTCCAAATTTGGATTTTGTTATATTTACTGTGACCCCATGCTCTTTCATGATCTTTAAAAACTGATTTAATGTGTCGTTGTGATGTTCCCAAGAGGGTTCTGCTATAATCACATCATCAACATAACAAGTAATTTTTTGTAAAATTTCAGGTCTGAGTATAGTATTAAATCCCCCAATAAACGCTGCTGATGATATGTTTAAACCAAATGGCAATCGTTTAAACTGGTAACATCTACCGAATACGATAAATGCTGTAAATTTTCTACATTCTGGGGCCAATTCTATTTGCCAGAAACTACTCCGTAAATCAATTGATGAAAATATCTTAGGACCGTGGAAGTTTTGTATGAATTCCTCTAATTTTTCTGGGCGATCTGTCTCAGTGATTATGATTGTGTTGATCTGCCTGGAATGAAACACTAACCTGATGCTCCCATCTCGTTTTTGTACAATATGGAGCGGGCTGTTATATGTGGAGGTAGCTGGTTCAATAATATCGTCATCTTACATTTTAGATATCTCCTGGAATACTTTATTCCTGTAGCTTAATGTGATTGTATAGGGTGGCACTCTAAATGGTTTGTGCTGTTTTACTTCAAACTTGTACTGAAAGTGTTTAATACTGCCAGTCTTAGGTAAAAATACCTCTGCTTTATCTCGTAAAATACCCTCTAATTCTCTTTTACTGTGTTCCGAAATACCTTGAACTTCTTGCAATTTTTCGTCGATTTCTTTATGGACTTCTAACATGAGTTGAGGCGATTCCCCCTTTTGTGCATACCATTCTAATTCTTCATCCTCTATATCTCGCGTCATTCTTAATTGTTTGTTTATAACTGGTATTACTTGTAATTTTAGCTTTTGCTCAAAGAGAAGTGTGACATTCCCGAATGTTACGCCACCTTTCCCCATATCTATTATCGCTCGTCTCTCATTTAAAAAATCTGCACCTATAATCAAATTTACAGTTAGTTTAGGTATAATCACGAAGTTGGCTTCGATCTTTTGACCTTGACACGAAAGAGTTAACCTTGTTTGTCTCGTAACTTCCGCAGCATTGTTTCTAATTGGACCTCTTCCTTTAAGCTTACGTGTTTTCAGAACTGGCAATTCCTCATTGGCATTACACTGCATGAATAAATTTTCTGAGATCACAGTCAGTTCACTTCCGCTATCAATTACAATATTGACTGGGATATGCTTTACCATGGCCTTCACAATTGGTTGAATTTGAAAGGGTTGGTTCTGTTCTTCTTCTTCTTGCATCAACGAATCCTCCACTGAATCATACATGAGTCTTTTTAGGAATTTCCCTTGTGAATTCGAACTTTCTGTAGGATAAGCTCCGACTGCTACTTCTCTCTCTTTTATTTCCTCTTCTCTGTTTCTTCCTTCATTTACGCTCTCTTCAACATCCTCTACTTTTTCCTCATCCGCGTCTATCTTCTCCTTCTTCGTCGCTACTTCCACATAATCGCACCTAAATGCTCTAACTATCGCTTCATAACTGCTCCCCTCTCCAAGTCTTTCACGCGGCCGTGCGTCCGTCGCGCTGCACTGTCCAGGACTCTCCGTGTCCTGTCCCGTTCTCCATGCTCCTCTTCCACTTCGGTAGTCGCCTGCTGTAGTAACGAGCCCTGCGATTGGCTAGATCGCTCCCACCATGTCTTCAAGCCAACACACACTCACGAACATATGGAAACACATACGAAATGCTGGATTTACATTTAAATAACTTGAAATTAAATAAATATTCCTACGGCTGGACTCTAAACACGGTCTAACACACGTTATTAAATATATAAACAAATCAAATAAATATATATCAAAGGAATAGAAACAAAAGGTAGGCGAGTAGCCTAATATTTCTGTGCTTTCTAAAACACAGTAAATATTTAACCAATTTCTTCATGAATAGGATATATGGGATATAAACAAAGACATACACGAATAAATAGATTTATAAGCATGCTGCTACCGTTCTTCGTGTAACTGTTGAGTACTTATGGCCTGACGCGATCGATAGTAATCGGTCACTTTGACCTCCAATAACTCATGTACTATTCAAGTTACGTGCCTGTAATTTATACCAATTTAGGTTTACACTAATATCTTTCTAAAGACACGATGATCGACAAAATCGGATGAGCCGTTTAAGTTTTGGAAATTCGTTGCTGGGTGTTACGTGTATAATTTATAGTCAGGTACTAACATTAAACTAATGAAGATACTGAAAATCTGATTACACCATCAGAATCGTCGTGCAAATAATGGTACTGTAAATGTTTCTTTTTGAGGTATCATGATTCATCTGGGTACTATTAATTTCCATATGAAATGTGAAATGTCTGCCATTAAGGTATAACTGGCCGCGGTCGCCGAGCGGTTCTAGGCACTTCAGTCTGGAACCGCGCGACCGCTACGGTCGCAGGTTCGAATCCTGCCTGGAGCATGGATGTGTGTGATGTCCTTAGGTTAGTTAGGTTTAAGTAGTTCTAAGTGCTAGGGGACTGATGACCTCAGATGCTAAGTCCCATAGTGGTCAGAGCCATTTGAACCATTAAGGTTTCACAAAGTCCGTCATCTTTGGCACTCCCGGCACGTGTCCTTCATCGACACAGCGTCCCTGGGCCACATGCTGGGGCTACCCCTCTTGTCAGGCACCACGTGGTCGGCCTGCCGAGCGACCTGACCAGCCACACCAACTCCAAACTTAGAATATTTTCAGGTCGCCACAACTCGCCCATTATCCCATAAGCTTCAGACAAAGTGAATTTTCCTGCTGGCAAAGTTACGTCGAAAGTTTGAAATGGGCATCTCTACCGCAACTGACGTACCGAAATAACACGCGATTGTCCCACTGATTGATTACAGTGACTGTTTGGCTGAGTGTCAGACTGAAAAAGACGCTTGCCTCTACCAATGCACTGCTAAATGCAGGACACTTAATTGCAATGCTCAGACTGAATTTTGGCCAGTGACTGTCACAACTATGCTGGTGCTACTGCTCACTATAAATTATCAACAAGCCTATGGTCTTCCAGAGTCGAACACTGGAACCACAGTCGGCTCCTCCAGTGCAGAGCGCAGCTTGCAGAGATGTGTTCAGCGCCACGACTCTTGCCTTTCACAATCAAACAGCCTGTTCCTTTCTTCCCACCAAGAAAACATGCCAAACAATCATTTTACAAGCACTCTCTGTGTGCCAATCCCATAATTGCTTCTTCAGCTAAATATCTACATCTACGTCTACATAGATACTCCGCAAGCCGCCGTAAGGTGCGCGGCGGAGGGTACCCTGTACCACTAAATACTTTGGGATTACAATTACAAACAACCGAAATTGGAACGATCACATAGATAATATTGTGGGTAGAGCAAACCAAAGACTGCGATTCATTGGCAGAACACTCAGAAGGTGCAACAGGTATACTAAAGAGACTGCTTACACCACGCTTGTCGGTCTAGCGGTTCTGGCGCTGCAGTCCGGATCCGCGGGACTGCTACGGTCGCAGGTTCGAATCCTGCCTCGGGCATGGGTGTGTGTGATGTCCTTAGATTAGTTACGTTTAAGTAGTTCTAAGTTCTAGGGGACTTATGACCTAAGATGTTGAGTCCCATAGTGCTCAGAGCCATTTGAACCACGCTTGTCCGCTCTATTCTGGAGTATTGCTGGGATCCGCATCAGGTGGGACTGACGGATGACATTGAAAAAGTACAACGAAGGACAGCTGGTTTTGTATTATCGCGAAATAGGGGAGATAGTGCCAGGGAGATGATACGTAAATTGGAGTAGCAATCACTAAAACAAAGGTGTTTTTCGGTGCGATGGGATCTTCTCATGAAATTTCTGTTGTGGATTGGCAAGACAGCCAACCCACTATGAGGAAGCCGAAAGGCACGCGTTTAAGCTCACGCAGGCTGGCGTGAGGTCTGGAACAGGACTAGGAAATGAGACTAGCAAAAAATGTACGTAGCTGCTGGAATCCTTAACTTTAATCCATAAATGGTGAACATCGCTCTTGACGGTACATGTTTTACAGCATCAATAGTAACAGGTAATGGCGCCTTGCTAGGTCGTAGCAAATGACGTAACTGAACGCTATGCTAACTATCGTCTCGGCAAATGAGAGCGTATTTTGTCAGTGAACCATCGCTAGCAAAGTCGACTGTACAACTGGGGCGAGTGCTAGGAAGTCTCTCTAGACCTGCCGTGTGGCGGCGCTCGGTCTGCAATCACTGATAGTGGCGACACGCGGGTCCGACGTATACTAACGGACCGCGGTCGATTTAAAGGCTACCACCTAGCAAGCGTGGTGTCTGGCGGTGACACCACAATTTCAATCACCAGTGTTCTCCTCCGATTGCGAAAACATTCTGTTGGCACCCACCTACATAGGGAGAAATGATCATCACGATAAAATAAGAGAAATCAGGGCTCGCACAGAAAAATGTAAGTGTTCGTTTTTCCCGCGTGCCGTTCGAGAGTAGAACGGTAGAGAGGCAGCTTGAAGGTGGGTCATTGAACCCTCTACCAGGGACTTTATTGTGAATAGCAGAGTAATCCCGTAGATGTAGATGTACATGTACTTGTCAATTCCATTCCTGTTCCACTCGCAACCAGAACGAGGGAAAAACGACTTTCTGTATGTCTCCGTATGAGCCCTAATTTCTTGGATCTCAGCTTAGTGGTCCTTACGCGTAATGTTAGTTAGCAGCAGTAGAGTCGTTCGGCATTCAGCTTCAGAGGCCGGTTCTCCAAATTTTGTCAGTAGTGTTTCTCGAAAAGAATTTCGCCTTCCCTTCAGGGATTCTCATTTGACTTCCCAAAACACCTCCGAAAGTCTTAAGCATTGTTCGAACCTCCCGGTAACAAATCTAGCAGCCTGCCTCTGAACTGCTTCGATGTCTTCCTCCAATCCGACCTGGTACGGATCCCAAACACCCGAGCAGTACTCAAGAACAGGTCGCACCAGTGTGCTGTATGCGGCCTCCTTTACCGGTGAACCACTCCTTCCCAAAATTCTCCCAATAAACCGAAGTCCACCATTCACCCTCCCTACCACAGTTATCACATACCCGTTCCACTCATATCGCTTTGCAACATTTGACCCAGATATTTAACTGACTTGGCTGTTTCAAGCAGCACTCCCGTAACACCGTATCCAAACATTTCAGGTTTCATCTTCCTACTCATTAAGTTACATTTTTCCACATTTAGGGCTAGCTGCCATTCATCACATTAGATGGAAATTTTGTCTATGTTGTCCTTTATCTTCCTAGAGTCACTCGACTTCGACACCTTACCGTACGCCGCAGCAAACAACCACAGCTTTCTGCCCATACTGTCCGCTAAATCATTTACGGGTATGTATAGAGAGAACAACAGCGGTCCTGGCACACTTCCCTGAGGCACTCCTGGAGACACCCTCGTCTCTGATGAACTCTCGCCGTCGAGAACAACATACTGGTCTCTATTGCTTAAGAAGACTGGGAGACTCAAACGTTCATAACGGGTGGCAGGGACAAAGAATCCAGTGAAATTTTTTTAAGTGCTTTATCTGAAAACTACCTTGAGCAGTTAAACAGAGAATCGACTCGTGGCGATAACATATTAGACCTTCTGGTGACAAAAAGCCCGAACTATTTGAAACAGTTAACGCAGAACAGGGAATCAGCGATCATAAAGCGGTTACTGCAACGATGATTTCAGCCGTAAATAGAAATATTAAAAAGGGTAGGAAGATTTTTCTGTTTAGCAAAAGTGACAAAAAGCAGATTACCGAGTACCTGACGGTTCAACACAAAAGTTTTGTCTCAAGTACAGATAGTGTTGAGGATCAGTGGACAAAGTTCAAAACAATCGTACAATATGCGTTAGATGAGTATGTGCCAAGCAAGATCGTAAGAGATGGAAAAGAGCCACCGTGGTACAACAACCGAGTTAGGAAACTGCTGCGGAAGCAAAGGGAACTTCACAGCAAACGTAAACATAGCCAAAGCCTCGCAGACAAACAAAAATTACGCGAAGCGAAATGTAGTGTGAGGAGGGCTATGCGAGAGGCGTTCAATGAATTCGAAAGTAAAGTTCTATGTACTGACTTGGCAGAAAATCCTAAGAAATTTTGGTCTTATGTCAAAGCGGTAGGTGGATCAAAACAAAATCTCCAGACACTCTGTGACCAAAATAGCACTGAAACATAGGATGACAGACTAAAGGTCGAAATACTAAATGTCTTTTTCCAAAGCTGTTTCACAGAGGAAGTCTGCACTGATTTCCTTCTCTAGATTGTCGCACAGATGACAAAATGGTAGATATCGAAACAGACGACAGAGGGATAGAGAAACAATTAAAATCGCTCAAAAGAGGAAAGGCCGCTGGACCTGATGGGATACCAGTTCGATCTTACACAGAGTACGCGAAGGAACTTGCCCCCCTCCTTGCAGCGGTGTACCGTAGGTCCCTAGAAGAGCGTAGCGTTCCAAAGGATTGGAAAAGGGCACAGGTCGTCCCTGTTTTCAAGAAGGGACGTGGAACAGATGTGCAGAACTATAGACCTATATCTCTAACGTCTATCAGTTGTAGAATTTTGGAACACATACACTCCTGGAAATTGAAATAAGAACACCGTGAATTCATTGTCCCAGGAAGGGGAAACTTTATTGACACATTCCTGGGGTCAGATACATCACATGATCACACTGACAGAACCACAGGCACATAGACACAGGCAACAGAGCATGCACAATGTCGGCACTAGTACAGTGTATATCCACCTTTCGCAGCAATGCAGGCTGCTATTCTCCCATGGAGACGATCGTAGAGATGCTGGATGTAGTCCTGTGGAACGGCTTGCCATGCCATTTCCACCTGGCGCCTCAGTTGGACCAGCGTTCGTGCTGGACGTGCAGACCGCGTGAGACGACGCTTCATCCAGTCCCAAACATGCTCAATGGGGAACAGATCCGGAGATCTTGCTGGCCAGGGTAGTTGACTTACACCTTCTAGAGCACGTTGGGTGGCACGGGATACATGCGGACGTGCATTGTCCTGTTGGAACAGCAAGTTCCCTTGCCGGTCTAGGAATGGTAGAACGATGGGTTCGATGACGGTTTGGATGTACCGAGCACTATTCAGTGTCCCCTCGACGATCACCAGTGGTGTACGGCCAGTGTAGGAGATCGCTCCCCACACCATGATGCCGGGTGTTGGCCCTGTGTGCCTCGGTCGTATGCAGTCCTGATTGTGGCGCTCACCTGCACGGCGCCAAACACGCATACGACCATCATTGGCACCAAGGCAGAAGCGACTCTCATCGCTGAAGACGACACGTCTCCATTCGTCCCTCCATTCACGCCTGTCGCGACACCACTGGAGGCGGGCTGCACGATGTTGGGGCGTGAGCGGAAGACGGCCTAACGGTGTGCGGGACCATAGCCCAGCTTCATGGAGACGGTTGCGAATGGTCCTCGCCGATACCCCAGGAGCAACAGTGTCCCTAATTTGCTGGGAAGTGGCGGTGCGGTCCCCTACGGCACTGCGTAGGATCCTACGGTCTTGGCGTGCATCCGTGCGTCGCTGCGGTCCGGTCCCAGGTCGACGGGCACGTGCACCTTCCGCCGACCACTGGCGACATGTACTGTGGAGACCTCACGCCCCACGTATTGAGCAATTCGGCGGTACGTCCACCCGGCCTCCCGCATGCCCACTATACGCCCTCGCTCAAAGTCTGTCAACTGCACATACGATTCACGTCCACGCTGTCGCGGCATGCTACCAGTGTTAAAGACTGCGATGGAGCTCCGTATGCCACGGCAAACTGGCTGACACTGACGGCGGCGGTGCACAAATGCTGCGCAGCTAGCGCCATTCGACGGCCAACACCGCGGTTCCTGGTGTGTCCGCTGTGCCGTGCGTGTGATCATTGCTTGTACAGCCCTCTCGCAGTGTCCGGAGCAAGTATGGTGGGTCTGACACACCGGTGTCAATGTGCTCTTTTTTCCATTTCCAGGAGTGTATTATGTTCCAGTATAATGACTTTTCTGGAGACTAGAAATCTACTCTGTAGGAATCAGCATGGGTTTCGAAAAAGACGATCGTGTGAAACCCAGCTCGTGCTATTCGTCCACGAGACTCAGAGGACGATAGACACGGGTTCGCAGGTAGATGCCGTGTTTCTTGACTTCGGCAAGGCGGTCGATACAGTTCGCCACAGTCGTTTAATGAACAAAGTAAGAGCATATGGACTATCATACCAATTGTGTGACTGGATTGAAGAGTTCCTAGATAACAGAACGCAGCATGTCATTCTCAATGTCTTCCGACGTAAGAGTGATTTCAGGTGTGCCGCAGGGGAGTGTCGTAGGACCGTTGCTATTCACAATATATATAAATGACCTTGTGGAAGGCATCGGAAGTTCACCGAGGCTTTTTGCGGATGATGCTATGGTATATCGAGAGGTTGTAAGAATGGAAAATTGTACTGAAATGTAGGAGGATCTGCAGCGAATTGACGCATGGTGCAGGGAATGGCAATTGAATCTCAATGCAGACAAGTGTAATGTGCTGCGAATACATAGAAAGAAAGATCACCGGTAAAGCAGATGCCAGACTGAGATTCATTGGAAGAGTCCTAAGAAAATGCAATCCGAAAACAAAGGAAGTAGGTTACAGTACGCTTGTTCGCCCACTGCTTGAATACTGCTCAGCAGTGTGGGATCCATACCAGATAGGGTTGATAGAAGAGATAGAGAAGATCCAACGGAGAGCAGCGCGCTTCGTTACAGGATCATTTAGTAATCGCGAAAGCGTTACGGAGATGATAGATAAACTCCAGTGGAAGACTCTGCAGGAGAGACGCTCAGTAGCTCGGTACGGGCTTTTGTTGAAGTTTCGAGAACATACCTTCACCGACGAGTCAAGCAGTATATTGCTCCCTCCTAGTGTATATCTCGCGAAGAGACCGTGAGGATAAAATCAGAGAGATTAGTGCCCACACAGAGGCATACCGACAATCCTTCTTTGCACGAACAATACGAGACTGGGATAGAAGGGAGAACCGATAGAGGTACTCAAGGTACCCTCCGTCACACACCGTCAGGTGGATTGCGGAGTATGGATGCAGATGCAGATGTAGAAGTCTTCGAGCCACTCACATATCTGTGAACTTATTCCGTATGCTCGTACCATCGTTAAGAGCCTGCAGTGGAGCACCGTGTCAAATGCTTTCCGGATATCTAGAAACATGGAATCTGAATCTTGCTCTGCATCCATAGTTCTCAGTATATAATGTGAGAAAAGGGGCAAGCTGAGTTTCCACTAGCGATGCTTTCTGAAACCAAGCTCTGTTCGTGGACATAAGCTTCTCAGTCTCAAGAAAGTTTATCATATTGAACTGAGAATATGTTCAACGATTCCGCAGCAAACAGAATTTTAGGAATATTGATCTCTAATTTTGCGGGTCCTTTCTTTTACCCTTCTTATATACTGGAGTCAACTGCGCTTTTTTCCAGTCACTTGGGACTTTGTGCTGAGGGAGAGATTCCCACTAAGAAAGAATGTCACACTAAAAACTTGATTGACCTCTCCGTCCTTTTCTCTTCTCTGAAAACCTTTCTTCTCTGCGTTCCAGCCTCACGATATCACATGAATTTTACCACTCGGCGTTTCCACTTCCAGCATCTAGCCTCGCTTCCCAGGTCTCGCGAAAGTTAAAAAACTGCGCCTCAGGCTAGTGACTAATTAGGAGGCCTCTTCATCTTTTTTGGAAACCTGTAGATTCTCATTTACTGAAGGCACTATTCCGGACATAGCAGAGCACCGACCTCCTACTGGTACCAATTTTTTCTCCAATCCAATAGGTCTGCTCCCGCGGACGGGGCGTAAACATGCAGTAAAGCCAAACAAGAACTGCCGTCCACGAGGAAACCGCCCACTGATGCAACTTTTACCCTGACGACACATCTCCCTCTACGTGCATCATGGCGCGGCTGTGTTACCGCGAATTCCTGGGTCTAATTGCATCACGAAGGCCCACTTTTTTTCTGCTGGACCCCACGTCGCATGCCCTAAGTCCATTCCGCATACGATTCCCAAGCTATCTCAGAGAAGCAAAGAACTGAGCCACAACAGGTTAAATGGGAAGAAGTTAGTTAACACAGGAACTTAGCAACAAGTCAGCACATGCAGTCACTGCACTCCTATTTGCTCTTTGAAGCTATTATTGTTAGATCCTGCCTCCCTATTATCCTCTAACTGACATTAAGGGGCTCCGGAACGCCCTATACTTGCAATGTTAAAATAACGCTTATAAATTACATCTTTCCTCACAAAGTATTTGAGGTAGGAAGTTGAACTTTTTACAGACTATTTATTGGAATATGGGCTACAACTTAGCACAGGGATTTTACAAAATTTTAGTTCAGTTATTAAAGATGATTTTTTTTCAATTGTAATGAAAATTCACAACATTTTTTTGCAATTTTTTATTTATATATTCAAAAATATACAGTTTTTTGGAAAAAGGCTGTGTTAAATTATGCACAAGGTACTGTGTAACATTTACTGAAAGTTTGAAACAAATATGTTTGGAAGATCCTTAGAAAACATGTAATTAGTATGAGAAAATAAAAGTTTTGGGAATCGAGCGACAAAGATTGGATTAACTTTTTAGTGCATTCCAGGTCCATAGGATGGATTATCTTCATCCTCTGCAAACTCCTCCTCCAGCTTCCTCTTGTTCCTCCTCCTGTTTACTCTTGCTTGTATTTCTAGACTCTTTACAGCCCTGTCTGCAGCCCGCGTTCCATGTCTAAAGCAAGCATCGCTCGTACCATGTTAGAACCTATCTTCATTCCCATATTTCTAAATACCTTGCACCTTACAATGTTACCATCATTGAAAGTCGCAACAGCATCATACACACCAAAGTGAAGTGTTTCTATTCCAACAAACACAGTCTTGGGGATTCTCGACCATATAACACTATTTACACTTTCATTGGGGTTTTGAGTTTTTCCGTGAATACACTTTTTCAACAGTTCAGGTGCTGCTAAGTCTCTGAAAATAGGCTTAGCCACAACACATACTTTATCTCACATCACTAAAATGTACCTGATGAACACGGACATTAATAATAACACCATTTGACAGCAGTTTAACAGCGCCACAGTGGGTCACGCCCATGTAGAACACATTTCAAAAAAAATTTAAAAAGAGTTGTAGTCTTCGGAATTGAATAAATTATATATCTATTAAAAGGTAATAGTCTGCAGATTCAGAAAACGCAAAAAAGTAAAAATTGAACTTTTCATGATTTTGAGCCTTTCCGGAGCCCCTTAATTATATCATATCGAATGAAAAGAGACAAGCCAAACGGCTTGCTGCTTTTCAACATAATGTCACTGGTGTGTCCCCAACAGAAATGATGAAGGGGAGCTCAATCTGGCGATATCCTCTACCAGTTCATCGACTAAAAAAGATCAGTTTTAAGTTAGCCCTGGGGGGGCGAGGAAAAAATGTGCCGAATGCACATCCTGCTGCAACCGCATTAACCAGTGTGTGGCTAGTGGAATATCTTACAGCAGATCATCTTGTGAAATCAGTACTTTTAGTTCTAAATCACGTGTAGAAGCTCATTCTTGTCTGAAAATCATCTGCACTTACCTCTTTATGAACACGTGCAGGATATGCACGTAAACAACTATCGTGGAGAATTCTCCAAATGGTCACCACATAATCCCATGCTATTCTTCATATTGGAAGACCTGTGTCGGGATTTATTTCAGTAAGAATATCTGCACTTCTGTGTCTGAACAAATCTTCTGACTCGTTTGTCACTGTTGTTCGTCTGTGGCAGCTGGCCAGTATCGCGTATGCGTGTCTCCATTCGCCGAAGAACCTGTCGTGACCGGCGTGGACTATCTTGATCCGTGTGTGTGTTAACCCCTTCTGTTTGTACATAATTCTGGCAACGTTCTCCGAGTACCATAACCATAAAGATCATGTTTCGTTAGAAAATGTCTTTACCGAGCCAATGTTGATTGAATTTCCTCATTTTGGGAATACTGAAGGGCGACCTGTTTTAATTGTAAAAAACTATTCAACAACCAAGATCGCACAAAATATTTCTTTATTTAAGACAACCGGTTTCAACAGACTGTGCTGTCATCTTCAGGTCTTAGAATCTTTTGTAGTAAAACACGTTCATTTTAAGCTTAACCCCACGCGCAAGGTGTCAAGTGGATAAAAATCAACACTTATAAAAGGTTTGTCATAGATAAAATATTTAAAAACATAAAGCACGTCGCGAAAAATGCCATGTCATTATACATATTGCTCACAGATGCTCGTTACAGTATACAAAGACGGTAACAGTAGCACATCTCTTTACATGTAATGGACATTTTCTAAACGCTGGGAATCCAATGTTGTTGTTGTCTTCAGTCTGAAGACTAGCTTGATGCGGCTCTCCACGCTGATCTAACCTCTGCGAGAGCCTTTTCAGCTCTGAGTAGCTACCACAACCCACACCCATTTGAAACTGCTTACTGTGTTCATCTCTTGGTCGCCATCTACAATTTTTACCCACTGTACTTCCTTCCGTAACAAAATTGACAATTCCTTGATGCCTCCTATCAACTGATGTCTTCTTTTAATTAAGTTTAGCCATCGTTTTCGTTTTTCCCCAAGTTCCATCGAAGTACCTCCTCGTTTCTTACCCGGTCTATCCATCTAATCTCCAGCAGTCTTCTGTAGCACCACATTTGAAAATATTCAATTGAAAAAATGTGCGGAAAAACGGGGTAACCCTCAAATGCAAAAGCTTCGAGTTATTGCCATCTGTTGCTGACTCGGAAAATATCGAAACTGAGGTAAGCCACATCTCAGTTTTGATAGGTCCCCGTTCCCAGCAACAGATGGCAAAACTTTACTTATCTCTAAGCTTTTACGTTTGAGGGTTAGCCCGTTTCTCCGTGCATGTTTTCAATTCTGCTCTTTCAAATAACTTCCGAGAATTCAGCCAGGTAACACTTTCAGCGACCGCCGATATTTCGGCGGGAGAACACCCCGCCATTTTCAAGGCAAACTGCAACGGACAGGCGGCGTACATGCAAATTTAATACCTCGGTTCTCGGACCGAAGCAGGAAAGATAACACACACACACACACACACACACACACACACTGAACACTAGTGCCACCAAAGATGACCAAAGTCAGAGCTATCGATAGTGAGACTATGAATTCGCAGGTCAGGCAGCATTGACTCTGTTCCTCTGTTTTTTGACAAGGGAGAGAGCCGGATTCCAAACAGAGTTTAAACAGAAACCTCCATCCCTGTTTACGAGGTTGCTCGCTAATTTAATCTCAACTGCCTCCCTAATGACACTGTCCCAATAGCTGGACGTGCATGCCAATATCTCGGTGTTATTATATAACATGGGGTGACCAGTATCCAAGCAATGTTCGGCAATAGCAGATCTATTTGGCTGCTGTAATCGTGTGTGCCGTTTATGCTCAGTACATCTGTCCTCCACGGTCCTGATAGTTTGACCAATATATGCCATGCCGCAGCTACAAGGGACACGATATACACCCGCCTTACGCAGTCCAAGATCATCCTTAACGGAACTCAAAAGTGTTCTAATTTTAGATGGAGGTCGGGAAACACATTTCACATCGTATTTCCGTAAAATACGACCGATCTTATTGGACGTGTTTCCTACGTAAGGCAAGAAGGCAGTAGACTTAGGTGTTGACTCAGAATTATCATCAATCACCTGATGTACAGTTGGTCGATAGCGCAACGCACGTTCAATCTGTCTATCACTGTAACCATTTTGACGAAATGTAACTTCAAGATGGGACAGCTCAGCTGGCAAAATCTCAGCGTCAGAAACGACATGTGCCCTGTGTACCAAGGTACGAAGTACCCCTTCACGCTGAGCCGAATGGTGACAACTATTAGCTTGTAAGTACAAGTCGGTGTGAGTACGTTTCCTGTAGACTGCATGTCCCAATGATCCATCATCCTTCCTCCTAACCAACACGTCGAGAAAGGGAAGGCAACCATCCTCTTCCACCTCCATCGTAAAACGAATGTTCGGGTGGATCGAGTTCAGATGTTCTAGAAACACATTCAAATTCTCCCTACCGTGAGGCCAAACAACGAAGGTATCGTCAACGTATCTAAAGAAACAGGCGGTCGCTGAAAGTGTTACCTGGCTGAATTCCCGGCAGTTATTTGAAAGTTGTATACGCCAGGAGAAACTCAGGTCTCACAATTCTGCTCTTGTCTGAAGTGTTTATGGACCACATGTCACTTCCATGCAAGATTTGCTAACACCTGAGTTAATATTAGATCTTAACAAATTCGTCTTTTTCGTAAATTATTTTCTTGCTGTAGCAAGTCAGCATTTTATATCAATTCTTCTTCGGCCGTCGTCACTTATAATAACTTTACAAAGTGAAGAGCACCACAGTCTTTTAAAAGGTACCGCCGAAAGGTTCTTGTCAGACGCAAGTTGTGGCCGTTGCTGTGAGGAAATGCAAATGACGCTGTCTTGCATCAGCAGCTCCCGTTCGCTTCGGTTGAGTGGCGTGGCGTACCGTGGGGTCCTACCAGGTAGACTTTTTTTTGAGTCACTGAAACGGAGAAAAATACAAAAGAAAGTTATTTGCTCAAAAATTTTCTGTTTCAGGAGCTTTTTTCAGTGGTGCTCGATAATTTGTGTGGTTCCATTTGATATTCTGAATTTCGTTTTCTGCATTTTTCAGCAGCTTCCAGGCAAAGTAAGAGTCGCCATTCTGTTCGACCTTATCGGTTTACCTAAAACGCATTTCAAGTGAAAAATGTTGGATTCACCGTTTCCCAAAGACGGAGAATAAAAATGTGAAGTCTTGGTCATTGTGGAAACAATCTTCAGAGCGCTGTCGACAGTTATTAAAACTAATGTGGTCATTTTGTAAGTAGGCTGTTTAGGTTTTTTTATTGGTAGCGCCACATAGCGCTCTGTAT
The DNA here is from genome assembly GCF_023864275.1 of Schistocerca cancellata. NCBI lineage: Eukaryota > Metazoa > Arthropoda > Insecta > Orthoptera > Acrididae > Schistocerca > Schistocerca cancellata. The sequence continues at coordinate 13,387,306 of NC_064628.1, read as the reverse complement.
GAAGATCGCTGGCTGTGCTGTGTGCGGTCTGTGGCTAGTTTGCATTGTTGTCTGCCATTGTAGTGTTGGGCAGCGGCAGCTGGATGTGAACAGCGCGTAGCGTTGCGCAGTTGGAGGTGAGCCGCCTGCAGTGGTGGATGTGGGGAGAGAGATGGCGGAGTTTTGAAATTTGTTATACTGGATATTATGAACTGCTATATATATTACGACTATTAAGGTAAATACATTGTTTGTTCTCTATTAATATCTTTCATTTGCTAACTATCCCTATCAGTAGTTAGTGACTTCCGTAGTTTGAATCTTTTATTTAGCTGGCAGTAGTGGCGCTCGCTGTATTGCAGTAGTTCGAGTAATGAAGATTTTTGTGAGGTAAGTGATTTGTGAAAGGTATAGGTTAATGTTAGTCAGGGCCATTCTTTTGTAGGAATTTTTGATAGTCAGATTGCGTTGCGCTAAAAATATTGTGTGTCAGTTTAAGCACAATCGTGTATAAATTGTTCTAAGGGGACGTTTCAATTTACATTGACGTCTAGGATATACAGGGTGACAATTATTGAACTGTATGAATTAGTCATATCTTCTGAACGGTTTGCGTTAGGACGTTAAAACTGGACGGTTGGCCGCAGGCCATGGGAATTAGTATGCGCATGCATGGATTGGTTTGGCGACGAAGCCTACTTTCATTTGGATGCGTTTGTCAACAAGCAAAATTGGCGTATTAGGGGGACTGAGAATCCGCATTTCGCTATCGAGAAGTCTCTTCACCCTGACAGGGAGATCGTGCAACGTCCAGTCACGCAATATTCGGTGGGATGGCACGGTGACTAGCGAATGGTACGTGAACATTTTGGAGGTTGATTTCATCCCTATTATCTACAGAGACCCTGATTTCGACAAGATGTGGTTCATGCAAGACGGAGCTCGACCCCATCGAAGCAGGAGAGTGTTCGACATCCTGGACAGATCGCATTCTGTCTCTTGGGCACCCAGAGGCCACTGGCATGGACATCCATTGGCAGTCATATTCTCGGGTTCTGAACATACGCGACTCCTTTTTTTGGGGGCTATATTAAAGACAAGGTGTACAGCAATAATCGTAAAACCACTGTTGCGCTGGAAACAGCCATTCATGAGGTCATCGACAGCATCCATGTTTGGGCACTTCGGCAGATCATGCAGAATTTCCCTGTCCGTCTTCGCCACGTCATCCCAAAGGAGGGCAGGATATCGAACATGCCTGACCTAAATCCGAATATCTGTAGTGATGTTGACATGTTGAATAACGTGTGAGCACGCCGTACTTTGTAACTAATTTTTTTTATATTGTTCAATAATTGTCACGCTGCTTTAAATCTGCAGCAAAATTATTACACAAATGTCAGGCAGATTACTCACATATCTTCTCCACCTTTTATGCAGGCGACGGCAGTAATTCATTGATTATTAATGCTAAGAAACTCTTATCATCAATGGTAAATACACGTCAAAACGCAAGAATCTTTCCTGTAACTCGAGGTGTAACCTCCCCCTCACTTATCGACCTTAATGACAGTGAAAAATTAAACCGCGTGTACCTAATGGAAATTTGGGAAAAGCAATCGTCACCGAAGATAATTTGTCGGTAAAGAGGGAGGAAACGGTTACATCTAAATGAAAGGAAAAATGCAAATGAAACTGGTGGAAATTAATTTTGAAAAGGGGTAAAGTTAATAAAGAAAGTAAATGTGCGGCCGTTACGTTAACAATCAACTAGCGGTAATTAGATATTTGAGATTTGGGGGAAATTACGGTGGCCAGTCCTAAGGACAATTACTATAGTAACTGAAAAAGGAACGTTATTACACATATAATTAGCACTAGAAGCGTGGCAACTGAAGGTTGACACGTGTAGTGTGAAAACTAAAAGTTTGTCAGAAGTAATAAATTTCGCTACACTCTGACTTAATTTAGCAAAAGAATTAATAAAACCGGAACATCGAAAGTTAATTTAGTGACTGAAGTTAATAGTGAGCTTTCTTTCTGAAGCACATCGAAATTCAGTAAAATACGATTTGTCTTGGACTGCCTCAACAATCATTTCAAAAGCTACTTGAATCTACGCAATTTAGAAATAAGAGTTTTAACTTTGAACTTGAATTAAATGATTCTGAACAATTAACGATAGTAAAATTTAGTACGTACCAAGCTGAGCTGCAGTCACAGGTAAGCTAAAATACGGTAACAAAACTCGCACTCTTAATTTGTGACTGTGTAATCTAAATATTGTAGCCAGCTATGAATACTTTAACTGAACTTTCAAATTAAAGCAGTGAAATAGAATAATATTGCATTAATGCTGGCGGCCGGCCGCGGTCGTCTAGCGGTTCTGGCGCTGCAGTCCGGAACCGCGGGACTGCTACGGTCGCAGGTTCGAATCCTGCCTCGGGCATGGGTGTGTGTGATGTCCTTAGGTTACTTAGGTTTAAGTAGTTCTAAGTTCTAGGGGACTTATGACCTAACATGTTAAGTCCCATAGTGCTCAGAGCCATTTGAACCATTTGAACCTTTAATGCTGGCGTTTGAATTTCAACGACACTCAGGTTCATTCCGGAAAAGGAAGGGACCCTGCTTGGTAATGCAATTGGGACAATGAGCAACAAAGGTTCATGCTACGTTGCTGTAATTTTGTGATTTGGACAGTTTTAAAAGCTGAGGTCTGCCATACAGTTCTAAAACTTTACGTGCTTCCAGTCTTCCCTGTTGGTTGATTGAAGGTATGAAGCCGTCGATCGAGGAGGTGGCGACAGTCACTCATTGTCGGGCGTCGCTGTTGCAGAAGCTGGATGTTGGCGCGCCTTCTTCTCGACACGGTCACCAGGCGAAACGGGCTCTTGATGGGCGCCAGCTAATGCTTCCCGTCCGCGACACCGTGTCAGAAACTATCATAGCAAGTCGAGTGCAATTACATGCTGCCCAACCCCGAAAGCACGGCAACTCGCGGGAGCGTCACACAACACACCTGCTCCACTCGCTACTCCAGGGAGACTCTCCCTCTGCCCGCGCTCCACACGACAGAGTTAACACTACCAAAGATCCTAAACACTTTTGTTCTCCACACGACCTATCGATGTATTCGTTCGATAGCATAGTTTTCCCTAGGCCAGACCCAGCGTATAAATACAAATAATATTCAGAAAATAAACCAACATAAATGCGTATATATATATATATATATATATATATATACAGTAAAACAATTACAATATATAAAGACAAAGAAATGTCATATCTTCAGGTAACAAAACAAGGAAAAAAAATTTGTAGTGCAGCCAATGGAAATAGGAGGATATGCATTTCTGGCGTTACAGAGGGTAGGGTAAATTAGGCGTGTGATGCCGATCGAACCTTGGCATTTATGTAAGTGCAGTCTCTATAAGCACTGATCAATTGTGTAAGATGTTCGACATTTTAGCCACGTCTTGTGACCGAAAGCGAAGCTGTCGATCCTTTTTAAAAATTATTTCTTTCGTTTGGTACTACAGAGAATGAGCCCATAAAAATTTTCCCGCAGATGACAAGGACCTGGTACGTAGTTTTAATTTGTCTGGAAGTTTCACAATTGTTCTCTTTTTCTGGGGTCGGCTAACACTTGACCTCGCTGTCGTCAGGACATTTAACTCCAAAACCCGCCCAGATAGCCGTGCGTGGTAAAGAGTCGCGTCGGCGACGGGAAGTGTACGCTGGCACTGGATACAACCAGCTGCGCAGACTAAGGGCGTGCGTCGGTGTCCCAGGCAGCCGGGAAGCGATTTTTAGGCGGTTTCCCACGTCCCACTACATGAATACCGGGCTGGTATCGAAGTCCAGGCTTGGTTACACGACCTACATCCATTCAGGAAATTTTCGCTCACTTTCACTAGACTGATACTATACACAGACAGCTGGGGTGCACACATCCCGTCACAGGTGGTAATGGGGTTGCGACAGGAAGGGCACCTGGCCACCCTTTAAACTAGCCATGCCAAAACCATTAATAACCATGCCGACCCTGCACCGATGAGGAAGGAAGGCACGAGAAAAAGAAATAAGATACTGTTAGGCTAACAATAAGTGCAATTTTGTGATTAGATTATATGAACTTTTCGTTCCATGGATCCATACCGAGATGATTCTAGTTCATGCGGAAGAAATATATATTTAACTTACAAAATGTGATATTATTAGGTTGGTGCATAAGTTTCTAGCAGTGTTCCGTAAGTTTAATGAACACAACAGGTACACATAACAGGGACCTCAGTCATCAGTAATATGTTCTCCTTTACTATTTACAACAGCTTGCCAAAGCTGGGGTAACTTTTGGATTTCACGACTGCAGAAATCATGTGGTTTTGAGGAGAAGAAATCGTCGAGCCACGTCCGGAGTAAATTTCCATCAGGAAAGGAAGTTAGTTGTTTGGTTGGTTGATTTGGGGGAGGGGACCAAACTGCGAGGCCATCGCTCTCATCGAGTTAGGGAAGGATGGGGAAGGATGTCGGCCGTGTCCTTTCAAAAGAACCATACACCCATTTGCCTAAAGCGATTTAGGAAAATCACGGAAAACCTAAATCAGGATGTCCTCCCGAATGCGATTCCAGTGTGCTAACCACTGCATCACCTCGCTCGGTTAAAGGAAGTTCTGTGAAGGCTGTTCGATAGAGCAAAATCTGAGGAAGCTAGATCAGGTGAAAAACGTGGATGCGGGATGACTTCCCAACCCAAATGCTGTATAGTGTTTTTGTCGGTCTATCAGTATGCGGGTGGGCATTAGTGTGGAATAGTATCACTTCACGCAGTCTTCCTGGTCGTTGTTTTTGGACCCGCACCTGGAAGACGTCTCAGATGTTGACAATAAAAGGAAGCAATTTGTAGTACACCACACCGTTGCTGGTACAGGATACTTAACAGCTGTTTTGTTTAATCTTTAAATCTAAAGGGGGTGGAAGGGCTGACCCAATAAAGTGAACATTTCAATGCCAGTGGGTTTATTAATTAACCAAAACAATCCAACTTAAAATTTGACAAGCACCACTCGGGCAAGATTATTTAAGAGACATTCATTACATAAATCATGAGCAAGCTAATAAATAACTAACAAACAACTCTAGTTAAGACCCTTTCAATTGAAACCTTAAATTACATGTAAAATAACATTTGACATACAGCCTCAACTTTAACACCAATACTTAAAGCATATTTATAACTTGATCAATTTTACAGAGCGACCCCGAAATTATTCAAATGCTCATTGACTTGTAAGATGGACTTTTAGAGCATAGAAAGTTACAACTTTGTACAATTATAAATGTGTAACAACATGAGCGAGGTCCAAGCTTGTAAGGCCGAAGTTTAAGCACGAACGGTGGAACCGACTGAGAGAAGTAATACTTCGAACCAAGACGTGGCTCCGTTTCAATCCCGACGTCGAGTAGACCACCAAAATGTGAACCAAGCAAACGCTACCAAAGAGGAGCACACGAGTTCAGGCGAAGTCCACCGCCTGTAAGCCAAACTTGTAATCTAAAGGGAGGCCCTGCGCTTCGGTTACCCGCTGCCTCAGATCATTGAAACACAGACCACACCCGACAACAGAAGGCAGAAAACCTTTCTTAACCTTAACAGCCGGCCGTAGTGGCCGAGCGGTTCTAGGCGCTACAGTCTGGAACCGCGCGACCGCTACGTGCGCAGGTTTGAATCCTGCCTCGGGCATGGATGTGTGTGATGTCCTTAGGTTAGTTAGGTTTAAGTAGTTCTAAGTTCTAGGCGACTGGTGACCTTAGAAGTTAGTCGCATAGTGCTCAGAGCCATTTGAACCATTTAACCTTAACATTTAAGATTGACCAGTAAATGAACTCTATAAAATCAAGGCTAAACAGCAAGTAATTTGACTTGGTAGTGCTTCCTTTAACTGAAACAGTACTTGATAAACAATCTCTAAGAGTGGGAAATGAACTGGCTCACGAGAACCGGCACTCACTAGAACTTAATGACACACATCTGCAAATACATCAATACTATGCGGAAGCAGAGCACATGCGTAGTAGGAGGCCTCGAATGAAATGGATCAAACGTAACATCACACGTCGTGCAACGTCTTACTGTACCAAAAGCGATCACAATCACAGTTAACTAAGTGATCTTAGTAATTAGCATACTTAACTGGATGTCTTGATGCTGGGGCAATTTTGCGAAGATGCTAGATCATCACTTCACAAGACCACAACAGCGTGTCCCTCCAAGCATCCACAGCTCACGAGGTTGCCGGAGAATGCACAGCGCCGACCAACTCCCGCCGACTCCAGTATAACCACGTGACAATTGCCGCTCGGCGTCAGGCACGCCATCTTCGCTTCTGTCCGCCGCTAATTGCCGACTCGCCCACCGCCACGTTCCGTTCTCACAGCGTTGTGTCCTCTCTACCCTACTTGCGGTCGGCACTCCCTTACATCTCGAGCCAGCCCGAGCCCAAAGATAAACCCCTGCACTAGGAAATCAATCGTAGGGGAGACCGAGCACGTTGGCCATAGGAGCGGGATGGCCCAGTCGAGTTAGTTCATGCAATAGACGCTAGATCGTGCTGGGAATCAATCAGCAGGTTGGTAGCACTGTCCCGCTCCCTCTACAGGAGCAATATGGCCGGCGGAGCAGTTTTGGACAAATTGTGTTGATTAACTGTTTTTGTGCGTGTGTGAGTAAAATTCTACTCGTCGGTTAAATGTGTGTTATGTAAAGTTTGCGTACTTTTGGTGCAAGAGGTGAGTAGTATAATTAAACGTCGTAGTTTAAGGATTATTTCTATATGGCATACAATCTAAATTGCTTCAGCAGGTTTTGTGACGAATAGAATTTATTATAAACATAGCGATGGGGCAGTTTGGCCCAGAGACGACAGGGCTCGATGGCCACCCGGGCCAACCTGCCCTGTCCTATATATATTTTTAAACTCGACGAAAGATTTGTTATTTTTAATGATAATAATATTAGTAATTCGTGGAGTTTATGAAATTATTAAAATAATTTTGAAGTTAATCATATTATGATACGTTTCAGTAGTAAAAAGATCATCATATTCACGAGATAAAAAGCGTTTTAAAAAGAAAACACCAACCTGTAAATTTTTATATAATCTTAAATAGCGATCTGAGTAGTCAGAATCTGGTTCATTTCTTCGTTTTTAGAACATCAGAGTTATGGCCTTAGTTTAAACCATTTGTTTTATCTATAGGAACATAAAAATGGTGCGAAATTATAAAAGAAAAAGTGAAAGAGGAATGATTTCTGAAGATACAATGCTAAAAGCAGTTTTAGAAGTAAAAGAAAAGGGAAGATCTGTGTGGGCTACTAGCAAGGTATTTGGGATTCCAAGAAAAACTTTGGGGAGGTACTGTGCTAGGTACAAACAGATCTCATGTCCGCCTACACAGTCATTTGAACTTCAGGAAACTGAAACTAAACCTCAACCCAAGCCAATGGACCAAAACCCTCAGCCTGGAGGAGTCCTACAAATACTTAATGACATAAAGAAGCCTTGAGATAAATTTGGCTATGATAAAACATTTCAGGTATGAAATGTTGTTAACTAAAATTATTTTTATTTGCAAAGCTATTTTTCAATTTCTTATGTTTCTTCTCTATCTCTGCCATTGTTATTGTGTCTATCTCTACGTCGTCTTGTCCACTGTAGGCCTACCGATTTCTCTCGCTCTCTCCCTCTCTCCCTCTCTCTCTCTCTCTCTCTCTCTCTCTCTCTCTCTCTCTCTCTCTCTCACAAACACACACACACTCACACATACACACACACATGAAAAGAAAAACAGTGCCTCTGTGGGTAACTTAACTAGAGTTGTTTATTTTCAGATATTTAATTCCGAACAAGAAGATATGTTTGAACAATACCTCATGAAGGCAAGTGACATATATTATGGTCTTTCCCCGAAAGAAGTCAGGCGGTTTGTGTGTAGATATGCTATTGCATGCAACAATAAAATACCGCAAACACGGACCGAAATCGAAATGGCGGGAAGTGATTGGTTCATAGGATTCTTGAAGAGGCACCCTCAACTCTCCATTTGGACTCCTCAAGCAACTAGTTTAGCCCAGTGCACCAGTTTCAACAAGCATAATGTAGAACTGTTTTTTAATGATCTCGACATAGTTTTAAAAAGATTAGAAGTGACCCCTGCAGAGATCTGGAACATTGACGAAACTGGAGTAACTACCGTCCAGCGTCCTGATCGTCACCAGTAAAGATACAGGACAGGAATGGTCGGTGTTGATCACGAGTCAATTAATGATGAACAAGCAGAGATGCGTCCATTGGTTTTTGTGATTTTGGTTTAGAGCATGTGGTACCAACACACCCGATTTTTTAACCTTCCCTTTGGTTGAAAAGAGGTTTTCGCCAAATAGGGCGAATGACATCGGCTGAGAGAGGGTCACTTGTTACGATCGCTTTTTCAGTTAGTGTGTTGGGTAATAATTTGCCTCCATTCTCCATCTTCCTGAAGGTCAACTTCAAGCCTTATTTTATCCTTGACAGCCCGATGGGTGTGATGGAGCAGCTCATCCTTCGGGATGGATGAAGGAGACAAAGTTTGTAAAATATATGAAACATTTTGTTCTACACACTCGCTGCTCAAAAGAACGCCCTTGCTTGGTTTTGATTGATAACCATAGTTCACACCTCGACTCTGAATTTCTGATTATTGTAAAGACAATGGAATCACCTTTCTATCTTTTCCGGCGCATTGTAGCCACAAGCTGCAGCCTTTAGACAGAAGTGTTTATGGGCCTCTTAAAAAGTTTGTGAACTCAGCATGTGATGCATGGGTTACAAATAATAAACGGCCTATGACTATTTACGACATCCCGTCTATAGTGCAAATAGCACTTCCAAATGCTGCAACTCCCAATAACAACCAGTGGATTCAAGGCAACTGGGATCAATCCCATTAACAAAAATATTTTTACTGACAGTGATTCTATGCCTTCCTACACTTCGGATAGGCCAGACCCAAACACTGAAAACAGTCCATCAACTAGAGCTGAGATAAACTTAAGACCGTTTCCAACTCCAGAGGAGGTCAGACATTTTGAAAAAGCAGACCCAGAAAAAGTATGGGAGCAGGGAAAAGGAAAAGAGTTTCTGCCATAGTGACAGACACTCGAGTAAAAAAAAGGCCTCAAGGAAGAATAAAAAGGTGCAAAAGAAAAGAAGGCGAAAGCATTAGAAAGAAAACTTAAATCACAGGTTCAGAAAGCACGTTGTCAAAAAGAAAGTAGGAGCAATGGTAGAATGAAATTAACTAAATCAACTGCAGTAGGCCTAAAACGCAAGAAGGAGCCAATGGAAGATGACGATGATGAAGATGATGATGACGATCAGGAAGATAAAGATTCACTGTGCCTAAGGTGTCTCAAGCCTTTTTCAAACAGTCAACCTGGAGCACAATGGATTCAGTGCACAAACTGCAAGCGTTGGACTCATCGGACATGCGTGAAAAATGAAATCCGTGGACTATTTTAGGAGTGTTATAACTCTGCTAATCCTTTGGATGTGGACAGTGATTAAAGTTGATAGGTTTGTATTAAGACACTGTAATTCCTAATAATTTTAAGCTTTCCCATTGTCATAATAAAATGTTAAGCATTTAACTGAATATTCAACTTGATTTGATGTACATTAAAGTATGTTTCTCGATAACTATTCTTTTTATTTTGATATCCTAAAGTTATACTAGTTTAACTTATATTACATGGGTCAACGTGCCCCAGCCTCTGGGCCAACTTACCCCTAGGTAGGGGCAGGTTGGCCCACTTGACATATGTCCGGTAATTAATTGTTTTAAAACTTTGTAACACATTTTTTCAAGGTTAATAATTGTGATCCAGATTCAGTAACACTGCTCTAAAGATTTAGCAATAATTTCATAAATTTAGATATGTAAAATATATATATATATATATTTTAAATATGGGCAACGTACCCCTACTCATGTCAGAGATACTACTGGCGCCAGTCCCCCCACGGCTCAGCTGCTGTTCCACGCGTGGATGCGCACAGGCCTTTGTATGGGGAGCTGCTGCCTTGTTTAGGCTCGACAATTCCTTTCTTTTCTTTATGGTAGCATAAAAACACCATTTCTCGTCACCAGTAAAGATACAGGACAGGAATGGTCGGTGTTGATCACGAGTCAATTAATGATGAACAAGCAGAGATGCGTCCATTGGTTTTTGTGATTTTGGTTTAGAGCATGTGGTACCAACACACCCGATTTTTTAACCTTCCCTTTGGTTGAAAATGTCATCACATCTGCCAGTTCTAGAGCACACTGACGTGGACTTCAGCTAACCCCGACGGTCTTCCTGAACGTGTAGACTCACTAATGTCAAAACAATTCTCCTGAAAACGAGAAAACCATTTTCTTGCCGTTCTCTGTCCAATGGCATTGTCCCTTTACAGTGTGCAGATGTTACTGGCTGCATCCGGTCCCGTATCCCTCACTCCTCTATTGAGCTCAAAACAGGAGAATATTCTCCACTTGGCATTCCACAGCGTCCACAGCTCCACTCACTATCTCCAAATGGTAAAATGATAATCAGTATATTCAAATACCAACAGTGAACTACAAATAAAAAATTATAATCGATAAATAAATCCGTAGCAACTGGGATACCAACATGCAAAACAAAAACGCTACAAACTTGTGCATCAAACTAATAATAAAAAAAATTAAATAATAATAACAGTTTGCATGATGAGACCAATAAGAATGGTCAGAGGATGATCAGCTTAGCTATCTCAAAGAACCTGAGAGTAAGTTCGACTTACTTCGAACACAAGAGAATACATAAGGGAACAGCCGGACTGTGTGACCGAGCGGTTCTAGGCGCTTCAGTCTGGAACCGCGTGACCGCTACGGTCGCAGGTTCGAATCCTGCCTTGGGCATGGATGTGTGTGATGTCCTTAGGTTAGTTAGGTTTAAGTAGTTCTAAGTTCTAGGGGATTGATGACCTTAGCAGTTAAGTCCCATAGTGCTCAGAACCATTTGAACATAACGGAACATTGTGTTCACTGGATGGAAGAACCACCAACCAGATAGATCACATCATGGTGGACCAGCGCTATAGCCATAGAGTCATGGACGTCAGGTCATATAGAGGAGCTGACTCTGCGCCAGACCACTTCCTCATTGTGTGCAAGCTTAAACTCATGTTCACCTATATGCATAAGAAGAAGGGGACACTAGAACCTGCTTTGAATGTTGAGAAACTACGAGAAAGTGTCATTAATGAACGATATGCTATAAATATCAAAAACCGTTTTGAGGTCCTAAAGACCCTAGAACCAAGCGAGAATGTGGAGGAAAGGTGGAAAGAAATAAAGTCCACGGAAGTAAGTGAAGCGGAGGATATATTGGGAAGAAAGAAGATAATGAAGAAGATGAAATGGTTCAATAACACATGCCAGAAGGCTACAGAAAAAGAGAAGGAAGATGAGAGAGAAGTGGCTAGCTGACAGGGAGAATGAGCGGTAAAGGGAACATTTTATCAACATCAGCAGGGAGGCAAAGCAGAGAAGAGGAAGATATCTAACCATTTTGCTAGAACAAGTTGAGGCAGAGAGCCAAAACAAGAACTCAAGGGAATTCTTCCAATTCATAAAAAATCGGAAACGTGAATTTTAGAGCGCAAATTTTTCATTATAGGTAAGAACGGCAACTTGATAAATGACGAGGAAAGCATTGTAGAAAGATGGAAAGAATACTTCTCAGAACTGTTGAATCGCCCAGACCAAGATGGGATATTACGTGCAGGCACTACGGAGGAAAGGAACGATGAAGAAGAATGGGAGGTTAGTGAAGAAGATGTACAAATCGCAATCAAAGGACTCAGAAACAGCAAAGCCCTAGGGGAGGACGGAATAATATCAGAATTAATCAAGGGAGGAGGTGAGAGTTTACACTTAGAGATATATAAACTGATCCAATTGATATGGGAGAAGGAGACACTGCTAGAAGAATGGAAATTGGCTATAATATGCCCAGTATACAAGAACGAAAGCAAAATGGACTGCGGTAACTACAGAGAAATCAGCTTGTTGAATGTTACGTATAAGGGTGCTGTTCATCATTATCCTCAGAAAATTGCAACCGTTCATAGAGAACAACATGCAGGAGTACCAAGCTGGATTTCGACCAAACCGATCGACAATAGATCACATTTTCACACCAAGACAATTGTTTGGAAAACATTGGGAATATGATAAAGACATCTACAGCCTGTTCGCCATTTTCAACGTGCATATGACAGCATCCACAGGAATAACCTATAGAATGCAATGCGGGACTTCAGAAATCCTGAGAAGCTAGTGAGAATGGTGCAAGCTTGTATGGAAGGGTCAAAGGCAGCAGTACGTTTCCGAGGAGCCACATCAGAAACATTCGAGATTGAGACAGGCCTCAGACAAGGGAATGCGCCCTCATGTGTTCTGTTCAATGTCATCTTAGAGAAAGTAATAAAACAGTGTAGGCAACAGGAGTGGTCTGGAGTAGAGATGGACGGTAACATCAATTGTCTCGCATATGCAGATGACATAGTACTATTAAGTGAAACAAAGCATGACTTGAAAGAAATCTACCAGAAAATGGACAATTATGGACAGAAGATAGGGCTTAAAGTGAATCGAAACAAAACAGAGTTCATGCAATTAAGAAGAAGACAAGAGCAGGTAGAATTTCTTGAGATAGAAGGCAGAAGGTTCAAGAGAGTAGACCAGTTCAAATACTTGGGATCTTGGTTTACCATGGAAAACACATAAAAATGGACATCAAGGAAAGAATAGCAATGGGAATGAAATGCATGCATTCCCTCAGAGAGACGCTCGGTTCTAAATCGATCTTAACACTAAGATGAAAATCTACAACACAGTGATATGCTCAGCAGTAATGTACGGTTCAGAAACATGGGCCATGATTAAGCGAGAAAGGGAAAAATATTAATAATTGAAAGAAGAGTAATGAGGAAGACATGGGGACCAGTATTAGATAGCGGAGAATGGAGGAGGAGGAAAAACGAGGAAATCTACCTTCTGATGCGACAACTTTCCTACAGAGGATAAAGAGCAAAAGGATACAATGGGTGAGCCATGTAGCCCGTATGCCAGATGGAAGACAGGCGAAGATGGCACCAGAGGGGAAACCAAACACCAGACGCCCCAATGGACAACCAAGGCAGCGCTGGATGGACGACCTGGCGAAGGACGTAGCAGCCCTGGGATCTGAAGACACCTGGAGGAGCCAGGCACAAAACAGGAAGGTTCAAAATGGTTCAAATGGCTCTGAGCACTATGGGACTTAACATCTGAGGTCATCAGTCCCCTAGAACTTAGAACTACTTAAACCTAACTAACCTAAGGACATCACACACATCCATTCCCGAGGCAAGATTCAAACCTACGACCGTAGCGGTCACGCGGTTCCAGACTGAAGCGCCTAGAACCACACGGCCACACCGGCCGGCTAAAACAGAAAGGAATGGGGGCAGTTTGTGGAAGCAGCGAGTGGTCTGCAGGGCCTGTGATCGCTGAATATCTGTATAATAATAACAGTAGTAATAATATATACAGTACATCAAATGGTTCTGTTTAGAAATTCCTCAATGGAGTAGAAACAGTTGGCCACGACAAAGTCTCCAGGCTCCTCTTAAACTGAACTTCATTTGTAGCTTAACTTTCTACAGTTGTTGGCAAGTTACAGTATTGAATGTGTGTATTCCAGAATAGAGGACTCCTTTCTCAATTAAATTAAGTACCTTTAGGTCTTTTATGTACATTGTTCTTGTTATTAGTACTGATTTTGTGTACTTAACTGTTTGCTGGAAAAAGGAATACATTATTTACAACAAATTTCATTGTTGTTGTTGTGGTCTTCAGTCCAGAGACTGGATTGATGCAGCTCTCCATGCTGCTCTACCCTGAGCAAGCTCCTTCTTCCTGAAGTACATCGCCCTCGTACAGACCCTCTATGTACTCCTTCCACCTTTCTGCTTTCCCTTCTTTGCTTAAAACTGGGTTTCCATCTGAGCTCTTGATATTCATACAAGTGGTCTCTTTTCTCCAAAGGTCACTTTAATTTTCCTGTAGGCAGTATTTATCTTACCCCTACTGATATATACCTCTACATCCTTACATTTGTTCTCTATCCATCCATGCTTAGCCATTTTGCACTTCCTGTCGATCTCATTTTTGAGACGTTTGAATTTCTTTTTGCCTGCTTCATTTACTTCATTTTTATATTCTCTTCTTTCATCAATTAAATTCAATATCACTTCTGTTACTCAAGGATTTCTACTAGCCCTCGTCTTTTTACCTACTTGATCCTCTGCTGCCTTCACTACGCCATCTCTCAAAGCTACCTATTCTTCTTCTACTGTATTTCTTTCCCCCTGTTCTTGTCAGTCGTTCCCTAATGCTCTCTCTGAAACTCTCTGCAACCTCTGGTCGTTTCAGTTTCTCCATGTCCCATCTCCTTAAATTCCCATCTTTTTGCTGTTTCTTCAGTTTAAATCTACAGTTCATAACCAACAGATTGTGGTCAGAGCCCACATCAGCCCCTGGAAATGTCTTACAATTTAAAACCGGTTCCTAAATCTCTTTCTTAGAAGTACATAATCATTGAGTCGGGCCCTGAGGAAGGCCGTTGCAAATCGGCCGAAACGTCGGTTTTAGTTTATTATTGCTATTAGTTTTTAGCAATGACGCGGCATAATACCCAGAAGAATTTTAATCACTATGACACCGGCCGCGGAAGCCTAGTTTCTTATATTACATAATCTATCTGAAATCTTCCAGTGTCTCCCGGCCTCTTCCACGTATACAACTTTCTTTCATGATTCTTGAACCTATGATTAAGTTATGCTCTGTGCAAAATTCTACCAGGCTGCTTCTCCTTACCCCATTCCATATTCACCTACTACTTTTCTTTCTCTTACTTTTCCTACACTCGAATTCCAGTCCCCCATGACTATTAAATTGTCGTCTCCCTTCACTATCAGAATAATTTCATCTCATCATACGTTCTTTCAATCTCTTCGTCATCTGCGGAGCTAGTTGGCACATAAACTTGTACTACTGCGGTAGGCGTGGGCTTCGTATATGTCTTGGCCACAATGATGCGTTCACTATGCTGTTCGTAGTAGCTTACCCGCGCTCCTATTTTTTAATTCATTATTAAACCTACTCCTGCGTTACCCCTATTCGGTTTTGTATTTATAACCCTGTAATCACCTGAACAAAAGTCTTGTTCCTCCCGACACCGAACTTCACTAATTCTCACTATATCTAACTTTAACCTATCCATTTCCCTTTTTAAATTTTCTAACCTACCTGCCGATTAAGGGATCTGAAATTCCAAACTCCGATCCGTAGAACGCCAGTTTTCTTTCTCCTGATAACGACATCCTCTTGAGTAGACCCCGCCCGGAGATCCGAATGGGGGACTATTTAACCTCCGGAATATTTTACCCAAGAGGACGCCATCATCATGTAACCATACAATAAAACTGCATGCCCTCGGGAAGAATTACGGCTGTAGTTTCCCCTTGCTTTCAGCTGTTCGCGGTACCAGCACAGCAAGGATGTTTTGGTTAGTGTTGCAAGGCCAGATCAGTCAATCATCCAGACTGTTGCCCTTGCAACTACTGAAAAGGCTGCTGCCCCTCTTCAGGAACCACACGTTTGTCTGGCCTCTCAACAGATACCCCTCCGTTGTGGTTGCACCTACGGTACGGCCATCTGTATCGCTGAGGCACGCAAGCCTCCCCACCAACAGCAGGGTCCATGGTTCGGAGAACATATTTCACTAACGAATAAATATATTGAGAAGCAATAGTTAGTACAGCCAGTTTCTTGAACAGGCTTCGACGGGATGTTCGTGAATTCATAATGTGTATTACACCGCTTTTGGCGATTGCAAACTTCTGCTCCTTATGAAAAGTTACCCCAAAATATGACCCACACGACATTTTGGAGTGAAACTAAGCAAAATACGTCAGTTTTTTATTTTCATGTCTCCTATAGCTGGAAACATTCACAATGCTAATAAGGATTTGTTAGGCGGTTTAGCACTTCTGTGGTATGCTCCTCCCAATCGAATTTATTATCAAATTGTCATCCCAGGTAATGATTTTGACATTGTCAACCTATTCTATCCGCGGTTTAATACTTTATATATATATATATATATATGCTGGGAAGAAACATTTTATATGTTGTGAACTGCCTGTTGTGAGTCTTTTCAAAGTTTAATGACAGTGAGTTGGTCATGAACTGTTATTTAAAACCCATTAATATGCCACTAGCAGCGGCATGACGTTGCTTCTTAATCATCTGATGACGAATAAAATACTCTTCAGGAGACTGTTTGGATTTCTGAAGGGTTCTGGCACACAGAAGATTGTATACACATATAGTGAGGATGTACTTAATTAATATGCTCGATACCATTTTAAACGAGACTCGTGCGACCAGGCAACATGTTTCCAGCCATCAACAGTCCAATGTCAGTACTGGCGAGGCGAGGCGTAAAGCTTTGTGTCATGCAGTCATCAAGGGCACATGAGTGGGACTTGGGCTCCGAAAGCCCATATCGATGATATCTCGTTGAATGGTTCGACGTTGACTTGTTGATGGCCCAGCATTGAAATCGGCAGCAATCCGCACGCTGAACGACTCTCTTCAGTCCTCGTTGGTCCCGTTCTCGCAGGATCTTTTTGCGGCAGCAGCGATGTCTGAGCTTTCCTGTTTTATCGGATTCCCGATATTCACGGTACACTCGTGAAATGGTCGTACGGGAAAATCCCCACTTCATCTTTATCTCGGAGATAGTTATATGGTGATGTTTAGTGTACAAATTGACGTACAAATTAATTTGCAATGTGAATGTAAAATGACTCGTCCCACATCACGACGATTTATCGTGCAAAATGATCCATGGAACGTGAAAGTAACTAACTAACTAATTAACTAACTAGCTGTGTCCCGTCGCTTGTGCGCCGATTATAGCAGGACGCTCTCTGTATTTGAATAAGCATGCCTATACCAGTTTCTTTGGCGCTTCAGTGTAATTGACTTAAAAGGGTGTTGTGGTTCATGCAGCCTTCGACCAATCACAGAAAATAACAACATTAATTATATAATGAATTAAGTACATCCTCACTATATGTGTAAATAACCTTCTCAGTGCCGGAACCCTTCAGAAATCCAAACACTCTCCTGAAGAGTATTTTATTCATGGTCAGATGATTAAGAATTCCCCAAACTATTACATTTTCTCGAACTTTTAAGAATGCTCATCAAAATGAAGCTGATCCGTATTTTGATGGCATTTTCTTTATTCCCGTTCTTGAACAGAGGTTTATCAGCATATTTTAGACGATCACGAAATGCTCCAGAGATAAGAGACTGGTTGCGCAAATAAGTTACCGATGATGCACAGTGAAATATATTTTCAGTGTTCCCTCAAAACGCACACTGCCAGTATTAATTGTATCATGCCTATGATGTATGTCATCCATGGTTACCTGAACGACGAATTCGTTCAGGCAATAAATGCGTAAGTAGGCTGTTCAGGTTTTTATGCTGGTGACGCCACGTAGCGCTCTGTATGAAAATCGTGGTGTCACCGCCAGACACCACACTTGCTAGGTGGTAGCTTTTAAATCAACCGCGGTCCGCTAGTATACGACGGACCCGCGTGTCGCCACTGTCAGTGATTGCAGACCGAGCGCCACCACACGTCAGGTCTAGAGAGACGTACTAGCACTCGCCCCAGTTGTACAGCCGACGTTGCTAGCCATGGTTCACTGAGAATTACGCTCTCATTTGCCGAGACGATAGTTAGCATACCCTTCAGCTACATTTGCTACGACCTAGCAAGGCGCCATTACCAGTATAGATATTGAGATTCTATTAACGTATCATCAAGAGCGATGTTCTACAAATGTGGATTAAAGTTAAGTATTCCAGAAGCTACGTACTTTTCTTTATAGCATTCATTACGTATCCTGTTTCAGACCTCACTCCAGCCTGCGTGAGTTTAAGCGCGTGCCTTTCGGCTTCCTCGCATTGTGTCTAGGCTGTCTTGTCTTGACACAACAAAAATCACTGGCTGTGCTGTGTGCAGTCTGTGGCTGGTTGGCGTTGTTGTAATATTCGCTATTGTAGTGTTGGGCAGTTGGATGTGAACAGCGCGTAGCGTTGCGCAGTTGGAGGTGAGCCACCAGCAGTGGTGGATGTGGGGAGAGAGATCGCGGAGTTTTGAGAGCGGATGATCTGGACGTGTGTCCATCAGAGACAGTAAATTTGTAAGACTGCATGTCATGAACTGATATATATATATATATATATATATATGAGCACTATGGGACTTAACATCTATGGTCATCAGTCCCCTAGAACTTAGAACTACTTAAACCTAACTAACCGAAGGACAGCACACAACACCCAGCCATCACGAGGCAGAGAAAATCCCTGACCCCGCCGGGAATCGAACCCGGGAACCCGGGCGTGGGAAGCGAGAACGCTACCGCACGACCACGAGATGCGGGCTGACTTCAGCAGTTAGAAGTTTTTACTTAGCTGGCAGTATTGGCGCTCGCTGTATTGCAGTAGTTTGAGTAACGAAGATTTTTGTGAGGTAAATGATTCATGTCATGAACTGATATATATATATATATATATATATATATATATATATATATATATGAGCACTATGGGACTTAACATCTATGGTCATCAGTCCCCTAGAACTTAGAACTACTTAAACCTAACTAACCGAAGGACAGCACACAACACCCAGCCATCACGAGGCAGAGAAAATCCCTGACCCCGCCGGGAATCGAACCCGGGAACCCGGGCGTGGGAAGCGAGAACGCTACCGCACGACCACGAGATGCGGGCTGACTTCAGCAGTTAGAAGTTTTTACTTAGCTGGCAGTATTGGCGCTCGCTGTATTGCAGTAGTTTGAGTAACGAAGATTTTTGTGAGGTAAATGATTCATGACAGGTATACGTTATTGTTAGTCAGGGCCATTCTTTTGTAGGGATTTTTGAAAGTCAGATTGCGTTGCGCTAAAAATATTGTATGTCAGTTTAGTGATGATCAGAATAGGTAAAGAGCGAAATGTCTGAGTACATTCAGTTCTGCTCAGCTGTTTGAAAATCAAATAACGTAAGGGGTTTACCAGCACAGTAATTTATTAATTTTTCTAAGGGGACGTAACAAACGGTTTAAAAAATTTGCAGTCTTGTTATACGATCACCACCTACAAAATATCTGAGAATCCCAAATTTCTACTCTCCTGTACTCCAATGTTGTGGAAATTACGAACTCTTAGTACAATGCAAGTGGGTAGCTTAATTAAATAGACATTGAGATGAATCAATTTGTTGCCATTGACCTGTTTACAGACTTTTGGCCGTTGGTCCATTGTTGCCAAATGCCTTTCCCGCAACCGTGATATTACACCACTTTGATTTCATTCTATAACAGCTCTTCTCGCCGTTATGCTTATTAATCTTTCTTTATGCAGAGGTCAAATGCGACAGTGTTACTTTCTTCTGTGAGATGCATAAATTCGGAAACACGTTTCTCTTTGTGGTCTCAAAGGCACACAGCCGCAGCGCATCTTCCAGTCTAAGAGAAAACTAGTAAAACAGTATCTGAGGTGAGAGACAACGTACTTCTAAATATTAATACGAAAAATCTTAGCTATGATAAAAACGAAGAGGCAAACAGCGGTCAGAATAAGATAAAACAAAACATGTAATAAAATGTAGAAACTGCGAAGCAGGTCCATGTACTGCGAGAGTATATAAAAGCAGATCTGCCACGATCTCTTCACAAGCCGAAGAACGCCGGAGAAAATTGCTCACTGTAATGACACGACGAGATCTCCACAACAAGAAAACTCAGACCTCAATCACGCACACACCTGAGTGGTAAACATGTAAGAATCCCTGTACAATTAAGTCCAAGGTCTTCTCGACTGAATAACTTCGTATGGTAAACTGTTGAACTCACATACTGGCTTCTTAGACCATTTCTCTCGACCATTTAAATAAATAATTGACTACTCTCCGGCATTAGGTCTAACTCATGTTTCGTAAGCATAATTAACAGAAGAAACGTAAATATCCACGACATGAACGAACATTTATTTGTCAGTGTTCAAAAGTCCATTTTTATCTTCAGTCATATAAGGGCACAGTCGATGTTCGTTATGAAACGTCATCCCACGCACACACCTAGGAGGGACGCAATGAACTACAGATAAACGATGTTAAATGCAAGGTAGCAGGTGTACATCAGTTAGAATGCCAAGAATGTTAATCAGTATATCTGGGTATGACAGGCAGGAATTTCAAAACTACGTATAAAGAAAATATAAGGAGCTGGAAGTATGAAAATAGCTATTCTACCTTTCACGAACACCTAATAAAACATGGACATGAACCATGCGAATAGAACAAGACATGAAGACTATTAGACTGAACAATCACAACAAAAAACACTTGCCATTACAAGAAAACTTTTACGTACAGCCGGCAGGTGTGGCCGAGCGGTTCTAGGCGCTTCAGTCTGGAACCGCGCGACCGTTACGGTCGCACGTTCGAATCCTGCCTCAGGCATGGATGTGTGTGATGTACTTAGGTTAGTTAGGTTTAAGTAGTTCTAAGTTCTAGGAGACTGATGACCTCCGATGTTAAGTCCCATAGAGCTCAGAGCCATTTGAACCATTTTTTTTACGTACAAAGACTCCTTGCAATGCAAAATAAGGAAATTAATGACCAAATCAATATAAGCAATAACTGCTTGATCATATTAGCCATAAAAACAATAACAAACGGAAATATGAAACGTAACCAGAGTAAATGATTAATGAATCTTCCTCCTCCACTGTCTCTCTCTCTCTATCTCTCTCTCCCCCCCCCCCCCCCCACCCCCTGTCTCTGGCTATCACACAAAAAGAGAAAGAAAGGAAAACCGCTCTCACAAGAAACAACTCATATCAAAATACACAAACACACGAAACAAATGGAAAATATCAATCAACACACACAACACAAACATAAGACGGAATATAAGCACAAGGCGACAGCTGGTAACACTACGTTCTATAAACACACACATATAGATTCACAAAATGAAAAGTGCAACTGATGTGTTATAGCAAATCTAGGTGAAAAACGCTGTTACATGGTCAGCTGGAGAGTGAAGACCGAATGAACACACATACAGGACCACAAATGTGGGCTAATATGTAAACTACTGGCCATTAAAAATGCTACACCACGAAGATGACGTGCTACAGACGCGAAATTTAACAGACAGGATAAAGATGCTGTGATATGCAAATGATTAGCTTTTCAGAGCATTCACACAAGGTTGGCGCCGGTGCTGACACCTACAACGTGCTGACATGACGAAACTTTCCAACCGGTTTCTCATACACAAACAGCAGTTGCCCGGCGTTGCCTGGTGAAACGTGATGCCTCGTGTAAGGAGGAGAAATGCGTACCATCACGTTTCCGACTTTGATAAAGGTCGGATTGTAGCCTATCGCGATTGAGGTTTATCGTATCGCGACATTGCTGCTCGCGTTGGTCGAGATCCGATGACTGTTAGCAGAATATGGAATCGGTGGGTTCAGGAGGGTAATACGGAACGCCGTGCTGGATCCCGACGGCCTCGTATCACTAGCAGTCGACATGACAGGCATCTTATCCGCATGGCTGTAACGGATCGTGCAGCCACGTTTCGATCCCTGAGTCAACAGATGGGAACGTTTGCAAGACGATAACCATCTGCACGAACAGTTCGACGACATCTGCAGCAGCTCGGAGACCATGGCTGCGGTTACCCTTGGCGCTGCATCACAGACAGCAGCGCCTGCGATGGAGTACTCGACGACGAACCTGGGTGCACAAATGGCAAAACGTCATTTTTTCGGATGAATCCAGGTTCTGTTTACAGCATCACGATGGTCGCATCGGTGTTTGTCGACATCGCGGTGAACGCACATTGGAAGCGTGTATTCGTCATCGCCATACTGGCGTATCACCCAGCGTGATGGTATGGGGTGCCATTGATTACACGTCTCGGTCACCTCTTGTTCGCATTGACGGCACTTTGAACAGTGGACGTTACATTTCAGATGTGTTACGACCCGTGGCTCTACCCTTCATTCGATCCCTACGAAACCCTACATTTCAGCAGGATAATGCACGACAGCATGATGCAGGTCCTGTACGGGCGTTTATGGATACAGAAAATGTTCGACTGTCGCCCTGGCCAGCATATTCTCCAGATCTCTCAGCAACTGAAAACGTCTGGTCAATGGTGGCCAAGCAACTGGCTCATGCCAATACGCCAGTCACTACTCTTGATGAACTGTGGTATCGTGTTGAAGCTGCATGGACAGCTGTACCTGTACACGCCATCCAAGCCCTGTTTGACTCAATGCCCAGGCGTATCAAGGCCGATATTACGGGCAGAGGTGCTTGTTCTGGGTAACGAATTTCTCAGGATCTATGCACACAAATTGTGTGAAAATGTATTGACATGTCAGTTCTAGTATAATATATTTGTCCAACGAATACCCGTTTATCATCTGCATTTCTTCTTGGTGAAGCAATTTTAATGGCCAGTAGTGTACTAACAACACTTGAAAACGTAAGTAACACCAAACGTTAATTTAACCTCACGATATTTGTGCTACAAATGCTGTTTCTAATCTGCAAACCAAGAGAATAACATGACAGAATGTAACGTAGTAACATGTTGTAACTACTACATAATACATTCGTCAAATGTATAAAAAGAAACATGTATCACGGGCCACTGATGATGTTCTCAGACAAAAGAAACGAAACGCGCATGGCAATAAGCAAACAACGTCTTATTTAGTTGCGTAGAATGAGTACATCTCCATGAATGAATGTTTAAAACATTCATTTGTTCTACTACTGAACATACTGCCTGCAGAAATTCTGTAATGTCTGTACCTCTGGACATAACATCGCATATTGGCATCAGTCTTTTCTAAAGCCCAAACGGCTCATGGGAGACATTGCCACTGCCTTTTCCGCTACGGTCGTTCCCATTTTATGTCTACAACTCTGCTTCCGCCGTTTTGCAATAGATGACAGTAGCGACAAGTGTTGATGCAGTTGGTAGGCCCTAAGTGTCATACAGTAAGTTTAGGCATTTGTAAACATAATGCTATCAAAATATTAGTCGGTTTGTGATTGCATCATAAAGTTATTCTCAATTGAATGTGTCAACTTACGAGCTCGTTCTCGTCACTTGCGGGAAGTTTTAATTTCCTCCTTTAACATGAAGAAATCTGCGGTCGAGGCTCCTTAAATGCTGGGTAAAACCTATGATGAGGCACTGTTAGTGAAAGAACATGCAGAGAATGGTTTCAACGCTTCAAGAACGGTGATTTTGACGTCGAAGATCGGCACGGCTGTGGAAGAGAATGAAGGTTTTCGAAGCTACTGAAACCGATGTAAACAATCACAGAAGATCGTTATAGAAAACAGCCGATTACTGATGGATAAAGAGCGCGAAAACAGTGATAGACATGAAAAGGTGATTTTGCAGCATGACAGTGCTCCACGCCATGTCGCAAAAGCAGGGAAAACGTATGTGGAAACATTGAAATTGGAAGTCCCGCCCCACCCGCCATATTCTCCAGACATTGCTCCCTATGACTAACACCTTTTCCGATCAGTGGCACACGGCCTGTCTGACCAGCATCTCCAGTCATGTGAACAAGTACAAAACTGTATCGGTTCGAGGATGTCCTCAAAAAAGATGCCCGGTTCTTCCGACGCCGGATTCGTATGCTGCCCGAAGTATGGGAGAAAGTAGGGTCAGCGGCAGCCAGTACTTTGAATAGTAAATTTTTTGTAGGCTTTTCACAACAAGGCCTCAAACTTCGCGAAAAAACGTCGGAAGCAAGGTTGTGGACCTAACACCAGTATGTATCGACACTCATGGTGTCTGTATCGAAATAAAAAATTCGTTAATTCCATAATATCGAAGAAATATCGAAGTTCGGTATCAAATAGTTTGGGGAAAAATAGTAATCTCCCACTTCTAATTTACTGGAGCCGTTTGCAACCGGCAGCAAAATCGAATTCCTGGCAGACAGGTAAAACAGTTTATGTTATTGAGAAGAGTATCACAAAAGAATCTTTCGAATATACCTGTATTTTTTTAACATTTGGTTTTGCTATTCTGGGTTAGAATATATTACATGGGAGAAGGTATCAGTACCATTCTAGATATGAGATGCATACAAACGTATATATCGTAAGGGATATTATGAATGTTTTTATCCTGTTAGAAAGAAAGTTTGGTCGCTGTGTGTGGCAGTGGGTGAGTGTGATGGGCAAAAATCAGCGAAATATGGAGCAATAAACTCTCTTAAGCAAAGATAAATAATATATGACTTGCGAACTTTACCGTATATGTGAAAATGTTTTATCGTTAGATTCACGATGCAGTATAATGCTGATAGAAACCTCGACGCGTGGTGGGTGGAAATGGGTGACTGTGGTTGGCGGATATCTCGCTATAATGCGTGACGTGGAACACTTAGTTCTCTTAGAAAAAGATACACTCAAGAGCCAAAGAAACTGGTACACCTGCCTAACATCGTGTGGGGTCCCCGCGAGGACGCAGAACTGCCGCAACACGACTTGCCGTGGATTCGACTGTATGAAGTAGTACTGGAGGGAAATGACACTATGAACTCTACAGGACTCCCCATAAATCCGTAAGAGTACGAGGGGGTGGCGACCACTTCTGTACAGCACGTTGCAAGGCATCCCAGATAGGATCAGTAATGTTCATGTGTCGGAATTATGGTGGCCAGTGGAGGAGACTCAGCTCAGAAGAGTATTCCTGGAGACGTGTGTAAACAGCCTCCAAGATGGTGTCTCCCGGGCAACGGGCTGCGTCAGCAGCACGGCAGGAAGTTTACACAAACGGCGACCGAACTGGACGGAGAGTCCCTCACGGTCAACAGCAGCAAATGCATCCTCAGCGAAAAAACCGTCTGAGCGCTAAGACAATTAATATCGGACCATCAGTCCATATTATGCAGTTAAACATAGAAGGCATCAGTCGCAGTAAATGTGAACACCTAGGTAGAATGGCTAAGGAACATCAAGCTGATGTAATTGCACTGCAAGAAACACGTTTAGCTGAGGAAACAGATATCTTAAGCAGGGCCAAAATTCAAGGATATACAGTGGTGGAAACACTTCTCTCAGAAACGTATGGGTCGATTAGGCATCAATAACTATGAAGTGGTAAAGAAGTCCAACACCTGCAATACTGAAACGATAAAAGTAGAACCTCCCAAGCTAGACTTGGTGTCAGTAAATAAACCACCAAACACAACGTGGCCAAATCCTCCACTGCAAGTTGAAGATAAACCAACAATGTTCCTTGGGAATTTCAATAGCCGCCACATCAACTGGGGATACAGTACTAATGACCAGAATGGTGAAGCTTTACCGCAGTGGATCGAAGAACAAAATTTACACCTCAGCTATGACGCTGAAGACCAAAAAACCCACTCAGCACTCTGGCAGACAGATACTAATCGTGACCTATGTATTGTGACCACCAACAATGAGGGAATTCCTATAGTCCACACGAGAAAGGTACTGCCCGGTTTTCCCAATACCCAACATCGTCCAACCTTAGTAAATGTGGGCATAGAACTCCCACTGATGGAATCAGTCAAGAAGCCAAGACGGAACTTTAGAAAGCCAAATTGGACAACACATAAAAGAGAAATTGATAGCAACATACGGTTTATTCCAGCAAAGAGAGATAATTATGCAAGATTTACTAGCCTTATAACAGCGACGGCGAAGAGAAACATACCAAGGGGATATAGAAAGCAGTACATACCATGCTGGAACTCTGAAACTGAAGAACTGTACAGAGAATACCAGGAAACAAGTAACCCACAACTAGGAAGCCAATTGCTAGAGTCGCTCAATGAGCAAAGGAAGAAAAGATGGGAAGAAACCACCGCAAATATGATCTTCACGCATTCTAGCCTTAAAATTTGGTCATTGTTAAGACGTGTGGGGGCAGCTACTCATACGCCATCCCCGAAACCACCAATATCAAAAATGGTTTGTAAGTAGATTGTTTAGGTTTTTAT
The DNA here is from genome assembly GCF_023864275.1 of Schistocerca cancellata. Lineage (NCBI taxonomy): Eukaryota > Metazoa > Arthropoda > Insecta > Orthoptera > Acrididae > Schistocerca > Schistocerca cancellata. The sequence goes on along the minus strand of NC_064628.1, from coordinate 13,361,036 downwards.
ATTGGTAACGCCACGTAGCGCTCTGTATGAAATCACTGGCTGTGCTGTGTGCAATCTGTGGCTGGTCTGCATTGTTGTTTGCTATTGTAGTGTTGGGCAGCTGGATGTTAACAGCACGTAGCGTTGCGCAGTTGGAGGTGAGCCACCAGCAGCGGTGAATGTGGGGAGGGAGATGGCGGAGTTTTGAAAGCGGATGATCTGGACGTGTGTCCATCAGAGAGAGTAAATTTGTAAAACTGGATGTTATGAACTGATATATATATTATGACTTTTGAACACTATTAAGGTAAATACATTGTTTGTTCTCTATCAAAATCTTTCATTTGCTAACTATGCCTATCAGTAGTCAGTGCCTTCACTATTTAGAATCTTTTATTTAGCTGGCAGTATTGGCGCTCGCTGTATTGCAGTAGTTCGAGTAACGAAGATTTTTGTGAGGTAAAAATTCATGAAAGGTATAGGTTATTGTTAGTCAGGGCCACTCTTTTGTAGGGATTACTGAAAGTCAGATGCGTTGCGCTAAAAATATTGTGTGTCACTTTAGTGAATGTCTGAGTACGTTCAGTTTTGCTCAGCTGTTTGAAAATCAAATAACATAAGATGTTTATCAGCATAGTAATTCATTAATTTTTCTAAGGGGACGTTACAGGTTCAAATGGCTCTTAGCACTATGGGACTTAACTTCTAAGGTCATCAGTCCCCTAGAACTTAGAACTACTTAAACCTAACTAACCTAAGTACATCACACACATCCATGACCGAGGCAAGATTCGATCCTGCGACCGTAGTGCTCGCTCGACCACCCCGGCCGGCCCACCAATATCACCAAACCAGATTGCCTCACGTATAAAAGAGAGAGCTGAAAATGTAATGTTGAGTCAAGAGAACAGAACATCCGTTAAGGAGTAACTCAAAGAAGTAAAGAGCACCCTACAAGAAAACAGACAGTTTTCAAAACCTTTTACTATCAGGGAGGTAAACAAAGGTATAAAAACCATCAAATTACGGAAAGCAGCTGGAGCTGCTAATATATTTCCTGAATTTATGAAAAATCTGGGACCAATAGCAAGAACCTGGCTTAAAGACTACTTCAATGACATACTAAGAACTGGAGATATCCCGAAGGAATTTAGAATGTCTCTTACTCTGGCCATCCTTAAACCAGGGAAATCTGGTGAAAACCCTGCAAACTACCGCCCAACAGCATTACTGAGCATTTGCTATAAGTTTCTGGAGAGACTGATCTACAATAGGATATACCCAACGATAGACAAACACCTGCCTCAAGAACAAGCCGGATTCAGAACTAATCGAAGTTGCTGCGAACAAGTGTTAGCCCCCGCATCATACATAGAATCGGGATTCCAAAAAGGACTGAAAACATCAGCAGTCTTTGTCGACCTCAGTGCAGCTTATGATACGGTATGGATAGATGGTCTTCTCCTGAAATTTGCCAACATGATTCCATGCTTGAAATTGACAAGCCTGTTGGAGAAAATGCTGAAAGTCCGATACTTCAAAGTAAACCTGGGATCACGAAGCAGCAAGTCAAAAAGAATAAAAAACGGACTCCCCAAAGGATCTGTATTGGCTCCACTGCTTTTTAATTTTCACATCATTGAAATGATAGACACTGAGTCCAGTAAGTTTTGCTACGCTGATGACATGGCTATAGCTACTCAAAGCAAATGGCTAGAAGATGCTGAAAGAACTAACTGCTGACCTAGAAGTACTAAATCAGTACTACAAAAAATGGAGACTGTGCCCAAACCCAAATAAAACAGAGACGTGCGCCTTCCATTTAAATAACAGACTAGCAGTCAGAGAACTAAATATTACTTTCTGCGGAAAACGAATTAAACATAACAAATTTCCCAAATATTTAGACATAACTCTTGACAGGTCACTTACCTTCAAGAAACACCTGGAACTAACTAGCCAGAAATTGAAAACACGAAATAACATCATCCAGAGATTAGCAGGTACCACATGCGGACCGGATGCAAATACACTCCTGGAAATGGAAAAAAGAACACATTGACACCGGTGCGTCAGAACCACCATACTTGCTCCGGACACTGCGAGAGGGCTGTACAAGCAATGATCACACACACGGCACAGCGGACACACCAGGAACCGCGGTGTTGGCCGTCGAATGGCGCTAGCTGCGCAGCATTTGTGCACCGCCGCCGTCAGTGTCAGCCAGTTTGCCGTGGCGTACGGAGCTCCATCGCAGTCTTTAACACTGGTAGCATGCCGCGACAGCGTGGACGTGAACCGTATGTGCAGTTGACGGACTTTGAGCGAGGGCGTATAGTGGGCATGCGGGAGGCCGGGTGGACGTACCGCCGAATTGCTCAACACGTGGGGCGTGAGGTCTCCACAGTACATCGATGTTGTCGCCAGTGGTCGGCGGGAGGTGCACGTGCCCGTCGACCTGGGACCGGACCGCAGCGACGCACGGATGCACGCCAAGACCGTAGGATCCTACGCAGTGCCGTAGGGGAGCGCACCGCCACTTCCCAGCAAATTAGGGACATTGTTGCTCCTGGGGTATCGGCGAGGACCATTCGCAACCGTCTCCATGAAGCTGGGCTACGGTCCCGCACACCGTTAGGCCGTCTTCCGCTCACGCCCCAACATCGTGCAGCCCGCCTCCAGTGGTGTCGCGACAGGCATGAATGGAGGGACGAATGGAGACGTGTCGTCTTCAGCAATGAGAGTCGCTTCTGCCTTGGTGCCAATGATGGTCGTATGCGTGTTTGGCGCCGTGCAGGTGAGCGCCACAATCAGGACTGCATACGACCGAGGCACACAGGGCCAACACCCGGCATCATGGTGTGGGGAGCGATCTCCTACACTGGCCGTACACCACTGGTGATCGTCGAGGGGACACTGAATAGTGCACGGTACATCCAAACCGTCATCGAACCCATCGTTCTACCATTCCTAGACCGGCAAGGGATCTTGCTGTTCCAACAGGACAATGCACGTCCGCATGTATCCCGTGCCACCCAACGTGCTCTAGAAGGTGTAAGTCAACTACCCTGGCCAGCAAGATCTCCGGATCTGTCCCCCATTGAGCATGTTTGGGACTGGATGAAGCATCGTCTCACGCGGTCTGCACGTCCAGCACGAACGCTGGTCCAACTGAGGCGCCAGGTGGAAATGGCATGGCAAGCCGTTCCACAGGACTACATCCAGCATCTCTATGATCGTCTCCATGGGAGAATAGCAGCCTGCATTGCTGCGAAAGGTGGATATACACTGTACTAGTGCCGACATTGTGCATGCTCTGTTGCCTGTGTCTATGTGCCTGTGGTTCTGTCAGTGTGATCATGTGATGTATGTGACCCCAGGAATGTGTCAATAAAGTTTCCCCTTCCTGGGACAATAAATTCACGGTGTTCTTATTTCAATTTCCAGGAGTGTACACTACGTGTTACAGCAATATCACACTTCTATTCCGTGGCAGAGTACTGTGCCCCTGTGTGGAGTAGGAGTGCCCATGTAAAGAAGATTGACGCCCAGATCAATGAAGCCATGAGGACAATAACAGGGACATTAAACTCCTCTAGAATGGCTTCATGTCCTCTCAAACATCACTCCGCCTGAAATCCGTAGACAGCAGGCAACAATTCAGGAATGGCAAAAAAATAAATCATGCAGACAAGGCAAGAGTGCTGCCGATACACCAAGTACTAGATGACCGCTGTCGATATCGCCTTAAATCAAGACCGCCAATATGGGAAGACAGAACACTTGCCCAAGGAAATACCTATGACTGCCACAAATCCTGGAAAACCAAGTGGAACAATAGTGACATTAACCGACACAATATAGAGGACCCCAGCCAAAAACTCCCAGGAGTGCAGCTTCCTCGTAAAATCTGGTGCCAGCTTAGCCGTGTGAGAACTGGACTCGCGAGAACTAAATCCATGCTGTACAAATGGGGCGCCAATGATAAGCCAATGTGTGACTGTGAAACTGATGAACAAACATTACATCTAGTGCAAGATTGCCAACTGCGAAGATTCTGTGGTAACTGGAGAGACTTTGTGGAAGCCAGCCCTGCTGCCACTAAATGGCTGTCACATTTGGACATAACTTTTTGACTAATTGTAGCTGTGATTATATTTCAACTTTGTTCATATTTAATAATGACTGGTGTTTGTTCTGTTTATATTTTTATGTGTGTGTGTGTATGTATATTTGTATTTATATGTTATGTTATGTAAATTTACGATATCAATATCGCACTTGCACTGGTAAAGCCATACGATAAATAAATAAATAAATTTCTGGAGTCACTCTCTAGCAGTTCTGGACTTGTGGGGTGTTGCATTATATTGCTGGAATTTCCCAAGTCCGTCGGAATGCACAATGGAATGAATGGATGAAGGTGATCAGACAGGATGCTTACGTACGTGTCACCTGTCAGAGCCATATATAGATGTATCAGGGGCCCCATATAACTCCAACTGTACACGCCCCACACCATTAAAGAGGCTCCATCAGCTTGAACAGTCCCCTGCTGACATGCAGGGTCCGTGGATTGATCAGGTTGTGTCCACGGCCGTAAACGTCCATTCGCTCGATACAACTTGAAACGAGACTCGTCCGATCAGACAACATGTTTCCAGTCATCAACAGTCCAATGTCGGTGTTGACGGGCCCAGGTGAGGCCTAAAGTTTTTTGCCGTGCTTTCATCAGGGGTACACGAGTGGGCCTTTGGTTCCGAAAGCCCATATCGATGATGTTTCGTTGAATGATTCGCATGCTGAAACTTATGAAATAGGAGGCAAAGTCATGGAATAGGAGGCAAACTTTTGCAAGCAATTAAAGGTCTTTACATGGATAGTCAGGCAGCAGTTAGAGTTGGCCTAGCGTTAAAATCTGCAGCAATTTGGGGAAAGGTTACATTTCTGTCACGCTGAACGCTTCTCTTCAGTCGTCGTTGGTCCCGTTCTTGCAGGATCTTTTTCCATCCGCAGCGAAGTCGTATAATTTGATGTTTAACCGGATTCGTGATATTCACGTTATACTCGTGAAAAGGTCACACGGGAAAATTCGCACTTCATCGCTAAGTCGAGATACTGTGTCCATCGCTCGTGCGCCGACTATAAGACCACGTTCAAACTCACTTAAATCCTGACAAAACGTGCCATTGTAGCAGCAGTAACCGATCTAACAGCTGCACCAGACACTTGTCTTATATAGGAGTTGCCGACCGCAGCTCCGTATTCTGTCTATTTACATACACTCATCAAAAACAGTTTTGCGTCACCCCGGTTCCCAGAACTCTACATCTACATCTACATCCATACTCCGCAAACCACCTGACGGTGTATGGCGGAGGGTACCTTGAGTACCTCTATCGGTTCTCCCTTTTATTCCAGTCTCGTATTGTTCGTGGAAAGAAGGATTGTCTGTATGCCTCTGTGTGGGCTCTAATCTCTCTGATTTTATCCTCATGGTCTCTTCGCGAGATATACGTAGGAGGGAGCAATAGACTGCTTGACTCTTCGGTGAAGGTATGTTCTCGAAACTTTAACAAAAGCCCGTACCGAGCTACTGAGCGTCTCTCCTGCAGAGTCTTCCACTGGAGTTTATCTATCATCTCCGTAACGCTTTCGCGATTACTAAATGATCCTGTAACGAAGCGCGCTGCTCTCCGTTGGATCTTCTCTATATCTTCTATCAACCCTATCTGGTACGGATCCCACACTGCTGAGCAGTATTCAAGCAGTGGGCGAACAAGCGTACTGTAACCTACTTCCTTTGTTTTCGGATTGCATTTCCTTAGGATTCTTCCAATGAATCTCAGTCGGGCATCTGCTTTACCGACGATCAACATTATATGCTTATTCCATTTTAAATCACTGCTAATGCGTACTCCCAGATAATTTATGGTATTAACTGCTTCCAGTTGCTGACCTATTTTGTAGCTAAATGATAAATGATCCATTTTTCTGTGTATTCGCAGCACATTACACTTGTCTACATTAAGATTCAATTGCCATTCCCTGCACCATGCGTCAATTCGCTGCAGATCCTCCTGCATTTCAGTACAATTTTCCATTGTTACAACCTCTCGATACACCACAGCATCATCTGCAAAAAGCCTCAGTGAACTTCCGATGTCATCCACCAGGTCATTTATGTATATTGTGAATAGCAACGGTCCTATCACAGTCCCCTGCGGCACACCTGAAATCACTCTTACTTCGGAAGAGTTCTCTCCATTGAGAATGACATGCTGCGTCCTGTTATCTAGGAACTCGTCAATCCAATCACACAATTGGTCTGATAGTCCATATGCTCTTACTTTGTTCATTAAACGACTGTGGGGAACTGTATCCTGCAGATAGACGTTGACTGTGGACATCGTATCACAACACAGTTCCTTTGACTGTTCAGAGATGTCACTAAACACGCCCAAATATGTAACAACCACGCATGAGCAGTTCCTATTAGACGGAGGGGGTCCGACAGCCAATCATTCCCAGTCATTCCACCAGGAAGGAGGTAAACGTATCGTGTTGTCTGTAGTTCAACCGTGCCTAGACGGTCAATAACGCGGTTCGACCGCGTCCGCATCGTTACTTTGTGCCAGGAAGGGCTCTCAACAAGAGAAGTGTCCAGGCGTCTCTGAGTGAACCAAAGTAATGTTGTTCGGACATGGAGGAGATACAGAGAGACAGGAACTGTCGCTGACATGTCTCACTCAGGCCGCCCAAGGGCTACTACTGAAGTGGATGACTGCTACCTACGGATTATGGCTCGGAGGAACCCTGACAGCAACGGCACCATGCTGAATAATGCTTTACGTGCAGCCGCAGGACGTCGTAACACGACTCAAACTGTGCGCAATGGGCTGCATGAAGCGCAACTTCATTCCCGACGTCCGGGGCGGGGTCCATCTTTGCAACGACACCATGCAGCGCTGTACAGATGGGCCCAACAAAATTCCGAATGGATCGCTCAGGATTGGCATCACGTTATCTTCACCGATGAGTGTCGCATATGCCTTCAACCAGACAATCGTCGGAGACGTGTTTGAAGGCAACCCGATCAGGCTGAACGCTTTAGACACACTGTCCAGCGAGTGCAGCAAGGTGGAGGTTTCCTGCTGTTTTGGGGTGGCACTCCGACCGATAGTGCAGCCATATCGGCAACATATTGGCGAGGCATTCGTATTCGTGGACGACAATTCGCACCCCCATCGTGCACATCTTGTGAATGACTTCCTTCAGGATAACGACATTGCTCGACTAGAGTGGCCAGCTTGTTCTCCAGACATGAACCTTATCGGAAATGGCTGGGATAGAGTGAAAAGGGCTGTTTTCGGACGACGTGACCCACCAACCACTCTGAGGGATCTACGCCGAATCGCCGTTGAGGAGTGGGACAATCTGGACCAACAGTGCATTGATGTACTTGTGCATAGTATGCCACGAGGAATACAGGCATGCATCAATGCAAGAGGACGTGCTACTGGATATTAGAGGTACCGGTGTGTACAGAAATCTGGATCACCACCTCTGAAGGTCGCTGTATAGTCTTACAACATGCAATGTGTGGTTTTCATGGGCAATAAAAAGAGCGGAAATGATGTTTATATTGATCTCTATTCCAATTTTCTGTACAGGTTTATGAACTATCGGAACCGAGGTGATGCAAAACGTTTTTTCATGTGTATAATTCTTCATACCAAAGGCTCACAAAAATTTTTACCGATGTCCATACAGCACTTTAAACACACAAAAAACAGCAAAAAGACATTTCGCACGAAAATAAATTCCAGCCACAGCTCAGGAAAGCCAAATACAGCAATGGTAATTGTAAGGCTGCACGAATTTATTTAAGAAAAAAGGATGTCACAGCTGTGGTGAACCAGGTTTGTTTGTGTAGCCATCATCTACAGCAGGCACAGAAATATTCGTTTTGTATATAAAAACCGCCTTTTTGGTGCAATGTGGAAAGAAAAGGCGGTTTTTATTTACAAAATTAATATAAATGTGTTGAAACAGGTTTTTTTTATTAAAGAAGACATTAACTGAATACTTTCAAAAAGTAGATCTATCTTTAATTAATGAAAATAATATTGTGTGATAAAACGTCTTTTTTCAGAAATTCTTTCATTGCTAAAGCCAGTCTGCATTTTATATCCTCTCCACTTCGACCATCATCGATTTTTTACCGACTAGATAGTTAATGTCAACTACTCCTTGTAGTGACTCATTCCTAATCTAATTCTCTCAGCCTCACCTGATGTTATTGGACTACGTTCCATTACCCTTGTTTCATTGTTGTTGATGTTCATTTATAACCTCTTTTTCAGACACTGTCCATTCCGCTTTTACAAATCTTTTGCCCTCTCTTGCAGAATCATAATGTTATTAACATAACTCACAGTTTTTGTTTCTTCTCCCCAAACTTTAATTCCATTTGTAAATTTATCATTAGTTCCTTTCACAGATTTCTCAATGTACAGGTTGCGTAAATTGATTACAGGCCGCGATGCAGTCTCACTGCCTTCTCAACTGCTTTTTTCCATTAATATCCTCTGACTCTCGTAACTGAGGTCTGAAATCCGTACAAGTTATAGATATCCCTTCATTCCCTGTTTTTTTTTTCATCTCTGCTCTCTTCAGATTTCAAAGAGTGTATTCCTGTCAACATTGTCAAAAGCTATAATTCTACAAATGTTATAAACGTAGGTTTGTTTTCTTCAACGTAGTTTTCAAGCTACGTCGTAGGGTCAGTAATGCAGCACATGTTCCTACATTTCTCCAGAACTCAGACTCATCTTCCCTAAGCTCGATCTACACCAGTCTTCTTGTTCTTCTGTAAATAACACAACATATGGTATGTGGGTCCGCAGCTCGTGGTCGTGCGGTAGCGTTCTCGCTTCCCGCGCCCGGGTTCCCGGGTTCGATTTCCGGCGGGGTCAGGGATTTTCTCTGCCTCGTGATGACTGGGTGTTGTGTGCTGTCCTTAGGTTAGGTTAGGTTTAAGTAGTTCTAAGTTCTAGGGGACTGATGACCGTAGATGTTAAGTCCCACAGTGCTCAGAGCCATTTGAACCATTTTTTGGTATGTGGGACATTCGCAACTGACAGGCGTGATAATTAATTTAGAGAGGTCCGCTTCAGTCGTAATCTCTTTAAATTAATTACTTCTGTAAATATTTCGTATCAGTGTCATATGTCCGATCCCACCTTCACCTACCCTTCTTCTGATCGTATAACATTGCACTCAGATTTGCATCCCTTGTATATGTTGTTGTTGTTGTTGTTGTTGTTGTTGTGGTCTTCAGTCCTGAGACTGGTCTGATGCAGCTCTCCATGCTACTCTATCCTGTGCAAGCTTCTTCATCTCCCAGTACCTACTGCAACCTACATCCTTCTGAATCTGCTTAGTGTATTCATCTCTTGGTCTCCCTCTACGATTTTTACCCTCCGCGCTGCCACCCAATACTAAATTGGTGATCCGTTGATGCCTCAGAACATGTCCTACCAACCGATCCCTTCTTTTAGTCAAGTTGTGCCACAAACTCCTCTTCTCTCCAATTCTATTCAATATCTCCTCATTAATTATGTGATCTACCCATATAATTTTCAGCTTTCTCCTGCAGCACCACATTTCCAAATCTTCTCCTCTCATCTTGTCCAAACTATTTATTGTCCATTTTTCACTTCCATACATGGCTACACTCCATACAAATACTTTCAGAACCGACTTCCTGACATTTAATTCTGTACTCGATGTTAACAAATTTCTGTTCTTCAGAATCGCATTTCTTGCCATTGACAGTCTACATTTTATATCCCCTCTACTTCGACCATCATCACTTACTTTGCTCCCCAAATAGCAAAACTCCTTTACCACTTTAAGTGTCTCATATCCTAATCTAATTCCCTCAGCATCACCCGACTTAATTCGACCACATTCCATTAGCCTCGTTTTGCTTTTTTTGTTGTTCATCTTATATCCTCCTTTCAAGACACTGTCCATTCCGTTCAACTGCTCTTCCAAGTCCTTTGCTGTCTCTGACAGAATTACAACGTTATCGGCGAACTTCAAAGTTTTTATTTCTTCTCCATGGATTATAAATTTCTACTCCAAATTTTTCTTTTGTTTCCTTTACTGCTTGCTCATTATACAGATTGAATAACATCGGGGAGAGGCTACAATTCTGTCTCACTCACTTCCCAACTACTGCTTCCCTTTCATGCCCCTCGACTCTTATAACTGCCATCTGCTTTCTGTACAAATTGAAAATAGCCTTTCGCTCCCTGTATTTTACCCCTGCTACCTTCAGAATTTGAAAGAGAGTATTCCAGTCAACAATATCAAAAGCTTTCTCTAAGTCTACAAATGCTAGGAACGGAGGTTTGCCTTTCCTTAATCTATCTTTTAAGATAAGTCGTAGGGTCAGTATTCCCCCACACGTTCCAATATTTCTACTGAATCCAAACTGATCTTCCCCGAGGTCGGCTTCTACCAGTTATCCATCCGTCTGTACAGAATTCGGGTTAGTATTTTGCAGCCGTGACTTATTTAACTGATTGTTCGGAAATTTTCACATCTGTCAACACCTGCTTTCTTTGGGACTGGAATTATTATATTCTTCTTGAAGTCTTAGGGTATTTCGCCTGTCTCATACATCTTGCTCACCAGATGGTAGCGTTTTGTCAGGACTGGCTCTCCCAAGGCTGTCAGTACTTCTAATGGAACGTTGTCTACTCCCGGGGCCTTGTTTCGACTCAGGTCTTTCAGTGCTCCGTCAAACTTTTCACGCAATATCCTATCTCCCATTTCATCTTCATCCACATCCTCTTCCATTTCCATAATATTGTCTTCAAGTGCATCGCCCTTGTATAGACCCTCTATATACTCCTTCCACCTTTGTGCTTTCCCCTCTTTGCTTAGAATTGGGTTTCCATCTGAGCTCTTTATATTCATACAAGTGGCTTTCTTTTCTCCAAAGGTCTCTTTATTTTCGTGTAGGCTGTATCATCTTACCTCTAGTGAGATAAGCCTCCATATGCTTACATTTGTCCTCTAGCCATGCCTGCTTAGCCATTTTGCACTTCCTGTCGATCTCATTTTTGAGACGTTTGTATTTCTTTTTGGCTGCTTCATTTACTGCATTTTTATATTTTCTCCTTTCATCAATTAAATTCAATATTTCTTCTGTTACCCAAGGATTTCTACTAGCCCTCGACTTTTTATCTACTTGATCCTGTGCTGCCTTCACTACTTCAGCCCTCAGAGCTACCCATTCTTCTAATGTATTTCTTTCCCCCATTCCTGTCAATTGTTCCCTTATGCTCTCCCTGAAACTGTGTACAACCTCTGGTTTAGTCAGTTTATCCAGGTCCCATCTCCTTAAATTCCCATCTTTTTGCAGTTTCTTCAGTTTTTATCTACAGTTCATAACCAACAGATTGTGGTCAGAGGCCACATCAACCCCTGGAAATGTCTTACAATTTAAAACCCGGTTCCTAAATCTCTGTCTTACCATTGTATAATCTATCTGATACCGTCTAGTATCTCCAGGCTTCTTCCATGTATACAATCTTCTTTCATGATTCTTGAACCAAGTGTTAGCCATGATTAAGTTGTGCTCTGTGCAAAATTCTACCAGGCGGCTTCCACTTTCATTTCTTACCCCCAATCCATATTCACATACTACGTTTCCTTCTCTTCCTTTACCTACTATCGAATTCCAGTCACCCATGACTATTAAATTTTCGTTTCTCTTCACTATCTGAATAATTTCTTTTATCTCGTCGTACATTTCTTCAATTTCTTCGTCATCTGCAGACCTAGTTGGCATATAAACTTGTACTACTGCAGTAGACATGGGCTTCGTGTCTATCGTGGCCACAATAATGCGTTCACTATGCTGTTTGTAGTAGCTTACACGCACTCCTATTTTTTATTCATTATTAAACCTACTTCTGCATTACACCTATTTGATTTTGTATTTATAACCCTGTATTCACCTGACCAAAAGTCTTGCTCCTCCTGCCACCGAACTTCACTAATCCCCACTATATCAAACTTTAACCTATCAATTTCCCTTTTTAAATTTTCTAACCTACCTGCCGATTAAGGGATCTGACATTCCACACTCCGATCCGTAGAACGCCAGTTTTATTTCTCCTGATTACGACTTCCTCTTGAGTAGTCCCCGCTCGAAGAGCCGAATGGGGGACTATTTTACCTCCGGAATATTTTACCCACGAGGACGCCATCATCATTTAATCATACAGTAGAGCTGCATGCCCTCGGGAAAAATTACGGCTGTAGTTTCCCCTTGCTTTCAGCTGTTCGCAGTACCAGCACAGCAAGGCTGTTTTGGTTAGTGTTACAAGGCCAGATCAGCCAATCATCCAGACTGTTGCCCCTGCAACTACTGAAAAGGCTGCTGTCCCTCTTCAGGAACCACACGTTTGTCTGGCCTCTCAACAGATACCCCTCCGTTGTGGTTGTACCTACGGTACGGCTATCTGTATTGCTGAGGTACGCAAGCCTCCCCACCAGCGGAGAGGTCCATGGTTCATATATATTCCTTTTATCTATCTGCTTTCTTTTCTTTATTTTCTAATGGCTTGTTATCTTGGGTCTGCATATTCGTGGATGTGCTTGTGTTTTCTCCAAATGTCTTTTTAATCTTTTCATAGGTGGCATCTACCTTTCGCACAGACATAAATACTTCTATAGCCTTGCATTTGTTCTAAGGCACAAGTGCTTAGTCATCTTCCACTCTCTGTCGGTCTCAGTTCTTAGACGTCTATATTCCCTTTTGCTACTTCATTTGTGATGTTTATACATTTTCTCCTTTCGTCATAGAAATTGAATAACTTGTGTATTATCTAAGAATTTCTGTTAATTATAGTCTGTGCATAATTCTACCAGGTGGCTTCTTCTTTCATTCATTTTCTCCGAGTACAAGTTATCATACCGGTTTTGCTTCTCTTTCTCTTGCTATTACCTAATTGCAGTCTACTACCAAAATTAAACATCCTCCTCCCTTAACTATGTGAATAATCCCTTCCACACATTGTTTCAATCGCTTCATCATCTGCGGAGTTAATAGCCATATAAATTGGCCTCGTGTCTGTCTTTCTTAAGATAATCCGTTCACTACGTTGTTCTTATTAACTTAGTCGCATTCCTGTTTTCTTATTGTTTATTAGAGCCACTCTTTCATTATTCTTTTATTGATTTTTCTTTACAAATCTATTCTCACCTGAGCAGAAATACTGTACTTCCTACCACCATACTTCACTAGTTTCCACAATATGTAACTTCAAAACATTCATTTCCCTTTTTAAACTATCCAAACTACCTACTCGATTATGGAATCCCACGCTAAGACCTGTAGAACGCCAAATTAAAGGCAGAAATGCTTAAAAAGAGTACTTGAAATAATCAATACCTTGCGATACTGTCAATATCGATTCTTTTATTCAGGTTTTTTCGAGATATAATTTCAGGTTTATCGATACCATGTATCATATTAAAACTATTATTCGAATGTTCCGTATTAACGGTAAGGGTAGTAAAGTAATAATAAGGGAAGACAGTGCAAATAGTTTGAAGTACGGTACAGTGGGATATGGAGCCACCAACGTCAAAGGTATGTTAAAACACCATTTAGCCAAACTAGTACAGTAACTAAAATTACGAGCAATAGGAGAGAGTGTTGTACCTTGACACATTTCAGATTATCGCCTCTGGCCAGCTCTGTAATAGAAGTGCAATGTATTCTCGTATTGCATTTTTAAATTAAGGCATTCATTTTTAATGTGCGACAGTCTTTTTCTGAAATTACAAAAAATTCTCCCATAAATTAAGTTTTTTCGAAATGTAAAAACGTGTAGCAATGTCCTGTACTTAGGAACAAATATGCTATCGAAATTTAAAAGTACTGCAGCCTAGAAAATCTTGTCGTTACTGCATTTAGTCCTCTATCTGTTACATTATTGCTCTACTACGTACCTATAATCGGTAGGCTAAGTGGAATCAAATTAAGCTGAAGTATTATCAGAAACCAGTTAAAAGTTAAATTCATTTTGAAACTGAAGCTATTGGAAACTAAAACAAAAACCCATTTTCAAGCCAGGTAAAACTGTAAAAATACTAACGAAACTCAGTTATTTTGCAAATATCCCGTGTATTTTAAATAGTGATTAAGTGGATGACACTAAGTTGTACTAGAAAGATGACAACTCCCATATCGGATATACAGGGTGTTACAAAAAGGTACGGCCAAACTTTCAGGAAACATTCCTCACACACAAAGAAAGAAAATATGTTATATGGACATGTGTCCGGAAACGCTTACTTTCCATGTTAGAGCTCATTTTATTACTTCTCTTCAAGCCACATTAATCATGGAATGGAAACACACAGCAATAGAACGTACCAGCGTGACTTCAAACACTTTGTTACAGGAAATGTGTGGTGTCACCGCCAGACACCACACTTGCTAGGTGGTAGCCTTTAAATCGGCCGCGGTCCGTTAGTATACGTCGGACCCGCGTGTCGCCACTTTCAGTGATTGCAGACCGAGCGCCGCCACACGGCAGGTCTAGAGAGACGTCCTAGCACTCGCCCCAGTTGTACAACCGACTTTGCTAGCGATGGTTCACTGACAAAATACGCTCTCTTTTGCCGAGACGATAGTTAGGATAGCCTTCAGCTACGTCATTTGCTACGCAAGGCGCCATTACCAGTTACTATTGATGCTGTAAAACATGTACCGTCAAGAGCGATGTTCACCATTTATGGATTAAAGTTAAGTATTCGACCATCTACGTCCTGTTTTTGCTAGTCTCATTTCCTTGACCTGTTCCAGACCTCACGCCAGTCTGCGTGAGCTAAAACGCGTGCCTTTCGGCTTCCTCTCATAGTGGGTTGGCTCTCTTGCCAATCCACAACAAAATGTTAAAAATGTCCTCCGTTAGCGAGGATACACGCATCCACCCTCCGTCGCATGGAATCCCTGATGCGCTGATGCAGCCCTGGAGAATGGTGTATTGTATCACAGCCGTCCACAATATGAGCACGAAGAGTCTCTACATTTTGTACCGGGGTTGCGTAGACAAGAGCTCTCAAATGCCCCCATAAATGAAAGTCAAGAGGGTTGAGGTCAGGAGAGCGTGGAGGCCATGGAATTGGTCCGCCTCTACCAATCCATCGGTCACCGAATCTGTTGTTGAGAAGCGTACGAATACTTCGACTAAAATGTGCAGGAGCTCCATCGTGCATCAACCACATGTTGTGTCGTACTTGTAAAGGCGCATGTTCTAGCAGCACAGGTAGAGTATCCCGTACGAAATCATGATAACGTGCTCCATTGAGCGTAGGTGGAAGAAACTAAAATGAGCTCTAACATGGAAATTAAGCGTTTCCGGACACATGTCCACATAACATCTTTTCTTTACTTGTGTGTGAGGAATGTTTCCTGAAAATTTGGCAGTCCCTTTTTGTAACACCCTGTAGATAATGTGTGATTCTACATATAACACTTTCTGAAGACGACAGTTTTAAAACTGTCGAAACCATGGTCAAGGTTTAATAAACTTTTATTTTGCAACTGATTGGCTGTTATTTCCAATCTGTTGATACTATTGCATGTACAGTTGATGGTCTCATGCAGTTGGTAATCTATAAGATAGTGTGCCTACCGATGAAGTATGGCTTGTGTTGATGCGTTGTGCCTTACAGAATTACTAGATCACCCAGGGAATGCCGCGAAAACATTCCCCAGACCGTAGCGCTCCATCCAGGTTGTAGGATGTTTGCTTTCAGACGTTTCACGCCGTACACGCCAACGACCATCTGTCCGATGGAGCATAAAATGTGGCTCGTCTGAAAAGGCCGCCCGTTGCACCTCAGTGGATGTCCAGTTACGATAACGACGTGCAAATTCCAGCCTTCGCCAGCGATGAGCATCAATCGGCATGGATGCACGAGGCAGCCACCTGTTGCGCAGCCCCGTCCACAGCAACCTCCGCTGAACGGTCGTTGGCGAGACACTTTTCGTAGCCCCTCGGTTCATTTGGTCGGTCAGTTGCTCAACAGTTGCGCGTCTATTCGCCCGTACACGCCCCCACAGCCGTCGTTCATGCCTGTCATCTGTGACCCGAGATGAACCACAGCTGCGCCGGCCGGGGTGACCGAGCGGTTCTAGGCATTACAGTTTGGAACCGCGAGACCGCTACGGCCGCAGGTTGGAATCCTGCTTCGGGCATGGATGTGTGTGATGTCCTTAGGTTAGCGTAGTTCTAACTTTTCGGGGACTGATGACCTCAGATGTTAGGTCCCATAGTGCTCAGAGCCATTTTGAACCACAACTGCCTCGGCGCTGGTTTTGGATAGCGCCTTTTTGCTACACACAGAATACTTTAACCACGGCGGTATGAGAACAGTTTAAAAAGTTAGCCGTTACGGTATCCGCCTTTGGCTCAAAAGCCAATGATCATACCCTTTTGGACATCACATAAATCGCTCACTTTCCACATTACGACGACGACTGCACTGTTCTCCACATCCCCCCTGACAGTTCTTGTATACCCTCCACAGCTAGTGCTACACTGTGTTACGAATATAACAGTATACATTACCATCATTGTTACCTTAATACACTACTGGCCATTAAAATGGCTACACCACGAAGATGACGTGCAACAGACGCGAAATTTAACCGACAGGGAGAAGATGATGTCATATGCAAATGATTAGCTTTTCAGAGCATTCACACAAGATTGGCGCCGGTGGCGACACCTACAACGTGCTGACATGAGGAAAGTTTCCAACCGATTTCTCATACACAAACAGCAGTTGACCGTCGTTGCCTAGTGAAACGTTGTTTTGATGCCTCGTGTAAGGAGGAGAAATGCGTACCATCACGTTTCCGACTTAGATAAAGGTCGGATTGTAGCCCACCGCCCTTGCGATTTATCGTATCGCGACATTGCTGCTCGCGTTTGTTGAGATCCAACGACTGTTAGCAGAATAACGAATCGGTGGGTTCAGGAGGGTAATACGGAACGCCGTGCTGGATCCAAACGGCCTCGTATCACTAGCAGTAGAGGTGACAGGCGTCTTATCCGCATGGCTGTAACGGATCGTGCAGCCACGTCTCGATCCCTGAGTCAACAGATGGGGACGTTTGCAAGACAACAACCATCTGCACCAACAGTTCGACGACGTTTGCAGCAGCATGGACTAAGCTCGGAGACCGTGGCTGCGGTTACCCTTGACGCTGCATCACAGACAAGAGCGCCTGCGGTGGTGTACTCGATGACGAACCTGGGTACACAAAAGGCAAAACGTCATTTTTTTCGGATGAATCCAGGTTCTGTTTACAGCATCATGATCGTCGCATCCGTGTTTGGCGACATCGCGGTGAACGCATACTGAAAGCGTGTATCATCGCCGTACTGGCGTATCACCGGGCGTGATGGTATGCGGTGCCATTGGTTACACGTCTCGGTCACCTCTTGTTCGCATTGACGGCACTTTGAACAGTGGACTTTACACTTCAGATGTGTTACGACCCGTGGCTCTACCCTTTATTCGATCCCTGCGAAACCCTACATTTCAGCAGGATAATGCACGACCGCATGTTGTAGATCCTGTACGGGCCTTTCTGGATACAGAAAATGCTGCCCTGGCCAGCACATTCTCCAGATCTCTCACCAACTGAAAACGTTTGGCCAATGGTGGCCGAGCAACTGGCTCCTCACAATACGCCAGCCACTACTCTTGATGAACTGTGGTATCGTGTTGAAGCTGCATAGGCAGCTGTACCTGTACACGCCATCCAAACCCTGTTTGACTCAATGCCCAGGCGTATCAAGGCCGATATTACGGGCAGAGGTGGTTGTTCTGGGTACTGATTTCTCAGTATCTATGCACCCAAATTGCGTGAAAATGTAATCACATGTCAGTTCTAGTATAATATATTTGTCCAATGAATACCCGTTTATCATCAGCATTTCTTCTTGGTTTAGCAATTTTAATGGCCAGTAGTGTATGTACTCACTTCAGCGTATTAGTTGATGTTCCTCTGCACGTAACAGTCCTCCCTCAAACACGTCACATAATTTACTACAAAGGGCATTCAAACATTTTTGCATAGTTGTCTCTAATTTTTTTATTTTTAGCTATCAGTTGGTATATGAAAGTATTTTCTTTCATTTACAGGTGAGCGATAATGGACCATGAAGAAGATGTCAATTTGCTGCAACGGTCGGTGATGGAGTTCCTATTCAAGGCCGGCGATGACTAGATTTACAGGAAGTTGCTCCCTGTTTATGAGGAGGACACAGTGGAACGCAGAAGTATACAGCGGTGGTTGCAGAGGTTCAAAGAAGATGATTTTTCTCTAGTGCAAAATCCACGATGCGTTAGACCATCGACGGCAGTGAGTGATGTGAATAAGGAGACCATCGACCAAATCATCCAAAATGACAGATCTGTGACGACACGTCATCTTGCTGAAATGACTCGTTTGGCATTGGGTAGTGTGGTATCACTGGCACAGTAACTAGGGTACAGAAAAATCTGTGTACGTTGGGTGCCTAGATTATGACAAGAGGAATGAAAACGATGAGGAGGAATGTGTATGAGGGTCTCATGAAGACTTTTACTGAAGAGTGGAGACAGTGTTTTCACGGCGTCATTATCCAGGCTGAAACATGGTTGTTTTTTTTTCCGAACATGAGAGCAAAACCCAATCAATGGAGTGGTGTCATCCGGGTTCCCCTCGGAGGAAGAAACCGAGACTTCCACGAACAGCAGGCCGAGAGGTGATGGCGTCCATCTTCTGGGATCAGTGCGGCGTCATTTTCATTGACTTTTTGGAACCTGGCTCCACAATTAAGCGCGACCCTTACTGTCTGTCACTGGGCAAGCTGCGAGGTGCCATCAAGACCCACAGACCACAGCTTCAGGGTCAGCTCATCAGACTACACCATGACAATACCAAACCCCATACAGCCCTTATGACGCAGGAGAAAATCAGGAAAATGGGTTGGAAAATTGTTCCTCATCCTCCCTACAGCCGGGACTTGGCTCCGTCTGAAAAAAAAAATGGTTCAAATGGCTCTGAGCACTATGGGGCTTAACACCTGAGGCCATGAGTCCCCTAGAACTTTGAACTACTTAAACCTAACTAACCTAAGGACATCACACACATCCATGCCCGAGGCAGGATTCGAACCTGCGACCGTAGCAGTCGCGCGGTTCCGGACTGAAGCGCCTAGGACCGCTCGGCCACCGCGGCCGGTCGGCTCTGTCTGAGTTTTACCTCTTTGGTCGTTTGAAGGTCCACCTGCGCGCTAAAACATTTGATAGTGAGAAAGACCTTCTTTCCTGTGTCAAGCGATGGTGTAAAAGTCAATGCCCAGAATTTTACCAAAGTGCATTTACACCATGGAAAGTCCGTTGGGCCAGATGTGTCGCTGCTGATGGAGGCTACATTGAGTAGGCTCAGTGTATAGCTGAATGTTCCAAGTATGTTCACAAAAAATTTCATTCTCCTCCTGCAAAAAATAAATAAATTAGAGACGACGGTGCAAAACTTTTTGGAGGCCCTTTGTACCTGATGTTTTCTGTACAACTGTAGAGTTGTACTGCACCATTAAGTGGACTACACCTGTCAGTATAGACTAAAGGTTTCGCGTCCACACTTCAACACCTGACCTGCTGCCCAGGGGAAAATGAGCGTTAATAGCTTGCTCTTGCCAAACGTACTTGGAGGTACTACCCAACCTAAAAACATACTACTCCTAATGACTACAATCATTAGCGTGAAAATGGAGTAAGTACTGATGCAGTTTTGTTCAGTACACTGCCCTTAGTCATAACTGCAGTTATACCCCTTACATCTTGTATACAGATAAAGTTCATTTCTTGCCTTTGTAGAACTACCAAACAGATTAAATCCCTGCGACAATCTAATCTGATAATTAAACTATCAGTAGGAGGAATGAAACGACTCTCTCGTCTCGGCCTGCATATAGTGTGATCAGTTTATAGCTTCGTGGGCTTATTAGGCTGCCAGACACGTCATCAGCATGTAAGGCAGGCGGGCTGTACTTTGCCCCGCCCTCCAAGAGAGTGCATAAGTACGACTGCTGACGTGACTCGACTGCCGCAACACCTTATTGACGTCCGCTGCCCTTGGCCTACCGAGAGCAACAAGTGCCAGTCTCGATTGTGTAATAGGATACCCTGCATTGTGAAGTTATACCGTGGCAATGGCCGACAAATAGGCCACGAAACACTTGTTGCTAGCCATTCTAAATCCTCTTTAAGCTACGAATATTTTTGACGTTCCTGGTGCCTACCTGCTGCCTTCACAGACGAGATCACTCTGGGTTGCGGCTGTGATTCACTCGTATTCATTGCCAAGTAACATGCATTCCACGAAAATCTTATGTCAATGGTCCAAACCAAAATTAATCACACATTCAAGAAATGAGCATCGTGGACAATGCGCCAATCCTCTATTGTTGTGCTGAGTTTATGCTTTTACGAGGTGCATTCAAGTTCTAAGGCCTCCGATTTTTTTTCTAATTAACTACTCACATGAAGTCGATGAAACTGGCTTTACTTCTCGACGTAATCGCCCTGCAGACGTACACATTTTCCATAACGCTGACGCCATGATTCCATGGCAGCGGCGAAGGCTTCTTTAGGAGTCTGTTTTGACCACTGGAAAATCGCTGAGGCAATAGCAGCACGGCTGGTGAATGCGCGGCCACGGAGTGTCTTTCATTGTTGGAAAAAGCCAAAAGTCACTAGGAGCCAGGTCAGGTGAGTAGGCAGCATGAGGAATCACTTCAAAGTTGTTATCACGAAGAAACTGTTGCGTAATGTTAGCTCGATGTGCGGGTCCGTTGTCTCGGTGAAACAGCGCACGCGCAGCCCTTCCCAGACGTTTTTGTTGCAGTGCAGGAAGGAATTTGTTCTTCAAAACATTTTCGTAGGATGCACCTGTTACCGTAGTGCCCTTTGGAACGCAATGGGTAAGGATTACGCCCTCGCTGTCCCAGAACATGGACACCATCATTTTTTCAGCACTGGCGGTTACCCGAAATTCTTTTGGTGGCGGTGAATCTGTGTGCTTCCATTGAGCTGACTGGCGCTTTGTTTCTGGATTGAAAAATGGCATCCACGTCTCATCTATTGTCACAACCGACGAAAAGAAAGTCCCATTCGTGCTGTCGTTGCGCGTCAACATTGCTCGGCAACGTGCCACACGGGCAGCCGTGTGGTCGTCCGTCAGCATTCGTGGCACCCACCTGGATGACACTTTTCGCATTTTCAGGTCGTCGTGCAGGATTGTGTGCACAGAACCCACAGAAATGCCAACTCTGGAGGCGATCTGTTCAACAGTCATTCGGCGATCCCCCAAAACAATTCTCTCCACTTTCTCGATCGTGTCGTCAGACCGGCTTGTGCGAGCCCGAGGTTGTTTCGGTTTGTTGTCACACGATGTTCTGCCTTCATTAAACTGTCGCACCCACGAACGCACTTTCGACACATCCATAACTCCATCACCACATGTCTCCTTCAACTGTCGATGAATTTCAATTGGTTTCACACCACGCAAATTCAGAAAACGAATGATTACACGCTGTTCAAGTAAGGAAAACGTCGCCATTTTAAGTATTTAAAACAGTTCTCATTCTCGCTGCTGGCGGTAAAATTACATCTGCCATACGGTGCTGCCATCTCTGGGACGTATTGACAATGAACGCGGCCTCATTTTAAAACAATGCGCATGTTTCTGTCTCTTTCCAGTCCGGAGAAAAAAAATCGGAGGCCTTAGAACTTGAATGCACCTCGTATAGGAGAGCACGAAATGAAAATTAAGGGGAGGATGAAATGCCTTAAGAGCTCATACTGTACTCCTCTGGAATAGTAAAGCTGCAAAGCTTAACGTCCTTATCTGAGTAACAGACCACGACGCGCACGCACTACAAAGAAGACTGGTATTCAGCCCACGAGCTTCGCGCGTCCTTTTATGGTGAACTGACAGTCACCAATTCTTCTACTGTCACCGGCGCTAGAGCGGATTTGTGCCCTCTTACGTGGGGTAGGTTTAGACTTAATTTTTCTACATTTCATCCTTTCTTTGTTGTTCACACACATCAACTCTAGGTCAAGAGTGAGTTAGAATATCTTAGTTGGATGAGCTCCGGATAAAAAATAGCCATGAACTTACTGAACGAACTATCTTCGACAGTTGGTCAAGTCCTTCAGGATAACAACAAGAAAATTCGTTAGTGCACATCGTTAAGGCGGCCTTATCATCACATCATTGACTAAGAAGGAAAAGACAGACTTACTCACACATTGAATTTTAATATCATGTAAAATCATAACATTAGGATGATACCTAGATTTTTATGGGTACGGCTTCATCTTTTTCGTCACACGTTTTTCCGGCCATGGCGCGGCATTCGAGCCTTGTAATTGAGCCCGACAGATGGGAATTCAGTCTACACCGTCATTGGATACTACCGACAATGTACAAATTGAATAGAAGACAAAATAATAATTACAGTAGTTATACAATCTATGTAAATAGGAATCTAATAAAAGAACTAAAATATGTTCATGTTTGCAGGAAATATTAAAAAACAAAGACCGGAATACAGATTTCTAAACTGGTGAAAAAATACCGGGAATACCTTTCTGCAAGTAGTGAAAGAAAATGTACTTAGGGGAAAAAGTATGGAGCAGCTGGCAGTGACTGATGTTTTGAAAGGAAGGAATCTACTTTGTAAATTTCATTATCTGTCTAGAGATGGAAACGTGAGCAAATCCCAGAAGACTGGAAAGATGTTTCAGTTCATTCATTACATAAAAAGGAGTTTCATCTTTCTGCACCGACTGTAGAGAAATATCATTACTCAAATCTACGTAAAAGATATTTACAATCAAACTCTACATGACTACAAGAATTTCTGGAGAAAGTTCTTGATGACGCACAAACTGATTTTAGAAGAAATAAATCCGTAGTGCCTAACATTTTCAATTTACAGATCCTGTTTGAAAAGAAATTTCAATATTCCCACGTGCTTTCATAGACATTAAGAAACGATTTCATTGCAGTAACAGCAAGTGTGTGAATAACAACGAAAAGTTTTGGATTCCCTAAAAGTTGGTACAAATTCTAAAACATTTTTACAAAAGCTGCAGTTGTATGTATACAATTTTAGAATTATGAATCAGAGTTGTCTTTCAAAAATATTCTTTCCAACTTTTGGAGTGAAACAATGAGATGCTAGGCCATCTTCTTTTGAACCTTCTTACAGAGCAAATCACCAGGAAAATAAATCCATCACCTCCTGGAACAAAAGTGGAACACATCTTTAATTTAGTGGTATACTAAGGCATAGTAACATTAGGAGGAAATGAACAAGAAATCAGTTCAGTACCCACAGTGTTATACAATAGCTTTCTTGGAAGATGATTGGAAAGTAACACTGATATCACCAAATGCTTAGGCATCTCACGTCATCTTAATGCAGCTTAACTCGGGGTGGACAAAAATATGAAAACACCGAAAAAGCCACACACTAGCGCTCCTAGTCCGTTTCGGGCATTTCCTTCGCTGATGAGTGGGTTTGGAATTATAGTTCGGCCTGCGATTCCGGAGCTCTCTTCGTGTTGTTTTGATGCTGACAGGTTTCGCGACTGCGACGTACAGTTTTGAATCATTCGTCTTCTTATTTTCCACCACTGTCCTCTTTAATGAGGCTCTGTCACAATCACTCGATACACATTTTCGTTCGAGTTGTGACTTAGCGGATGATGATTTTCCGCTTTCTCTGTAGGTGGCATAAGTTTTCGAAAAAGACCGTCGCATGAATCACGCACTTGCATATGCTGGTGATCTGCCACAAATACGAGAACATGACCTAGAAGTTCATTTTTCAACAGGACGGAGCACGGCTGAGCTGGCGACCTGCGTGAAAGAGCATTTCGTAACAATTAGATGACGCACGTTGGATCGGTGTTAAGCGGCCTCCAAGGTCACCTGACCTGACGTTGTGTTATTTTCTCTGTGAGAATTTGTGAAGGCCTGCGTATGTGTCTCCCTTTCGAACAAATTTGGGTGAACTGGAGTGCTGCATAGCAACAGCACTCAACGTAGAACTACAAGACAGCTGTGCAAAAGATGAGACGAGTTTGAATATCAACTGGGTGTTGTTGTGCGTCTAGTGGAGAGGACACTGAATATTTGTGATAGGTAACTGAAAACTTAGAGCCTAAATGTGTTTGTTACAAGCATCACACGGTTATACACTATGTGATCAAAAGTACCCGGACACCCCTAAAAACATACTTTTTCACATTAGGTGCATTGTGCTGTCACCTACTGCCAGGTACTCCATATCAGCGACCTCAGTAGTCATCAGACATCGTGAGAGAGCAGAATGGGGAGCTCCACGGAACCCACTGACTTCAAAGGCGGTCAGGTGATTGGTTGTCACTTGTGTCATACGTCTGTACGCGAGATTTCCACACTCCGAAACATCCCTAGGTCGACTGATTCCGATGTAATAGTGAAGTGGGAACGTGAAGGGACACGTACAGCACAGAAGCGTACATGAAGACCTCGTACGTTGACTGACAGAGACCGCCGACAGTTGAAGAGGTCCGTAATGTGTAGAAGGCAGACATCTATCCAGACCATCACACAGGAATTCAAAACTGCATCAGGATCCACTGCAAGTACTATGACAGTTAGGCGGAAGGTGAGAACACTTGGATTTCATGGTCGACCAGCTGCTCATGAGCCACACATCACGCCGGTAAATGGCAAACGATGCCTCGCTTGGTGTAAGGAGCGTAAACATTGGAAGACTGAACAGTGCAGAAACGTTGTCTGGAGTGACGAATCACGGTACACATTGTGGTTATCCGATGGCAGGGTGTGTGTATGGCGAATGCGCGGTGAATGTCTTCTGTCCGTATGTGTAGTACCAACAGTAAAATTCGGAGGCGATGGTGTCATGGTGTGGTCGTGTTTTTCATTGAGGGGCTTGCACCCCTTATTGTTTTGCGTGGCATTATTATAGAACAGGCCTACACTGATGTTTTAAGGACCTTCTTGCTTCCCACTGTTGAAGAGCAATTCTCGGATGGCGATTGCATGTTTCAACGCGATCGATCATCTCTTCATAATGCACGGCCTGTAATGGACTGGCCTGCACAGAGCCCTGACCTGAATCCTACAGAACACCTTTGGGATGTTTTGGAACGCCGACTTCGTGCCAGGCCTCACCGACCGACGTCGATACCTCTCCTCAGTGCAGCACTCAGTGAAGAATGGTCTGGCACTCCCAAAGAAATCTTCCAGCACCTATTTGAACGTATGCCTGCGAGAGTGGAAGCTGTCATCAAGGCCAACACAATATTTAATTCCAGCATTACCGATGGAGGGGCCCACGTTCTTGTAAGTCATTTCCAACCACCAGGTGTCCGGATACTTTTGATCACATAGTGAATATGGATTCATGTAAAATATGTTCCTTCATAAAATCGAAAGGATCTTTCCAAAAGTAATAACTTTATACTTCTACACTGCCTAACAGAGCAATATTAAGCATCCAGCAGAGATGGTCGGATGTCAATGTAACTTCATACACGTACACATCATCGCCGGGTATGTAGATGGTTGGAGTTCCAGTTCTCTGTGACAGGTAGAACGGCCACCAGAGAGCATTAGTGCTGTTCGTGTTTAGTACTGTTACCAGCTCTGTTGGAGTACGTAAGAGACGTGAACAGAACCAGATGTTGAGCGACCACTGTTAAGAACACGATGGTGCCGTGTATGCGTGTGAGACAGCATTATCGACACCTGACTCAGTTTGGAAGGGGCCTCATTATGGGACTCCATTTACCGGGCTGGTCGAATCGTGCAGTACCTGGATTTGTGGGGCATTCATATGTGGCAGTGGCCCGATGTTGGAGTGCATGGGAACGTGAGAGCAGTCAAACTCATCGCCGTCTAGGTTCCAATCCACCAAGTCTGTCCACCACAAGGGACGATCGCCGTATCGTGCAGCAACAACTTTATAATCCGTTGACATCAGCGCCTGCCAGCCGAGAACATTCTATGTCGTCTGGCGCCATTAGTCAGAGACTAGCAGCGACCGGGGGCTAGGGGATTACTGCCCCATGCGTCTGCTGCCGTTAACACCTCAACACAACCTGCTACGTTTGGGTTGGTAATGTGGCTGGGGAGTATAGGGTAGTGATGATCCGGTCCACGTGGGGTTCAGTGATGGATCGCGGCTCTGCACTATCCAGGATGACCATCGTCGGCAGAAATGTTGGCTACACAGTGGAATTACTCCAGGGCTCAAGGTGTGGGAAGTCTTCGGGCACGATTTCATGTCGAGGCTGGTAGTGACTGTGGGAACACTGGCAGCACAACGGTACGTCACGGACACCCTGGGTCCTCATGGTTGCCTCGCAAGCCACGGTATGGTGGTGCCATTTTTCACCAGGACTCGCTCGTCCACACATAGCGCTTGTCGCACTGAAATATATGCGTGATGGTGAGGTTCTCCCGTGGCCAGCAATGTCCCCAGATCTGCAACCAGTGTGGGATTAGCTCGGACGTCAAC
This sequence comes from Schistocerca cancellata, assembly GCF_023864275.1. Classification (NCBI taxonomy): domain Eukaryota; kingdom Metazoa; phylum Arthropoda; class Insecta; order Orthoptera; family Acrididae; genus Schistocerca; species Schistocerca cancellata. The sequence goes on along the minus strand of NC_064628.1, from coordinate 13,334,352 downwards.
TCTGCCCCAGTGCCAGCAGGTAGGATGTGAAGGACCTGTTACAACAGTTGTGGTCCAGCTCGCCTAAGGAGAAGAAACAGCTACTTAATGACAGCCTTCCCAACTGAATCAGAGCATACATTCAGGCCACAGAAGATGCAACGTCGTATTGACAAATGGGCTCATACTGCGAAGTTATTTGTAAATTTGTCTCGGTGTTTCAATCAGTGAAATAACATCACATACCCTCTCGACCCGTGAAGTTCCATTTCGTTTCCACCTCCCCTCTGAGTAGTTCAGTTTTTTTGTCAGAAGTGTATGTGTAAGTTGAAGTGTACCCCAATTTTCTATCTTCATTCGTGTTGAAGATATAGTCTTGGGAAGTCACATGAATTATTTTTGAAACACCTTTTATATTGTTCAACGATGACTGCGGCAGCAAAAGTTAGAGCGACCCAAGACTGGACCTCACGATCAGGCAGTCAGAGAAACTGCTCATACCTGCATACCTGCACTCTCCAGAAGCACAATAGGATCAAATGACGACCGTCATACCCATGCGGTTAAGGGGTTTTTAACAGCTCAGATTGCCTACCCACCTGCAGAACATTGTATTCCTTTTTCTCTTTTTAAGCATCAAGTTTACTGGAAATACCTCTTTCACAGAAGCAATGCTGACTTCTATCCTTTATTAGCTGAGATTGCGACGAACGTTTCCAGAGATGCCATTCAAGTTTCTTTTCTCTTCTGTCCATCAAATGAGAGTTTCAAGTCCAGCAGGTATATGCCAGAGGGCGTAGATGTCCTTGGAGAAGCACCTTGTGGTACGTTGTTCATTTTCTGTAGTATTTAGAGCGTTGCTGAAGATTCCACTTCCCAGCGCCATTTGATGCGACGTAGTTTGTCATAGACTAACCACGGATTACAACTCTAACTATAATGTTCTGAGAACGTCCGTCCATCGTAGATTATATGTCTTTCCTTGCAAATCGTAGAGTTTAATGTGCCAGCCGATCTTGACTGCTGACTTGTTTTTTGGAACAGAGAAGACCAGGTCCATGGGGAGGCATCTGTAACGTTCGATTTCATATTGTAGAAAAACTCTCGCAGTTCGTTCACCGAGGTCACATCTCGTTGAGTAATGGAGGCCCCAAGAAGTATGTCATCTACAAAAAGCGATCGGTGTTACAGGACAGGGTCAGCTTCTGGTCAACAACAATCAATAGTAGAATAAAATGGCTCATGTGTGTTGCCTGACTAGCTTAGTCGGTAAGCGTATGGCCCGTGAAACGCAAGATTCCGGTTTCGTTTCTCGATCAGACACCCAGGTTTAATATGCTGGGAAGCTTCTTATCCAAATTTTCTTCACCGAAAGTGAACTTTTCAATTACATCGCCATTCCAACGGTACTACGTGTGTGTAACATTCATAGCCCATGTAATCCCGTCTTTGTCTTAAGAGAATCGTCTAATACTGTGACTACACCTCACGTGATCAGGTGCAAAGAAAGTTACACTCTAAATCCCTCTTCCAATTAGTAACCCTGGTACAGCTTGCTGAATACATCCTACATACACCTTCACTCCCGTATATAAAATACGTATCATTCAGACGCCTTTTCTTTCATGGTTTGCTCTCTGCATCTCTCCATGCCACCATATACATATACGTTGATACTCCGCAAGTCACCGTAAGGTGCGTAGCAGAGGGTACCCTGATTTCCCCTCCCGTTCCATTCGCAAATTGAGCGAGGGAAAAAGACTGTCTGTACGCCTCCATATGAGCCCTAACTTCTCGTATCTTATCTTCGTAGTCCTTACGCGTAATGTATGTTGGCGGTAGTAGAATCGGTAGAATCGTTCGGCAGTCAGCTGTAAAACGTTACTATGAATAAGTTTGATTTTTACATTGGGGTTTGTGTACTCATCGTTGCAGACGATCTGTCGCAGCGCAAGTCCTGGATAACAGTGATTGTAAGATTTAACTATAAAGTTAAATGAATATTTAATCCACTAAATGTTTCAGCTGAATATTTATTACGATCTCAAAGTAAATAAAAGCATATTGCCAAATATGTACTTCCAAACAATCCCGAACAATCCTCGGCACTGTTTAGAATCATTTTTTGATTAACTAACAATTAAAATTAACATATAAAATCTGAAAATACATATATAAACGTATGTTTACTCCAGAACAGCAAGTACAATTCTATGTTGGGTCGTATTTGTGATACTATTTGAGTATAATTTCTCGAATACATAATTACAATAATGGATTTACATATCTTACTTGAGGCTCCCTTCATGGAAATTGTTCCCTTCGTTTACAGAGCTTCTACACTTTGATGAAAATGAAATCAAACAGTTATTTTTGCCCTTATAATTTTTTCTAGACGAGTTACATATTTTTGTATGGATGTGTAATTCCGAATTCATTTAGAGAATGCGTGTTTTAAGTGAGTCTAACTGGGCTATACGTTTCAGTTTCAAATGTCGGCTCTCTAAATTTTCTCAATAGTATTTCTCGAAAAGAACGTCGCCTTCGCTCCAGGGATTCTCATTTGATTTCCCTAAGCAACTCCGTAGCACTTACGTGTTGTTCGAACCTACCGGTAACAAATCTATTAGCCCGCCTCTTATTTACCTCGATGTCCTGCTTCAGCCCGAGCTGGTACGGATCCCAAACACTCGAACAGTACTCAAGAACGGGTCGCACCAGCGTCCTACATGCGGTCTCCTTTACAGGTGAGTCTTTCATAATACTCTCCCAATAGACCGAAGTCGACCGTTCGCCTTTCCTACCACAATCCTCATATGCTCGTTCCATTTCATATCGGTTTGCAACGTTACACCCAGATATTTAAAATACGTGACTGTGTCAAATAGGACACTACAAATGCTGTATCTGAACATTAAGGTTTGTTTTTCCTAGTCATCCGCGTTAACCTACATTTTTCCACATTTAGAGCTAGCTGCCATCATCAGAGGACAACATACTGGGTTCTATTACTTAAGAAGTCTTCGAGCCACTCATATATCTGTGAACTTATTCCATAAACTCGTACCTTCGTTAACAGCATGCAATGATCACCGCGTCAAATGCTTTCCGGAAATCTAGAAATATCGAATCTGCCTGTTGCCCTTCTTCCATAGTTCTCAGTATATCATGTGACAAAAGGGCGAGCTGAATCTCGCACGAGCGATGCTTTCTAAAAGCATCCTGATTCGTTGGCATAAGTTTGTCAGTCTCAAGAAATTATCTTCGAACTGAGAATATGTTAAAGGATTCTGCAGCAAAAAGAAGTTATGGATATTGGTGTGTAACTTTGCGGTCTGTCCTTTAACACAGCTTTCCCTCATGTCTTTCAGATGCCTGTTCTTTCATGGTCTGTTAGCTGTATGTCTCCGTAGCACCATAGATGCTTTCCGTCATTTTCTCAACGATAGATTCAATTCCATACCGCCAGCGAATTTTGTCATTGGTGACGTGATCATAAAGTTTCAGGCAAGATATGCATCGCAGCCTTTTGCTTTGTATTATGGCAGATCATTGCTCTGCTTCTTTTGCTATATACCAATATTCTACAAGGCAACTACATGTTTTGACTTGAGTCGGTCCAGGATCTTCTTATTTCAAAGAACAGCAGTCACTGTTCGCCATGTAAACCATGCATCGCGTAACGGTTTAAGATTTTAGAAACATGTAAGAAGTCGACATCTGTTTTTGAGCGAAGGTACTTAAAGATAGTATTTTATCCATCCTCAATTGTAGTTGTATACATCGAAATAATCAGCAACCATTTGCATAAAGGAAATTTAATTTCATACCCTGTTTTGTGCACTCATGGTCCTTCTTCAGAAGGCTGTCGCACTATTTGAGAGTGTTAACAATAAGCTGCATACAGCAAAATGCCGTGCTCATGTGGTGCATAGTGCCTCTACAAAATTGGTATAAAGAGCGAAACAAGTGCAGAAATCAGCTGATTAGCTCCAGTTCTGGCACCATTTCTGCACTTGTTGTTTCGCTCTTTATACCAATTATGTACAGGCACTATGAATCACATGAGCACGGCGTTTTGCTGTATGTAGCTTATTGTTGACACTAGCAAATAGTGCGACAGCCTTCTGAAGAACGACCATGAGTGCACGAAACCGGGTAAGAAATTAAATTTTCTTTAAGCGACTGGTTCAAATGGCTCTGAGCACTATGGGACTTAACTTCTAAGGTCATCAGTCCCCTAGAACTTAGAACTACTTAAACCTAACTAACCTAAGGACATCACACACATCCATGCCCGAGGCAGGATTCGAACCTGCGACCGTAGCTGTCGCGCGGTTCCAGACTGTAGCGACTAGAACCGCTCGGCCACCCCGGCCGGCTCTTTAAGCAACTGCTTGCTGATTATTTCGACATGTGCTTAAAGATATTTGTCTTTTGCAGACCTATGCTGCAGATTGGTTGGTTGGTTTGGGGAAGGAGACCAGACAGCGTGGTCATCGGTCTCATCGGATTAGGGAAGGATTGGGAAGGAAGTCGGCTGTGCCCTTTCAGAGCAACCATCCCGGCATTTGCCTGGAGCGATTTAGGGAAATCACGGAAACCCTAAATCGGGATGGCCGGACGCGGGATTGAACCGTCGTCCTCCCGAATGCGAGTCCAGTATCTAACCACTGCGCCACCCCGCTCGGTATGCTGCAGATCTTGATGGTGTCCGTATTATTTGCAGTGTTGACGGGTACTCCGTCGTCTTTACGTTAAGGTATAGTACAGACTGTTTCAGGCTGCGTGGACTTATTGCTGAAGGTTGTCTTGTTTTCAGAAGCCAGTAAACCGTCATCAGCGTACACCACAGCTTGTGTAATCCACAGGCTTGGTATTCTTATACATTGCACTCCGAAGATCCCTGCATGCATAAGCCGGTGTTCCCAGTGCAGTACACTAAGAGGGAGTAGTGTTTTATGATCGGTTTAAAAATATTGTTGACAACATGTCGCAAATTTCATTTAGGTCAGCCGGAAAGTCTTGCCTCCTGTTAAATGGGAGACGTTCTCACGGATTTAATTCATTTCATATATACACCTTGTGGCATACCCCGGGTGTGGTATTCTCGCATACCCCATGGGAGAAACTCCGGTAGTAGTGCTCTGAAACCACAGGCAGAAACCTCGGTGACGCTGGAAACTTCAGTCAGGTTTGTAGGCGTGCTCGGATAGCCTAATGATCAAGGTGGCTGCTCGTGATGAAGAGGACATTCGGGTACCAGTGGCAGTCTGACGCAAATTCCCATGTGCTACTACGTTGTTTTTCATTCCTGTACAAGTGGGGTCACATTGGGTCCCTGACACCACCTAACAAAACTTAGAGACATTGTCTTATCTACACAACTGGCCATTAAAATTGCTACACCAAGAAGAAATGCAGCTGATAAACGAGTATTCATTGGACAAATATATTATACTAGAACTGGCATGTCATTACATTTTCAAGCAATTTGGGAGCATAGATCCTGAGAAATCAGTACCCAGAACAATCACCTCTGGCCGTAATAACGGCCTTTATACACCTGGGTATTGAGTCAAACAGAGCTTGGATGGCGTGTACAGGTACAGCTGCCCATGCAGCTTCAACACGATACCACAGTTCATCAAGAGTAGTGACTCGCGAATTGTGACGAGCCAGTTGCTCGGCCACCATTGACCAGACGTTTTCAGTTGGTTAGAGATCTGGAGAATGCGCTGGCCAGGACAGCAGTCGAACATTTTCTGTATCCAGAAAGGCCCGTACAGGACCTGCAACATGCGGTCGTGCATTATCCTGCTGAAATGTAGGGTTTCGCAGGGATCGAATGAAGGGTAGAGCCACGGGTCGTAACACACATCAAATGCAATGTCTACTGTTCAAAGTGCCGTCAATGCGAACAAGAGGTGACCGAGACGTGTAACCGATGGCACCGCATACCATCACGCCGGGTGATACGTCAGTACAGCGATGACGAATACACGCTTCCAATGTGCGTTCACCGCGATGTCGCCAAACACGGATGCGGCCATCATGATGGATTCATCCGAAAAACTGGCGTTTCGCCATTCGTGCACCCAGATTCGTCGTCGATTACACCATCGCAGGCGCTCCAGTCTGTGATGCAGCTTCAAGGGTAATCGCAGCCATGGTCTCCGAGGTGATAGTCCATGCTGCTGCAAACGTCGTCGAACTGCTCGTGCGCTGGCCGTGGTGGCCAAGCGGTTAAAGGCGCTACAGTCTGGAACCGCGCGGCCGCTACGGTCGCAGGTTCGAATCCTGCCTCGGGCATGGATGTGTGTGGTGTCCTTAGGTTAGTTAGGTTTAAGTAGTTCTAAGTTCTAGCGGACTGATGACCTTAGAAGTTGAGTCCCATAGTGCTCAGAGCCATTTGAACCATTTTGAACTGCTCGTGCAGATAGTTGTTGTCTTGCAAACGTCCGTATCTGTTGACTCAGGGATCGAGACGTGGCTGCACGATCCGTTACAGCCATGCGGATAAGACGCCTGTCATCTCGACTGCTAGTGATACGAGGCCGTTGGGATCCAGCACGGCGTTCCGTATCACCCTCGTGAAGCCACCGATTCCATATTCTGCTAACAGTCATTGGATCTCGACCAACGCGAGCAGCAATGTCGCGATACAATAAACCGCAATCGCGATAGGCTTCAATCCGACCTTTTTCAAAGTCGGAAACGTGATGGTACGCATTTCTCCTCCTTACACGAGGCATCACAACAACGTTTCACCAGGCAACGCCTGTCGACTGCTGTTTGTGTATGAGAAATCGGTTGGAAACTTTCCTCATGTCACCACGTTGTAGGTGTCGCCACCGGCGCCAGCCTTGTGTGAATGCTCTGAAAAGCTAATCATTTGCATATCACAGCATCTTCTTCCTTTCGGTTAAATTTCTCGTCTGTAGCACGTCATCTTCGTGGTGTAGCAATTTTAATGGCCAGTAGTGTATTATTTAAATCCCAAGAGAGATAAAACTCCTTAGTTCTCGTTAAGACTGTCGTGATACTTTTCTGTATGCGTCGAAAATCCGCCATGAAAGTTCTCAGCTGTAACGAGAAATGAATAATCACAAAACATTAAAAAGGAAAGCGATATACTCAGCTCTAGTGTGAACTTTCCTTACAAGAAAGTTTCCCTCTTTTGAATTACCATCAGCTGCTGGAATGAATGATATATGTACTAACGACGTCACGAAAGGCAAAAAGCACTACTTTACCTGACATAGTTCTAACTAGCACACTGGACTTGAATTCGGGAGGCCATCCAGATTTAGGTTTCCCGTGATTTCCCTAAATAACCCGAGACAAATAAATGCCTGGACAGTTCCTTTCACAGGACACTGTTGATTTCCTGCTCCATTCTTTCTTAACCCGAGATTATCTGCCATCCTTAGTGACCACCCTGTCGGAGGGACATTAAACTCTAATCCTCCTTTCTTCCATCACCCTTGTAACTGACCCAGTTCCTATCTTCTCTATGATTAATTACCAATCTTTTACATATACTGAAAGTGTTAAGGTTATGTGTCGATAAAAATTTTTAGCCAGGACAGTTACTTTGTAGCGCCTGACGTGGTGTACTCTGACAGTTTCTGCTGCGAAGGCGATAAGTACATAAAGTCTCGAATGAATTTTTTGTATATTAGACATGTCCAGCGACACCCCCTAATTTCTTTAATGTGAAATGGAATGTGACGCAATCAAGGAGCGATACGTAGGATCGACAGAAAGGGGGGTTACGGAGTGGTTCGTTAGTGACATCCTGCTCATCAACTGAAAGACGGCGCTTGTACCATTACGATGAGATGAATGACAATTAATAATCTTCTTAGACTGCACCGAGTTTTTCTAACATGGATGCTCGTATGTTTTGGCAATATTACAAATAGTTCCACCTAAAAAAACGAGGGTGTGATGGAAAGTATTGCCTCCGAACTTTTTATTCTGTTTTTAGTATCGGGTGAATGACATGGCGTGCACATTACTGGGTTGACGAGGCAGGAGATGGTGTGCATAGGCAATACCAGCCTATACACATTGTTAACTGGCCGGATGCCATTGACTTAGGTATGAATTTGAAGTACTGTAACGTGAGGAATCTCGGCATTGACAATAGTGTAGAAAGTGAATTGGAAAGTATTGTAGACGGTGTGTCAAACGTAACACACGAACAAAGACGAGGCCTGCGTGAACTAGGCAAACTTTGCCATACCTATTCCCATCACAACCATAGGACATGGGGCAAATATGTTGCAGTATTTGAGAGAATTATGAACACCTCGAGACATGAATCTACGGGATTTTCTCCAGAGGAAATCCTGTTGGATGATAGAAGCAAAAGTCTAGTGGAAGAGATAATCAAATTCCCTCCACGGATTGACATTAGTGTTGGTGTGAAAAAAGATCGTTTGCGAGAAGTAATGAAGCTAAAATCCGATGCTCGCATGCGTCGTCATGACGCAAAAACGCGTTTTGCTAAGTTTGCAATCGGAGACTTAGTACTTGTAAGAGCTCATGAGGAATCGAGCGAGATAGACAATGAAATCTCTAAATTTAAGTTTGTTTATAAAGGACCATATAAAGTCATTGGTATACCTCACACAAATGCTTATTGCTTAGAGTATCCAAGCTCTGGAAAACTATTAGGTATACGGAACATTGTAGACTTGAAATTGTACCAACCTAGGATTGATTAATACCACAGAATGGGTAATTTGTACAGTATGTAAATATAGAAAGTAAGATTTAAGAATTTGATAGATTGCCATGTGTTTGCCTGACCAAGAGGACATTAAAGAAGTTGCAATTAATAAGTATTTAATGTTGACTAAATGATTTAAGAGAAACTGATTATTAATCTACTGAAACATCCAAGCTGCTAGTTTAAGTTTTCAGCTGAGTCACAGTAGATTAAGGAATGGAAATATGATTTTGTAACTACCTGTAATATGCCATGAATATGTGTTTTACTAGTCATTCCCGATGTACTTAGAGGATGTTTTAAGTTTCAGGCTTGTACATGTGTGATGATGGACAGTTCTGAGTTATCCACTGTGATAGTGTTAATGGACTCCTTGAGATTACTCGGGAGTGAGTTTTTCCGAAAGAATTCAGTGAAACGGACGTTCTGGAAATACCGTTACACAGGCGAGTGAGATCAAGCGTGCCGCACAGGCGGGCGCAACAATACTGACGAGGCGGAGCCGCCGTCGGCTCTTGTGCCGCTCTCTGCATTCTTTGTACTTGCGAGTACGGAAGGCGGAATTGTTTTCTTCCCGGAAAGCTGATGTGAAAGAATTCTGCTGTCAATATTTATGTTTTTGTCGATCTGCTGTATATTATTTTCTTGTTTAGCTTTAAGTGGACTCTCATGGCGAGAGTATTAATTATGAAAAGGTTATATAAAACGTATATTCTATGTAATTAATTATTAATTTGCGTATTTTGATGTACCTGTTTTTTATGATCATGTACTCTGATTAATTTTGTAAATAGCATTCCATTTCTTGATACTGTTAGGAATTTTGCTTTTTTGGTTAGCTAAACCATTTTCTATGTTATCTATGAATTTTAATATGTTGTCAACCTGTTTTCTTTTGTGTAAGATGACAGAGTGGAATAAGATTAGAATTGTCTCCACTCAATTGTTATGGTCTAAAAATTGGTTTATAGTTAATAAGCCTAATGCTAAATTTCCTTGATGTATTGAGCATATGCATATCCCCTGTTTTTTTCCTTTTTGGGACATTTTCTGAGTCTGTTTAGGTTACACGAACATCCTCAGACAATGTGGGGCACGTGTAACGCCGGAAATGCATATCCTCCTATTTCCATCTATTGTACTGCAAATTTATTTCCTTATTTTGTTACCTGAAGATACATATTTCTGTGTCTTTATATATTGTAATTCTTTCACCATATATATATATATGCATTTAGTCGATGTATAATTGGTTTGTTTTGTGAATATTATTTGTATTTTTACGCTGGGTCTTGCCTAGGGAAAACTATGTTATCAAACGAATACATCGATAGTTCGTGTGGAGAACCAGAGTGTTTAGGATCTTTGGTAGTGTTAACTCTGTCGCGTGGAGTGCGGGCAGAGCGGGGGGGTCTGGCTGGGGTGGTGCAGTGGAGCAGGTGTGTTGTGTGACGCTCCCGCGAGTTGCCGCGCTTTCGGGGTTTGGCAGCATGTAATTGCGCTCGACTGCTATGATAGTTTCTGACACAGTGTCGCGGACGGGAAGCATTAGCGGGCGCACATCAAGAGCCCGTTTCGCCTGGTGACCGTGTCGAGAAGAAGGCGCGCCAACATCCAGCTTCTGCAACAGCGACGGCCGACAATGAGTGACTGTTGTCACCTGCTCGATCGACGGCTTCAAACCTTCAGTCAACCAACAAGGAAGACTGGAAGCACGTAAAGTTTTAGAACTGTATGGCAGACCTCAGCTTTTAAAATTGTTGCATCACAAAAATACAGCAACTTAGCATGAACCTTTGTTGTTCATTGTCCCAATTGCATTACCAAGCAGGGTCCCTTCCTTTTCCGGAATGAACCCGAGTGTCGTTGAAATTCAAACGCCAGCATCATTCGATTTCACTGCTTGAATTTCAAAGTTCAGTTAAGGTATTCATAGCTGGCTACAATATTTAGATTACACAAGCACAAATTAAGAGTGCGAGGTTTGTTACCCTATTTTAGCTTACCTGTGACTGCAGCTCAGCTTGGTGCGTACTAAATTTTACTATTGTTAATTGCTCAGAATCATTTAATTCAAGTTCAAAGTTAAATCTCTTATTTCTAAATTGCATAGATTCATGTAGCTTTTGAAATGATTGTTGAGGTAGCCCAACACTAACCGTATTTTACGGAATTTCGATGTGCTTCAGAAAGAAAGCTCACTATTAACTTCAGTCACTAAATTAACTTTCGATTTTCCGATTTTATTCATTCTTTTGCTAAATTAAGTCAGAGTGTAGCGAAATTTATTACTTCTGACAAACTTTCAGTTTTCACACTACACGTGTCAACCTTCAGTTGCCACGCTTCTAGTGCTAATTATATGAGTAATAAACTTTCTTTTTCAGTTACTATAGTAATTGTCCTTAGGACTGGCGACCATAATTTCCCCCAAATCTCAAATATCTCATTACCGCTAGTTAATTGTTAACGTAACGGCCGCACATTTACTTTCTTTATTAACTTTACCCCTTTGCAAAATTAATTTCCACCAGTTTCATTAGCATTTTTCCTTTCATTTAAATGTAACTCTTTCCTCCCTACATACCACTTTATTTTTATTATTATTATTGTTGAGGTGATACGTGCCGACTGTTTCAACAACTTTGAGTGATTGCTAGAGCAGTGAATGCAGCAGCTTCGGACATAGTCGCAAAAGTATGAAACGTGTTTGACCATCGTCTGGATAATTGTCGGGGAACCGGTGGAGCGCACAATGAACATTAGTGAAAGGTAAATGAAAACTTTCAAACCAAACGCAATTCAAAAAAGAGCAGCAAGGTTCTATCTACAGTTACATACACTCCTGGAAATTGAAATAAGAACACCGTGAATTCATTGTCCCAGGAAGGGGAAACTTTATTGACACATTCCTGGGGTCAGATACATCACATGATCACACTGACAGAACCACAGGCACATAGACACAGGCAACAGAGCATGCACAATGTCGGCACTAGTACAGTGTATATCCACCTTTCGCAGCAATGCAGGCTGCTATTCTCCCATGGAGACGATCGTAGAGATGGTGGATGTAGTCCTGTGGAACGGCTTGCCATGCCATTTCCACCTGGCGCCTCAGTTGGACCAGCGTTCGTGCTGGACGTGCAGACCGCGTGAGACGACGCTTCATCCAGTCCGAAACATGCTCAATGGGGGACAGATCCGGAGATCTTGCTGGCCAGGGTAGTTGACTTACACCTTCTAGAGCACGTTGGGTGGCACGGGATACATGCGGACGTGCATTGTCCTGTTGGAACAGCAAGTTCCCTTGCCGATGGCTTCGATGACGGTTTGGATGTACCGTGCACTATTCACTGTCCCCTCGACGATCACCAGTGGTGTACGGTCAGTGTAGGAGATCGCTCCCCACACCATGATGCCGGGTGTTGGCCCTGTGTGCCTTGGTCGTATGCAGTCCTGATTGTGGCGCTCACCTGCACGGCGCCAAACACGCATACGACCGTCATTGGCACCAAGGCAGAAGCGACTCTCATCGCTGAAGACGACACGTCTCCATTCGTCCCTCCATTCACGCCTGTCGCGACACCACTGGAGGCGGGCTGCACGATGTTGGGGCGTGAGCGGAAGACGGCCTAATGGTGTGCGGGACCGTAGCCCAGCTTCATGGAGACGGTTTCGAATGGTCCTCGCCGATACCCCAGGAGCAACAGTGTCCCTAATTTGCTGGGAAGTGGCGGTGCGGTCCCCTACGGCACTGCGTAGGATCCTACGGTCTTGGCGTGCATCCGTGCGTCGCTGCGGTCCGGTCCCAGGTCGACGGGCACGTGCACCTTCCGCCGACCACTGGCGACAACATCGATGTACTGTGGAGACCTCACGCCCCACGTGTTGAGCAATTTGGCGGTACGTCCACCCGGCCTCCCGCATGCCCACTATACGCCCTCGCTCAAAGTCCGTCAACTGCACATACGGTTCATGTCCACACTGTCGCGGCATGCTACCAGTGTTAAAGACTGCGATGGAGCTCCGTATGCCACGGCAAACTGGCTGACACTGACGGCGGCGGTGCACAAATGCATCGCAGCTAGCGCCATTCGACGGCCAACACCGCGGTTCCTGGTGTGTCCGCTGTGCCGTGCGTGTGATCATTGCTTGTACAGCCCTCTCGCAGTGTCCGGAGCAAGTATGGTGGGTCTGACACACCGGTGTCAATGTGTTCTTTTTTCCATTTCCAGGAGTGTACATACTCCGCAAGCCACATTATGCTGGCTAGCGGAGGGTTTCTTTGTACAACTTGTAACCTCCCCCTCACTTACCGACCTTAATGACAGTGAAAATAGAAACCGCGTGTACCTAATAGGAGTTTTGGAAAAGCAATCGTCACCGAAGTTAACCTGTCGGTAAAGAGGGAGGAAAGGGTTACATCTAAATGAAAGGAAATATGCTAATGAAACTGGTGGAAATTAATTTTGAAAAGGGGTAAAGTTAATAAATAAAGTAAATGTGCAGCCGTTACGTTTACAATTAACTAGCGGTAATTAGGTATTTGAGATTTGGGGGAAATCACGGTCGCCAGTCCTAAGGACAATTACTATAGTAACTGAAAAAGAAAGGTTATTACACATATAATTAGCACTAGAAGCGTGGCAACTGAAGGTTGACACGTGTAGTGTGAAAACTGAAAGTTTGTCAGAAGTAATAAATTTCGCTACACCCTGACTTAATTAAGCAAAAGAATTAATAAAACCGGAAAATCGAAAGTTAATTTAGTGACTGAAGTTAATAGTGAGCTTTCTTTCTGAAGCACATCGAAATTCAGTAAAATACGGTTAGTCTTGGACTACCTCAACAATCTTTTCAAAAACTACTTGAATCTACGCAATTTAGAAATAAGAGATTTAACTTTGAACTTGAATTAAATGATTCTGAACAATTAACAATAGAAAAATTTAGTACGTACCAAGCACAGCTGCAGTCACAGGTAAGCTAAAATATGCTAACAAAACTCGCACTCTTAATTTGTGCTTGTGTAATCTAACTTTGAAATTAAAGCATTGAAATGATGTTACTTTAATGCTGGCGTCTGAATTTCAACGACACTCGGGCTCATTCCGGAAAAGGAAGGGACCCTGCTTGGCAATGCAATTGGGACAATGAGCAACAAAGGTTCATGCTAAGTTGCTGTAATTATAGTTACGAAAATGGTACAGTTTGAAAAGCTGAGGTCTGCCATACACTTCTAAAACTTTACTTAATTCCAGTCTTCCTTGTTGGTTGATTGAAGGTTTGAAGCCGTCGATCGAGGAGGTGGCGACAGTCACTCATTGTCGGCCGTCGGTATTGCAGAAGCTGGATGTTGGCGCGCCTTCTTCTCGACACGGTCACCAGACGAAACGGGCTCTTGATGTGCGCTAGTTAATGTTTCCCGTCCGCGACACCATGTCAGAAACCATCATCGCAAGTCGAGCGCAATTACATGTTGCCAAACCCCGAAAGCGCGGCAACTCGCGGGAGCGTCACACAACACACCTGCTCCACTCGCTACTCCCGCCACACCCCTTCTCTCTCTGCCCGCGCTCCACGCGACCGAGTTAACACTACCAAAGATCCTACACACTTTGATTCTTCACACGACCTATCGATGTAATCGTTCGATAGCAGTTTTCCCTAGGCAAGACCCAGCGTAAAAGTACAAATAATATTTACGAAACAAACCAACATAAATGCATAAATATATATATACAAACAGTAAAACAATTACAATATACAAAGAGACAGAAATGTCATATCTTGAGGTAACAAAACAAGGAAAAAATTACAGTACACTAGATGGAAATAAGAGGATATGCATTTCCAGCGTTACACGTGCCCCACATTGTCTGAGGATGTTCGTGTAACCTAAACAGACTCAGAAAATGTCCCAAAAAAGAAACAGCGGAAATGCATATGCTCAAAACATCAAAAAAATTTAGCATTCGTCTAATTAACCGTAAACCAATTTTTAGACGATAATTATTGAGTGGAGATACTCCTAATCTTATTCCACTCTGTCATCTTGCACAAAGTAAAACAGGTTGACAACATATCAAAATTCATAAAAACATAGAAAATGGTTTAGCTATTCCAAAATCATTAAAATTCATAACACTATAAGAAATGGAATACTATTTGCAAAATTAATCAGAGTACATGGTCATAAAAAACAGGTATATGAAAATACGCAAACTAATGATTAATTACATAGAATACACATTTTTATGTAACCTTTTCATAATTAATTTTCTCGTAATGTCCAATTAAAGCTAAACAAGAAAATAATATACTGCAGATCGAAAAAAACATAAATATTGACAGCAGAATTCTTTCACATCAGCTGTCCGGGAAGAAAACTCCACATTCTGTACTCGCGAGTACAAAGAATGCCGACAGCGGCACAAAAGCCGACAGCGACACAAGAGCCGACAGCTGCTCCGCCTCGCCAATATTGTTGCGCCCGCCTGTGCGGCACGCTTGATCTCACTCGCCTGTGTAACGGCATTTGCAGAACGTCCGTTTCACTGAATTCTTTCGGAAAAACTCACTCCCGAGTAATCTCAAGGAGTCCATAAACACTATCACAGCGGATAACTCAACACTGTCCATCATGACACGCATGTACTAGCCTGAAACTTAAAACAGCGTCTAAGTACATCGGCAATGACTAATAAAAACACACATTCATGAAATATTACAGCAAGTTACAATATCATATTTACATTCCTTAATCTACTGTGACTCAGCTGAAAACTTAAACTAGCAGCTTGGATTTTTCAGATGATTACTAATCAGCTACTCTTAAATCATTTAGTCAAAATTAATTACTTATTAATTACAACTTCTTTAATGACCTCTAGGTCAGGCAAAAGCATCGTAACATGGCACATCCTTAAATCTTACACTCTATATTTACATACTGTACAAGTTACCCATTGTGTGGTATTAATCGATCCTAGGTTGGTACAATTTCAAGTCTACAATATTCCGTATACCTAATCGTTTTCCAGAGCTTGGATACTCTAAGCAATAAGCATTTGTGTGAGGTATACCAATGACTTTATATGGCCCATTATAAACAAACTTAAATTTAGAGATTTCATTATCTATCTCGCTCGATTTCTCATGAGCTTTTACAAGTACTAAGTCTCCGATTGCAAACTTAGCAAAACGCGCTTTAGCGTCATGACGACGTATGCGAGCATCGGCTTTTAGCTTCATTACTTCTCGCAAACGATCTTTTTTCACACCAATACTAATGTCAATCCGTGGAGGGAATTTGATTATGCACTCTTGTGTCAATGCCGAGATTCCTCACGTTACGGCAGTTCAAATTCATTCCTACGTCAATGTCATCCGGCCAGTTAACAATGTCTATAGGCTGGTATTGCTTATGCAGACCGTCTCCTGCCTCATCAAAACTATTATCGTTTTATCTTGTGACGTACATGTCAAAGTTTTGCTTTCGCAATTAATCACCGAACGGTACTTTAATAGCCAATCTAACCCGATAATTACTTCCGTAGTCAAGTCTGGCACGACGACAAACTCTTGTTGAAATCGTGCCCCACATATCTCGAAGTTGACAAAAATCCGTTTTGTGACCGGTTTACTGGCCTTCCCAGTAGCACCGATAATTTTCACTCCTGTTACTGGCATAACTACAATGCCAGGTCTGTCTTTCAGTAACTCAAATATTTTCCCAGATACAGCACTCAATTCTGCACCGGCGTCAATCAACACGTTTAGTTGTAGGTCATGCATATTAACATACACTACTATCTGTCTACACTTGTCCTCGACTGTTTCTTTCTTTTCCCATAGTAAATCCTCGTCTATATCCAGGTCATTCCAGAAAAAACCATCCGGCTTTGATCCTAAATTTGGCTTATCTGGCAGCTTTTTCAGCCTCTGTTCACATACAGTTTTAATTTCAACACGTTTGTCCTGAGGCTTAGTCTGTAGCTTCGCCTCCAATAACGAAACCTTTTCCTGTAACTCGTCAACTAGTGAGTGTTGCTTTGCTATCAATTCATTAATTGTCAGCTTCGTTGATTCCTCTTTGGTCAGACTGATCTCATCTGCCAATCTACCTGGAGGAATGTGCCCAGTAGTTTCTGCAATTACTTCCGCTAGATCTGCGCAACCCACACTGCTATCGTCTGCCCGTATAATGTCAGCTCTAACCACATACACGTTGTAATCTATGTGCTTTTCTACCAATCGTGTCCGGCTATCACTAAAATTTTCGCAATCTTTCTCCTTAATACTCTCGCAATGTTTAAACTGGAGGTTTGCGTCGGATGGGTCGGTTACTTCTACCACTGAAACTTTCGGTAAGGTCTGCCGGTTAGGGCCAGAACTTTCCGTTACTACTTCAACATCTAACTCCTGCGGGACGAAACACGACGAATCTTGCTCGTTCTCCCCCTTAACATCAACTATTTCTAGTAAAGTCTGCCGGTTAGGGCCAGAACTTTCTATCATTTCACAAACACTATCTTCCTGCGGGACGAGACGTGGAAAATCCTGCACGCGCTCTCCATAAACGCTTCTCCCATACAGACCCCTATAATCTCTTAGTTCGTCGTATAAGCGACCGAACTGCCTTAACCAGACCTCATCCCTCTCTGCATCCCCTCGCTCGATGACGGACGTTTTATCCGACATCTCATCTTCTCTCAACACTTGTGAATCATTATTAAACTCAATCTCCAGTTCCGCTGTGGGTATTACAGCTGCCACTTTATGATCGATTTCCGGAACACTACTTAAATTGTTCTCACTGACAGCGAATGTATTTTCTACTGCCGTGTATACAGCTGATCTACTACTTGTGGGCGCACTCTTTTCTCTTAACACTGGCACACTCTCCCGCCGTTGATTATTCCATACGGAATTTTCATAACGGCGACACCTGGGTTTTCTCTTGTTATTGGGCCGCCAAAATTTCTCCACGCCCGCTCGGCCCCTCACCGGCGCGGCTAATGGTTTCCCTGTCTCGTCCCAGCAGATACGCTCCCCGGATGCTGTTGAGGCGGCTGATCACACCCTCTGGCGTTATTACTATTCTGTGAAGCCCGTATCACGTTAGTATGATACTGGTTTCTGTCATTCCTGTTATTATTTGCATTGTACCGATTGTTATTACGGTCCCAACCATTATTGTTATTGCTGCGGTATGCATTATTCCCATGGTTATCGTTGTTATGGTTGGGGTGGTACCCGTTGTTGTTACCACGGCCTCTACCACTGTCGCGATTATTGCGCCAATTGTCCTCGTCCTCAACTCTTCCCAGGAAATCATTGATTGTCCTGTAATTGCTTCCTACGTAGCGTTTTGTATCATCTGGAAGCTTCTTGTAGAGTTCCCAGACTATTTCGGATTCCGTGCGGCGATCACGCAAATATTCCAACTTGCGGATCCAGCCCTCACAAAACTCCCTCATCGAACCGCGCGAATTCGCATCGAAAGGCCTCGATACGACAAATTCGCGCCAGACACTTTGCTGTTTTTGCTCTGACCAGTATTCAGCCAGAAACAAATTTTTAAACTCGTCAAAAGTCAGGTTCGTAATGTTGAGGTTTAAGCCCCAACGCTTGGCATCACCAGCCAACACATCAATAACCGCATTAATTTTTCTCTCATTAGTCCATGATCTGGGTAAAACTCTTTCACAATTTTTAATGAAATCCGTCGCGTGTATACCGCCTTTTTTCAAGGGGTCGAACCGCTCCTCTTTCGTCAACAATTCCGAACTATGTGCACAGATTGGCACATAGCTCTGTTTTTCGTCAAGTTTCTTTTCTAATTCCAACACTCTCGTAATTACTTGGCAAGTGGTTGTCGCAAGCGTTTCCACTTCCCTCTTTTTCTCTTCGCAGGTATTAGCCTGCTCCCTCACTTTAGTGTCTACTTCGGACACTAAAGCCTTTAAAGTTTCCACCTTCTGTTGATCCTCTTTTTTCACTAATTGAATTTGTTCCGTCACCTTATTCTCGATGATCGGAGCAACTGCTTCTCCTACACTTTTCTCGATTCTGCTAATTTCGGAATCAAAACGAGTATTTATGCTCGCAATTTCCGCCTGAACGCCTATCATTTCCTGTTTAAGATTACCGATTTCGGTATTAATTACAACAATATCTTCTTTGATTTTATCAACTTTTGTATTAACAACTCCAACATTGTTGTTAACAACATTAATAGCTTTGTTCTGATTGTCTAGCTTTCGTTCAATTTTTTCAGACTGAGCTTCTTGCTTGGCAGACTGAGCTTCTTGCTTGGCAGACAGAGCTATAATTTCTGCCGATTGACTGTTGATTTCATTAATCAAAACATTCAATAAATCAGTTAAATTCCCAGAGACTACCGGTTTTACTTCCGTAGCTGGTTCCTCTATATATGTTCCCCCGTATTCATCATCAAGGGGTACAGATTTGATTTTCGCTTCCGATTCCGAAACATTTTCTAAAGTTTGGAATTCCATTTCTGCTCTTTGTTGCGTTTCGGCGGTCGCGTCTTTCATGCTAGCCGCCTGCCCCTGAACAATGGGTACCGCGGTGCGCGTTTCCCACTGTTCGACCGATTGTTCCGTATCCAAGTCTACCAAATTTTGGTAATTGTTGCCTTCACTCATTTTAATAATTTTCAATATAAATGACAAATCTCAAATATAATTAGGATTACTCCCACTACTTATTCCCGCTGACGTAACGGCCTGTACGTAACCAGTACTTTGTTACGAGATTTGCACAATGCAAAATTCGTGTCCAGAACAATCTCAAATCCGAAGATTGTCCTGTCACCAGGTCGCCACGTGTAACCTCCCCCTCACTTACCGACCTTAATGACAGTGAAAAATGAAACCGCGTGTACCTAATGGGAGTTTTGGAAAAGCAATCGTCACCGAAGTTAACCTGTCGGTAAAGAGGGAGGAAAGGGTTACATCTAAATGAAAGGAAATGTGCTAATGAAACTGGTGGAAATTAATTTTGAAAAGGGGTAAAGTTAATAAAGAAAGTAAATGTGCAGCCGTTACGTTTACAATTAACTAGCGGTAATTAGGTATTTGAGATTTGGGGGAAATCACGGTCGCCAGTCCTAAGGACAATTACTATAGTAACTGAAAAAGAAAGGTTATTACACATATAATTAGCACTAGAAGCGTGGCAACTGAAGGTTGACACGTGTAGTGTGAAAACTGAAAGTTTGTCAGAAGTAATAAATTTCGCTACACTCTGACTTAATTTAGCAAAAGAATTAATAAAACAGGAAAATCGAAAGTTAATTTAGTGACTGAAGTTAATAGTGAGCTTTCTTTCTGAAGCACATCGAAATTCAGTAAAATACGGTTAGTCTTGGACTACCTCAACAATCTTTTCAAAAACTACTTGAATCTACGCAATTTAGAAATAAGAGATTTAACTTTGAACTTGAATTAAATGATTCTGAACAATTAACAATAGAAAAATTTAGTACGTACCAAGCACAGCTGCAGTCACAGGTAAGCTAAAATATGCTAACAAAACTCGCACTCTTAATTTGTGCTTGTGTAATCTAACTTTGAAATTAAAGCATTGAAATGGTGTTACTTTAATGCTGGCGTCTGAATTTCAACGACACTCGGGCTCATTCCGGAAAAGGAAGGGACCCTGCTTGGCAATGCAATTGGGACAATGAGCAACAAAGGTTCATGCTAAGTTGCTGTAATTATAGTTACGAAAATGGTACAGTTTGAAAAGCTGAGGTCTGCCATACACTTCTAAAACTTTACTTGCTTCCAGTCTTCCTTGTTGGTTGATTGAAGGTTTGAAGCCGTCGATCGAGGAGGTGGCGACAGTCACTCATTGTCGGCCGTCGCTGTTGCAGAAGCTGGATGTTGGCGCGCCTTCTTCTCGACACGGTCACCAGACGAAACGGGCTCTTGATGTGCGCTAGTTAATGTTTCCCGTCCGCGACACCATGTCAGAAACTATCATCGCAAGTCGAGCGCAATTACATGCTGCCAAACCCCGAAAGCGCGGCAACTCGCGGGAGCGTCACACAACACACCTGCTCCACTCGCTACTCCCGCCACACCCCTTCTCTCTCTGCCCGCGCTCCACGCGACCGAGTTAACACTACCAAAGATCCTACACACTTTGATTCTTCACACGACCTATCGATGTAATCGTTCGATAGCAGTTTTCCCTAGGCAAGACCCAGCGTAAAAGTACAAATAATATTTACGAAACAAACCAACATAAATGCATAAATATATATATACAAACAGTAAAACAATTACAATATATAAAGAGACAGAAATGTCATATCTTGAGGTAACAAAACAAGGAAAAAATTACAGTACACTAGATGGAAATAAGAGGATATGCATTTCCAGCGTTACAAACTGCCAGGCGCTTCCTGTCCTGTTCCACACGCAAATAGAGCGAGGCAGAAACAACTACCGAGAAGCCTTCGCACGAGCCCTAATTTCTCGTATCTCCGCGGTGCTTAACGCGAATTGTACATTGGTGGTAGCAGAATCGTACTGCAGTCAATTTCACATGCCAGTTCTCTTATGTTTCTCAATGGCGTTCCACAAAAAGATTGTCATCTTCCCTCCAAGGATTCCCACTTGAGTTCCAAGTCTCATCTCTGTAATATTCAGTCGTTGACGTGCGAGCTTATGGAAGACAGGCACCCGTAAAACCGGACATTTCCTTTGAAATAAAATAACTTCTTTATCCTATGCCTAATTTCACCCCAAATTTCTACCATCTTCAATGTGTGTAGTTAGCTTTTTATCCATATTTCTATTGAAAACTTGATTCTTTCGTATGCGCATAGAATATGTTCAATCCCACGTGAAAAAAATATTTTATGTTATTGTTCTCTCGATAATGGATTGCAGTACATCGTAACTGAACTTATATTACTTCAGAATGATATTCAGCAGTCGGTCACTATTTAAGTGAAATGATTTATTTTATTACACTTGACCCGTTTCGGCTGTTTCCAGACCCAGTTTACAAAAATGGAGTTTCAGTTTACAACAGTACAAAGCGAATGAAAACTACGTTACTTGTTTGCGTTGCTGGCAAATTCTTCTTTGTTCTTGTCAATATGGTTATGTGTAGGAATTAGAGATGCGTCGTTCGTGAACTAACGGGTCCAAAGGAACTTTCACCAAGACGAACGGAACGAGCGAGGAACGAATTGTAAGGAACGGTCTTTCATAGTTCACTTCTAGTTCCCGGAAACGGGAAACGGTCGGTCTCGTTCCCGCGACTGCACTTCTGCCGGTCTCGTTCCAGCCACGGTCCCGTCTGCCGGACTCGTCCTTGTTCGCGTGGCCACTCGTCGCAGTTCCACTGCCGACTGCTCCTAGTTAATTAATTCAGTATCGAGTTGTTGTTCCTTCCGTTCGCTTCGCACGCCCATTCTAGATATGTTTCAAATCTATTTTGAACTCTGTACTTCTGGTTCTTTTCGTATTCTATTCGGCGTCCACGACCGGTAATTAAAATGTATTTTATAATTGCGTAAATTACATAAGAATTACGTGGTACGTAATACATACATCTTCTCAGGTAACAAAACGGTGTGTCAGCTTACTTCACTATTTCGATAAACAGCAGAAGAAATACTTGTCAAAAGGCAAGATTCTTTTGTTATTACACATGCAAAGGACGTCGGCACGGCACACACGACTGGCCATTTTCCGTCTTTTTTTTTAATCCAACGTAAAAGGTCATGTTCATTGTTATGGACGGCAGACCGACTTACAACCGAATGAAGCCCGCGCTCCATAATCGAGTGCTTGGTGTCACATTTTGCAAAGACAATACGACAACTTTTATTTGAGTGGTACAGGGGGGCGCACGAAAAATCGACCCCGAATACTAGACTGCCCATTGTCGGCCACCAATCGTCATCTATTGTTTCAAAGTTGCTGTTAGCATTGACTTATCTGTTATTTCTTCACTGCCTAATTATTACATGTTTATCTATTATGCTCGTCGCGGTCAACAAATCGTGCGTAATTGGCGAGTAGTCGTACTCGGGGCCGGTTTTTCGTGCGCCATCTTATATTATTTAACTGCGATCAGCCACATAACGCTACAGTTGGCTAAACGAGAGTTTTTGCAGACTCACAAAAATCACAAGTGAGTGAGGATTCTCTTATGAATAAAAACTCTGTACTGCAGGGGAAGGCAAGTGCCCCCTCTTGGCGCCTTCCATCTTCAGTCATCTATGCTGCTAATTTCCAGTTTTTCATGAGAGTCATATACCAAGCACAAATGAACGGTGAACGAGTAAAAATGAACGGTTCCCAAAAAAGAGTGTTCACCAGTGAACTAGTTCCCAAGGATGAACGAGTTTGCCCTCTCTAGTAGGAATGACAATACACACAAACTATACGGTGTGGTATTACAAACAACATTCAGTAGTAAACAGTAACCAGAACTAGATTTCATACTCCATCAATTCTTACTTCCGATGCCTGTTCGTCTAGGCATGTGATTGCTCAGTTGTACCTCAAATAGACAGAGTCACTAAACCGTGCTTTTCAATGCAAATCTCGTATTCACACTGAGGTAAAGACAGCAGTGGAAGTACAAGACCGCATCTCATAGTGTTAAGCTGAATGTGAACTATCAGGAGATGGACGTGAAAACTTCTGATATCATCTTTATTTGTTATCTGAATTGTGTCTTGAGGTGACCTCTAAAACATGAATTCGACAAAAATGTAAAATATCAAATTGGATGCCGTAACGTAAAGCGCCCTAGTATCGTCCCTGCGCTAGGAATTTCCGTTTTCCACAGTTGGTAACAAATGTTTAGCTGACGTGCTTGCATGACCTGATTCCATTGTTTTGTTGAGAGAGTCTGTTGTGTGCAGAACATTCAGCTTCCGTTTACAGAGGGATTCATGTTTTAACGTTGAGGTGAGCTGCCGCAGCCGTCAAATTAGCAGTTATTCCTAGTGCGAGCACTGATTTGTGTTCAAATACTGGGCTGCATTTCAGTTGAGTGCTCTAGTCTCCGGCGTGTAACCTCAATAGTCGAGAGTTTGACGTATGCTGCTGTAGCAGCCATTATAATAAATCTGGGGATGTTCCTAATTTTGTCCCCCTTCAGTGATGTTTAATGCTAAAAGTGTTTGGTAATGTTAGAACGGAAAAATACATTTTAATTAACTTTACTATTGAGATTTTTATGGAGGACTAAATTATGAACACTTTTTTGTATTTCTGTTTTTGCAGTATTCACTTTGGTTTACTTTAGTAAGTTATAACAATTTCATTGTAACTTTGCAAGAAGTGGAAAGCAAATTCAGGAAAATACACACGACTTGTAGCCTTTTCCATAACCTTCAAGAGCTTGTACAGGTCCTAACCTACTAAGGGGGACCAAATTTGGGCCGCGCACCCTGCAGACAAGCAAATGCAATGAATACGTGGCACAGAACATGAAGATTATTGTAGTATTACAACGCATTCTTCTTACCATAAGATTTCTGGTAATTAATAAACAGCAACGCTTCTGGTGTAACTGAACAAGCCGTTGTCGGCGCTCCGCAGACGAAATGCCAAACGGCGGTCCGCTTGGTTAACCCGTTTCAGTGATGGCATCATCGTCGTATCACTAACGCAATAGAGAAGATCATCGCACAAAACCTCCAACCAACAAATTATACACCAGCAAGTGAAGTGGGAACAGAATTCAGTGAATTAAGCACTGAACGACGATATCTTTGTGCTGGCTCGTTTGTTGATAGACACATTATGTGCGTATCCTCGGGTGTCTGGCTTCAATACAAGCTACATCCCGCATAGACTGGTATAGCGCAACACAAACGTAGACGTAACTTGTTACGCACTGAAACTGCATCACAAAAATGTTTTCCTTAATGGCACCTGATAGAGTCCGCAGAACGAATTATGAGCCCGCATTAGAAACAACTGTGGCATCTTCCACCGACGAGTAATCTGGAAACAACGAATAGAAAACTCTATAGGTGTAAACCCAAAGAAGCGATTCGTTCCGTTACGTAAGTATACTTCTGGCCATTAAAATTGCAATTCCAGGAACTATAAAAAAAATCGAAATTTTACTGGTTGTGTATATACAGTACGGTATAACTAAACCTCTATGTGTTTGGGGTACACCATGCGATAAATTTAGTACACATATGTGCCACCTCTGTCAGCAACAGTGCATGTAACCAGAATGGCCATGTAGTGGAATGGTGCTTGGATTGTAGATAGAAGTATATTATTCCATGCTGCTTCAACTCTAGTCTCTTTGCAACCCATGGCCAGATATTTCCAGCGGATGAGAGATCTGTAAAAGGTCCATCCCAAGACAACAATCGAACATCCTCTGCATCGAGGTAGTCACATCTGCACGGCCTACATGTGGTCTTCAGTTATCTTGACGCAAACACTGACACAGAGACTTCGAAGGTAGGCCGCAGGTACCAGCTTCACACATCATAAATGTAACACCCGCAGTTCAAATTACAGGCTACGATAACCAGAGTTTATCGTTTTGTGTACCCAGTGGTAACCCATACCATCAGCCAAGGTGGTCCTGGGCCCTTATAACGATGATGAATGCAGTCTGGCAACGCTGATTCTCTGCAGAGTCTCCACACACGGATACGTCCATTCTTATGCTGTATGCAAAACGAGGACTCGTTTAAAAAGACGAGGTGCTGCCACCTTGAGTCCAGGGTTGTCGTTGGCCGCCCCATTGTCAGTTCATCCCTCTCTGTTGCCGCAAAAGGAGGCCGTAACAGTAATCACTGCGCTGACGGTTCATGGTCCTCCCTATGTAGTACCACTGTCCGGATAGGACTTGCTCTGCTGCCAAAAAGCCCATTCCCTTAAGCCGTCATCACACGGGACGAGGCAGCTACTGTTGGCATACATACAGACGTGGTGTCCCATGTCAAGAGACAGCGCCATTGGCACACAGGACGAGCTGGTTAACGTGATTTTGCATTTCACCGCTCTCTAGCAGCAGTTGTCGGCTTTATATGGCTGGCAAACCGTACAGTTCGTTCACGAGTATGGAGACGCGTAAAATTCCTACGTTAGCTTTATTTAGGATAAGAAAACTGGAATCAACCAGGAGCGGTGACAAAAAGCACGTTTTCTCTTAGTGGGGACAAAACATGTGTTCACTTACACCAACCGGAAACGAAGAGAGCGAGCAAGGAATGGCGCCATTCCTCATCACCAAAACCAAAGAAGTTTCAAACAGAATCATCAGCAGGGAAAGTTATGCTGACTCTCTTTTGCGACGAAAAAGGGCGTCATTTCGGAGCATTACAGGCCTAGAGGGACCACTGTCACCAGTGCATCATACACACATCTCCTAAAAAGTCATCTGCGGCCTGCAATCAAATCAAAGCGACCTGGATTGCTGTCAGCAAGTGTCCTTTTGCAACATGACAATGCAAGGCCTCACACTGCCCGTACAACAGTTGCAACAATCACAGGCCTGCATTTTGAGTGTCTTCCTCATCCACCATACTCACCAGACCTTGACGCAAGCCGGCCGGTGTGGCCGAGGGGTTCTAGGCTCTACAGTCTGGAACCGCGCGACCGCTACGGTCGCAGGTTCGAATCCTGCCTCGGGCATGGATGTGTGTGATGTCCTTAGGTTAGTTAGCTTTAAGTAGTTCTAAGTTCTAGGGGACTGATGACCTCACATGTTAAGTCCCAGAGTGCTCAGAGCCATTTGAACCGTTTGAACCTTGCCCCAAGCGATTTCCATATCCGTTCTGACGAAGAGGTACGCCACGCGGTGCATGAGTGGTTGCGCGAACTACCAAACTAATTTTTTCTAAAGCAATTTGTGAACTTTGTAAGCGCTGGTGGACTTGCATTGAACGTGGAGGAGATTATGTTGAAAAGTGATACAGATTTGTATCACTTCTGCACAATAAATAATATTTACAAAAATATTTGTTTTCATTTGACTCGCCCTCGTAATAAGACAAAAAGGAAAGATACATGACCAGTCAGTAAGTTAGATGAGCTTATAAACACTATATCGAATAAACCCACTCTCGACAGAGGGCGGACTAATACTTACACAGCACCAAATATTACAGAAATTATTGCTATTAATTTCATAAGAAAGCCATACAACCTTTTAGAAAACGAGAAGATGACAGAAACAAAAAAGTGAATATTGGGGAACGCGAACCTCTCATCCAATGTTTCATACCGTAGTGCATCTACCAACAACGCTGCGCTGAAATTCAGCAATCAGCGACCTTGTATTTTATGTTATGGGTTCAAAAATGGTTCAGATGGCTCTGAGCACTATGGGACTTAACATCTGTGGTCATCAGTCCCCTAGAACTTAGAACTACTTAAACCTAACTAACCTAAGGACACCACACACATCCATGCCCGAGGCAGAATTCGAACCTACGACCGCAGCGGTCACGCAGTTCCAGACTGAAACGCCTAGAACCGCACGGCTACACCGGCCGGCGTTATGGGTTCCTAAAGGCTTTCATTTGCGATATGTTATTAACTGACAAATGTAACAAATCCTACCAAGAACGACATGTTTTTCGTGAGCCTTCAACGTGTCGTTGTTTTAAAACGGCGTACTTTCATTATACGCCATTTGTAATACGAAAATTCTTTAACCATCAGTATGGTGTTTCCCGTCATTAAGTTACAACAAATAGTACTAATTAACGATTCGTTCTCGAGGCATTCTATGTACTGGTGCGTAGCAACAGCATATATTCATAGGGTGTAAGGTATAGCTTAAAACCCATCGAATATGGGCTTGTGCTGAACACGACAAATACAATATGACGTCTTCCTTTCTGCTTGTGACGTAGGGAGCGTTATTGTTTCCCACGGGCTATACTTCACGGTGCACGTTCTCAAAATACCGCAGAGCTTATTTTCTGCTTCACTTGACGAAATGGCTTCTCAACGTGCAATAGCAGGAAGTGACGTCATCGTCAGCTTTAGTGCTCCTATACAACAGGCTGAGTCGTCCGCCATGTTTTTCCCATCTCTGAGGATTCAGCAGTTTACCTTTTCTCTAGTTAACCTATTCATGCAACTTTTTACAGTGTTTCTTATAAAATATTTGATATTGCATGTATGAAGTGAACCAAATAGTAATTAATATTTATAGAGATATCTAGAACGCCGTTTTCATATAACAGAAAAATTGAAATGTAATATCACACAGCTATAGAAACGTAGGCTCAGAACTTGCTACCAGTTGAAATATGAATTCGCAGGAGAGAGCGGATCAGGTGGTGGAAAGGGACCAAGATCAGTTAGTGTTAGTTACACAAGAACACACACAACTTTATTCCTCGAAAACCAATGCACAGTTGTCTCTTTAAAACAAGAAGAATCAATTCACGGCTGCGGGCCCAAGTAACTTAACAAAAAAATGGTTCAAATGGCTCTGAGCAATATGGGACTTAACATCTGTGGTCATCAGTTCCCTAGAACTTAGAACTAATTACACCTAACTAACATAAGGACATCACACACATCCATGCCCGAGGCAGGATTCGAACCTGCGACCGTAGCGGTCGCGCGGTTCCGGACTGAGCGCCTAGAGCCGCTAGACCACCGCGGCCGGCAAGTAACTTAACAACAATAAAGTTTAAATAATTCCTTTTAAAACACAAGGATTTAGAGGAATGGCTGAAGGCCTTACTTAAGTAAAATTAAAATATCTTCTCGGCTAAACGCCCAAATATAATAATTCAGACCAGCAATGAGTTAACAACTTGGTACCAATGTCTTCCATTATGGGTGTTATGCAGTAACAACCTATGGTGGCTGTTCATTAGTGTTGCATGTGTACAGCCACTTGTAAAAGAGGTGGTTATTTTTTATTCGAAAGGACGTACTTTAAGGAAAACCACATTTTTATTTTACACAGTTGGGGGAAAGTATAGTTTCATCTTATAGTGAAACGCATTTTTAATAATAGCTTCATCTATAATTTAACCAGTATCCGTTTTATGTACTTCATGATAGGTTTGTTACTTGCTGAGTTGTGGTAAGAACTTTATTCTTTGAAGGTTATGTTACTTGCGCAGGTTCGTTCACAATGAACAGTCCGCTATAAAAACCATCTGAATTTTCACTAGTTCTACCGTGCCTATATAAAAATGGGGTTAAGTATTATACAGTTCGTGTATGTGCGTTTATGATAAGGCACATAAATACATCACAAATATTCGTCTCCACTTTTCCAATTGCAAAAATATCTCAGGAATCGAAATATTTTGAGACGAACTGCTTAAGTACAGTTTTTGGCTGGGAATAAATGCGTGCAACTGTTTTCATGTTTATTACTGCTTTTATTAACGTATATTTAGAATATGCGACTGAGTGCCATGTGGTTCCCAATTGTCTCTCCGTCAGTCTATACCTCACCATTATCTTTTTCTTCATTCAGGTCACTAGGGAATCTAAACATGCGAAAACCATTTTTACAATAGTTGCTGCAGTTCACAGCTTAGCAGCCACCCATATTTATGACGAATTGTTCAATACACCTAATTAAAATATCTCTACTCGCATCGTGACTCGTATGTAAACAAGGATGAATGTCATCTACTTTGGGGAGCCACGCGGGGTAGCCGCTTGGTCTATCGCCCCTTGCCACAGTTCGCGCGGCTACCCCCCCCCCCCCCCCGTCCCCCTCCCTTGTCGGAGGTTCGAGTACTCCCTCGGGCATGGGCGTCCTTAGCGTAAGTTAGTGTAAGTTAGATTAAGTAGTATGTAAGCCTAGCCACCGGTGACCTCAGTAGTTTGCTACCATAGGAACTTCACATAAAAATTACTTTGGGGAAACCAAGGCGGACAGTTCAGCTCAGGTTGTAGGAGTGAGTCAGCTAACTCGACGGCTTTACTCAAGGTACGCGACGGTGGTGTACGATCCTGCGCGGCCGATCAAACGACACGACTTTCCTATCGGGCGCTAGTCGGGTTGTGTTGAGTTCCTGCATGATGTCGAGTGTGCCGCCTCCTGTATCAAACGATTACTTTTTTGTATGAGAGTTGTACGACTCCATCCAACGCAACCAGTAATGTCTAACATCGTGGAACGACAAACAGACGTCTCGAAAGGCCACGGTGCTGCCGTCTTTGAATTCCGTTACCTGGCTGTGGACCCTCCGCCTTCTTGCACGGAATCTAATGCGACCTTCTCACAGACAACACTGAAATGGCATTTCTAAACGACAGATCCGCTGCGTGACCTTTCCCTACGTACAGAATGTAAATGGTGTTTCTCCTATCTACGCTGTGCGGCTCTGTTGAAATACCAGTCATTTGCATATCCAAGCGCGCAGTACAATTCGTAAGGTTCGTTAAATGACGCGTTCACGTTGTTGCAACTTTAATGGCGGGCACTGAACATACAGCACTTTGGTTTCGGATTGGTTATTCACAAATTTGGGTTAAACATGTAAGTAGGCTGTTTATGTTTTCTTTATGTAAGTAGGCTGTTTATGTTTTCTTATTGGCAACGTTACGTAGCGCTCTGTATGAAAATCACTGGCTGTGCTGTGTGCAGTCTGTGGCTACTTTGCATTGTTGTCTGCCATTGTAGTGTTGGGCAGCGGCAGCTGAATGTGAACAGCTCGTAGCGTTGCGCAGTTGGAGGCGAGCCGCCAGCAGTGGTGGATGTGGGGAGAGAGATGGCGGAGTTTTGTAATTTGTCATGAACTGCTATATATATTATGACTATTAAGGTAAATACATTGTTTGTTCTCTATTAAAATCTTTCATTTGCTAACTATCCCTATCAGTAGTTAGTGCCTTCCGTAGTTTGAATCTTTTATTTAGCTGGCAGTAGTGGCGCTCGCTGTATTGCTGTAGCTTGAGTAACGAACATTTTTGTGAGTTAAGTGATTTGTGAAACGAATAGGTTAATGTTAGTCAGGGCCATTCTTTTGTAGGGATTTTTGAAAGTCAAATTGCGTTGCGCTAAAAATATTGTGTGGCAGTTTAAGCACAGTCTTGTATAAATTTTTCTAAGGGGACGTTTCAAACATTTGAAAAAGTCCACAAGTTTCAGGTTCGAGTCCCTGCCCGGCCCACAGTTTTAAATTCGCCAAGAAGTTTCATACGAAAAAGTCTGCCTGTCCTTATCATATATACCTTATAAATGTGAAAGTTTGGTTTATGTTACTCCTTCACGCAGTAACCTCTGTACGTATTTGGAATGGAACCAACTTACACCCTGAATTAACACATAGGCTACATTTAAAAGCCGGCCGGTGTGGCTGAGCGGTTCTAGGCGCTTCAGTCTGGAACCGCGCGACCGCTACGGTCGCAGGTTCAAATCCTGCCTCGGGCATGGATGTGTGTGATGTCCTCAGGTTGGTTAGGTTTAAGTATTTCTAAGTTCTAGGGAACTGATGACCTCAGATGTTAAGTCCCATACTGCTCAGAGCCATTTGAATTTACATTTAAAAGTGTGTAGCACAAGATATTTATCTACTGGAAGAATATAACGCGAAATGTGCAACCATAATTACTCTTAGAAAACGCTTATTTACTGTTTGACTTCTGAACTGGATCATATGTATGAAATTGCTCTTATTGTTTAACATTACGTGCGTAATAAGATTCAACGCAATGAATACAATGCTTAAACAATCGTCAAAGAAGTTGAACCAATACTTCATACATGCCCGTTGCATTTTAGCTGCAGAGCGTCAGGCGCATGTTAGGGCTTTCGAAACGTTTGATAACTCACAACGGCGGTGCCATTTAAATGCTGTACGACAAAAGCGACGTAGTGCCTTTAAATGCAGAACGTAGTAGGCTTTTAGAGAGGCTTTATTTCATTACGACGTGCGAGCGTATCCAGTGGCTACAGGCATACGAGTGAGGGCAGATGACGTTGTTGCACGTACGAATATTATAAGACTTGCGCTGCGCGGAAATAGAAATTGCTTATTTTCTTTCTTCGTCGAATTACTGTGGTTGTTACTTCTTCACGCTGAAACGTCAATCGATACAGTGATGACAAGAGACGGCGCTACTGCACACCCTCTAGGAGTTTCTAAACTCATCGCAGCCGTCCCACAAGTTGGCGCTGAAGTTGGATGTGCCCGTCATGCTGATGCGTGACCTGGATGCACCAAGATTGCGCAGTGGTACCGGGTTGCGCATCACGGAGCCGAGAAAGCGTATCGTGCAGGCCACCACCATCACCAGTGGAGCCAAAGCAGAGACGGTACTGATATCACGAATTACTTCCATCCCAACAAACTTGCCTTTCCATTCAAACGCTTGCAGTTCCCTCAGAAACTGTCAAGAGTCAAAGACAAACATTAAAAATGGCAGGTATTCATATGGGCACACCACGTTTTTCACACGGGAAGCTCTACGTTGGTACCTCGCGTATATCGAGAGCTATATGTTGTTGTTGTTGTCTTCAGTCCTGAGACTGGTTTTCTGCAGCTCTCCATGCTACTCTATCCTGTGCAAGCTTCTTCATCTCCCAGTACCTACTGCAACCTACATCCTTCCGAATCTGCTTAGTGTATTCATCTCTTGGTCTCCCCCTACGATTTTTACCCTCCACGCTGCCCTCCAATACTAAATTGGTGATCCCTTGATGCCTCAGAACATGTTCTACCAACCGACCCCTTCTTCTGGTCAAGTTGTGCCACAAACTTCTCTTCTCCCCAATCCTACTCAATACTTCCTCATTAGTTATGTGATCTACCCATCTAATCTTCAGCATTCTTCTGTAGCACCACATTTCGAAAGCTTCTATTCTCTTCTTGTCCAAACTATTTACCGTCCATGTTTCACTTACATACATGGCTACACTCCATACAAATACTTTCAGTAATGACTTCCTGACACTTAAATCTATACGCGATGTTAACAAATTTCTCTTCTTCAGAAACGCTTTCCTTGCCATTGCCAGTCTACATTTTATATCCTCTCTACTTCGACCATCATCAGTTATTTTGCTCCCCAAATAGCAAAACTCCTTTACTACTTTAAGTGTCTCATATCCTAATCTAATTCCCTCAGCATCGCCCGACTTAATTCGACTACATTCCATTATCCTCGTTTTGCTTTTGTTGGTGTTCATCTTATATCCTCCTTTCAAGACACTGTCCATTCCGTTCAAATGCTCTTCCAGGTCCTTTGCTGTCTCTGACAGAGTTACAGTGTCATCGGCAAACCTCAAAGTTTTTATTTCTTCTACATGGATTTTAATACCTACTCAGAATTTTTCTTTTCTTTCCTTTACTGCTTGCTCAATATACAGTTTGAATAACATCGGGGAGAGGCTACAACCCTGTCTCACTCCCTTCCCAACCACTGCTTCCCTCTTATAACTGCCATCTGGTTTCTGTACAAATTGTAAATAGCCTTTCGCTCCCTGTATTTTACCCCTGCCACCTTTAGAATTTGAAAGAGAGTATTCCAGTCAACATTGTCAAAAGCTTTCTCTAAGTCTACAAATGCTAGAACGTAGGTTTGCCTTTCCTTAATCTTTCTTCTAAGATAACTCGTAAGGTCAGTATTGCCTCACGTGTTCCAGTATTTCTACGGAATCCAAACTGATCTTCCCCGAGGTCGGCTTCTACCAGTTGTTCCATTCGTCTCTATTGAATTCGTGTTAGTATTTTGCAGCTGTGGCTTATTAAACTGATTGTTCGGTAATTTTCACATCTGTCAACACCTGCTTTCTTTGGGATTGGAATTATTATATTCTTCTTGAAGTCTCAGGGTATTTCGCCTGTTTCATACATCTTGCTCACCAGATGGTAGAGTTTTGTCAGGACTGGCTCTCCCAAGGCCGTCAGTAGTTCCAATGGAATGTTGTCTACTCCGGGGGCCTTGTTTCGACTCAGGTCTTTCAGTGCTCTGTCAAACTCTTCACGCAGTATCGTATCTCCCATTTCATCTTCATCTACATACTCTTCCCTTTCCATAATATTGTCCTCAAGTACATCGCCCTTGTATAGACCCTCTATATACTCCTTCCACCTTTCTGCTTTCCCTTCTTTGCTTAGAACTGGGTTTCCATCTGAGCTCTTGATATTCATACAAGTGGTTCTCTTTTCTCCAAAGGTCTCTTTAATTTTCCTGTAGGCAGTATCTATCTTACCCCTAGTGAGATAAGCCTCTACATCCTTACATTTGTCCTCTAGCCATCCCTGCTTAGCCATTTTACACTTCCTGTAGATCTCATTTTTGAGACGTTTGTATTCCTTTTTGCCTGCTTCATTAACTGCATTTTTATATTTTCTCCTTTCATCAATTAAATTCAATATTTCTTCTGTTACCCAAGGATTTCTAAGAGCCCTGGTCTTTTTACCTACTTGATCCTCTGCTGCCTTCACTACTTCATCCCTCAAAGCTACCCATTCTTCTTCTACTGTATTTCTTTCCCCCATTCTTGTCAATTGTTCCCTTATGCTCTCCCTAAAACTCTGTACAACCTCTGGTTCTTTCAGTTTATCCAGGTCCCATCTCCTTAAATTCCCACCTTTTTGCAGTTTCTTCAGTTTTAATCTACAGGTCATAACCAATAGATTGTGGTCAGAGTCCACATCTGCCCCTGGAAATGTCTTACAATTTAAAACCTGGTTCCTAAATCTCTGTCTTACCATTTTATAATCTATCTGATATCTTTTAGTATCTCCAGGGTTCTTCCATGTATACAACCTTCTATCATGATTCTTAAACCAAGTGTTAGCTATGATTAAGTTGTGCTCTGTGCATAATTCTACCAGACGGCTTCCTCCTCCATTTCTTAGCCCCAATCCATATTCACCTACTACGTTTCCTTCTCTCCCTTTTCCTACACTCGAATTCCAGTCACCCATGACTATTAAATTTTCGTCTCCCTTCACTACCTGAATAATTTCTTTTATATCATCATACATTGCTTCAATTTCTTCGTCATCTGCAGAGCTAGTTGGCATATAAACTTGCACTACTGTAGTACGTAGTTGTGGGCTTCGTGTCTATCTTGGCCACAATAATGCGTTCACTATGCTGTTTGTAGTAGCTTACCCGCATTCCTATTTTCCTATTCATTATTAAACCTACTCCTGCATTACCCCTATTTGACTTTGTGTTTATAACCCTGTAGTCACCTGACCAGAAGTCTTGTTCCTCCTGCCACCGAACTTCACTAATTCCCACTATATCTAACTTTAACCCATCCATTTCCCTTTTTAAATTTTCTAACCTACCTGCCCGATTAAGGGATCTGACATTCCACGCTCCGATCCGTAGGACGCCAGTTTTCTTTCTCCTGATAACGACATCCTCTTGAGTAGTCCCCGCCCGAAGATCCGAATGGGGGACTATTTTACCTCCGGAATATTTTACCCAAGAAGACACCATCATCATTTAATCATACAGTAAAGCTGCATGTCCTCGGGAAAAATTACGGCCGTAGTTTCCCCTTGCTTTCAGCCGTTCGCAGTACCAGCACAGCAATGCCGTTTTGGTTATTGTTACAAGACCAGATCAGTCAATCATCCAGACTGTTGCCCTTGCAGCTACTGAAAAGGCTGCTGCCCCTCTTCAGGAACCACATGTTTGTCTGGCCTCTCAACAGATGCCCCTCCGTTGTGGTTGTACCTACGGTACGGCCATCTGTATCGCTGAGGCACGCAAGCGTCCCCACCAACGGCAAGGTCCATGGTTCATGGGGGGGGGGGGGAGAGCTGTATAGTGCGTTTAAAATAAATTGCGACTTTTGACAATTCAGTACGGAGCAAGTGGAGGGAAGCGTAGTTGCCAGCGTGTGCTAGGGGCGCCAGCGTGCTGCCATCTTTCTCGGTAATAAATTCTCATCCACGCACATCTCAAAGTTTCACTAGTCAGCTTCATGATGAAAGGCCTATCATTTCCGTAATGGGCACAGTTATTGTGATATTTCATTAGTAGATAACTACTGCTAGGAATTCTTAGTTTGCAGTGAAAAATAGGTGTCTCCATGAATTTGTGTTTGGTGTGTGTCAGGTTACATATTGCTGCATATTAAATGAAGATAATATATTGAATCATTCTTTAAACGTGGAGCGACATCACTGTTTCCAATCTCGAGAAAATGCAATGAATGTAAAGCGCTCCGTCACGAAAACGTGCGTCAGTGAAAAAGACTAGAATGCAATATTGTTAAATTCCTCGTATTTCATAAACGGTTTAAGATGTCGAAACAAGATGTTGGCAAATGATAGCGCGCAAAAATGAGAGATTTTTACTATCTGATTAATACGCGAATCTTCCATATCTACTGCGATATTCAAGCAACTACCGATTTTTCCAATGAAATAATGAAATGCTGTGGGTTTTGTAACAATATAAATGAAGAAGTTGCACGTTTATTTTTATATTGAGAACGGGCCATTTCATAAACTATTGACCTGACTCTCACTCAGTTGTTATTTCAGCAACACATTATTTCACGATTCTGTCGCAATTTCAACTGCGTTAGAATATTAGACAGATGAATTTTTCCAAGCTCTTATGTGTTCCGACAAAAGAAGCAGAGTTTAACATGGCAACAGCAAGTATTCCTCAAAACTCGTGACGGTTCTTCATGAATCAGTGTCTCCTCAACTATATTCTTGGTATGGCTGACAACTGAAAAGCTATCCTGTAAAATTTTCAGTGGCTTCTTTTGTCAGAGTTCCAACCTCAGTGAGCTGTTTTTTGTCACACTACTTTTCACCTAGACCCATATATTCTCAGTCGGATTTAAAGGAACATATTACGGAGGAAGTATGATTAAACTAATGCCCTTTATCGTTAGCCTGTTCGTCGACCTGGTAGCGTAAAGTTTTGGCTTGTACAGCAGTACAAGTTCCATTAACTTCACCCTATACATGCTAGATTCAACTTTATCTCGTGGAACATTTCTTTGCAAAATATCCGCATTCCTCCACTGCATTTTTGGAGCTTTATGCATCAGAACAGAGTGGTATGGCGTTTCGTCCATTACTACTGTCGAATTCAGAGGGATGTTTTGCAGCAAAACGTTATCTTACCAGCCGGTGAATGTGTTCTTGGACGACACTTTTATTACATTTCACGTATTCAGATGTACTGCACTGTTGTTGTTTAATGCAGTTCCAACACAAAACACTTGTTCACAATATCTGACGACTACAGAACACTTTAATGCCAGAACATACGACTCCACAACGAGAGCTGACGAACATTGATGCATCTAACGCTGACACCACACGGAACTGTTTATACATGGTGTAGCAACAAGGGCGCTTTACCAGCAGAACCACAGGTGGCGTGGTAGCGAAAGCCAGCTCGCCGTTGGTGCTACCTGGTCAACGGCGTCACGTCCCCCTCCGTTCAGCCAAACGTCAAAAGTCGCAACTAATTTTAAACGCACTATAATTCTCTACTTGTACGCAGAGGACAAGAAGTCTAGGAACACTGTTTACAGATGCGTATACAGTAGATTACGGTAGATGTCTGGCTCCATGTTGTGCAAAGTTTGGTGGGCCGCAAGTGGCTCGTACCTCAGTACCTCCAAGAAATGAGTTTTTTAATGGCGCATATCACTGGATAGTGAGTTTCGGCTTTAACACCTCTTTATAAACAACAGTTTAGTCGCGGGTACACTGCTGGGCACAGCAAGTGTCTTAAAATGGAACCACTTTAGGTTCGCTTTCCCCCTCCCCCCTTCGTTTAGCAGTTACGAAAATATTGCTTCTATAGGACAATCTTCATCCAACGAAGCCACTTGTGTGTCATTTGGTACGTAGGGCATCCTGAGCATGGCTGCTCTGGTAGCGGGCGACCGCGAAAGCATCGACAAGTCACCAAGCCATACTCGGTGTCTATCATGAATATGGTCTCCAGATATCCTCCCTTCCCTAGTGATTCTTTTGTTCTCTCCCTAAAACGCGTTAAGGGCATGTGTACAGTTCCTGATAAACGAACAGGGCCTCTCCAAACAGATGTGTGACTGCACTCGAAGTGGGCGTAAGATGGGGATGGCACATCGCGAGACATTGTGGAACTGGATGAATAGTCACGAGGGAACGTCACGGAGATAGTAGACCTCTGTTGTTACGCGTGCTTCTGTCAAATCTATCCAGTAACGCAAGTCACGGGCTACGAGCTGAGCAAGCGCCAGCCAGTGCTTTGTGTTACCATTACACATTCACTAGCACACACAGCAATACCTCGTAAGAGATGGGGCCCCTCCACGCCCGCACCAACGTGGTGACCAAACCAAAAGTTCTACTGTCACCTCCGTAAACATGTTAGTTATCTAGTGGGTGGATCACAGGATGCTGGGCTGTGATGTTGTCCGTGCGTCTGGGTAAGGCTACGCATTAACACGGTCCATCAGGTGATAGATAGTGGACGAAACGCGAGTGAGGGTAGCGATTTGAAGAGCAGAGGGAAAAAAGTGCCATGGCTCGTGCCGTGGGAAAAAAACCTCTGCGACAGTGGGATGGGTAGTAAGAGCAGTAGTGGCTTACTAGCTGCGATAGTTCATGCAAGGTTGGATTTGTTAGTATAGGTATCATGCATCATTACCGTGACAGGCGATGGCGATGTGTCCCAGTTGCTGCGGCTGCTACTTTCCTGGAACAATCAATATCGTTATACAGTAGTGGGAGATCGGCCATAGATCATCTCACTGTGTGGGGGATGTGTGGAGCTTGTTTGCGTGCAGTGTACGGTACGGCTTCCCTGTATGGTGCCAGTTATTCGGCAGTGTATTTCAGCTGGATATCCAGTAAATGCGTCTGATTAACAGGGGCTCGCCTGTGCCGTTATGTTTGCGTAAGCTTGGCCATAGATGTTATGTCCTTGCAAGTATGTCTTTTGGTCTTTTATGTTTCCATCTATGGTTGTGGTCGTAGTTCCCCAGATTCAGAATAAACGGGTTCTGCGAATGTCTGGAGTTTCTGTATAGTCTTGTGGTGAGTTTGTGGATTACCTCCGTGAGAGTCTCAAGTCGGTATTCCCGGTGAAGGTCCGCGATGCGTGTGTATCGTGGAGCATTGCTTATGATTTTGAGTACCTTGTTTTGTATGAGCTGCAGACGGCGCAGGCGTGTAGGCGCAGCGTATCCCCAGACGGGAGCTGCGTACGTCATCAGGGGTCGGATAAGTGTCATGTACATGGACCTCGACACCCTTCTGTTCAGTGTGCTACGCCTGTTGAGCATAGGATAAAGCTGTTTGAGCCTCGCGCTAGCTCGGTTGGTCATGTGTTGTATGTGGTCCCCCCAGAGTAATTTCCGGTCCAGCCAGACACCGAGGTATTTGACTTTCTCGCGGAAACGTATTGGGCGTGCATGTAGAGTTATTGGTCTGCAGTGGCGGTGTTTGCGCAGTTGCTTCGGTCTTCTCGTGAACAGAACGGCTTCGCACTTGTCGACGTTTACTCTAACACGCCATTTCTCCAACCAAGGCTCAGCCACTCTGAGTGCAGTCTGTAGGCGTGACGTAATATTTGATGGTTTCCAATCTTGCGCAAGGATGGCTGTGTCATCCGCGTAGATTGCCATCATTGTGTTGTGTGTGGTTGGGAGATCGTTTATGTAGAGGTTAAACAGTAGGGGCCCTAGGATGCTTCCCTGGGGTACTCCCGCGTGTATACCATGTCGTGTTGACTATGGGACCTAACTGCTAACGCCATCAGTCCCTAAGCTTACACACTACTTATCCTAAATTATCCTAAGGACAAACACACACACACCCATGCCCGAGGGAGAACTCGACCCTCCGCCGGGACCAGCTGCACAGTAATGGCTAAATCGGTTTGTATCATTGATATACAGGGTATGCGAGAGACCTCTCCAGCTGCTAGATACGTAATGTTGGTGGCTTCAATGACTGTATTTCGAATAGTTTTAATCTGCAAACGGATTACAAAGTTGGCCTTATGTACAACTTTCCGGTTCTCAGTTACAACAAGAGTGCGAGGTAGAAATATGTCTAGTGGATTATAAGCTATCGCAGTTAAAAGTGTCTGTGAGAAAGTAAACGAAACCGAACTTTATCGCTGCACAGCAATACATTTTCTTCCTCGCAGTCAGTTTTGACGGAAAATCTGTAGATTGTTGTTTAAAAAAATTAGCTTATATCCAAAACAATGTTTCCCTGTTATATATTTATATACCATATTTATTTAAAAATATGTAGTCTATGCCCATCCAAAAGTTTATTAGAGTCTAATGTAAAGTTTTGAGGTAAATCCGTGACCAACTACAGAGATTTTTGCTAACAGTGTTCCCCCTTTATATGCTACACAAATACTTTTGCGTATATACAGTATTTATTTAAAATATGTAACCTATGTCCGTTTGAATGATCGTGTAAAAATCGGAAGTGAATCAGTCACGAACTTTTCGAGATTTCTGCTAACAACGTTTCCCTTTTTTGTACTATATTTGAATGCGATAAATATTAAAGATGTATAGCCTATATCAGTCCGGACTTTAATTAGAGTATCATGTAAAAATTCGAATTCCAATATCGGTCCAAATGTTTATTAGAACATTGCATAAAAATTTGAAGTAAATTGGTCAACAACTTTTCGAGATTTTTGGTAAGAAAGCTAAACGACGACTTCTCTTTATATACCATATATATTTAAAAATATATATAACCTACGTCCATCCGAACGTTTATTAGTATATTGCGTAATAATCTGAAGTTGGTCAATAACTTTTCGAGACGTTTGCTAACAACGTTTTCCTTCATGTGTTATACCAGAATGGAAAATGCTCCTATCACAGCACACAAAAAGGCTAATACTTGTGTCCTGTGCAAAGCTAAAGATGTAAAATAAGGGAACTAGCTTTTCGACTTACCTGGCAGCTTTAAATAAAAACATTTCACATATTTGCACTTTTTTACTTGTTAGTATTCATATAATGTAATACAATACATCGTGTCAAGTAAAGTAACACGGTACATGATGTCACGTCGTGTAATAAGTTACAGGCCATCATGTCATCCAGCATGGCATTTGTCATGTCATGCAATATGACACAACGTGTCGTTGAAGTTTAGGATGCATACATCCCCACTCAGGGATACTACCTACTGCAGATTGACCCCCACTGTCCGAAATGGTCTCCTGGGAGTAAAATACAACTCCCTTCTCTCACTACCCACCCAGAAATCGAAAAATGGTTTTAGCGTTATCTATTCTTTCGGACATGTCCGAAAAAAACAGATACCATCTTCATATATACATAGTTAAGGCTCACCAGCCACTTGACCATCTTCTTCTTTGCGGATGCACAAACAGTGCCCGAACTCTTACGGGAATCGGCAGTAAAGCCACGAGTAATGAGTGTAATGGGCAATAGCATCATGAATATCGTGCGGGACAATAAGTTGCGAATGTGGGTCTCACGGGAGGCGTGCCAGAGATAAGTCCCTGCAGTCGCACTATCCTCTGTGCCCTCGGTGTCTCAGATGAATAGAGCGTCTGCCCTGTAAGCAGGAGATCCCAGGTTCGAGTCCCGGTCGGGGCACACATTTTCAACTGTCCCTGTTGACTTATATTGTAAGTAGGCTGTTTAGGTTCTTATATGTAGGCTGTTTAGGTTCTTATATTGGTAACGCCGCCACGTAGCGCTCTCTGTATGAAAATCACTGGCTGTGCTGTGTGCAGTCTGTGGCTAGTTTGCATTGTTGTCTGCCATTGTAGTGTTGGGCAGCTGGACGTGAACAGCGCGTAGCGTTGCGCAGTTGGAGGTGAGCCGCCAGCAGTGGTCGAACTTGAAAACATATGATTACACTGTGGAGCTCTTAATTTATGATATTTACAGAAATGCCTAATGAAATGACGAGAAATATTTTTATGTCTATACACCTGATTATGACTATTGTCTCTCTAGTTGAGAGATTTTTCTACTAACTTATGAAATGCCTCATGACTACTGAATGATGTTCTTATGCTTTACTTTGTACATAGTTGCTTATTTCATTTGATATCTAGTTTACAGCTGTGTTGCAGCATTGGTTTTATAAAATAAACTAAGATGCATTTGCTAATGTGAACACTTTCTGTCAACAGATCTATTAAATAATTATTTTATGATCCACATTCTTCGAAAAAGGAGCTCTTGGAATGGAAAGAACAATAAGAAGGGACTGATAACACTAACTGCATATATAATTTTCTTTTCAAGTACTTGGTAATTTTTTTGTAGAATTAGTTTTTGTGGTGCACCACTTTAATTACATAGACATTAAGATGTGAATATACATTTCCCTTATCTGCATTGTTGTTTTTACTGTAATATTTTTTCTGCTTGAGCTATGTCATGTTTAGGTATAAGTTGCTGCTGTTTGCCAGGCATAGTGTTACTGAATTTGACTTTGTATTATTCTGTTAAGCCAGTTTTACTAATGATTTATTTTTATTGTTTGCTGCACAGTGCCTTATATTAGTTGTAATATTGCAATTGCTTTGCCAATGTGAATTTTTTTGTCATTGCTGTTTGTATTAATTGTTTTATGCTGCTGCATTGCCTCGTCCCTTGGTATATATATATCTGAGCTCAGTAGATTTAAGTTAGCTTAAGAGGGGGTAGACTATATAAGAAATTAACTATGATGAATTGGAAGAAATGCATTAAGAAGCTATAAGAAAATGGTTTGGCAAAAAAGGAGTGTACAGTGGAGAAAAACTATTTTTGAAAGAGGATGGGAACAGAATACAGAAAGTATGCTTGGATAGGATTTTTTTGGTGGAAACAAAGGTTGAAATAAGATGAAAGATGTATGGAATGAAGTTTTGGGTTGGACTCCAGTACCAAATGTTACACTGAAAACGAACCCTGTCCTTTCCTTTTGTGATATCCCACTATGTCTTTGTGTACCCTTGTGTATTTGTTTTCTTCCTGTCTCTGTGTAGTTTCATAGAATTTTTTCTTCTTCTAATACTAAGCTACATTCACTATGAGGAGGAATACTGTTATCCTCGAATATAATTGGCATTAATAATATGTTATTTACCTTGTAAATATGCTTAGACATTATTTATTCTGTTTTGTTTTAATGCTCATGTGTGAAGTTGATGTTTCAATAATTATTCTGATCTTTTATATATTTACTCATGTCATAATTCCTGTAACACTGATGTATATGTTATTTCTATTCTTTTGTAAAGCCTGTATTACTACAAATGTTATCTGTATTGTTATGTTTTTAATGATGTATTTTGTACCTTTGTTATTGTATTCTTATGTTATCAAATTGTAATTGACACCAGTTCATCATATTATTAACTTGTAAGTTACATTTCACTGCACACGTTTCTGTTGGTCATAGTATATGGACAATATGTGAGAGGTAGGGACTGTTAGTGTTTGCACGTGTATTAATAATTCAGCAAGGGACTGGATAACAGCATTGCTGATTCTAAGGACAATTCCAAAAACTTTGTTAGTGCACAAGTGGTGGTTATGGACTTGCTATATTATCCGCAAGACTCTTCAATGGTGATTGTGCACCTGCACAGTCACAACAGATGGCTGCTGGCCATCTCTTCAAGGACTACAGTGGGTCTGCATCTTTGATGACCCACCAGTACCATTATTTCTACAAGGACTGCAGTGGGTCTGCACCTCTGGTAGCCCACCAATACCGTAATCTCTACCAGGACTACAGTGGGTCTATTCTGTGATGACCTACCTACCAATCTTCTTCAAAACGTCGAATGACTCTGCTGTGGGTTTGCTCTGTTGTGGCCCATTACCTGTCAGCATGTCAAGAGTCAGCACTGTCTTTCCGTTGGAAGGACTACACTACTTCTTCAAGACTGCATGGAAATCCACTACTTCCGTGTGCATTGTCTTTTACTGCTCAGACTTTGAGAAAAGAAACGGCAGTTTTACTGTGATGAATGAGCAGGACTGTCTTTATGGACTGTGAGAAAATTTTAGCTTTTGACCAACATTGTATTAATAAGTGTGTGCTTTTGATTTCTTTGTTATTGTAATTATGAAAAATTTTTTTCAAATCTGTATTGGCCACTGCCCAAAACAATTAGTAAAATTTTTTGTGGGGATAATGGGAGCTATGTAAGTAGGCTGTTTAGGTTCTTATATTGGTAACGCCGCCGCCACGTAGCGCTCTCTGTATGAAAATCACTGGCTGTGCTGTGTGCAGTCTGTGGCTAGTTTGCATTGTTGTCTGCCATTGTAGTGTTGTGCAGCTGGACGTGAACAGCGCGTAGCGTTGCGCAGTTGGAGGTGAGCCGCCAGCAGTGGTGGATGTGGGAAATGAGATGGCGGATTTTTGAGTACAGAATGGATATTATGAACTGCTATGTATATTACGCTTTTTCAACACTATTAAGGTAAATACATTGTTTGTTCTCTATTAATATCTTTCATTTGCTAACTATCCCTATCAGTAGTTAGTGCCTTCCGTAGTTTGAATCTTTTATTTAGCTGGCAGTAGTGGCGCTCGCTGTATTGCAGTAGTTCCAGTAACGAAGATTTTTGTGAGGTAAGTGATTTGTGAAAGGTATACGTTAATGTTAGTTAGGGATTTTTTAAAGTCAGATTGCGTTGCGCTAAATAATATTGTGTGTCAGGTTAAGCACAGTCGTGTATAAAT
Organism: Schistocerca cancellata; assembly: GCF_023864275.1. Lineage (NCBI taxonomy): Eukaryota > Metazoa > Arthropoda > Insecta > Orthoptera > Acrididae > Schistocerca > Schistocerca cancellata. Next base: position 13,289,968 of record NC_064628.1, on the reverse strand, counting down.
TTTTCTAAGGGGACGTTTCAATATCAACGCCTGTATGCAGCTAAGGGTATTCATTTCATTGTAATTTATAACATATATGTTCTTCAGCCAAATGATAGTCATATATTGTTTAGTATGTCTGCGAATCTTCTGGATTTTAGGCACAGGATCAGGGACTTTAGCCTATAAATTCCAAGATGCAAGTGCGCCAACACCTTGCAGCTAAGAGAGCTCACTCCGCTGCGGAAGTAACGCTACCTCGTAAAAAAGGGCGAATATTTCAACATGTTTTGATTGAAGTGTCTTTGAAGTTGCTAGGTCAGTCAAAAAGCCAGTTCCTTTCTTTTACATCCTTCACTCCGCCCAGGACATTTTTTTTTTTTTGTCCTATGATTGGAGAACGTTTACTCTGCGGTAAATTTGACATTAGACCGCCATCGCTTTGCAACAGATGTAGATTTTCTTTAACTCAGACGACGGCTAATTCGGTGTAGGCCTTTTATTGTCTTTCGAACCATGTTGCTTACATCGTGGCAACGGATAAAGCTTCCACAAGACAGCAGGACGACCATTAATTACGTGCTTTTTTATACCTTCTTACAAAATTTGAACCGATTGACACAGATCAGAAACACAGAAGTGGGCACGTAAAAAAATTACAGAAAGTGTGTTTTTTGCACTTATAATTCGAATGAAGCTAGATTTTTTGAAAGCGAGTTTTCAGTTTTATCGTAAGAACCAATTTTTTTTTATTTATATGATTCACTTAAACAGTAATTCAGGTGAGAACTAATTTTACATGCTACATTTAGCTGAACTTTAAACCATCGTACCTGAACAACGGATAAAGATTACTGGATTAAAAACTTTATTTAGACTTTATCCGTTTATCTACCATCGTGCGAAGTTTGAACCGATTCGCACAAGTTTAAAGTATAGAAATGGCAAAAGTTTTCGCATGAAAAACTGTGTCCCAGACGGAGTCTCGAAGTCAGTACCTTTTTCTATGGCGAGATAGTGCTTTACCATCTGAGGTAGCGAAGTACGACTCAGGAGAACACATCAAAGTTTTACTTCCGTCAGTACCTCGTCTCCTACCTCCCAAACTTCCCAAAAGTTCTCCTGCGAAACTTGCAGGACCAGCACTCCTGTAAGGAAGGATATTGCGGAGACGTGCCTTCTAGCACTTGCCCGCGAAAGGCAAAGGGCCCGGGTTCGAGTCTCGGTCCGGCTCAAAGGTTTAATTGGCCAGGAAGTTTCATATGAGCGTACACTCCGCTAAAGAGTGGAAGTCTCACTCTGGAAAAATCCCCCAGGCTGTGGCTAGATGACTTAACCGCGGGAGGGACGGGTCCCGGGTTCACGTCAGGCCCGTCACAGGGTTTTAATTTGCCAGGAAGTTACATTACATATCACCGCACACTCCGCTGCAGACAGAAAATAAATTTCATTCTCGATTCGTACACGTTGAAAGTGGCACGTTTCAAAAACCTCCCAAAAAACGTGTGCTATGTTTGTCTCGACTGTAAACCATCGTATCTCCACAACCGATAAAGATTATTGGATAAAAAATTTTCCTTTTGACTTTATGCATTTATCTACCTCCGTGCAAAGTTTGAACCGAATCTGACAATTTTAATGTACAGAACTGGCGCGCTTCACTAACCTGTCAGACCAAGGTATTTTTTTGCGTGTTTTTGCACATAAAATTCGATCGGCGCGCGTACAAATGGTGCCATTACATGAGCATTAATTTCGGTCCAATTAAAATCTTTTGGAAAAGGAGTTATTTGATACGCACAATTTACCTGGGCACCGGCTCCTGTTCGTCGTTCAAACCTTGCTTAATGTGCTGTTACATGCGTGTAACGTACATGTAGCTGCAGTAATACAGATGTTAGAATGGCTATATAAATGGCCGCTGGTCCTGACTAAACCCAACTTTTACCCCATGTTCCTAGCTCAAATAGGAACTGAGCACCAAACCCCCCCCCCCCCAAACCGTAAGTATGGGCGCGGCGTTTTCGAACATATCTGTAACATCGCTTCCGCGCTGTAACAATGTACTAGGCTAGGTAACAAGATGTGAACATTGAATGAGTGTTTAATCACGTGAAATTACAAGGCAGGGATTTCGGTACAGGTTTTCAATTTGGCACGCATCCCTCTCAGCCCCCTTGTAGAGTCTATCCATTGCTGATTGTAAAGCTCGCTGAATCGTTTGGGCAGGGGCAGAAGCGATGATCTCAGTGACGCCGAACTTCAGGTCGTCCAAGTTGCCAGGTTTGCCGGTATAGACGAGATCCTTGACCACGCCCCACAGCCAGACAAACGCGTGGCGTCAGGTCGGGTGAAATGGGAGAGAACCACGCCTACCAATCCAATGTTTACCGAACATGTCGTTCAGGTAATGTCGAACCATCTGACTGTGGTGGGAGGGGACGCCTCCTTGCGGAAAGTGTCCTCGCTGGTGAATGGCATGCGGTGCGTACTCTTCCATGAACGCGCTGAGCATGGTAAGGTAATTCTATATCTACATCTACATTTATACTCCGCAAGCCACCCAACGGTGTGTGGCGGAGGGCACTTTACGTGCCACTGTCATTACCTCCCTTTCCTGTTCCAGTCGCGTATGGTTCGCGGGAAGAACGACTGTCTGAAAGCCTCCGTGCGCGCTCGAATCTCTCTAATTTTACATTCGTGATCTCCTCGGGAGGTATAAGTAGGGGGAAGCAATATATTCGATACCTCATCCAGAAACGCACCCTCTCGAAACCTGGCGAGCAAGCTACACCGCGATGCAGAGCGCCTCTCTTGCAGAGTCTGCCACTTGAGTTTGTTAAACATCCCCGTAACGCTATCACGCTTACCAAATAACCCTGTGACGAAACGCGCCGCTCTTCTTTGGATCTTCTCTATCTCCTCCGTCAACCCGATCTGGTACGGATCCCACACTGATGAGCAATACTCAAGTATAGGTCGAACGAGTGTTTTGTAAGCCACCTCCTTTGTTGATGGACTACGTTTTCTAAGGACTCTCCCAATGAATCTCAACCTGGTACCCGCCTTACCAACAATTAATTTTATATGATCATTCCACTTCAAATCGTTCCACACGCATACTCCCAGATATTTTACAGAAGTAACTGCTACCAGTGTTTGTTCTGCTATCATATAATCATACAACAAAGGATCCTTCTTTCTATGTATTCGCAATACATTACATTTGTCTATGTTAAGGGTCAGTTGCCACTCCCTGCACCAAGTGCCTATCCGCTGCAGATCTTCCTGCATTTCGCTATAATTTTCTAATGCTGCAACTTCTCAGTATACTACAGCATCATCGGCGAAAAGCCGCATGGAACTTCCGACACTATCTAGGAGGTCATTTATATATATTGTGAAAAGCAATGGTCCCATAACACTCCCCTCTGGCACGCCAGAGGTTACTTTAACGTCTGTAGACGTCTCTCCGTTGATAACAGCATGCTGTGTTCTGTTTGCTAAAAACTCTTCAATCCAGCCAGACAGCTGGTCTGATATTCCGTAGGCTCTTACTTTGTTTACCAGGCGACAGTGCGGAACTGTATCGAACGCCTTCCGGAAGTCAAGATAAATAGCATCTACCTGGGAGCCTGTATCTAATATTTTCTGGGTCTCATGAACAAACAGAGCGAGTTGGGTCTCACACGATCGCTGTTTCCGGAATCCATGTTGATTCCTACAGAGTAGATTCTGGGTTTCCAAAAACGACATGATACTCGAGCAAATTCTCTCCCATGACGGCATGTTCTTCAAAAAATAAGCTTCCAAACACTCCTAATTTGCTCACTGCCCACCAGACGTCCACCTTAGAGGAATTCTCTCGAAATTGCAGGTAGTGCTCTGACGCCCAGGTGACACAGTTCTGCCTGTTAACACGATCGCTGATATGGAATGTTGCTATGGTAGGGCTTCAGTCCTAAACCGCGGTGCAAAATTCTAACCTCTGGCCTTTGAGAAATGTCAGTCTCTAGAGAAAGGTGCCAGAAGACGTGGTTGGGCTGGCTACCGTCGCTCCCTGGACGAGAATGACCTCCTCTTCAGTTCCGGCAGGTCTCTTTCCACCGCTGTTTCCTTTGCAGCCGTTTTCGTAGATCCTACCAACTGTCACGCGAAATAGTGCCTCCCGTCCGATCCAGGTCTTGAATTTTCGTCCCGCGATGCTTGTGGACTGAAAGAACAGCCAAGCAGCTATCTTCTTTCGTTCTTCAATGGAATAATGGGACGCAATGGTTTAATCTGTGAAAAGAAAAACAAAAAAGAGAACACCCATTTAACGTTAACATCTTTTGCTTCACTCTGTATAGTAATGTATTATATAAATAAACTCTACGTCCGTCCGAATGCTTATTAGAGTATGATGTAAAAATCTGAAGTAAACTGGTCAAAAACTTTTCCAAGTTTTTCGTAACAATCTTAAACAACAACTTATGGTATTATACACACCACAGCAACCACACGAGTTACATAAAAGTAAAATACTAAGTGAAAGAGCGTAACGTACTGAAGAATTTGATACCACGTTTGTTGAAAGAATGTAAAGAGTATTCAACATTAAAAGTAACTGTTTAACTAAACGACCTGTCAAGATGACCAAGTTCTCAGATCGAAGAGTTCATCTACAGAGGTAGGGCAACTCGGGGCGGAACGGGATACTCAATGTTTAACAATTCCTATAAAGTAAGGGGGAGCACAAGGAAACACTTCTTAAAGTGATAAAAAAACACCTTGTTGTGTAACCTAATGTACGTTATTTTAAAATCACTTAAAACAATACATTTTGCATTTTTTTCAATTTTTCAAAGAAAGTCTTGCATATTTCCCGTTCCGCCCCACCCACGGGGCAGAATGGGATAAGGGTATTTTTTGTTAAATTATTGCATAAACGTTGAATTTGAATTACGAATATCGTATTAAACTATGACAAAATGTTGTATAACAGGTAATTCAGACTAAGGAATGTGTAATTTAAACAATTAAAAAGTCATTCTTCAAAATAAGAAAATATTTTAATGTCATTCTGAAAAATGTACAATGCTTAGTGGCCACCAAACCACTAACTACCAGCCCTTTCGACAATAGTCACAAATCAGTATTTCCTCTTCACCTTCACTGTCTGTGCCCCACTCTGGCATGCGACCCAGCCCTGACACTGTTCATATTTCTGCAGCCTCCTCCTTTCTGTAGGCCTACTTTACGTGCGACAGCATTCTGCAGTTCCTTCTTATAAGGAGAATCTGTTAATGCGGCGGTTTTTCCTTTTCGTCTTGTAGTCCGCCGTGTATTTTGACAGATTAGTGGGATTGGAATGACAGCCTCAGGCGATATCTGGAAAGCTGAGTTGTTCGGCGAACGTAGCTGGTTGGCAGGGTCTGGCATCCATGAACATCCAGGCTGGGTTTGCTTTCTGCTTGCATCAAAGTATGACGGGGCAGAACGGGACACTACCCCATTCTGCCACGTCCCGTTCCGCCCCAAGAGCACTTTTGGGGTTAACGACTTTTATGGAGTGTAATAACTGACGTATTTAAACGCATTAAATAACTAAAGTATAACAAATGCCAAGCACTTTAAGGGAATGTGTCATTTTTGGGTATACAATTAACAATTAACAGCTTACATGGCGTTGAAATTCACCAAACCTTAGAACAACGCAAGCGGTAACGTGACGGACAACAGTTTGTAAGTAGGCTGTTTATGTTTTCTTATTGGCAACGCCACGTAGCGCTCTATATCAAAATCACTGGCTGTGCTGTGTGCAGTCTGTGGCCAGTTTGCATTGTTGTCTACCATTGTATTGTTGGGCAGCTGGATGTTAACAGCGCATAGCGTTGGGCAGTTGGAGGTGAGCCGCCAGCAGTGGTGGATGTGGGGAGAGAGATGGCGGAGTTTTGTAATTTGTCATGAACTGCTATATATATTATGACTATTAAGGTAAATACATTGTTTGTTCTCTATTAATATCTTTCATTTGCTAACTATCTCTATCAGTATTCGGTAGCTCAGTTGGTAGAGCACTTGCCCGCGAATGGCAAAGGTCCCGAGTTCGAGTCTCGGTCAGGCACACAGTTTTAATCTGCCAGGAAGTTTCATATCAGCGCACACTCCGCTGCAGAGTGAAAATCTCATTCTGGAAACATCCCCCAGGCTGTGGCTAAGCCATGTCTCCACAATATCCTTTCTTTCAGGAGTGCTAGTTCTGCAAGGTTCGCAGGAGAGCTTCTGTAAAGTTTGTAAGGTAGGAGACGAGGTACTGGCAGAAGTAAAGCTGTGAGTACCGGGCGTGAGTCGTGCTTCGGTAGCTCAGTTGGTAGAGCACTTGCCCGCGAAAGGCAAAGGTCCCGAGTTCGAGTCTCGGTCGGGCACACAGTTTTAATCTGCCAGGAAGTTTCATATCAGCGCACACTCCGCTGCAGAGTGAAAATCTCATTCTGGAAACATCCCCCAGGCTGTGGCTAAGCCATGTCTCCACAATATCCTTTCTTTCAGGAGTGCTAGTTCTGCAAGGTTCGCAGGAGAGCTTCTGTAAAGTTTGGAAGGTAGGAGACGAGGTACTGGCAGAAGTAAAGCTGTGAGTACCGGGCGTGAGTCGTGCTTCGGTAGCTCAGTTGGTAGAGCACTTGCCCGCGAAAGGCAAAGGTCCCGAGTTCGAGACTCGGTCGGGCACATAGTTTTAATCTGCCAGGAAGTTTCATCTCTATCAGTAGTTAGTGCCTTCCGTAGTTTGAATCTTTTATTTAGCTGGCAGTAGTGGCGCTCGCTGTATTGCAGTAGTTCGAGTAACGAAGATTTTTGTGAGGTAAGTGATTTCTGAAAGGTATAGTTTAATGTTACTCAGGGCCATTCTTTTGCAGGGATCTTTGATAGTCAGATTGCGTTGCGCTAAAAATATTGTATGTCAGTTTAAGCACAGTCTTGTATAATTGTTCTAAGGGGACGTTTCAAGTTCACCTAGATCTCGCACTGCAAACTAAATCAGAATGGCTGCCCTCACTTCCCTTCCATTCGGAGAAATAGTTACATGCCCATACAACAGGTTGCGACACTGTCCAGTCTAGAAAACAGCAATTTCCCATTGTGCCCCGCTATCCCGTTCTGCCCTGAGGTCCCCTACCTATTTTTGTTGACATCATATGTAGCGGCTATTTAAGCAACTCATGCTCTAATCTAAAACAAGTTTAAGCGCGAAAGGATATGAAAATGGGTCAAAAATACAAGTTTTCAGTTTTGAATATGTCCTATAGAGTAATATTTTCTGAATCGAATGGCTGGTTATAGATATATATTTGATTATTTTTCCGCCTGTAAAGTTGATTGAAAGAAGACTATGCACTGTAACGACGCTCCCTTCAGATATCGTCAAACTATGGGGAGGACTGAATTTGTCCAAATTTCCACGTTGGCAGCAGTGCATTGCATAGTGTTGGTACCACGGAGAGAGCCTTCAGTAGTCTATTAAGTCATTATCTTTGTTCTGTTGTACTTACATGAATACTACTGTACAGTTGCAGTACAGCTGTAGCTCGGATGTGTCTTCTTGTGTTTATTACACAGTACGCCTAGGGTACGTTTATTTAATAGCAACCAACGCCATTCTGGCATCAGACACAGCGCACAATGTTCAACACTGTCACCAGAACAGCAGCCTAATCAATCTGAGTGCGCCTACATTTCACAAATATCGTCCTGAGTGCATCAAATAGAAAAATTGAGACAGTGACAGTGATAATGTGTGTGTTTTGGTAGATTTAAACATACTGAGTAATCTTATCACGAGTAGTGTTAAGTGGAAATACTGTGACATGACAAACCGTAAGGAAATTAGTGAGGATGCAAATGCTATAAGAAGTTTTGCAGCTAAGCTGAGTTTGAATAGATAGACTCTGCCAAGAGAATAAATCTTGTATGATTTCAAAATTCATTCAGGGGAAGAAGGTTTTTGAATTAAATCTCAGGTTAGCACATGATATATAGTGCATAGGAAAGAGTCATAGAGCAGCTAGAACATTTGCTGCTTTGATGAATACGCCAGCGCCTTCTCCCAAGTTTTATGGATAAATAGCTCGATATTAAGCAATTATACAGGGTGTTACAAAAAGGTACGGCCAAACTTTCAGGAAACATTCCTCGCACACAAATAAAGAAAAGATGTTATGTGGACATGTGTCCGGAAACGCTTAATTTCCAAGTTAGAGGTCATTTTAGTTTCGTCAGTATGTACTGTACTTCCTCGATTCGCCGCCAGTTGGCCCAATTGAAGGAAGGTAATGTTGACTTCGGTGCTTGTGTTGACATGCGACTCATGGCTCTACAGTACTAGCATCAAGCACATCAGTTCGTAGCATCAACAGGTTAGTGTTCATCACGAACGTGGTTTTGCAGTCAGTGCAATGTTTACAAATGCACAGTTGGCAGATGCCCATTTGATGTATGGATCAGCAGGGGCAATAGCCGTGGCGCGGTACGTTTGTATCGAGACAGATTTCCAGAACGAAGATGTCCCGACAGGAAGACGTTCGAAGCAATTGAACCGCGTCTTAGGGAGCACGGAACATTCCAGCCTATGACTCGCGACTGGGGAAGACCTAGAACGACGAGGACACCTGCAATGGACGAGGCAATTCTTCGTGCAGTTGACGATAACCCTAATGTCAGCGTCAGAGAAGTTGCTGCTGTACAAGGTAACGTTGACCACGTTACTGTATGGAGAATGCTACGGGAGAACCAGTTGTTTCCGTACCATGTACAGCGTGTGCAGGCACTATCAGCAGCTGATTGGCCTCCACGGGTACACTTCTGCGAATGGTTCATCCAACAATGTGTCAATCCTCATTTCAGTGCAAATGTTCTCTTTACGGATGAGGCTTCATTCCAAACTGATCAAATTGTAAATTTTCACAATCAACATGTGTTTGCTGACGAGAATCCGCACGCAATTGTGCAATCACGTCATCAACACAGATTTTCTGTGAACGTTTGGGCAGGCATTGTTGGTGATGTCTCGATTGGGCCCCATGTTCTTCCACCTACGCTCAATGGAGCACGTTATCATGACTTCATACGGGATACTCTACCTGTGCTGCTAGAACATGTGCCTTTACAAGTACGACACAACATGTGGTTCATGCACGATGGAGCTCCTGCACATTTCAGTCGAAGTGTTCGTACGCTTCTCAACAACAGATTCGGTGACCGCTGGACTGGTAGAGGCGGACCAATTCCATGGCTTCCACGCTCTCCTAACCTCTACCCTCTTGACTTTCATTTATGGGGGCATTTGAAAGCTCATGTCTACGCAACCCCGGTACCAAATGCAGACTCTTCGTGCTCGTGTTGTGGACGGCTGTGATACAATACACCATTCTCCAGGGCTGCATCAGCGCATCAGAGATTCCATGCGACAGAGGGTGAATGCATGTATCCTCGCTAACGGAGGACATTTTGAAAATTTCCTGTAACAAAGTGTTTGAAGTCACGCTGGTACGTTCTGTTGCTGTGTGTTTCCATCCATGATTAATGTGATTTGAAGAGAAGTAATAAAATGAGCTCTAACATGGAAAGTAAGCATTTCCGGACACATGTCCACATAACATATTTTCTTTCTTTGTGTGTGAGGAATGTTTCCTGAAAGTTTGGCCGTACCTTTTTGTAACACCCTGTATACAGCCGCTCGCTCACAGAAAGATCCGCACCTAAAGACTGGAAAATTGCTCAAGTCACACCAATACCCAAGAAGAGAAATAGGATTAATTCGGTGAATTACAGGCCCACATCACTAACGTCGATTTGCAGTAGGGTTTTGGATCATATACTGTATTCGAACATATGAAGTATCTCGAAGAAAACGATTTATTGACACATAGTCAGCACGGATTCAGAAAATATCGTTCTTGCGAAACACAACTAGCTCGTTATACTGATCAAGTAATGAGTGCTATCGACAGGGGAGGTCAGATTGACGCCATATTTTTAGATTTCCAGAAGGCTTTCGACACCGTTCCTCACACGCGTCTTCTAACCAAACTGCGTGCCTGTGGAGTATCGCCTCAGTTGTGCAAGTGGATTCGTGATTTCCTGTCAGAAAGGTCGCAGTTCGTAGTAATAGACGGAAAGTCATCGATTAAAACAAAAGTAATATCCGGCGTTCCCCAAGGAAGTGTTATAGGCTCTCTATTGTTCCTGATCTACATTAACGATAGAGGAGACAATCTGCGCAGCCCTATTAGATTGTTTGCAGATGATGCTGCCATTTAGCGTCTTGTTAAGTCATCAAATGACCAAAACGACTTGCAAAATGATTTAGATAAGATATCTGCATGGTGCGAAAAGTGGGAATTGACCCTGAATAAAGAAAAGTGTGAAGTTATTCACACGAATACTAAAAGAAATCCGCTAAATTTCGATTACGCGATAAGTAAAGACAATTCTTAAGGCTGTAAATTCAACTAAATACTTAGGGATTAGAATTACAATACCCTAAACTGGAACGAACACATAGATAATGTTGTGGGTACAGAACACTTAGAAGGTGCAGCAGGTCTTGTAAGGAGACTGCTTACACCACGTTTGTCCGCCCTATTCTGGAGTATTGCTGTGCAGTGTGGGATCTGCATCAGGTGGAACTGACGGATGACATCGAAAAAGTTCAAAGAAGCGCGGCTCGTTTTGTACTGTAGCGAAATAGGGGAGATAGTGCTACAGACATGATACGTGAATTGGAGTGGCAATCATTAAAACAAAGGCGTTTTTATTTGCGACGGGATCTTCTCGTGAAATTTCAATCACCAGTTTTCTCCTCCGATTGCGAAAACATTCTGTTTGTACCCACCTACATACGGAGATATGATCATCACGATAAAATAAGAGAAATCAGGGCTCACACGGAAAAATTTAAGTGCTCGTTTCTGACGCGCGCCGTTCGAGAGTGGAACGGTAGAGAGACAGCTTGAAGGTGGTTCATTGAACTCTCTGCCAGGCACTTTATTGTAAATAGCAGAGTAATGACGTAGATACAAATGCAGAAAACGGTGTTGCCCTACATGATCTGAAAGATGTTATAAAATAGCTGCAGAGAAGTGCATTTCTGCTAGGTGACGGGTGTAAAGATATTTTGTGAATTGAAGCCCATCTGATAAGTGTACTTAAAACTGTGAAGGATCTAGTGGAGGCATGAAAGTGAGTGGATTAGAGAACATATTCTTGCGGTCAGAAGAGTCACGTGGGCTTCACTACACAAAATACAGGGTGTTTCAAAAATGACCGGTATATTTGAAACGGCAATAAAAACTAAACGAGCAGCGATAGAAATACACCGTTTGTTACAATATGCTTGGGACAACAGTACATTTTCAGGCAGACAAACTTTCGAAATTACAGTAGTTACAATTTTCAACAACAGATGGCGCTGCGGTCTGGGAAACTCTATAGTACGATATTTTCCACATATCCACCATGCGTAGCAATAATATGGCGTAGTCTCTGAATGAAATTACCCGAAACCTTTGACAACGTGCCTGGCGGAATGGCTTCACATGCAGATGAGATGTACTGCTTCAGCTGTTCAATTGTTTCTGGATTCTGGCGGTACACCTGGTCTTTCAAGTGTCCCCACAGAAAGAAGTCACAGGGGTTCATGTCTGGCGAATAGGGAGGCCAATCCACGCCGCCTCCTGTATGTTTCGGATAGCCCAAAGCAATCACACGATCATCGCAATATTCATTCAGGAAATTAAAGACGTCGGCCGTGCGATGTGGCCGGGCACCATCTTGCATAAACCACGAGGTGTTCGCAGTGTCGTCTAAGACAGTTTGTACCGCCACAAATTCACGAAGAATGTCCAGATAGCGTGATGCAGTAATCGTTTCGGATCTGAAAAATGGGCCAATGATTCCTTTGGAAGAAATGGCGGCCCAGACCAGTACTTTTTGAGGATGCAGGGACGATGGGACTGCAACGTGGGGCTTTTCGGTTCCCCATATGCGCCAGTTCTGTTTATTGACGAAGCCGTCCAGGTAAAAGTAAGCTTCGTCAGTAAACCGAATGCTGTCCACATGCATATCGCCGTCATCAATCCTGTGCACTATATCGTTAGCGAATGTCTCTCGTGCAGCAATGGTAGCGGCGCTGAGGGGTTGCCGCGAGTGAATTTTGTACGCATGGAGGTGTAAACTCTGGCGCACGAGACGATACGTGGACGTTGGCGTCATTTGGACCGCAGCTGCAACACGGCGAGCGGAAACCCGAGGTCGCTGTCGGATCACCTGCTGCACTAGCTGCGCGTTGCCCTCTGTGGTTGCCGTACACGGTCGCCCTACCTTTCCGGCACATTCGTCCGTCACGTTCCCAGTCCGTTGAAATTTTTCAAACAGATCCTTTATTGTATCGCTTTTCGGTCCTTTGGTTACATTAAACCTCCGTTGAAAACTTCGTCTTGTTTCAACAACACTGTGTTCTAGGCAGTGGAATTCCAACACCAGAAAAATCCTCTGTTCTAAGGAATAAACCATGTTGTCTACAGCACACTTGCACGTTGTGAACAGCACACGCTTACAGCAGAAAGACGACGTACAGAATGGCGCACCCACAGACTGCGTTGTCTTCTATATCTTTCACATCACTTGCAGCGCCATCTGTTGTTGAAAATTGTAACTACTGTAATTTGGAAAGTTTGTCCGCCTGAAAATGTACTGTTGTCCCAAGCATATTGCAACAAACGGTGTATTTCTATCGCTGCTCGTTTAGTTTTTATTGCCATTGCAAATATATCGGTCATTTTTGAAACACCCTGTATCTAAGTATACAAAATATGTTTCCTGAAAGTAAGAGACAGTGTAAATATTGAAAAACTTGGATGTGTAGGTGATGCGGAAAAGAGGCTGGAAATTAGACTGCGGAAACTGCGGCAAAGGCTATCAGAGAAGAAACTACCAGACGGGATAACCATCAAAGGAAAGTGAAGGCTAACATCTGGCGAAATACGCTGAGGCGGATCTCTTTTTACCCGGCGTAACGCAACAACTCGACAACTGGCGGTGGCGAGGGCTTAACGGGGCACTGAAAGTCCCCTGCAGAAATACTGAGCCATACTGTCACTATATCCGCCCATATGTGCCAAATATGTTGTCGGTGTGGGATTTTTTGCACGAACTGATCTCTTGATTGAGTCTCATAAATGTGCAATAGGATTCACGTCGGGCGATCTGGGTGGCTAAATCATTCGCTGGTATGGTCTCCAGAATCTTCTTCAGACCAGTCGCTGACAGTTGTGGACCGGTGACATGGCACATTGTCATCTATAATTAATTCCTTCCTTGTTTGGTCACATGAAGTCATGAATGGCTGCAAATGGTCTCCGTGGAGCCGAACATAACCATTTCCAGTCAATGATCGGTTCAGTTGGACCGGACCCAGTCTGTTCCACGTGAAAGTAACCTATATCATTATGGAGCCACAGCCAGCTGGTACAGTGCCATACTGACTAGTTAGGCCCACGGATTCGTGGGGTCTGCGCCACTGTCGAATCCTGCCAGTCCTGGAGAGGCGCCGCAGGTCGTGTCGTGCTGTCAGCAAAGGCACTCGCATCGGTCGTCTGCTGCCGCAGCCCATTAAATCCAAGTATTCGCCGCACTGTCCCAGTAGATATGTTCGTCATACATACCACATTGATTTCTCCGGTTATTTCCTGCGGCATTGCTTGTCTGTTAGCACTTACAACCCCACGCGAACGCCGCTGCTCTCGGTCGTTAAGTAAAGGATGTCGGCCAATGCATTGGCCGTTGTTGAGAAGTAATGCCTGAAGTCTGGTGTTGAAACGTCCCTGTAGAAAAATTATAAATGGCTGTGCTTAAACTGACACACAATATTTTTTAGCGCAGCGCATTCTAACTTTCAAAAATCCCTACAAAAGAATGGTCCTGACTAACAATAACCTATACGAGGTGCATTCAAGTTCTAAGGCCTTTTTTTTTCTAATTAACTACTCACCCGAAATCGATGAAACTGGCGTTACTTCTCGACGTAATCGCCCTGCAGACGTACACATTTTTCACAACGCTGACGCCATGATTCCATGGCAGCGGCGAAGGCTTCTTTAGGAGTCTGTTTTGACCACTGGAAAATCGCTGAGGCAATAGCAGCACGGCTGGTGAATGCGCGGCCACAGAGTGTGTCTTTCACTGTTGGAAAAAGCCAAAAGTCACTAGGAGCCAGGTCAGGTGAGTAGGGAGCGTGAGGAATCACTTCAAAGTTGTTAACACGAAGAAACTGTTGCGTAACGTTAGCTCGATGTGCGGGTGCGTTGTCTTGGTGAAACAGCACACCCGCAGCCCTTCCCGGACGTTTTTGTTGCAGTGCAGGAAGGAATTTGTTCTTGAAAACATTTTCGTAGGATGCACCTCTTACCGTAGTGCCCTTTGGAACGCAATGGGTAAGGATTACGCCCTCGCTGTCCCAGAACATGGACACCATCATTTTTTCAGCACTGGCGGTTACCCGAAATTTTTTTGGTGGCGTTGAATCTGCGTGCTTCCATTGAGCTGACTGGCGCTTTGTTTCTGGATTCAAAAATGGCATCCACGTCTCATCCATTGTCACAACCGACGAAAAGAAAGTCCCATTCGTGCTGTCGTTGCGCGTCAACATTGCTTGGCAACATGCCACACGGGCAGCCGTGTGGTCGTCCGTCAGCATTCGTGGCACCCACCTGGATGACACTTTTCGCATTTTCAGGTCGTCATGCAGGATTGTGTGCACAGAACCCACAGAAATGCCAACTCTGGAGGCGATCTGTTCAACAGTCATTCGGCGATCCCCCAAAACAATTCTCTCCACTTTCTCGATCATGTCGTCAGACCGGCTTGTGTGAGCCCGAGGTTGTTTCGGTTTGTTATCACACGATGTTCTGCCTTCATTAAACTGTCGCACCCACGAACGCACTTTCGACACATCCATAACTCCATCACCACATGTCTCCTTCAACTGTCGATGAATTTCAATTGGTTTCACACCACACAAATTCAGAAAACGAATGATTGCACGCTGTTCAAGTAAGGAGAACGTCGCCAATTTTAAGTATTTAAAACAGTTCTCATTCTCGCCGCTGACAGTAAAATTCCATCTGCCGTACGGTGCTGCCATCTCTGGGACGTATTGACAATGAACGCGGCATCATTTTAAAACAATGCGCATGTTTTGATTTCTTTCCAGTCCTGAGAAAATTAATCGGAGGCCTTAGAACTTGAATGCTCCGTGTACCTTTCACAAATCACGTACCTCACAAAAATCTTCGTTACTCGAACTATTGCAATACAGCGTCGCCAATACTGCCAGCTGAATAAAAGATTAAAACTACTGAAGGCACTAACTACTGATAGGCATAGTTAGCAAATGAAAGATTTTGATGGGGAACAAACAATGTATTTACTTTAATAGTGTTCAAAAGTCATAATATATATTATCAGTTCATGACATCCAGTCTTACAATTTCACTGTCTCTGATGGACACACGTCCAGATCATCTACTCTCAAAACTCCGCCATCTCTCCCCCCACATCCACCACTGCTGGCGGCTCACCTCCAACTGCGCAACGCTACGTGCTGTTAACAGCCAACTGCCCAGCACTACAATAGTAAATTCCAACAATGCAAACCAGCCACAGACTACACACAGCGCAGCCAGTGATTTTTATACAGAGCGCTACGTGGCGTTACCAACATAAAAACCTGAACAGCCTACCTACAGTATTTCGACGCACTCTTGACACTGTGGACCTCGGAATACTGAATTAACCAACGATTTACGAAATCGCATATTGCATGCGTCTAGCTTCTGCTACCATTCGACGTTCAGAGTCTGTTAATTTCCGTTGTGTAGCCATGCGTGTCGGACACCTTTTCAAGTGAATCACCTGAGTGCAGATGACACCTCCGCCAATGCACTGTGCTTTTATACCTTGTCTATGCGATACTACAGCCATCTGTATACGTGCATACTGCTCTGCCATGGCTCCCAGTAACGCGTGGTACCTCAGTGTAGACAGACGTCAGACATATTGCGGCATGGCAGTAAAAGGTAATACTGGAGTTCTGAAAAAGATGAAGGATACAGTGTGAGCTACTTGTTCCGTGAGTTTTCTACAGAGGAGAAACCACTATTTGCATTGTTTCTAAAAGCTTTTAGATTGTTCATGTGGATACCAGAGACAAATTTCTGGAGGAGATAACATTTAACATGATCATTCCATACCAGCAGCTGTGCAGTCAGATGTGACCAACGCCGACGACAACGAATAGCTACACTACTGGCCATTAAAATTGCTACACCAAGAAGAAATGCAAATGATAAACGGGTATTCACTGGACAAATATATTATACTAGAACTGACATGTGATAACATTTTCACGTAATTTGGGTGCATAGATCCTGAGAAATCAGTACCCAGAACAACCACCTCTGGCCGTAATAACGGCCTTCATACGCCTGGGCATTGAGTCAAACAGAGCTTAGATGGCGTGTCCAGGTACAGCTGCCCATGCAGCTTCAACACGATATCACAGTTCATCAAGAGTAGTGACTGGCGTATTGTGACGAGCCAATTCCTCGGCCACCATTGACCAGACGTTTTCAGTTGGTGAGAGATCTGAAGAATGTGCTAGCCAGGGCAGCAGTCGAACATTTTCTGTATCCAGAAAGGCCCGTACAGGACCTGCAACATCCGGTCGTGCGTTATCCTGCTGAAATGTAGGGTTTCGAAGGGATCGAATGAAGGGTAGAGCCACGGGTTTAACACATCTGAAATGTAACGTCCACTGTTTAAAGAGCCGTCAATGCGAATAAGAGGTGACCGGGACGTGTAACCAATTGCACCCCATACCATCACGCCGGGTGATACGCCAATATGCCGATGACGAATACACTCTTGAAACTTCCTGGCAGATTAAAACTGTGTGCCCGACCGAGACTCGAACTCGGGATCTTTGCCTTTCACAGGCAAGTGGTCTACCATCTGAGCTACCGAAGCACGACTCACGCCCGGTACTCACAGCTTTACTTCTGCCAGTACCTCGTCTCCTACCTTCCAAACTTTATCGTTTCTTTCAGGAGTGCTAGTTCTGCAAGGTTCGTAGGAGAGCTTCTGTAAAGTTTGGAAGGTAGGAGACGAGGTACTGGCAGAAGTAAAGCTGTGAGTACCGGGCGTGAGTCGTGCTTCGATAGCTCAGATGGTAGAGCACTTGCCCGCGAAAGGCAAAGGTCCCGAGTTCGAGTCTCGGGCGGGCACACAGTTTTAATCTGCCAGGAAGTTTCATATCAGCGCACACTCCGCTGCAGAGTGAAAATCTCATTCTGAATACACTCTTCCTATGTGGGTTCACCGCGATGTCGCCAAACACGGATGCGACCGTCATGATGGTGTAAACAGAACCTGGATTCATCCGAAAAAATGATGTTTTGCCATTCGTGCATCCAGGTTCGTCGTTGAGTACACCATCGCAGGCGCTCCTGTCTGTGATGCAGCGTCAAGGGTAACCGCAGCCGTGGGCTCCGAGCTGATAGTCCATGGTGCTGCAAACGTCGTCGAACTGTTCGTGCAGATGGTTATCATCTTGCAAACGTCCCCATCTGTTGACTCAGGGATCGAGACGTGGCTGCACGATCCGTTACAGCCATGCGGATAAGATGCCTGTCATCGCGAATGCTAGTGATACGAGGCCGTTGGGATCCAGCACGGCGTTCCGTATTACACTCCTGACCCACCGATTCCATATTCTGCTAACAGTCATTGGATCTCGACCAAAGCGAGCAGCAATGTCGCGATACGATAAACCGCAATCGCGATAGGCTACAATCCGACCTTTATCAAAGTGGGAAACGTGATGGTAAGCATTTCTCCTCCTTACACGAGGCATCAGAAGAACGTTTCACCAGGCAACGTCGGTCAACTGCTGTTTGTGTATGAGAAATCGGTTGGAAACTTTCCTCATGTCAGGACGTTGTACGTGTCGCCACCGGCGGCAATCTTGTGCGAATGCTCTGAAAAGCTAATCATTTATTGCATATCACAGCATCTTCTTCCTGTCGGTTAAATTTCGCGTCTGTAGCACGTCATCTTCGTGGTGTAGCAATTTTAATGGCCAGTAGTGTAAAAACAGTAACCGTAGTCGCATTTCTGTTCCAAATGGCGGCACATATGCACGAACCATTCTTTGTTTACTTCATTAAAATTTCACCAACACGTCGCAATATCGTTGGCGCCTCGCTACATTGTCTGGGACGCCACTTGAAAAGTATTTAACAATGTATACCGATACAATTTCAATTAAACAGCTTAACAAACACTTTAAGAAAGATAGACTTGCTACAGTGTGTGTTCAGAATGCATGGTTGCAATGCTGGAGGGACAAGTCCGTGAATCCTAATTATTACTTTACCGCCTTCCAGAGTGCATTGCCAGATATAAAGGCTCTCGGCCCTGTACCATTGCTTTAATACCTCTCATTCTGTACCCCTAGAGATTGATCCGACTGTTCGTGTCATGGTCCATTACTGAGACAGGTTCTGTACCAAGCGAGCTGGTCGTTGGGTCAAGATGGTCGCGACTGGAAACCTTCGGGAAGGGATTATCAGGTCCAGCATTTGCCTTACAACAAAGGTGATCATCCCGACAGCATTGGCCGAGCGAGGTGGTGGAGTGGTTACCACACTGGACCCGCATTCAGGAGGAAGATGGTTCCAATTCGCTTCCAACTATCCTGATTTAGACTTTTCGCGGTTTCCCCAAATCGTTCGAGGCAAATTCCGGAATGGTTCCTATGAAAGGATAAGGGCGAATTCCTTCTCACCTCTGGAATATTCCGAACTTGTGCTTCGTCTGTAATGGGGAGACGTCAAATCTTCGTCTCCCTTCCTTCTGTCCGTAAATATTGACCAGGACTGCGCTATGAAAACTATTTTTAATTTATTTCAGGGATGTATGTCCCACACGAAAAAAATGAAAGCATAGTATACATACAGGTATTTCAGATTAAAGTCGATGACTTTGCTCGACATGTGCAGTGTATGTGTCAGGTGGGTTCGGAAGTCCGTTACACTGTATAACATTATTGCCTCGTATTCCTTGAATCTGAGTGAGGATCATTTCTGAAGTTTGGAAATAAATTAAGGAAGTTCATTTTATTTGAGCGCCGCATAATGAACTGTCTTGACTTCACAAAATATTGTGGGTTTACAGAGCATACAGGGAGATTGGGGAGGAAAGATCAATGTTTTAAACAGTGATAGTATAAGTAATTCTGAACAGAAAATGTTATACGAACACAGATCCGCAAATGCTTCGTTAGGGAGATACGATTTTTGGAAGGAACTTTAGTTCTGCAAAATTGATGTGCACAACGTGAACGAATACGCAACACAACTACACTGTAACGTGATTTCTTGCAAACAATGCACGGGTACATGCCATGTTTACGCTATGCAACCTACCACGTGTTATGGTCATGTGACGAACGCAGTACGTAGTACAGTTGTGCCACAGGCGCTTTCCGACTTTACGATTACCTGATCGCAGGGTGTATATCAAAGTATTTATCACTTTATGTGCAACAGGCTCTCCTCCAAGTAGAGATTTTTCGTCCGAACGTGCACGTCAACAAACTTTGCAAGAACAGGAAGAAATGATCGAGAGCTGAGCGAAGTCCCAGTACGAGCATACGAAGAATGTCCCTGCGTATGAATGTCCCACGGACAGGTGTATAGGAAACATTTCATGCGGAAAACCTGTACCCATTTCACATACAGCGATTCTAAAATCTCCACGTTGGCGACAATGCCCAACGACTTCAATTCTGTCACTGGGTAATACTCGTTCGCTTCCACACATACTACTCACTGACGAAGCCCAGTTTTCACGACATGGAATACACAACACACGGTGGTCACAGGAGAATACACACGCTTCAATGAATACCAATTTCCAAGTTTGTTTTGCCATAAATGTTTGGCGCGGCATGATCGGTAACCTTTTGGTAGGTCCATTTATTACCAATCAGCCATCGATGGGAGAGAGGTGCCTGCATTTCTTGGAAAATTCATTTTTGGAACTACTGGAAGACGTTCGTTTAGCCAAGCGAACTGGAATGTACTTTCAACATGACGGTGCCCCTCCACATGTTACCTTACGTGCGAGGAACCATCTCAACCGCACCTACCCTAATCGCTGGATTGGCCGTAGCGATAATAACCTGGACTCCAGCATAACCTGACCTTACACCTTTAGATTTCTGTTTATGGGGTTGGATGAAATCAGAGGTGCTCAAAGTGAAGGTAAATACACGAGACGAACTGCTTCGTCGCATCGTGGACGCTGCTGAGTTGATAAGGAACCAACCACAGGCAACTGAACAAGCAGCACAACATGTTCTCGCTGAAGCGCAAAAGTGCATTGACGTTCATGGTAGAATATTCGAACCTCTTCTGTGAATTTTACATCGTCTGTACGATAAGTGTTAAAGGCATTTGTCAAAGACGTGGTACGTCTTTTTCAACTGAATACATGTAACATGCATGTTGTAATGCATTATGTACTAAAAGAATAGTAAATAAACGTTATGTAAATATGTGTAACATTACTGTACTTCTCTGTGACATTGTTTTCAAGAAAATCACCTTGCGGTCTAGTTGTATTGCGTATACGTTCACGTTGTGCACATCAATTCTGCAGAATTAAAGTTTCATTCAAAATCGATACCTCCCTAACGAAGCATTTGCGCACCTACGTTCATATAACATATTTTGTTCATCATTACTTATACTATCACTGTGAAAAATATTGACCTTTCCTCCGCAAACAACCTGTATATTAAAAATATTGTAACCTAGTATCGACCAGTGATCCATGAACCACACTGCAATGTGGTGGCGTATCTGCGTTAACGTTGCAGGCAGCTGTGCAGTAGGTTCAACCACATCGACTGATAGCTCTGGAAAGGCCACACCATCATACAGTATTTGATCGAAAGTATCCCGACACCCGTATTCAATGCGGAACTGACCCTAGATGACACGAGAGGGGCATTCGGCCGAACAAAACGAGGCAGGGAGTATTGTGTCGTCAGTAGAGATGCAGTAACAGCAGAACGCGTTGGTTAAGAGACCAGGACTTGGAACACGGACCAGCCACTGGATGTCGTGTCATTAACGAAGTCACCAGGGACATTTCACGCCTTCTAAAGCTGCCCAAGTCGACTGCTGGTGATGTGCCTGTCATGTGGAAACGCGAAGCGACAGCCACAACTAAACCGAGACCAGGTAGACTTCATGCAGTGACGGACGAGCACCGTCAAGCATTGCGGAGGGTGGTTGTAGAAAATCGCATGAAATCGGCGGAAGGAATCGCACGTGAGTTTCATAGTGCTACCTGCACTCCAAGTGGAACAGTGTGTATGCCTAGGGAGTTAGAAAGAACGGGATACAACTGTTTTCGCAGCTCCTCAGAAGCCACACATTTGTCTAGTCAGTGCTAAGCGACGCTTGAGGTGGTGTAAACGGCGACGCTGCTGAAAAGTGGATGAGTGGGAACGAGCGATTTGGAGTCATGAATCATGAATCACGCACGCTATACCCTGCAGTAATCCGACGAAGGGTTTGGGCTTGGCGACTGCCTGGCCAGCAATACTAATCACCACGTGTAGTGTCAGCAGTGAAGTATGACAATGGAGCCTCCCATACAGCAGCATCTCTGAGGCAACGGTTTTTGGACATCAGCAACCTTGAAATGGATTGGCTCGTCCAGAGTCCCGACCTTATTGCAACGTAACACCTTTGGGATGAGGCAGCATGTAGATTTCGCGGGCCGGCCGGTGTGGCCCTGCGGTTCTAGGCGCTTCAGCCCGGAACCGCGGGACTGCTACGGTCGCAGGTTCGAATCCTGCCTCGGGCATGGATGTGTGTGCTGTCCTTAGGTTAGTTAGGTTTAAGTAGTTATAAGTACTAGGCGACTGATGACTACAGATGTTAAGTCCCACAGTGCTCAGTGCCATTTTCAGATTTCGCGATGGGCCCTAGCATCCAACATCACTAACTTCTGTGGTTTCGGCTCTTGAGGAAGAATGGGCTCCCATTCCTCCACAGAAATTGAGACACCACCCAAGTTCAAGTTTTCATAAAGGATATGTGTGGACACACCCCATATCAATGTCTGCTAATAGCTGTCCAAATATTTTTGGTAAGATAGTGTACTGTTACTGGAGAGTAAGTTCTTTTCAGTAGTTGCAGGGGCGATGGTCTGGATTATTGACTGATCTGGGCTTGTAACGTTCCCCAATATTGTCGTATAATGTTCGTAACGCACACAGCTCAAAGAAAAGAGGAAACTACAGTCGTTTTCTTTTCCTGGAAGACTCGCGATTCTGCTGTATGCTTTCGTGATGATAGCATCTTCCTCGATAAAATATTCTGAGGTTAAAACAGTGCCCCCATTGGATCTCCGGGCGGGACTAGTCAGGGGGATGCTGTCATCAGAAAAATACAAATCAGCCGAATGGGACGGAAATCAGTAGATGTGACGTATATGTACAGACAAACAAATGATTACGGTCTCAGAAAAATTGCATGATTTGTCCAAAGCTTCACGAATTAGCAAGTCAGCAACGCGTTCGTCCACGTCTGGTTCTTCTCCAAGCAGTTATTCTGCTTGGGTCTGATTCACAGAGTTGGATGTTTTCCTGAGGGATATCGTGCCAAATTCTGTCCAATTGACGCATCAGATCCTTAAAATCACGAACACGTCGAGGGGCCCTGCCCGTAATGGTCCAAACATTCTCAAATGGACCTTGCCGACCAACGTATGAAACTTCCTGGCAGATTAAAACTGTGTGCCCGACCGAGACTCGAACTCGTGACCCTTGCCTTTCGCGGGCAAGTGCTCCACCGACTGAGCCACCCAACCACGACTCACGCCCCCTCCTCACAGCTTTAATTCCGCCAGTACCTCGTCTCCTACCTTCCAAACTTCACAGAAGCTCTCCTACGAACGCTTCTGTGAAGTTTGGAAGGTAGGAGACGAGGTACTGGCGGAATTAAAGCTGTGAGGAGGGGGCGTGAGTCGTGGTTGGGTGGCTCAGTCGGTGGAGCACTTGCCCGCGAAAGGCAAGGGTCACGAGTTCGAGTCTCGGTCGGGCACACAGTTTTAATCTGCCAGGAAGTTTCATATCAGCGCACACTTCGCTGTAGAGTGAAAATTTCATTCTAGATCAAGGTATGATTTGACAAACACCAAGGCAAGCAATAGGAACTCTGGCTGTTTGCGGGTGGGCATTATCTTGTCAAAACATAAGTCCAGAATGGCTTGCCGTGGAGGGCAACAAAATTGGGCTGTAAGAGTGCCGCGGATGACAACAATGGGGTCCTGCCTGCTATGAAAGGAAATGACACCCCAGACAGTCACTATTCGGGACTTCTCCAGACACGCAATCGCTGGTTATCGGAGCTCAGTTCGAAGGAGACTCACCGCCGAAGACAATTTTACTTGTGTCGATGAGATTCCTGGCCGCATTGACCAACAAGACGTGTGTGGAGACTTCTCAGACAGTGATGGGACGACAGCCTCACTGTCACCTGCTACACGGCCTGGCAACCAGAAGTGGTGGTCTGGGGTGCCATTTCGTTTCATATCGGGTCCCTCTCGTTTACCATCCGCGGCGCCCTCACAGCAGAGCAGTACGTCGACTACATTCTACGCCCTGTTGCGTTGCCCTTCGTGGCAAGCCATCCTGGACTTACATTTCAGCAAGATAATGCCCGCCCGCACACGGCGAGAGTCTCTTCTGCCTGCCTTCGTGCATACGAAACCTTACCTTCGCCAGCAAAAAAAGTCGCCGGATATCTCCCCAGCTGAGAACGATTGGAGCACCGTGGGCGGGTCCCTACAACCAGTCCTGTGGGCTTTGACGACCTAATGCGCCAGCCGGACAGAATTTTGAGGGACGTCTCCCAGGATGGCCTCCAACAACTCTATCGATCAATGTCAAGCAGAAAGACTGCTTGCATAAGGTCCAGAGGTCAACCAACGCGTTACTGACTTGCTCAATTTGCGAAGCTCAAAATGGCTCTGAGCACTATGGGACTTAACTTCTGAGGTCATCAGTCCCCTAGAACTTAGAACTACTTAAACCTAACTAACCTAAGGACATCACACACATCCATGCCCGAGGCAGGATTCGAACCTGCGACCGTAGCGGTCGCGCGGTGCCAGACT
Source organism: Schistocerca cancellata (assembly GCF_023864275.1). Lineage (NCBI taxonomy): Eukaryota > Metazoa > Arthropoda > Insecta > Orthoptera > Acrididae > Schistocerca > Schistocerca cancellata. Next base: position 13,265,698 of record NC_064628.1, on the reverse strand, counting down.
GTAGCGCCTAGAACCGCTCGGCCACCACGGCCGGCTTGCGAAGCTCTTTCTCTTAAATAGAGCATTTAGTTTTTCTGAAATTGTAATCATTTGTATGTCTGTATACGTGCCTCACACATACCGATTTCCGTCCCACTCAGATAATTCCGTCGTGGAGCGCCTTTTTTTGTCTCTGAGTGTACGTACTTCTTGAATTTGAACAAGTTTAACTATCGATGAAAAATCACTGTTGTAGCTTGCGTATTACCCTGTATTTCGGCTAACTGATGTTTCAACAAATCGTTACCTGAGAAGCACTGAACACATTTTCGTAACTGTGTAGAAAGCAATCCTAGACGAAAGGAGTAAGTCAGTGCCGCTGAGCAGTTGTACAGGGTGAGTCACCTAACGTTACCGCTGGATATATTTCGTAAACCGCATCAAATACTGACGAACCGATTCCACAGACCGAACGTGAGGAGAGGGGCTATTGTAATTGGTTAATACAAACCATAAAAAAAATGCACGGAAGTATGTTTTTTAACACAAACCTACGTTTTTTTTAAATGGAACCCCGCTAGTTTTCTTAGCACATCTGAACATATAAACAAATACGTAATCAGTGCCGTTTGTTGCATTGTAAAATGTTAATTACATCCGGAGATATTGTAACCTAAAGTTGACGCTTGAGTACCACTCCTCCGCTGTTCGATCGTGTGTATCGGAGAGCACCGAATTACGTAGGGATCCAAAGGGAACGGTGATGGACCTTAGGTACAGAAGAGACTGGAACAGCACATTACGTCCACATGCTAACACCTTGTTATTGGTCTTTTTCACTGACGCACATGTACATTACCATGAGGGGTGAGGTACACGTACACACGTGGTTTCCGTTTCAATTACGGAGTGGAATAGAGTGTGTCCCGACATGTCAGGCCAATAGATGTTCAATGTGGTGGCCATCATTTGCTGCACACAATTGCAATCTCTGGCGTAATGAATGTCGTACACGTCGCAGTACATCTGGGGTAATGTCGCCGCAGGCTGCCACAATACGTTGTTTCATATCCTCTGGGATTGTAGGCGCATCACGGCACACATTCTCCTTTAACGTACCCCACAGAAAGAAGTCCAGAGGTGTAAGATCAGGAGAACGGGCTGACCAATTTATACGTCCTCCACGTCCTGTGAAACGCCCGTCGAACGTGTACCTCACCCCTCATGGTAATGTACATGTACGTCAGTGAAAAAGACCAATAAACGGCTATTAGCATGTGGACGTAATGTGCTGTTACAGTCTCTTCTGTACCTAAGGTCCATCACCGTTCCATTTGGATCCCTACGTAATTCGGTGCTCTCCGATACACACGGTCGAACAGCGGAGGAGTGGTACTCAAGCGTCAACTTTAGATTACAATATCTCCGGAAGTAATTAACATTTTACAATGCAACAAACGGCACTGATTACGTATTTGTTTATATGTTCAGATGTGCTAAGAAAACTAGCGGGGTTCCATTTAAAAAAACCTAGGTTTGTGTTAAAAAACATACTTCCGTGCATTTTTTTTATGGTTTGTATTAACCAATTACAATAGCCCCTCTCCTCACGTTCGATCTGTGGAATCGATTCGTCAGTATTTGATGTGGTTTACGAAATGTATCCAGCGGTAACGTTAGGTGACTCGCCCTGTATACGAGGGCTGGAACTTAAATAGTGGCTACTATTTATTCATAGCCGACGCAAAAGAGTTACATGTTTGCACCTGTTACTGTCGTTCAAAGTAGTCACCAGCGTTGTGTAGAACCCGTTGCCTGCGATGTGGGTGACGTAGTATACCGTTAACAGATCCTGTTCTGTTGATGGTGTAAATGGAGCGGTCTGCTGCGTGTCGAATCTCTGGACCAGTTCTCAAGCGAATGCCACGAAGCCACAACTGAAACTCCAATCCAACGAATGGCGTCATTATCGGTCGCTGCGAAAGTAGAAAGTGCGTCAGAGCCCCAGTATAGTTAAAGTTATGGTCCTACCACTGTCATTCTCCGGTTAACTTCACTAACCCTGCCACAATCACCGGTTTAGTTATCCAGCGATTATTTTCCGGTTAGGCGTTATTACGTGTTCGTACAGAGCGTTTTCCGCGCTACTCCCAGAATGGCTCCTAGCCGGGGACTACAACTGGCCCTGTCTCGTGTAGCGATCTGGCCAAAAAATTTCTGTCAAAATTTCACTTTCTTGGATACACCGAGTAGATAATATGTAATCATTCTTACCTGTTAGTCGTTTATTTCCACTCTGGTAGTCTGAATCTATGGATTTCGCTAGTAATTATAACAGCGCTGAACATTCGCAAACCAAAAAAACCACATAAACAAGCAGCACTTGGCATTCGCCGGTTCGGCTTTATTCCGCTCAGCTCGTATACCGTCTTCCCGCTTCGTCAGCAGGAAAATTTATTTCTAGATGTGACGAGGATTCCCCTGGTAGAGACATCACGTACACTATGCACGCATTCAAAAATAAACTTATAATTCATTCATAAATCAACTTAGAATGTGTTCAAAAACCAGCAAGGGTGTTTCGAAATCACATGAATAATCGATAGACCGACGTGCGATGGATGCTAGCTGCTTTGTGAAATAAGTGGTTTTTTTTTCTCCTCAAGAGTGTGCTTTCGCCCCCTCCCCCCGAAATTGCCACCCTGTTCAGACACCCCGGTTTGCCCTCACTCCCCACTGGATACGGGCCTGCTGCACACGCGTGAATCTGGGAGCTTGGGCGCGCCAGTAAAAGTTTTCCGGGTACCATGTGGCCGGTTGCTACTGTTGCTGCTTACACAGCCAACAGCCACATTTCTGTAGCCAGAAGCGGGAGAAGGTACTACTCATGTTGTTGTTGTTGTGGTCTTCAGTCCTGAGACTGGTTTGATGCAGCTCTCCATGCTACTCTATCCTGTGCAAGCTTCTTCATCTCCCAGTACCTACTGCAGCCTACATCCTTCTGAATCTGCTTAGTGTTTTCTTCTCTTGGTCTCCCTCTACGATTTTTACCCTCCACGCTGCCCTCCAATACTAAATTGGTGATCCCTCGATGTCTCAGAACATGTCCTACCAACCGATCCCTTCTTCTAGTCAAGTTGTGCCACAAACTTCTCTTCTCCCCAATTCTATTCAATACCTCCTCATTAGTTATGTGATCTACCCATCTAATCTTCAGCATTCTTCTGTAGCACCACATTTCGAAAGCTTCTATTCTCTTCTTGTCTAAACTAGTTATCGTCCACGTTTCACTTCCATACATGGCTACACTCCATACAAATACTTTCAGAAACGACTTCCTGACATTTAAATCTATACTCGATGTTAACAAATTTCTCTTCTTCAGAAACGCTTTCCTTCCCATTGCCAGTCTACATTTTATATCCTCTCTACTTCGACCATTATCAGTTATTTTGCTCCCCAAATAGCAAAACTCCTTTACTACTTTAAGTGTCTCATTTCCTAATCTAATTCCCTCAGCATCACCCGACTTAATTCGATTACATTCCATTATCCTCGTTTTGCTTTTGTTGATGATCATCTTATACCCTCTTTTCAAGACACTGTCCATTCCGTTCAACTGCTCTTCCAAGTCCTTTGCTGTCTCTGACAGAATTACAATGTCATCGGCGAACCTCAAAGTTTTTATTTCTTCTCCCTGGATTTTAATACCTACTCCGAACTTTTCTTTTGTTTCCTTTATTGCTTACTCAATATACAGATTGAAAAACATCGGGGATAGGCTACAACCCTGTCTCATTCCCTTCCCAACGACTGCTTGCCTTTCATACCCCTTGACTCTTATAACTGCCTTCTGCTTTCTGTACAAATTGTAAATAGCCTTTCGCTCCCTGTATTTTACCCCTGCCACCTTCAGAATTTGAAAGAGAGTATTCCAGTCAACATTGTCAAAAGCTTTCTCTAAGTCTACGAATGCTAGGAACGTAGGTTTGTCTTTCCTTAATCTAGCTTCTAAGATAAGTCGTAAGGTCAGTATTCCCTCACGTGTTCCAACATTTGTACGGAATCCAAATTGATCTTCCCCGATATCGGGTTCTATCAGTTTTTCCATCGTCCGTAAAGAATTCGCGTTAGTATTTTGCAGCTGTGACTTATTAAACTGATAGTTCGGTAATTTTCACATCTGTCAACTCCTGCTTTCTTTGGGATTGGAATTATTATATTCTTCTTGAAGTCTGAGGGTATTTCGCCTGTCTCGTACATCTTGCTCACCAGATGGTAGAGTTTTGTCAGGACTGGCTCTACCAAGGCTATCAGTAGTTCTAATGGAATTTTATGAATGTTGTCTACTCCGGGGGCCTTGTTTCGACTCAGGTCTTTCAGTGCTCTGTCAAACTCATCACGCAGTATCGTATCTCCCATTTCATCTTCATCTACATCCTCTTCCATTTTCATAATATTGTCCTCAAGTACATCGCCCTTGTATAGACCCTCTATATACTCCATCCACCTTTCTGCTTTCCCTTCCTTGCTTAGAACTGGGTTTCCATCAAAGCTCTTGATATTCATGCAAGTGGTTCTCCTTTCTCCAAAGGTCTCTTTAATTTTCCTGTAGGCAGTATTTATCTTACCCCTAGTGAGATAAGCCTCTACATCCTTACATTTGTCCTCTAGCCATGCCTGTTTAGCCATTTTGCACTTCCTGTCGATATCATTTTTGAGACGTTTGTATTCCTTTTTGCCTGCTTCATTTACTGCATTTCTATATTTTCTCCTTTCATCAATTAAATTCAATATTTCTTCTGTTACCCAAGGGTTTCTACCAGCCCTCGTCTTTTTACCTATTTGATCCTCCTCTGCCTTCATTATTTCATCCCTCAATGCTACCCATTCCTCTTCTACTGTATTTCTTTCCCCCATTCCTGTCAATTGTTCCCTTATGCTCTCCCTGAAAATCTGTACAACCTCTGGTTCTTTCAGTTTATCCAGGTCCCATCTCCTCAAATTCCCACCTTTTTGCAGTTTCTTCAGTTTAAATCTCATACGCGACTTGAAACTGCGCGTGTGCATGAGCCCGCTCGTAACTGATTAAATAAGTCCAGTGTAAACAGCTGTGACGTCATGCTCATCGAAGGCAATTTGTTATTATGAAGCAGTGCATAGTCTTATTATGAACCATTGCCTTTGACACATTTTGCTGTTGGCAGACGCTTGTACGAGCACTGTGTTATTTTATGTGGCGCATTTCCTTTGAAATTTAAGTTTTATTTTCGTTTTTTTCTCTCGTTAATGTTTTAATGCTGCAGTATTATTCTGCAGTAACGGTTCTTACCAGTCAAAATTACAAAAATTTAACTGAAAACTATAACAAGGAAAGATTCCCGGATTTTATCCGTTTTCTCCCGGATGAAAAAATTCCCGGATCTCCCGGTTGTTCCGGGTCGTACACACCCTGTGTGAGGACTGGTTTTTAATCATGTTTGGTTGAGTAGCTCAACTGGTAGAGCACTTGTCCGCGAGATGGAAAGGTCCCGAGTTCTAGTCTCGGTCCGACAGATAGGTTTGATCTGCCAGGAAGTTTAATATTAACGCGCACTCCACTGCAGAATGAAAATTTCAGTCTGGAAGTCGGGAAGTTATTTGGGAAAGACGTTAATTCCTGTAACGTAAAGAAACTTGCTTCAAAAATTTACGAGTGGATCGTTACATTACTGTCACAGTCAACAGAAGCAGTGGTCGAAGTGTCATATCAACAGCTTTTCGAATTACTGATAGGTCTCTGTCAGTCAACAGACGAGGTCGGCCTGTACGCTTTTGTGCTGTACGTGTCCCCTCACGTTTCCACTTCACTGTCACATCGGAAACAGTGGACCTAGAGATGTTTAGGAGTGTGGAAATCTCATGTACATACACAAGTGACACCCAATCACCTGACCATGTTCGTAGGAATATTTCATTGTAGTTCAAAAATATAGAAGATAGATCCCTGAACAGTTAATCTTCGAATCATGCCATAAAGCGTACTCATTAGGCCCAGGTGGACCCTGTGATAAACAAAAGACCTAACTTGGGACTCTGGAGAACTTTTAGTTTTACTCTTCTAGAAAAGTTCATTTGATAAGACATTGCTAGTCTCTGTGGCCGAGCGGTTCTAGGCGCTTCAGTCCGGAACCGCGCTGCTGCTAGGGTCGCAGGTTAGAATCCTGCCTTGGGCATGGATGTGTGTAATGTCCATAGGTTAGCTAGGTTTAAGTAGTTCTAAGTCTAGCGGACTGATGACGTCAGATGTTAAGTCCCATAGTACTTACAGCCATTTGAACCATTTGATAACACATTCTTAGCAAATATATGAGAGAAAACTGTGAAGATCTGTGTGGCTCTGCACAAGTCGTCTTCCACTTACAGAGTTCAGTAGCAAACTAAGGAAAGGTAGTTCGAAAGACGGTGCAATCTGAGATGGTACAAATGAGCAACTTCTGTATGGTCGTAGGTAATTTGTTAGGCCATTGTTAGGTGCAGTAAGTGGAGTAGAATAAGCGAAAGGAACCAACAATCTCTACGAAAAATCATCAAAAAACGATAGCGTTTCCAGCTGTGAAATACTTTTGACACAGCGTTTGAGAATGAAATACCCATAAGTCTATGCTTTTGTCAGACTACAACCTGACGCGTGAAAGCATGTAGATTCACAACAGCAAGGAAAACCTCTTCTGAAAAAGATAAATACATTAACATCTGAAATTAATTAAATGTTATGACGTCCTTCCGAGAAGTATTTTTATGGAGTGTTGCCTCAAATGGATGTGAACTGTGGATGGTAAACACCAGAAATAAGGGTAGAATAACAGCTACTGAAAAGCTGCGTTACATAAGAATGCTGAAATGTAGATATATCTGATAACTAAGAATAGTGAATTTATTGGAGAGAAAACAGCTCTAATGTACAACGTAAATAAAACAAGGGATAAGTTGATTGAACACATCCTGAGGCATCGACGATTATTTAATCCGTTTATAAAGGAAAGAGAGAGAGTAAACTGGATAGACTACTACAGGTATAATGATCGCAGTCGGGTGCGTTAACAACAAAAGCAGTGCCCCCTAACGAATAAGAGAATTGGAAGAAATTTATACGAAGTATTTCTGGGGAAATCACGGAGAATTTAAATATGGGTCCTTTCACTCCCATTCGCCCTTAATCGAGCCTAACATAGAGACAATAGCGCCACCTCACTCGGTTAAATTTCAGTGACGTGGCGAACCGTTTTATTTTCAACGCCAGTTAGTCGCTGAGGCGCACCGTAACCGTATAGTTGCGCCATCCTGTTTCACACGCTGCGTTCTGCACACTCAGGCCTTTGTAAATACTTCTGTAAGTGAAAGGAACGCAGAAAATCCGAGGTCGTGTCTGCCGCACCGCAGTCGTCGCTCGAGTTGAGAATTTACTCGGCTACGCTGCCGCGGCACGTCAATACCTTCACCCATGGATCTCGTTTTTCTGTCGGGGAATGAGTGCGTCCCGCGCGCGCTCGTTTGTGTGTGTGTGTGTGTGTGTGTGTGTGTGTTTGTGTGTCGGTTGCGTTATGGAATTCGACTAGCGACACCTCAGAGGCACGTTGCCGGGGACTTTACCAGGAGACGCGTGAGTCACCCGGGCCATCCGTTTAAGCACCGGTTGACGCGCTGCCACTGCGCAACAAGGAAAGCGACATGCGAGCGCTGTCTTCGTGGTCGGAAACTGTGTGAGGCGTGCGTAAAATAGTCGTAAGTGCGTTGTAAGCGATAAAATTTGTTATTGTCGCTGTTATCCATATACAGGGTGAGTCACCTAACGTTACCGCTGGATATACACTCCTGGAAATTGAAATAAGAACACCGTGAATTCATTGTCCCAGGAAGGGGAAACTTTATTGACACATTCCTGGGGTCAGATACATCACATGATCACACTGACAGAACCACAGGCACATAGACACAGGCAACAGAGCATGCACAATGTCGGCACTAGTACAGTGTATATCCACCTTTCGCAGCAATGCAGGCTGCTATTCTCCCATGGAGACGATCGTAGAGATGCTGGATGTAGTCCTGTGGAACGTCTTGCCATGCCATTTCCACCTGGCGCCTCAGTTGGACCAGCGTTCGTGCTGGACGTGCAGACCGCGTGAGACGACGCTTCATCCAGTCCCAAACATGCTCAATGGGGGACAGATCCGGAGATCTTGCTGGCCAGGGTAGTTGACTTACACCTTCTAGAGCACGTTGGGTGGCACGGGATACATGCGGACGTGCATTGTCCTGTTGGAACAGCAAGTTCCCTTGCCGGTCTAGGAATGGTAGAACGATGGGTTCGATGACGGTTTGGATGTACCGTGCACTATTCAGTGTCCCCTCGACGATCACCAGTGGTGTACGGCCAGTGTAGGAGATCGCTCCCCACACCATGATGCCGGGTGTTGGCCCTGTGTGCCTCGGTCGTATGCAGTCCTGATTGTGGCGCTCACCTGCACGGCGCCAAACACGCATACGACCATCATTGGCACCAAGGCAGAAGCGACTCTCATCGCTGAAGACGACACGTCTCCATTCGTCCCTCCATTCACGCCTGTCGCGACACCACTGGAGGTGGGCTGCACGATGTTGGGGCGTGAGCGAAAGACGGCCTAACGGTGTGCGGGACCGTAGCCCAGCTTCATGGAGACGGTGGCGAATGGTCCTCGCCGATACCCCAGGAGCAACCGTGTCCCAAATTTGCTGGGAAGTGGCAGTGCGGTCCCCTACGGCACTGCGTAGGATCCTACGGTCTTGGCGTGCATCCGTGCGTCGCTGCGGTCCGGTCCCAGGTCGACGGGCACGTGCACCTTCCGCCGACCACTGGCGACAACATCGATGTACTGTGGAGACCTCACGCCCCACGTGTTGAGCAATTCGGCGGTACGTCCACCCGGCCTCCCGCATGCCCACTATACGCCCTCGCTCAAAGTCCGTCAACTGCACATACGGTTCACGTCCACGCTGTCGCGGCATGCTACCACTGTTAAAGACTGCGATGGAGCTCCGTATGCCACGGCAAACTGGCTGACACTGACGGCGGCGGTGCACAAATGCTGCGCAGCTAGCGCCATTCGACGGCCAACACCGCGGTTCCTGGTGTGTCCGCTGTGCCGTGCGTGTGATCATTGCTTGTACAGCCCTCTCGCAGTGTCCAGAGCAAGTATGGTGGGTCTGACACACCGGTGTCAATGTGTTCTTTTTTCCATTTCCAGGAGTGTATTTCGTAAACCACATCAAATACTGACACCGATTCCACAGACCGAACGTGAGGAGAGGGGCTAGTGTAATTGTTTAATACAAACCATACAAAAATGCACGGAAGTATGTTTTTAACACAAATCTACGTTCTTTTTAAAAATGGAACCACGTTAGTTTTGTTAGCACATTGGAACATATAAACAAATACGTAATCAGTGCCGTTTGTTGCATTGTAAAATGTTAATTACATCCGGAGATATTGGAACCTAAAGTTGACGCTTGAAACCTCCGACGTTCAGTTGCGTGTTGTAACAAACACGGGCCACGGTCGGCGAGCAGCATCTGCAGGGACATGTTTACGATGACGACCGTGTTTACGGGTGTGGCTGTAGTGCACTGTTGTGGCTTGGTCTAGCTGTCGCAGTGTCCGCATGCAGCTCTTGCTGTATTGTTATTCTGCATTCGTCTCCGCACGCAGACAAACTGTAGTACACCGTGTTACCAGACGTCTGTGGTAGTGTAGTGTTGTAGGAACCTGTAAGGGGTCCGTAGGCCCTTACTATAAGTTTGCACTCGGCACAGGTCGATAGGGCAAACTATCGATAGTGTCGTGTTGCGAGAGCGAGTGTGAGTTGAGTTTGTCCCGTGTGGCGGGCCGAGCTGTGCGGAAGCCAGCAGTTGTTGTAATGCAAGGCTTTACCGACAAAGGGAGTGGCCATCGCCGCGGTTTAACCCCTTTGTGCTAGAATAATACGGGGAAAGTGAAGAAGTATAATTACGAGAGTGGTCAGTGATATTTCAGTGCCGATATTTTGGTTTCGCGTCTACCGCGCCGGCATCATTTAGGATTGCAGTGTTGGATTACAGTGTTGGATTGCAGTCATTGAATCAGCGTGTGACGATAATGAATAACGAAGAAGCCTGTGCTGAGATTAGCCGTAATTAGATGTGTATGACGAAGGCAGTGGCTGTCTCTGGTGTTTTTGAGACGAATATAGCTTCTTGATTAGTGAAACTGTGTTGGTGTTCTTCTTGTTACCAGACATTTCATTATTACAGCATCTGAGAAGGACAAACTTTAAAGTAACAACTCCGTAGCAGTCAATTCCGATTGCCAGCCCCATTAGGTACACGGTCACATTAATAATAATTATTTGGGCTGCTATTCGATCGGATCAGGTCGGCAAAATAATTAAATCGGAGGTGTTACAAATTGTGACCATGATGTATTCGAACTCTGAAAAGGCGGAGATGATACTCATCTATGGCGAGTGTCGACGAAATGCAGCTAAAGCCTGCAGGGTGTATGCAGAACGGTACCCGGACAGAGAGCATCCAACGTGCCGCACATCGCAAAACATCTACCGCCAACTGTATGCAACAGGTATGGTTGTAGCACGCTAACGGGTCCGCAACAGGCCCGTCACAGGAGAAGCGGGTGCAATTGGTGTGTTAGCTGCTGTTGCCATGAACCCACACATGAGTACACGGGACATTGCGAGAGCCGGTGGACTGAGTCAAAGTAGTGTCATGCGCATACTGCATCGTCCCCGCTTTCACCTGTTTCATATGTCGCTACATCAGCAATTACATGGTGATGACTTTAATCATCGAGTGCAATTCTGTCAATGGACATTAATAGAGAATGCGTTGCAGTTCTACTTGTTTACCGATGAAGCGGGTTTCACAGTCCACGGGGCAGTGAATCTAAGGAACATGCATTACTGGTCCGTGGACAATCCTCGCCCGCTCAGACAGGTAGAGCGACAGCGACCGTGGACTGTAAATGTATGGTGCGGAATCATTGGCGACCACCTCATTGGTCCTCACTTCATTGCAGGGGCCCAAGCAGCTGCAACATACATCGCGTTTCTACAGAAGGATCTGCCAACGTTGCTCGAAAATGTCCCAATGGAAACGCGGCGACGTATGTGGTATCAGCATGATGGTGCACCTGCACATTCCGCAATTAACACTAGGCTGACCCTAGACAGGATGTTCGACGGGCGTTTCATAGGACGTGGAGGACGCATAAATTGGCCAGCCCGTTCTCCTGATCTTACACCTCTGGACTTCTTTCTGTGAGGTACGTTAAAGGAGAATGTGTACCGTGATGTGCCTACAACCCCAGAGGATATGAAACAACGTATTGTGGCAGCCTGCGGCGACATTACACCAAATGTACTGCGGCGTGTACGACACTCATTACGTCAGAGATTGCAATTGTGTGCAGCAAATGATGGCCACCACATTGAACATCTATTGGCCTGACGTGTCGGGACACACTCTATTCCACTCCGTAATTGAAACGGAAACCGCGTGTGTCCGTGTACCTCACCCCTCATGGTAATGTACATGTGCGTCAATGAAAAAGATCAATAAAAAGGTGTTAGCATGTGGACGTAATGTGCTGTTCCAGTCTCTTCTGCACCTAAGGACCATCACCGTTCCCTTTGGATCCCTACGTAATTCGGTGCTCTCCGATACACACGATCGAACAGCGGAGGAGTGGTACTCAAGCGTCAACTTTAGGTTACAATATCTCCGGATGTAATTAACATTTTGCAATGCAACAAACGACACTGATTACGTATTTGTTTATATGTTCAGATGTGCTAACAAAACTAACGGGGTCGAATTTAAAATAACGTAGGTTTGTGTTAAAAAACATGCTTCCGTGCATTTTTTTTATGATTTGTATTAACCAATTACACTAGCCCCTCTCCTCACGTTCGGTCTGTGGAATCGATTCGTCAGTATTTGATGTGGTTTACGAAATATATCCAGCGGTAATGTTAGGTGACTCACCCTGTATATTTGAGAGAGAGAGAGAGAGAGAGAGGTGACGATCAGTTTGGTTTTAGGAAAAGGAGAGGCAACAGAGAGGCAATTCTGACGTTGCTGTTGATAACGGAAGTAAGACTAAAGAACAATCATGGCACGTTTATAGGATTTGGCGACCCGGAAAAAGCTTTCGACAATGTAAAATGGTGCAAGTTGTTCGAAATTTAGAGAAAAATAGGGGTAAGCTTTAGGGAGAGACGATAATACACAAATATGTACAAGAGCCAAGAGGGAAAATAATAAGAGTGGATGGCGAAGAACGAAGTGGTACGATTAAAAAGGATGTAAGACAGGGCTGCAGTCTATAGCCCCTAGTGTTCAATATGTACACTGAAGAACCAATGCTGGATCTAAAAGAAAGACTCACGAGTGGAATTAAAATTCGAGTGAAAAGATACACTACTGGCCATTAAAATTGCTACACCAAGAAGAAATGCAGATGATAAACGGGTATACATTGGAAAAATAAATTACACTAGAACTAACATGTGATTACATTTTCACGCAATTTGGGTGCATAGATCCTGAGAAATCAGTACCCAGAACAACCACTTCTGGCCGTAATAACGGCCTTGATACGCGCGGGCATTCAGTCAAACAGAGCTTGGATGGCGTGTACAGGTACAGCTGCTCATGCAGCCTCAACACGATACCACAGTTCATCAAGAGTAGTGACTGGCGTATTGTGACGAGCCAGTTGCTCGGCCACCATTGACCAGACGTTTTCATTTGGTGAGAGATCTGGAGAATGTGCTGGCCAGGGCAGCAGTCGAACATTTTCTGTATCCAGAAACGCCCGTACAGGACCTGCATCATGATGTCGTGCATTATGCTGCTGAAATGTAGGGCTTCGCAGGGCTCGAATGAAAGGTAGAGCCACGGGTCGTAACACGCCTGAAATGTAACGTCCACGGTTCAAAGCGCCGTCAATGCGAACAAGAGGTGACCGAGACGTGTAACCAATGGCACCCCATACCATCACGCCGGGTGATACGCCAGTATGGCGATGACGAATACACGCTTCCAATGTCCGTTCACTGGTATGCCGCCAAACATGGACGCGAGCATCATGATGCTGTAAACAGAACCTGGATTCGTCCGAAAAAATGACATTTTGCCATACGTGAACCCAGGTTGGTTGTTGAGTACACCATCGCAGGCGCTCCAGTCTGTAATGCGGCGTCAAGGGTAACCGCAGCCATGGTCTCCGAGCTAATTGTCCATGCTGCTGGAACGTTGTCGAACTGTTCGTGCAGATGGTTGTTGTCTGCAAACGTCATGGATCGAGACGTGGATGCACGATCAGTTACAGCCATGCCGATAAGATGCCTGTCATCTCGACTGCTAGTGATACGAGGCCGTTGGGATCCACCACGGCGTTCCGTATTACCCTCCTGAATCCACCGATTCGACATTCTGCTAACAGTCATTGGATCTCGACCAACGCGAGCAGCAGTGTCGCGATACGATAAACCGCAATCGCGATAGGCTACAACCCGACCTTTATCAAAGTCGGGCACGTGACGGTACGCATTTCTCCTCCTTACACGAGGCATCACAACAACGGTTCACGAGGCAACGCCGGTCGACTGCTGTTTGTGTATGAGAAATCGGTTGGAAACTTTCCTCATGTCAGCACGTTGTAGGTGTCGCCACCGGCGCCAACCTTGTATGAATGCTCTGAAAAGCTAGTCATTTGCAAATCACAGCATCTTGTTCCTGTCGGTTAAATTTCTCGTCTGTAGCACGTCATCTTGGTGGTGTATCAATCTTAATGGCCGGTAGTGTATTAATGATACGATTCGCTGATGACATCGGTATCCTGAAAGAAAGTGAAGAATAATTACATGATCTGCTGAATGGAATGGACAGTCTAATGAATAAAAAATATGGATTGAGAGTAAATCGAAGAAAAGCGAAAGTAATGAGGAATAGTAGAAATGAGAACAGCGAGAAACTTAACATCAGGATTGATAGTCACGAAGTAGATGAAGTTAAGCAACTCTGCTACCTAGTGAGGAAAATGACCAATGACGGATGGCACAAGGAAGACATCAAAAAGCAGACTACCACTGGCGAAAAGGGCATTCTCGGCCAAGAGAAGTCTGCCAGTATCAAGCATAGGCCTTAATTTTAGGAAAAAATTCTGAGAATGTACATTTGGAGCACAGCACGGATTTTGGGAACAGAAGAGAACTGAAGCGTTTGAGATGTGGAGCTACAGACGAATGTTGAAAATCTGGTGGACTGATAAGGTAAGGAATGAAGACGTTCTGCGCACAATCGGAGAGGAAAGGAATATGTGGAAAACACGGACAAGGAGAAGGGACAGGATGATAGGACATCTGCTAAGACAAGAGGGAATCCTGCGCGGAGTGGCCCCATGGTCTGGGGCGCCTTGCCAGGGTTCGCGCGGCTTGCCCACGTCGGAGGTTCGCGTCCTCCCTCGGGCATGGATGTGTGTGTCGTCCTCAGCGTAAGTTAGTTTAAGTTTAGATCAAATAGTATGTAAGCCTAGGAACCGATGACCTCAGCAGTTTAGTCCCATAGGAGCTTACCGCCACCACCACCACCACATCAGGGAATGACTTCCATGATACTAGATGGAGCAGTAGAGAGCGAAAACTGTAGGGGAAAACAGAGATTGGAATTTATCAAGCAAATAATTGAGGGCGTAGGTTGCAAGTGCTACTCTGAGATGGAGGTTAGCACAGCACAGGAATTCGTGGCGGGCCGCAACAAATCAGTCACAAGATGAATGACTATGGGTGTTCCACGTCTCCGCTTACACCACAAGACCGATTTCAATCACAGTTGATATACTGTCTAGAAAGAATCGCTGTGGGGGTAATAACCACATACTTATCAAAAGGGTGGAGTGTGGGTAAAAAGGAAAAGTTGCCCACTACATGCGAATATCAATACTTCAGACATCCAATATTTGAGAATGGGAGCGTTTAGTGACTTACAACAAACTTTATACATGATTTCAAACCTTTACAAAATTTGTTCTTGTGTGTGTGTGTGTCCTCCACAAAATGATGAAAGGAAAAAGGTTTTTCCGCTTACCACATTTTCGCTCTTCGTCCAGTAAAACTGCCACACGAAGCATGACGTTTTAATTTGTTACTTCTTTACTATTAATTGCATTTGTGATACATTTTACAGACAGCATTCACATGCAACATTGAATGTACCAGCAAAATTAAACCAGTGTACGACGCATATTCAGGAAACATTACATCATAAACCCTGAGATATTTTTGTTGTTGTGGTCTTCAGTCCAGAGACTGGTTTGATACAGTTCTCCATGCTACTCTTCCTGTGCAAGCTTCTTCATCTCCTACATCTTTCTGAATCTGCTTAGTGTATTTATCCCTTGAACTCCCTCTACGATTTTGACCCTCCACGCTACCCTCCAATACTAAATTGGTGATCCCTTGATGCCTCAGAACATGTCCTACCAACCGATCCCTTCTTCTAGTCAAGTTGTGCCACAAATTCCTCTTCTCCTCGATTCTGTTCAGTACCTCCTCATTAGTTACGTGATCTATCCATCTAATTACCAGCATTCTTCTGTAACACAACATTTCTAAAGCTTTCCATTCTAAACTGTTTATCGTCCATGTCTCACTTCCATACATGGCTATACTCCACACAAATACGTTCAGAAAAGACTTCCTGACACTTAAATCTATACTCGATGTTAACAAATTTCTCTTCTTCAGGAACGCCTGCCTTGCCATTGCCAGTCTACATTTTATATCCTCTCTACTTCGACCATCATCAGTTACTTTGCTTCACAAATAGCAAAACTCCTTTACTACTTTAAGTGTCTCATTTCCTAATCTAATTCTCTCAGCATCACCCAACTTAATTCGACTACATTCCGTTATCCTTGTTTTGATTTTGTTGATGTTCATCTTATATCCTCCTTTCAACACACTGTCCATTCCGTTCAGCTGCTCTTCTAGGTGTTTTACTGCCTCTGACAGAATTACAATGTCATCGGCAAACCTCAGAGTTTCTATTTCATCTCCATGGATTTTAATTCCTACTCCAAACTTTTCTTTCGTTTCCTTTACTGCCTGCTCAGTATACAGATTGAATGACATCGAGTATAGGCTACAACCCTGTCTCACTCCCTTCCCAACCACTGCTTCCCTTTCATGTCCCTCGACTCTTTTAACTGCCATCTGGTTTCTGTACAAATTGTAAATAGCCTTTCGCTCCCTGTATTTAACCCTCGCCACCTTCAGAATTTGAAAGAGAGCATTCCAGTCAACATTGTCTCAAAAGCATTGTCAAAAGCTTTCTCTTAGTCTACAAATGCTAGAAATTTAGGTTTGCCTTTCCTACCTTCTAACATAATTCGTAGGGCTTCGCGTGTTGCGGAATCAAAACTCATCTTCCCCGATGTCAGCTTCTACCAGTTTTTCCATTCGTCTGTAAAGAATTCGTGTTAGTATTTTGCAGCCGTGACTTATTCAACTGGTAGTTCGATAATTTTCACATCTGTCAACATATGCTTTCTTTAGGATTGGAATTATCATATTCTTCCTGAAGTCTGAGGGTATTTCACCTGTCTCATATATCTTGCTCACCAGATGGTAGAGTTTTGTCAGCGCTGGCTAGGCCTTGTTTCGACTCGGGTCTTTCAGTGCTCTGTCAAATTCTTCACGCAGTATCATATCTCCCATTTCATCTTCATCTTCGTCCTCTTCCATTTCCATAATATTGCCTACATGTACATCGTCCTTGTATAGACCCTCTATATAGTCCTTCCACCATTCAGCTTTCCCTTCTTTGCTTAGGACTGGTTTTCCATCTGAGCTCTTGATATTCATACAAATGATTCTTTTTTCTCCAAAGGTCTCTTTAAATTTCCTGTGGGCAATGTCTATCTTACCCCTAGCGATATATGCCTCTGCATCCTTACATTCGCCCTGTAGCCATCCCTGATTAGCCATTTTGCAGTTCCTGTCGAACTCATATTTGAGACATTTGTATTCCTTTTTGACTGCTTCATTTACTGCATTTTTATATTTTCTCCTTTCGTCAATTAAATTCAGTAAGTCTTCTGTTACCCAAGGATTTCTACTAGCTCTTGTCTTTTTACGTACCTGATCCTCCGCTGCCTTCTCTATTTCATCTCTCAAAGCTACCCATTCTTCTTTTACCGTATTTCTTTTCCCCGTTCTTGTCAATCGTTCCTACGACTCTCTCTGAAATTCTCTACAACCTCGGGATCTATCAGATTATCTTAAATACCCACCTCTTTGCAGTTTCTTCAGTTTCAATCTACAGTTCATAACCAATAGATTTTGGTCAGAGTCCACATCGGCCCCTGGAAATGTCTTGCAATTTAAAACCTGGTTCCTAAATCTCTGTCTTACCAGTGTCTCCACGCCTCTTCCACGTATACAACCTTATTTCATGGTTCTTAAATCGAGTGTTTAATTTCTTTTATCTCATCATACATTCCTTCAATCTCTTCGTCATCTGCGGAGCTATTTGACATATAAACTTTTACTACTGTGGTACGCATGGGCTTCGTGTCTATCTTGGCTACGATAATGCGTTCACTATGCTGTTTGTAGTAGCCTAACCGAACTCCAATTTTTTATTCTTTATTAAACATACTCCTGCAGTACCCCTATTTGATTATGTATTTATAACTCTGTATTCATCTGAGCAGAAGTCTTGTTCCTCCTGTCACCGAACTTCACTAATTCCCACTATATCTAACTTTAACCTATCCATTTCCCTTTTTAAATTTTCTAACCTACCTGCCCGATTAAGGGATCTGACATTCCACGCTCCGATCCGTAGAATGCCAGTTTTGTTTCTCCTGATAACGACGTCCTCATGAGTAGTCCCCGCCCGGAGATCCGAATGGGGGACTATTTTACCTCCGGAATATTTTTACCCAAGAGGACGCCATCATCATTTAACCATACAGTAAAGTTGCATGTCCTCGGGAAATTTTATGGCTGTAGTTTCCCTTGCTTTCAGCCGTTCGCAGTACCAGCACAGCAAGGCCGTTTTGGTTAGTGTTACAAGGCCAGATCAGTTAATCTTCCAGACTATTATTACCTCTGCAGCTACTGAAAAGGCTGCTACCGGTCTTCAGGAGTGCTACCCCGCGCGGCGGGATGTTATTGTCCCGTAACCACTCCGCCACAGGCCGTGCATTATGAACAGGTGCTCGATCGTGTTCAAAGATGAAATAGCCATCCTCGAATTGGTCTTCAACACTGGGACGCAAGAAGGTGCTTAAAACATCAATGTAGACCTGTGCCGTTATAGTGCCACGCAAAACAACAAGGGGTGCAACCACCTCCATGAAAACCACGATCACACCATAACACCACCGCCTCCGAATTTTACTGTTGGCACTACACACGCTGACAGATGAGGTTCACTAGGCATTCGCCGTACCCACACCCTGCCATCGGATCGCCACATTGTGTATCGCGACTCGTTACTCCACACAACTTTTCCACTGTTCAATCGTCCAATGTTTACGCTCCTTACACCAAGCGAGGCGTGGTTTGGCATTTGCCGGCGTGATGTGTGGCTTATGAGCAACCGCTCGACCATAAAATCCAAGTTTTCTCACCTCCCGCCTAACTGTCATAGTACCTGCACTGGGTCGTGATGAATTGCTGTGTGATGGTCGGGATGGATATCCGCCTATTACACATTACGTCCGTCTTCAAATATCGGCGATCTCTGTCAGTAAACAGACGAGATCGGCGTGTACGCTTTTGTGCTGTACGTGTCCCTTCACGTTTCCACTTCACTATCACATCGGAAACAGTGGACCTAGAGATGTTTAGGAGTGTGGAAATCTTATGTACATACACAAGTGACACCCAATCACCTGACCACGTTCGAAGTCTGTGAGTTCGGCCCTCTCACGATGTCTAATGAGTACTGAGGTCGCTGATATGGAGTACCTGGTAGTAGGTTGCAGCAGAATGCACCTAATATGAAAAACGAATGTTCGTGGGGGTGTCCACATAGTGTATGTGGAATCGAAAGAGAGGGGTGGAAGGAGGACATGGAAGAGAAACTGGAGGAGGAGATGGACCCAGAGACGAGCAGGAGGAGAGAGAGAGAGAGAGAGAGTGGGGTTGGAGAGGATGGACAGAGAGGGTGAGTGGAGTAGATGGAAAGAGAGGGGGTGAAGGAGGAGATAGGAAAGAAAGATATGGAGTAATGAAAGATTGGAATAAGTACACACCTATGCAACGCAAGGTACTCTCGGATCAGTTCAGAACTTCGATTACTACAAGCTAAATATTAATACTAACATTATTCACTACAATACAGGGTGTACATAAAGTCCGGGAACACTTTTAATTAGTTAGTTATTGCACAAGAACCGAACATTGTACAGATATCATACATACGTCATTTCGAAGAAAAAACGTGAAAGTTTTTTTCTTTTCATGTATAGCGCCATAGCATAATCTGGTAATATGCCGTTAGTCAGTGCTAGTCGCAAAAATGGCGATTTCAAGTGGGGAACGAGCTTTCTGTGTGTTATAGTTCGGCAAAAACAAGTGTGCTACAGCTGTTCAACGAATGTTTAGAACCAAGTACGGCAAGAAGCCACCAACAAAGAAGACACATTAAGGATCTGGTGTGTGCACCGCCTCTACCACGTGATGTAGCAGAGCTCCGGGAGAGAATACGGGAAGCGACTGCCACAGTCGACGATGCCTTGCTGGGACGGGTATGGCAAGAATTCGATTACCGTGTTGACGTCTGCCGTGTCATTCGTGGATCGCACATCGAATGTTTGTAAGAAAAACTTTCAGACTTTCTCTTCAAAATACAATATGTATGACATCTATACAATGGTTAGTTCTTGTACAATAAATAATTGAAAGTGTTCCCAGACTTTATGTAGACCCTGTATTTTTGACTGTGCTGTGCCCTCTATCAAAAAATTAGCCAGTCCTGAGAATATTCAGGTAAGTGTTATGTTTCTCCTTATTTGAAAGAGTTTCTCTAACATCCCGCCTCTCCATCGCTAAGGAAACAGACCCAAAGAGTGGCGCCTCTATTATCTGTGTGGCAGAAAGTTCCGCTTTCGGCGCTGCTGTGACACCGGCACCAGGGGTCGCAGCAAACGGGTAGCATTCATTTCACAGAGCCCTACGTCAACGTGACGTAGGCACGCGTCATCATGAGTTTCAATGTTGTCCTATCGATTGTTGCGTGCGTTCTGTATACATCGACTGTTGTTTGCGTCTTTGATCCTGCACTTTTCATTGTTCTTAGTTGATTTACAACATGAAGGCAAAATTAAATGGAACTAGATGGTTTAATATTTCCAGCAACATTCGGAATTACTTCGAACTTCAGTTTCTCAGTTTAACGTTTCTGCCCACATTTCACGTTTTTATCCACAGGATTTATGCACGATTAATCGGACTAAAAAATGCCTAGACACTTTGGTTATGGTTATGATTCCTTCATTCAGATATTCGTTATGTTCATATGTTCATTAAACACACAATAACATCCCACATTCTTTGGATTGCAGCTTAATAATTAATTATTTCGTGTTTCTCTCCACAGGATTTAGACACGATTCATCGGATATTTAAAAAAAAAAATGGGGTAGCATTCATTTCAGGCTAGAAAAATAACAACGCACCTTCGTTATGGTTATGATTCCTTTATTCAGGTATTTGTTATGTACATGAAACACACAATAATATCCCACATTCTTTGGATTGCAGCTTAATAAATAATTATTTCACGTTTCTATCCACACGTTTTATGCACGATTCATCGGATTTTTTTTTTTTTGTATGACAAAGTTTTTTTTTTCTTTCGTTGTGGTTCTTTCGTTCAGACATTCATTATGTTCCTGAAACACATAATACCATTCCAAATTGTTGGGATTATTGCTTAATAATTAATTCAACTGGGATGACCGTAACAGATAACTCCTATCACTTCGTTTGTACACATGTATTTAAATTTAGCTTTGACGTTATCGGTACAACCGCAAAGATCGATATACGCACTCATGTAGTTGATTTAGGTTATTTACGTCACCATGACGTAGTGTTACGTCACTATGACGTAGGGTTCTCCTCACCTAGCTTGAGATGAATGCTACCCGCGGCAAACGCTTCCCTTCGGAGAAGGCCGCTGATCCACCACGGGAAACATGTAGCCGCCCCGGCTGGGGCAGTAGCGGCTTATACGAGTTTGGATTTTAAAACCTTCGTTACACCGACATGAAATACAACGGTTGCCTCGATTATCTGGCCATGGGCTTGGATTTAGTGCCCTCTTTGTTGACTGTGTGTTGTCATGGATGACGATTCCGGCTTTGTTCGACGATATTGATTTGAGCTCGTTCTTCTTGCAATCACAACTTTCGCTCTTAGCTGTGTTTTCGGCCGTTGACTTAGCGTCGATTCTGGTTTCCACGCCCTACGTGGCTACATGCAAAGTTTGTTAGGCTTCAAAACAAAAGTTTCTTTTACGGTTCTCTTGTTTGTAATACATTACTGGCCATTAAAATTGCTACACCAAGAAGAAATACAGATGATAAACGAGTATTAATTGGACAAATATATTATACTAGAACTGACATGTGATTATATTTTCACGCAATTTGGGTGCATAGATCTTGAGAAATCAGTACCCACAACAACCACCTCTGGCCGTAATAACGGCCTTGATACGCCTGGGCATTGAGTCAAACAGAGCTTGGATGGTGTGTACACGTACAGCTGCCCATGCAGCTTCAACACGATACCACAGTTCATCAAGAGTAGTGACGAACCAGTAGCTCGGCCACCATTGACCAAACGTTTTCAATTGGTGAGACATCTGGAGAATGTGCTGGCCAGGACAGCAGTCGAACATTTTCTGCATCCAGAAAGGCCTGTACAGGACGTGCAACATGCGATCGTGCATTATCCTGCTGAAATGTAGGGTTTCGCAGGGATCGAATGAAGGGTAGAGGCACAGGTCGTAACACATCTTAAATGTAACGTCCACTGTTCAAAGTCCCGTCACTGCGAACAAGAGGTGACCGAGACGTGTAACCAATGGCACCCCATACTATCACGCCAGGTGATACGCCAGTATGGCGATGGCGAATACACGCTTCCAATTTGCGTTCACCGCGATGTCGCCAAACACAGATGTGACCATCATGATGTTGTAAACATAACGTGGATTCATCCGAAAAAATGACGTTTTGCCATTCGTGCACCCAGGTTCGACGTTAAGTACACCATCGCAGGCGCTCCTGTCTGTGATGCAGCGTCAAGGGTAGCCGTAGCCATGGTCTCCGAGCTGCTGCAAACGTCGTCGAACTGTTCGTGCAGATGGTTGTCTTGCAAACGTCCCCATCCGTTGACTTCAGGGATCGAGACGTGGCTGCACGATCCGTTACAGCCCTGCGGATAAGATGCCTGTCATCTCGACTGCTAGTGATACTGTAACACCCTACCGTCACTTAGCTGGTTTTGGCGTGTGTTCACCCCAACTAATTGACTCACGGATCAACAGAGAGTGGAAAACTGCCGCAATATCGGATAATGCAAAAAAGTAATATGGCCCTGTGACTCCTGATTGAACTGCGGTATCATTGTTGACATTAATTTATTCAGAATTGATCACTTTTAATTAAAAACATTGATGTTATATTCAGCTATTGAACACCAGATGCAAATGTTGAACATAAAATTAATTAAGAAAGTGACTTGGGATTTCAACTACTTGATTGAAAACAGATGCAGTTGATGAGCACAAATTTATTTTAACTCAAGACCTTCAATCACGACATTACAAGACTTTCCTATCAGGCAGTGGTAATAAATTGAGTTTGCGTGGAGTAAAGCGCGATACTCAAAAGTAATTCCTATCGACTGACCCAGGCGTAATGCGAAGTGCGAGAAGAATTCTACAATACACAGCCCATGAAACACTCGTGGAAACTTTGCCGACGTGATCCAGCAAATTAATCAGTGGCTGGAGCGGGCGCTACATCACCGAATTCGGCGTGGCGGAGCGGCGTCGTTGTGTGGACGTCGGCCGACCTCGTGGTGCTGCGACGCCGCTCGTCTGTTCACTCCTAGCTATGTTGCTCAGTACACAGCTGAACCAAAACTTCTTATCTCCAAGCTCAATCGTTCCATTTGCTAAGTCCTAAACTGCAGAGATGCTCACTCCTTCTCAGACAAGCTGAGTAAAGAACGCCACGTCCACACTCTAGGCAAGCTGGGAACGGAAGACCTCTACGGAGACTATTCACAGTACGCTCTTCGCCTCGGTTTCCCCTCCAGCAAAATCACTTACGCCAATTGCAGCGCAAGTCGCGTTAATTATGCGTCGCTTCCCAGCGCCGACCAATGCCTGCTCTGGGAAGTGAGCAAATTCCCACAAAATTTCCCTTCCTCTCAACTTCTGCTATTTCGCTCCTCCCAGGTCACCCATCAAGGTTAGCATCTGCACAAAAACCAAGTTTTCCGGAATTCTGACTCCCAGGAGAGTACATCAAATTCCTTGGTCCTACGTTCGCATCGGAGGCTGGCGTATTTCATTCTGTCGCTCTTCACCTGATTTACTTCAGGCTCTGCGGACCGTGAATTCAGCGTGAAGTGCTATAGTCACGAACACGCATATTTTGACCTCTGTTGACCGCTCCACCGTAGCTTTGCGCGGGTTTCTCGCATGTTTCACAGAAAATGGGACGACGGACATTTATCAACAGGTGTACAAGTTCTCCGTCTGTTTCCCGGTACACCAGCATGGAGTTGGGGTCAAACACTCACTACTGTCACTCATCTTAAGGCGGCTGGAGGCCGTGCACCGTTACCGCTTTCTCAGAGCTTGAGCCGCCCTAAGCTACCTATTGTCGCTTCCCTTAGCCGCTCCCCCGGTCGGTCACGGTCAAATACCTCCCTGGGGTAAGTAGCGTCCAGTAAAGGGACTCGTTTCCACAAAGTTTTCACGTTGTGCAAATTACTTTAAAACCATCACCCGACATTAATTATTCCAGTGCGTCCATACTATACCCTCTACAAGATGCATTGTGCCCTGTCAGTCGTTTTCTGTTCAGCCCTACTGTTCGCTCAACGTGAGTTAGGTGATCTTTAATGACTTCATGTAAGGGGCATAGTTCTTGCCATCTTACAATACTAGGCTGTTGGGATCCAGCACAGCGTTCCGTATTACCCTCCTGAACCCACCGATTCCATATCTTGCTAACAGTCATTGGATATCGACCAACGCGAGCAGCAACGACGCGATAGGATAAACCGCAATCGGGATAGGCTACAATCCGACCTCTATCAAAGTCGGAAACGTGATGGTATGCATTTCTCCTCTTTACACGAGGCATCACAAAGTTTCACCAGGCAACGCCGGTCAACTGCTGTTTGTGTATGAGAAATCGCTTGGGAACTTTCCTCATGTCAGCACGTTGTAGGTGTCGCCACCGACGCCAACCTTGTGTGAATGCTCTGAAAAGCTAATCATTTGCATATCACAGCATCTTCTTCCTGTCGGTTAAATTTCGCGTCTGTAGCACGTCATCTTCGTGGTGTAGCAATTTTAATGGCCAGTAGTGTGGATTCTGACTAAGAAAAGATATATATTGTCTCGCTGATACAAAATACAGTACGTTCCACCGAACAGTTAACACTGTCTACTGAAAACGCATAGCAATAATTGGTTGCCCAAAACATGGTAATGAAAACAAGAGTGGTAGAATTTGAAATACAATCTAGCAGTCACAAGAAGACAAAATGTGTGACAAAAGTGGAGTCAAGACAATAACAGGGAAAATGTGATAAGATTTCTTCTTCAACTAGGAACGAAACAGCCAAACTGAACTGCAATACTAACAAGGAACCCCTTGAGTGCGAAGTCGCAAAAGGCCAATGGCGCTTACGGCATTCCACACACCACGTATCGTCTACCATGCAACCACAATATTGGCTGTCAATGGCAACAGGGGGTAGGACTGGAGGTATGCAATGGCGAGTGCACCATGAGACGAACGAGCATAGCTGGACTGCTTAATCGACGAGTAAAATCTGTAGATAAGTTCCTATGGGACCAAATTGCTGAGGTCATCGGTCCCTAGGCTTACACACTGCTTAACCTAACTTAAACTAACGTACGCTAAGGACAACACACACACCCATACCCGAGGGAGGACTCGAACCTCCGACGGGGGCAGCCGTGCGAACCGTGGCAAGACGCCCTGGACCGCGTGGCTACCCCGCGCGGCTCGACGAGTAACTGACAACAGTGCTACAGTGGCAGCGGTGCTGATACAAAGCAGAGCAACGGCAACATTGCATTGTGTCTACAACAACAGTTGCCAGAGTTCACATTTCGTCAGAAAGGAACCCACGGAAATTCGCAGAGTGAGAAAGAAGTGGCAGATGAAATACTAGCGTTTCTGCAAGATGAGTCAGTGGAATGTGTGGTGTCGTATACGCTCGACTGTGCGGAAAATGTACATGAGGAGTACAATGATGACGATACGTGACTAACAAGTGAAAATGATATTAAACCAGGTGTCTAGCGGTGTACCTCATC
The DNA here is from genome assembly GCF_023864275.1 of Schistocerca cancellata. Classification (NCBI taxonomy): domain Eukaryota; kingdom Metazoa; phylum Arthropoda; class Insecta; order Orthoptera; family Acrididae; genus Schistocerca; species Schistocerca cancellata. The sequence continues at coordinate 13,240,027 of NC_064628.1, read as the reverse complement.
ATCCTTGCCTGTCTACCCCATCGTTCAGTAAAGAATTTGTTTTCAACTCCGACTAATCTGGATTTGAAGAGGGAAAGCATATGACAGGAACCGTGCAAATTAGAGGTACCAAGAGAGTCGGATCAAGATAAACTAACATCTATGCCTACACGTATTCGTATACTATTATGCCGACAGTTAATCTGGATGGTAAATATTCCGGGAAGTTATTTCTTGTGCTGCGAGAAGTTGGAGCTGCTCTGCCTCGTACGATTCTTTCTCGTGTGCGTGGTATTGCAAGGACAGTAGCTAATATTAAACGGTTACCTTCTCCGTTGTTATCTTTTTTCTCACTCAATATATGTAAGAGCGTGCCAATTGCGTGTGTGCCAAAGCTTCTCATATACACGCTGCTTACCCGCTTGGTCCAATGCTCGGAGGGATTCACTGAAAGGGGACCGACACGAAGCTAGTGTCTGATTGATTAGGTGATTATCATATTAAGATTTCGCTACGGATAACGCGAGGAGTGCTCAGCAACCAAGTGGGCAAGTAACTAATTAGCACGCTCTAACATGATCTATATTCTCTGTCCTTAATTTTTATTCCCGCCAGATTATCATGACTTCAATTTAGTACTAACATTCTTCTCTACACAATATGGCGGTGTTATAATCAGTAACTGAATCCATGAAATTAAATACACATGACGTTTTGTTATAATTTACGCAGAAACTTGACAAATGTTATAAGCATCCTTCTTTACTCGCTACTTAAGCCATCTCGCAATTGCAATTAACAAAGCAAAGACGAATAAATCCTATCTTATTTAGCACTGAAACTGCCCATATTATCAAAAATCTATTCAACACTGTCTCGCACTGAACGTGCTCATACTATCAGAAATCTGGTCTCGCTTTTAATATTATGCATAGGGAAATGGGAGGGATCTACGTTGCTGCGTATGTAGTCCGTCTGCTTGGACAGCGATTGAATTTCGCACGCCATGTTGTTACTTGGACCGAATCGTTGGTAACTGATGAACCGCGGTTCGGCTCCTCAATGGTCACTCTCTCCATTGCTTCCCAGCACCGTTCCCTTACTCAAAATTACAGCGAAGACTCTTGGCGGGAAAACGGGGGAACAAAACAGACACAAAACATCTCTCGTATACATAAAAAAATTTCTTAAAATTAAAACATGCTATAAAATTTGGTACACGCAAATTAACAGTTTATAGCACACGCAAGTACACTCACCTTAACTATTTTGATGAACGAACTGGTAGCTCGCTGGCGGTGCAATTCGACACCATTTGGGTGACCGACACCAACGGCTAATTTATTGTACTCACCCCACTGTCCGTTCTTGTTTTCAATCTATACAACTGTTCACACGAAACTTCCCCTTTGAATGTAAAGAATGACTGTGCTGGTAAACTTCTATGTTATTTGATACTGAAATAGCTGAGTAAAACTGAACGTTCTCCGACAGTTTTCTCTTTACTTATTCTGATCATTTCTAAACTGACGCACAATATTTTTAGCGCAACGCAATCTGGCTTTTGATAATCCCTAGAAAAGAATATCCCTGACCAACAATAACCTATGCTTCATGAATCACTTACCTCGACAAAATCTTCGTTACTCGAACTACTGCAATACAGCGAGCGCCAATACTGCCAGACAAATAAAAAGTTCTAACTACTGAAGAATTTTAATAGAGAGCAGACAATGTATTTACCTTAATAGTGTTCAAAAGTCATATATATATATATATATATATATATATATATATATATATATATATATATATATATATATATATATATATATATATACACGAATGAAAAACGGGAAAGATCAGTTTGGATTCCGTAGAAATACTGGAACACGTGAGGCTGATCCTACGACTTATCTTAGATTTGTAGACTTAGAGAAAGCTTTTGACAGTGTTGACTGGAATACTCTCTTTCAAATTCTAAAGGTGGCAGGGGTAAAATACAGGGAGCGAAAGCCTTTTTACAATTTGTACAAAAACCAGATGGCAGTTATAAGATTCGAGGGGCATGAAAGGGAAGCAGTGGTTGGGAAGGGAGTGAGACAGGGTTGTTGCCTCTCCCCCATGTTATTCAATCAGTATATTGAGCAAGCAATAAAGGAAACAAAAGAAAAATTCGGAGTAGGTATTAAAATCCATGGAGAAGAAATAAAAACTTTAAGGTTCGCTGATGACATTGTAATTCTGTCAGAGACAGAAAAATATCTAGAAGAGCAGTTGAAAGGAACGGACAGTGTGTTGAAAGGAGGATATAAAATGAACATCAACAAAAGCAAAACGAGGATAATGGAATGTAGTCGAGTTAACTCGGGTCATGCTGAGGGAATTAGATTAGGGAATGAGACACTTAAAATAGTAAAGGAGTTTTGCTATTTGGGGAGCAAAATAACTGATGATGGTCGAAGTAGAGAGGATATAAAAAGTAGACTGGCAATGGCAAGGAAAGCGTTTCTGAAGAAGAGAAATTTGTTAACATCGAGTATAGATTTAAGTGTCAGGAAGTCGTTTCTGAAAGTATTTGTATGGAGTGTAGCCATGTATGGAAGTGAAACATGGACGATAAATAGTTCGGACAAGAAGAGAATAGAAGCTTTCGAAATGTGGTGCTACAGAAGAATGCTGAAGATTAGATGAGTAGATCACATAACTAATGAGAAGGTATTGAATAGAATTAGGGAGGAGTTTGTGGCACAACTTTACTAGAAGAGGCATCAAGGGATCAGCAATTTAGTATTGGAGGGCGGCGTGGAGGGTAAAAATCGTAGAGGGAGACCAAGAGATGAATATACCAAGCAGATTCAGAAAGATGTAGGCTGCAGTAGGTACTGGGAGATGAAGAAGCTTGCACAGGATAGAGTATCATGGAGAGCTGCAAAAGTTTTGACATGTTAATATGAGAGGACGATCTGGACGTGTGTCTATCAGAAAAGGGAAATTAACATGTCAAAATCTTGGCACCTCTCCCCCCACATCCACCACTGCTGGCGGCTCACCTCCAACTACACCACGCTATGCGCTGTTCACATCCAACTGCCAAACACTACACTAGTGAATATTCATTCCAACAATGAGTCCAACCAGCCACAGACTGCACACAGCGCAGTCAGCGACTTTCGTACAGAGCGCTACGTGGCGTCACCAACATAAAAACCTAAACAGCTTACTTACAACCCCCACAACCTATTATTTACCAATTACTTAGGACGTGGAGCATCGTCTAGGTTGCTGCTTGCAAATGGGCTTTAGTAATGAATCAAGAGATCCGCGCACAAAATTTATGAATTTGCTAAAAAAAATTACGTCACACACTTAGAGCCTTAAGTAACTCACACGAAACACACGCGTGTTCTAGCAGGTTTCACACGGAATCATCGTCTAAATTTCTCATCAGGAGTTACGACCACGGGTTAAGCTAACTTGGCGGCGTGAGGTGCCACGTTACGTTAGCAAGACCAGTTAGAAATTTTAAAAGCATAAAACGCTACTGCTAAAAGTGGAACTATATGATTTTCGTTACTATTGCTGCTCTCGTGTGCTGAAGGCACTGACTGACTGCATTACTACATATGGGTTATGTGAGCCCCCCATGCTCACCCCAGGAAAAAAAAATCGTAACTGAAAATTGTAATTTTTACAGGCAAAATTTCTCAAAAAAAAAAGTGAATGGTCGTACCTTCCATCCTGAAAAAGAGATGATTAATAACAATATAATAAATTATACCTCATCCCAGAAAGAATTTGGCGGCAAAGTTGGAGATTGCCCTCGATTCCGTCCGCTCAGTTCCGCAGCTTCCCCCAGAGTGAGCCTGTCATGGCGGCCCTCTGCTGCCGTTCTCCTCCGCCCAGAAGGGGAGGGGAACCTGTTACCAACCCCGAACTACCCCTGGCAAACAGGTGCACCACCGCTGCCTTTACCCAAATTTATGTTGGCACTAACCAACCTACAGTGACCACATCTCGGCCTTGCCACTACTGGCAAACTCTTAATACAAACTCAAAGTTGATTAACCCAAGGCAACGTAGAGGGATCAAGGAAAGGAAGTGCATTGATGTAATTAAGGATTAAATAAACAGGTTGTCCATTTCTTCACTTGAGTTATAACATTTCTTATTATTATTATTCTGGATTTACAATGTGAGTACATTTTTCCAGCACCTATTCTAGATTACAGTAAGTTACTAATTATTGTTCTCCACTCTTCTCTATTTGTCCATAAATCTTCAGGAGTGTTGTTCTTCCTCGTTGCTGACTGAACTCCCTGTTTCCATGTATCAGGTGGTCGTCCACTTTTTCTTCTTCCAATTGGTACCCAGTCGATTAGCATTTTGGTAGCCTTTCCTGTTCCATTCGTCTGATGTGTCCATACCATTTAAGTTGTTTGTGCTCGATGAAATCAATAATTGAATTTTTACATTTCATCTTGTCTCTGATTACTTCATTTCTTATTCTTTCTCGTCTTGATATTCTTGCTGAACGTCTCCGGAAATCCATTTCTGTGGCTAATAATTTTGATTTCAGTTGCCATTTTGTTGTCCACACTTCTGAACCATATGTAATAATGCTCCTAACTATTGTTTTAAAAATCCTTATTTTGTTATCAGTTGTTATGTGTTTGTCCCAGAGAATTCCATTCAATAAAGAGATTGTCGTCTTTCCAGAATTTATTCTTGATCTAATTTCTTTGTCCTGTTTCCCATCATTTGTAATTTTCACACCTAAATATTTATATTCCTCAGTAGCTGTTATTGTTCCCATCCCTTCTTCTAATATTAAGTCTCCATTCACTCCACCAATTACCATGTACTTTGTTTTATTCATGTTTACATTTAGCCCTGATTTTTTATATTGTTGAATCAATTGTCTGGTCATATACTCTATGTCCTCATAGTCTTGGGCTATAATCAGTTGGTCATCTGCAAATTGTAACGAGTATATTGTTCTATCATTTATTGGTATTCCCATAGCGTGACATTTTTTCTTCCAATTCTGTAAAGTTACTTCTGTATATATTTTATACAATGTAGGTGAGATGCTACATCCTTGACGTAATCCTTTTGTGACTTGGAATCCATGTGATAGATATTTACCAATTTTTATTTTTGAAATAGAATTTTTATATAAATTTTGAATTGCTTTAATTATTCTTGGATTTATTCCTATTGATATTAAAGCTTTCCATAAACTGGATAAAGGCACACTATCATAGGCTTTTTCTATATCTATGAATACTAAATGTATAGGTTGTGCCCGAACCATTTTTTTTCAATAATTTGTTGTAGGCAAAAGATATGATCAATTGTTGATCTTCCAGCTCAAATAACATTTCTTAAATTTGGAAAAAATGATGAAAGTATCTGAAACATCTATAGTACTCAATATAATGCGACGGAACAAGCTAATTATAATGAGATGTAACAAGCTGTTCCCTCTCAATACTTACGTCACAGCAAGCAAGGGTGGGAGAACGGGCGTGAGAGAACTATGTATGTTATGAACACTGCTTTTGGTCAATAGCTGGTCGAAATAACTTGGTTTCGCTTGAGTCCTGGTCTATATATAAAATCATACTCCTTTAAGTAAACTATCCCATCTCACTGGAACCACTGTACAAATTCAGCCTCTGGATGTTTTTTCCCTACCTATAAAACATGATCGCTACGCCTTAGGGGATAGCCAGTTTCACGATAAGCTCCACGACATAGTTCCGCATTCGGTTGCTTGCCATCACATTCCGTCAGCTCTCACCCAGTTGCACCAATATGATGCTACATGCAGTCTTTAAGAGTGGATACCTAGCTGAACGCCCTGTGTGTTTTGTAACACCCAAGGATCTCGATGGTGCGAACCTTTGTGATCACTGTGGAGTGCCATTTTTCATTCGGTGTTCATGTTGTCAGCTAGTTGTTGGTTTTGAACATTTCTTGAATGTCAACGACGTCCATTTTGTGAACTGTAATACACATAGGGAACATGCCATAGAGGGTCCATCTCTGCACATCCTGGACACTCATTCTCTGTCGCTCTCCTGATACATATGGTGAGCAATTAGCAGCTCATATTTCTCCTGTCATAATTGCTAACACACTACCTTCAAATGAGCCTTACTAAAAATTGAACTTGCGACACTCACGGGGTTCTTTGTAAGTGTCACTTCCCCCTTTTCCCGTTCCATCCACCAAATGTTCGTGGGAAGAACGATTGCTGATAAGGGTCTGGCTGAACATCTCGCCCCTGCCGAATAAACCTGTAACGAAACGCGCTGCGCGTCTTCACTCCGTTTCTGTGTTATGCCTGTCTGATATGGATCCCAGACTGAGGAACAATACTCAATTTGAAGCACCCTGCTAAACCTGCAGGACAGGACAGGCAGTCAAAACTGAGGAAAGGGGCCAAAATAAGTGGCTGCCTGTTACACTCGAACATTGCATGGGGGCTTAATTAAAATAATACTGCAGATATTTTTTTAGTAGCTGTGTGTCCGATTACGCAAGTCTCGTAAACGGCTGGCCCTGACTAGTATTATTACGCAATCTGACTGCTTAGAATGACAACAAAGAATGAAATGAAAATTTCAGTTAATACAATTAATTAATTAAGTCCCCAGCAACTATAAAATCTATGAAACCAACAAAGCACAAGTGTAGCTGTTCTGTATGTGGTAGTATGACTCAACGCACATCTGGCACGGTTCTTCTTCAACAAGACAAGAATTTTTAAATACCAATTATACTGACGTGATAAAAGAAAATTAGAAATACTATAATTGTGCAAGAAAACCAAAATTACACTCTAATACAAGAACACAAGCCAGATGCTTTGTTGACTGAACCTGTAATGACACATTATTCAGGACACTGAAAGAATAAAAGAACATAGTGTTGTATTACCTTCATATATATTGACGAAAAGCACTCAGATCATTACAATATCTCCATTGGAATAACATCTGCTATCTCTCCCATCAAATAACTGCATAAACATGGAACAACACTCTCCACTACCACATCTCACTCCAACTTCACGACAAGCAGTGTCCACCACAACTTCTCGGCAAGAACTGCCTGCCGCTACTTCTCAATAATCACTGCCAGTGGAGGCGGCAGAACAATATTCTCTGGCGCGATCTCTGGCGCTGTGGCTCAGTGTAGCCACCTTTCAACATACAACTTTATTTATTTGACCAAACATTACAAGAGCCAAGAAAAGTTTTGGAAATAACCGGCTGCATTCACCATACAATCACATGCCTGAAGGGCAAAATCAGAAATTTAAAAGGCAGAAGGCCTTATCTTAAATCAGTTCTTTCCATAAAGCTGAAGGCCCAAACAATCTGACACCTTAGGAGCAAACAATTTTAATTTAAAAATCGGCTGAAGGTCCACCACTTAAGACTCAAATCAAAATAAATTTGTAGAAGGCCAAAGGCCTTTCCTTAAAACGGTTCTTTAATTAGGCTGAAGGCGCAAACAATCTGACTCCTTAAGAGCAAAACAACTTTAATTCAAAATCAGCTGAAGGCCCATCACTTAAGACTCAACAAAATCAAATTTTTAAAAAGGCCAAAGGCTTTACTTAAAACAGTTCTTTAAATTAGGTTGAAGGCCCAAACAATCTTACGCGTTTAGGGGAAAACAACCTTAATTTAAAAATCAGCTAGAAGTCATACAAATACAAACAACAAGAGCAAATAAGAAAAGGCAGTACACCCAACGGCGCTCAGAAGTATGCTAGGCCGGACTGGAATTCAAACACTGACGCTTGCTTAGGTGAGACAGACAGTCGGACCAACCATTCTCGATCCGACGACAACCCAACCGACAGACAGTCAACGGACCCACAAACAAGATAACTTCCGCTCCACCCGACCAACACACATCAGGGAGTTCAATGGAATGACGTAGAAAGTATTGGCGCCCACAATCAATTAGATATTGAGCTGTCAAACTACACACCATGCTGGACAGCGACAACACAAAGAGGAAAATACACTGCCTGAATTTACGTCAACGGGCAGGGCAGGTAACCGGAACGTTAACGGCCACAATGTAGAAGATTCTGCTGGTGATCTTCAGTTGAAAATAACCAAATACAGTTAAACTCCACCGGAGGGTGGCTAAAATTTGCCAACTTGAAAACACACGTTGTTACTCGCGCAAATGTCCCAACAGCCGACAATGAAATCCAAACGACACAACGTGGACAGTCGTGACTTGCCGGTGGTTTAAGTCAAAACTCAACTTTCGTGTCCAGGATCGGTGAGCCACAGACCTCGTAGCAACGGGAACAGCACAGCACACTCCGACACCGCACATTAAACTCCGACCGCGCGTGGACGCCGCCAACGGCCGCAGACAAACTTCGCGCCGCGGAGATTTCCTCGCTGCTCCACGCCAACCGACCGACTGGTCCCACACAGCACAACTGGAAACTGTAAGCGCCAGGACAAAGAAGGTACAGGGTGCGAATATCGATACACACCGCTGCTGCCACTCGCGGAGAGAGAAGGTAACAGCCTAATCGCGATAACCGCGGGAGACTAAACACAGAATAGCAACCGAGGTTTAAACCAACGCACAACATGAGCCAGCGACGGCTCACAAGTGTTTGTCGAACGAGAATTTTGTAAGGTACCTCCTCTGTGGGTGGGCTAAACTTCTTGATTCTTCAAAAGAATCTCAATCTGGCTTCTGTCTTACGTGACCTTTTGACACTCAAAGAAAGCTGAATGCTTTCAGGAATGTGACCACCACAAAATTCAAATGCTGATGAAACAGCGACAGAAACTGCAACTCAGTTTAAAATAAAAACATTGACTAGCAATTTCCAGTTGGGATAAAAATAACGTAAAAACTACCACAGTTTCATCACCTAGTGTGAGAGGAATGACAAATCTGGGGAAATATCTCGTGTTATAGTGAGGTAAACACTGTCTTACTTTACAGATATCTTTCCTCCTGAAACTGATGTTTGACATTAGATCTCTAACGTCGATAAGGTTTCCTTGCCCATGTTAATTTTTCGCCCATCTCTTTCAAAAATCTTACGCATATTTATTCCCTAAGTAGCAGATATTTCATCACAGATATTGTGGCTACCACAAACCCGACACTATCGCTTCCGTTGCCTCAAACGAATTATCATTGTTGTAGCTCCTACTTCTCTTTGTCGCTTTCTTTTTCTCCCTATGCGCGAGTAGTGACTCTAATGGTTCTGCCACCTCTCCTTGTCTTTTACCAGGAAGTTCACTTTTTCTGGCGAAGTGCAGTTTCGACCTTCTACTCAGTTGCATCTTCTGTAAGTGTCTCATTTCTTTTGTATTTCTTTTTTTTATTTCTCATTTCTGTTTACGCATGTTTGTGGTATACCCTCATCGCCTTTTTGGCAATCAATCTTGACAGTCTTCAAAATGAAAACTTGTCCACCGAGAAGCTTCTCATATAACTTCATTTATTCAACGGATAGTCCCTATACCTTTATCGTCATCTGGTGAATGTAAGCAATCATGCTGGACTGCTAGGGAGAGCCATTTTTATAACATATAGAGAAGCATTAAACGTTATAAGTACAGGTACCGCTTGTTTACAATTTGTTTTTCAAGTACGTATATTTTGATGCACCACCGGCACAAAATAAATATTCTACAATGAAACATAGATACTTCAACGCTATGTAATTCCCCGTATGCTATAAACGCTTTCGCCTCAGTTTTAGTTATGTTTTCTTGCGGACGATTTTTCTGTACCAACATTTCAAGTACTGCTTTCCCCAGCAATTTGAATATCTGCCTTAATCTTATGTGCCACCTTGGTTCAGATCTTTAGTGTGACTAATTGGGTTGGCTAATATATTAAATACAAATGGAACTTTTGTCGGGGTTAAAGCCAGGCCCGAAAAATAATAACAGACGGGGTACAGCGAGACTCTTCCTCTCATATAGGTTGACTCTTACACAGAAGATTACAGCAACCAGACACTTTTTACAATGCTATTTATTTAAATAGCGCCGTTACCGGTTTCGAACCGACAGGTTCATCTTCAGATGGCTACTTCACGTTTTACATTAGATTTCGCCTTTTGTTTCCCCAACTGACGAAATTCCCTTGGGGTGGTGGTGCCGATGAAGAACCCGCGCCATTATGTTCCAGTGCAGGCTCCTTATCATCTTGCAGCAGAGAAACCTGTACAATGCACTTTTATTGTGTCTAAATATGCACTTAATGTAAAGCACCACTCACACACACACTAAGAATTTCCATCACATCCTGTCGGTTCGAAACCGGTAACGGCGCTGTTTAAATTAAAAAAAAGAAAAACACCATTGTAAAAAGTGTCTGGCTGCTGTCATCTTCTATGTAAGAGTCAACCTATATTTTGTACACAGCCACGGGCTCAAAATGTCAGTTTTTGACAAAATACCGTATTCCTATCATTTCAGCTGTAATTCCTATATAAATGACATGAAACCATAAAAAATCTGTCAGTGTGATACAATGATATTATATTAATCGTGAATACTTTCCATTTTACAAAAGATCGAAATTTCTTTGAACGAACGAAGTATTAAACAAACATCTGAAGAAGACAGAAATCGCAATATATAGAAATGGTGGGGCTACCCTCCTATCAAGAGGTCATAGCGCCCAGTATATTTCAATGTGAAAAATCGCAACCATTTACGGAAAGCAAACCTTTTTCGTTCTTTTGCACCCACACACACTTCGTGAAACCGAGTAGAACAATGCTGGCACTTTACCTAGAGGTGATGCCTATGACACTTGTTACTGCTTGTTTTATATCTTCCTCGGACCATGAAGCACTTGGCTTTTTCCTTTTGTGTGTAAGGGCCATCTGAAAAGAAACCAAGAGAACGTGTTCCTAGAATCTCGCAGTAAAACATCAATTAAAACCTATAATTTTACTGAGCGGAAATAGTCGCAGGTGTTCAGGGCGAAATAACCCAATGTGCAGATAGTTCGAAAGATGAGGTAGATCAGGCCTTTGTGGAAGAAGCCAGCAATATTTGTTGACACACACACTGCGATAATCTGTGTTCTTATACAAGTAACAATAAGAGTTTAAAATTTCACGCTATTGTGCATGACACATGTTAATTCGTTAGGTTGTATTCTTTAACTATGGCAATAATCTGTCACAATTCGCTTACCTCTATAGGTTAGGTTGTTCTCCTGACCTGTCAATAATGTAACAGAAAACACTCTTACTACAACCACACGCGGCGACACAGAGATACTGGCACACACTGTAGGCGAAACGATCTTGAATCTGTGAGGAACTAGTGCACTGTCGCAACATTTCTTACTTCAGACGTATTAGCCCCACTGTAGCCTACATTCTTCATGGGGTCATTACTACTTGAGTACCCTTCGTTGATTTGGGACGCTAACGGAGATGGTTTAACGGAAGAGACAAAGCAGATTAAAAGGAGAGATGCGCGTTTCGTCAGAGGTTTGTTTAGTCACGGGAATGGTTAACAGCTGTCGACCGCAGAGAAACTTACAGTAGAGTTCCCAGGGTCCATGTGCCAATATGGGTTATGAATCATATTACTTCCTTGATCTTATGTATCGTGTAATAACCACGAGGCTACAATTACAGAACTTCTGGGGTGTATGGATAGGTACTCGCTAATCGTCCTTCTCGCGGAATATGCGCGAATGAAACAGACTGGGACGCACAGTCTTGAAAAACAACGAAGTGTGGTTTCCCGCAAACAACAATTTAGTTCACACTCTTCATTTTTGTTTGACTGTAAAATACAATTGTGAAAGTTTAGTCACAGAAAGCAAGAATTCACTTGTACACACAAGTCCACTCTAATGTGCTCATAGCTGGCCCCGGTGACCGAGCAGTTCTAGGTGCTTCAGTCCGGAACCGCGCGACTGCTACGGTCGCAAGTTCGAATCCTGCCTCGGGCATGGATGTGTGATGTGTGATGTACTTAGGTTAGTTAGGTTTAAGTAGTTCTAAGTACTAAGGGACTGATGATCTCAGATGTTAAGTCCCATAGTGCTCGGAGCCATTTGAATGTGCTCATTTTGTCTAGTACAGATGTCCCTATCTAACTATCCTAGTGTCACAAGAAACGTGTCGTGAAATGGATCCAGTACTTAAATCGTCTATAATAGAGAGCTACAGCAGTCAAAGCATGACACATATTAAACATAAAATGTTTGTTGACAGACATTAAAGCCGGCCGGAGTGGCCGAGCGGTTCTAGGCACTACAGTCTGGAACCGCGCGACCGCTACGGTCGCAGGTTCGAATCCTGCCTTGGGCATGGATGTGTGTGGTGTCCTTAGGTTAGTTAGGTTTAATTAGTTCTAAGTTCTGGGGGACTGATGACCTCAGAAGTTAAGTCCCATAGTGCTCAGAGCCATTTGAACCATTTGACAGACATTAAACATTAAATGAAATTAAAAAAATACTCCATAACTTTCTAAAAAATTAAATGTTAATAGGTGATACTAAAAGTCGTAACACTTGGCATTCAACGGAAAGCTTGAATACGACATAGTAATCGAACCCTAGTCAATATTTGTCAGAGAATCAGTTTCACTCCCGCTTCTGGCAAGGAAGTGTTCAGTGCATTAGGCTACCGGACCATGCGTTTATTTCACTAAAGGCTGCTGGAACTACTCTGCTACGTACAGTATTATCTTCCGCATAAGGGCCATGAAACAAGATAAGAAAATTCCGACGCATATGAAGTCGGCCTGGAAGCTTCTTTCTCCAGCTCCCTCTATACTTTTTATAATCTCTCCGACGAGAATTTGCCAAGAACGAAGAAAGCAGACAGTTCATTCCACAAAGCACCTTTTGCAGTTTATTCGATGATGGCGATTTAACTCAGTTGGCTCCTTTCTGTAAGTAGTGAACACATCGTGGCGTAGGTACAGGTTTCTCGTGGTAACGATAATCCTCAGCTAGTTGGTAGCAATGAGAGAGGAATGAGGAAGATTAGGATTTAACGACCCGCCTACGTCGATGTCATTGGAGACGGAGCGCGAGCTCGACTGGAGAAAGATACGGAAGCAGATCGGCCGCGTCCTTTTCAAACGAACCATCCCCACCTAACTGGTTTAGAGAAATCACGGAAAACCTAAATTTAGATCATCGAACTCGTTTAGAACCAGTAATCGAACAGGACGTCACTATTTCACAAAATGTCTCTAAGGCACCACTTAGACGCTCTGTCTTCAGTCAAGCCACTCTACACACTAGAATGATCTGTGTCCTTGCGCTAAGCCAAGTTTCGCCAACATCGATAAAGATATGTTATTTTATTCCTCCAAAAAGCTAAACTAGTGGAGCTCAAACGGAGTGAAATGGTCTAACGCAGATATATACAGTAAATTTCCTGCCTAGTGCCACTGAAATGTAACTTTTCGTAGTATAACTTTAAAGTCTATGGCCGAAAAGTAACAAACCAATGCATCCCCCCCCCTCTCCACACCCCCATTGAACCATGGACCTTGCTGTTGGTGGGAAGGCTTACGTGCCTCAGCGATACAGATAGCCGTACCGTAGGTGCAACCACAACGGAGGGGTATCTGTTGAGAGGCCAGACAAACGTGTGGTTCCTGAAGAGGGGCAGCAGCCTTTTCAGTAGTTGCAGGGGCAACAGTCTGGATGATTGACTGATCTGGCCTCGTAACACTATCCAAAACGGCTTGGCTGTGCTGGTACTGCGAACGGCTGAAAGCAAGGGGAAACTACGGCCGTAATTTTTCCCGAGGGCATGCAGCTTTACTGTATGGTCAATTGATGGCGTCCTCTTGGGTAAAATATTCCGGAGGTTAAATAGTCCCCCATTCGGATTCCTGGCGGGGACTACTCAAGAGGACGTCGTTACCAGGAGAAAGAAAACTGGAGTTCTACAGATCGGAGCGTGGAATGTCAGATCCCTTGTTGTTGTTGTTGTGGTCTTCAGTCCTGAGACTGGTTTGATGCAGCTCTCCATGCTACTCTATCCTGTGCAAGCTTCTTCATCTCCCAGTATCTACTGCAACCTACATCCTTCTGAATCTGCTTAGTGTATTCATCTCTTGGTCTCCCTCTACGATTTTTACCCTCCACACTGCCCTCCAAAGCTAAATTTGTGATCCCTTGATGCCTCAAAACATGTCCTACCAACCGATCCCTTCTTCTAGTCAAGTTGTGCCACAAACTTCTCTTCTCCCCAATCCTATTCAATACCTCCTCATTAGTTACGTGATCTACCCACCTTATCTTCAGCATTCTTCTGTAGCACCACATTTCGAAAGCTTCTATTCTCTTCTTGTCCAAACTAGTTATCGTCCATGTTTCACTTCCATACATGGCTACACTCCATACAAATACTTTCAGAAACGACTTCCTGACACTTAAATCTATATTCGACGTTAACAAAGTCCTCTTCTTGAGAAACGCTTTCCTTGCCATTGGCAGTCTACATTTTATATCCTCTCTACTTCGACCATCATCGGTTATTTTACTCCCTCAGATCCCTTATAGGGTTAAAAAGGGAAATGGATACGTTAAAGTTAGACATAGTGCAAATTAGCGAACTTCGGTGGCAGGAGGAACAAGACTTCTGGTCAGGTGAATACAGGGTTATAAATACAAAATCAAATAGGGGTAATGCAGGAGTAGATTTAATAATGAATAAAAAAAATGGGAGTGCGGGTAAGCTACTACAAACAGCATAGTGAATGCCTTATTGTGTCCAAGATAGACACGAAGCCCACGCCTACTACAGTACTACAAGTTTATAAACCAACTAGCTCTGCAGATGACGAAGAAATTCAAGAAACGTACGATGAGATAACAGAAATTATTCACATAGTGAAGGCAGACGAAAATTTAATAGTCATAGGTAACTGGAATTCGATAGTAGGAAAAGGGAGGGAAGGAAACGTAGTAGGTGAATATGGATTGGGGGAAAGAAATGAAAGAGGAAGCCGCCTGGTAGAATTTTGCAGAGAGCACAACTTAATCATAGCTAACACTTTATTCAAAAATCATAAAAGAAGATTGTATACATGGAAGAAGCCTAGACACCCTAGTAGGTATCAGGTAGATTATATAATGGTAAGACAGAGAATTAGGAACCAGGTTTTAAAGTGTAAGACATTTCCGGGGCAGGTGTGGATTCTGGCCACAATCTATTGGTTATGAACTGTAGATTAACACTGAAGAAACTGCAAAAAGATAAAACTGAATAAACTGAATAAACCTGAGGTTGTACAGAGTTTCAGGGAGAGCGTAAGGGAACCATTGACAGGAATGGGGGGAAGAAATACAGTAATAGAATAATGGGTAACTTTGAGGGATGAAGTAGTGAAGGCAGCAGAGGATCAAGTAGGTAAAAAGACGAGGGCTAGTAGAAATATTGAATTTAAGTGACGAAAGGAGAAAATATAAAAATGCACTAAACGAAGCAGGCAAGAAGGAATACAAACGTCTCAAAAATGAGATTGACAGGAAGTGCAAAATGGCTATGCAGGGATGGCTAGAGGATAAATGTAAGGATGTAGAGGCTTATCTCACTAGGGGTAAGATAGATACTGCCTACAGGAAAATTAAAGAGACCTTTTGAGAAAAGAGGACAACTTGTATGAATATCAAGAGCTCAGATGGAAACCCAGTTCTTAGCAAAGACAGGAAAACAGAAAGGTGGAAGGAGTATATAGAGGGTCTATACAGGGGTGATGTACGTGAGGACAATATTATGGAAACGGAAGACGAGGTAGATGAAGATGGTTTGGGAGATACGGTACTGCGTGAAGAGTTTGACAGTGCACTAAAAGACCTAAGTCGAAACAAGGCCCCAGGAGTAGAACTACTGGCGGCCTTGGGAGAACCAGTCCTGACAAAACTCTACTATCTGGTGAGCAAGATGTATGAGACAGGCGAAATTCCCTCAGACTTCAAGAAGAATTTAATAATTCCAATCCTAAAGAAAGCAGGTGTTGACAGATGTGAAAATTACAGAACTATCAGTTTAGTATATCACGGCTGCAAAATACTAACACGAATTCTTTACAGACGAATGCAAAAACTGGTAGAAGCCGACCTCGGGGAAGATCAGTTTGGATTCCATAGAAATATTGGAACACATGAGGCTATACTGACCCTACGACTTACCTTAGAAGCTGGATTAAGAAAAGGCTTGTAGACTTAGAGAAATCTTTCGACATTGCTGACTGGAATACTCTCTTTCAAATTCTGAAGGTGGTAGGGAAAAAATAAAGGGAGCGAAAGGCTATTTACAATTTATACAGAAACCAGATGGCAGTTATAAGAGTCGAGGGGCATGAAAAGGAAGCAGTGGTCGGGAAGGGAGTGATACAGGGTTGTAGCCTCTCCCCGATGTTATTCAATCTGTATATTGAGCAAGCAGTACAGGAAACGAAACAAAAATTCGGAGTAGGTATTAAAATCCATGGAGAAGAAATAAAAAAAATTAAGATTCGCCGATGACATTGTAATTCTGTCAGAGACAGCAAAGGACTTGGAAGAGTAGTTGAACGAAATGGACAGTGTCTTGAAAGAAGGGTATAAGATGAATACCAACAAAAGCAAAACGAGGATAATGGAATGTAGTCGAATTAAGCCGGGTGATGCTGAGCGAATTAGATTAGGAAATGAGACACTTAAAGTAGTAAAGGAGTTTTGCTATTTCGGGAGCAAAATAACTGATGATGGTCGACGTAGGCAATGGGAAGGAAAGCGTTTCTGAAGAAGAGAAATTTGTTAGCATCGAGTATAGATTTAAGTGTCAGAAAGTCGTTTCTGAAAGTATTTGTATGGAGTGTAGCCATGTATGGAAGTGAAACATGAACGATAAATAGTTTCGACAAGAAGAGAATGGAAGCTTTCGAAATGTGGTGCTACAGAAGAATGCTGAAGATTAGATGGGTAGATCACATAACTAATGAGGAGGTATTGAATAGAATTGTAGAGATTAGGAGTTTGTGGCACAACTTGACAAGAAGAAGGGACCGGTTAGTAGGACATGTGTTGAGGCATCAAGGGATCACCAATTTAGTATTGTAGGGCAGCGTGGAGGGTAAAAATCGTAGAGGGAGACCAAGAGATGAATACACTAAGCAGATTCAGAAAGATGTAGGCTGCAATACGTACTGGGAGATAAAGCAGCTTGCACAGGATAGAGTAGCATGGAGAGCTGCATCAAACCAGTCTCAGGACTGAATACCACAACAAGAACAACAACAACAACCAATGCATCACGGCTAACAATGTCTTACTAAAGCCAATCGTCTGGTTTCTTTTCTGTCAAGCTAGGACATTCAATCGTGTAGTATTAGAGCAGGCAAGATGTACTAACGTGACAGCTGTATTTTCTATCAGAGTGAGTGCCGTGACGGGTCTATGGTGCCTGGCAAATAGATTGGAAGCACCCAGAAGATATGGTCGGATGTCAAGTATCTTCTTGCACGTGAACACGATTGGCAGGTACGTAAATGATTAGAGTCGCAATTCTTCTGTGATAGATAGAATGGCCGCCAGACAGCTGCAGTGTTATTCGTGTTTAGAGTTTTTACCAGACCTGGTAAGGCGTATAAGGTCCGAGAAGCGGCGTGAGTGATCACTCTAAAGGACACAGAGATGCCGCGTACTCGTGTGAGTCAGCTTTATCAGCACCTAGCACAGTTTGACAAGGGCCTCCTTATGGGTCCCCACTTGACCGAATATCCAGATTTGTGGAGCATTCGGACGTGACAGTGGCCCGATGTTGGATAGCATGGGATCGCGAGATAGAGCAGATTCTTCGCCAAGGGTCCAGTCGATCACATCTGACCACCACAAATGAGGAGCGCCGTATTGTGCAACAGCCACCGCTTCATATCTGCGCCTGCTAGCAGAGAATAAGTGCTGAAACGTCCCCTTAGAAAATTTAATGAATTACTGTGCTGATAAACCTCTTACATTATTTGCTTTTCTAACAGCTGAGGATATAAAATGTAGACTGGCAATGGAAAGGAAAGCGTTTTTGAAGAAGAGAAATTTGTTAACATCGAGTATAGATTTAAGTGTCAGGAAGTCATTTATGAAAGTATTTGTATGGAGTGTAGCCATGTATGGAAGTGAAACATGGACGATAAATAGTTTGGACAAGAAGAGAATAGAAGCTTTCGAAATGTGGTGCTACAGAAGAATGCTGAAGATTAGATGGGTAGATCACATAACTAGTGAGGAAGTACTGAAAAGGATTGGGGAGAAGAGAAGTTTGTGGCACAACTTGACTAGAAGAAGGGATCGGTTGGTAGGACATGTTCTGAGGCATCAAGGAATCACCAATTTAGTATTGGAGGGCAGCGTGGAGGGTAAAAATCGTAGAGGGAGACCAAGAGATGAATACACTAAGCAGATTCAGAAGGATGTAGGTTGCAGTAGGTACTGGGAGATGAAGAAGCTTGCACAGGTTAGAGTAGCATGGAGGGCTGCATCAAACCAGTCTCAGGACTGAAGACCACAACAACAACAACAACAACAACAGCTGAGCAGAACTGAACGTTCTCAGACATTTCGCTCTTTACCTGTTCTGATCAACACTAAACTGACACACAATATTTTTAGCGCAACGCAATCTGACTTTCAAAAATCCCTACAAAAGAATGGCCGGCCGGAGTGGCTGTGCGGTTCTAGGCGCTACAGTCTGGAGCCGAGCGACCGCTACGGTCGCAGGTTCGAATGCTGCCTCGGGCATGGATGTGTGTGATGTCCTTAGGTTAGTTAGGTTTAATTAGTTCCTAGTTCAAGTCGCATAGTCCTCAGAGCCATTTACAAAAGAATGGCCCTGACTAACAATAACCTATACCTTTCACAAATCACTTACCTCACAAAAATCTTCGTTACTCGAACTACTGCAATACAGCGAGCGCCACTACTGCCAGCTAAATAAAAGATTCAAACTACTGAAGGCACTAACTACTGATAGGCATAGTTATCAAATGAAAGATTTTGATAGAGAACAAACAATGTATTTACCTTAATAGTGTTCAAAAGTCATAATGTATATACCAGTTCATGACATCCAGTCTTACAAATTTACTCTTTCTGTCGGACACACGTCCAGATCATCCGCTCTCAAAATTCCGCCATCTCTCTCCCCATATCCACCACTGCTGGCGGCTCACCTCCAACTGCGCAACGCTACGCGCTGTTACGAGGCAACTGCCCAACACTACAATAGCGATTATTGCAACAATGCCGACCAGCCTCAGACTGCACACAGCACAGCCAGTGATTTTCATACAGAGCGCTACGTGGCGGTGGCGTTACCAATAGAAGAAGCTGAACAGCCTACTTACAGTGCTAACGACTGCGTTTGGAGCGGTCCCGTGACCGGGAAACATGAATTGCTGACGAGTGGCGTCGCTCTTCTCCAGCCACGAATCGCGGCTCTGGTCTGCTCCGGATGGCGACTGTTTGGAGTACGACGGCGACCTAGGGAGAGGTCCCATTCTTATAGTGTCTTGGAGAGCCACAGCGGTATTACTCCTGGCGTTATGGTGTACGAAGTAATCGGGTGTGGTTTTGCCTGGTAGTGACTGAGGGAACTGTGTCAGCACGATGATACGTCACGGACACTCTGTGTGTCCTGATGTGCCCACCTCACACGACAGCATCGCGGTTGCACTGTTCAACAGGACAACGCTCGACCGCACATGGCACCTGTCTGTACGAACTGTTGGCGTGATGTTGAGGTACCCACAGATCTCTCCCTGACAGAGCATGTGTGCGACCAACTCGGACGTCAACTCCGTCCCTGTGACAGTGTCCAGGACACGGAGGACCAGTTAAAACAGCTGTGAGCCTTTTTGCCCCTCACAACCGGATTAGTGCATGTATCCAGATCACAGAAGGTGCAACGCATACAGATAAATGGACAGATATTGCCAAGTTGTTTGTAAGTTTGACTCGAGTTTGCAATCACTGAAATAACAACAGATAATCTCTCGACCTGTAAAGTTTCATTTTGTTCCTTCCTCTCTTCCTGGTGTAGTGTAACGACGTATAGGTTTGTTTATAAATGGTTTTCTTTCAACATATGACCATGTGCAGACTTCGTCACCTACGTCAGTTACAACCCACTTCAAAATGATTTATATTCTTTTTAGATTGTCACAGAATGGTTCTTGAACGAAACTGTAAAACATGAGTTGAATCGTATGCAAAGAATTACATCACTTGGGCCAATTGGTTTTCGTAAACTTTTGCAATTTTAGATGTCGTTTGTTTCTCCTCAGAAATTATATTGACACACGTTATCTTGGTTTAATCGATATTAGAAGCACACATTGAATAAACTTTTCAGATTCAAAGTTGCGATGACCGCTGTCAAAATTCAATAATCCTGTCAAATATATTATTAATCAATTCACATAATTCTTCATGAATAAACCCTCAGAACACGTGTTTCAACTTTAGTAGTATCCACTATTTTATTAGCTTCCTACATACAGATGTGAACTTGACCGTTGACAAACTAGGACTGACTTTTTCAATAAGATTAAGCCCTCTATGACGTCATTGTTATACAAAAAGAGTACAACAAATTCATTTTCAATTTTTAGAAGCACGACGCAACAATTCGGTTTCAGGATCTTCTGTTGCTCTTTGGCTGTCGACCCACGACGTATAGTGGCCAGCAATTTTCTCTCTGGTCGCGGCAGCGAAGATGCTGTCTCCGTTCGTTGCGCCGCCCTCTCCGTACATGAAACATACAAAAAATACAAAAACTATAGATAATTCACAGCTATTACAAAAATATTACAAAAATACATAAACAAAACTAAATTAAACTTATATTCACCTGCAAACTGGGCTGACACTAGTGGATGGGTGACGCTTCAATTTCGCGTCCCACTACACGGGGGGGATTCACCTCGTTTTCCAGACAGAGTATATTAATTCAAAGAGCTATCTGTTGCAGGCCCCACAAGTACTGGCAATCCGACACAGATTTTTGCTCATTATGTGTCCGGTGGTCCACAGTTAACAATGTCCTAAGTGAAAACAACAGCGATATTGTCAGCCCTTATATCGCTCATGTACCAATTAAAAATTTATTGATAGAAACCTAGAGCATACTTTGAGAATCAGTCGTTATGCATCCTTTGCATGTATGACAAAGAATCTGCGTTGCAGTTGAAGCACAGAGGTTCTTAATGTTACGATGCGGTCCTTCTGTTATTCAGAGGCCACTGATATTAAGAGTGGTACATACATCGCTGTCATTGATCCTTGGATAAATGGAAGAACGTTTTCTTGAGTGATGAATAATGCTCTAACGTGGTAGTCATGGATGCGTCTCTTCATTCAGTGTGTGCATTGTTGCAAAAATCGTATTCAGTGGTAGTGGTGTGATGATCTCGGGCTGAATTTCCTCGTTTGGAGTCAAAACAGCAGTTTCGGTCAATGGGCAGATGAACGCAGTTGCTTGTTGTGGTGTCACCGCCAGACACCACACTTGCTAGGTGGTAGCTTTAAATCGGCCGCGGTCCATTAGTACATGTCGGACCCGCGTGTCGCCACTGTCAGTAATTGCAGACCGAGCGCCACCACACGGCAGGTCTAGAGAGACGTACTAGCACTCGCCCCAGTTGTACGACGACTTGGCTAGCGACTACACTGACGAAGCCTTTCTCTCATTTGCCGAGAGACAGTTAGAATAGCCTTCAGCTAAGTCCATGGCTACGACCTAGCAAGGCGCCATTAACCATTTCTGGAGAGAGTCTCACTTGTATTATCAAGAGCGATGTACCACAAGGATGGATTAAAGTTAAGTAGTACCGCAGCTACGTACTTTTCTTTATAGCATTCATTAAGTATCCTGTTTCAGACCTCACGCCAGCCGGCGTGTGTAACGCGTGCATTTCGGCTACTTTCGAGTGGCGTGGCTGTCTTGCAACGCCACAACACTTGTGTATACTTTTATTCCTTGATAGGATTCCCACGCCGTGGCATCAGCTTACAGGGTGTTTCAGTGATGATTTTACGTAGAATAAGAAACCCTGGTCCGCAGACAACTGAATCGAAAGCTACATAGCCGTATGGGTTGTGGGATACCTATGCTGGTGGAATACGGGAACCTAAGAGTGGTAGATTGTACCATGTAATAAACTGACGCGCTATGCGGGCAACTGCTAACGTGCTTGAGGAAGGACTATGAGGAAAGAAAAACAGGAAGAGAACCTACACACTAACATTCGCTGTTTTAAATCTGGCTTGAAACCTCCCCTCGTGTTGAGGTAATGAGTGCCGCAACACTTGCATGATAGGTCCTCAGTTTCCTGCGAATACGTTCCTCGAATAAAACCTGCTTCATCATGTGCAGGATGTTCAGTAATGGCAACAGCCATGCACTGGCAGTTGAGAATCTCGTCACTACCGTTCCGAAGTCCAATCAACATAAACTGATGAGCCACAACATTGTGACCACCTGCTTAATAGAGTGTTAGTTCACCTCTGGAGCTGTGGCTGAGCGGCTCTAGGCGCTTCACTCCAAAACCGTGCTGCTGCTATGGTCGCAGGTTCGAATCCTGCCTCAGGCATGGATGTGTGTGACGTTGTAACCTCCCCCTCGCTTATCGACCTTAATGACAGTGAAAAATTAAGCCGCGTGTTCCTAATGGAAATTTGGGAAAAGCAATCGTCACCGAAGTTAATCTGTCGGTAAAGAGGGAGGAAAGGGTTACATCTAATTGAAAGGAAAAATGCTAATGAAACAGGTGGAAATTAATTTTGAAAAGGGGTAAAGTTAATAAAGAAAGTAAATGTGTGTCCATTACATTAACAATTAACTAGCGGTAATTAGATATTTGAGATTTGGGGGAAATTACGGTCGCCAGTCCTAAGGACAATTACTACAGTAACTGAAAAAGAAAGGTTATCACAAATATAATTAGCACTAGAACCGTGGCAACTGAAGGTTGACACGTGTAGTGTGAAAACTGAAAGTTTGTCAGAAGTAATAAATTTCGCTACACTCTGACTTAATTTAGCAAAAGAACTAATAAAACCGGAAAATCGAAAGTTAATTTAGTGACTGAAGTAAATAGTGACCTTTCTTTCTGAAGCACATCGAAATTCAGTGAAATACGGTTAGTCTTGGGCTACCTCAACAATCATTTCAAAAGCTACTTGAAATTACGCAATTTAGAAATAAGAGATTTAACTTTGATCTTGAATTAAATGATTATGAACAATTAACAATAGTAAAATTTAGTACGTACCAAGCTGAGCTGCAGTCACAGGTAAGCTAAAATATGGTAACAAAACTTGCACTCTTAATTTGTGACTGTGTAATCTAAATATTCTAGTCAGCTATGAATACCTTAACTGAACTTTGAAATTAAAGCAGTGAAATCGAATGATGCTGGCGTTTGAATTTCAACGACACTCGGGTTCATTCCGGAAAAGGAAGGTATCCTGCTTGGTAATGAAATTGGGACATTGAGCAACAAAGGTTCATGCTACGTTGCTGTTGGTTTAGTTATGAAAATGGATCAGTTTGAAAAGCTGAGGTCTGCCATACAGTTCTAAAACTTTACGTGCTTCCAGTCTTCCTTGTTGGTTGATTGAAGGTTTGAAGCCGTCGATCGAGGACGTGGCGACAGTCGCTCATTGTCGGCCGTTGCTGTTGCAGAAGCTGGATGTTGGCGCGCCTTCTTCTCGACACGGTCACCAGGCGAAACGGGCTCTTGATGTGCGCCAGCTAATGCTTCCCGTCCGCGACACCGTGTCAGGAACTATCATAGCAAGTCGAGCGCAATTACATGCTGCCCAACCCCGAAAGCGCGGCAACTCGCGGGAGCGTCACACAACACACCTGCTCCACTGCACCACCCCAGCCAGACTCTCCCTCTGCCCGCGCTCCACGCGACAGAGTTAACACTACCAAAGATCCTTAACACTTTGGTTCTCCACGTAACCTATCGATGTAATCTTTCGATTGCATAGTTTTCCTTAGGCCAGACCCAGCGTAAAAATACAAATAATATTTACACAACAAACCAATTATAAATCGACATAAATGCATATATATACAAATAGTAAAACAATTACACAGAAACGTCATATCTTCAGGTAACAAAATAAGGAAAAAAATTTATATTACAATAGATGGAAATAGGAGGATATGCATTTCCGGCGTTACAATGTCCTTAGGTTAGTTAGATTTAAGTAGTTCTAAGTCTAGGGGACTCAGATGTTAAGTCCCAGATGTTAAGATGTTAAGTCCTATAGTGCTCAGAGCCATTTGAACCATCACTTTTGGAGCGAAATACAGCAGCGACACTGTGTGGCAAGGATTTGGCAGATTCTTGTTGCGCCTCTAGAGGTATGTGGCACGAGATGTCTTCGCACAGGTCACATTAAATTACGAGCTGGTGGTTTGTGGCCGAGGAGCAGGTGTCCAGAAGCGTCCCAGGTGCGTTTCATCAGGTTCAGACCAGCGGAATCCGGTGGCCAAGACATCAACGTGAGTTCACCATCATGCTCCTCAAACCACTGTTGCATGCTTTTGGCTTTGTAACGCAGATAGTCACCCAGCTAGAAGATATCTTAGCTATGGGGAAAGAGATCAAGCATGAAGGGATACAGACTGTGTCATTAGCCCACAGACACCACGGTGCCTTAGATTATTACTACAAGTCTCGTGAAAGCCCAGGTGGAAGTTGCGTATCGCGTAACCAAAGGGTCTGAGTCCATGGCCCCGTGCATGTTTCGAGCAGCTGTTCACCTAGATGAGTGCATATCTGGACACCACCATTGTACGAGGTTGGTTTGATAAGTCTGGTAAATTTCCTGAGAGAACGGAACATTTTTGTTCCGCCTCCACCATTAGTAAGCTTGATTATTCCCAGGATCGTATAATGAATATCAACAATGCGCAGTCTACAGTCTACTGTTGATAGCCGCCCGAATTGGTCGGTGTGTTGACAGCGATTGAAAACAGAAAGAACCGAGTTTCGTGCTGTTGTTGAACATTTTCATTTGAAAAGTTCACGCGGACTCTGCACCATCATTGAAAGAGATTTACTTTTGGATTAACGAAATTAAACGCGGTCAGACAAGCACCGAAGACGAAGGGCACCAGTCGTCCAATTGCGGTCACAAATTTAAAAAAAAAATTGTCAAAATCCATGATATGGCAATGCAAGAATGTCAAATAAAATTTTGTGACATTTCTGAGGCTGTAGACATTTCAACTGAACGCGTGCATAATATCGTGTGTGGAGATTTGGCTATGAAGAAGCTGCATGTGAGGTGGGTGCTGTGATTGCTCACAGTCCACCAAAAGCGCATCTGGCTCAGCGTGCCAACATACTGTCTGACGATGTTTAATCACAATCGTCAAGACTTTTTGCACCGATTTGTGACTTTTCATGAAACGTGAATCAATCATTACACATCAGAGTAAAAACGACAGTCAGAACAATGGACAAAGGGTGGTGAAAGTGCCCTGAAGAAGGCAAAGATCATTTTGTTAGCTGGTAAGCTGAGGGCCCCTGTTTTTTTGGGATTTCCAAGGAATAATACTCAATGATTACTTGGAAAAAAGCAAACCATAATTAGACTCAATTCATTGCTGAATCGGTGAAACTTGTGTTGGGTGAAAAAAGATCAAGATTGTTACGCAAAAAAGTGCTTTTTCACCAGGATAATGCACCATCCCACCTATCAGCGATAACAATGGCGAAAGTGCATGAATTGGGCTCTAAATTATTTACTCATCCATCTTATTCTTCAGATGTAGCCCCAAGTGACTTCTTCCCGTTCCCTAACTCGAACCTTTGTATTGCTGGGAAGAAATTTTCATCAACTGATAAAAAGGTAGTAGCAGTGGTCAACGAGTATTTTTCAGAGTTAACAGAACCTATTTTGCTGATGGGATGGAAAAACTGGAGGATCAGACTACCGAGTGTATATCCCTCACAGGGGCTACGTCGAGAAGTAAGGTGAACTGTTCACAAAACAAACGTTTCTCCATGATTTTTTTACCAGACTTATCAAACCACTCTTGCACTGTGACAAGGTAGGCGATTAACCAGACTAGGTGACACGTTTTGATTGATTCACGATAATACCATGCCCACACCAATCGCAATTAACGATATCACTGGGTCAACACAGCAACACATAGGAGCCACGTGCTGCAGAGCTCCATATTGAAACATCTGCGCTGAACAGACACTTGTGCTTCCACCATCAGTATACTCTGTCGCCAGATTTGCAACAAATCGCCCATTATCCTGCTTTACAAAGCACGTTCTGTGATGAGTCGCAGAAGTCCAACACCTTGTCGCCCACTCACGGTTTCACTGTTCTTCCAGCACTTTCTATAGATGTTCGCGACAATAATATCTGAACCAGGTTCGCCACTTCTGAAATGTTAATTTCCAGGCACAGCGTCGAAATGATCTGTTTTCTGCCAAAGTCGCTTATTTTGTATACGAGTTCTTACACAAGAGGAAGAAGAGTTGGGCTAAAGGGTGGTGCAGCAACTGTCGTTGTAGGAAATCCGGACAGAAGCGAAACGATTAGCCTACAAGTTAATGCATTGAACAGAATATTTACTTATGTTCTACGAGGTGCATTCAAGTTCTAAGGCCTCCTATTTTTTTTCTAATTAACTACTCACCCGAAATCGATGAAACTGGCGTTACTTCTCGACGTAATCGTCCTGCAGACGTACACATTTTTCACAACGCTGACGCCATGATTCCATGGCAGCGGCGAAGGCTTCTTTAGGAGTCTGTTTTGACCACTGGAAAATCGCTGAGGCAATAGCAGCACGGCTGGTGAATGTGCGGCCACAGAGAGAGTCTTTCATTGTTGGAAAAAGCCAAAAGTCACTAGGAGCCAGGTCAGGTGAGTAGCGAGCATGAGGAATCACTTCAAAGTTGTTATCACGAAGAAACTGTTGCGTAACGTTAGCTCGATGTGCGGGTGAGTTGTCTCGGTGAAACAGCACACACGCAGCTCTTCCCGGACGTTTTTGTTGCAGTACAGGAAGGAATTTGTTCTTCAAAACATTTTCGTAGGATGCACCTGTTACCGTACTGCCCTTTGGAATGCAATGGGTAAGGATTACGCCCTCGCTGTCCCAGAACATGGACACCATCATTTTTTCAGCACTGGTGGTTACCCGAAATTTTTATGGTGGCAGTGAATCTGTGTGCTTCCATTGAGCTGACTGGCGCTTTGTTTCTGGATTGAAAAATGGCATCCACGTCTCATCCATTGTCACAACCGACGAAAAGAAAGTCCCATTCATGCTGTCGTTGAGCGTCAACATTGCTTGGCAACATGCCTCACGGGCAGCCGTGTGGCCGTCCGTCAGCATTCGTGGCACCCACCTGGATGACACTTTTCGCATTTTCAGGTCGTCATGCAGGATTGTGTGCACAGAACCCACAGAAATGCCTACTCTGGAGGCGGTCTGTTCAACAGTCATTCGGCAATCCCCCAAAACAATTCTCTCCACTTTCTCGATCATGTCGTCAGACCGGCTTGTGCGAGCCCGAGGTTGTTTTGGTTTGTTTTCACACGATGTTCTGCCTTCATTAAACTGTCGGACCCACGAACGCACTTTCGACACATCCATAACTCCATCACCACATGTCTCCTTCAACTGTCGATGAATTTCGATTGGTTTCACACCACGCAAATTCAGAAAACGAATGATTGCACGCTGTTCAAGTAAGGAAAACGTCGCCATTTTAAGTATTTAAAACAGTTCTCATTCTCGCCGCTGGCGGTAAAATTCCATCTGCCGTACGGTGCTGCCATCTCTGGGACGTATTGACAATGAACGCGGCCTCATTTTAAAACAATGCGCATGTTTCTATCTCTTTCCAGTCCGGAGAAAAAAAATCGGAGGCCTTAGAACTTGAATGCACCTCGTATTACTTAAGGCAGGCTGTTCCAACAGAGCTCCAGGGAGCCGCAGCGCTCCGGAGCGCTCACTGCGGCGGCTCGGAGCCCGCGTGGAGGGTGAAAGCGAACTCACTGCCCCCTGGCCGCATGCAGCCGCAACTGATGCAATAATCCGTGTTCAATGACAGCTATGACTAGCCGCGGGAGCCCTGTACCTCTATTGGAGGATACCTTTATATTCATTGAGAGGGATGGTCGTCCGCAGTGTCTTGTATGTCATAAAGTATTTAATTATGCGAAAAGGTACAATAGACGACGACATTATACGCGTCTACGATCTGGTAGAAGGCGTTGCACGCAGAGAATTGGTAGCCAGGCTTAAGAACGACACACCAGGAGACGTAAGTTTAAAAACGGTTTCGTAATACGGAGGGTATCAAAATATGCAACATAGTTCGTGTTCTGTAATGCGTTTATAATTTTCAGGTGAATGAGAGCGGAGAAAACACTACTGAATCTGCAGTTCGAGCAAGCTGCAGGGTCGCTCACATTATTGCGACGAGTGGCAAGCCGTTTTCGATGGGACCACTCGTAAAATCGTGCATGGTAGCAGTTGCAGAATGTTGGTTTCCAAAGGAGGTGCAGGCAATTGAAGGGGTTTGCCTATCGAAGCAGACAATGTCTCGTCGAATCCTGGACATGGCAGCGGATTTAGAAACACAGATCAGGAAAAAAGGCGGAGAGCTTTGTTGCATTTTCGCTAGCGCTTGGCGAAAGCACCGATATATAAGACTGTGCTTAGCTGAAGAACTTTTGGATGAGGTACCACTCGATTACACCGCCACAGGACGTGACATTTTTGAAGCCGTTTGTGAATCAGTGGACAATATGAATTATCCGTGGTATAACCTCCATTCTGTAGCGACATACGGTGCACCACAAATGATCGGGCGTCACCAAGGATTTGCTTCTCGTTTGAAAAATAAACTCAGGGACGAATTCGGGAAAGACAATTTGACTCTTCATTGTTTTATTCACCAAGAGGCACTGTGTGCTGAAACAGTAGAGCTAGGTGGCGTAATGAAAGATGTGAAGTGCGTGAATTTTGTGCGGCGTCACGGTATGAATCACGGATTCCTGAAAGATATGGAAGCGGAGTATGGGGATATATCTTACCACAGTGCAGTTCGTTTTCTGAGTCGGGGAAAAGTTGTTGATGTTTTCTTCGCCATTCGTGAGCAAATATCCCGTTCTCTCGAAATGAAAGGGGAAGAAATGCGTTGACTGAAAGATATGAAATGGATATCAGACCTGGCGTGCCTAGCTGACATAACTATGCATCTGAATAAATTAAATCTGTCATTGCAGGGCAAAGGGCAGCTAATCGTTGACATGCACGACCAGATCAAAGCGTTCATGGAAAAGTTACGTTTATTTGAGAGGCACATGAGTAATGAACATTTAACGTTCTTCAATCGCCTTGCTTCTTTAAAAATACCTGAAGGTACTACTTTCGGCGATTACCAAGCAAAGTTAAAGCAGCTCATCACGTCGTTTGAAACACGATTCCGAGACATCATTAGCTTGGAAATGGAACTTAAGGTGTTCAGCACTCGTTTTTCAGTTTCCCACGATGGTTGTCATCGTCACTTCAATTAGAGATTATTGATTTGCAAAGTTCAACTTTGTTGAAAGAGAGGTACTACAACACGTTGGATCTGTCACGATGGTATTGTTCCTTACAGCAAAGAACATTTCCCAAGCTTTACAACAATGCCTCTCAGATCATGTGCCAGTTTGGATCTACGTATTGTTGTGAGCAACTTTACTCAGCAATGAAAAGAGTAAATAGTAAGGAATGATCGTTTCTTCAGGCTGCAACAATGAAGCCCATCCTCCGCATTAACGCTGCGAACACTTTGACACCTGATATTTCCGATCTTGTAATGAAAATAAAATGTCAAGGAACAGAGGCCCAATAAAGTTAGTATGCAATTTCTTGTAAAACAGTTGTTTCTTATTTATTTCCTGAACATCGTATTTCCTGGTGTATCGTGTTACCACGTCTTAGCAGCTAAGAGTATGAGGTTGTCGATCTTGTAAGACGCATCTGGCACATCAAAACGCCTGCCTCAGCCAGGCGTGCCGGCGTGCGGGCCCACTTAAATGGTCACAGCGAGCGACACGGCTCCCTGGAGCAGGGAGCGCTCCGCGGCTCACAACTGAGCCGGCGAGTTGGAACAGCCTGACTTAAGGCATACAAAGACTCATTACAAATAGTGCAGCAAGAGATAAGAGTCCAGCTATCATAATGTCAACAAGGCTGAGGCGCTATGGACCGAGCACGATTGATGGTGTGAGTGCCACGACTAGGCGGTTCCTGCACAGTGCCACGTAGTGGAGAGGCTCCAAGTGTAAACGGCTGCCTGCCTGCCACTTGCTGTCCTGTACTGCAGGGGCAGAAGGCGCTGCTGGTACAGAGGCTCTGGGGGTGTGGCGCAGCGGGCGCGCCCCACTGGATCCGCCAGATCCTGCACGCCTGTCATCGGCATATGACGGGAACTTGTAACTCCACTGCCAACTTTAGCGCCTGTGGGGTGGTATCGTTATGTGACGCCACAGCTTATGCCAGTGGGTTTCCCCATTTGCAGCCTGCATCCTCGCTAGAATGATGCTCCTTTTCTCACTGCCCAACTTATTTCTCTTGCCATGTCACATGCTTGCAACGCTACCAGGGTTCATTCAGAGTCGCGCTCAGCAGTGGGCACGAAGTTTTTGGTCACCAGTGAAGATTGACAGAGAATTTGCAGACAAACTTGATCAGTGATTTCTTAAATAGCCTGCATTTGTTCCTCCTAGATTAACTGCACCAGTGTTCGACATGTTTCTGACAAACCGACACCACACATTGTTACAAGGTGTCCCACTTGCCCTCTGTGGATTTATTTCGTTTCGTCATGATGATGCCCCAGCTCTCTTTATACATCTTGTTGGTGAATATCTGCATCAGACTTCCAGTAATGAGGAGGTCGTATTTCAGAACTAGCTCACTCGTCTGATCATTCATGATTTGGTTTTCTTTTGGGACCATGTGAAAAGTGTTCAGTGGGACATAAGCTGAGCGGACTAAAGATTAGACACGCTAAAGACGTCATTAAAAATGGTTCAAATCGCTCTAAGCAGTATGGGACTTAACATTTGAGGTCATCAGTCCCCTAGACTTAGAACTACTTAAACATAACCAACCTAAGGACGTCACACACATCCATGCCTGAGACAGGATTCGAACCTGCGACTATAGCAGTAGTGCAGTTCTGGACTGAAGCGCCTATAAAATGGTTCAAATGGCTCTGAGGTCATAAGTCCCCTAGACATACAACTACGTAAACCTAACTAACCTAAGGACATCACACACATCCATGCCCGAGGCAGGATTTGACCGTAGCAGTAGCGCGGTTCCTGACTGAAGCGCCTAGAAAATGGTTCAAATGGCTGTGAGCACTATGGGACTTAACATCTGAGGTCATCAGTCGCCTAGAACTTAGAACTACTTGAACCTAACTAACCTAAGGACATCACACACTTCCATGCCCGACACGGGATTTGACCGCAGCAGTAGCGCGGTTCATCTACATCTACATCTACATCCATACTCCGCAAGCCACCTGACGGTGTGTGGCGGAGGGTACCTTGAGTACCTCTATCGGTTCTCCCTTCTATTCCAGTCTCGTATTGTTCGTGGAAAGAAGGATTGTCGGTATGCTTCTGTGTGGGCTCTAATCTCTCTACCGAGCGAGGTGGCGCAGTGGTTCGACACTGGACTCGCATTCGGAAGGACGACGGTTCAATCCCGCGTCCGGCCATCCTGATTTAGGTTTTCCGTGATTTCCCTGAATCACTCCAGGCAAATGCCGGGATGGTTCCTCTGAAAGGGCACGGCCGACTTCCTTCCCCATCCTTCCCTAATCCGATGAGACCGATGACCACGCTGTCTGGTCTCCTTCCCCAAAAGAACCATCTAATCTCTCTGATTTTATCCTCATGGTCTCTTCGCGAGATATACGTAGGAGGGAGCAATATACTGCTTGACTCTTCGGTGAAGGTATGTTCTCGAAACTTTGACAAAAGCCCGTACCGACCTACTGAGCGTCTCTCCTGCAGAGTCTTCCACTGGAGTTTATCTATCATCTCCGTAACGCTTTCGCGATTACTAAATGATCCTGTAACGAGGCGCGCTGCTCTCCGTTGGATCTTCTCTATGTCTTGTATCAACCCTAGCTGGTACGGATCCCACACTGCTGAGCAGTATTCAAGCAGTGGGCGAACAAGCGTACTGTAACCTACTTCCTTTGTTTTCGGATTGCATTTCCTTAGGATTCTTCCAATGAATCTCAGTCTGGCATCTGCTTTACCGACAATCAACATTATATGATCATTCCATTTTAAATCACTCCTAATGCGTACTCCCAGATAATTTATGGTATTAACTGCTTCCAGTTGCTGACTTGCTATTTTGTAGCTAAATGATAAAGGATCTATCTTTCTGTGTATTCGCAGCACATTACACTTGTCTACATTGAGATTCAGTTGTCATTCCTCGCCGATACCCCAGGAGCAACAGTGTCCCTAATTTGCTGGGAAGTGGCGGTGCGGTCCCCTACGGCACTGCGTAGGATCCTACGGTCTTGGCGTGCATCCGTGCGTCGCTGTGGTCCGGTCCCAGGTCGACGGGCATGTGCACCTTCCGCCGACCACTGGCGACAACATCGATGTACTGTGGAGACCTCACGCCCCACGTGTTGAGCAATTCGGCGGTACGTCCACCCGGCCTCCCGCATGCTCACTATACGCCCTCGCTCAAAGTCCGTCAACTGCACATACGGTTCACGTCCACGCTGTCGCGGCATGCTACCAGTGTTAAAGACTGCGATGGAGCTCCATATGCCACGGCAAACTGGCTGACACTGACGGCGGCGGTGCACAAATGCTGCGCAGCTAGCGCCATTCGACGGCCAACACCGCGGTTCCTGGTGTGTCCGCTGTGCCGTGCGTGTGATCATTGCTTGTACAGCCCTCTCGCAGTGTCCGGAGCAAGTATGGTGGGTCTGACACACCGGTGTCAATGTGTTCTTTTTTCCATTTCCAGGAGTGTACGTCGGACCCGCGTGTCGCCACTGTCAGTGATTGCAGACCGAGTGCTGCCACACGGTGGGTCTAGAGAGACTTCCTAGCAATCGCCCCAGTTGCACAGCCGACTTTGCTAGCGATGGTTCACTGACAAAATACGCTCTCACTTACCGAGACGATAGTTAGCATAGCCTTCAGCTACGTCATTTGCTACGACCTAGCAAGGCGCCATTACCAGTTACTATTGATGCTGTAAAACATGTACCGTCAAGAGCGACGTTCACCATTTATGGATTAAAGTTAAGTATTCCACCAGCTACGTCCATTTTTATAAACTCTAATTTCCTTGTCCTGTTCCAGACCTCACGCCAGCCTGCGTGAGCTAAAACGCGTGCCTTTCGGCTTCCTCTCATAACTGGTGTTGGCTCTCCTGCCAACCCACAACACAATTAACTACACATGTTTTGGGTTACAGTCGTATAATTTCATGACAGTCTGTGGCCGGCTGGGTTCTAGAGCTGTAGCTATGATTTCCGTTGCAGTTCAAAAAGTAGCATTAGTCAAGTCGTTCCTAGTGTGAAGGATGCTAACGTGTTAAACAATTTGCCTGCAAAGGATATGCAACCGAAACATCGTAATACACAAATTAAAACGAAACGGAAATAAATAACAACCATTGCGGGAAACTCATTTCTGCAAGATGATAATGTTATCTTTGGGGGACGCGAAAGTCCGATAGTACAGAACGGGCTGGTGTGCCGCGTTTTAACTACCGCTGCTTGCCCCTCGTAAGGAGGACTCGTAGAGGACACACACATGAAACAAATGCATTGATAGACACACACATACGTATGTACACATTATGTGGTCAAGGTCTCCTGATGCTCATTTCTTTTCGTTGTAGAGTTGAGAATCATTTAAATAATAACGTGAAGACCCTCATTTTTCTGCTATCGCTGGTGTATCCTATACAATAAGTTCCGATATAATGATGCAAAACTTGTTCCCAGTATTCATGAACCGTTGTTAGTAGCTGTTACAAGTTTTTATTTCCGTCTTGATGTGATGTAACCGACGCTCCAGTTCTTTGCAGAGACGTCTAGTGGTGTTCAGGTCGTGACTGTCAGCTGGCCAGTCCAGCAAGTCCAGACGACTATCTCAGAATCACAGTGCAGTTATAAAGAGAGCTTCTGTGGAGGTGGCGATAGCTTCCAAGGACGATGGAAGGCAAACGTGTCAGTGGGTGATCAGGAGCGCTGGTTGGGGAATGAGTGACTCGAAAGCTATAAATGAAAATGGGAAAATTAAATTTTACCTAGTCATTATTTTTGTAGTTGTTTTTTTTTCTCCGGACCGGAAAGAGATAGAAACATGCGCATTGTTTTAAAATGAGGCCGCGTTCATAGTCAATACGTCCCAGAGATGGCAGCACCGTACGGCAGATCGAATTTTACCGCCAGCGGCGAGAATGAGAACTGTTTTAAATACTTAAAATGGCGACGTTTTCCTTACTTGAACAGCGTGCAATCATTCGTTTTCTGAATTTGCGTGGTGTGAAACCAATTGAAATTCATCGACAGTTGAAGGAGACATGTGGTGATGGAGTTATGGATGTGTTGAAAGTGCGTTCGTGGGTGTGACAGTTTAATGAAGGCAGAACATTGTGTGACAACAAACCGAAACAACCTCGGGCTCGCACAAGCCGGCCTGACGACATGATCGAGAAAGTGGAGAGAATTATTTTGGGGGATCGCCGAATAACTGTTGAACAGATCGCCTCCAGAGTTGGCATTTCTGTGGGTTCTGTGCACACAATCCTGCATGACGACCTGAAAATGCGAAAAGTGTCATCCAGGTGGGTGCCACGAATGCTGACGGACGGCCACACGGCTGCCCGTGTGTCATGTTGCCACGCAATGTTGACGCGCAACGACAGCATGAATGGGACTTTCTTTTCGTCGGTTGTGACAATGTATGAGACGTGTATACCATTTTTCAATCCAGAAACAAAGCGCCAGTCAGCTCAATGGAAGCACACAGATTCACCGCCACCAAAAACATTTCGGGAAACTGCCAGTGCTGAAAAAATGATGGTGTCCATGTTCTGGGACAGTGAGGGCGTAATCCTTACCCATTGCGCTCCTTAGGGCACTACGGTAACAGGTGCATCCTACGAAAATGTTTTGAAGAACAAATTCCTTCCTGCACTGCAACAAAAACGTCCGTGAAGGGCTGCGCGTGTGCTGTTTCACCGAGACAACGCACCCGCACATCGAGCTAACGTTACGCAACAGTTTCTTCGTGACAACAACTTTGGAGTGATTCCTCATGCTCCCTACTCACCTGACCTAGCTCCTAGTGACTTTTGGCTTTTTCCAACAATGAAAGACACTCTCCGTGGCCGCACATTCACCAGCCGTGGTGCTATTGCCTCAGCGATTTTCCAGTGGTCAAAACAGACTCCTAAAGAAGCCTTCGCCGCTGCCACGGAATCATGGCGTCAGCGTTGTGAAAAATGTGTACGTCTGCAGGGCGATTACGTCGAGAAGTAACGCCAGTTTCATCGATTTCGGGTGAGTAGTTAATTACAAAAAAAAATCGGTGGCCTTAGATCTTGAATGCACCTCGTACTACGTGGAAAAGGCGGTACATTCGCAACTGTTGCTCAAAGTGACGTCCCTAACTTCTGTTCGGACATGACATCGTAGCACAAACGTCTGCCATACCGGTTGGAACAACTCCAGAGTTACGAACTTCCAGCATACTGCACTAACTTGGGCCAGCAACTTCTGTTAATCAATAGAACGAAAAACCAGTCCAAGTTGCAAATATTTTATTTTTCATTCGATGACTAGATTCGGGCCGAGACCTATTTCCAAATCAACATAACAAAGTCGAAAATTGCATTGTGATGTACATTACACATTTTTCGACATTTTAGGAAATGTCATTTTCGACTCTGTTATGTTGATTTAGAACAGCTGTTGGCCCGAAACTAGTCATCGAATGTAAAATAAAATATTTGCAGCTTGGAGTGGTTTTTCGTTCTGTTAACTCCAAAGTTCTGTTAACTCCAATTTAGTATTGGAGGGCAGTGTGGAGGGTAAAAATCATAGGGGGAGACC
The DNA here is from genome assembly GCF_023864275.1 of Schistocerca cancellata. Classification (NCBI taxonomy): domain Eukaryota; kingdom Metazoa; phylum Arthropoda; class Insecta; order Orthoptera; family Acrididae; genus Schistocerca; species Schistocerca cancellata. The sequence goes on along the minus strand of NC_064628.1, from coordinate 13,203,824 downwards.
AAGAGATGAATACACTAAGCAGATTCAGAAGGATGTAGGTTGCAGTAGGTACTGAGAGATGAAGAAGCTTGCACAGGATAGAGTAGCATGGAGAGGTGCATCAAACCAGTCTCAGGACTGAAGACCACAACAACAACAACAACACAACTCCAAAGTTGTTTGAACAATGTCACAAGCAGCGAAAATCCCTTACAGGAGGGACTCATCGACATGTGAGCTCACCTGACGAAAAATGAGTCACGTCAGTGATCAGCCACGGATGAATCATTCAGTCTTTGTAGATGGCGCAGCGACCAAGTCACGTGCTCAACGGTACGCGCGCGCTCTCTCTCTGTGTCTACTTGAGCATGAGCCGTAGCGATCAGTGAGACAGTCATGATTCAAGCGGACATCGTGCGTAAACATGGGAATGCCAAGGCCATGACAGAGTGGCAGAAAAGAACAATTGTGTTTGGCTGTGCCCATGGCCATAGGGTGTGTGAAGTGCTGAACTGTTGGTTTTTCGCGGCCGAATGTTCAGCGTGTCTACAAGCAGTGGTGCAGCACATCTGGCGGCGAAACATGACATCAGAATTGTGGTGGGGAAGACTGAGACGCGTTTACGGCTTGTGAATCAAAATCACTTCCAAACCCCGCAGGAATTTCTACAGGGCCATCCCAACCTGTTTGCGAGAGAACGTTACGACGAGAACTGCATGCAATGAACATTTGGAGTTGATCAACTCGCAAGACGGCATTGCTCACACAGGCAGATAAATCGGACAACAGCAAAGGGAATCGGGCTGGAAGAATGTGTGACTGGTTTTCTGAACACTATCACCCTCTGTTACATCTCGACTGGTCTAAAAATTCAGCTAAATGAATCCCATGGAAAATCTGTGTGACATGTTGGAGCAGTGGGATAAACGCCACCAGCATCGCCGCAGTTTGGTGGAATTGTGATCAAATCCTCAACGAGTGGCTTAACTTTGATTTGATGTGGCTCCACAACCTTGTGCATTCACTTCCTAACCGAATCCAGATGGCTCTTAAGTCCAGGGGTGGAAATACATGGTATTAAATGAAGCTTGTAGTGACGTCTGCCGGCCGCTGTGGCCGAGCAGTTATAGGCGCATCGGCCTCTGTGGCCGAGCGCTTCTAGGCGCTTCAGTCTGGAACCGCGAGACCGCTACAGCCGCAGGTTCGAATCCTGCCTTGGGCATGGATGTGTGTGATGTCCTTAGTTTAGTTAGGTTCAAATAGTTCTAAGTTCTAGGGGACTGATGACCTCAGATGTTAAGTCCCATAGTGCTCAGAGCCATTTGAACCGTTTTCTAGGCGCTTCAGTCCGGAACCGCGCTACTGCTACGGTCAAATCCTGTCTCGGGCATGGATGTGTGTGATGTCCTTAGGTTAGTTAGGTTCAAGTAGTTGTAAGTTCTAGGCGACTTATGACCTCAGATGTTAAGTCCCATAGTGATCAGAGGCATTTGAACCATTTTCTAGGCGCTTCAACATGTCGTGTCGTCGTAACTGCCGTCTGCTTCACGTCTGCTGTGCAGCGAGCTACCTTAATTTAAGTATTAACTGTATTTTTCTTACTTGTCACTTCTTCTTCCGTGTGTATTTGCTTTTAGGAAGCTTTAATTTTCGAGTGCTCTTAATAGTGTTCCATAGATTTCGTGTTTGTTTTGAATACAGTCAGAGAGAGTTCCTGTAGTCAACCATAGTGCCAGTAGTGCTAGTGTTTGTTTTCAATACAGTCCAGAGACAGGTAGTGCTATTTTCATTGTTTTCTACAAGAAGTGGCTAGCAACCACAGTTTAGTGAATAAGCAGCCGCCTTTAGTGAATTAGCAGTCTAGTTAAAGGTTGATTAACTCTCTTCAGTAAATTGTTTCCTTAGGATGGATAGGATGTGTGACTGCTGTGTACGGACGCAGGAGGAGCTGGCCACTGTTCGCGAACAGCTGGGCGTGTTGATGGCCGCGGTCAGCCGTCTTCAGGCTGCTGCCTCGGAGTGTAGCGGCAGTGGGGAGTCTGGTTCGTCGCAAGGTACACCCCAGGTGTTACATGCTTCACCCACTGTCCCTGCTGTCGAGACATCTTCGCGGGTACCGGGCGCGGTTGGGCCACCCTCTCCCCAAGGGGAGTGGCGGGTTCAGCGGCGTTCGCGGCGCACGAGGCGGAAGGTCAATGTGGAGGCTGGCCGTGTGGCATCGCCCGCTCTGCCTGTGAGGGTACATGTGGCTTCTCCTTCAGCAAGGTCCGAGCAGGCACACGGGGGGAGGGGTTTATTAGTTATTGGAAGCTCCAACGTTAGGCGGGTGATGGAGCCCCTTAGGGAAATAGCGAGAAGGTCGGGGAAGAAGGCCAGTGTTCACTCTGTCTGCTTGCCGGGGGGTCTCATCCGAGATGTGGAGGAGGCCCTACCGGCGGCGATAGAGAGCACTGGGTGCACCCGACTGCAAATTGTTGCTCATGTCGGCACCAATGACTCCTGCCGTCTGGGTTCAGAGGTCATCCTCAGTTCGTACAGGCGGTTGGCGGAATTGGTGAAGGCGGAAAGCCTCGCTCGCGGGGTGGAATCAGAGCTAACTATTTGTAGTATCGTTCCCAGAACCGATCGCGGTCCTCTGGTTTGGAGCCGAGTGGAAGGCTTAAACCAGAGGCTCAGACGATTCTGCGGAGATCTGGGGTGCAAATTTCTCGACCTCCGCTATCGGGTGGAGAAATGTAGGGTCCCCCTGAATAGGTCAGGCGTGCACTACACGCCGGAAGCGGCTACAAGGGTAGCGGAGTACGTGTGGAGTGCACATGGGTTTTTTTTAGGTTAGAGAATCCCCTCCCTAGGCCCGACAAGACGCCTCCTGAGACGCGGCAAGATAGGAGTAGGCAAAATGCAACAGGGAATAACAATATTAATGTGCTAATAGTAAACTGCAGGAGCGTCTATAGAAAGGTCCCAGAACTGCTCTCATTAATAAACGATCACAACACCCATATAGTACTAGGGACAGAAAGTTGGCTGAAACCAGACGTAAACAGTAACGAAATCCTAAACTCAGATTGGAATGTATACTGCAGAGACAGGCTGAACAGTGAAGGGGGAGGCGTGTTTATAGCGATAAGAGGTGCAATAGTATCGAAGGAAATTGACGGAGATCCGAAATGTGAAATGATTTGGGTGAAGGTCGCGGTTAAAGCAGCCTCAGACATGGTAATTGGATGTCTCTATAGGCCCCCTGGCTCAGCAGCTGTTGTGGCTGAGCACCTGAAGGATAATTTGGAAAATATTTCGAGTAGATTTCCCCACCGTGTTATAGTTCTGGGTGGAGATTTTAATTTGCCGGATATAGACTGGGAGACTCAGACGTTCATAACGGGTGGCAGGGACAAAGAATCCAGTGAAATTTTTTTAAGTGCTTTATCTGAAAACTACCTTGAGCAGTTAAACAGAGAACCGACTCGTGGCGATAACATATTAGACCTTCTGGTGACAAACAGACCCGAACTATTTGAAAAAGTTAACGCAGAACAGGGAATCAGCGATCATAAAGCGGTTACGGCATCGATGATTTCAGCCGTAAATAGGAATATTAAAGAGGGTAGGAAGATTTTTCTGTTTAGAAAAAGTGACAAAAAGCAGATTTCAGAGTACCTGTTGGCTCAACACAAAAGTTTTGTCTCAAGTACTGATAGTGTTGAGGATCAGTGGACAAAGTTCAAAACCATCGTACAATATGCGTTAGATGAGTATGTGCCAAGCAAGATCGTAAGAGATGGAAAAGAGCCACCGTGGTACAACAACCGAGTTAGAAAACTGCTGCGGAAGCAAAGGGAACTTCACAGCAAACATAAACATAGCCAAAGCCTTGCAGACAAACAAAAATTACGCGAAGCGAAATGTAGTGTGAAGAGAGCTATGCGAGAGGCGTTCAATGAATTCGAAAGTAAAGTTCTATGTACTGACTTGACAGAAAATCCTAAGAAATTTTGGTCTTATGTCAAAGCGGTAGGCGGATCAAAACAAAATGTCCAGACACTCTGTGACCAAAATGGTAGTGAAACAGAGGATGACAGACTAAAGGCCGAAATACTAAATGTCTTTTTCCAAAGTTGTTTCACAGAGGAAGATTGCACTGTAGTTCCTTCTCTAGATTGTCGCACAGATGACAAAATGGTAGATATCGAAATAGACGACAGAGGGATAGAGAAACAATTAAAATCGCTCAAAAGAGGAAAGGCCTCTGGACCTGATGGGATACCAGTTCAATTTTACACAGAGTACGCGAAGGAACTTGCCCCCCTTCCTGCAGCGGTGTACCGTAGGTCTCTAGAAGAGCGTAGCGTTCCAAAGGATTGGAAAAGGGCACAGGTCATCCCCGTTTTCAAGAAGGGACGTCGAACAGATGTGCAGAACTATAGACCTATATCTCTAACGTCGATCAGTTGTAGAATTTTGGAACACGTATTGTGTTCGAGTATAATGACTTTTCTGGAGACTAGAAATCTACTCTGTAGGAATCAGCATGGGTTTCGAAAAAGACGGTCATGTGAAACCCAGCTCGCGCTATTCGTCCACGAGACTCAGAGGGCCATAGACACGGGTTCACAGGTAGATGCCGTGTTTCTTGACTTCCGCAAGGCGTTCGATACAGTTCCCCACAGTCGTTTAATGAACAAAGTAAGAGCATATGGACTATCAGACCAATTGTGTGATTGGATTGAGGAGTTCCTAGATAACAGGACGCAGCATGTTATTCTCAATGGAGAGAAGTCTTCCGAAGTAAGAGTAATTTCAGGTGTGCCGCAGGGGAGTGTCATAGGACCGTTGCTATTCGCAATATACATAAATGACCTGATGGATGACATCGGAAGTTCACTGAGGCTTTTTGCAGATGATGCTGTGGTGTATCGAGAGGTTGTAACAATGGAAAATTGTACTGAAATGCAGGAGGATCTGCAGCGAATTGACGCATGGTGCAGGGAATGGCAACCGTCTCCCGCACACCGTTAGGCCGTCTTCCGCTCACGCCCCAACATCGTGCAGCCCGCCTCCAGTGGTGTCGCGACAGGCGTGAATGGAGGGACGAATGGAGACGTGTCGTCTTCAGCGATGAGAGTCGCTTCTGCCTTGGTGCCAATGATGGTCGTATGCGTGTTTGGCGCCGTGCAGGTGAGCGCCACAATCAGGACTGCATACGACCGAGGCACACAGGGCCAACACCCGGCAACATGGTGTGGGGAGCGATCTCCTACACTGGCCGTACACCACTGGTGATCGTCGAGGGGACACTGAATAGTGCACGGTACATCCAAACCGTCATCGAACCCATCGTTCTACCATTCCTAGACCGGCAAGGGAACTTGCTGTTCCAACAGGACAATGCACGTCCGCATGTATCCCGTGCCACCCAACGTGCTCTAGAAGGTGTAAGTCAACTACCCTGGCCAGCAAGATCTCCGGATCTGTCCCCCATTGAGCATGTTTGGGACTGGATGAAGCGTCGTCTCACGCGGTCTGCACGTCCAGCACGAACGCTGGGCCAACTGAGGCGCCAGGTGGAAATGGCATGGCAAGCCGTTCCACAGGACTACATCCAGCATCTCTACGATCGTCTCCATGGGAGAATAGCAGCCTGCATTGCTGCGAAAGGTGGATATACACTGTACTAGTGCCGACATTGTGCATGCTCTGTTGCCTGTGTCTATGTGCCTGTGGTTCTGTCAGTGTGATCATGTGATGTATCTGACCCCAGGAATGTGTCAATAAAGTTTCCCCTTCCTGGGACAATGAATTCACGGTGTTCTTATTTCAATTTCCAGGAGTGTATTTTAACGGACCGCGGCCTATTTAAAGGCTACCACCTAGCAAGCGTGGTGTCTGGCGGTGACACCACAAATTGGTTAAACGTTTTACCTGAAAATGGCGAAACAACCTAAATGTCACACTACACAAAATAACAATAAAATTCAAATTAATAACAGCCAATGCGGTAAACTTATTTATTTCAAGATGTTTATCAAGGCTCCAAACCGTGTTGCAACTAAAATAACAGCATCAGCTGACCTCTCGTGCCGGACCAGGATCCGAAATTCGCGGGTACTGCCCTTACGGCCTATCCAGCCACAACTCACTACCCGTTCTCACAGCTTAAGTTCTGCTAGTAGATTTCGCCTGCTTTCGAAATTTCACAGAAGCTCTCTTGTATACTGTACTGTGGAAGGAAGACTATCACAGAGAAATGGTTTGCCTCGGGCTAGAGCTTGCTCCCAGAATGAATCTTTCACTCTGCAGCAAAAGAGGGCGCGCGTTATATTATAATTGTGAGTCGGGTCCGAACCCAGAAGCTTGTACTGAGGAGTAGCGGGCCACTAACATAAGAAGCATGAAATTTGGGAGAAGTTACTAACCAATCCGACGCTGTGAGAATGAGTCGTGAGTCGCAGCTACTGGATAGTTCAGTAGGGAGGCAAGATCACTATCGACCTACTGGCATACATACACTATTTGATCAAAAGTATCCGGACATCCCCAAAAACACACGTTTTTGTATTAGGTGCATTGTGCTGCCACCTGCTGCCAGGTACTCCATATCAGCGACCCCAGTAGTCATGACACATCATGAGAGAGCAGAATGGGGCGCTCCGCGGAACTCACGGACTTCGAACGTGGTCAGGTGATTGGGTGTCACTTGTGTCATACGCTTGTATGCGAGATCTCCACACTCCTAAACACCCGTAGGTCCACTGTTTCCGATGTGACAGGGAAGTCGAAACGTGAAGGGACACGTACAGCACAAAAGCGTACAGGCCGACCTCGTCTGTTGACTGACAGAGACCGCCGACAGTTGAAGACGGTCGTAATGTGTAATAGGCAGACATCTATCCACAGGAGTTCCAAAGTGCATCAGGATCCACTGCAAGCACTATGACAGTTAGGCGGGAGGCTAGAAAACTTGGATTTCATGGTCGAACGGCTGCTCATAAGCCACACATCACGCCGGTAAATGTCAAATGACGCCTCGCTTGGTGTAAGGAGCGTAAACATTGGACGATTGAACAGTCGAAAAACGTTGTGTGGAGTGATGAATCACGGTACACAATGTGGCTATCCGATGGCAGGATGTGGGTATGGCGAATGCGCGGTGAAAGTCATCTGCTCGCATGTGTGTTGCCAACAGTAAAATTCGGAGGCGGTGATGTTATGGTGTGGTCGTGTTTTTCATGGAGGCGGCTCGCACCCCTTGTTGTTTCGCTTGGCACTATCACAGCACAGGCCTACATTGATGTGTTCAGCACCTTCTTGCTTCCCACTGTTGAAGAGCAATTCGAGGATGGCGTCTGCATCTTTCAACACCATCGAGCACCTGTTCATAATGCACGGCCTTTGGCGGGGTGATTACACGACAATAACATCCCTGGAATGGACTGGCCTGCACAGAGTCCTGACCTGAATCCTACAGAACACATTTAGGGTGTTTTGGAACGCCGACTTCGGGACAGGCCTCACCGACCGACATCGATACCTCTCCTCAGTGCAGCACTCCGTGAAGAATGAGCTGCCATTCTCCAAGAAACCTTCCAGCACCTGATTGAACGACTGCCTGCGAGAGTGGAAGCTTTCATCAAGGCTAAGGGTGGGCCATATTGAATTCCAGCATTACCGATGGAGGGCGCCACGAACTTGCAAGTCATTTTCAGCTAGGTGCCGGATACTTTTGATCACATAAGTGATTGAGAAATTCTCATTAGCCTCCAAAGGGCACAGCACAAGAAACGAAATCGGAACTACGCCAAGCTATACCGACTTCGCAGAGCCCATCTACCGCCGTCTGCTGAGTTTCACGAAGCACAGTCAAAGTCCATATATGTATCATTACAAGATCCACAACTTAGAAACCCGAAGCAGCTACAATAGCAGAAGACAGAATCCGCTCCTCCAGTCGCCCATTTATTCAGTCTAAACTCCACACTTGATTGAAATGTAGCTCTTTGAAGTGGTAGTAGAAAATTACACGCACATTTAGCTGACATTTTGGGTCAGTTCAGTTGAGTTGTTTATGCACGTGCAGAGCTCGCTACCTTTGTGTACGGATTTGAAGGGATGTAGAGATGTCGAATGAAGATACACGTCTTGGCATATTATGCGTCGAGCAGACGTGCGGAACAATAGATGACAAATTAAGGAAGTTTCATTTAATTTATTGACTTTCGTTGCACAAGTCACTCATTCAGTTGCTTATTACGTTAGTGGAACGTTTGATGACTACAACAAATTTTGTAATACCACACATAGAACGTAATAGCTGATACCAAATCATAATAAAACAGCATGGTGATCAGTAGCAAATACAATTCTTTTAGACTGTCGAAAAAAAGGTAAAGAAGAGTACAAATACAGAAGTTTGTTCTAGAATGATACTAGGACATTATACGTGTAGATTACACTCTCTTGAGAAGTCCGCAATTGTTTTATAAGATGTTCCATCCACAATAGCATTTGTTTATTGTTTTATTTATTTCTTCACATCTGCACGATAGAATGGGGGTCGTTCAAATGATAGACATTAAATGCTCAACCTTCCAAACTGACGTTGACCATTTTTTTTAAGTAAGCTGCATAGAATCTCTCATCCAACATTAGAATTATAAGAAATTATTGATCTTTTTATTTCGATAGTGGTCTCGTTGTCTTCTGTGAAATTTGATGCTGGTCTTGGTACCTTTTTCTGATACGAAAGAAAAATTAACCGGTGGAGGAATCGTGTTATTCGGGTGGCTTCTAATCATTATTCAATGAAATAAAGTTTCTGAATTTCGAAACAAAATGTTCAAATGTGTGTGAAATCTTATGGGACTTAACTGCTAAGGTCATCAGTCCCTAAGCTTACACACTACTTAACCTAAATGCTCCTAAGGACAGACACACACCCCCATGCCCGAGGGAGGACTCGAATCTCCGCCGAGAGCAGCCGCACAGTCCATGACTGCAGCGTCTGAGACCGCTCGGCTAATCCCGAGCGGCAATTTCGAAACAACTATATTCACTAATATTTACACACATTGAGCTACTAACAAACGATTCTTCTGCCTTCGGCAATATTGCAAAACAGTTTCATTTACAACGTCTATAGATTGAAGAAATAATCACCTACAATGAAAGTGAGGTTGAGCTACTAACAAACGATACTTCTGCCTTCGGCAATATTGCAAAACCGTTTCATTTACAACGTCTATAGATAGAAGAAATAATCACCGACAATGAAAGTGAGGAATAGGAGTGCGGTTAAAATTAACAGGGAAAGAATATCAATGACAAGATTCATTGATGACATTGCTGTCCTCAGTGGAAAGGGAGATAGAATTACAGGGCCCATTGAACGAAGTAATTAGTATGCTGAGAACAGAAAATGGAGTGAGGGTAAAGCGTAGACTAAAGTAACGAGTAGTGGCAGAAATCTGACTAGCAACAGTTTTAATATCAAAATTGGAGACTGCGGAGTAGACGAAGTTAAGGAATTAATCTGCCTAGGAAGCAACATAGCACGTGAGATACAAAGCAAGGAGGTCGTAAATAACGGACTTGCACAGGTAAAAAAGAGACTTTCTGGTCAAAAGAAAAACGTGCTAGTATCGAACATATGCCTTAATTTGAAGAAATAAATTTCTGAGTAAGTACATTTGACAACAGCATTGAATGGAAATGAATCATGGAGTGAAGGATAACAGAAAAGAATCGTAAGAGATTTGGTGCTATACAACGATGTTGATAGGTGAACTGAGAAGAAATGAGTTGGTTCTCCACAAAATATGTGACTAGAGGAACAGCTGCAAACTTTCACAGTACGAAGGGTCTAGGCAGTTGGACATGCGTTAAGACATTGTTGTTGTGGTCTTCAGTCCTGAGACTGGTTTGATGCAGCTCTCCACGCTAATCTATCCTGTGCAAGCTTCTTCATCTCCCAGTACCTACTGCAACCTACATCCTTCTGAATCTGCTTAGTGTATTCATCTCTTGGTCACCATCTACGATTTTTACCCTCCACGCTGCCCTCCAGTACTAAACTGGTGATCCCTTGATGCCTCAGAGCATGTCCTACCAACTGATCCCTTCTTCTAGTCGAGTTGTGCCACAAACTTCTCTTCTCCCCAATCCTATTCAATACTTCCTCATTAGTTATGTGATCTACCCATCTAATCTTCAGCATTCTTCTGTAGCACCACATTTCGAAAGTTTCTATTCTCTTCTTGTCCAAACTAGTTATCGTCCATGTTTCACTTCCATACATGGCTACACTCCATACAAATACTTTCAGAAACGACTTCCTGACACTTAAATCTATACTCGATGTTAACAAATTCCTCTTCTTGAGAAACGCTTTCCTTGCCATTGCCAGTCTACATTTTATATCCTCTCTACTTCGACCATCATCAGTTATTTTACTCCCTAAATAGCAAAACTCCTTTACTACTTTAAGTGTCTCATTTCCTAATCTAATACCCTCACCATCACCCGACTTAATTCGACTACATTCCATTATCCTCGTTTTGTTTTTGTTGATGTTCATCTTATATCCTCCCTTCAAGACACCATCCATTCCATTCAACTGCTCTTCCAAGTCCTTTGCTGTCTCTGACAGAATTACAATGTCATCGGCGAACCTCAAAGTTTTTACTTCTTCTCCATGGATTTTAATACCTACTCAGAATTTTTCTTTTGTTTCCTTTACTGCTTGCTCAATATACAGATTGAATAACATCGGGGAGAGGCTACAAACCTGTCTTACTCCCTTCCCAACCTCTGCTTCCCTTTCATGTCCCTCGACTCTTACAACTGCCATCTGGTTTCTGTACAAATTGTAAATAGCCTTTCGCTCCCTGTATTTTACCCCTGCCACCTTTAGAATTTGAAAGAGAGTATTCCAGTCAACATTGTCAAAAGCTTTCTCTAAGTCTACAAACGCTAGAAACGTAGGTTTGTCTTTCCTTAATCTTTCGTCTAAGATAAGTCGTAAGGTCAGTATTGCCTCACGTGTTCCAGTATTTCTACGGAATCCAAACTGATCTTCCCCGAGGTCGGCTTCTATTAATTTTTCCATTCGTCTGTAAAGAATTCGTGTTAGTATTTTGCATGCGTGACTTATTAACTGATAGTCCGGTAATTTTCACATCTGTCAACACCTGCTTTCTTTGGGATTGGAATTATTATATTCTTCTTGAAGTCTGAGGGTATTTTGCCTGTTTCATACATCTTGCTCACCAGATGGTAGAGTTTTGTCAGGACTGGCTCTCCCAAGGCCGTCAGTAGTTCCAATGTAATGTTTTCTACTCCTGGGGCCTTGTTTCGACTCAGGTCTTTCAGTGCTCTGTCAAACTCTTCACGCAGTATCGTATCTCCCATTTCATCTTCATCTACATCCTCTTCCATTTCCATAATATTGTCCTCAAGTGCATCGCCCTTTTATAGACCCTCTATATACTCCTTCCACCTTTGTGCTTTCCCTGCTTTGCTTAGAACTGGGTTTCCATCTGAGCTCTTGATGTTCATACAAGTGGTTCTCTTATCTCCAAAGGTCTCCTTAATTTTCCTGGGAATGTAGACTATTGTGAAGCGGAATTCTTGCAGAAACAATGCCCAACGTTTTAACCTATCATGATTTAATTTTGAAGACATAAGAAATTGTAATGCACGATGATCACTGTATACTTTTACGTGCTTACCAGAAAGAAAGAAACGGAATTTGTTAAATGCCCAAACGATAGCTGAAGCTTCTAATTCAGTAACGGAATAATTTTTTTCAGATTTTGTTAGCACTCGGCTGGCAAAAGCAATGGTTTTCTGAACAGTAGTGTCATTTTCTGTGGATTCTTGAAATAAATGAGCACCAAGACCGACTTTAGAAGAATCCGTGCTAAGGCAGAAATCTTGTGACAGATCTGGATGAGCTAGTATTGGCGCGTGAAGTAACGCTTCTTTCAAAGAATTGAATTCCAACTGTGCTTGTTCGTCCCAGTTCCAAATAGTATTTTTTCCAGTGAGAGAACAAAGTTTTGGTGTAACAAGAATTTGCATATTCAGAAAACGACGGTAAAAATTTACGAGACCTAGAAAACTGCGGACTTGTTTTTCTGTGGATGGAACTGGAATGGCTCTGATTGCTTCTAACTTTTCAGGATCCGGCTGAATGCCTTCAGAAGAAATAATATGTCCCAAAAACTTCATCTTTGACCTACCGAATTCAGACTTTTCCAAGTTAACTGTAATTCCAGATTCTGCAAAAATACGTAACACGCTGTTGAGGATGCGATTGTGTTGTTCCCATGAGGCTTCTGCTATCAGAATATCGTCCACATATAAGGTGATGTGACGTTTTAAGAACTCAGGTAATATGGAATTTAGCCCACGAATGAATGCTGCCGAAGAAATGTTCAAACCAAAAGGAAGTTTCCGAAACTGATAACAAACGCCGAAACAAAGGAAAGCTGTGTATTTTCTACATTCTGGATGAAGTTCGATCTGATAAAAGCTGGATCTGAGATCAATGGAAGACAACACTTTTACACCATTAAAATTTTGAAGAAGTTCTTCCATCATCTGCGGCCTGTCTGTTTCAGGAATGATGATAGTATTGATTTGTCTCGAATCTAAAACAAGCCTGATCGATCCATTTTTCTTCTCAACAACATGTAATGGGTTGTTGTATGAGCTTACTGCAGGCTCAATAATGCCCTCATTAAGCATAGATTGTATTTCTGTTCTAACACGGTCCCTATAATGTGCTGGAATTACGTATGGTCTAACACAAAATTTAGTATGCTCACGAACACGAAATTGGTATTGAAATCCCTTGATTGTTCCTGTTTCGTGAGTAAAAACTGTGGAATGTGCTTGTAAAATCTCAAAAAGGTCCTGCCTATCAGTGTCATTACAATTCTCAATTGTTTGAATTTTATTCTGAATTAACTCATTAATTTCAAATATGCCATCGATGTCATCCCTGTCAGTACTTGCAGAGTGATTGTTAGTGTCTAGTTCCGTAGAAAATTCCGAACTGTTGTCTAACAGAAGGTAAAGCCGATTAATTTCCTCATCATGGTTTGAGAGCCAGTCTTCAAATTTCAAAGCTATTGACTTACCTTCTTTCTCTAAACTTATTTCAGCATCGTGAAAGCTTAAGATTGCTTTGTATTCATTCAAAAAGTCTACTCCCAGTATAATTTCCGTCGACAATAATGGAACAATAAGAAAGTTCATAGAGAAGCTGTGGCTTTGACAAAAGAATTCTAAGTTGGTTTGTTGGCGTACATCTACACTTTTTCCAAAGATTGCACCTTGTAATTTAATCTTACGTAACGGAAGTGTGGGGCAATCGTTCGATTTGTTGCATTTGCTAAAAGCTGTTTCACTAATTACTGAAATGGGACTGCCAGAGTCAAGTACTGCCGTAAATTTTACGTCATTTACTGTAATGTGAATCACAGGATATGCAATGTTGTTACGTGTTACGTCGTGTTCCTGGAGTAAGATGTCCCTAATGTCTTCCATTTTTACGTAATTACTAGCTACGGCAGCTGCATTGTCAGTTTCATAAGTACATTTTGTGGCTGCCAGCGGTGTGAGTCATTGCCTATTGTCTCTTTGTTGGCGCGCGTCGTTATTGGGATTTGGAGACCTAACTTCTACAAATTCATCATGACGAGAGTGCTCTGCTCTGTTTAAATCTCGCCAGTTCTGATACAATTCAGGTCTGTCGTTACGATCATATCGTCTGTCGTCATGTCGGTAAATTCCATAGTTTCTTTCTTGTCGGTCACGTGGTGGAGAATTTCTCCCTGAGTCGTAACTGTGTGCTGGACCGTTGCATCTAAAGTTATTCTGTCTCCCTTGATAATAATTATTTTGGTTCCCATATTGTCTGTTTCTCTGATTGTCTCTGTGATAGTCATTACCGCGGAGAGGTGATCTTTCCCTGTAATTATTACTACTCTACCAACGGTTGTCATACGGGTGGTGTCTGTTTTGGTCACGATTTACGTTATAAGAATAGCCTTCTCGTGTATTATTTCTGTCATCGCGGAATTGTGACAGATGTGACCTGTAATTGTTGTGCTCCTGTTTTCGCATTCCGCGATTGTCAGTGTCAATTTCCAGTTCTTGTAACAGTCCCTGAAAAGCTTCAATGTCGTCTTTGCAACGTCCTGCTAAAATAATATGTCATAAATGTTCAGGTAATTTGATTAAGCAAATGCGTATGAGTTCTGAGGGACTGTATGGGTTTGACAGGTACTGATTCTTGTGCAACATGTCTTCAAAATATTTCACAAGACTGGAAAATTCAGATTGTTCGAAATGTTTCATCATTATGATGCTATGTTTTACTCGGTCTTGTGTAGCTTGATACCAATATGCTGAGAGCAACGCATGGTAAAATTCTCCTTCACTGTGACAATCGTGAATGACCAATCGCATTCTTACAGCTGGTTCATTCTCCAAGTAGCCACACATAAATTCTAACCTGTGCTCCAATGACCAGTTGGGAGGAAAACAATGAGAGAATTGATGGAGCCACGCTTGTGGATGAATGTCGTTGGCAGAATTCTTAAACGTTTTGAATTTACGTGTAGTAATGAACAGCTTATAGTCAAAATCATCGTGTCGGCGAGTAGCATATCGGTCATTGTTACGTCATGTCGGTGGTTCCATCTCAAAATTCGGTGCACATTGCCAATTTCTTTCATAACTTCCGAAATGCCCTGTGTTATTATGTTGTGGCTTTTCCGTATTTCTATGTCCCTCTTCTCGTATTGGGGCGCGAGTGTCCTCTGAAATACATAATTCTTGTATTACGTGTGTCAGCTGATCTTGTACTTCCCGGATTTCTCTTTGGTGTTGCGTATTAATTTGATTCTGATTTTGTTTGAATTTCCTAATTTGTTCTCACTCTTCTGTGTCATTAAAGACTACTGGTTTTGTGTCATTCAGATTATCATCTACCTTCGTAGATAAATTATTTAGCTGATCCGAAAGTTCAACTACTTTCTCTGATAATGAACTAATTTTCTCCATGTGTCTTTCTGAACCAATTTTCAGAGTATCTACTCTGTCCTTTAAGTTTTCTTGAGTTTTTGAAAATTGCGTAACCAAATCGGTAGATGCAACTGAGTCAAATTTAGCTTGCAAGGTCTCATGATTTTGATGAACAATAGTTTGCAGTTCTTTTATGGCTGCTTCGTGATTCTGTAATGCATTTTCATGCCGCAAAAAATAGGTTGAAAATGCTCACAAATTTGTGTTTTACGTCATTACAGATTTTTTGACATTTCGATTCAATGTTATGTAACTCAGTAGTTAAATCTTCACGTGTTTGTTCAAGCTTATGTTCCACTGAGTCTAACTTTTGAAGCTTTTGTTCCATTGTGTCTAACTGTTGCTGTGTTTGCCTCTGGTGTTGTTCCATTGTGTCTAACTTTTGAAGCTTTTGCTGTGTTTGTCTCTGATTTTGTTCCATTGTGTCTAACTTTTGAAGCTTTTGCTGTGTTGTTTCTGATTTTGTTCCATTGTGTCTAACTTTTGAAGATTTTGTCCCATTTGTTTCTGATTTTGTTCAAGCGTTGTGTCTAACTTTTGTAGCCTTTGTCCCATTTGTTGCATTAACTGTAATAACAGTGCACTGGTGTCTGAAACATGTTCCTCAGTGCTTTTCGGCAGTGAATTTGCACCGGCAACATTCACATTCTGACAAGCGGAAAATGTGTCTTGACTCATTTGAGAAAACGGTGAGAACCCAAAACCTGAGTCTACAGTATTTGCAATATTGAGTTCTGTCATTCCCGATTCCTGAGGCGAGCTGTTGCGGACCGATCGATCGATAATGCTCCCCTGTTCACACCTGTTTCACTGTCTACTACATTATTTGACGCCCGCTCCATTTCCCAATGCACAGTTACTAAATTACTACTTTGAATATTTGTTAATTCATTACATGGTGGCGTTAACACACTGCTTTCGTCTTCACTGTTATTTCTCAGTTTACTTTGGAGCCTAGTATTACGTTTTTCACACGCCATTATTGTCACAATATTTCACACGACAACACAGAAAAGCACAATTTGAAGAGAAAAAATAAGAGAACACATTAACATAGCACTGCAAATAATATCTAGTTAATTGCAGCTGCGAAATACTTGGTGCAAATCTACATGCATGCCACACCTGTTGTACTGTACAACAATGAAAGACTGCAACTACAAAGGAGTTTCTCTCTACAATTACGCGCTAGCAATAAACAAAATCTACACTAATTACACAGACTACAAGAAAAAAATCGGAAGATTCCAGTGAGGTATCCTCGGCTAAGGGTCGACATATGAAACATCCCCTTTGAAAAATTATACAAGACTGTGCTTAAACTGACACAATATTTTTAGCGCAACGCAATCTGACTTTCAAAAACCCCTACAAAAGAATGGCCCTGACTAACATTAACCTATACGTTTCACAAATCACTTACCTCACCAAAAATCTTCCTTACTCAAACTAGTGCAATACAGCGAGCGCCACTACTGCCAGCTAAATAAAAGGTTCAAACTACGGAAGGCACTAACTACTGATAGGGATAGTTAGCAAATGAAAGATGATAATAGAGAACAAACAATGTATTTACCTTAATAGTGTTGAAAAAGCATAATATACATAGCAGTTCATAATATCCATTCTGTACTCAAAAATCCGCCATCTCTCTCCCCACATCCACCACTGCTGGCGGCTCACCTCCAACTGCGCAACGCTACGCGCTGTTCACATCCAGCTGCCGCTGCCCAACACTACAATGGCAGACAACAATGCAAACTAGCCACAGACTGCACACAGCACAGCCAGTGATTTTCATATAGAGCGCTACGTAACGTTGCCAATAAGAAAATATAAACAGCCTACTTACATAGAGGAAACATAAACAGCCTACTTACAACAGGTAATGGCGCCTTGCTAGGTCGTAGCAAATGACGTACTGAAGGCTATGCTAACTATCGTCTCGGCAAATGAGAGCGTATTTTGTCACTGACCCATCGTTAGCAAAGTCGGTTGTACAATTGGGGCGAGTGCTAGGAAGTCTCTCTAGACCCGCCGTGTGGCGGCGCTCGGTCTGCAATCACTGATAGTGGCGACACGCGGGTCCGACGTATACTAACGGATCGCGGCCGATTTAAAGGCTACCACCTAGCAAGTGTGGTGTCTGGCGGTGACACCACAAATTGGTTAAACGTTTTGCCTGAAAATGGCGAAACAGCCTAAATGTCACACTACACAAAATAACAATAAAATTCAAATTAATAACAGCCAATGCGGGAAACTTATTTATTTCAAGATGTTTATCAAGGCACCAAACCGTGTTGCAACTAAAATAACAGCATCAGCTGACTTCTCGTGCCGGACCAGGATCCGAAATTGCTCGCCTTTCGCGGGTACTGCTCTTACGGCCTATCCAGCCACAACTTACTACCCGTTCTCACAGCTTAAGTTCTGCTATTAGATCTCGCCTGCTTTCGAAATTTCACAGAAGCTCTCTCGTATACTGTACTGTGGAAGGAAGACTATCACAGAGAAATGGTTTGCCTCGGGCTAGAGCTTGCTCCCAGAATGAATCTTTCACTCTGCAGCAAAAGAGGGCGCGCGTTATATTATAACTGTGAGTCGGGTCCGAACCCAGAAGCTTGCACTGAGGAGTAGCGGGCCACTGACACAAGAAGCATGAAATTTGGGAGAAGTTACTGACCGATCCGACGCTGTGAGAATGAGTCGTGAGTCGCAACTACTGGATAGTTCAGTAGGAAGGCAAGATCACTATCGACCTACTAGCATACATACAGTAATTGATCAAAAGTATCCGGACATCCCCAAAAACACACGTTTTTGTATTAGGTGCATTGTGCTGCCACCTGCTGCCAGGTACTCCATATCAGCGACCCCAGTAGTCATGACACATCATGAGAGAGCAGAATGGGGCGCTCCGCGGAACTCACGGACTTCGAACGTGGTCAGGTGATTGGGTGTCACTTGTGTCATACGCTTGTATGCGAGATCTCCACACTCCTAAACACCCGTAGGTCCACTGTTTCCGATGTGACAGGGAAGTCGAAACGTGAAGGGACACGTACAGCACAAAAGCGTACAGGCCGAACTCGTCTGTTGACTGACAGAGACCGCCGACAGTTGAGGACGGTCGTAATGTGTAATAGGCAGACATCTATCCACAGGAGTTCCAAAGTGCATCAGGATCCACTGCAAGCACTATGACAGTTAGGCGGGAGGCTAGAAAACTTGGATTTCATGGTCGAACGGCTGCTCATAAGTCACACATCACGCCGGTAAATGTCAAATGACGCCTCACTTGGTGTAAGCCGCGTAAACATTGGACGATTTAACAGTCGAAAAACGTTGTGTGGAGTGACGAATCACGGTACACAATGTGGCTATCCGATGGCAGGGTGTGGGTATGGCGAATGCGCGGTGAAAGTCACCTGCTCGCATGTGTGTTGCCAACAGTAAAATTCGGAGGCGGTGATGTTATGGTGTGGTCGTGTTTTTCATGGAGGCGGCATGCACCACTTGTTGTTTTGCTTGTCACTATCACAGCACAGGCCTACATTGATGTGTTCAGCACCTTCTTGTTTCCCACTGTTGAAGAGCAATTCGAGGATGGCGTTTGCATCTTTCAACACCATCGAGCACCTGTTCATAATGCACGGCCTGTGGCGGAGTGGTTACACGACAATAACATCCCTGTAATGGACTGGCCCGCACAGAGTCCTGACCTGAATCCTGCAGAACACCTTTGGGATGTTTTGGAACGCCGACTTCGTGCCAGACTTCACCGACCGACATCGATACCTCTCCTCAGTGCAGCACTCCGTGAAGAATGGGCTGCCATTCTCCAAGAAACCTTCCAGCACCTGATTGAACGACTGCCTGCGAGAGTGGAAGCTTTCATCAAGGCTAAGGGTGGGCCATATTGAATTCCAGCATTACCGATGGAGGGCGCCACGAACTTGCAAGTCATTTTCAGCTAGGTGCCGGATACTTTTGATCACATAAGTGATTGAGAAATTCTCATTAGCCTCCAAAGGGCACAGCACAAGAAACGAAATCGGAACTACGCCAAGCTATACCGACTTCGCAGAGCCCATCTACCGCCGTCTGCTGAGTTTCACGAAGCACAGTCAAAGTCCATATATGTATCATTACAAGATCCACAACTTAGAAACCCGAAGCAGCTACAATAGCAGAAGACAGAATCCGCTCCTCCAGTCGCCCATTTATTCAGTCTAAACTCCACACTTGATTGAAATGTAGCTCTTTGAAGTGGTAGTAGAAAATTACACGCACATTTAGCTGACATTTTGGGTCAGTTCAGTTGAGTTGTTTATGCACGTGCAGAGCTCGCTACCTTTGTGTACGGATTTGAAGGGATGTAGAGATGTCGAATGAAGATACACGTCTTGGCATATTATGCGTCGAGCAGACGTGCGGAACAATAGATGACAAATTAAGGAAGTTTCATTTAATTTATTGACTTTCGTTGCACAAGTCACTCATTCAGTTGCTTATTACGTTAGTGGAACGTTTGATGACTACAACAAATTTTGTAATACCACACATAGAACGTAATAGCTGATACCAAATCATAATAAAACAGCATGGTGATCAGTAGCAAATACAATTCTTTTAGACTGTCGAAAAAAAGGTAAAGAAGAGTACAAATACAGAAGTTTGTTCTAGAATGATACTAGGACATTATACGTGTAGATTACACTCTCTTGAGAAGTCCGCAATTGTTTTATAAGATGTTCCATCCACAATAGCATTTGTTTATTGTTTTATTTATTTCTTCACATCTGCACGATAGAATGGGGGTCGTTCAAATGATAGACATTAAATGCTCAACCTTCCAAACTGACGTTGACCATTTTTTTTAAGTAAGCTGCATAGAATCTCTCATCCAACATTAGAATTATAAGAAATTATTGATCTTTTTATTTCGATAGTGGTCTCGTTGTCTTCTGTGAAATTTGATGCTGGTCTTGGTACCTTTTTCTGATACGAAAGAAAAATTAACCGGTGGAGGAATCGTGTTATTCGGGTGGCTTCTAATCATTATTCAATGAAATAAAGTTTCTGAATTTCGAAACAAAATGTTCAAATGTGTGTGAAATCTTATGGGACTTAACTGCTAAGGTCATCAGTCCCTAAGCTTACACACTACTTAACCTAAATGCTCCTAAGGACAGACACACACCCCCATGCCCGAGGGAGGACTCGAATCTCCGCCGAGAGCAGCCGCACAGTCCATGACTGCAGCGTCTGAGACCGCTCGGCTAATCCCGAGCGGCAATTTCGAAACAACTATATTCACTAATATTTACACACATTGAGCTACTAACAAACGATTCTTCTGCCTTCGGCAATATTGCAAAACAGTTTCATTTACAACGTCTATAGATTGAAGAAATAATCACCTACAATGAAAGTGAGGTTGAGCTACTAACAAACGATACTTCTGCCTTCGGCAATATTGCAAAACCGTTTCATTTACAACGTCTATAGATAGAAGAAATAATCACCGACAATGAAAGTGAGGAATAGGAGTGCGGTTAAAATTAACAGAGAAAGAATATCAATGACAAGATTCATTGATGACATTGCTGTCCTCAATGGAAAGGGAGGTAGAATTACAGGGCCCATTGAACGAAGTAATTAGTATGCTGAGAACAGAAAATGGAGTGAGGGTAAAGCGTAGACTAAAGTAACGAGTAGTGGCAGAAATCTGACTAGCAACAGTTTTAATATCAAAATTGGAGACTGCGGAGTAGACGAAGTTAAGGAATTAATCTGCCTAGGAAGCAACATAGCACGTGAGATACAAAGCAAGGAGGACGTAAATAACGGACTTGCACAGGTAAAAAAGAGACTTTCTGGTCAAAAGAAAAACGTGCTAGTATCGAACATAAGCCTTAATTTGAAGAAATAAATTTCTGAGTAAGTACATTTGACAACAGCATTGAATGGAAATGAATCATGGAGTGAAGGATAACAGAAAAGAATCGTAAGAGATTTGGTGCTATGCAACGATGTTTGTAGGTGAACTGAGAAGAAATGAGTTGGTTCTCCACAAAATATGTGACTAGAGGAACAGCTGCAAACTTTCACAGTACGAAGGGTCTAGGCAGTTGGACATGCGTTAAGACATTGTTGTTCTGGTCTTCAGTCCTGAGACTGGTTTGATGCAGCTCTCCACGCTAATCTATCCTGTGCAAGCTTCTTCATCTCCCAGTACCTACTGCAACCTACATCCTTCTGAATCTGCTTCGTGTATTCATCTCTTGGTCACCATCTACGATTTTTACCCTCCACGCTGCCCTCCAGTACTAAACTGGTGATCCCTTGGTGCCTCAGAGCATGTCCTACCAAATGATCCCTTCTTCTAGTCGAGTTGTGCCACAAACTTCTCTTCTCCCCAATCCTATTCAATACTTCCTCATTAGTTATGTGATCTACCCATCTAATCTTCAGCATTCTTCTGTAGCACCACATTTCGAAAGTTGCTATTCTCTTCTTGTCCAAACTATTTACCGTCCATGTTTCACTTCCATACATGGCTACACTCCATACAAATACTTTCAGAAATGACTTCCTGACACTTAAATCTATACTCGATGTTAACAAACTTCTCTTCTTCAGAAACGCTTTCCTTGCCATTGCCAGTCTACATTTTATATCCTCTCTACTTCGACTATCATCAGTTATTTTGCTCCACAAATAGCAAAACTCCTTTACTACACTCCTGGAAATGGAAAAAAGAACACATTGACACCGGTGTGTCAGACCCACCATACTTGCTCCGGACACTGCGAGAGGGCTGTACAAGCAATGATCACACGCACGGCACAGCGGACACACCAGGAACCGCGGTGTTGGCCGTCGAATGGCGCTAGCTGCGCAGCATTTGTGCACCGCCGCCGTCAGTGTCAGCCAGTTTGCCGTGGCATACGGAGCTCCATCGCAGTCTTTAACACTGGTAGCATGCCACGACACCGTGGACGTGAACCGTATGTGCAGTTGACGGACTTTGAGCGAGGGCGTATAGTGGGCATGCGGGAGGCCGGGTGGACGTACCGCCGAATTGCTCAACATGTGGGGTGTGAGGTCTCCACAGTACATCGATGTTGTCGCCAGTGGTCGGCGGAAGGTGCACGTGCCCGTCGACCTGGGACCGGACCGCAGCGACGCACGGATGCACGCCAAGACCGTAGGATCCTACGCAGTGCCGTAGGGGGCCACACCGCCACTTCCCAGCAAATTAGGGACACTGTTGCTCCTGGGGTATCGGCGAGGACCATTCGCAACCGTCTCCATGAAGCTGGGCTACGGTCCCGCACACCGTTAGGCCGTCTTCCGCTCGCGCCCCAACATCGTGCAGCCCGCCTCCAGTGGTGTCGCGACAGGTGTGAATGGAGGGACGAATGGAGACGTGTCGTCTTCAGCAATGAGAGTCGCTTCTGCCTTGGTGCCAATGATGGTCGTATGCGTGTTTGGCGCCGTGCAGGTGAGCGCCACAATCAGGACTGCATACGACCGAGGCACACAGGGCCAACACCCGGCATCATGGTGTGGGGAGCGATCTCCTACACTGGCCGTACACCACTGGTGATCGTCCAGGGGACACTGAATAGTGCACGGTACATCCAAACCGTCATCGAACCCATCGTTCTACCATTCCTAGACCGGCAAGGGAACTTGCTGTTCCAACAGGACAATGCACGTCCGCATGTATCCCCTGCCACCCAACGTGCTCTAGAAGGTGTAAGTCAACTACCCTGGCCAGCAAGATCTCCGGATCTGTCCCCCATTGAGCATGTTTGGGACTGGATGAAGCGTCGTCTCACGCGGTCTGCACGTCCAGCACGAACGCTGGTCCAACTGAGGCGCCAGGTGGAAATGGCATGGCAAGCCGTTCCACAGGACTACATCCAGCATCTCTACGATCGTCTCCATGGGAGAATAGCAGCCTGCATTGCTGCGAAAGGTGGATATACACTGTACTAGTGCCGACATTGTGCATGCTCTGTTGCCTGTGTCTATGTGCCTGTGGTTCTGTCAGTGTGATCATGTGATGTATCTGACCCCAGGAATGTGTCAATAAAGTTTCCCCTTCCTGGGACAATGAATTCACAGTGTTCTTATTTCAATTTCCAGGAGTGTACTTTAAGTGTCTCATTTCCTAATCTAATACCCTCACCATCACCCGACTTATTTCGACTACATTCCATTATCCTCGTTTTGTTTTTGTTGATGTTCATCTTATATCCTCCCTTCAAGACACCATCCATTCCATTCAACTGCTCTTCCAAGTCCTTTGCTGTCTCTGACAGAATTACAATGTCATCGGCGAACCTCAAAGTTTTTACTTCTTGTCCATGGATTTTAATACCTACCCCGAATTTTTCTTTTGTTTCCTTTACTGCTTGCTCAATATACAGATTGAATAACATCGGGGAGAGGCTACAAACCTGTCTTACTCCCTTCCCAACCTCTGCTTCCCTTTCATGTCCCTCGACTCTTACAACTGCCATCTGGTTTCTGTACAAATTGTAAATAGCCTTTCGCTCCCTGTATTTTACCCCTGCCACCTTTAGAATTTGAAAGAGAGTATTCCAGTCATAATCGTCAAAAGCTTTCTCTAAGTCTACAAATGCTAGAAACGTAGGTTTGTCTTTCCTTAATCTTTCTTCTAAGATAAGTCGTAAGGTCAGTATTGCCTCACGTGTTCCAGTATTTCTACGGAATCCAAACTGATCTTCCCCGAGGTCGGCTTCTACTAATTTTTCCATTCGTCTGTAAAGAATTCGTGTTAGTATTTTGCATCCGTGACTTATTAACTGATAGTCCGGTAATTTTCACATCTGTCAACACCTGCTTTCTTTGGGATTGGAATTATTATATTCTTCTTGAAGTCTGAGGGTATTTTGCCTGTTTCATACATCTTGCTCACCAGATGGTAGAGTTTTGTCAGGACTGGCTCTCCCAAGGCCGTCAGTAGTTCCAATGGAATGTTGTCTACTCCTGGGGCCTTGTTTCGACTCAGGTCTTTCAGTGCTCTGTCAAACTCTTCACGCAGTATCGTATCTCCCATTTCATCTTCATCTACATCCTCTTCCATTTCCATAATATTGTCCTCAAGTGCATCGCCCTTGTATAGACGCTCTATATACTCCTTCCACCTTTGTGCTTTCCCTTCTTTGCTTAGAACTGGGTTTCCATCTGAGCTCTTGATGTTCATACAAGTGGTTCTCTTATCTCCAAAGGTCTCTTTAGTTTTCCTGTAGGCAGTATCTATCTTACCCCTAGTGAGATACGCCTCTACATCCTTACATTTGTCCTCTAGCCATCCCTGCTTAGCCATTTTGCACTTCCTGTCGATCTCATTTTTGAGACGTTTGTATTCCTTTTTGCCTGCTCCATTTACTGCATTTTTATATTTTCTCCTTTCGTCGATTAAATTCAATATTTCTTCTGTTACCCAAGGATTTCTACTAGCCCTCGCCTTTTTTCCTACTTGATCTTCTGCTGCCTTCACTACTTCATCCCTCAAAGCTACCCATTCTTCTTCTACTGTATTTCTTTCCCCCATTCCTGTCAATTGTTCCCTTATGCTCTCCCTGAAACTCTGTACAACTTCTGGTTTAGTCAGTTTATCCAGGTCCCATCTCCTTAAATTCCCACCTTTTTGCACAGTTTTAATCTACAGGTCATAACCAATAGATTGTGGTCAGAGTCCACATCTGCCCCTGGAAATGTCTTACAATTTAAAACCTGGTTCCTAAATCTCTGTCTTACCATTATATAATCTACCTGATACCTACTAGGGTCTCTAGGCTTCTTCCATGTATACAACCTTCTTTTATGATTCTTGAATAAAGTGTTAGCTATGATCAAGTTATGCTCTGTGCAAAATTCTACCAGGCGGCTTCCTCTTTCATTTCTTAACCCCAATCCATATTCACCTACTACGTTTCCTTCTCTCCCTTTTCCTACACTCGAATTCCAGTCACCCATGACTATTAAATTTTCGTCTCCCTTCACTATCTGAATAATTTCTTTTATTTCATCATACATTTCTTCAATTTCTTTGTCATCTGCAGAGCTAGTTGGCATATAAACTTGTACTACTGTAGTAGGTGTGGGCTTCGTATCTATCTTGGCCACAATAATGCGTTCACTATGCTGTTTGTAGTAGCTTACCCGCATTCCTATTTTCCTATTCATTATTAAACCTGCTCCTGCATTACCCCTATTTGACTTTGTGTTTATAACCCTGTAGTCACCTGACCAGAAGTCTTGTTCCTCCTGCCACCGAACTTCACTAATTCCCACTATATCTAACTTTAACCTATCCATTTCCCTTTTTAAATTTTCTAACCTACCTGCCCGATTAAGTGATCTGACATTCCACGCTCCGATCCGTAGAACGCCAGTTTTCTTTCTCCTGATAACGACGTCCTCTTGAGTAGTCCCCGCCCGGAGATCCGAATGGGGGACTATTTTTACCTCTGTAATATTTTACCCAAGAGGACGCCATCATCATGTAACCATACAGTAAAGCTGCATGCCCTCGGGAAAAATTACGGCCGTAGTTTCCCCTTGCTTTCAGCCGTACGTCGTTTTGGTTATTGTTACAAGGCCAGATCAGTCAATCATCCAGACTGTTGCCCCTGCAACTACTGAAAAGGCTGCTGCCCCTCTTCAGGAACCACACGTTTGTCTGGCCTCTCAACAGATACCCCTCCGTTGTGGTTGCACCTACGGTACGGCTATCTGTATCGCTGAGGCACGCAAGCCTCCCCACCAACGGCAAGGTCCATGGTTCATGGGGGGGTTAAGACATTAAGCAATAATATTCATGGTAGTTGAGGCACGTGCAGAGGATAGAGACTATAGGGGGAGACAGAGTTTGAACTATGTCCAAGAAATATTTAAGAGCTTTAGATGTAAGTCTATTTCGAAAGGAAGGGGTTGGTACACGAGATGAGTTCGTCGTGGGTGTATCAAAAAGTCAGATGAATGATGACCCAAAAAAGGTTCTAGAAGCATGATGAAAGTACACTGCAGTTTCTTTTATTTGCTGATGAAACATTCTCAACGTTCTTTTCTGCATGTCATTAGCAGGTAGAGATCAGTATGTTAATGAACTGCGTAAAAAAGAAGCCAGCATTTGTGAGTCTTGGGTAGTAGGCTGCACCCACGATAGGCCGAACTGAACCTGGTATCTAATAGCAGTAAATGTGACAGCCACGCAGGCACTCACAACCTCCCAAGAGAAGCCTAAGTGTCTTGCGTCTGGTGTACAAGTAACTTGTAATACGAGGTGCATTCAAGTTCTAAGGCCTCCGATTTTTTTTTTCTAATTAACTACTCACCCGAAATCGATGAAACTGGCGTTACTTCTCGACGTAATCGCCCTGCAGACGTACACATTTTTCACAACGCTGACGCCATGATTCCATGGCAGCGGCGAAAGCTTCTTTAGGAGTCTGTTTTGACCACTGTAAAATCGCTGAGGCAATAGCAGCACGGCTGGTGAATGTGCGGCCACGGAGAGTGTCTTTCATTGTTGGAAAAAGCCAAAAGTCACTAGGAGCCAGGTCAGGTGAGTAGGGAGCATGAGTAATCACTTCAAAGTTGTTATCACGAAGAAACTGTTGCGTAACGTTAGCTCGATGTGCGGGTGAGTTGTCTTGGTGAAACAGCACACGCACAGCCCTTCCCGGACGTTTTTGTTGCAGTGCAGGAAGGAATTTGTTCTTCAAAACATTTTCGTAGGATGCACCTGTTACTGTAGTGCCCTTTGGAACGCAATGGGTAAGAATTACGCCCTCGCTGTCCCAGAACATGGACACCATCATTTTTTCAGCACTGGCGGTTACCCGAAATTTTTTTGGTGGCGGTGAATCTGTGTGCTTCCATTGAGCTGGCTGGCGCTTTGTTTCTGGACTGAAAAATGGCATCCACGTCTCATCCATTGTCACAACCGACAAAAAGAAAGTCCCCTTCGTGCTGTCATTTCGCGTCCACATTGCTCGGCAACATCTCACACGGGCAGCCATGTGGTCGTCCGTCAGCATTCGTGGCACCCACCTGGATGACACTTTTCGCATTTTCAGGTCGTCATGCAGGATTGTGTGCACAGAACCCATAGAAATGCCGACTCTGGAGGCGATCTGTTCAACAGTCATTCGGCGATCCCCCAAAACAATTCTCTCCACTTTCTCGATCATGTCGTCAGACTGGCTTGTGCAAGCTCGAGGTTGTTTCGGTTTGTTGTCACACGATTTTCTGCCTTCATTAAACTGTCGCACCTACGAACGCACTTTCGACACATCCATAACTCCATCACCACATTCTCCTTCAACTGTCGATGAATTTCAATTGGTTTCACACCACGCAAACTCAGAAAACGAATGATTGCAAGCTGTTCACGTAAGGAAAACGTCGCCATTTTAAGTATTTAAAACAGTTCTCATTCTCGCCGCTGGCGGTAAAATTCCATATGCAGTACGGTGCTGCCATCTCTGGGACGTATTGACAATGAACGCGGCCTCATTTTAAAATAATGCGCATGTTTCTATCTCTTTCCAGTCCGGAGAAAAAAATCGGAGGCCTTAGAACTTGAATGCACCTCGTATAGTAGTAGCCACATATTTTTCTTTTCACGTCAAATTTTTAGGCTCACGGTCGAACTTATTGTAAGCAGCTTTTGAACTGTACTCACTTGTAACGCAACCTGCCAAGAAGTGTTCCCTCTAAAAGCACTCTAGATTAATGCTACGCTTTGCAATGTCTCTCTTGGAATTCCAATTCTCAAAAGACTTCTAATTATACCATTACTCTAAAATACAGGTTGTTCTAGGAGGAATATTCGGACATATGACAGGATCGATCAATCGAAGCGAAAAGGTGTAGTAAACACGGGCTGTGAAAGGTATAACTTAAGAGCTGTGGCACCTTCTTCATCAATGATACTGTGAAACAAATTTCTTCTGCTGCAAACTCTTTGCTTTGCAAGATCGTAGCTTTTCATATTTTGCCAGGAGGTAGCATTGACCAAAAAAAGAAAAAATTGTCTAGTAAATACGGACTCTTAAAAGGCATACCTTAAGCGTTCTGAGCACTTGCTCATTAGAAGAGACCTGTTGTACAGCAACAGAAACTGCCAAGTGCACGTAGCTCATAAGGTCTGCATTTTAGAGCTCTTGTTCATTACTCAATTTTTTCTTTTCTTTGGTCCATAGCACCTCTTCCCGAAATATGGAAAGTAAAGAGCTTGCTGTAAAAGGGATTTGTCTCACGTTATCGAAAGATGAATTAGTCTTCATAGCTCCTAAGGTATATCTTTTAGAGCTCACATTTACTGCACTCTTTTGCTTCGGATCATCAGCGCTGCCATTCCTCTTGGGACACTCTGCGTAGAAATGAACAAGATGATAATTATCTCTTTGTAAATATAGATATGAATTATGTGTTTATAATTTCAAATAAAGTAGATTCGTAAATTTTAAAAGAATTAACAGGTTAGTTAATTTTATTATTTTACCCATCCTCAGCAACTGCAGTCGTATGAAACGAAATAATAAGCAACCAGTTCCATAAGAGAAATTTTTATTTGGTGGTTTCGGGCACTCAGTACCCTTCTTCAGAAGATTATACCTGTTGCATTATTTGCGAATGTCAGCAATAGGATGCACACAGCAAAATACCGTGGTGTGTACAGACACTATGAAATACACCAGCAGTAGGATAAAAGGTGCAGCAGCAAGTGTGACTGATTCTGACACATGCAGGACGTGGTCACAGTTAATTAGAAGCACATATACCAGCAGTCTGAAGAACAGAGCAGAATGCCGTACCAGCTTTTTTGGATAGAAAGGAAAACAAACAGGGCAAATTTGCATTTAGTTTATGGCAGATAAGGAAGACGGGATGGAGGAGTTATCATCTAATTAGGACTGTCGTTGAGATAAATAGCAGTATTGCTAGGTGTAGATCGATTCATCGCAGGGCGATCTACTAACAAGTTATTCCAGGTTGGTAGGTCGGTAGGGTGAGGTCTGCGAGGATAGTTTGTCAGCTTTAGGCATGACTTCGGATACTCTCCTCTGCTCTGGGTTATAACCTGTGTAAACGATTATGATATTGCAAATGATGACAAGGGTCTCGTGGTAGACTCTGGGAGACTGAGACGACGGTATGTAGTGAAATAATGAGAGCAGCTGCGCTGTTCCCGGTTCCCGTCATACCACCGAAGTTAAGCGCTGTCGGGCTGGGCTAGCACTTGGATGGGCGACCGTCTCGTAACCTGACATACGGCCGGGAGAGCGGTGTGCCGACCACATGCTGTTCGCAGCTCGTGGTCCGGTGGCTAGTATTGCTGCCTCCGGATCATGGGGTCCAGGGTTCGATTCCCGGCCGCGTTGGGGATTTTCTCTGCCCAGGGACTGGGTGTTTCTGTTGTCCTCCTCCTCATCATCATCATTCGTGACAGTGGCTAGACTGGACTGTGAAAAAAAGTGGACTGTGTAAAAAATTGAGAGTTTGTACGGGTGCAGACGACCGTGCAGTTGACCGCCTCACAAACCAAACATCATCATCATCATCATCGCCGTCATCATGACCACATGCCCCTCCTTCTCCGCAACCAGTGACATCTGTGGGCTGGGGACGGCACGGCGAGTAGTCGGTACAGGCGAAATACCCTCAGACTTCAAGAAGAATATAATAATTCCAATCCCAAAGAAAGCAGGTGTTGACAGATGTGAAAATTACCGGACTATCAGTTAATAAGTCACGGATGCAAAATACTAACACGAATTCTTTACAGACGAATGGAAAAACTGATAGAATCCGACCTCGGGGAAGATAAGTTTAGATTCCGTAGAAATACTGGAACACATGAGGCAATACTGACCCTACGACTTATCTTAGAAAATAGATTAAGGAAAGGCAAACCTACGTTTCTAGCATTTGTAGACTTAGAGAAAGCTTTTGACAATGTTGACTGGAATACTCTCTTTCAAATTCTAAAGGTGGCAGTGGTAAAATACAGGGAGCGAAAGGCTATTTACAATTTGTACAAAAACCAGATGGCAGTTATAAGAGTCGAGGGACATCAAAGGGAAGCAGTGGTTGGGAAGGGAGTAAGACAGGGTTGTAGCCTCTCCCCGATGTTATTCAATCTGTATATTGAGCAAGCAGTGAAGGAAACAAAACAAAAATTCGGAGTAGGTATTAAAATCCATGGAGAAGAAGTAAAAACTTTGAGGTTCGCCGATGACATTGTAATTCTGTCAGAGACAGCAAAGGACTTGGAAAAGCAGTTGAACGGAATGGACAGTGTCTTCAAAGGAGGATATAAGATGAACATCAACAAAAGCAAAACGAGGATAATGGAATGTAGTCGAATTAAATCGGGTGATGCTGAGGGAATTAGATTAGGAAATGAGGCACTTAAAGTAGTGAAGGAGTTTTGCTACTTGGGGAGCAAAATAACTGATGATGGTCGAAGTAGAGAGGATATAAAATGTAGACTGGCAATGGCAACGAAAGCGTTTCTGAAGAAGAGAAATTTGTTAACATCGAGTATAGATTTAAGTGTCAGGAAGTCGTTTCTGAAAGTATTTGTATGGAGTGTAGCCATGTATGGAAGTGAAACATGGACGATAAATAGTTTGGACGAGAAGAGAATAGAAGCTTTCGAAATGTGGTGCTACAGAAGAATGCTGAAGATTAGATGGGTAGATCACATAACTAATGAGGAGGTATTGAATAGGATTGGGGAGAAGAGGAGTTTGTGGCACAACTTGACAAGAAGAAGGGATCGGTTGGTAGGACATGTTCTGAGGCATCAAGGGATCACCAATTAAGTATTGGAGGGCAGAGTGGAGGGTAAAAATCGTAGAGGGAGACCAAGAGATGAATACACTAAGCAGATTCAGAAGGATGTAGGCTGCAGTAGGTACTGGGAGATGAAGAAGCTTGCCCAGGATAGAGTAGCATGGAGAGCTGCATCAAACCAGTCTCAGGACTGAAGACCACAACAACAACATATTTTTGTATAAGAATCGGAATGTCTCTCACTATTATATTCGTATTAGATTAATGGAACTTAATTGTGAAATGTTCCAGTTTCATTTCTTGTTTCAGTTACACTTTGTGATCTGTCAAAATTTGTCCTGAACCATGTGCCTCAAGAACTACCATACGTAGTTGTAGTTAAAATGTATTGAGTAAGAACCGGAATACGAACTCACAGATCAGTTTTAGATATTTTTCCATCACTAAGTAATTGGTTCACCTCTTGCAATCTTTGTTAAGCCGCACCACGGTTCAGAATCCATGTTAAACTGTTGGTCCCTCTGTGCAATGCCTGGGTAACTGCATAAGGTCGGAGGAAGACAACGACATACCACCTCCAATAGTACCATATCTAGTAATGTACTGTGGTGTTTAAACCAACCTTCAGGTTGATAACAGGTTACTCTTACAATTAATTTAAAATTCCGTAAATACACGTAAATTTTATTGGTAAAGCATTGGTTACCCCAAGCGTCCAGATTTTATGTAATTACATTTTTGTTTCTTTATACATAGTTATAAGAAAAATTAAAAGTCGACGAATACCATTATTTCAAACTTTTAAATTATATATTTTTACAAATTTTGAGGCAGAATACATATTTCACACGGTACCACATACTTTTATTTAGTTTAATATTGAAACTTCCTGGTAGATTAAAACTGTGTGCCGGACCGAGACTCGAACTCGGGACCTTTGCCTTTCGCGGGCAAGTGCTCTACCGACTGAGGTACCCAAGCACGACTCACGCCCCGTCCTCACAGCTTTACTTCTGCCAGTACCTCGTCTCCTACCTTTCAGACTTTACAGAAGCTCTCCTGCGAACCTGCAGAACTAGCACTCCTGGAAGAAAGGATATTGCGAAGACACGGCTTAGCCACAGCCTGGGGGATGTTTGCAGAATGAGATTTTCACTCTGCAGCGGAGTGTGCGCTGATATGAAACTTCCTGGCACAGTAAATCTGTGTGCCAGACCGAGACTCGAACTATTGTAATATTATTTTAGAATTATTATATATTTCCATAGGTCCCATACATTTTTGTTACATAGCAAGAAAGGAAAAAAATGAATTTTATTGTTGTGTTTCTCTTACTGTCGTGAATCCCATTACACTCAACGCTACACTGTGCAAGTTCGATGCAGGCAACAATGACTCGTTTTAAATGCTTTCTTTTCTTGTTCGAAAACTCTTCACAGCACGTAAACAGTCAGTTGGAGGTATGTCCTGAGGGGCTCAGCATTCGTTCGCTGAGTACTGGCTTGAAGACTCTAGGGTTGCTAAGCTGGGGACTGGTAAGCAACGCCAGTCCCCTGTGGAATTTATAAGTAGTGCCAGTCAGTCCCCTGTCACTGCAGACTCTGGGCGTGCTTCAGCGACCACTGCGGCGCGGCGGTGGAGCGTTGTGTGTCACAAGGACTGGGGATCTTGACTTGACCGCCCGGGTCGTAAGGTTGGTAAAAACCTCAGTCTCAAGGCATGTTGCACGCTGATTACACTCCTGGAAATGGAAAAAAGAACACATTGACACCGGTGTGTCAGACCCACCATACTTGCTCCGGACACTGTGAGAGGGCTGTACAAGCAATGATCACACGCACGGCACAGCGGACACACCAGGAACCGCGGTGTTGGCCGTCGAATGGCGCTAGCTGCGCAGCATTTGTGCACCGCCGCCGTCAGTGTCAGCCAGTTTGCCGTGGCATACGGAGCTCCATCGCAGTCTTTAACACTGGTAGCAGGCCGCGACAGCGTGGACGTGAACCGTATGTGCAGTTGACGGACTTTGAGCGAGGGCGTATAGTGGGCATGCGGGAGGCCGGGTGGACGTACCGCCGAATTGCTCAACACGTGGGGCGTGAGGTCTCCACAGTACATCGATGTTGTCGCCAGTGGTCGGCGGAAGGTGCACGTGCCCGTCGACCTGGGACCGGACCACAGCGACGCACGGATGCACGCCAAGACCGTAGGATCCTACGCAGTGCCGTAGGGGACCGCACCGCCACTTCCCAGCAAATTAGGGACACTGTTGCTCCTGGGGTATCGGCGAGGACCATTCGCAACCGTCTCCATGAAGCTGGGCTACGGTCCCGCACACCGTTAGGCCGTCTTCCGCTCGCGCCCCAACATCGTGCAGCCCGCCTCCAGTGGTGTCGCGACAGGCGTGAATGGAGGGACGAATGGAGACGTGTCGTCTTCAGCGATGAGAGTCGCTTCTGCCTTGGTGCCAATGATGGTCGTATGCGTGTTTGGCGCCGTGCAGGTGAGCGCCACAATCAGGACTGCATACGACCGAGGCACACAGGGCCAACACCCGGCATCATGGTGTGGGGAGCGATCTCCTACACTGGCCGTACACCACTGGTGATCGTCCAGGGGACACTGAATAGTGCACGGTACATCCAAACCGTCATCGAACCCATCGTTCTACCATTCCTAGACCGGCAAGGGAACTTGCTGTTCCAACAGGACAATGCACGTCCGCATGTATCCCGTGCCACCCAACGTGCTCTAGAAGGTGTAAGTCAACTACCCTGGCCAGCAAGATCTCCGGATCTGTCCCCCATTGAGCATGTTTGGGACTGGATGAAGCGTCGTCTCACGCGGTCTGCACGTCCAGCACGAACGCTGGTCCAACTGAGTCGCCAGGTGGAAATGGCATGGCAAGCCGTTCCACAGGACTACATCCAGCATCTCTACGATCGTCTCCATGGGAGAATAGCAGCCTGCATTGCTGCGAAAGGTGGATATACACTGTACTAGTGCCGACATTGTGCATGCTCTGTTGCCTGTGTCTATGTGCCTGTGGTTCTGTCAGTGTGATCATGTGATGTATCTGACCCCAGGAATGTGTCAATAAAGTTTCCCCTTCCTGGGACAATGAATTCACGGTGTTCTTATTTCAATTTCCAGGAGTGTGTATTCGTAGCTGTTGAAGTGGAACGGTCATTAGCTTGCAACCTCTGGGGAACCTGCCATTCCTCATTGTATATAGTTTGGCTAAGCACGTGGGGCTATGTCTAGGTTGACATTTATTCCGTAGCTACCCGTGGGAACGAGATGGATCCTTCAAAATTTTCTCTTCCGCCTCCCAGCAGAATGGGTGGCCGCTGATAGGTACTAATACCCAATCAAATAAGATCGGTCATGTAGCCACTCCTCCAGACTCAGCTAAATTTAAAAATTCTAGTGCATACTGCTGGTAAGAGGGTGTTTTTACTGGTTAACAGGAAAGAGGGAAGTCTTGAACAAGTGTCACCTTTTTACATTCAAAAGGGTTTAGTGGGTATTGTACGTAGAGTCTTGCACCACTGGAAGCAAGGGAGAGGATGTCGATATGGGCAGCCGGTATCCTCTCTCTACAACACAAATGCACTCGTGGATAGCACAGTTCTTTATTTACATGAACATATAGCTGCTACTGAACTTGAACAGAGTCCCTGTGTTGTGGTAGAAGCTGCAGGTGAAGTACAAGTCCTGCTGCAATCACTACCCTAGTCGCTATGTACTGCCGTAGCATACACCCGCTCTGCGGATGGAGTGACAGATGCTAAACTGGAAGTGTGAGACAGCGAAGCCAGTGACTGAGCGACTGAAGCCCTCTGGTCAGTGGTTGAGAGGGCGTTGGCAGCGCGTTCCTTGCGAGTCTGTCTCTGGCCCCTCTCATGATCCAGCATCTACTATCGATCCTCGTGCTACAGGTTTGCCGACCAGTGTGCTAGCGAGAACTTCGACAGCACAGTGTAGGTATATTAAAATCTGTTAAGTGCTTGCAGGATGGTATATTCTTGGTCAAAACCTCAAATTGGCCGAAAGCTCAAGTTCTCAATAAGAAACAAACTTGCAGAAGGCCAAAAGCCTTGGAGAAATACAACATTAAACTACAGCAAAGATATTCTGGCATGCAGGGGCCTCGTGGACATTCCCAAAGAAGACCTGAATGTTGAGTCAGTCTCAGAAGGCACTGTACACATGCATAATATCATGGAAAGCGCGGAAGGTGATCAGATCAAATCCGACTCGTTCATCCTCACTTTCAATGGCACGAAACTCCCAGGGCATATTTATAAAGGTTTTCCCTCGGTTAATCATGTGGCCTTATGTCCACAACCCAATGCGCTGTTTTAAATTCCAGTGCTTGGATGTAAGGGAGAAGCCACTTGTGGCAAATCTGGTAACGCTTCCCACACAGGAGTCGGATGTTCATCTCCTCCAAACTGTGTCTGGGTCTCACCCTGCTGTGTCTTCGCTGAAGAACAGAAGATACAGGACATTAAAATTACAGAATGGAACCCTACGGCGAGGCCAAAAGTCTTTATATGGCCATGCAGCCCCCACGTTCGCTACTTCCTTTGCTTCAGTTGTTAAACAGTCAGTTTAGAAGACCAATGCCGATACAGAAAAGGACGTTTTTAGTCTTGGCACTAGTAACTGCGTATGTCAGCGCACTTGTGCTGCAACAGTTACTCTGAAGACTACACTTTCTCCCAGAACATCAAACAAGGCCATGGTCAATTCTCCAGCCTTGCCACTAACACTGCCACTGTTGAGGCCCAAATCTTACGCAGGACAAAATCAAAGCTCAAGTGTCCACCACCAACAGAGTCAGAAAGTAAACAGTCTGACGATGTTGGTGTCACCCTATCTGACATCTCTTGAAACGTCCCCTTAGAACAATTTATACACGACTGTGCTGATAAACATCTTACACTATTTGCTTTTCAAACAGCTGAGCAAAACTGAACGTACTCAAACATTCACTAAAGTGACACACAATATTTTTAGCGCAACGCAATCTGACTATCAAAGATCCCTGCAAAAGAATTGCCCTGAGTAACATTAAACTATACCTTTCAGAAATCACTTACCTCACAAAAATCTTCATTACTCGAACTACTGCAATACAGCGAGCGCCACTACTGCCAGCTAAATAAAAGATTCAAACTACAGAAGGCACTAACTACTGATAGGGATAGTTAGCAAATGAAAGATGTTAATAGAGAACAAACAATGTATTTACCTTAACAGTCATAATATATATAGCAGTTCATGACAAATTACAAAACTCCGCCATCTCTCTCCCCACATCCACCACTGCTGGCGGCTCACCTCCAACTGTGCAACGCTACGCGCTGTTCACATCCAGCTGCCGCTGCCCAACGCTACAATGGCAGACAACAATGCAAAACTAGCCACAGACTGCACAAAGCACAGCCAGTGATTTTCATACAGAGCGCTATGTAACGTTGCCAATAAGAAAACATAAACAGCCCACTTACATAGCCCCCATGCTCCCCACAAAAAATTTTACAAATTTTTTTGGCCAGTGGCCAATAATGATTTGAAAAAATTTTTCATAATTACAATAACAAAGATATCAAATGCACACACTTATTTATACAATGTTGGTCAAAGGCTAAAATTTTCTCACAGTCCATAAAGACAGTCCTGATCATTCATCATAATAGTAATTACAGATTTTTTTTCACAAAGTCTCATTAGTAAAAGAAATTGCACACAGAAGTAGTGGATTTCCATGCAGTCTTGAAGAAGTAGTGTTGTCCTTCCAACGGAAAGACAGTGCTGACACTTGACATGCTGACAGGTAATGGGCCACAACAGAGCAAACCCACAGCAGAGTCATTCGACGTTTTGAAGAAGATTGGTAGGTAGGTCATCACAGAGCAGACCCACTGTAGTCCTGGTAGAGAGTATGGTATTGTTGGGCCACCAGAGGCGCAGACCCACTGCAGTCCTTGTAGAAATAATGGTATTGGTGGGGCATCAGAAGCGCAGACCCACTGCAGTCCTTGTAGAAATAATGGTATTGGTGGGCCATCAAAGATGCAGACCCACTGTAGTCCTTGTAGAGATGGCTAGCAGCCATCCGTTGCGACTGTGCAGGTGCACAATCACCATTGAAGAGTCTTGCGGATAATAGAGCAAGTCCATAACCACCACTTGTGCACTCACAAAGTTTTTTGGAAGTGTCCTTAGAACCAGCAATGCTGTTATCCAGTCCCTTGCTGAATTATTAACACACGTGCAAACACTAACAGTCCCTACTTCTCACATATTGTCCATATACTATGACCAACAGAAATGTGTGCAGTGAAAGGAATGCTTACAAGTTACTTAATGTGATTAACTGGCGTCAATTACAATATTATAACATTAGAATACAATTACAAAGGTACAAAATACATCATTAAAAACATAACAATACAGATAACATTTGTAGTAATACAGGCTTTACAAAAGAATAGAAATAACATATACATCAGTGTTACAGGAGTTATGACAAGAGTACATACATAAAAGATCAGAATAACTTTCGAAACATCAACTTCACACATGAGCAACAAAACAGAATAAATAATGTCTCAACATCTTTACAAAGTAAATAACATAGTATTAGAAAAATTCTGCAACATAGCTCTCATCAGCTAAACACATAAAGACAGGAAAAACACAAATACACAAGGGTACACAGACATACAGAGGGATGACACAAAAGGAAAGGACAGGGTTTGTTTTACTGCAGTATTTTGCATGGAGATCTCCCTTTGTTCATCATTATTCCCAAAAGTCCTATCTAAGCCTGCTTTCTGTATTCTGTTCACATCCTCTGTCAAAAATAGTTTTTCTCCACTGTACAGTATCCTTTTTTTTTTTTTTTTTTGCCCAAACCATTTTCATATAGCTTCTCAATACATTTCTTCCAAGTCATCATAGTTAGTTTCTTATATAGTCTACCCCTCTTAAGCTAACTTAAATCTACTGAGCTCAGATATATATACCAAGGGACGAGGCAATGCAGCATCACATAAAACAATTAATATAAACAGCAATGAAAAAAAACGCAGATTTGCGAAGCAAGCAGCATTAAGAAATTAGCAAAGCAATTGCAATATTACAACTAAAATAAGGCAATGTGCAGCAAACAATAAAAATGAAACAGTAGTAAAACTAGCTTAGAAGAGTAACACAAAGTCAAATTCGGTAACACAATGCCTGGCAAACAGCAGTAACTTATACCTAAACAAGACATAGCTCAAGCAGAAAAAATATTACAGTAAAAACAACAATGCAGATAAGGGAAATGTATATTCACATCTTAATGTCTATGTAATTAAAGTGGTGCACCACAACAACTTATTGTAAAAAAAATATTACCATGTACTTGAAAAGAAAATTATGTGTTACTGTTACTAGTTCCTTCTTATTGTTCTTTCCTTTCCAAGTGCTCCTTTTTTAAAGAATGTGGATCATAAAATAATTATTTAATAGATCTGTTGACAGAAAGTGTTCACATTAGCAAATGCATTTTATTTTATAAAAGCAATGCTGCAACACAGCTGTAAACTAGATATCAATTGAAATAAGCAACTATGTACAAAGTAAAGCATAAGAACATCATTCCGTAGTCATGAGGCATTTCATAAGTTAGTAGAAAAATCTCTCAACTCTCGTAGAAAGACGCTTGTCGTAATCAGGTGTGCAGATGTAAAAATATTTCTCGTCATTTCATTAGGCATTTCAGTAAATATCATAAATTACGAGCTCCACAGTATGCTTTCAACAAGGAAATGTCAATAGCTAGGATAATGGCCTCCCTTTTTTTTTCTACCTGTGCTTCCGGAAAGGCACACCCTAATGGCATGTTCTCCAGGTGTCTGACACAGCTGTGTGCCGACGACGCATGTGTAGGTGGTCACTTAACTTTCTTACGGAAATATTTACGACAGCAGTTTCCGCTACAGTGACAGTCTCATATAAAAATTTCACAGGTCGAGAATTTACGTTGCAAATGTGTAGAAACAAATTGTGATACATTAACGCATTTACACACATTTCATAACTCTTAAAGTACGATTCTTGGTTTCCAACATCCTTTTTCACAAGTCAAGAGTCCCTAACTTCTATTCATTATTCATATACATATAAACACGTAATCACATTCCTCATATATGGTAGCATCATCTTATTGACATAAACATACCTCAACAGCATAATACACATCGTCGTCGTAAAAATAACATCATAACACGTCAGTCAAATCTCAAAAAAGTCGTAGCTTTCTGCAATAATTTCAGACCATAAAAAATATTCTCTGCTCATTTCAATAGTGTCATCTGCCTCAAACGTACTTTAAAAATCATGATCTCATACCAAATACATCATTCAAAGCTCTCATAGTATCACAATGGTTCCAAAAAAATATGAAGAGTTCACACAGTACAGACAAAATACAGTTTCATAAGTGTGAAGTTATCCAACTGGGTAATTGTGTAAACATGTGTCACTGATGTAGTAAAAAACATGTTTATCTCTCAGTTAAATGATCAGATAGCTGTGTAATTTATGTTTTAGAGAAATATGGTACCGATGTGTAAAGTTGTATAAGCAAATACCATATTAGCTAGGGTTCCTTGTGCTTGCCAAACACATGGTACACAAAGTAAGCATGTACCCCCTGAGGATTATTGTAATTATACCCTCAGGTGTTACAGATTACAGCAATGGAATGAAATGTATCACGGAAAACTTTCTTTGTAATTCAAAATTCTTTAAAAATAAATGTTTTAAGTACAAAATTAATCACTCAAATACGTGTCCTGTAGCGCTAAATATGCGTCTTGCTGTAAGATAATCTCTGTGGAAGTGTCGTAGTTATCGTCCTCCGAAAGCTAAGTTCTGCAGAAGACAATGTACTTACCTCATGATAAACAAAAGTGAAATGCTTTGCGTATAGATATCTTAGTTATTACGCTTATTGTCGTGATGAAGAAAGTACTGTGCTGTAACATATTGTTGTGCTACGAAAGAGGCTGTCTCATTGTAGCTATACCACAAAAGTTACTACTAAAACATGTTTTACTTCCCAGAATAATACAGAAAAACTGTGCAGATATGAAACACAAACACCGCAAACAGATTCTAAGTCTGACAAAGCATACTAGTAATGTAAAGTGAAAAGTTATATGGCAAAGACAAAGTTAAAAGGCAGATTATCTTTCAATAAACGGTTTTACATGCGAAATGTGGTGTAAACCTTTACTCTTCCTAGTACGCAGAGTTTCAACTTTAACGCAATTATCATGTGGTATACGTCGGTAAAGAATACTGGAATTTTTCTCAAGGTTAGCATCTATGTTATTTTTCTCTGAGCCAGCGGGCGCACACAGCAGCCTGCCGTGTGAGTCATTGTCTGTTTCTTTGTTGGCGCGCGTCGTTACTGGGATTAGGAGGCCTAACTTCCACAAATTCACCGTGACGAGAATCCCGCCAGTTCTGATGCAGTTCAGGTCTGTCGTTACGATCATATCGTCTGTCGTCATGTCGGTAGATTCCATAGTTTCTTTCTTGTCGGTCACGTGGTGGAGAATTTCTCCCTGAATCGTAACTGCGCGCTGGACCGTTGCGTCTAAAGTTATTCTGTCTCTCTTGATAATAATTATTTTGGTTCCCATATTGTCTGTTTCTCTGATTGTCTCTGTGATAGTCATTACTGCGGAAAGGTGATCTTTCCCTGTAATTATTACTACTCTGCCAACGGTTGTCATACGGGTGGTGTCTGTTTTGGTCACGATTTACGTTATGAGAATAGCCTTGTCGTGTCCAGTTATTATTTCTTTGATCACGGAATTGCGACGGATGTGACCTGTAGTTGTTGTGTTCCTGTTTTCGCATCCCGCGACTGTCTGTGTCAATTTCTAATTCTTGTAAGAGTCCCTCAAAAGCTTCAATGTCGTCTTTGCAACGTCCTGCCAAAATAATATGCCGTAAATGTTCAGGTAATTTCATTAAACAAATGCGGATGAGTTCTGAGGGGCTATATGGGTTTGACAGGTACTGATTCTTGTGCAACATGTCTTCAAAATATTTCACAAGACTGGAAAATTCAGATTGTTCAAAGTGTTTCATCATCATGATGCTATGTTTTACTCGGTCTTGTGTAGCTTGTGACCAATATGCTGAGAGGAACGCTTGGTAAAATTCTCCTTCACTGTGACAATCGTGAATGACCGATCACATTCTTACAGCTGGTTCATTCTCCAAGTAGCCACACATAAATTCTAACCTGTGCTCCAATGACCAGTTGGGAGGAAAACAATGAGAGAATTGATGGAGCCACGCTTGTGGATGAATGTTGTTGGCAGAATTCTTAAACGTTTTGAATTTACGTGTAGTAATGAACAGCTTATAGTCAAAATCATCGTGTCGGCGAGTAGCATGTCGGTCATTGTTACGTCGTGTCGGCGGTTCCATCTCAAAATTCGGTGCACATTGCCAATTTCTTTCATAACTTCCGAAATGCCCTGTGTTATTATTTTGTGGCTGTTCCGTATTTCTATGTCCCTCTTCCCGTATTGGAGCGCGAGTGTCCTCTGAAATACGTAATTCTTGTATTACCTGTGTCAGCTGATCTTGTTCTTCCCTGATATCTCTTTGGTGTTGCGTATTAATTTGATTCAGATTTTGTTTCAGTTTACTAATTTGTTCGCTCTCTTCTGTGTCATTAAAGACTACCGGTTTTGTCTCATTCAGATTATCATCTACCTTCGTAGATAAATTATTTAGCTGATCCGAAAGTTCAACTACTTTCTCTGATAATGAACTAATTTCCTCCATGTGTCTTTCTACTGTGTTTTAAGTTTTCCTGAGTTTTTGCCAGTTGCGTAACCGAATCGGTAGACGCAAGTGAGTCAATTTTAGCTTGCAAGGTCTCATGATTTTCATGAACAATAGTTTGCAGTTCTTTTATGGCTGCTTCGTGATTCTGTAATGCATTTTCATGACGAGAAAAAATAGGTTGGAAATGCTCGCAAATTTGTGTTTTTACGTCATTACAGGCTGTTTGACATTTCGATTCTATTTTATGTAACTCAGTAGTTAAATCTTCACGTGTTTGTTCAAGCGTGGTGTGAAGATTTTGTTCCATTGCGTCTAACTGTTGCTGTGTTTGTCTCTGATGTTGTTCCATTGTGTCTAACTTTTGAAGATTTTGTCCCATTTGTTGCATTAATTGTAATAACAATGCATTAGTGTCTGGAATCTGTTCCTCTACGCTTTTTGGCAGTGCATTTGCACCAGCAACATTCACATTTTGACAAGCAGAAAATGTGTCTTGACTCATTTGAGAAAACGGTGAGGACCCAAAACCTGAGTCTACAGTATTTGCAATATTGTGTTCTGTCATTCCCAATTCCTGAGGCGAGCTGTTGCCGACCGATCGATCGATAATGCTTCCCTGTTTACTACCTGT
This sequence comes from Schistocerca cancellata, assembly GCF_023864275.1. Lineage (NCBI taxonomy): Eukaryota > Metazoa > Arthropoda > Insecta > Orthoptera > Acrididae > Schistocerca > Schistocerca cancellata. The sequence goes on along the minus strand of NC_064628.1, from coordinate 13,161,388 downwards.
TTCACTGTCTACACCATTATTTGATGCCCGCTCCATTTCCCTATGCATAGTTACCAAATTACTACTTGGAATGTCTGTTAATTCACTACCCAGTGGTGCTGATAAGCTACGCTCGTCGTCACTATTATTTCTCAGTTTACTTTGGAGCCTAGTGTTACGTTTTTCACACGCCATTATTGTGACAATATTTCACACGATAACACAGAAAAACATAATTTGAAGAGCAAATATAAGAGAACACATTAACATAGCACTGAAAATAATATCTAGTTAATTGCAGCTGCGAAATACTTGGTGCAAATCTACATGCATGCCACAACTGTTTTACTGTGCAACAATGAAAAACCACAACTACCAAGGAAATTCTCTCTATAATTACGTGCTAGCAATAAACAAAAGCTACACTAAATACACAAACTACAAGAAAATATCAGAAGATTCCAGTGAGGTATCCTCGGCTAAGGGTCGTTATATGAAACGTCCCCTTAGAACAATTTATACACGACTGTGCTGATAAACCTCTTACACTATTTGCTTTTCAAACAGCTGAGCAAAACTGAACGTACTCAAACATTCACTAAAGTGACACACAATATTTTTAGCGCAACGCAATCTGACTATCAAAGATCCCTGCAAAAGAATTGCCCTGAGTAACATTAAACTATACCTTTCAGAAATCACTTACCTCACAAAAATCTTCATTACTCGAACTACTGCAATACAGCGAGCGCCACTACTGCCAGCTAAATAAAAGATTCAAACTACAGAAGGCACTAACTACTGATAGGGATAGTTAGCAAATGAAAGATGTTAATAGAGAACAAACAATGTATTCACCTTAACAGTCATAATATATGTAGCAGTTCATGACAAATTACAAAACTCCGCCATCTCTCTCCCCACATCCACCATTGCTGGCGGCTCACCTCCAACTGTGCAACGCTACGCACTGTTCACATCCAGCTGCCGCTGCCCAACGCTACAATGGCAGACAACAATGCAAAACTAGCCACAGACTGCACACAGCACAGCCAGTGATTTTCATACAGAGCGCTATGTAACGTTGCCAATAAGAAAACATAAACAGCCTACTTACACTCTCTCGATTCTTCTGTAGAGCTAATGGACATCCATGTTAGACTGGGGCAGTAATCTCGCTCCAAGACTGAGCCTACATCCTTTACAGGCTCGATTGCCTGGTGGAAAGACAGGGTGAAAGTGCAACCTCCTTGACAGATGGTGCCCATATTACAGTGGAACATTAACAAGTTCAAGCCACATGTGGAGGAACTGAAACTTCTGGCACAGGCACAACCCCTGTGCTCTTGTTTACAGGGAACACATTGGAAATGCATTTATGGCCCTCTGCTATGAGGCTATACCCTCCATTGAAAAGTTGACCTGACTGGGGAAAGAGCCAAGGGAGGTATTGCTGTGTTTCTCAGTAACACACGCCACTCCTTTACTCTCCGCTCGGTCACTGACCTACAAGCAGCAGCCATTGCAGCTCACGTGGGTCAGAGGATCACTAATCAGTACTTACCTCTGCAGGAAGCTATAGACTTTGAGACTTGTCCAGAATGAGATTTTCACTCTTCAGCGGAGTGTGCGCTGATATGAAACTACCTGGCAGATTAAATCTTCCAGGAGTTTCATATCAGCGCACACTCCGCTGCAGTATGAAAATCTCATTCTGGAAACATCCCCCAGGCTGTAGTTAAGCCATGTCGCCGCAATATCCTTTCTTTCAGGAGTGTTAGTTCTGCAAGGTTCGCAGGAGAGCTTCTGTAAAGTTTGGAAGGTAGGAGACGAGGTAGTGGCGGAAGTGAGGCTGTGAGGACGGGGCGTGAGTCGTGTTTGGGTAGCTCAGTTGGTAGAGCACTTGCCCGCAAAAGGCAAAGGTCCCGAGTTTAATCTGCCAGGAAGTTTGAGACTTGTAGTTCTCATTAAACAACTCCTCCACTTGTTTCTCCTATTGAGTCATTTCAGTGCCCATAATGTACTATGTGGCTGGAACAATACTTACCCCAGAGTTGAGTCTTGGAGAACCTCATGATGTCTCAGCTGTCGATCCTCAACAAAGGCAGACCCAGTCATTTCTCAGCTGCTACTGGGTTGTTCTCAGCCATAAACCTTTCTGCTCTTTTGCCCTTACAGATTCAGCACAGTGGGAAGAAACTGATGACCTTCATTCCAGTGACCACTTCCCACAGTGGATCCACCTAAAGGATTGAGGATAGTGTAACAGGAGCCACCGAAATGGACGGTCAGCAGTGCTAACTGGACACTGTTCAGCCAGCTGACTGTTTCTGAACACTGCGGCAGCGTCCAGGAATGAGTGGAGCACACTACACGAGGGATCCATCACGCCACTAACTTATCCACCCCTGTGTCTTCAGGTCATCTTAGAGGGCAACCTGTACCATGGTGGGCTGATGAGTGCGGGTCAAAAACCTGGGGAAGGTGGTTCTTCATCAATTCAAATACCGCCCGGCAGTAGACAACCTCCAAGCCTTTCAGGTTGCGAGAGCCAAGGCTCGATGCGTAATTAAGGAGAGGAAGGAAAGGTCGTGGCAAGCTTTCGTGGACACACCCATCCGTTCCACTTGTTTTAAAATAGTGTGCGAAGCCATCCGGAAGATTTCTGGTAAACAGTCTTTGCCTACAGCAACAGTTGCGAAACAGGGATGTCCCCAAACAACGCCCAGAAACATCGCTCACACGATGGCAGAGCATTGTGTGGCAACCACAGCCAGTACCAGCCGAGGTCTGGCATTTCACTGCTACCGTGCGACTGCGGAGAGGGGCAAGCTGGACTTCAGATCCCACTACTCTGAGTCTTACAACTACCCTTTCTCCGTGCAGGAGCTGGAATCGGCGCTGTCTGAGGTTGGTGACACTGCACCCGATCACGACCGCACCCAATAAGGCCTCGGCAGCCAGAGACGTTGATCATGTGTGTACGTGTAGAACGAGTGTGTGTTATCTAATTCAGAAGAAGGTCTTCTGGCCGAAAGCTTGCTTGTTTAACAGTTTTTTTTTTTTTTTTACCTGTCTGTGACTCGGCGTCTCCACTGTGCGATGACTAGCAATCTATCCTTGGCATAATATTGCCACGTTGTTTTGGGGAGTGTTTAAAAAAAGCTTCAAGGCTTGACATGGCTTCATCTTTTGAGAGAATGAGTAATGTGAGCATTACTTAAATTCAAATCACTGAAGTAGGACAAGAGAAAAAATGTACATTTTTTCTGAAATAGTCTGCCAAGTGTATGAAACGTCCCCTTAGAACATTTATACACGATTGTGCTTAACCTGACATACAATATTATTTAGCGCAACGCAATCTGACTATCAAAGATCCCTGCAAAAGAATGGCCCTGAGTAACATTAAACTATACCTTTCAGAAATCACTTACCTCACAAAAATCTTCATTGCTCGAACTACTGCAATACGGCGAGCGCCACTACTGCCAGCTAAATAAAAGATTCAAACTACGGAAGTCACTAACTACTGATAGGGATAGTTAGCAAATGAAAGATTTTAATAGAGAACAAACACTGTATTTACCTTAATATCATCAAAAGTCATAATATATATAGCAGTTCAATTTCAAAACTTCCGCCATCTCTCTCCCCACATCCACCACTGCTGGTGGCTCACCTCCAACTGCCCAGCGCTACGCGCTGTTCACATCCAGCTGCCGCTGCCCAACACTACAATGGCAGACAACAATGCAAACTAGCCACAGACTGCACACAGCACAGCCAGTGATTTTCATATAGAGCGCTACGTAACGTTGCCAATAAGAAAACATAAACAGCCTACTTACATAAAGAAAACATAAACAGCCTACTTACATAGAGAAAACATAAACAGCCTACTTACATAGCCCCCACGCTCCCCACAAAAAATTTTACAAATTTTTTTGGACAGTGGCCAATAATGATTTGAAAATTTTTTTCATAATTACAGTAAGAAAGATATCAAATGCACACACTTATTAATACAAGCTAAAATTTTCTCACAGTCCACAAAGATAGTCCTGATCATTCATCATAATAGTAATTACAGTTTTTGTTTTTCACAAAGTCTCATTAGTAAAAGAGAATGCACACGGAAGTAGTGGATTTCCATGCAGTCTTGAGGAAGTAGTGTTGTCCTTCCAACTGAAAGACAGTGCTGACTCTTGTCATGCTGACAGGTAATGGGCCACAACAGAGCAAACCCACAGCAGAGTCATTCGAAGTTCTGACGAATATTGGTAGGTAGGTCATCACAGAGCAGACCCACTGTAGTCCTGGTAGAGATTACGGTATTGGTGGGCCACCAGAGGTGCAGACCCACTGCAGTCCTTGTAGAAATTGTGGACAGGCCCACTGTAGTCCTGGTAGAGGTGACGGTATTGGCGGGCCACCAGAGGTGCAGACCCACTGCAGTCCTCGTAGAAATAATGGTACTGGTGAGTCAGCAAAGGTGTAGACCCACTGTAGTCCTTGTAGAAATAATGGTATTGGTGAGTCAGCAAAGGTGTAGACCCACTGTAGTCCTTGTAGAAATAATGGTATTGGTGGGTCATCAAAGATGCAGATCCACTGTAGTCCTTGTAGAGATGGCCAGCAGCCATCTATTGTGACTGTGCGGGTGCACAATCACCATTGAAGAGTCTTGCAGTTAATATAGCAAGTCCATAACCACCACTTGTGCACTCACAAAGTTTTTGGAATTGTCCTTAGAACCAGCAATGCTGTTATCCAGTACCTTGCTGAATTAGTAACACACGTGCAAACACTAACCGTCACAACTTCTCACATTTTGTGCATTACTGTGACCAACAGAAATGTGTGCAGTGAAATGAATGCTTACAAGTTACTTAATTTGATTAACTGGTGTCAATTACAATATTATAACATGAGAATACAATTACAAAGATACAAAATACATCATTAAAACATAACAATACAGATAACATTTGTAGTACAGGCTTTACAACAGAATAGAAATAAACATATACATCAGTGTTACAGGAATTATGACATGAGTACATACATAAAAGATCAGAATAACTTGCGAAACATCAACTTCACAAATGAGCATTAAAACAAAACGGAATAAATAATGTCTAAGCATATTTACAAGGTAAATAACATATTATTAATGCCAATTATATTTGAGGATAACAGTATTCCTCATCATAGTGAATGTAGCTTAGTATTAGAAGAAGAAAAAATTCTATTAAACTACACAGAGACAGGATGAAAACAAATACACAAGGGTACACAAACACATAGTGGGATAACACAAAAGGAAAGGACAGAGTTTGTTTTACTGCAGTATTTTGCATGGAGATCTCCCTTCGTTCATCATTATTCCCAAAAGTCCTATCTAAGCCTGCTTTCTGTATTCTGTTCACATCCTCTGTCAAAAATAGTTTTTCTCCACTGTACAGTATCCTTTTTTTTTGCCCAAACCATTTTCATATAGCTTCTCAATACATTTCTTCCAAGTCATCATAGTTAGATTCTTATATAGTCTACCCCTCTTAAGCTAACTTAAATCTACTGAGCTCAGATATATATACCAAGGGACGAGGCAATGCAGCATCACATAAAACAATTAATATAAACAGCAATGAAAAAAAACGCAGATTTGTGAAGCAAGCAGCATTAAGAAATTAGCAAAGCAATTGTAATATTACAATTAATCTAAGGCAATGTGCAGCAAACAATAAAAATAAATCATTAGTAAAACTGGCTTAACAGAATAATACAAAGTCAAATTCAATAACACTATGCCTGGCAAACAGCAGTAACTTATACCTAAACATGACATAGCTCAAGCAGAAAAAATATTACACATAAAACAACAATGCAGATAAGGGAAATGTATATTCACATCTTAATGTCTATGTAATTAAAGTGGTGCACCACAACAACTTATTGTAAAAAAAATATTACCATGTACTTGAAAAGAAAATTATGTGTCCAGTTACTGCTACTAGTCCCTTCTTATTGTTCTTTCCTTTCCAAGTGCTCCTTTTTTAAAGAATGCGGATTACAAAATTATTATTTAATAGATCTGTTGACAGAAAGTGTTCACATTAGCAAATGCATCTAAGTTTATTTTATAAAACCAATGCTGTAACACAGCTGGAAAACAGGTATCAAATGAAATAAGCAATTACGCAAACCAAAGCATAAAAACATCATTCAATAGCTATGTGGCATTTCGTAAGTCAGTAGCTCTCAACTCTCGTAGAAAGACACTTGTCATAATCAGGTGTGCAGATGTACGAATATTTCCCATCAATTCATAAGCATTTCAGTAATTAGCACAAAGTACGAGTAATCATATGTTTTCAAGTAACGAGCGTGTCGCATTAGCGATGCCCTCTACAAAGGAATGTCAACAGCGAGATTAATGGCCTCCCTTTTTTTTCTTTTCTACCTGTGCCTCTGGAAAGGCACGCACTCTAATGCCTTGTTCTCCAGGTGTCTGACACAGCTGTGTGCCGACGACGCACGTGCAGGTGGTCACTTAACTTTCTTACGGAAATATTTACGACAGCAGTTTCCGCTACAGTGACAGTCTCATATAAAAATTTCACAGGTCGATAATTTACGTTGCAAATGTGTAGAAACAAAATCCTATGAATATAACCGTGTCCAAAAAATTTTCGCCGGCATTGTGATACATTCACGCATTTACACACATTTCATAACTCTTAAAGTACGATTCTTGGTTTCCAACATCCTTTTTCACAAGTCAAGAGTCCCTAAACACTACTCATTATTCCTTACCTTATTCGTCGACACTTTTTCCATATTTCATCATAACAGATACATAGCATAATCAAATAACTCATATAGCATCAGCTTATGGATCATAAACTTACCGCAACAGCATAATACACATAGTCATCGTAGTAATAACGTCATAACACTTCAATCAACTCTCAAAATCGTCGTAGCTTCCTCCAATAATTAAAAAAAATTCTCTGCTCATGTCAAAAGTGTCATCTGCCTCAAACGTACTTTAAAAATCGTGATCCCATACCAAATATATCATTCAAAGCTCTCATAATATCACAATGGGTCCGAAAAAATATGAACAGTTCACACAGTACAGACAAAATACAATTTCGTAAGTGTGAAGTAATCCGACTCTGTAATTCCGTAAACATGTGTCACTGATGTAGTAAAAAAAATGTTTATCTCTCAGTTAAATGTTCAGATAGCTGTGTAATTTGTGTTAGAGACATATGGTACCGATGTGTTAAATTGTATAAGCAAATACCATATTAGCTAGGGATCCTTGTGCTTGCCAAACACATGGTACACAAAGTAAGCGTGTACCCCCCTGAGGATTAATGTAATTATACCCTCAGGTGTTACAGATTACAGCAATGGAATGAAATGTATCACGGAAAACTTTCTTTGTAATTCAAAAATCTTTAAAAATAAATGTTTTAAGTACAAAATTAATCACTGAGATGCGTGTCCTGTAGCGCTAAAGGTGCGTCTTGTTGTAAGATAATCTCTGTGGAAGTGTCGTAGTTATTGTCCTCCGAAAGCTAAGTTCTGCAGAAGCCAATGTACTTACCTCATGATAAACAAAAGTGAAATGCTTGGCGTAGAGATATCTTAGTTATTATGCTTATTGTTGTGATGATGAAAGTACTGTGCTGTAACGTATTGTTGTGCTATGGAAAAGGCTGTCTCCTTGTAGCTATACCACAAAAGTTACTGATAAAACATGTTTTGCTTTCCAGAAGAATTCAGAAAAACTGTGCAGATATAAAACAGATACCCCGCAAAAGCAACAATGTAAATTGTGTCACACATTAGTAGTGTCGTAATATAACCGTGTAGCTGTCACATAAACTAACCACTGTGTCATCTGGTATCTCTCAGAAAGTACTTTAAATCCGGAATGTCTTTTCAAGTAAACCAAAATGTTGCATTAAAATCTCATTAGCAGTACTGGTAAATGTTCTAATCGTGCAACTAACAAGCAAGAATATACACACACAATTACACTGTGTCGTCTGTTCGCAATAACAATGCATTCGTAATTTCTGTTTAAATAAGTTCTCTTGGTTCTTGACTGGATATTTAACTTCAAACATTGTTGCATGGTAACAGTTTCTAAAGCATACTAGTAACGTGAAGTGAAACGTTTTATGGCAAAGACAAAGTTAAAAAGCAGATTATCTTTCAATAAACTGTTTTACATGTGAAATGTGGTGCAGTCCTTTACTCTTCCTAGTACGCAGAGTTTCAACTTCAACGCAATTATCATGTGGTATACGTCGGTGAGGAATACTGGAATTTTTCTCAATGTTACCGTCTATGTTATTTTTCCCTGAGCCAGCGGGCGCACGCGGCTGCCTGCGGCGCGAGTCATTGTCTGTCTCTTTGTTGCCGTGCGTCGTTACTGGGATTAGGAGGCCTAACTTCCACAAATTCGCCTTGCCGAGAGGGCCCAGCTCTGTTTAAAGCTCGCCAGTTCTGATGGAATTCAGGTCTATCGTTTTGTCGGTAGTTTACACAGTTTCTTTCGTGTCGGTCACGTGGTGGAGAATTTCTCCCTTAATCATAACTGCGCGCTGAACTGTTGCGTCTGAAATTATTCTGTCTCCCTTGATAATAATAGTTCTGATTACCATATTGTCTGTTTCTATGGTTATCTCTGTCATATTCATTACTACGGAAATGCGATCTTTCTCTGTAACTATTACTCTGCCAGTGGTTGTCATACGGGTGGTGTCTGTTTTGGTCACGATTTGTGTTGTGAGAATAGACTTGTTGTGTCCAGTTATTGTTTCTGTCGTCACGGAATTGTGACGGATGTGCCCTGTAGTGATCGTTTTCCCTTTTTCACATCCCGCGGCTGTCTGTGTCAATTTCTAGTTCTTGTAAGAGCCCCTGAAAAGCTTCAATGTCGTCTTTGCAACGTCCTGCCAAAATAATATGCCGTAAATGTTCAGGTAATTTGATTAAGCAAATGCGGATGAGTTCTGAGGGGCTGTATGGGTTTGACAGGTACTGATTCTTGTGCAACATGTCTTCAAAATATTTGACTGGAAAATTCAGATTGTTCAAAGTGTTTCATCATCATGATGCTATGTTTTACTCGGTCTTGTGTGGCATGAGACCAATATGCTGAGAGGAAGGCATGGTAAAATTCTCCTTCACTGTGGCAATCGTGAATGACCGATCGCATTCTTACAGCTGGTTCATTCTCCAAGTAGCCACACATAAATTCTAATCTGGGTTCTAATGACCAGTTGGGAGGAAAACAATGAGAGAATTGATGGAGCCACGCTTGTGGATGAATGTCGTTGGCAGAATTCTTAAATGTTTTGAATTTACGTGTAGTAATGAACAGCTTATAGTCAAAGTCATCGTGTCGGCGAGTAGTATATCGGACATTGTTACGTCGTGTCGGCGGTTCCATCTCAAAATTCAGTGTACCTTGCCAATTCGTTTCATAATTACCGAAATGCCCTGTGCTATTATTTTGTGGCTTTTTCGTATTTCTAAGTTCCTCTTCCCGTGTTGGAGCGCGAGTGTCCTCTGAAATATGTAATTCTTGTATTACCTGTGTCAGCTGATCTTGTACTTCCCGGATTTCTCTTTGGTGTTGCGTATTAATTTGATTCAGATTTTGTTTCAGTTTCCTAATTTGTTCGCACTCTTCTGTGTCATTAAAGACTACCCGTTTTGTGTCATTCAGATTATCATCTACCTTCGCAGATAAATTATTTAGCTGATCCGAAAGTTCAACTACTTTCTCTGATAATGAACTAATTTCCTCCATGTGTCTTTCTGAACCAATTTTCAGAGTATCTACTGTGTCCTTTAAGTTTTCCTGAGTTTTTGCAAGTTGCGTAACCGAATCGGTAGATGCAACTGAGTCCATTTTAGCTTGCAAGGTCTAATGATTTTCATGAACAATAGTTTGCAGTTCTTTTATGGCTGCTTCGTGATTCTGTAATGCATTTTCATTCCGCGAAAAAATAGGCTGAAAATGCTCACAAATTTGTGTTTTTACGTCATTACAGACTTTTTGACATTTCGATTCAATGTTATGTAACTCAGTAGTTAAATCTTCACTTGTTTGTTCAAGTGTGGTGTCTAACTTCCGAAGATTTTGTTCCATTGTGTCTAACTGTTGCTGTGTTTGTCTCTGGTGTTGTTCCATTGTGTCTAACTTTTGCAGCTTTTGCTGTGTTTGTCTCTGATTTTGTTCCATTGTGTCTAACTTTTGAAGATTCTGTTCCATTGTGTCTAACTTTTGAAGATTTTGTCCCATTGTGTCTAACTGTTGCTGTGTTTGTCTCTGATTTTGTTCCATTTGTTGCATTAGTTGTAATAACAATGCATTAGTGTCTGGAATCTGTTCCTCTATGCTTTTTGGCAGTGCATTTTCACCGGCAACATTCACATTTTGACAAGCAGAAAATGTGTCTTGACTCATTTGAGAAAACGGTGAGGACGCAATACCTGAATCTACAGTATTTGCAAAATTGTGTCCTATCATTTCGGATTCCTGAGGCGAGCTGTTGCCGACCGATCGATCGATAATGCTTCCCTGTTCACTAATTGTTTCACTGCCTACGCCATTGTTTGCCGCACGCTCCATTTCCCTATGCACAGTTACCAAATTACTATGTTGAACATTAGTTAATTCATTACATGGTGGCGCTAACACACTACTTTCGTCTTCACCGTCATTTCTCAGTTTACTTTGGAGCCTAGTATTACGTTTTTCACACGCCATTATTGTCACGATACTTCACACAACAACACAGAAAAACACAATTTGAAGAGCAAAAATAGGGGAATACATTAACATAGCACTGAAAATAATACCTAGTTAATTGCAAGCGCAGCTGCGAAATACTTGGTGCAAATCTACATGCATGCCACAACTGTTTTACTGTACAACAATGAAAGGCTGCAACCACAAAGGAGATTCTCTCTACAGTTACGCGCTAGCAATAAACAAAATCTACACTAATTACACAAACTACAAGAAAAAATCAGAAGATTCCAGTGAGGTATCCTAGGCTAAGGGTCGACATATGTAATGTCCCCTTAGAAAAATTTATACAAGACTGTGCTTAACCTGACACACAATATTATTTAGCGCAACGCAATCTGACTATCAAAGATCCCTGCAAAAGAATGGCCCTGAGTAACATTAAACTATACCTTTCAGAAATCACTTACCTCACAAAAATCTTCATTGCTCGAACTACTGCAATACGGCGAGCGCCACTACTGCCAGCTAAATAAAAGATTCAAACTACGGAAGTCACTAACTACTGATAGGGATAGTTAGCAAATGAAAGATTTTAATAGAGAACAAACACTGTATTTACCTTAATATCATCAAAAGTCATAATATATATATAGCAGTTCAATTTCAAAACTTCCGCCATCTCTCTCCCCACATCCACCACTGCTGGCGGCTCACCTCCAACTGCCCAGCGCTACGCGCTGTTCACATCCAGCTGCTGCTGCCCAACACTACAATGGCAGACAACAATGCAAACTAGCCACAGACTGCACACAGCACAGCCAGTGATTTTCATATAGAGCGCTACGTAACGTTGCCAATAAGAAAACATAAACAGCCTACTTACATAAAGAAAACATAAACAGCCTACTTACATAGAGAAAACATAAACAGCCTACTTACATAAAGAAAACGTAAACAGCCTACTTACATAGAGAAAACATAAACAGCCTACTTACACTGTCTGTGACTCGGCGTCTCCACTGTGCGATGACTAGCAATCTATCTTTGGCATAATATTGCCACGTTGTTTTGGGGAGTGTTCAAAAAAAGCTTCAAGGCTTGACATGGCTTCATCTTTTGAGAGAATGAGTAATGTGAACATTACTTAAATTCAAATCACTGAAGTAGGACAAGAGAAAAAATGTACATTTTTTCTGAAATAGTCTGCCAAGTGGGGTGATTAGTTTGAAAGTGGTATACAAATGGCGTGCTGCAAGAGGTGGGAATTCAGAACACTCCAGCCCCTAAATTCTGTTTGGGAGCCGTGACAACTTGTAAAATAGAAACCGTCCTAGAAGAACTGTAAAAGATGGAAAGCCTACAAATGTGGAATAGGAAGAAGAAACCCAAAATAAACTTCACCAATGAGGTGTCTCCCAATTTTACAGTGAAACTTGAACGAATTCAGAACCAGTGTCACCAAACATTCTTGGCACAGGGAAGATCCCTTTTCAAATGTTTCAGTGCCACCGTCCGACAAGGAATATTCGTCGGCCGGTCGGTTGGAGCGTAAATAAATGACGTGTGACTAGGGCCTCCCGTCGGGTAAACGGTTCGCCGGGTGCAAGTCTTTCGATTTGACGCCGCTTCGGCGACTTGCGCGTAGATGGGGATGAAATGACGATGATTAGGACAACACAACACCCAGTCCCTGAGAGGAGAAATTCTCCGACCCAGCTGGGAATCGAACCCGGGCCCTTAGGCCGGTATTACACTATCAAATTTCTTTGTCAAAGATTTGATCAAAGATGCGATCAAATATTCCATAAAATATATTTGACAAAGATCTTTGACGTAGCACTAGAAGGGGTATTACACTGTCATCATCTTTTTGATCAAAGTTCACGATGGCTGACAACAACAACTTGTTATTAACCGCAGCAGTTGCATGTACCACAATTGCACTGTGTGCATATGCGGAAGAGAAGCGGGGGGGGGGGGGGGGGGGGGGGGAATGGAAACATACCTGGGGAGCCGTGGATTTTACGACGACACGATAAAAGCATTCAACAAAACTTGTTACGTGAGCTTGTAGTGAAGGACGTCAAGTCGTACATCAATTACTTAAGAATGGATGAGCATACATTTCTGTATGTGTTCAATGAAGTGTATCCTCATATCACAAAGCACAATATTCACTTAAGAACTGCTACATCTGCAGAAGACAGGTTCACTGTAACACTCCAATTCCTTGCTACATGAGAGGGTTAGGTTAGGTTAGGTTAGGTCAGGTCTCCAATCTTCATAATCTATTTTTGTATTCAGCATGCATCACGTTGTAAAGCGCCTCATCAGCTTCATAAATCTCTATTAATTTTGTAGCTGTCGGCACACACCAATTGTATTTACCTGCAATGTTTATAAAAACACTACAGACAACAGAATGCAGCGATGCTAGCGCTCCATGTGGTAACATGTCACATTGCAGTGAACAGAAGAAAAGCGACTTGTTTGATCAAGTCTACAGCGAGGCCCTAGATTTGATCAAATATTGGACGACATTTGAGAAAGTTCCCTATTACACCATCAAATATCTTTGACAAAGATATTTGACAAAGAAGTTTGATAGTGTAATATCGGCCTTAGGCTTGTCATTCTGTCGCGCTGACTACTCAGCTACCGGGCGGGGGCAGATGGTTGGAGCGTGTGTAGCTCTCCTTAGGAGACGTTAAGAGAGTTGGTACCGTCTGGTACGAATGTCTGCATACCACTTAATGCTACGTTCGATTTGCGTTTTCTTTTTTTCTGCCAAGCGAACACCTTCGGATACTGAACTGCATCACAGTCAGGGAGACTCCGTTTCTGCCAACCAGTTCTGCAACAGAATAACGGAAAACAAAGGAACAGACGGAACTGAAATAAGTACGAAAACCTGCAATCTGCCGCAGAACGTGACAGAGGAGGACGAAAAAATAAACAAATCTTCGACAGAGCCACGAGAAGAAAAAAAACGGCTGAGAATGGCTGTTAACTGCCGTCATCTGTGAGGATTTGTATAGGACTGTTGCACGCCGGCTGGGGGTGGGGGCTGCGCGTTGGCAACAGGTGTGTGACGCAACGAGCCGCGGCAGCCGTGACGTCACGGGGTCCCCGCCAGCGGCCCTGCGCCCGCCGCTAAAGCCCAGTGTTCGTCCGACAGCGTCGCAGGCAAGTCCAGTCACTGCTCCGAGCGCGCCGTCACTCCGACAAAGGTAGGCACGTTGACCGTCTGTCACTCCTGGACGCCACCTAGTGGAATCTCTGGCCTGGTCAGTGTGTTCTCGCTTGCTTTACGCGTCTGCGGGCGAACCCGTCGTATAACGAATCCCTGTTGTGCAACTAGCGGCAACAGCACGGCACGGTTAATGTCTCTTCTTAACCGTACACGCGACGTCTGCGCATTCTGTTTACGCCGAGCAAAGGAAGCACAGATTCCGTCAGTCGCTCCAAAAATCAAACGTTGGGATTTCCAGAGTGGGTTATTCTCTACGTTCTGGTATTAAGGTGTGTATTTGCATTGTTTGGAACGGGGTGAATGGTTGCCGTTTAGATATTTACCACCAATGAGAGATGTTTCTCACCTTTTTATTGAAGTCTGCGTATTTCTTGGCAGACATTTGTGGCGGTAATAATTACTTGTTGCCGTTATGGACGTGTAGCAGTGTTTTCGTGTCGGAGCGGTTGTGCACTTGCGTCTTACGTCATAACTATGGATTCAAAAAGTCACCGGCTTCTCTTACTAAACTGGACAATAAATAAAACTCGAAACTTTCTGGCAGATTAAAACTGTGTGCCGGACCGAGACTCGAACTCGGGACCTTTGCCTTTCGCGGGCAAGTGCTCTACCAACTGAGCTACGCAACCTTGGCTTGCCCGCGAAAGGCAAAGGTCCCGAGTTCGAGTCTCGGTCCGACACACAGTTTTGATCTGCCAGAAAGTTTCGTATCGGCACACACTCCGCTGTAGAGTGAAAATTTCATTCTAGAATAAAACTTATGTTACCTTCGTCCAACGCCGGAGTCTGAAAGTGTTATTCACCGTCAAGACTGGATGTGACTATAAAAACAGGCAAGTTTTCGTGTGTGTGTGAGTGTTTATGCAACTGGTAAACAATTATATGTATGGTGGCTTCTAACGATTGTCGACTTGGGTTGTGTAGACCACTCTTCAGTTCTTGTTACGACCACGAGTTTTCTGTGCGCTCCATTGCGCTTCGCAAGAGTAAAGACAGAGCTTTCGTATTTTATCTGCAACGTACGTCAGTAATTGCGGTTTCATATAAGTTTGCTTGGAAATATTAAAAGTGACCACCATTATCCATCGAAAGTGGAATCTTGGGGGGGTGGCTGTACTGTTAGGCCGCTCGCTTGCAGTTCACTGAATCTGGTAACAGCCGTATGTAGCCTATAGATAGTGTGTGCTGTTCGCCTACTTTCTCCAGAAAATCGTCCTGGTACTTCTTGCTGACTCCAGGCAGGAACACTGGGCGCTGTATTGCCACAGACTCGGCAGGAAAAAGTCGTTGGTGCGGCCCTACAAGTGCCGCGGCCTGGTATTTTAGCAGAACTCTGTAGCGTTCGCACGTGCGCGCCCAGCGGAGAAAGGGAAGAGAGAGTGCATGCATGCTAAGCGGCAGCGGAACGGAACGCGGTGATTTATCCCGCCGTTTCCCAGCGGGCTGCAAACCAGGCGCTGCCCGTGTTTCTGGCTTTCTTATTCGCGGTTGGAGTTCGTTCTCATTTCACTTCAGGTCCGCAGTGCTTCAGTACGGCGGCTAATTTCATGACGACTCCTTACCGAAATGCCCACAGGTATAAACTGACTCTTGTAGAGGATCTTACAACGAACATGTAGTTTTGCAAGATAATGAATGTTGTTTCAGATGGCGGCACATAAGTAACGATTACTCAAAGTGCTAGTATTAAGTGTCAGTTAAATTGATGTATACATCTATTACATGCTATCGTAATAGTGCACGCATGACGACTTTTTCGTGTTCAGTAGTTATCTAGGAGTGGCTGCAGTTAACTAAGCTAATGTGTCTCCTTCTGCTGTTGACACAGGCAGCCAACAATATTTACATTCATTTCTGAAAGCCCTCTTCTGGAGAAGGGGCTATTTAGCGGGCAAACATTGAACTATGCTAAGAAAGGCAAATTTATAGTTCACACGATGAATACAGAGAAAATTTTAGGTTTCAGCAAGTGACGATGGAATTTGTACTGGAAATGGGGTCTCCGTAGAATATCGGTGCTGGAATTCAGTGGAAAGTAGCAGTCAGTTACGTAGTTTATTCAGATAAAACTAAACTTACGTGTAGGACCAACTTCGACTTCAACTTTCGATTTAAGTTCACCGAGAGCAAATGTCTCTTCCTCAGTGACCAATGTTCAGGGAATGAATTCCATTCAGAAATAAAAAATGCAACTGAAAGGTTATAAAGTAAATCCCATACAAGCAATATTGGAAAGATATACTTAGTCCCTACAAAGACTACTCATCGAATAATTTACTATACGTAAGACACATTACAGTTGCAGCAAAAGAGTATAGTGGGCGCGAAACATTGTATTTCTCAAATGAGGCCGTATGTTACATAGATGGCGTCTGAGAGTTTTCATTTTTCTGTTGTCGATCGTAGGTTTTGTGTGTAATATTTAATTGTTCCGACTGGTGGCATAGATCGTGTTTAGTGTTTATATGGGTCTAATGGAGGTGGCGAACAATTGAGAGGAGCGATGTTTCGGATTGTTTTGTTTACTACACCGATGCGTTTTCATGGGATGAGGGTGGCATATTGAACTGTAGTGTAGCCCAAAGTCCTAGGTTACATTTGAAGGTGAAGGATTGGTTGAGAGTTGGAGCCAACGAATTATGACCACTTTTTTTATGTACTGTAACTTGCACGTTTTCACTTTTTGTTTCTGGTCCATCCATACTTTTCCGTTGTGGTCTGATAATTTCAAATTTTGAATGTTTGAAGATAACAGTATCATTTCCAGCTAAAAATTCCTTATACTTGTGGACGTTCCGTTAGTTTGTCGGATTTTATTTTGCTAATGTTCTCATTTTAGTGACGTCAGCCACTTAGTGTAATACTGGCCTTAAGAAACTAAGTCCTTCGACAACAGAATTATGCAGAGAATTGCAATACGGTGTGTTGCTTGATACTTTAGTATATAAGCTTGTTTCGGCTTTATGGCCTTGGTCAGTACATGTCCAGACGTAATGGACATGTCAACTTTGAGTAGACCATTATTGCTGTCTGTAGTTCTTGGATGTAGTATTTTTTCAGCAACGTTTTAAAGTTCGATAATTTACTGTCGCGCGCATGTTTATCTGACAGTGGTAGAAATTAGTGTTCGACAGCTCGGACCATGTTCTTATTAAAAATATTGCATTCCAGTACACCGTCAGATTTATAAAACTTCTATAAAAGGATATTTGACAATGTTTTAGTGAGTAATGCGGGCCTGAGATTGGTATCTCCATATTTTCTTCAGTCTGGGCGCGGTCCACGTAGACTAATCCCGTCTGTCACATATAAACTCATAAACATTTGGTGCGTAAAAAGCAAATTCATGAAGTCATGGCTAAACGGGCATTATTCCAGGATTCTGAACCTTCCTTTCTATTGAAGGAAAACAATTTTGTTGCGGAATATATTGTGGTGTCTACTATTGACATAATGTTGTGGGATCAGCAGTTAGATTTAAACATATTCTCTTTCGAAATTAGCCCGTGTCGGCAAGGAATCTACAGATTCCGATCTTCCATTGTCACGTGTAAGAGGGAAATGAACATTAAAAGGGCGCTTTGCCTTTCAGACGAAAGCAATCAGCATTCCAAAATTTGATTGTAAGAACGGTGATCGGTACAGATTTATGACCATGTTCGGAGATATGACGGGATACAGATGCTTCAGAGTGTAAACAAATGATCAAATTAAAAAAAAAATGTAATTGTACTGCTAACAATAGAATTTCCGGCAGTCACAAGCCAGTGCATTTGTCCTCCACTTGTCGAAAGCTTGCCACATATTGCAGGAAATTCTTCTGCAGTTTCATAGTAAATACCTGTTGCTTAGGAAATACCTGTTGCTTTGTAAGAATATAGTAAAGAGTAAGAAAGGTATATATAGCGCTCCCTCCTTCCACCCTTGCAGTTTCATAGTTGATAATATACAGCAATATCCTCTTCCGAGATCTATTGTGTAACACAGTTTTAAAATTTGCCACGCAGTTCCTGCACTAAGCGCGGATTTAGTAGCTCTGAGCCGTGGTTATGCCGCATATCCGTCTCGGAACGTAATCCGAGGGATGACGTACCACACACTAGCCATTGATCTGTTAGCCACGTGCGAACCGGCGTAAAAGTGCAACGGACAACGGACAGTGCATTAATAACCCAATATTCCTGTTCCACCCGCGTTTGGAGGGGTGAAGGGAGGACTGAATTTTCCTCAACGAACAATTTCCATGTGAAAACGCAGACTGACTCATCCCCATGCATTTGCTACACCTCCCTATGGGCTACGTCACACTTCTAAGCCCACTGCAGCACTCCTGGAACCCCCTCCCCCGCCCCTTCCGGTTATTGCCTCGTAGTAATTAACCACAAAGTATTTATCCCTTGAAACTTCAGGAAGATTAAAACTGTGTGCCCGACCGAGACTCGAACTCGGCACCTTTGCCTTTCGCGGGCAAGTGCTCTACCAAGTGGTAGTACCAGTTTTAATCTGCCAGGAAGTTTCATATCAGCGCACACTCCGCTGCAGAGTGAAAATCTCATTCTATTTATCCCTTATTTAAAGTGAGCTGCCATCTGGCGCGCACTACATGAAAACATTGTTCTAAACTCCCCAGGCAACTCCGCAACATTCGTCCACCGATGATTGTCTCCTCTTGATATCGAGGGCACTGTACTTAGCACATTTGCGGTCCTATTGTTTTGTTGTAGGGATGCAAGCACTGCTTGCAAGCGATAATGCGACCGTTAAAAATTAACGTAAAACAAACCGTTACAGATGGCGTATTACTTGCCGTTTGTTACTGGTTTCCCCTCAGCTATCTAGAGCATCTTCAGATTATGGCCACACGTCAAAAGTTTGGAGCTCTGCATTCAGCTCCATTGTCACACTTGGGAGCGTAGCTCTGAATTTTTGACGAGTTATCAAGTGATGACACTAATTTGCAATGTCCAGTATAACTGCTATTCTATTAGTCTTAGACCGCTACATATTCTGTATTATAGTGTACTGCTAATTGCAAAAACTTGTGCGAAAAAAAGCGGGTACCACAACACTCGGCACAGGTGGTTCAATGTTTCTTCTGGTGGAAGGCGTGTTCAGTTTAGTATCCCACAACAGACGTGCACTACATATATAATATAGTACAGCCATGTTACTCTTATAAATATGCATAATCTTGATCTCTTTCTAGTCGTCGGTCGTTCTCTGGCGTGAAAGATTGTCGATAACTGGGCAAGGCAATGTGTTAATTTTAGAGTATTTATGTTAAACTAGTTTTGTTTCGCGACGACGACGACGACGACGAGGTTGTTAGTTTTAAAGTTTAAAGTCGCCCGCTTGTGGATTTGTGCAGAGGTCAAGCTGTGGTAGGGTGTTCATTCGTGAATGCATTTAGCAGTGTGCTCTGTTGTGGCCCTGAAGGATTGTCTGAATCGGTTGGCCGCTTCATCAGCAGCTTGATAATAGCTGAACTTCCGAGACACACGTTTGCCTTTCGCAGTGTTAATATCTGGCCTGACGGACTGGTTCATCTTTAATGTGCCACTCGTCCGCCCCACTAAAACAGCTCCTTTCGGAAGTAGTGTAGTGAAATATTTTATCGACTAGTAAATGTTTTGGTTTTCACGGGACTATTGTGTAACTAAAAAGTTGTGGTAGTGCAATAGATTGCACTCCCTGGCTCATCTAAAACAAACAGGCTGTTCCTTGATCCGTATCCGGCCATATTGCTCTTCGTAGCTCGTGCAGTTTCAGCAGCCAGTCGCAAACCGAGCGTGGGAAAAATAATTCCTGAGTCGTAAAGCTCCTTACTGGTTGTGCAATATCCAGCAGAGGTAAGCACCGTAAGTAGTCTGTCTGACGCCTCCACACAGCTCTGGTAGCAAAAGCGTCCTGTTGATTCACACATGCCACAGAAGGACTGAAGCACACGAGGTTAAATCTGCCGTTTGTAACGTGACAAGGGCTGTTGTAAAATATCGATATGTCTTCCAAAAGTATGCATATGTACACTCCTGGAAATTGAAATAAGAACACCGTGAATTCATTGTCCCAGGAAGGGGAAACTTTATTGACACATTCCTGGGGTCAGATACATCACATGATCACACTGACAGAACCACAGGCACATAGACACAGGCAACAGAGCATGCACAATGTCGGCACTAGTACAGTGTATATCCACCTTTCGCAGCAATGCAGGCTGCTATTCTCCCATGGAGACGATCGTAGAGATGCTGGATGTAGTCCTGTGGAACGGCTTGCCATGCCATTTCCACCTGGCACCTCAGTTGGACCAGCGTTCGTGCTGGACGTGCAGACCGCGTGAGACGACGCTTCATCCAGTCCCAAACATGCTCAATGGGGGACAGATCCGGAGATCTTGCTGGCCAGGGTAGTTGACTTACACCTTCTAGAGCACGTTGGGTGGCACGGGATACATGCGGACGTGCATTGTCCTGTTGGAACAGCAAGTTCCCTTGCCGGTCTAGGAATGGTAGAACGATGGGTTCGATGACGGTTTGGATGTACCGTGCACTATTCAGTGTCCCCTCGATGATCACCAGTGGTGTACGGCCAGTGTAGGATATCGCTCCCCACACCATGATGCCGGGTGTTGGCCCTGTGTGCCTCGGTCGTATGCAGTCCTGATTGTGGCGCTCACCTGCACGGTGCCAAATACGCATACGACCATCACTGGCACCAAGGCAGAAGCGACTCTCATTGCTGAAGACGACACGTCTCCATTCGTCCCTCCATTCACGCCTGTCGCGACACCACTGGAGGCGGGCTGCATGATGTTGGGGCGTGAGCGGAAGACGGCCTAACGGTGTGCGGGACCGTAGCCCAGCTTCATGGAGACGGTTGCGAATGGTCCTCGCCGATACCCCAGGAGCAACAGTGTCCCTAATTTGCTGGGAAGTGGCGGTGCGGTCCCCTACGGCACTGCGTAGGATCCTACGGTCTTGGCGTGCATCGGTGTGTCGCTGCGGTCCGGTCCCAGGTCGACGGGCACGTGCACCTTCCGCCGACCACTGGCGACAACATCGATGTACTGTGGAGACCTCACGCCCCACGTGTTGAGCAATTCAGCGGTACGTCCACCCGGCCTCCCGCATGCCCACTATACGCCCTCGCTCAAAGTCCGTCAACTGCACATACGGTTCACGTCCACGCTGTCGCGGCATGCTACCAGTGTTAAAGACTGCAATGGAGCTCCGTATGCCACGGCAAACTGGCTGACACTGACGGCGGCGGTGCACAAATGCTGCGCAGCTAGCGCCATTCGACGGCCAACACCGCGGTTCCTGGTGTGTCCGCTGTGCCGTGCGTGTGATCATTGCTTGTACAGCCCTCTCGCAGTGTCCGGAGCAAGTATGGTGGGTCTGACACATCGGTGTCAATGTGTTCTGTTTTCCATTTCCAGGAGTGTATATCGGCGATATTTTTCCCAATATATCGGTAGCAAACAGCAATATTGAGTGCCGATATTTTTATTTTACATTTCTCCACAATTTTCGGAAAATATTTGAATTGAAACTTCGGGTCCCGAGTTCGAGTCTGGGTCGGGCACACAGTTTTAATCTGCCAGGAAGTTTCATATCAGCGCACACTCCGCTGCAGAGTGAAAATCTCATTCTGGAATATTTGAACTTCTTTTAAAATTGTAGTGGGGCATAATTTTGCTTTAACTGTGTAAAGGTGTCTGACTACTTCGAGCTTTTATCACGTCCGGTCTTTCTCTGTGAAGAAAGTGTGTGTGTGGTACAAAAGAAGCACTCCGATTGCGCTGGGGAGGGGGGGGGGGGGTGGCAGTTTGAATGGAATAAGATTTCTCGTGTGAAGATACACCAGTTGCGTTAAAAAAAAAAATCGCATAGACAGTCTTCAAAAACACTAGCTGAAAATGAACGATAATCTGAATGACAAGATTGGTCGTTGCGGTGGTCGGAGACGTGAGAGGGGAAATGCTGACGTAATCGGCGCTCTGAGCTGCTAACAAACTGCAACGTTCAGCTTCACCAATCAATTTCGACGACTAATCTGTCTCTGGCGTTTGCAGAAATGAAGAAGAAGAAAAAAAAAAAAAAGAAAATCGACATAGTGTTCCGGACAAATCCGATACGTGACGAAACCGAACGATGGACCCATCACACACTTTTATTGTGCCAGCTGCATGAAATTACCATTGTTAGCAAAATGATTATTGCAAAGCGCGAACGTGCAAAGTTATCAATTCTTGCTGTAACTGGGATAGCTTGTTGATTTACAGAATAATTAATAGTAAATCAGTGCTTAAATATACAGCTCTAAAACCAGCAGTATATTTACAATGCGTGGCCGATATTTTTATAGGCACGTACGTCGATATATTGATAATATTTTCGATATCGAGAGCGGATTCTGATATTTCGTTAAATGTCGATATATCACATTCATTATATTTTTAAAAATATGAGCAGTCCTACTCCCGACAACAAAGTAATTACCAACCCTAAAGGAAACGAGCAGAAATTGATACCTGGCGTTCCCGAAGGAAGTGTTACAGGTTCTGTTCAGTTTTTTAATCTGTATAAATGATTTAGTCTGTTTGCAGGTGATGCTTTCTAACTTCCAGTAGTCCTGAGATGATAAAACCAATTTCAAACCGAGCGGGGTGGCGCAGTGGTTAGACACTGGACTCGCATTCGGGATGACGACGGTTCAATCCCGCGTCCGGCCGTCCTGATTTAGGTTTTCCGTGATTTCCCTAAATCACTCCAGGCAAATGCCGGGATGGTTCTTCTGAAAGGGCACGGCCGACTTCCTTCCCAATCCTTTCCTAATCCGATGAGACCGATGACGTAGCTGTCTGGTCTCCTTCCCCAAACCAACCAACCAACCAACCAATTTCAAAATAATTTAGACAAGTAGCAACTGCCTCTATCGTAGTTTGGTCCCTCCCCCCCTCTTTTAATCCAACCAACTGGCTCTAAATAATAATGAGATGATCCAGATGAGTACCAAAAGGAGTCCATTAATTTCGGTTAGATGATAAACCGCACAAATCTAAAGATTGTCAGTTCAAACGAAAAACCTAGAGACTGCAATTGCTAACAACCAAAATTGGAACGATCACTTAATGTTGTGGGGAAGATGAACCAAAGATTGCGTTTTATTGGCAGATCACCGAGAAAATGCAACAGCTCCAATACAGGGACTGCCGAAGTTAACGCTTCTCCGTTCTCTGCTAGACTATTGCTGTGCGGTAAGGAATCCTTGCCGGATAGGATTGAAGGACATCGAAAACGTTCAGAGGAGGGCAGATCGTCTTGCGTTATGGCGAAGTAGGGGAGTGTCACGGGTGGATACGTAAGTTGGGGTGGCAATCGTTAAAACGACGGTTCTGGCGCTGCAGTCCGGAACCGCGGGACTGCTAAGGTCGCAGGTTCGAATCCTGCCTCGGGCATGGGTGTGTGTGATGTCCTTAGGTTAGTTAGGTTTAAGTAGTTCTAAGTTCTAGGGGACTTATGACCTGAGATGTTGAGTTGTAAGTAGGCTGTTTGTTTTCTTTATGTAAGTAGGCTGTTTATGTTTTCTTATTGGCAACGTTACGTAGCGCTCTATATGAAAATCACTGGCTGTGCTGTGTGCAGTCTGTGGCTAGTTTGCATTGTTGTCTGCCATTGTAGTGTTGGGCAGCGGCAGCTGGATGTGAACAGCGCGTAGCGTTGCGCAGTTGGAGGTGAGCCGCCAGCAGTGGTGGATGTGGGGAGAGAAATGGCGGAGTTTTGAAATTTGTTATACTGGATATTATGAACTGCTATATATATTATGACTATTAAGGTAAATACATTGTTTCTCTATTAAAATCTTTCATTTGCTAACTATCCCTATCGGGTCGACAGAAGCGTCCGATCCCACGCGTCTGCTTTGTCCCGTGACGTAAGGGTGTTGTCGTGTGTGACGTCATGAAGGCGCGGAGTTTGGTTTGAGTGTGGCTGTCTCCAGTTCTGTTTTATCTTTTTTTATTTACTTTTCTGATCTGTTCGTTCTATCTCGTGAGATTTTTTTTTAAAAGACAAAAAACACTAATCAGCTACTGAAGCATCTTTATCTTTTATAGGTTGCAGGGGTTACGACCCCTGGGGAGGTGGGTGGGTATTCATGCATGGCTGTCTTCACTTACACGTTGTAGCTACGCAAGGCGTCTAAATTTGTTTATATTTAGTTTGCCCCCCACCCAAAACACCCCATTTCCCGCGCTTGTCCCGTTAGTATCATTAGGCTTCTTGTGGAAAGTGTGTGTGTTTTTTGTTTCCGCCATATTTGTGACGTCATGGGTCAAAGCAGACAGGTGGGATCGGACGCTTCCGTATTTCCTCCCTATCAGTAGTTAGTGACTTCCGTAGTTTGAATCTTTTATTTAGCTGGCAGTAGTGGCGCTCGCTGTTTTGCAGTAGTTCGAGTAACGAAGATTTTTGGTGAGGTAAGTGATTTGTGAAAGGTATAGGTTAATGTTAGTCAGGGCTATTCTTTTGTAGGGATTTTTGAAAGTCAGATTGCGTTGCGCTAAAAATATTGTGTGTCAGGTTAAACACAGTCATGTATAAATGTTCAAAGGGGACGTTTCAGTCCCATAGTGCTCAGAGCCATTTTTTGAACCATTTCGTTAAAACGAAGGCTTCTTCAGTTGTTCTTAGTTTTTTCACGAAATTTGTCAACTTTGTCCTACGAATGTGGGAATATTTTGGCCTACACCTACATAGGGAAATATGACCATAGTAGCAATACAATGAATGAAATGTATTAAAGCTGTGACTACAATTAATCATCAGTTGTGTAACGGAATAACAATGAAAATTTGTGCCGGAACGGGACATGGACCCGGATTTCCGTCGTTTTTCGTGAGCGGCCGCCTTAACCACTTGGGTTATCCGTGCACGACGCCCGATACCCCAAGTATCCACATGTCGGCTGTGGTCACTGCAGTGCCTGTTCTTGCGTTGTTGTTCTTAACACAGGCACTGCAATACATCTACAGACATACTTTGCAACCCACAGTGAGTTGCGTACAGACGGTACATCCCATTGGCAGTTATTAGGGTTTCTTTCTGTTCCATTCGCGTATGGAGCGCGGGAAGAATGATTGGTTGAAAGCCTCTGTGCGTGCAGTAATTATTCTGTGTGAGCGATACGTAAGGAGGATGTAGTATATTCCTAGAGTACATTTAAAGCTCGTTCTTGAAACTTTACTAACAGGCTTTCTCAAGATAATTTACGTCTATCTTCGAGTCTTCCAATTCAGTTCCTCCAGCATCTCTGTAACAGACTACCACGAATTATACAAACCTGTGACCATTCGTGCTGCCCTTCTCTATGTGTATATGTTCAATATCCCCCCCGTCAGTCCTCTCTGGTATTGTAGGGAAGCAGCCTACTCACGCCTTATAAATTTCTCGTCAGTCTTTCCGTTGTGTGCCAGCCAGTCCGCAGTAACTAGCTCTGACGTCATAAATATTGCACAATACTTTAAAAATGAAGTAAATAACCTGGAACGTTTCTGGCACGTCAGGAGTAATACTAAATCAATATGTGTTGAGTATCAGTTCAATAACTTTAACCATTTTCAAAATCTGGACGTATTTCTGTAAAAATCATTGGCGCAACAGAAAAGAGCTAGAGACTTAAAAATTTATCTTTAGATTCCTTTTTCATAATAATTTAATAGAGACAGTACTTTGGATCTCACAAATTAAGATTTTAGTTGAAATTCATGATTTTCTGGTTTTTGTCTCAGAAAATAAGGAAGCAAGTTAGATTAAGTAGGCTAATAAATAAGGCTAGGATGTTTAAATTTAAGTAGAATGGAGATCCGCTCAAGGGATCACCAATTTAGTATTGGAAGGCAGCGTGGAGGGTAAAAATCGTAGGGGGAGACCAAGAGATGAATACACTAAGCAGATTCAGAAGGATGTAGGTTGCAGTAGGTACTGGGAGATGAAGAAGCTTGCACAGGATAGAGTAGCATGGAGAGCTGCATCAAACCAGTCTCAGGACTGAAGACAACAACAACAACAACAACGAGATCCGCTATAATCATAAAGATGTGAGAAGTTTCAATTGAATAACTATAAAACTATAGCGATAGCATATCTCCAAAGGGCAAGTTCAGAGCTCGTCTACTGCGTGTAGTGTAATTAAATTAATTCTCTCGCCCAAAATATTTTACTTAGCCACGTCAGACTTTTCTTATGATTAGTTACCTGTGTGCTGAATGCACATTTAAATTGAGAGCTTCATCGGCCATCAGCAAAGGAAGCAATGATTTATTCAATAACTAAATGTGGTGCATTACTAGCCTAGTGGCTAGTCGGGAGAGCCGAATTGATCAGGCGTTCCCTTAAGGTACGTTGTCCAAGACTAGCGACTGCGACGGGTCGCTACGTGACGTCAGAAGTTGCCTGCTGGCGCATGCGCAGTTCGAGTTTGGGATGCGACGCGCGACTGTTGCGACAGCTGCCGCAGCACTGCACCAGTGAGCAGTGTTGCGACGGGAGTCGGACGACACAAAGACGTACGGCTGCCAGAAAGATGTCGAGCCAGTCAAGGAAAACTGAAATGAGCCACTCATAGGATGTGATTCTCTGTGAGCTGGTCTCGCAACATCCTTGCCTTTACGATTTGAAGAACCCTAAATATAGAGACACTATGTTCAGAGACAGAATTTACGAAGAAATTGGTGCACAGTTGAAACTGGCAGGTGAGTGAAATATATATTTTCCCATTAATGTAAATTTTTCAGGCCTGTTATGAAAATCAATATAATCCATGCAGATGTAGAATTAGAATGATGAAAATGAACTTGAAGGTCAATTTTCGCATTACTCTTTTTTGTGACGATAAAAATTGAAAACGGCAAGTACATTATAAAATGAACAATCTAAAGTACAACGAGAAAGTTACATTTTACAATACCTTCACTTTGAAAGTAAACGGTAGATTGGTGTCTTGATGATACCTTCTAGTTGTGAAAAACCACCACCAGATTGTTGTACAGCTTTCTGTAATCAATAGATGCTCGTTTTTGAGGAAGGCGTTTCTCAACAGATTGCGCAAACAGTATGCTGCAATAAGTAATTTGTCACATTCACTTCAATTCATTGGTAGAAGATGGTGCTCAAAAAACTTGTGCCAAAAGTGCACTACTGTTTTACAAGGCCCTTCTGGTCTGACACAGTTCACAATTGAAATTCGTCTTTTGTAAATCCTGGAGTCATCTTTTGAGTGCAGCTTGGCAAGATTAAATGTTCATGTCATCCATAACGATGTATGCTGTCAGAATATAAGACTATAGAAGTTCATTTGGATGGGAATAAAGACTCAGTCGGCTATGAAAGTTGCCTTAGCTTGTTCCAAAAGTTTCTGCATGGGAGAAACTGACAAGTATAATTTGGGGAAATTTTGTGAACAAGCACGGACATTATTTCTTCCACATTTCTGCCAGTGTATACTGTAGACGTTCAGAATGAAAATTCTAGAGATGTTTAAGGTGTAACCCTATCTTGTTGTCAAGAACTTGAAACAATGCAATGACGCAAGTGTGCGCTTATTGTTAATAAACTTATCTTTCATTGGAATTTTAGGTGAAATGTGCAAAAACAGATGGAGGAATATTCGGGACTCGTATCAGAGAAATAAACGAGAAAGGAAGCTTGGAACAGGTTCAGATGCCTCAGCAAAACCAAGAAAATGGGTTCTGCTTGATCACTTGGCTTTAAGAAACCTACATTTCGTGGCATTTTAAATGAAATTGTCAAGAGCATATGGAGAAATATTAGTAACTCGTACCGGAGAAATATGACATAAAATGGTTTCATTAGGTCCAAATGTGTCAGCGAAACAAAACAAATGCATTCTCTATTGTGTGATGACCACACGATTCTCGTTGCGCGTCGACAGAACTGGCGGCTAGTCGCGACGCTCCCGGAGATATATGAGCCCAAATCTCGGTAACGGAGTTCGATATCATTCTGATCTCAACTTTAAAAATAATTTCGATATATTAGCTTCTCTTCATCGGCAACGATGTATGACCTAACGTAAACCATACATTAAGTAGCCAGCGACCACATTTTTCACTGTACACAATTCAAATTTTATGCAGTAGGTTACTTGTAAATGAAGTATCGGGATAACTGTGACGAATATCGGAAAAATAGACATCTCATTATCAAGCTGTGATATGAAACTGTAAGATACGCAAACATCAATTTTTTGTGCCTTTTACTTTCCTCACAATTGATAGAGAAGTAATATACGGCGAAAAAAACACGCAAAACCGGAAGAGATACTTTTCAATTTTTTAAAGTAAAAGGAGAATCTGTATCGAAAAACTAACTCTGGGAGCCGATGTAACTTTGTTGCATTAACATACAGTATTTTTTACAGCAAGAAAATCTGAATTCTTATTTTTCTTATGTATTTGAATCCGCCGCCGCCGACCGGAGCTTGGGAAACGGCGACGACTCCAGTCGTCTTGCGGCCGTGTCGCCGTCTGCCAGGGTGGGAAAAGAGGAGGGGGCAGCGTCGCAGTCGCAGCCAACTGTCGCGTCTTGCACAACGTAACTTTAGGCGTCCGCACCGCGGCTTTATATGTAAGAACGCTGCGCGAGGAAAGAAGGCCCCAGTTCTCTCCAGACGCTGAATAGCACACCACCTGTGCCGGGAGTCGCGTCGCGTCGGTATCATTGCTATAAACAGCCTCGGATGCCGTATTAAGTTACTCGGGATACGCGTAACCACGAAATCGTTTTCGAGTGAAGTGTTAATTCAGGGATGACTTTAATGATCTATCTTCAGTTTGCGTAAGTCGTATTTTCACGTGCCGTCGCGGGACAGACATTCTACCATTATTTAGCGTGGCGTTTGATGAGCATATTCATCAAATTATGGCGAACATTCATTTAAACCTTTAATTTGGACAGTTATAGTTGCATCAGCGCATTAGACTCTGAACTGCTCTGTTAGATTGTGTGGATTCTTTTTTTTCATCTGTGACTTTCAGAATATAACGAAGATTTTTTTTTTCACGATCGTTTTTGATTATGAATCCCAGACAATCTAATTCCTCAGAGCTGTAAGCTGTAGCTATAAGTATATTTCTCAGTTGAAGTGGGCACTAGGAATTCTAATTACAGGCTTCACGTTTTGCTAATCACTTTCTGGTTGCCAACATTGTAGTTAGAGAGCCAGTGTTGAGAACGGCAAAACAACAACATAAATAATAGGAACATTTATATAACAATTAATTTCCACCCGCCGCCCCACATATGGTTAAACGGCAGGGAAATGCATCTTTTCTCTTCTACATTTTAAAACAAACTAAATTCCTCCCGCCGCCCCACATATGGTGCATCGGTCGAGAAATGCATCTCTTCTACATTACAAAACATTTTGTATTAATTAACAATTAAATTCCAGCCGCCGCCCCACAGTATGGGTCCCACACACTTGAGCAATACTCTAGGATGGGTCGCGCGAGTGATTTGTAATCAATCTCCTTTGCAGACTGATTGCAGTGCCCCTGTATTCTACCAATAAACCGACGTCTTACCACCTGCTTTACCAACGACCGAACCTTTATCATTCCATTTCATACGCCTGCAAAGTATTACCCAGGTATTTGTGTGAGATGGCGGATTCCAACAGCGGCCCGCTGACAAGTCATATACGGTCGCAGACTGACAAATCGGAGCTCGCACGGAAAGTTTAGTTCGCGTTTTCCCCCAACATGGTATTCGGGAATGGAACGCTAGAGAAATAGTCGTGGTCAGATGGATCCTCTGTCAACCACGCTGAGCAGTTATGTAGAGGTAGAATTAATATCCACATAATATGGCGAATAACCTCGGTTACAGTTTATCGTATTCTTGCGAGCACCTGAACGTACTATGTTGACAAAGATAATCCTGCTGCAGTCTCTAAAAATGGAGTAGCTAGATACGGCACGTAACCTGGGTGCGCCAGACCTCGTACGTCCTTTTGGAGTAGCAGTCGGGGGAGCAGGGTGGGAAAGGGCCACGAAGTAGGCGCTGATGGTCGCTGTCAGATCGTAACGCTAGTCTATGGTGTCAAGGCTGTGCGGTAAGTAGTGTGCTTAGATTCGGGTAAAACTACCCCATTTCCCGTCTGGTGTTATGGGCAACATATTGACAGATCAGAGGGTATTGTCTGCAGTGAACTCACTTCTATAGTGGACAGCAACTGGCGACCTGCCATACTATCCAGAACCAGTTGGTTACGGGCTGCATACGCCAACGGCCCACATATTACACCGTCCGAGCCGGCCGCGGTGGTCGTGCAGCTCTAGGCGCTTCAGTCCGGAACCGCGAGACTGCTACGGTTGCAGGTTCGAATCCTGCCTCGGGCATGGATGTGTGTGATGTCCTTAGGTTAGTTAGGTTTAAGTAGTTCTAAGTTCTAGGGGACTGATGACCTCAGATGTTAAGTCCCATAGGGCTCAGAGCCATTTGAACCATTTTGAACACCGTCCGACAAAGAAACCAAGGACTTACATAACAGTCGGATGCCAATGTAACTTCGTACACACACCATCGGCGGGTGGGTGAATGATTAGTTGCAGTTCTGTCAGATACGACCACCATGGTGAATTAGTGCTGTTATTGGTACCAGTTATGGTAGGGTATATGAGGCATGAATAGCGTCAGATGGTGAATGATAACTGTGAAATACAAAATGGCTCTTCCTCATATCATAGCGTTATCAACATCTGGGAGGTTTACAGGAGCATCATTCTGGGTCTCCGTTTGGCCAACTGGTCGAATCGTGCAATACGAGGCCTGTCCCAGAAATTCCGGATGTTAGTCCTTAAAATTTTTCTACGTTTATCTTTTATTTACTGTGAATTGCCTCCTTCGAAATACTCTCCTCCACAATTGATAAACAAGTCACCACAGCAGTTTCCGCTTCCGTAACCAGTCTTGGTACGTCTGTTGTTGGATCGCGCAAAGCGCCGCCTGCGAATTTCTTGAATCTCGTCTATCGCTACAAATCTTCGTTTCAACGGGGTTTTCAACTTTGAAAATGAAGTCCGCAGGGGCCAGGTCTCAAGAGGACAGAGGATGGGCACGAATTCGTGATGAACTAATTCTTCAAAGTCAAAGAAAACTGTGAGGTCAGCTTTGACATTTGACATGATCAGACGAGCTTTTGTTGGTCTTTAAGTACCTTCCGTAACCCACTATGAAAATTGAAACATGATCTCATTATAACCGTAGACCCACGTCTCATCACCCCCTGCGGGTTCGGGGGTTAGAATAGGCCCGCGGTATTCCTGCCTGTCGTACGAGGCGACTAAAAGGAGTCTCACATGTTTCGGCCTTATGTGATGGTCCCCTCTCGGGTTTGACCTCCATCTTTCTAAATTATTCCGAAGAGCGAGCCAATTGGGGAAGGGCGCCTTACGTGGTGCACTGTATCCGTCGTGCATTGAGACCTTTAGCCGGCTTTTTCGTCGTTGCAATGGTGTTCCGCTCGTTTTCCATCTCTTGGGCGAGGATACGTCCCTGGATGCGATTACCACGCTGCCCTCTGCAGTGTTTCTTTTAACTGCGACGACGACCTTGGACAGTTTTGCACCTAAGATCCAGCACGGTAGCCAGTCCGTTGTGGTGGGGCCGCCATGTACCCTCTTGGTTGTAGCCCCCTGACAACACAGGGATCGCTCTACTGATGCCTGCGCCGTTCACTCCCCACGTATGCCAAGGAGTAGATGCCCGTCTCCCTGGGGCATCAGGACTCCCGGCAATGGACATCCTGCCAGGTGGCTATTGCTGCGGCTGGGTGGCGCCCGTGGGGAGGGCCCTTGGTCGGAGTAGGTGGCATCAGGGCGGATGACCCGCAATGAAGCGTGGTACATCATCTCTCGCTGGCGGCCAGCCGCCAGCAGTCTCTAAGCGTTCTCGGGCTCAATTTAATGCTGAAAAGTACAATCCGAAAACGTTCCCCTCTCTGGCCACGCCGTGGGAGGAGCGTAAGTCTCAGGATGGAGGTAATAGTTATTCGCCCCGATTCTTGGTTTGTACGAGAGCTGATGGGGAGTCTTTTCTCTCCACAAAGCCTCAGTTCTTCGTCGAGCATTTAGAGGACAAGTTTGGGGAGGTGGAGGGCTTGTCTAAAATGCGCTCTGGCTCAGTACTGATACAAACGGCATCCTCCGCCCAGTCACGCAGGTTACTTGCTTGTGACAAGTTGGGGGATGTTAACGTTACTATTACTCCACATAAGAGTTTAAATATGGTCCAGGGTGTTATTTTCCATAGGGACCTCCTTTTGCAGTCTGATGACGAGCTGCGCGCCAACTTAGAACGTAGAGGTGTTCATTTCGTCCGGCGCGTTCATCGGGGTCCGAGGGACAATCAGGTTGCTACCGGTGCCTTCATCTTGGCCTTCGAGGGTGATACGTTACCGGAAAAGGTCAAGGTGATGGTCTACCGATGTGACGTCAAGCCCTATATCCCTCCCCCGATGCGGTGCTTCAAGTGCTGGAAGTTCGGCCATATGTCTTCCCGCTGCACTTCCAGCCTCACATGTCGAGATTGTGGACGCCCATCTCATCCCGATACTCCATGTGCCCCGCCTCCCATCTGTGTCAACTGCGGGGAGCACCATTCACCTTGCTCGCCTGACTGCATAGTCTTTCAGAAAGAGCGCAAAATTATGGAATATAAGACCCTGGACCGGCTGAGCTATACTGAGGCCAAAAGGAAATATGACAGACTCCATCCTGTGAGAATGACATCCTCTTATGCAGCTGCTACGACAACTGTGCTAGCCCCATCAGTTTCGAGACTTCCAGCCAGCTCGATAAGCAGTACGACTCCTCCTGCCCCCTTGCCTGTGGGGGGGCTCTACCCAACCGGTTGCTCCTGCACCACCTACCTCAGGAGCAACCTCCTCCCACCCGTCGGGGACGTCCGTCCCCGCTTCTCAGCCGGAGAAGCGTCTCACTTCTTCGGCTACTCTCGCCCGTAAGAGTTCCCTTGGGACCCTCCCTTCCCAGGGTTCCACCAGCGGGAAGGATGACGGCCGCCAGTGGCATAAGTCCTCACCAGCGGCCGGGCGTAGGGCTTCACGATCCTCCTCTGTCCCGGAGACTGAATCGGTGAAGCCTTCCCAGCCGGTGCAACCCAAGGTTCAGCGAGAGAAGTCAAAGAGAAAGACCTCTAAGGCCAAAGAACTTGCGGTGGCGCCAACCCCACCGCACCTTTCGCGCTCTGCGTCTGAGGATGCAGTCGAGATTCTAGCGTCCGCTGAGGACCTTGCTCTCGCTGGTCCCTCAGACGCCATGGATGCCTCTCGTACGGGTACTGAATCGGTGGCAGTGAGTGAACAAGCGGCGTAAATTGCCTTCCCAGTCCTTTCACGCCTTTCTCAGCCATGGACAATATCATCCTCCAGTGGAACTGCGGCGGTTTTTTCCACCATCTAGCTGAGCTCCAACAACTTATCAGCCGTCACCCTTTCTTCTGCATAGCTCTTCAGGAAACTTGGTTTCCAGCAATGCGAACCCCCGCCCTCCGTGGCTATCGGGGTTATTATAAGAACAGGGCAGCGTATGAAAGGGTGTCGGGTGGCGTCTGCCTCTATGTCCTTCACACTCTGCACAGCGAGTCTGTCCCTCTCCACACACCTTTAGAGGCTGTCGCTGTTCGGGTGTGGACGCCACAGGCTGTTACCGTCTGCAGTCTTTACCTTCCACCGGATGGTGATGTCTCGCAGCATGTCCTGGCTGCGCTGATAGCCCAATTGCCGCCACCTTTCTTGCTATTGGGCGACTTCAACGCCCATAACCCTCTGTGGGGTGGGTCAGTGGCGACAGGTCGAGGCGCCATCGTTGAGCATTTATTGTCGCAGCTCGATCTCT
Organism: Schistocerca cancellata; assembly: GCF_023864275.1. Classification (NCBI taxonomy): domain Eukaryota; kingdom Metazoa; phylum Arthropoda; class Insecta; order Orthoptera; family Acrididae; genus Schistocerca; species Schistocerca cancellata. Next base: position 13,127,425 of record NC_064628.1, on the reverse strand, counting down.
CGATTTTAAATGATGGTGCCTTCACACACTTCAGTGTGGCGCATGGCACATACTCCGCCATTGACCTTTCAATATGTAGCCCTAGCCTCTTACCGTCTCTCCAATGGAGTGTGCATGACGACCTGTGTGGTAGTGACCACTTTCCGATCTTTCTGTCACTACCACAGCGTCACTCTTCTGGGCGCCCTAGCAGATGGGCTATGAATAAGGCTGACTGGGACTTGTTCTCCTCCACTGCCGCTATTGAGCCTCTCTCTAGTGATGACATTGATGCGGTGGTTCAATCGGTCACCACCGGCATCGTTACTGCCGCCGAATCTGCCATTCCCCGTTCTTCTGGGTCCCCTCGGCGGAAGGCTGTGCCTTGGTGGTCGCCTGAAATCGCTGAAGCGATTAAAGATCGCCGGCGGGCGCTCCAGCGTCACAAGCGACATCCCTCCTTAGACCACCTTATCGCCTTCAAACGGCTGCGTGCGCGGGCCCGCCTCCTTATCCGCCAAGGCAAGAAGGAGTGCTGGGAGCGGTATGTGTCCACCATTGGCCTCCATGTCACTCCTTCGCAGGTCTGGACCAAGATTCGACGCGTCTACGGCTATCGGACCCCTGCCAGCGTCCCTGCGCTCTCACTGAATGGAGCAGTTTGTACTGACTCCGACGTCGTTGCAAACCGCTTAGCAGAGCATTTTGCTATGAGTTCCGCTTCTGCGAATTACCCCCAGGCCTTCCGCTCCATTAAAGAGCGGATGGAACGTCGGAGCCTTTCTTTTCGCACCGACGCTTCTGAACCCTACAACGCTCCATTCAGTGAGTGGGAATTTCAGAGTGCCCTTGCTGCTTGCCCTGATACCGCTCCCGGGCCAGATCGCATCCACTGTCAGATGCTGAAACACCTTTCAGTGGACTGCAAGCGACGCCTCCTCGACCTTTACAACCGTCTCTGGGTCGAGGGCGAGTTTCCGTCGCAATGGCGGGAAAGTATTGTCATCCCCATTTTGAAACCTGGAAAGAACCCTCTGGAGGTGGACAGCTACCGTCCCATTAGTCTCACCAACGTTCTTTGCAAGTTGCTTGAACGGATGGTGAGCCGGCGCTTAAATTGGGTACTGGAGTCTCGGGGCCTTCTGGCTCCGTCTCAGGGTGGGTTCCGGAAAGGCCGCTCCGCCGCCGACAATCTGGTGAGCCTGGAGTCGGCCATCCGTACTGCCTTTGCCCGCCGTCAGCACCTGGTCGCTGTCTTTTTCGACATGCGGAAGGCGTACGATACGACATGGCGTCATCACATCCTTTCTACGCTTCATGGATGGGGTCTTCGGGGCCCTCTGCCGATCTTTATCCGCAATTTCCTGTCGTATCGTACCTTCCGCGTGCAAGTCGCAGCCTCCTATAGTTCCACCCACGTCCAGGAGAACGGTGTGCCACAGGGTTCTGTTTTAAGTGTCTGCCTGTTTTTAATAGCCATTAACGGGCTCGCTGCGGCCGTGGGAAATTCTGTCTCTGCTTCCCTGTATGCTGACGACTTCTGCCTTTATTACAGCTCTACTGGCATTGCAGCTGTTGAACGTCAGCTACAGGGCGCTATCCGTAAGGCGCAGTCTTGGGCTGTAGAGCATGGGTTTCAGTTTTCGGCAGCCAAGACCCGCGTTATGCATTTCTGCCGGCGCCGAACAGTCCATCCTGGGCCGCGGCTTTATCTTGGCGACGAACTCCTTGCTGTGGTGGAAACCCACAGGTTTTTGGGGGTGGTTTTCGATGCCCGGTTGACTTGGCTGCCTCATATCCGGCAGCTTAAACAGACGTGTTGGCGGCATCTAAACGCTCTGAGATGCTTGAGCCACACCCACTGGGGCGCCGACCGCTCTACCCTGTTGCGGCTCTACCAGGCGTTAATCCAGTCTCGCCTGGATTATGGGTGCCTAGCTTATGGCTCAGCATCCCCATCTGCGTTGCGGGTGCTGGACCCAATTCTCCACAGCGGGATACGCCTTGCCACTGGTGCTTTCCGCACCAGCCCTGTGGACAGTGTACTAGTGGAGGCAGGTGTACCTCCACTGCGGTTCCGGCGCCAACGTTTGCTGGCCGCTTATGCGGCCCATGTTCTAAGCTTGCCCGGGCATCCAAATTATCGTGTCCTGTTCCCGCAGTCAGTCGTCCATCTGCCAGACCGTCGGCCCCGGTCGGGTTGTCCGATCGCCGTACGCGTCAAGGAGCTTCTCTGTGGGCTTGGGTTTTTCCCTGTTCCACCTCCTTTCCGGGCGCCTCTGCGTACACCCCCGTGGTGTGTTCCTCGCCCTTGCCTTCGGCTCGACTTGACACAGGGCTCGAAGGACTCGGTCCCTCCAGAGGCCTTCCGCTGCCGCTTTTATTCCATCCTGGCCACGTATCAGGGCTCTGGAATTGTTTACACCGACGGTTCGATGGTTGCTGGTCGTGTCGGGTATGCGCTAACTCTAGGGGACCATTCCGAACAACGGTCCTTGGCGGCTGGCTGCAGCGTTTACACTGCTGAGCTAGTCGCCATCTTTAGAGCCCTAGAGTATATCTGCTCCTGCTCAGGTGAGTCCTTCGTTATCTGTAGCGATTCCCTGAGCGGTTTACGAGCTCTCGACCAGTGTTTTCCTCGTTCTCGTCTGGTGATGGCTATCCATGAGTCCCTGCATACTCTTGCGCGTTGCGGCCGCTCTGTGGTCTTTGTGTGGACCCCCGGTCATGTCGGTATCCCGGGCAATGAACATGTTGACCGCCTGGCGAAAGAGGCCACGAGTAAACCATCTCTGGATGTTGGCCTCCCAGAGGCTGATTTGCGGGCGGTCCTCCGCCGAAAAGTTTTTGCGCTTTGGGACGCTGAATGGCGCGATCGGATTACACCCAATAAACTCCGTGCCATTAAGGAGACGACGACTGTGTGGCGGTCCTCCATGCGAGCCAACCGCAGGGACTCAGTCGTCCTTTGTCGGCTCCGCATTGGCCACTCCCGGCTAACACACAGTTATTTACTGCGCCGGGAGGACCCTCCTGTATGTCGCTGCGGGGCGGCTTTGACGGTGGCCCACATTCTGTTGGCCTGCCCCCTTTTAGCTGTGGTCAGGCAGACATTTGCGCTGCCTGATACGCTCCCTGCCGTTTTATCCGATGACCCTGTTATGGCTGCCTTAGTTTTACGTTTTATTAGGGCAGGGAGTTTTTATTCTTTCATCTGAGTGTTTATGTTTTATTTTTTGTTTTGATTCTGGCCTTTGGCCTATGATTTTAAACTGATCTTTTAATGTGTTTCTAAGTGGTTGGCTTTTCCTTTTTTATTTCTATGGTCGGCCAACCACTGTCACACTCTGTGTGGTTTTAGTTCGTTTCGTTTTGTCTTGTCCTTGTCTCCGTTTCTCTTGTTCTGTATCGTCTGTGATCTATTCTGTTCCTGGTTTTTATTCTCTGTGGATGTTCTTTGTCTTTGGAAAAAGGGACCGATGACCGTAGCAGTCTGGTCCCTTTCATCCCCCAAACCAACCAACCAACCAACCCACGTCTCATCATCAGTTATGATTATCTAAGAAACATCTCGTTCTCATTTACCCGATCAAAAAGTTCTTCACAGATTACTAGCCATGGGACGAAATTGGCGGCAACATGACGCATCCCAATATGGTGTCACTATTTCATGAAATAATCCAACTGAAGTGTTACATTCTTCTGCAGTCTCTCGGACAGTCAGTCTTCGATCGGCACGCACAATTTTGTTGGACGTTCCTGACGTGGGAGTCGTTGGTAGACGTGGAAGGGCGTCCTGAACAACCGTCATCTTTAACTTCCGTCCGGCGATTTCTGAACTGTAAACCATATGTAACACCGAGTACGGATTAAGCAGCCATCACCATAGGCTTCCTGCATCATTTGCTGTGTCTCCGTAAACGTTATACAAAATTGCAATAATTGTTTTATTGCATGAACCGCTTTTCGAGCCTTTTCAGGTTCATCTTCAGATGGTTTCAGGAAGTTACATCATTATTGCTAGCATACTGCTGGGTGCTGGCTCTATGACAAAAAGATGGAACACACTTTAATGTATCGCCACGACTATAGCTTATCTGTCGATATGGAAGTAAATATAGTTTGTGTGTGTAGTGATATAACAACTTGAAAACAAAATGCAGGCAGACGGATGGACACTAACCGAAAAAAGCCGTCTACAGTGTCGCAGTAAGTAAACTATACATTAAAGTGTGTTCCATCTTTTTGTCATAGAGCCAGCACCCAGAATTATGCTAGCAATAATGATGTAACTTCCTGAAACAATCTCAAGATGAAGCTGAAAAGGTTCGAAAACCGGTTCATGCAATAAAACATAATTCAAAAAAGTGACTGGTTGCAGTTTTGTGTAACTCCTTTCCATTCAGTATAGTCACGGTTCTAAAATATCCATAATGGATATGCATAATCTGTTGCAACCACGCCAGGTTTTCTTGATTTTTTTCACGCAAAATTTAATGCGGATGCCTTCCTCCGCTAACTCTCCCATCTCGAAATTCGCAAACTGTGTGACACAATGTGCTACTCAATACAGTAACTGAACAGTAACCAACAGACATAAATCTATGAAACTTCCGGCAGTTACACATTAAACAGAGGCGTGTGCAGGGATGCCAACCGCATTTTGCTCCGACACACCATTGGCGCGAAATCACGAATGTTCAGGAATTTTTTGGAGACACCTCGTACATAAATTTTGGACCGATTGGCCCGATGTCGGACTGTGTGAGAACGCGAGGGCAGTCATGCTCCTCAAGGTTGCGGCCGACCACGAGGCAGCATCGCCGAACCGTGCACCGAGCCATTTGCACCGCTTCACGCCCGCGCCTGCCATCGGACAAGTGAGAGAAACATTGTCAGCAGCACCATTGGTCAGAGACTAGCGGCGGTCGTACTGTGGATTTACCGTCACACGCTTGGGCTGCCGTTAACACGGCAAAAACGGTTGTTTGGAATGGCGCAGCGACCGTGAAGTGTGGGCTGCTGGTGAAAAGCGCTGCACTGTCGTCATCGATGAATGTTGCTTCTGCACTACCTCGGATGACCAACGTTGGCAAATACGAGGACGATCTTCAAACGTTTCGGGGCGGCACAGCGGTGTTACCGCTCTGGTCACGGTGCAGAGAACCATCGCGTACCTCAGGTTACATGTCTGAGTCAACTGACGGCAACAGGAAAATTTGAATCACTCGGAGAAAGCTGATGGAGGAAATAAAAGTAAAAAGATCGACTTGCGAAGAGATCGATAATTTCCAGCATTTTATGTAGTGGCCAATAACGTTATCTCAGCAGCTACTACTATTACGTGAGAACTGGGAACCCTGTTTCCGAGGTGCCAGAATTGATTAAAATGCCAGTGACTGTAGCACTTAGAGCTGCGCGGTATTCGTAACACCACCGCGATGACCGAGCGAGGTGGCGCAGTTGCTAGCACAGTGGACTCGCATTCTGAAGGACGGTGGTACAAATCCGCGTCCAACCATCCAGATATAGGTTTTCCGTGATTTCCCTAAATCGCTTGAGGCAAATGCCGGGATGGCTCCTTTGAAAGACCACAGCCGACTTCCCATCCCTTCCCACTTTCGATGGAACCGATGAGCTTTCTGTTTGGCCCACTTCTCCAAATCAACCAACTGACATGATGGCCTACGTTGATAGCACTGTTCTACAAAAAAAAACTTTTTTTCTATTTCTGATAAAAAATATTGTGATTCTAGTTGTATTTTGAGTGCTGAATTGAAAACTGTTTTTGGTTTTTTCTGTCAGGGATAGTTTATGAGTAATCGCAATTTTATTTCTCTTTTCAGTTTTTGATACAGTGCAGCAAACATGAAGTCAAATTCGACAAACAAATGCGCATCTTTATGATGTTATAAGTTCATCACATTGATGGAGGGTGGGATCTACCATATAACACAGTAACCTTTGTGTATACACTTTGAAGCATTTATTTGACATGAGAAATTACAGAAAATTGACAAACAATGAGGCACTACCTTGTAATCCACATCACTTCTTTCTCTTGTATTGTGAATCTTTATTCTCTCGAATGATATTCCAGCAATAATCTGCTAACATAGAAGGTACCCACTTCCCTTCATAGCGCCTTTCTATGGTAGAAATGTCTTTATGGAATCTTTCCCCATGTTCATCCGATACGTCACTACAACTCTCTGTGAAGTAGTCCAGATGAGAGTCCATCGTATGTACCTTCAAAGACATATTGCACTTCAAATCTTGATATGCTTTGATCATATCCTTCACCATTGCTTTGTAGTTAGCAGATCTTCTTCTTCAGGAAGTTTTCCGACACCATCTTGAAACAGTCCCATGCGGTTTTTTTCTTTATCAGTTAAACATGCTTCAAAATTTGCATCTTTTTGCAGTTCCCTGATTTGTGGGCCCACAAATACACCTTCCTTTATTTTTGCAGCTGAAAGACGGGGGAATTTGGTAGCTAGATATGCAAAACCACAGCCGGATGGATCCATGGCCTTCACGAATTGTTTCATGAGGCCAAGTTTGAGGTGAAGCGGTGTAAGTAGTATATATTCAGGAGCTACCAGACTTTCACGTTGTACATTCTTTTCGCCAACTTTTTATCTTCGCCTAGGCCATTTCTTTTTCACGTAGTGAGAATTTCGGTCTTGACTATCCCACTCGCAAAGAAAACAGGCATACTTTGAGTAGCCTTGTTGCATTCCCAGTACCATAGCAATTATCTTGAAATCTGCACATATTTCCCATTTGTGTTCATTGTATTTTAATGAATTTAGCATCCTTTGTACGAATTCGTAATTCTCTTTTGTCAAACTAGCGTAAGCTACTGGAACAGAGGGTATTTTATTCCATTTATGGAGCAAAACTCCCTTCAGACTTGTTTTCGATGCATCTATGAAAAGTCTCCACTCCTGTGAAATATAAGTGAAATTCAACCGTGCTCGGAAATATGACAGATAGTTACTTGTCAGCCAAAACAGCCATTCGTTAAGACTGACACAAATTGCGGCTAACACCACTGTTGTAAACTCGATGCCATGAATTGTGAATATACATATATATACATATTACATAAAAACTATCCCTGACAACGATATTTTGATTACATATTTGAATTTCCCACGGTAAAACGGTCTAGAAGGACATACTTTAATATCAGAAATAGAACCGATGTCGAACAGTGATAGCTTTAGTTTCTAGTTAAACATGTAGCAGGAGTGCTTTCCTCGACTACGATTGCAGTGTTTTCTTTCCTTACAGTTCATTAACATTGTGCAAACACAATGAACTTCTCTTACGTGAAGAGGATAACGAATACATTAAATGTTAATCATTATATCCATATTATTAAATTCTTAACGTTGCTGATAAGCTAGGAATCATAATTGTCTTTGCATGCGATCCGCGATTATTCTGTTATCAGCCTGGAATGATGAAGGGAAATCATTGAAAACTAACCAGGCAGGCTGCTCAAATAAGACCCAAGTGTCAACAGCGACAATAGTTGAATGGAGGGACCGACGGCCTTTGTAGTGTAGTCCCTTCAACCCCGACAAACCAACGAACGAACCAGTTAAATGGAGCTTAGGTGTTCGCGCATAGCAGTAGATTACGGGAAAAAGGCCTTTCCTTCGGAATGAAAGTATGAAGCTCGTTATCGACCCTGTTCATCCGTTGCGGAAGTCTGTCGAAAATGTAGTGACGCACACTAACCTGAACGTACCTTCGTGTGTCTTTTGCAATGTGTTCGTTGAATCTCTGCGGTTGTTTGAAACAAGGGCATGTTAAAAGAATCAGATATTTAGATGTACCAGAGCACAGTGCTAAATAACTGTAGCAGTAAATCGTTCGTCCAGGACGTTGATCCCGTTTGGCGTCCCCCTTCGGTCGAATACGTTCGCCGAACAATAAAACCACCGTTGATTCAGCGGGACTGCGCAGCTGGCGGGACTCCACAGCTACCCCAGTCCATCGCAGCAGATTCGGGTCAGTCAGGCCCGTAAATAGTTAAGTGCACTTTGTGTGAGCGACGGAGGTTCATATAAGTGAAAACGGCATATAAATTCTGTTTCTGTAGGTCTCTCGTCTATGGGGTCGATAGATTAAAATGTACGAGAGGAACATGTTTCGTGAAATTAATTTCTTTAAATTGTTCTGTCGGTTCGCAGCTACACCATAAGCATGAAAAGGATGACGCTAGTACATGGCTATTACATATGATTGAAGCGATTTCATAAATTCACTGTAGCTCCATTCATTGACATATGGTCACGGCACACTACAGATACGTAGAAAAACTCATAAAGTTTTGTTCGGCTGAAGCCGCACTTCAGGTTTCTGCCGCCAGAGCGCTCGAGAGCGCAGTGAGACAAAATAGCGACAGGAGCCGAGAAAGCGTATGTCGTGCTTGAAATGCACTCACATTAGTCAGTCATAACAGTGCAACGACACTTCAGGACGAAGTTCAACAAAGATCCACCAACTGCTAACTCCATTCGGCGATGGTATGCGCAGTTTAAAGCTTCTGGATGCCTCTGTAAGGGGAAATCAACGGGTCGGCCTGCAGTGAGCGAAGAAACGGTTGAACGCGTGCGGGCAAGTTTCACGCATAGTGATGTGAAAGATTCAGTGTTTAAACCTCCTCTACCAAGAAACATGCCAGAACTGCGAGCTCACATCAACAATACTTTCGAACTCATTAATGGGGACATGCTGTGCCCAGTGTGAGAGGAACTTGATTATCAGCTTCATGTCTGCCGAATCACTAAAGGGGCACGTATCGAACATTTGTGAATGCCTAAAAAAACTTTTTGAGTTTTTGTATGTGTGTGCAAAGCATTTTGAAAATATCTCAAATAATAAAGTTATTGTACAGCTGTGAAATCGCTTCAATCATTTGTAATAACCCTGTAGATTAAACCGGCCGATATCAGTAATGTCGCGAAGAGCGCCGCTCCGAACCTAAATCCCTTGAGTTAGCTAATGGTGGTATTGAGACACTCCCTGCAGATTTGGATCGAATAAGGAAAAGTATTAATTACGCTCGATTAAGCAAGCTTCCAAAGTTGCCCAGTAACTAAACCAGAATTACATGAAGCACTAGCGACAAATGTCTACCACACAGAGGAACAAAATTCTTGTGTACGTCTGATATGAATATTGTGAGTTTTCATGCCGAAGCAATTTGAATTTTCTGAAACAGTCGTGAACTTTATATGTAGGGCCATTAAGAGTTGTCCTAACCTGTTCCATCAAATATTTGTAATTGGTGCGGCAAATTAACACAACTATTTCCCACTGGTATTGTTTTTTGCCCGCAAACTAAAAAACAAAATACATAATGATGCGTTGTCCCGAATTGCAAATAACACCAATCTGCTTAGTAGCGGAAAAGCATCCGGACCAGACGAGATACCCTTAAGATTCTACAGTGATTATGCTAAAGAACTTGCCCCCTTTCTATCAGCAATTTATCGTAGATCGCTGGAAGAACGTAAAGTACCTAGCGACTGGAAGAAAGCGCAGGTCGTTCCCATTTTCAAGAAGGGTCATAAATCAGATGCGAATAATTATAGGCCTATTTCGCTTACGTCAATCTGTTGTAGAATAATGGAACATGTTTTGTGTTCTCGTATTATGACGTTCTTAGATAATACAAATCTCCTTCATCATAACCAACATGGATTCCGCAAACAGAGATCATGTGAAACTCAGCTCGCCCTATTTGCCCAAGAAATTCACAGTGCCGTAGACACTGGCGAGCAGATTGATGCCGTATTCCTGGACTTCAGGAAGGCATTTGATACGGTTCCGCACTTACGATTAGTGAAAAAAATACGAGCTTACGGAATATCGGACCAGGTTTGTGATTGGATTCACGATTTCCTAGAAGAAAGAACACAACATGTCATTCTTAACGGTTCAAAATCTGCAGATGTAGAGGTAATTTCGGGAGTACCGCAAGGAAGCGTGATAGGACCTTTATTGTTTACAATATACATAAATGACTTAGTTGACAACATCGGTAGCTCCGTGAGGCTATTTGCAGATGACACGGTTGTCTACAAGAAAGTAGCAACATCAGAAGACTCGTACGTACTCCAGGAAGACCTGCAGAGGATTAATGCATGGTGCGACAGCTGGCAGCTTTCCCTAAACGTAGATAAATGTAATATAATGCGCATACATAGGGGCAGAAATCCATTCCAGTACGATTATGCCATAGGTGGTAAATCATTGGAAGCGGTAACGACCGTAAAATACTTAGGAGTTACTATCCGGAGCGATCTGAAGTGGAATGATCACATAAAACAAATAGTGGGAAAAGCAGGCGCCAGGTTGAGATTCATAGGAAGAATTCTAAGAAAATGTGACTCATCGACGAAAGAAGTAGCTTACAAAACGCTTGTTCGTCCGATTCTTGAGTATTGCTCATCAGTATGGGACCCGTACCAGGTTGGATTAATAGAAGAGATAGACATGATCCAGCGAAAAGCAGCGCGATTCGTCATGGGGACATTTAGTCAGCGCGAGAGCGTTACGGAGATGCTGAACAAGCTCCAGTGGCGGACACTTCAAGAAAGGCGTTACGCAATACGGAGAGGTTTATTATCGAAATTACGAGAGAGCACATTCCGGGAAGAGATGGGCAACATATTACTACCGCCCACATATATCTCGCGTAATGATCACAACGAAAAGATCCGAGAAATTAGAGCAAATACGGAGACTTACAAGCAGTCGTTCTTCCCACGCACAATTCGTGAATGGAACAGGGAAGGGGGGATCAGATAGTGGTACAATAAGTACCCTCCGCCACACACCGTAAGGTGGCTCGCGGAGTATAGTTGTAGATGTAGATGAATTCTTCTCGGGCTATCAGCCAGAAGATGATGGGTACGAAACTCATTGAAACGTTGCGACAAGACGACGCCACCAGTCGGCTGATAACCCGAGGAGAATTCATCAGTGGACTACGCCGAGAAAGACTGCAGTCGCATAGAACACCAATCTGGACATTGTATACGTTGACTTTGCGATGGCAGTTCACCAGGCTATTGCTTGTTTGGCCCCAAACAAATACAAAAGGTTTCAGAGTTTCTCAGACAGACATAGTGAAGAAAGATTAAATCATTGGGGTTATCAAATGATTTTAAATCACAGGAATCTGAAATCGGAAGACTTCTGAAGCTTTGTTTGGACTGCCTCTCCTGCCCCCTGACCAAATTGGAGACTGTTTCGTCGAAGACCCAATGTCCCGCAGACCTCACAATTTTTATTTACTTCGTGCCTACGCTGTCGTCGATAGCGACTTCCGCCCATTATGTGGGCCGAACTTAGTACACATTCCGAACGGACTATTAACTGCTGTGAGGCATGCCATTCTAAACTGAATGCTCGAATTTGCTCTTCTCATCCCGACACTCCATTTGGGAAATATACATTTATTCTCCTGAGTGGTTTGATGCTGCCCACTACGAATTCCTCTGCTGTTCCAACCTCATTTCAGAGTTGCCCTTGCAGCCTACGTCCTGAATTATTTGCTGGATGTATTCTAATCTTTGTCTTCCTCTATAGCTCCCTCTAATACCACGGAGGTCATTCCCTGATAACAGATGCCTATCATCCTGTCTCTTCTTGTCAGTGTTTTCCACATATTCTTTTCCCCACAGAGTCTCCTTACCTTATCGGGCCACAAATTTCGACGTTCGTCTGTAGCACATCATCTTAAGTGCAACACCGTACACTACGGAAAAATAAGATGGCAACTAATGGGGATCAAGACATTCGTTGTCGAATAAATACGGTAGCAGCTAATAGGACTCCAGACGTCAGTTTCGTAATGAATTCGGGCTCGCCCGCCCAGGATATGTGGATGATGCAGTGGTGTGCAGTTGCCTCCGGTCTGTGGTCACCGCCGCAGAGTTGAGACGCACCTGCCCTGCAGCTGACGCTGCACGCACGCACGCACGCACACAGTGCCTCGACTGGGGGTCCCCACGCCCGCTGTGGCGGCCTGGCGCCGAGCGTTTAAGCCACTTACGAAGGCGGCGGCCGATGCCGTCTTTGGAGCTGCAGTGAGTCTTCACCGAGTTAACTCGACCGTTACCTGACACATTCTGGCACCAGATGTTAGACAGCAATTCGTTCTTGTGGAACGGTGCTCGGATTTCGTGCAGTAAAGGGGAAGTTAAAAGGTTAGCAATCCAAAAAACTCGCATTGGTTGGTTGGTTTTGGGGCAGGGGACCAAACAGCGAGGTCATCGGTCCCATCGGATTAGGGAAGGATGGGGAAGGAAGTCGGCCGTGCCTTTTCAAAGGAACCATCCCGGCATTTGCCTGAAGCGATTAAAGGAAATCACAGAAACCCTAAATGAGGATGGCCAGACGCGGGTTTGAACCGTCGTCCTCCCGAATGCGAGTCCAGTGTGGTAACCACTGCGTCACCTCGCTAACTCTCGCCAATGTTGACTCGTTCTTAATACAATAGCAAAGCTCTCTGCGTAGTCACTTTGTGGTAAGGTTCGAAATGTCGACCAGCACAGTTTTGTTCAGCGTTGAGCTAATGATAAATTCATTGCGGACAAAAACTTTTGCACTACCAGGGGAATCACGCCAACACCGTGTAACATGGCCTGTAGCCTTGATAATTGGCTCAAATTGACGAGAAAGTCTAAAACTATAAATTGCCACATCCATTTGATTAGATCCTGCAGAGTTACCATTGTGGGGACGTTGATTGCTACGTACCACTCGCTGTTCTAAATGGTCCCCGACATTTTCCGCGGGCTTACAATGGGATGATTCAGTAGACCAATCTCGGTGCCAATAAGGTGCTTGACGGTTCAAGCCCAGGAACGTATGCGTGCAGACCTCTGTGTACGGCTATCGTCATTTTCGAAGACAGGAATGTCCACAGTGTTACCGTGCCTATCCATAGGAAAATACACCTTGACACTCAGAATGTTGATGTAGGCATTGTGGTTCATGTTCGTGACAACTCATATGAAAGGGGCCCATGATACGCGGGACTGCCTTGAGTCTGAACTAAGCCCTGCACACACTGTGGGTTAAACACCTCATTGGGCCTTCAACTACTGCAGGAGGCAGAAGCGCGATTCATCGGAGCACACTTGTCGCCACTGGACAGTTGCTGTCTAATCGTGTTGTTTAGGCCAGTAAAGGCGTGCAACTTTATGAGCGCTGTGAACAACGGCCGTTTGTGATGTACTACATTTCAAAGGTCCATTTTGTGCTGTTAACTTGGAAACTTGCTTTCTGTGACAGCAGTAATTCCTTTCGGGTTAGAAAGAGACCGTCATTGACAAGACGTGACATAGACAGAACTTATCAAGGAAACTGCTCGTACCTGACTTTTGAAGATGAGCAGAATAGAGGTTCAGATGGGCGGACTGAATTAATCCAGTGGAAGGAATGAAGACTTAACACAGAAATGAACAGTGCTAGTGCCAACAAAGTAGCTGCACAAACCTGATCACCAATAGCGTCTTGTTGAACACACTAATAGCCCAACTCCTGTCTCTATCCGCTGCTTAAGTGTAGATCACGTGGCAAGGGAAATGTTACTTCAACTTTATAAATGCTGTAAGTGTACTGATTTCGTCTGCGAAATGCGTCCCGATAGAATCAGAATAACGTGACATATGAGGAAAGAAAACGATGAATTCCAGAGTCATTTAATGCATAGTATGCTAAGTTGATTCTCAGTAACACTCTTGCGTATTTTTTATCCAGAGACAGGTCCTCACACAATTATTTTTAGAGAGAGAGAGAGAGAGAGAGAGAGAGAGAGAGAGAGAGAGAGAGAGAGTTTTATAACATAGATTCGATTAAACCTTTTAATAGATCACAGAATTGGTTCTATGTTTTCATTCCCTTTAAATGGACCATACGTATTAATAGCTCAAATCTCCGCAAAATTGCTATACAAATATTAATTTAGTGGTGTTCCTGAAGTATCAATCTGACATAGTTCGCAGTAAAAAAACACAAACTCCGAAAAGTTCACACCGAAACTGTCAGAAGGCTACAACGTAAAGTCAAAATCATTCTCTATTTTTCCTTCATACAAGGCATCTATTTACTTTACACAAATTATGAAAGAAAGATACTAACCTTGCGTCTCTTCTGTCCCGAATTATCCCAGACGCACCCATGTTGCACCTACATTTTTCCTTGTATGGCCCTTGTGTGATCTATTTGTAGCTATACGGAAATCTTTACTCAAAACTAGATTTGATTGTTACGACACTCTTCGTCTACTTTGCTTTACAAGAGTTGAAGCCTCATACAGTTTCATGAATATTCCTCTGCCGTTTTTCATCAATTTCTTAACACCTGAAACCCCTTTACCTTGCCTTTGTCAAAACAAATAATGAATAATATGAAGAAAGCATTCTGGTACTAGAAAATTTCCATTGGTATCTCGTAAAAGTCCAAATACTTCAGAGGGGGAGGGGGGAGGGCAGGCGCAACGGTCCCCTGGTCCCCTACCACCCATCCTCTCCCCCTACCTTCCTTCCCCCACGTGCAGGCCTGTCCAGAGAGGATAACATGGAAAAGACCTGGTACTACTTTCCCTGTCTCGAGCACACGAATAGTTGCATCTGCTTCTCTGAAAAACAACACAGCACAGCCACTAAACTCTGTATAGTATTATTTCCCCCGCTGCTTAACCTTGAACGGCACGCTGAGACAGGTTGTACGACAACCAAAAAGCGCATGGATAGTCACATCTTTGACTGAGGTATTCGATAACCGTCTGTCAGTAATTTCCTCTGCACAATCAGCACCTGATTTTTTATTTCAGAAGCTAAAGTACCTCCTTAATGCCTTCATTAGAGTTGCAGACAAGGAGCAAAGAAACCCTACATCTCTTCGATGGGTCAGTAATAGTAACTTTCTGTTCTTAATATTATCATAATCATTCAGGGACGAGGGTAGGTTCACAAATAGCGCACTCGTTTTGCGGATAATATTCCCTATTTCCATGTTAAGTGACGTTTACTGGCAATGACACTTCCCTCTCTGCCGACATCAACGTTGACGGGATGTTTAATCCTAACCGTTTGTAGTAAATTCGAGACTGACTGTAGAAGCAATGAGTGAATAAAAGTACAGATAACATTACTCTCGTGTGTGTGTGTGGGGGGGGGGGGGGGGGAGTGACTCCCATTGCACTCGGGGTAACCTTGGAATAATTTCTTCAGCGAGGATAATATTATTTACTGCCCCATTCCTGTGAAATCAGAGGTACTACTCAATCTTAGCTTCACCTTCGACTTTTGTATTAATTATTAATATAAAAGAATGTCAGTGAACAGCTGAACAAGGCCAAGGTATCTGCCTGAAATAATTCATAGTCCAATTAAATTTAGATATAAAATGGTTCGACAAATGGAGAACACTGTGAATACCATCAGTTCTCGCTTTCCTACTGATCGTGCACCCCTTCATGGAACATGAGTATTTTGAGACTACAGAGAGCTAACTGGTTTAGGTTGGAGATCAGATGAATATTACATTGGGATGTACTACTAACTTCCTGTATTTTTCAGAATTGCCCCACCAAATCTACGTTACTATGAGATTTTGGCGTTGTTTCACGTTCTATCTGATGGACAGGAACTCTTCGTGCAGTATTGATCACTTACTGGGGCTGGTAGTAAGCAAGAAAGTAAGTAGGTTTGATAGCTAAGTTGAAGGTACGAAATTAGATTTTCCAAAAGATTTTCAAAAGAAAATATTCTGTGTTAAAATCCTCTAAATGCAGTGTCTCACTCTCAGACAAGCCCTTGCTACTATTTGTTAGGCACAGGCGATTTATACTTCAGTTATCCGTGGGAAGCATAACATAATGGCAGGAGTGTAGCTCCTGTTGCAAAATTTACCAGTCATTGTTTTTATTGGTCTCAGTTGGTAGTCTTTCGTTAAATGTAGAAATTACTTCAATATTTAAACTTTAACGTAGTGGGGCGTCATTTCCAGTACATGCTGTTACGCAACTGATGTGCTGCGAATACACAGAAAGATAGATCCTTTATCATTTAGCTACAAAATAGCAGGTCAGCAACTGGAAGCAGTTAATACCATAAATTATCTGGGAGTACGCTTTAGGAGTGATTTAAAATGGAATAAGCATATAATGTTGATCGTCGGTAAAGCAGATGCCAGACTAAGATTCATTGGAAGAATCCTAAGGAAATGCAATCCGAAAACAAAGGAAGTAGGTTACAGTACGCTTGTTCGCCCACTGCTTGAATACTGCTCACCGGTGTGGAATCCGTACCAGATAGGGTTGATAGAAGAGATAGAGAAGATCCAACGCAGAGCAGCGCGCTTCGTTACAGGATCATTCAGTAACGCGAAAGCGTTACGGAGATGATAGATAAACTCCAGTGGAAGACTCTGCAGGAGAGACGCTCAGTAGCTCGGTACGGGCTTTTGTTAAAGTTTCGAGAACATACCTTCACCGAGAAGTCAAGCAGTATATTGCTCCCTCCTACGTATATCTCGCGAAGAGACCATGAGGATAAAATCAGAGAGATTAGAGCCCACACAGAGGCATACCGACAATCCTTCTTTCCACGAACAATACGAGACTGGAATAGAAGGGAGAACCGATAGAGGTACTGAAGGTACCCTCCGCCACACACCGTCAGGTGGCTTGCGGAGTATGGATGTAGATGTAGATGAATACAGAAATATCTTCCAGGCGTATTTTTTGTGTCTTTGGAAAATGGCCGACACTCAAAATCTCGGAAAAAAAATTGGCAAGACTTAACGTAATCTTCACCACCAGATAGTGACTGAATGCATGCAAAATGGAGATACGTCTATGTGGCACAAACTAATATATCCAAAAAAGTATTAACAAGGCATGTTTTTTGGTACTGATCAGGTCCAGAGGACCGCTATCGTTCCAGCAGTGCAGTCTGAGGCGAGGGAGCACCGTGAATAACGTCAACTCTCTCCAATTCATTGACAGTCGCACTTGAATGACTCATCCCTTGTTGCAGGTATACGGATCTTCATTCAGGTATCAGAACATTTGGCACTACTGAATTTATGTTCACGCAATAACGAAAATGTAAAATTTTTCCCAGCGGAGCTACGATCAGGAAGGAGCAAGAGATTCTACAGCTCTGTGAAATGTTTGATTTCCTTTCCTAGCTACGGCTAAACTTTCCCACTATTCGGGTAATCCAGGCAGCAAGCCTTCGGCACCGTTCCCAACGAAGTGACGCAACCACACTGCTGATCTGTTACCTTCAGGGTTCTCTCTCGTTATTATTCGGCTGCTGAGAGATTTTTAATGGAAGGTCGTTAGTAACTCGTTAGGTTTTTCTGGTGTGAATCAGTCTTACGCTAAAACTCTTGAGAATATGCCTGAAGTCGCAGGCAGTGCGATGAAAAATATCGATGGGTTTCAACTTCGTCATTCCTGGTAGTTCTTTACTTCAGTTGATGGAAAGCTTTTCTTCCTCGTGAGATTCACTCTGATTGAAAGTGATACATAAATGATCAAATTTCGTCGAATTCGTCCCTGAATGAACAGAAATCACGCACACGAGCCTTCCTTACTGTAAATTACTCGTCGACTTATATCTTCACTCATTCGTGCTTCTGAATATCTTAAAGAGAATCATTTGGAACATTTGTGCCCTTAGAGGTAAGTTTTTGTGTCCTCAACTTGAGAAGAATCTCTGGAAAGCAAATGCGTGTCGTTTGTATATGGATCTTATCGGCGAGAATACAGTTAAAAGTTATTACGTGGGTTTTGTTTGGTCAGCATGAGGACAACGCTAATGAGACTTCTTTGCATTAGCATTGTTTACTTCACCAAATAAAAGGTTTAATCAAATATGGGAGGGGGGGGGGCGAAGACGTTGCTCCAAGGATCGACCTGGGAAAGTCCCTCAAACCTTGCAGGCAGCCAAGAGCTGCATTCACTTCACGAGATGGTATCTCAGACTAGTTGCAGTTTAAACGCATGACCAATAATCATTTGCCGAATCTACCTAACGTCCAATACACCGATGGATAACACACCCGAGCCGGAACCTGTGGTCAGCACTACGTCTTCAGACTCCGGTGTTTAGAGCATCCAGAAGCAGAAACGAACCACTGCTACCAGAGTAGGAAAAAAAAATCGCGCAGCCCACAACTCGAGGAAACTGTCGAACTACACGCCTTACCGTACAGCAGCGGCAAGGCGAAGAAAAGCACACTGCAGTAACATACACTAAGCTCCAGGGCAGGTAACTGGGGCGTTAGCAGCCGCTAGGCAGCAGAAATACCACTTATTGAACTTCACAAATAACACGCAGAATGCAGCAATTAATAAGTGGAGGAAGGCTAATTAGGTTCGCCTTCCCCAAACGCTCCATTCGTTGCTCTTTGTCTCGGCGACACTGCAAGCAGCAACACGCGAGCAAATGGCGAGGCCTCACAATGGTGGTTTCACTACTGAATTAAGGTCCACTTAAATGTCCTGGGCCCGGTAGACAACGAAGTTGTACCCCCCGCGACTACAGCCCTTCCATCCGGCAGTGGCCCCGGCGTGTTCTCGCGTTGCGCGGACTTGCCTGCTGGTCAGTCCCCAACCGAACTGCCCACTCACGACACGGAAACACCTCAACGTTGCCCCAAATATAGTGCCACCTTTACTAGGTATCGATAACTGCCGCTGCTGCCACTAGCAGACAGATGTTGTTGTTGTGGTCTTCAGTCCTGAGACTGGTTTGATGCAGCTCTCCATGCTACTCTATCCTGTGCAAGCTTCTTCATCTCCCAGTACCTACTGCAACCTACATCCTTCTGAATCTGCTTAGTGTATTCATCTCTTGGTCTCCCCCTACGATTTTTACCATCCACGCTGCCCTACAATACTAAATTGGTGATCCCTTGATGCCTCACAACATGTCCTACCAACCGATCCCTTCTTCTAGTCAAGTTGTGCCACAAACTTCTCTTCTCCCCAATCCTATTCAATACTTCCTCATTAGTTACGTGATGTACCCATCTAATCTTCAGCATTCTTCTGTAGCACCACATTTCGAAAGCTTCTATTCTCTTCTTGTCCAAACTATTTACTGTCCAGGTTTCACTTCCATACATGGCTACACTCCATACAAATACTTTGAGAAACGACTTCCTGACACATAAATCTTTACTCGATGTTAACAAATTCCTCTTCTTCAGAAACGCTTTCCTTGCCATTGCCAGTCTACATTTTATATCCTCTCTACTTCGACCATCATCAGTTATTTTGCTCCCCAAATAGCAAAACTGCTTTACTGCTTTAAGTGTCTCATTTCCTAATCTAATTCCCTCAGCATCACCAGACTTAATTCGACTACATTCCATTATACTCGTTTTGCTTTTGTTGTTCATCTTATATCCTCCTTTGAAGACACTGTCCATTCCGTTTAACTGCTCTTCGAAGTCCTTTGCTGTCTCTGACAGAATTACAATGTCATCGGCGAACCTCAAAGTTTTTATTTCTTCTCCATGGATTTTAATACCTACTCCGAATTTTTCTTTTGTTTCCTTTATTGCTTGCTCAATATACAGATTGAATAACATCGGGGAGAGGCTACAACCCTGTCTTACTTCCTTCCCAACCACTGCTTCCCTTTCATGTCCCTCGACTCTTATAACTGCCATCTGCTTTCTGTACAAATTATAAATAGCCTTTTGCTCCTTGTATTTTACCCCTGCCACCTTTAGAATTTGAAAGAGAGTATTCCAGTCAACATTGTCAAAAGCTTTCTCTAAGTCTACAAATGCTAGAAACGTAGGTTTGCCTTTTCTTAATCTTTCTTCTAAGATAAGTCGTAAGGTCAGTATTGCCTCACGTGTTCCAGTATTTCTACGCATTCCTAACTGATCTTCCCCGAGGTCGGCTTCTACTAGTTTTTCCATTCGTCTGCAAAGAATTCGTGTTAGTATTTTGCAGCTGTGGCTTATTAAACTGATTGATCGGTAATTTTCACATCTGTCAACACCTGCTTTCTTTGGGATTGGAATTATTATATTCTTCTTGAAGTCTGAGGGTATTTCGCCTGTTTCATACATCTTGCTCACCAGATGGTAGAGTTTTGTCAGGACTGGCTCTCCCAAGGCCGTCAGTAGTTCCAATGGAATGTTGTCTACTCCCGGGGCCTTGTTTCGACTCAGGTCTTTCAGTGCTCTGTCAAACTTTTCACGCAATATCGTATCTCCCATTTCATCTTCATCTACATCCTCTTCCATTTCCATAATATAGTCCTCAAGTACATCGCTCTTGTATAGACCCTCTATATACTCCTTCCACCTTTCTGCTTTCCCCTCTTTGCTCAGAACTGGGTTTCCATCTGAGCTCTTGATGTTCATACAAGTGGTTCTCTTATCTCCAAAGGTCTCTTTAATTTTCCTGTAGGCAGTATCTATCTTACCCCTAGTGAGATAAGCCTCTACATCCTTACATTTGTCCTCTAGCCAATCCTGCTTAGCCATTTTGCACTTCCTGTCGATCTCATTTTTGAGACGTTTGTATTCCTTTTTGCCTGCTTCATTTACTGCAGTTTTATATTTTCTCCTTTCATCAATTAAATTCAATATTTCTTCTGTTACCCAAGGATTTCTACTAGCCCTCGTCCTTTCACCTACTTGATCCTCTGCTGCCTTCACTACTTCATCCCTCAGAGCTACCCATTCTTCTTCTACTGTATTTCTTTCCCGCATTCCTGTCAATTCTTCCCTTATGCTCTCCCTGAAACTTTGTACAACCTCTGGTTTAGTCAGTTTACCCAGGTCCCATCTCCTTGTGTTCCCATCTTTTTACAGTTTCTTCAGTTTTAATCTACAGGTCATAACCAATAGATTGTGGTCAGAATCCACATCTGCCCCTGGAAATGTTTTACATTTTAAAACCTGGTTCCTAAATCTCTGTCTTACCATTATATAATCTATCTGATACCTTTTAGTATCTCCTGGGTCCTTCCATGTATACAACCTTCTATCATGATTCTTAAACCAAGTGTTAGGTATGATTAAGTTGTGCTCTGTGCAAGATAACACTTGCAAACGGAGTGGCGCCAATTAACACAAGAAGAAAACTGTAACTATACCAACTAAACGATGCCAACCTAGCAACGGCAGCAACGCTCAGACCAGTCTCCAGTTATACAGTCGTTCCACTGCTGCCGCCAAGCACACAGGCCCGCACGTTGGGCATTCTGCAGAGCCAACTGGCCTTTATATACATCTGCTGTGCACTTAACACCTCTCTCTTGGGTTGCATTGATGCGGTCGTGCAAGACATTTCTGCCATTCTTCTTGATGCCACTGGCGCTGCTATGCCTTATCCATAGGTCCCCCTCGTCGTTGACTGATACTGTGGTGAACCGAGGATGTAGCATTCGCTGTACAGAGCTGCTGACAGGCGCAACGACGATTTAAACGAGTCTTTGGAGACCAACCTAATCGCTTTTAGGGTGTCTCCATATTGAGGCTCGCTACCTTATTAAGCACAATAAGAAGGAATGCTGAGAGTGCAGTTTCCTGCCTGGGGATGTATGCCTCATCTCAGGTTTGGCCCAAGCTCCACAGCCATCTAGGCTGCCAGCGACAATTAACTGCCAAGGGTCTTAAAGGCTGTTCTGTGTACTGATCCATCGGTTCTTGCAGAATACCTCGCAACACGCTTTGCGACACCATCGGCGTCCTCATCCTATCCTGATACCTTTCTCTGACAAAAACGAGGAGTTGAAGAAATCCACTGTTTGTTTAAACCCCCACAGATATGAAGCCTATAATGAACCCTGTACTGTGAGAATTCGTGCAGGCTCTTACCTCTTCACACGACACAACCCCTGGCCCAGATTCCATCCACAACCAGATGATCCAGCACTTGGACATTACCTGGGGACATCTACTAAGGGTTTTCAACTGCATTTGGCTGATCGGAGTCTACTCCTCGCAATGGCGAGATAGCACAGTTATCCCCGTCCTTTATCCTGGGAAGGACCCAACGCCTCTTGACAGCTACCACCCAATTAGCCTGACCAACGTACTTTGAAAATCGCTCCCAATTATATTGAGTACTCGAATCTCTGGGCCTTTGATCGCCGTTTCAGAGTGGCTTTTGGGAAGAACGATCTACAACCGACCATTTACTCTGGTTAGAAGGAGCAAACAGGCTTTTTCTAAACGGTGGCACCTTGTTGAAGTCTTCTTTGACCTACATGGAGCATATGACATAGCTTGGTGCTGTCACAGTTACCCTCCATGACTGGGACTTTCATGGCACCCTTCTGATTTTTATCCGTGAGTATTTATCCCACTGGCTCTTCTGGGTTCGAGGTGGCACCTCCCTTGGCACCCATTAGACCCAGGAGAATGGTAGCCCACAGGCTTCTGTGTTGTCACCCATCACCACAGTGGGCTTCTAAGCTCTGTTGGGCCTCTGCTTACCCCATCATTGTATGTCGGCGATTGCTGCACCTGGTACAGCTCTGACTCGATAGCATCTGCTGAAGGCCAGTTCCAAGGTGCCGTCTGATGGGCCCTTTCCCACGGCTTCCAGTTTTATGGTTATGCATTTTTGCCATCGACCCACAGTAGACCCCAGTCCAGAGCTTCACCTAGGCAACCAGCGCCTAGATGCTGTACCAAAGCCCCATTTCTTGGGCCTTCTTTGTGATAAAAAGTTGGTGTCACTGCCCCATTTTCACCACCCAAAGTTTACCTGCGTACAGAAGCTTAATGCTCCGCACCTCCTGCATACCTTGAGGCGCATACACTGCTACTCTTCTCCGTATTTATAGCACTCTGGTTTTGTCCAGAGTAGATTATGGTTTTCTGGTTTAAGACTGCGGCTCCTTCCACTTTGAAACTACTTTACCCTGTTCATCATTATGGGGTGCCTGTTGCATTAGTCCTGTCGAGTCTCCTCGCAGAAGTGGGGATTCGCCCTCTACAAATACAACTCTCGGTTTCTTATCCAGTTGCCATTCTACGATTCCCTGACCATCCTTTGTACTGTGTCCTCTTAGCAAACGAGGGAGGTCTCCCTCCTGATACCCACCCTTGGGTGGGTTGTCTTTTTTATCTTTGCTATCCATGACCTTGTCTCTGCCCTTGGCCATGCCACCTGCTCAGTTGTCTGTCTCTGGGTCCCAAGTCACGTGGGCATCTCAAGGTAATGAACAGGCTGACCGACTAGAGGCAGATATTCGCCACCATTCCCTTTCATGATTCCAGGCGCAGATATGTGGGTACCCATCAAATCTCACTCTATCCAAAAGTTTAACGAAACCTGGTGCGCTACTGCACTCAATAGTAAAGTCCCCACAATCAAGGAGTCTGTTGCAGTTTGACGCTCTTCCTTCCACTTCTCTCGGAAGGAGTCCACACTGTCTTATGCTGTCTATTCATCGATCATACTAGGCTCACCCATTGTTTTCTCTTGTGTAACCAGCCGCCCCCATGATGTGGCTGTGGAGCCAGACTGATGTTATCTCACAGAGTTGGAATGTCCCCTTCTTTTGGGCTTTCTTACTGAGTATAGCCTTATTTGTCTTTAATATTAGCAGACGATTCACGGCTGGTTAAACTGTTCCTTAGTTTCCTACGTGAACGTGGTTTTTATGTTCAGTTATAAGGTTTGCTTTACTCCTGAAGGTGGTTGTGGGTGGGACCTCTTCCTGAATCTGGGGCCTATGCCCACTCCCCCTTGTAAAGAACGCTTTTATTTATGCCTTCTACTGTGTGCGGTCTTAGTTTCCTCGTTTTATAGTTTGACCCCTCCGACTGGATACACCCGCTTTCTGCGGACACTTCTACCTTACATATGTAACTTTCGAATCGTGAGACTGATCATCTCACCGGTTTAGTCCCACAACGGCTCAATCATTATCTGCTGACGATTATGTATTCTCCATACGCTAAATGATAACCAGTGAAATATTAACTTACATATGCAATATTTCACTTGGCAATTACTGTCTTCAGCTAGTTAGAATATGGACTCACCGACAGAGATAACAGATCTATGTATGTTGTAGAGACGTTCACTTCTAATTCATCATTCCCCGGTGAATGGCTTTAGATGCGGACCTCTATGCTTGCCGACTCTGCTAGTATTACTTACTACAGGCGTGCGCTGTCAACGTGCTGAGATGTAGTAAGCAGGGAGCGTGGCCACGTCAGTATATCGACTGTGGAGATCATGGCGTTCCAAGAACACGAGGGGGGATCACCCACAGCAGTGCAGCACGCAGCCAGCTACTCAGAAGCTGCCGTTGCTGCATGCCCGCCCACCACCTACTTTTGGAGACGTTGTGCAACACACGGAAACACTGTGTATACCCTCTGTTGCCACAGCGTTGTCTTGCGACCTTGGGCTAGCTGCGTTAAAGAATGGCGTGTCAGGCCGAAACTGCCTGCCTTGTTCTATGTGTAAGAGTTGCAATGGGCAAACGCGTATCATGCACAGTCTTCCCAGAGTAATATCTTCAGTATCGCAGTGATCCTCTCGAACTAATGACTATCAATTTTAGAGAGAAAACTTCCTGGCAGATTATAAACTGTGTGCTTGACAGAGACTCGAACTCGGGACCTTTGCCTTTCGCAAGCAAGTGCTCTACAATCAAGCACGACTCACGCCCCGTCCTCACAGCTTTACTTCCGCCAGTACCTCGTCTCCTACCTTCCAAATTTCACAGAAGCTCTCCTGCATCCCTTGCAGAACTAGCACTCCTGGAAGGAAGGATATTGCGGAGACGTGGATTTGCAACACCCCGGTGGATGTCTCCAGAGTGAAATTTTCACTATGCAGCGGAGTGTGCGCTGATATGAAACTTTCTGGCAGATTAAAACTGTATGCCGGACCGAGACTCTAATTCGGGACCTTTGCCTTTCGCCGAAGTTTCATATCAGCGCATATTCCGCTGGAGAGTGAAAATTTCGTTCTGGAGACATCCACCGGGGTGTTGCAAAGCCATGTCTCCGCAATATCCTTTCTCCCAGGAGTGCTAATTCTGCAAGTGAAATGATAATTAAATGGACACTCTAGCTGCAACCAGGCGTTGATATATTTAATTGGGGACATGTTGAAAATGTCTACCCCGACTGGGACTCGAACCCGGGATCTCCTGCTTACATGGCAGACGCTCTATCCATCTGAGCCACCGAGGACACATAGGATAGCGCGAGTGCAGGGACTTATCTCTTGCACGCTCCCCGTGAGACCCACATTCCCAACATGTCCACACCACTACCTTCGTAGTGCGCCTAATAGATGTTTGCCCATCATACTCATTACTCGTGCCAGATTAATCTACCAAGTCCCGTACGAGTTCGGGCATAGCGTGTGCGTTCGTCTTGGGTATGATGGGCAAACATGTATTAGGCGCACTACGAATGTAGTGGTGTGGACGTGTTGGGAATGTGGGTCTCACGAGGAGCGTGCAGGGATAAGTCCCTGCAGGCGCACTATCCTCTGTGCCCTCGGTGGCTCAGATGGATAGAGCATCTGCCATGTAACCAGGAGATCCCGGGTTCGTGTCCCGGTCGGGGCACACATATTCAACATGTCCCCAATGAAGTATATCAACGCCTGGTTGCAGCTAGGGTGTCGATTTAATTATCATTTCATTCTAGCAAAGCTGCATAGTCATCAACGATAACTGTTCTTTTGGGAACAGATACTACAGTCATATATAGTTCTGCAAGTTCAGCAGAAGAGTTTCTGTGAAATTTGGAAGGTAGGAGAAGAGGTACTGGCGGAAGTAAAGTTGTGAGGACAGGTCGTGAGTAGTGTTGGGTAACTCAGATGGTAGAGCACTTGCCTGCGAAGGCAAAGGTTGGAATCTCGGTTCGGGACAGTTTCAATCCTCCAAGAAGTTTCATATTAGCGCAGACTCCGCTGCAGAGCGAAAATTTCATTCTTGAATTTTAGAGATGTTAACGAAAGCTGAGTAGTACTGAGAGAGAATTTGTAAAAGCTGTCCGTGTTTTCAGCATACAAAATGTTGTGTTGAATTCTGTGCGGATGAGAGAGATGCTGTCAACTCCCGCAAGTCACTTATCCGCATTCGTAGGTGTTTTACAAAACACCACTGCTATGACAATAGAGTAGCATGAATATTTGTCTAATGAATTCCACATTTTACTTTGAAGTTTTGCTGTGAATTAACAACGGGACGTATTTCAATGTCAGTCATACCAAATTTAAACTCATTTCTCTCTGCACTTCAGTGTCACAACATTTTTGTTCCTCACGTATGTTCAAGGATCTTGCTAGAAAAACTTTTTAATACCGAGTGCTTTAGTTTAACTGATTGTGTTCACACTGCTGCTGTGCCAGCTGTATGCATCGCAGGACGCTGGAATATCTCAGGTATGTTCATCGATTAGTGGAGTACGCTGAAAAGTCGAAGTTATGTTCATTGGTATGCTGAAAAGCAATTCAAATTTCCCGTCACCAGGTGAAAATACGGCGCTGTAGGCAGTCAGAATGTGAAATGTTTCCTGTTTTGACACCAGTATCCTGTTTCATTTGGCGACTCGTGTTGACTTCTTTCGTGAAGTTGCCGTTAGTGTAAAGGGTTAAGAAGGTTGTTTTCCACACGAAACGCAATAGTTACGTAGAAGAAAGATCGTGCCCTGCTGGTAATGCTGTTTCATGAGAATGGGCAGTAATAGCACCGCTGCATTGTAAGAATATCGCCGACAAGAACGGCTGCGAAGAGGCCCATTCCAATAAAATGGCTAAAGAATATGATAGAGAAATTTTAAGAAACAGACGAGTCGGTTGGTGCACCAGGGAGGGGCAGGCGGCCCATTCCCATGGCGGTTGTGTATGGAGTTGCTGTAGCTGTACCTGACCGGGCCTCAGATTCTGCAGCCAGAACTCGAGCTGTTAAAGGAAGTCTCGTCCCTGCTCAACGGTTCAACAGATTTTGGGTTCACTTTACTCTGGTATCCCTACAAGATTCAGAATGTGCACCAAATGAAGGCCCAAGATAGGGTACAATGCCGTGACTTTATCGGCACGTACGGAAATGACGTATGCCTGGGGAACATTCTTTGGACAGACGAGACCGATTTTACTGTGAACAGTGCTTGAATGCACAGAACTGTCTCATTGCGGTTCTACTCCGTCACATGTTGAGCACCAACGTCCACTGCACTCGCCTTATGTGACTGAATTCTCGGTCCGTTTATCTTCGAATAGATGAGACCTCGCGGTACTGATACAGGGTGTTTCAAAAATGACCGGTATATTTGAAAGGGCAATAAAAACTAAACGAGCAGCGATAGAAATACACCGTTTGTTGCAATATGCTTGGGACAACAGTACATTTTCAGGCAGACAAACTTTCGAAATTACAGTACTTACAATTTTCAACAACAGATGGCGCTGCAAGTGATGTGAACGATATAGAAGACAACGCAGTCTGTGGGTGCGCCATTCTGTACGTCGTCTTTCTGCTGTAAGCGTGTGCTGTTCACAACGTGCAAGTGTGCTGTAGACAACATGGTTTATTCCTTAGAACAGAGGATTTTTCTGGTGTTGGAATTCCACCGCCTAGAACACAGTGTTGTTGCAACAAGACGAAGTTTTCAACGGGGGTTTAATGCAACCAAAGAACCGAAAAGCGATACAATAAACGATCTGTTTGAAAAATTTCAACGGACTGGGAACGTGACGGACGAACGTGCTGGAAAGGTAGGGCGACCGCGTCCGGCAACCACAGAGGGCAACGCGCAGCTAGTGCAGCAGGTGATCCGACAGCGGCCTCGGGTTTCCGTTCGCCGTGTTGCAGCTGCGGTCCAAATGACGCCAACGACCACGTACCGTCTCGTGCGCCAGAGTTTACACCTCTATCCGTACCAAATTCAAACGCGGCAACCCCTCAGCGCCGCTACCGTTGCTGCACGAGAGACATTCGCTAACGATATAGTGCACAGGATTGATGACGGCGATATGCATGTGGGCAGCATTTGGTTTACTGACGAAGCTTATTTTTACCTGGACGGCTTCGTCAATAAACAGAACCGGCGCATACGGGGAACCGAAAAGCCCCATGTTGCAGTCCCATCGTCCCTGCATCCTCAAAAAGTACTGGTCTGGGCCGCCATTTCTTCCAAAGGAATCATTGGCCCATTTTTCAGATCCGAAACGATTACCGCATCTCGCTATCTGGACATTCTTCGTGAATTTGTGGCGGTACAAACTGCCTTAGACGACACTGCGAACACCTCGTGGTTTATGCAAGATGGTGCCCGGCCACATCGCACGGCCGGCGTCTTTAATTTCCTGAATGAATATTTCGGTGATCGTGTGATTGCTTTGGGCTATCCGAAACATACAGGAGGCGGCGTGGATTGGCCTCCCTATTCGCCAGACATGAACCCCTGTGACTTCTTTCTGTGGGGACACTTGAAAGACCAGGTGTACCGCCAGAATCCAGAAACAATTGAACAGCTGAAGCAGTACATCTCATCTGCATGTGAAGCCATTCCGCCAGACACGTTGTCAAAGGTTTCGGGTAATTTCATTCAGGGACTACGCCATATTATTACTACGCATGGTGGATATGTGGAAAATGTACTATAGAGTTTCCCAGACCGCAGCACCATCTGTTGTTGACAATTGTAACTACTGTAATTTCGAAAGTTTGTCTGCCTGAAAATGTACTGTTGTCCCAAGCATATTGCAACAAACGGTGTATTTCTATCGCTGCTCGTTTAGTTTTTATTGCCGTTTCAAATATACCGGTCATTTTTGAAACACCCTGTAGATAGATGTACAGTGACACCTGCAAGTTATAAGGACGCCCTTGTGCAACACGTGATTCCAACTTCGCAAGAATGCAACTGTGTCCACACCACTATTTTCCTGCAGCATGCGACGACACCTCATGTCGCTTGCCGGGTGAAAGATTTGCTTGGAGAAACCTTCGGTGACCACCGAATCGTCTCTATGCGGTTCCAAGATGTGGGTCCCGGATCCCCTCACTTAAATCCACGTGACTTCCGGTTGTACCGAGCGAGGTGGCGCAGTGGTCAGCGCGCTGGACTCGCATTCGGGAGGACGACGGTTCAAACTCGGGTGCGACCATCCTAGTTTAAGTTTTCCGCGGTTTCCTTAAATAGCTTCAGGCAACTGCCGGGATGTTTGCTCTGAAAGGGCACGACCGACTTCCTTCCCCATTCTTCCCTAATCCGATGGGACCGATGACCTGGCTGTTTCATCCCCTCCCCCAAATCAACGAACCAGGCAACCAACTTCCTTCCGGTAGAGAGACTATCCGAAAGATGGTGTCTATGAGCCATATATCCAGACTCTTACTGGTCTGAAGGATAGCATACGATGACATATGGTTCTGATTACAATGGATATACTGTGAGCAGCTCTCGCCGTGTTAAGGATGAAGCATGTTGCTGAGTCGAGAGACTTGTAACTTGACCACATCCTTATAAACGTGTCAGAACCACCATTGTATGTCTGATCGTTCCTTCCCTATCCCTGCTATCACACCACATTATGACTGCTTACAGCGCAATATTTTCACCTAGTCGCAGAAAGCGGAATGATTTTTCTTGAGCATTCTCCGCGAAAGCGCCGATTATTGGACATAGCTATAATTAAGATTGATCTCATTTATTGTTCTGTCACAGTTCTACGTTTTTTAATTGCCGTAGATTACATGTTCCAATAACAATAATAATAATAATAATAATAATAATAATAATAATAACCCCCGTGGAGGCCCGGGAAAAGAATAGGCCTCCGGTATGTTCTGCCAGTCGTAAAAGGCGACGAAAAGAACAAACCACTAATAGGGCTAACCCCCCTTTTAGTGTGATTACTTGGTTCAGGACAGAACTAAAGAAGCCTCGGACAAGCGCCGTCGTGGTCGGGGACGACGCTTGAACCCTATGCCCGCCCACAATGGTAACGACTCTGCTAGCCAACTGGAAAATGATTTAAATCCAAATAGAGGTGTTTTGCAGGATATGCTTCCTGCAACCACCCTAGAAGGAAAACAAAGACAGAGGATGAGATGGTCAGATGAAGTCAATCGACACCTCATGTTCTGTTATTACCAAGCAACAAACCTAGGAACCAACACAACTGGATACAGATCACAAGTATACACAACATTTATTACCAGATACCCGGAATTAAAATTTTTAACAGAACAACGACTAGCTGATCAGATCCGTGTAATAATAAAAAATAACAGGATACCCCAGTCAGAATTAGAAAACATCAAACAACAAGTACAACAAATACTGGAACAAAATAATGTGCAATCAGAAGAAGAAAACACAGTAATGGACTCAAACATCCCAGAGCAAACAAACAAAGACCAACACGCATCAATTAAACAATCAGAGGAAAACGAAATCTTAAGACAGCCACCAGAACAAGCACAAATAGAACACGAAGAGACACATGTGTCAGATATAGAAGAGAAATTTCAGCTGACATATATAGAATACAAAGACACAAATACAGACATTAGACCATTCTTGCATAGACCGCCAAATAACCCACAAGTCGAAACAACAATAAAAACTATCAACACAATCATACACAACAAAATAAATGAAAACACAACTATGGAAGAGTTACAACTACTGGTTTATATAGGAGCACTCACTACACTAAATATACACACTAGGCAGAGATCAGAACAAACCAACACACAGAAGAAACGCACAAAACCAGCATGGCAACACAGGTTACAGATCAGAATAGAAAAACTGAGAAAAGATATCGGACAGCTAACACAATTTATAAGAAATGAAATATCAGACAAAAAACGAAAAAGGTTAGGTAAAATCTCACAACAAGAAGCAATAGGGCAATTAGATGAAAAAAGCAGAAATTGCAAGCATTGGCCAAACGACTTAGAAGATACAAAAAAAGTGAAAATAGAAGGAAACAAAACCAAACATTCAACACAAACCAAAAGAGATTTTACCAAACAATGGATAACACACACATTAAAATAGACAATCCACCAAACACAACAGACATGGAACACTTCTGGAGCAACATATGGTCAAACCCGGTACAACATAACAGGCATGCACGGTGGATACAAGCAGAAACAGACACATACAAGATGATTCCACAAATGCCTCAAGTGATAATTTTGCAACATGAAGTCACCCGAGCAATTAATTCTACACACAATTG
This sequence comes from Schistocerca cancellata, assembly GCF_023864275.1. Lineage (NCBI taxonomy): Eukaryota > Metazoa > Arthropoda > Insecta > Orthoptera > Acrididae > Schistocerca > Schistocerca cancellata. The sequence goes on along the minus strand of NC_064628.1, from coordinate 13,096,182 downwards.
GAAAGCCCCTGGAAATGATAAAATAGCAAATTACTGGCTAAAGAAGTTCACCTCAACACATTCACATCTAACTAAATTATTTAACAGTTACATTGCAGACCCATACACATTCCCTGATACACTTGCACATGGAATAACCTATCTGAAACCTAAAGATCAAGCAGACACAGCAAACCCAGCTAAATATCGCCCCATAACATGCCTACCAACAATATACAAAATATTAACTTCAGTCATCACACAGAAATTAATGACACATACAACACAGAACAAAATTATAAATGAAGAACAAAAAGGCTGCTGCAAAGGAGCACGAGGATGTAAAGAGCAACTGATAATAGATACAGAGGTGACATATCAAGCGAAAACTAAACAAAGGTCCCTACACTACGCATACATTGATTACCAAAAAGCCTTTGATAGTGTACCCCACTCATGGTTACTACAGATTTTGGAAATATACAAAGTAGATCCTAAATTGATACAGTTTCTAAACACAGTAATGAAAAACTGGAAAACCACACTTAATATCCAAACAAATTCTGATAAGATCACATCACAGCCAATACAGATTAAGCGTGGAATATACCAAGGAGACTCATTAAGTCCTTTCTGGTTCTGTCTTGCTCTGAACCCACTATCCAACATGCTAAATAATACAAATTATGGATACAATATTACTGGAACATACCCACACAAAATCACACATTTGCTATACATGGATGATCTAAAACTACTGGCAGCAACAAATCAACAACTCAACCAATTACTAAAGATAACAGAAGTATTCAGCAATGATATAAATATGGCTTTTGGAACAGACAAATGTAAGAAAAATAGCATAGTCAAGGGCAAACACACTAAACAAGAAGATTACATATTGGATAACCACAGCGACTGCATAGAAGCGATGGAAAAAACAGATGCCTATAAATACCTAGGATACAGACAAAAAATAGGAATAGATAATACAAATATTAAAGAAGAACTAAAAGAAAAATATAGACAGACTAACAAAAATACTGAAAACAGAATTGACAGCAAGAAACAAGACAAAAGCTATAAATACTTATGCTATACCAGTATTGACCTACTCATTTGGAGTAGTGAAATGGAGTGACACAGACCTAGAAGCACTCAATACACTTACACGATCACAATGCCACAAATATAGAATACATCACATACATTCAGCAACAGAAAGATTCACATTAAGCAGAAAGGAAGGTGGAAGGGGATTTATAGATATAAAAAACCTACATTATGGACAGGTAGACAATTTAAGAAAATTCTTTCTAGAACGAGCAGAAACTAGCAAAATACACAAAGCAATCATTCATATAAATACATCAGCTACACCATTGCAATTTCATAACCACTTCTACAACCCTTTAGATCACATAACATCAACAGATACAAAGAAAGTAAATTGGAAAAAGAAAACACTACACGGCAAGCACCCGTATCATCTAACACAGCCACACATAGATCAAGACGCATCCAACACATGGCTAAGAAACGGCAATATATACAGTGAGACGGAAGGATTCATGATCGCAATACAGGATCAAACAATAAACACCAGATATTACAGCAAGCATATTATTAAAGATCCCAATACCACAACAGATAAATGCAGACTTTGCAAACAACAAATAGAAACAGTAGATCACATCACAAGCGGTTGTACAATACTAGCAAATACAGAATACCCCAGAAGACATGACAATGTAGCAAAAATAATACATCAACAACTTGCCATAAAACATAAACTAATAAAACAACACGTTCCCACATACAAGTACACACCACAAAATATACTGGAGAATGATGAATACAAATTATACTGGAACAGAACGATTATAACAGATAAAACAACACCACATAACAAACATGACATCATACTCACCAATAAAAAGAAGAAATTAACACAACTAATTGAAGTATCCATACCCAACACAACAAATATACAGAAGAAAACAGGAGAAAAAATTGAAAAATACATCCAACTGGCTGAGGAAGTCAAGGACATGTGGCATCAGGATAAAGTCGACATTATCCCAATTATACTATCAACTACAGGAGTCATACCTCACAATATTCACCAGTACATCAATGCAATACAGCTACATCCAAACATATATATACAACTACAAAAATCTGTAATTATTGATACATGTTCAATTACCCGAAAGTTCCTAAATGCAATATAACGTATACCATACAGTTACAAGGAAGTCACGCTTGACCGAGGTCCGCGTCACGTTCCATTTTTAACCAGACTTAAGTCTGAGGAAAAAAAGTCAATAATAATAATATCTTGAGATCCAAGCAGCGTCAGGAACCGATCTTGTATACACAGAACCACGTATTGGAGTAATCTGATACGGCGTTCTGAGTAGACAAGACAGGTTGTTGACTCAACTATGTCTATCTGATGATGACCCAGACTGATAGAAACATGTAATCTAAATAAAATTGTGTAAATGAAACGGAACAATAATTGAGTTATGTAAACAGTTGCTGAATCTCTGACGACGATTATGTCGTCTGTTGTGATACCTATGTTGTTTCAGCACCCTGCGATGTATGTGGCCCGCAGTGAATCACTCGGAACGCTCTTAGTTTATTTCCACCCAGTATTGAACGAACCAACCTCGTAATTTACATTTCATAGAATAAGATCTTGGACATAGATCACAGGAACATTTTAATACAATATAGTCTCCATATTCCTTACACACTCATTGCAACATTGTGTCGTACTTACTGAATTGAATTTCGTGAAATTCTCAGCAGAACATTTGGTAGTTGGAAGTCAAATGAAGTCATCAGTTGTCACATGTTGCACATCGTTAAATGTTAGTCACATGGTTCATTTACCAAATGCGTGTTCATTCACCGTACTGTTAAATCATGTCAATTTGGCACAAGTCTTACTGTGACGACTGCGTTGTGTTCTTCTAAGTATACCTATGAGAAACCTTGATAAATCCACCGGTTTTGTAGCGAACGACGGCTAGAGCGCGCTCCGCAGATTGCAAGTAATGTCAGGTTGCCGTAATGCAAATCGATAGGTGCGCGTGAAGCGGTGGTAGCCAGTCCAGTACAGTAAGGGCGGCAACACGCTGCCGCTCCACCTGGGGCTCGCAAACATTCCAAGTACTCCCGCAGACAATACATTCATGTGTCGGTGATTCGTGCAATTTCGTTTACTGAGTGCTAGTAACGTAGTCTGATGCATATCATATAAGACGACACTGTCCAACTTTAAACCAAAAAATGGATACACCAAGGTGACAAGTCATAGCATACCTCCCAATGTCGTGCCGGGCCTCCTTTTACACGGCGTAGTGGAGCAACTGGACATGGTGTGGATTCTCCAAGTCGTTCGAAGTCCTCTGCAGAAATATTGAGGAGGATGCTAAGTTCACCGGACTTGGATACGATGTGACGTCATTATGACGTATACACGCTACATCGAAAACGATAGAAACCGTATATCGACTATCCGACTATTGTGAACTTTCGAGAGGTTGTGACAGGGTAGCGCTGTGCTCTGCGCCATTCGTTTAGATGTGTTTTGCGTTCCTTGCGTTTAAATCGTGTATTGTACTGTGTTTGTGTCCTGTGCGTTGTTTTTCGTTTGCTCGTCTCTAATTATGTGTTCAGCATTCGAGAGACTAATGAGAGAAAAGCTGAAAGAGTTCAGCATCGGTGACGATGGGCAATTGCGTGGTTATTTTGAATGTCGAGCAGAAAGTGATGTACTTCTGACCCAGCTGAAGTGCGTCGGTTATTCGTACTCTGTGAGAAGAAGCACTCAGCAGCCAAAATCTTTAGATGCGTCAAGACACTAACCTTTGGTTAAGATTATATTGAGGAATCCACTTCCCCTCGTATTTCATCTCCGGTCGACGATTTTTCTTCAACAGTTCCTCATATTTTTCTTTTTAAGTTCGAAATTCAGTCATTCCAAACACCAGTCATTACTGGACACTAAGGTACCTGTCTCTGCGGTCCGAGTGTAAAATTACTTGGAATTATGGTTGATAAAAGACTATCTTGGGATGGACATATAAATTACTTAGCTAACAAACTTGCACGAGTTCTCTTTCAGCTATATAAATTAAGAAAAAAAAGTCAGCAAGAGTATGCTGCTACAATCTAATATGTACTGACAAGACCAATTGTATGAAACCATACTAAAATATTGATAATAAATAAATATTATTTTCGGCGTAAGTCTTCAATACAACAATCACACAATCTAATCTGGTCGGGGCATAAGAAGACTTCACGTTTTTACGAAACGTGTTGTCCGTGGTGCTTTCAAGGCCACGATCAGGAATATTTCTATTAATATCCAGCTCTTTTACTTTTATTTTGGCGAAATACATATACGCTGCCACACTGAGCTGTTATCAGAATCGCACATGTCAAAACAAACCACTAGCTGACGACAGTTTAGAATATCGAACGTTCGTAAAAGTCGATAGGTGTGTTAATCGACTAAAGTGTATATACGTCATAATTACGTCACGTCATATCCAGGATGGGTGAACTTAGCATCCTCCAAATATTGAGCCTAGCTGCCTCCATAGCCGTTCGTACTCGCGCAAGCGTTGCCGGTGCAGGATTTTGCGCCCACGCTGATCTGTCGATTATGTCCCAAGTCGGGCGATTCGGGTGTACAAATTATTAGTTCGAACACTCTAGAATGTTCTCCAAACCAATCGCGACCCGATGACATGGCGCGTTGCTGTCCATAAAAAAATCCATCATTGTTTGGCAACATGAAGTACATAAAAGGCTGCGAATCATCCCAAGCAGCCAACCGTAACCATTGAGCTACCACGAGCTTGCACAGTGCCTTGTGGACAGCGTGGGTTTGTGGCTTCGTGAGTTCTGCGCCGTACTCGAACCCTGCCACCAGCTTTTATCAACTCGTGTGACCAGGCCACAGTCTCCAGTCGTCCAGGCTCCAGCCTGTATGGTGACGAGCACAGGAGAGGCGCTGCAGTCTGGAACTGCGCGACCGCTACGGTCGCAGGTTCGAATCCTGCCTCGGGCATGGATGTGTGTGATGTCCTTAGATTAGTTCTAAGTTCTAGGGCACTGATGACCTCAGAAGTTAAGTCCCATAGTGCTCAGAGCCATTTTTGCCCTAACGGATACGTTCCTGATACGTCCCGCTTTCGTTTCCGCGGTTATTTAACGCTGTTGCGTTTCTCTCTTGGCAATGACACGAAAACGCCGCTGCTCTCTGCTTTCAAGTGAAGGCCGTCGGCCACTGCGTTGTCGGTAGCGAAATGTAACGCCTGTAATGTGGTATTATCGGCAAACTCTTAACACTGTGAATTTCTGCATACTGATCCCCTAACAATTTACGAAATGGCATGTCCTATGCGTCTAAAAACGTTTTTTTTCTCATCACTCTTCTGACTGACCGCCACGAGTTCCTCTCTTGTGCCAGCCCCGTCATCTTAGAGTAGCAGTAGACTAGATTAGATTAATACTAGTTCCATGGATCATGAATACGATATTTCGTAATGATGTGGAACGAGTCGAAGTTTCCAATACATGACATAATTAATTTAATTTAACAACATACTTAAGTTAATATATCAACTTATTTTTTGTGTTTTTTATTTTTATTTTTTATTTTTTTAATATTTTTGTTTTTTTTCTTAATTTATATCTAAAAATTCCTCTATGGAGTAGGAGTTGTCATTCAGAAATTCTTTTAATTTCTTCTTAAATACTTGTTGGTTATCTGTCAGACTTTTGATACTATTTGGTAAGTGACCAAAGACTTAAGTGCCACTATAATTAACCCCTTTCTGTGCCAAAGTTAGATTTAATCTTGAATAGTGAAGATCATCCTTTCTCCTAGTATTGTATTTATGCACACTATTACTTCTGAATTGGGTTTGGTTGTTAATAACAACTTGCAGCCTACGTCCTCAATTACTCGCAGGGTGTACTCCAATCTGCCTTCCTCTACAGTTTTTGTCCTCTACAGCTCCCTCTAGTACCGTGGAAGTCATTCCCTCATGTCTTAGCAGATGTCCTATCATCCTGGCCTTTCTCCTTATCATTGTTTCCCACATATTCCTTTCCGCTCCTGTCCAGGTTTCGAGAGGGTGCGTTTCTGGATGAGGTATCGAATACATTGCTTCCCTCTACTTATACCTTCCGAGGAGATCACGAATGTAAAATTAGAGAGATTAGAGCGCGCACGGAGGCTTTCCAGCAGTCGTTGTTCCCGCGAACCATACGCGACTGGAACAGGAAACGGAGGTAATGACAGTGGCACGAAAAGTGCCCTCCGCCACACACCATTGGGTGGCTTGCGGAGTATAAATGTAGATCCTAGGCAAAACCACCTCATTCCTTACCTTATCAGTCAACCTAATTTTCAACATTCGTTTGTAGCACTAATCTCAAATACTTCGATTCTCTTCTGTTCTGATGTTCCCAGAGTCCATGTTGCACTTCTATACAGTGCTGTACTCCAGACGTACATTTTCAAAATTTGTTCCTCAAATTAAGGCCCATGTTTCATGCTCGTAGATTTCTCTTGGCCAGGAAAGCCCTTTTTGCCGGTGCTAGTCTCCTTTTGATGCGGTTCAATCCCGCGTCCGGCCATCCTGATTTAGGTTTTCCGTGATTTCCCTAAATCGCTCCAGGCAAATGCCGGGATGGTTCCTTTGAAAAGGCACGGCCGACTTCCTTCCCCGTCCTTCCCTATTCCGATGACACCGATGACCTCGCCGTCTGGTCTCCTTCCCCGAAAGAACCAACCAATTCGTTTGATGTCCACCTTGCTCCGTCAGTCACTGCTTATTTTTCTGCCTAGGTAGCAGAATTCCTTAACTTCATCTACTTCGTGACCATCAATCCTGATGTTAAGTTTCTCGCTGTTCTCATTTCTACTACTTCTCAATACCTTCGTCTTTCTTCGATTTACTCCGTATATACTCTGTACTCATTAGACTTCATTCCATTCAGCAGATCATGCAACTCTTCTTCACTTTCACTCAGGATAGCAATGTCATCAGCGAATCGTATCATTGATATCCTTTCACCTCGAATTCTACTCCTGAACATTTCTTTTATTTTCAGCAGTGCTTTTTCCGAATTACCGATTGAACAGTAGGGTCGAAAGGCTACATCAAATTGTTCAAATGGCTCTGAGCACTATGGGACTTAACTTCTGAGGTCATCAGTCCCATAGAACTTAGAACTACTTAAACCTAACTAACCTAAGGACATTACACGCATCCATGCCCGAAACAGGATTCGAACCTGCGACCGTAGCGGTCGCGCGGTTGCAGGCTGTAGCGCCCAGAACCGCTCGGCTACTACGGCCGGCCAAGGCTACATCCCTGTGTTACACCGTTTTTAATCAGAGCGCTTCGTTCTAGGTCCTCCACACTTAGATCCTCTAGGGTCTTGTAAATATTGCATATTACCCATCTCTCCCTGTAGCTTACCACTATTTTTCTCAGAATTTGGAACATACTGCACCATTTTAAATAGTTGGAACCTTTTTTCCAGGTCGACAAATCCTAAGACTGTCTCGATTTTTCTTCAGTCTCTCTTCCATTATCAACCGCAACGCCAGAATTGTATCTCTGGTGCCTTTACGTTTTCTAAAGCCAAATTGATCGTCATCTAGCACATCCTCAATTTTCGTTTCCATTCTTCTGTGTATTATTGTTGTCAGCAACTTGGATGCATGAGCTGTTACGTTCATTGTGCAATAACTATTGCACTTGTCAGCTTTCATAATTGTGTGGATGATATTTTTCCGAAAGTCAGATGGTACCTCATCAGACTCAGATTCTACAGACCAACGTGAATAGTCGTTTTGTTGCCACTTCCCCGCTATGATAGAAATTCTGATGGAATTTACGTATTCCTTCTGCCTTATTTGATCTCAAGTCCTCCAAAGCTCTCTTAACTTCTGATTCTAATTTGGATCCGCTATCTCTTCTCTATCATACCTATCAAATCTGCCCCCTCATAGAAGCCTTCAATGTACTCTTTCCACCTATTCGCTCTCTCTCTCTCCTCTGCATTTATCAATGGAATTCCCGTTGCACTCTTAATGTTACCATATCTGCTTTTAATTACACGCAAGGTTGTTTAGACTTTCCTATATGCCGAGTCAGTCCTCCCGACTATCATTTCTTTCTCGATTTCTTCACAATTTTCATGCAGCCATTTAGTCTAAGCTTCCCTGTACTTCCTATTTATTTTATTCCTCGGCGACTTGTATTTCTGTATTCCTGAGTGTCCCAGAACATTTGTTCTTCCTCCTCTCATCGATCAACTGAAGTATGTCTTCTGTTACCAACTGTTTCTATGATTCCGCAAAGTCTGTTAATTGTCATCGTGCGGCCATCATCCCATCGGAAACCTTTTCGCACGAATCCTCTGAGAACAAATGACAGCTATAACAATGCACTGCCTGTTTATGCTTTGTGTTCGGCATACTACCGCCACTTGTACATATCGCTATCGCATGACTTTTGTCGCCCCGTTGTATTATTCCGCCACATCCGTATCTGTACAAAGCTGTAGGTGGTGCACCGGTTTTGGAAGCTCTGAGCGTTAGGCCTTAACAACGCAAATATACTGTTTTGCGAGAATGAAGACGTTCCGTCGCTGTACACACGAAATTTTATAGACTACAATATACATGACAATTACATCGAAATACCCTTATTTTCAGTTTGCTCCCGACGCATAATTAAATTTTATTTCCTTCTTTAAAATGTTTTATGCCAAGTTTTGAAAAAAAAGATTATGTACCAAAAAGCTGTTTCGCGAGAGCCGCTATGGTGACACGAATGTCTGCGTTCAATATCCACCCGGGTCCTATGGAACGTGTCTGGGAGGGATGGTGCTGATGGCTTCCACCATCCTAGTACGAATATCTCGAAGTTCCCGCACTGCCGTGGCGAAGACCCTGACCATCGTGTAAATCCACTGGTGTGATGTCAGGAGAAAGCCAATTCGTGGGTCCATCACGTCCAATCCAGTCTCCTGGAAATGTTAAATTCAGAATTGTCAGAGGATCCAACGGCCTGTGAGGTGGAGCACCATTTCGTTGAAACCAAAGTACATCATCTCCAGCTACGTCATTCCTGTGACTGTCTCCTCAGCAAAGGGTGACGCAGTTATGTTGATGCATGTGAGGCCACACCATACATTCACTTTCGGACTGTCACGCACCTTTTCGTGATACTAAGGGCTGGGTTTAAGGCTCCATCGTCACAAGCGGTCGCTTAGGGCACCAAGCTGAAACCCCGATGGAGGCGCCCTTAGTGCAAAATTTTTAAGCCATGTGTATCGTAATTAGTAGCGAAAACAGTCCATTTCCACGCTCAATGGATTTAGATGCATTTTAAAGGGTCTTATCAAGAGCCGAAGTAACGGCAAGTAATGTATAAAGGAGGGAAGGAAAACGGTGAGGAGGGAGGGGGGGTGTTGCGTCAAATATGTCGTTTGTATGGAAAAATGCTCTCGAACTGGCCTTGCTGTTACTGTGTAGGGCCGCCGTTCTTGTCGTCGGGCTTTACGGCCGGTGGACCTGCACCTCTTATGAATACGCAACCGATTTTTAAGGATCGTGCGAATAGTTTCACTGACATCTGAAGTTCCGTGAATCCTGACGAATTGTTTTCCTAGCACTTGGTTGGCATGCTAGGCAGACATTCTCACTCAACCCTAGGACGCCCAAGCCTTTTTTTCTAACTTGGATGCCTAAGGGGAGGTTTCGGCGAGCCCACAGGTATTAAATAAGTTTACTGACGAAAAATTACAACTTTCAAAATGGTTTATGTATTTTAACTAAGGCATTGGTTTATAAATGTTGTTAATTAATATAAATATTGGATTGAGTGAATAAAGATTGACATATTACAAAATACAGATGTGTTCATATACAACAGACTACTGAGTCCTCAACTTCAAGGCAAGAGACATACTTCACATTTTTTTCTGAATGTGTGTTACACACATGTTTGACACTTTGCACAATACTGTTTTGGTTTACTTAGATTGTTGTACTTCTGCTTCTTTGTTTTAGCTTCTGTTACACAAATATGGCACCTACCTCTCCTTGCCACAATACACTTGTAAACTGACCGACCCATTAGGTCTGACCAAAGATCGTGTACACTGACGGAATTGTCCTTATTTGCCTCCATAAGTATCAGGTTTCCTATAAAGGCACACAATTCTTTCTCATTGGTCAAAGTAACATTTCCCCAAACTGCCTCTTCATTTGAATGTGTTACTGTAACATCCACGATGTCAGGCGTAACAAGTAACTTAAAGGCTTCTCCAGGTGAGTGGCAAACACCAGCTGGAGTTAACTCCTGCCTGCTCTCTTACTATATTAGCAACAGACCTCCGAGGAATTCTAGGCTGTGTGGTTACGTACCTTCTTCCAGACTCGGCCACAATAAGATCCTGGTGGTCACTGCCTGAAGCTGCGCTATCTTCATCTTCTCTAACATCCACATCACTTTCCCTATCTGAATCATACTTCATAACACCATCCTCATATTCACTTTCACTCCTCGGGTCAGAATCTTCATGTAAAATTTCATTCACAACTCTTTCTAAAGACGAGTCACGTATTATTTTAGTCACTTCTAAGTCTGGATGTGAACAGTAAGGAATTGCACTAACTCACTGCAAGTTTACAAGATAAGTAACAGCTGACTGACATAAACAATCACTTCCTCTGAAAGTAAACAGATTGTTGTGAATATCAAGAATACCAACCAACAAGAAACTAACTTGCATTGTTGTAGAGATGAGAAATACGAAATCCTACTAAGGGAAATTTTCTATAGCATGGAAGCCTAAGGGAGGGGGGGCACCCATAATAAGTTTATTTTTTTCTTTCAAAGCAGGAATTTTCTATAAAATATATTGACACTAACGTTTCATAAAATAGCCAACAAGCAATAACTCAAAGGGAATATGTAGTATGAAAGTTTCTTGGCGTCCTAGGGTTAATCTTCAGGCACACGCTGACCCCTGCGTGACTGTTCAGAACGCTGCCAAGTGTCCAGGAACTGCCTATGCCATGCTTTTACCCTCATGGCGTCTGGTGCTACGTTAATGTAAACACAACCAAACTGTCTTTGCACCATAACAATGGATTTAAACTCTGCGCACCAAAGCGCGGTTTGTACCTTCTGAAATGACGCAATTTTCGCTTGGACGGACAACAATGAATACTCCCCAAACGTTGACAAATTAAGCTGAAACTTTAGGTGCTTCTGAACACAACGGACAAGCCAGACCTGAAACAGATTTACTATTTTTAAACCGCTTCAAAAATGACATTTCGGTGTAGAGACCCTGTAAAATTTCCTGGAAATAGATAACAGGACTCTAAACTAGTTACTCCATAAGTTCCTGTTACTCGCCAGTTTCGTATTCTGTGCTGCGATGGGCGTTTAGCGGTAACAACTGAAACTGGAAATGTACTACAGAGAGCGTTGAGTATGATGGTCGGGCCAAATAAAGGAACTGGTGAGGAAGCAAACGAAATTAAGCCTGTGTAACATTTGGCAACTGAGTACACTCGCACCTGAAGACACTGAGAATTGGTTCTGAGACACTTCGGGTTTCCCCTAATCAGAAGTAAAATTGTCCTGATCCCGAAGGTTGGTCTAAACTCCCAAAGTGCTTTAGGCAGGTATATTCGTGTAGGTGGTGGTCAGATTCTAGAGAATGTTAGGACGTTGACGGGAGGGTTGCGTTACGTGACTCACCTACCTCAGCCAAGTCGCCTGTCACCTGCTGTTGACCTGTTCTCACTGTGATTACTCGTGCTGTAGCGGACTTCGTGCCTTTACGGCTTCCTAATCTTACACTGCTTGTGTTTTGTTTTCGTGACGCGCTGTGTAGGCTGCAAGAGTGATTTGGTTTCCTGTGAGTGTTATCTCGTGAGGGTGCCCATAACCAACAGGGGAAATATTTACCTTTTACGATACGTGAACAAAGGAATAGCCTACGTTGTGCATAAATAACAGAGGAGCTAATGAAAACCTTTCATTGTGAAATTGCTTAATCAGTAAAGTCAGCCCTATTGAAGTTGATTTTTATGATGTAATGACGTTCAAAGTGAATAGAATTTATTACAGCATACCTTCCGACTGCGATTTAAGACAAGACTTCGTCCTGTATTTGTTGTTTACTGCATAAAGGTGCTGTTGGTACTGTCCTTGAAACAAGTGGTTCCTGTTGCCTCTTATCACGCGTTTGATACGTCTTAGAGTTTTCGTATGGAAAAATGAGTATGTGCGTCTAAGAATAGATAAAATTGTTAAACATACAGTGGCTATCACCTCAGTTTGACCTGTCTAGCGAAGAATCGGAACATAGTGTTGTATCAAAGTTAAATGTGAACTTTGAGAAAGAGAAAGGTGCCACAGAAATATAATAAAAATGAGGACAAGCGTAATATAGACACAGCGAAAGACACAGGTGGACAATCCCCGCTAGAAGAGACTGGTATTACCGGAGAGGTTAAACAATTGTTGGGCAGTATGTCGAAACTGCAGGTAGTATTTGCGAAATGATTTGTTACGAAATAGGGTGTTATTACTGAACATTTGGGTTAAAACTCCTTGGTAGCCTGAACGAAATTTCTGCCACGATTTTACTATTTGTAGTGTAAACGTATAAGTTACGTGAATTACATTAACCTACGCCATTGAATTCTCCATGCTACATATGTTTTAGCATGGACTGAGAAATTTATCACTTATTAAATTTTCTCTCTTTACAGATTTTAGAGAGATCCCGCTCGAACTGAAACCGCAGCACGTAAGTATCTTTTACTCATATTTCACGCTGTTAAATTTCTAAGATAATTCTGCTCGGCATATTAAAAAAAATAGCCGTCTGTTAAACTTTACTGGTTTTGGATCGCTATATGACCGCCTCTATATGCCGCAAATGTGTGAGTGCCGCTGTTACATGACCAGAGAAGTATTTATGTATGAAGATGTTGTGGTTAGTAGGGACTTGACACCCTGTCCCAATTGGTTAACTTAGACCTGGACGAAAAGACTTGAGCTCTACAAAGGGCCAATATCTAAGACTGCTCATACTATCTGTAGAGCAACTTTACGCTGGCACAGGAAAGGCTCAGTCAATGAAAGGACTGTGCCACAATTATCAACGTGTTTGACTTTATTACAATATAACCATGAGCATGTTTCATTCCTTGGTACTTAGTAAAAAAAATACACAAAATATACATACAGAATCATTGCGCTCCCAGACTTAATCTTAAGCAAGGGTAGACAAACATCAGCTCACTTAGCATTAAACTTTTAGGCAAGCTGTTAAAATAATAAGACTAAAATATATTTTACCAACTAGTAATATTTAAACAAGCACTATTAAAGCAATCAGAATCCCATAAGCCTGGTACTTCAAATAGAAAAATAACTAAATAACTAGGCCAGAATGTAACCGTAGACCTTATTCTAAGCTGGCATCTACCAATAAGCTCACGATTTAAAAAACACAGAGCATAAAATTTAAGAGAAAGTTTCTCATAAAACATTACTCTAATTATAGAAACCTCTAAAATTAAAGTTGACAAGTGAATGACTTTAGAGTTAACTTCTACAATAGTTCAACACAGGATCATTAAACAAACTCGTGGTTTTAAAATTAAGCCACCACTCACGCAACTGCAAATGCACCAAGAGATAGTGGTTATAATTGCAGGCGTATACTCAAAGCAGGATTACACAGCTTTCCCTTCATTACACATGAACTGCCGCTCTTGATACGAGCCCTTTTACTCCCCAACAATCAACACGCCTCCTCAGGCAGGTCGTTGTACACGCGGGAGAGAACACAAAGTAACAAGACGAGCTTCTGAAACAAACAGATGGTGTTAATTCAACAAACCTCAAAAACATGTTCATACGTGCTTCAGGAATGCAGGCCAGACAATAATGGCAATTTAAACTATGGCCTGGAAAACGTCAAGCAACCAATTGGTCAAGCAAATAAAATAAAAAAATTTAACCACATTTGATAAATCATCAAAATACAGGGATTTCACTACTAAGGAAATCGTTCAGGACTGGCAGTTGACGATACCCATAGCACAGACTGAAGTAAATCTACATCTACATGACTACTCTGCAATTCACATTTAAGTGCTTGGCAGAGGGTTCATCGAACCACAATCATACTATCTCTCTACCATTCCACTCTCGAACAGCGCGCGGGAAAAACGAACTCCTAAACCTTTCTGTTCGAGCTCCGATTTCTCTTATTTTATTTTGACGATCATTCCTACCTATGTAGGTTGGGCTCAACAAAATATTTTCGCATTCGGAAGAGAAAGTTGGTGACTGAAATTTCGTAAATAGATCTCGTCGCGACGAAAAACGTCTTTGCTTTAATGACTTCCATCCCAACTTATGTATCATATCTGCCACACTCTCTCCCCTACTACGTGATAATACAAAACGAGCTGCCCTTTTTTTGCACCCTTTCGATGTCCTCCGTCAATCCCACCTGGTAAGGATCTCTCACCGCGCAGCAATATTCTAACAGAGGACGAACGAGTGTAGTGTAAGCTGTCTCTTTAGTGAACTTGTTGCATCTTCTAAGTGTCCTGCCAATGAAACGCAACCTTTGGCTGTCCCTCCGCACAATATTATCTATGTCGGCTTTCCAACTGAAGTTGTTCGTAATTTTTACACCCAGGTACTTAGTTGAATTGACAGCCTTGAGAATTGTACTATGTATCGAGTAATCGAATTCCAACGGATTTCTTTTGGAACTCGTGTGGATCACCTCACACTTTTCGTTATTTAGCGTCAACTGCCACCTGCCACACCATACAGCAATCTTTTCTAGATCGCTTTGCAACTGATATTGGTCTTCGGATGACCTTACTAGACGGTAAATTACAGCATCATCTGCGAACAACCTAAGAGAACTGCTCGGATTGTCACCCAGGTCATTTATATAGATCAGGAACAGCAGAGGTCCCAGGACGCTTCCCTGGGGACGAGAATTTAGAATGAGGCAACAATAATTAAATCACGTTGTTACCAGAGTTCATAGGCTGAAATTTTGCTCAACCCCCCTCCCCCCAAAAAAATCTATGGTTCCGATGCCGTCGTGAGCAGAAACAAGGCTGTCCACTCAGAGTCCCGTCAACCAATGGACGTCAGAATCGCTAACCCCAGTAGCAACAGTCTCAGTTGTACGCATTGCCAGCTGTTAGTGTCGCCCAGCGTGCTTCCAGACACAGTGCATGCACGACTCCGCCTCCTAGCGGCTCCGTGTTCACTCTTATTTCTGCACCTCGCCTCAGGCGCGCTCTATATAGGCAAACTTTACGCCAGACGTGATCGATAACCGCTAGGTCGATGCGCACACATCACTATCTTAGGATAGTGCTGGGATTTTGCACAAATAACTTAATTCAACAATGTGCCCTGCCCTCCAGCGTAGCGAATGAAAGATGCAGGAAGAGCTATAAACTGTGTGTGAGCGTGTCAGAGTGCCACTGGACTCGCTAGACAGAAATTCTGGCCATTTTTACTACTAACACTACGAAAAATGGACGTGTTTTCTGGTGAGGAAATTATGAATCGAAAGTAACTCTCACGAAGACATTGTGCAGCAATGTCTGTCCAACAATCAATAAACTGAGGCCCTGCGGTGGCCACCCGATGGCGGAAAACTTGCTGTTTCATTGCACAGCCTTCATTCACACGTGTATATAGCACAGCGATTTCCCTCACGATAAGCATCAGCTGTTAGAAGAGGTGAGGATCATTTACTCCATACAGCGGCTCATTCAACCCACAAAGGAGCAGGGTGGTAGAGCCAAATTTCCAAAATGAGGCACCATTAACATTACGGGAAAAGCTTCCTACCTTCGATATGCACGCATACAACTTGAATGTCAACTGCAAACTGCTCAACCTTGCCGCAAAGTAATGTTCTGTTGGTTGACGACTGGACTGAAGGGAAAATTTGTAGGTTCTGTCGTACACTAGACCAAAAATGAGCTATTGGGATACTGTGCCCCAGATACCAATACTTTCAATATGAGCAGGTTCTTCATGAAAGAAAACAGGATTACTGGACACAGATATAAATTGGATCTTGATATTGTTTCCCTAATACTGGAGTTCTCTGGTGTCCTATGCAAAGAGTACAATTCACTTTTTGCAAGGCGTTTCAATGAAACTCATTAGTGAACTGATTGTTCTACAGCACATTTTGTAAGACTTTCGGCCATTACGAACCCTTCTAGTACCTTCCAGTACGCACTCTGGCACTCGTGTTAGGCGCCATTATGTCAATAAGTACCGACAAAGACTATATGCGCTGCTTCATCTTGTATGAACTTAATGTTCATTCGTTGAGACTTGATGACGGATGCGATTTTTTAAATGGCTACATTTGTCTTCTAATTGGAAGTGCATATTTTATAGTTCGGAATGTTCCCCAAATTAATCTCTGGTGGACTAAGAATTATTTGTATAGAAATCACATAGCCTACACTACGCCGCTTACTGCTTGTTAAAATATTTTTAACTTGGGTAAGTTCCTCCATCATCGAAATGACCGTTTTGTGTAATGCGTAAAAACGAAAATAAATTCTACGATTAAATATATTCTGGTCTGCATTACAAAAGTCAGGGAGGTAGAAATACGTTGGGTGGAAAACGTAGTATACGCATTACAGTTTCGGCGAAAGTTTCCACTGTCAACGTAACGAAAATTCTGAGGACCAGTAGACGATAGTGAGCAGTCGCTACGCAGGGCTGTGACTCGAAATTCAGGCAACGAGAAACGGACACAGCCATCTATATGGGACAGTCCGTTACCGCTCTATTCATATACATTGGCATCCCAGACGTCACTTGTCTGTCTGCAATGGCATCGTTGCCCTCCACTGCCCGTGGAAAACTGATAGTTAGCGTTTGCGTCACCGCGTGCAAAATTCACTGATCAGTGGTTAGAGCAAAGTTTTTTGAAACATCTAGGTATATCTAGCCAGAATTATCTAAGGTGAAACAAGCGCATGCATCGTCTAACCATGAAGACTAGACAAATTTATTTGGTGAATAATTGTTACACTCACGAGAGATAGTTACCAAACCTTACTCGATTTAATTGTATCCATATTTTGCAGCTTACAACGTGACTATATTCAAAACATTGGAAGTATGAACTAAACAACGCCTTCAGTCACAACTTTTTCGTGTTTTACTAACTACACGATGCGTTTCGGACCCTGTAGGTCCATCGTCAGGTGTAATTTGTCTTAATACATGTTGCATTTCTTCCCCTGAATCAGGTGAAATGCATATTCCTGTCACAAAAAGGTTTAATGTTAGGTTATGGATTTCGTAAGTCGAACGCGGAAAATATGTGGAAAATGAACAGTGTAAACTTACATCATCCAAGGAAAGCATTTTTAACGTTTTAGTACCGGCAAACATTCTTTTCTCCGTTTTAATACATGCAGTTACTGGATTTTGTTTTTTCTCGATCATCTACATCCGAAGCAACCAGCCACTACCGGTGATTGCACAATAGAAATGAGTTTGTAGGCGACACTTGAACATGTATTGTAATATTCTTAAGGTAAGCAACTGCCGCTAGAATCAGCATGAAAAAAGTTGCCAATATATTACAGCGCAGTTCTTCTTAGGAAACAACCTATTGCAACATGTTAGCCTATGTATAGAGGCATTCGTGCGGTTACGATGTGCATTCAAGTTCTAAGGCCTCCAATTTTTTTTCTCCGGACTGGAAAGAGAGAGAAACATGCGCATTGTTTTAAAATGAGGCCGCGTTCATTGTTAATACGTCCCAGAGATGGCAGCACCTTACGGCAGATGGAATTTTATCGCCAGCGGCGACAATGAGAACTGTTTTAAATACTTAAAATGGCGGCGTTTTCCTTACTTGAACAGCGTGCAATCATTCCTTTTCTGAATTTGTGTGGTGTGAAACCAATTGAAATTCATCGACAGTTGGAGACATGTGGTGATGGAGTTATGGATGTGTCGAAAATGCGTTCGTGGGTGCGACAGTTTAATGAAGGCAGAACATCATGTGACAACAAACCGAAACAACCTCGGGCTCGCACAAGCCGGTCTGACGACATGATCGAGAAAGTGGAGAGAATTGTTTTGGGGGATCGCCGAATGACTGTTGAACAGATCGCCTCCAGAGTTGGCATTTCTGTGGGTTCTGTGCACACAATCCTGCATGACGACCTGAAAATGCGAAAAGTGTCATCCAGGTGGGTGCCACGAATTCTGACGGACGACCACACGGCTGCCCGTGTGGCATGTTGCCCAGCAATGTTGACACGCAACGACAGCATGAATGGGACTTTCTTTTCGTCGGTTGTGACAATGGATGAGGCGTGGATGCCATTTTTCAATCCGGAAACAAAGCGCCAGTCAGCTCAATGGAAGCACACAGATTCACCGCCACCAAAAAAATTTCAGATAACCGCCAGTGCTGAAAAAATGATGGTGTCCATGTTCTGGGACAGCGAGGGCGTAATCCATACCCATTGCGTTCCAAAGGGCACTACGGTAACAGGTGCATCCTACGAAAATGTTTTGAAGAACAAATTCCTTCCTGCACTGCAACAAAAACGTCCGGGAAGGGCTGCGCGTATGCTGTTTCACCGAGACAACCCACCCGCACATCGAGTTAACGTTACGCAACAGTTTCTTCGTGATAACAACTTTGAAGTGATCCCTCATGCTCCCTCCTCACCTGACCTGGCTCCTAGTGACTTTTGGCTTTTTCCAACAATGAAAGACACTCTCCGTGGCCGCACACTCACCGGCCGTGCTGCTATTGCCTCAGCGATTTTCCAGTGGTCAAAACAGACTCCTAAAGAAGCCTTCGCCGCTGCCATGGAATCATGGCGTCAGCGTTGTGAAAAATGTGTACGTCTGCAGGGCGGTTACGTCGAGAAGTAACGCCAGTTTCATCGATTTCGGGTGATTAGTTAATTAGAAACAAAATCGGAGGCCTTAGAACTTGAATGCACCTCATACAGCGTCCCAAACATTGCCGCTGAAAAAGGACTCACGCACTGAAATACCGAGACGACGAAACGCGAAAGATGACGCAAACAGAGTACTTAGCAACTTTTCGACGAAATACGACGATGACGAATGTGACTCGTGAGTTCGCATTGCTAAGTTGCGCACAGCGGAAGTGCAGAGTCGGAGGAAATCAAACCGGTGGTCTGCGGTTTAGGAAAACTCCTGGGAACTTGGATTACGCAAGGGTAGTTGTGTGAAGAAATAGCTCTAAAACTGTCAGTGTAGTCTCGGAGATGTAAAGCGTACGAAATTAAAGATAGCCTGATTGCGGAGTACTATAGTTTCCTAGAAGCGTCTGAACTTAGTGTACATCTCTAGCGATCACTGAGCTGTGGTATCGATTTTTCAAGATGGGAGACTTCGCATGTCCTTAGGGGAGACAAATGACATTTAAAACTACAAACCGTGCGACACAGAGATAGTAGGAATTTTTGAGTTCTGTTCCGGAAAGACCTAACATTTTTTAAAAAAGCGTGTCACGTCTGAATGAACCCACATGGATTAAAGGTTAGGAGTTATAGAAATTTCCTTGTAAAAAATGCACCACAGGTGCAGTTTAGCTTATCACGGTGCTTTCAGGCGACTATTGCTTCGACACTGGAAAACAATAGCTTTCGCTGTCAGACAAGCAGACCCGACACAAAATTGTAAGTTGGAGAGCTTAGACGACTGGCGTAAGAAGCTAAGGGCACTTCTACTGTAAAATGAAGAAACTGTAGACAGTATTGCTTTCCCCACAGGACTTTCGCAAGTCCGAGAGGCAGCGCTAGGCAGACGTGCGATCAAGTAGGCCAGTGATGGACGAATGCTGCCCAAGTTAGCAGCACTGGAGGTTTCCGCCACTTCAGAAATACCGTTGCGTCAGCCCCTGGGTCTGTTGCCAGCGGAGTTTGGACTGTTTTCGTAAAGTGATCTCGGACACCTTTATCTTTCTGTTGCAAAGAGTAAAGACAGTACTTACGAATTTGCTTTACCTATGTAAGCTACGTGTCGATCCGGACAGCATTCACGTCTTTTACAAAAGTCAATTGTCTGAGAAGAGCGTCTCGTTTACAGCATAATCTAAAAGTGAAAAATAAATAAAAATGGAAGTCTAACGAAACTGCCAAGAACGCTTTGTGAAATTCACGTAAACACTTTTGGTAATAAAATGTCAGTTAAAAAAAAATAGTTCGTTCCACAGTCTTAGACTGGTTTCGACGATACCCAATGATCTTCAAATCAATACGGAATATCGGATGGATCATTTTTTCTGGAACACTTTTTCTGCCTCCATCCCCCAACCTAACTGTCCCAGTAATGAGGTAAACTCGGCCTGAAATAATTGCATAGCTAATTAAGTTAGCATCAGGATGAACGCTTCCATATTGTTTTGTGAACAGTAAAATGTATCGGCTTTCGTCCTTATTTCTGTATCTTGGCGTCAGAGCTGCTGAGGCGTAAATTGGGTTCTAAAGACTATGTAATAAAAATAGTTATTTCTTAGGTAACAATGACGTAAAAAAGCTAGTGAAACCCTGGTCCGATCTAAGAGTGACTGACGGCCCTAATATCAGGTTTAATAAATAAATTAACGGGCATACACAGATTCTGTTCGGCCTCGCGAACGTCAGATACTACTTAAATTTTTACTTGGGACTATATCTTTGTTACTGTTTTGTTTCTGCAATGTTAACGTTTACAGATTGTGTGATCAATCCTGTACTATATCTGTAATGTCTTTTAGACTGCCGTATGATGTGTTTAAGTTCTTGTATATGGAATACCAGTTTTTCACGAAGCTTTTATAACCAGATGTCACTGCTGCAGTACGTATATTTGGCGACGAGTTTCATACTAGGTGGTTCATTCTCAGGCTTGACCTACTGAGGCTGCACTGACATTGCGCGATGTTAATGACGAACGTTACAATGGTAATACATACTTTACAAAGTAATTGTAGACGAGTGTCACAATCAACAGGTGCCTACTTAGCAAGTTAAGAATTTTGACTTGCTAAGTAGGCACACGTCGATTGCGACACTTATCCGTGATTACTGTGTAAAGCATGTATTGCCATTGTTATAACATCAGGGACTGTGCAGCCTCAGGTCATGCTTGAGAATGAAGCAGTTGGTCCGGAACTAGTCATCAAACGTATGTAGCTCAACTGCGACTAAAAAGACTTGCACCTACTCGACGGGACGTCCTAGCCACACATTTTATTTCATGATGGATTTGATAATCATGAAATAGTAAAGGTTGTTGGTCCTGTATCAGCAAAATGTTGAACTGAAAAATACCTGTTGTAGACTGTCACAATATTTCTATCCAAAAAGTTTACTTTTTCTTTCTGTTGGGTACCATCTTTACCGTGTCCGTTCCAAAAGTCTACTTTCGAAAGCGTAAAAAAATTATATTGCTATTCGAGTATATAATTCGTAAATTGGGCCATATCTCTCCTTACGTATAAGCCATCATGACAATATCTCTGGGCATTACGCGTTCATCTAGCGACGGTTATGGATTCCTTATACTTCCCATGGTATTGCAATCTACTTTGCATCCAGTCTGCACCCGGCCTACGTGTTCTGAAATCATCGTAAAACTGTGCCGATTT
The DNA here is from genome assembly GCF_023864275.1 of Schistocerca cancellata. Classification (NCBI taxonomy): domain Eukaryota; kingdom Metazoa; phylum Arthropoda; class Insecta; order Orthoptera; family Acrididae; genus Schistocerca; species Schistocerca cancellata. Next base: position 13,074,411 of record NC_064628.1, on the reverse strand, counting down.
ACGGCAATTGTTGTATTTAGATTGTAAGTACATTGTTGTTAAATGTATCCGCTTGCTTTCACGTTACACAGTTGATTTCTGCCCTTCGCTTATTCCACAGAATGCGAAGACGATTACTGAAACTCATAGCTAATGAAAAATAAGAATTGCGATGAAGACTTGCTTCTGGTTTGCTCCAAAGGGGTAATCTCATGCAGCAACTGCCAAATTAGAGACGCCTGGTGTAAGCGCGACCGCATTAATGAAATTTCAACAAATTCCGTTGAATGTACGATGGTGGTGATGTATGTCGTCCCACCTCCAACAACAGTGGCACAGAACGATCGCAGAGCTTGAAGTTTCGAAACGAGACTAATCTACCGACGTCAGTTCATGGCTCTCTCTATCGTTGCTGCGAAGCTTCTAAGAACATCGTTGGTCACAGGAAATAATTATTTTCGAGGAAAAGATATCGTTTCGACACAGCACCACTTCTACGAAAAAGCTAGTTGTTACGAACTAACCCCAGCAGAAAGCCTGCCAACGAACTGACGTGGCGATATGAAAAGTTTCCCAAGAGAAAACGTGTTTGCTGTTCAGTTATAATTTGATAATTTGCGGTAATACAAGTACAAAATGATAATTTCTAGTTAGGGCTCATTACCAACTTCATGCCATTATCTTTGTTAGGTGTAAACGAGTGTGTAGTTTTACCTAAAGTAGCGGTCGTTGTTTGGAAAAGAATACTACAAAGTGTACCGTTACTAATGAATACAATAAACTTCTTGAATGAGTCCACTGTCATTACGAATTTTTAAAAAAGCCTTTCATTTATTTTTCGGCTATTACGATCTGTAACGATAGTTACATAAGAGGGACAAATGTTGTACATACATTACTAGTCAAAACAAGTAAAAATTTACCAACCAAAGCTTATAACTCGTCACATAACGATTGCCAGTGGCTATGTGAAGAGTCAACTGCCAACTCCGCTTGCATTTTTGTGAGATTCAGCTGAGAGGTGACATTAGTGAGGAATACGCTCTTTTCGCTTTTGAGATCAAATAAATGACAGAACATGTAGAGCTACAAACAACGAGATAATTATAAAACACTGTAAATGGACACGATATTAATGTCACAAATTAGAGAAGGCAGAATCATATAAAAGCTAAGTTTAACTAAATACATCAAATATCCATTGTCTACCTTAGTCTTATACTTGTATTGTAAAACTAAAGTTTTAAATGAATTTTACCTTAACAGCCTGTTGTGAATATAAAAAGTGTTACATTTGTTTTTGGATAGGTTCGAAGTTGAGCAATTTTTTCTTCTTTTCTACCAATTTGTAGATGTTTTGCTGAATTTAAAGCATCAGTGGGTTTTCTACTTTGTCTATTAAACTACATAGAACAATTTCAGTTTTTAAGGTATTATTTACATACTTGAAAACCTTGTAGCATATGGTGTGGTTTTCGTTGCTTTCTGTATTTTGCGTTATAACTGTCTTCATTTCACAGTTTGTCATCTGCAACTGTAGAGAATTTAGTACAGAAGAACTTTTCTACATGCTTCGCTGAAATTATAGCAACATTAGTGGACTTTTTATTAGATAGAAAAGAAGAAATTTGCTCAAAGGATAACCTATTCAAAAACAAATTTCTAACCAAACACGGACACGAGAGTGAATTTTAACCTCAAGATGGATGTTGTTCTTACTGTCGTAACTACGTGTACTCGACGTCAAAACCTTGCCTTTAGTGCAGAAATTTGCTAAAACATTGTGTTACATTGTGTTGATAAGTATCCCGGAAAACATGAAATACCCAAAAAAATTAAGACGAGGAAACTTTTTAGATTTATATGTGATGAATGATACGAGGTTTACGTCACAGATATCAAGTACCTCTGGTAAAGGAAATGAACAAGCTGGATTCAAAGATTAAAAAAAAAACACATAAAAACAGAAAAAGCAGGTGAAAAAGAATTCCCAGAAAAGTGTTAAATTCTCGGTTCCGAGGAGGAAGCAGTAAGGTAAATGTGAAACTGAATGAATGAAAAGAAGTGGTGAAAAGATGAGAAATGTTGGAGGAAAAGAGAACACATGAGGGCATTGCAGTTTCCACCAGGCCAAAACGAAAAGTTTAACATTTTGGATGTGCACTTATATTCAATTCACAGATTAAAAATATGCACACACTTCGCGACGGACCAAGGTGGAGCAGTGGTTAGCACACTGGACGCATTCTGGAGGACGACGGTTCAAACCGGCGTCCAGCCATCCTGATTTACGTTTTGCGTGATTTCTCTAAATCACTCCAGGCAAATGTGGGGATGGTTCCTTTCAAAGGGCACGGCCGACTTCGTTCCCCATCCCTCCCTAATCCGATGAGACCGATGACCTCGCTGTCTGGTCCCCTCCTCCAAATCAAACAGCCAACCACCTCTGGCGCTTGTGGTTTCTGTGGCTTAACCCTGCTGTTCTGTTCACTTTTGCTATACAAATGTACTGTTTGCCACGGAGTCTTTCGCGGCGGCAAACATGAATAAAACGTTCTCGGTTTTCAAACCGAGTCAACTCGAATAAAATCCTCGAGCTTTCGATGACCATCTCCATCGTCGTCAGCAGCAGCCAATCAGGTAGGCCCAATGTGGCGAGCGCGCGTTAAGGGGCTCCGGAAAGGCTCAAAATCATGAAAAGTTCAAGTTTTACTTTTTTGCGTTTTCTGAATCTGCAGACTATTCCCTTTTAATAGATATATAATTTATTCAATTCCGAAGACAACTATTTTTAAATTTTTTTTTAAATATGTTCTACCCCATGAACCATGGACCTTGCCGCTGGTGGGGAGGCTTGCGTGCCTCAGCGATACAGATGGCCGTACCGTAGGTGCAACCACAACGGAGGGGTATCTGTTGAGAGGCCAGACAAACATGTGGTTCCTGAAGAGGGGCAGCAGCCTTTTCAGTAGTTGCAGGGGCAACAGTCTGGATGATTGACTGATCTGGCCTTGTAACATTAACCAAAACAGCCTTGCTGTGCTGGTACTGCGAACGGCTGAAAACAAGGGGAAACTACAGCCGTAATTTTTCCCGAGGACATGCAGCTCTACTGTATGATTAAATGATGATGGCGTCCTCTTGGGTAAAATATTCCGGAGGTAAAATAGTCCCCCATTCGGATCTCCGGGCGGGGACTACTCAGGAGGACGTCGTTATCAGGAGAAAGAAAACTGGCGTCCTACGGATCGGAGCGTGGAATGTCAGATCCCTTAATCGGGCAGGTAGGTTAGAAAATTTAAAAAGGGAAATGGATAGGTTAAAGTTAGATATAGTGGGAATTAGTGAAGTTCGGTGGCAGGAGGAACAAGACTTCTGGTCAGGTGAATACAGGGTTATAAATACAAAATCAAATAGGGGTAATGCAGGAGTAGGTTTAATAATGAATAAAAAAATAGGAGTGCGGGTTAGCTACTACAAACAGCATAGTGAACGCATTATTGTGGCCAAGATAGACACAAAGCCCATGCCTACTACATTAGTACAAGTTTATATGCCAACTACCTCTGCAGATGATGAAGAAATAGATAAAATGTATGACGAGATAAAAGAAATTATTCAGGTAGTGAAAGGAGACGAAAATTTAATAGTCATGGGTGACTGGAATTCGAGAGTAGGAAAAGGGAGAGAAGGAAACATAGGTGAATATGGATTGGGGGGAAGGAATGAAAGAGGAAGCCGCCTTGTAGAATTTTGCACAGAGCATAGCTTAATCATAGCCAACACTTGGTTCAAGAATCATAAAAGAAGGTTGTATACCTGGAAGAATCCTGGAGATACTAGTAGGTATCAGATAGATTATTTAATGGTAAGACAGAGATTTAGGAACCAGGTTTTAAATTGTAAGACATTTCCTGGGGCAGATGTGGATTCTGACCACAATCTATTGGTTATGAACTGCAGATTGAAACTGAAGAAACTGCAAAAAGGTGGGAATTTAAGGAGATGGGACCTGGATAAACTGAAAGAACCAGAGGTTGTACAGAGTTTCAGGGAGAGCATAAGGGAACAATTGACAGGAATGGGGGAAAGAAATACAGTAGAAGAAGAATGGGTAGCTCTGAGGGATGAAGTAGTGAAGGCAGCAGAGAATCAAGTAGGTAAAAAGACTAGGGCTAAATAAATCCTTGGGTAACAGAAGAAATATTGAATTTAATTGATGAAAGGAGAAAATACAAAAATGCAGTAAATGAAGCAGGCAAAAAGGAATACAGACGCCTCAAAAATGATATCGACAGGAAGTGCAAAATGGCTAAGCAGGGATGGCTAGAGGACAAATGTAAGGATGTAGAGGCTTGTCTCACTAGGGGTAAGATAGATACTGCCTACAGGAAAATTAAAGAGACCTTTGGAGAGAAGAGAACCACTTGTATGAATATCAAGAGCTCAGATGGCAACCCAGTTCTAAGCAAAGAAGGGAAGGCAGAGAGGTGGAAGGAGTATATAGAGGGTTTATACAAGGGCGATGTACTTGAGGACAATATTATGGAAATGGAAGAGGATGTAGATGAAGACGAAATGGGAGATAAGATACTGCGTGAAGAGTTTGACAGAGCACTGAAAGACCGGAGTCGAAACAAGGCCCCGGGAGTAGACAACATTCCATTTGAACTACTGATGGCCTCGGGAGAGCCAGTCATGACAAAACTCTACCATCTGGTGAGCACGATGTATGAGACAGGCGAAATACCCTCAGACTTCAAGAAGAATATAATAATTCCAATCCCAAAGAAAGCAGGTGTTGACAGATGTGAAAATTACCGAACTATCAGTTTAATAAGTCACAGCTGCAAAATACTAACGCGAATTCTTTACAGACGAATGGAAAAACTGGTAGAAGCCGACCTCAGGGAAGATCAGTTTGGATTCCGTAGAAATGTTGGAACACGTGAGGCAATACTGACCTTACGACTTATCTTAGAAGAAAGATTAAGAAAAGGCAAACCTACGTTTCTAGCATTTGTAGACTTAGAGAAAGCTTTTGACAATGTTAACTGGAATACTCTCTTTCAAATTCTGAAGGTGGCAGGGGTAAAATACAGGGAGCGAAAGGCTATTTACAATTTGTACAGAAACCAGATGGCAGTTACAAGAGTCGAGGGGCATGAAAGGGAAGCAGTGGTTGGGAAAGGAGTAAGACAGGGTTGTAGCCTCTCCCCGATGTTATTCAATCTGTATATTGAGCAAGCAGTAGAGGAAACAAAAGAAAAATTCGGAGTAGGTATTAAAATTCATGGAGAAGAAGTAAAAACTTTGAGGTTCGCCGATGACATTGTAATTCTGTCAGAGACAGCAAAGGACTTGGAAGAGCAGTTGAACGGAATGGACAGTGTCTTGAAAGGAGGATATAAGATGAACATTAACAAAAGCAAAACGAGGATAATGGAATGTAGTCAAATTAAATCGGGTGATGCTGAGGGAATTAGATTAGGAAATGAGACACTTAAAGTAGTAAAGGAGTTTTGCTATTTAGGGAGTAAAATAACCGATGATGGTCGAAGTAGAGAGGATATAAAATGTAGACTGGCAATGGCAAGGAAAGCGTTTCTCAAGAAGAGGAATTTGTTAACATCGAGTATAGATTTAAGTGTCAGGAAGTCGTTTCTGAAAGTATTTGTATGGAGTGTAGCCATGTATGGAAGTGAAACATGGACGATAACTAGTTTGGACAAGAAGAGAATAGAAGCTTTCGAAATGTGGTGCTACAGAAGAATGCTGAAGATAAGGTGGGTAGATCACGTAACTAATGAGGAGGTATTGAATAGGATTGGGGAGAAGAGAAGTTTGTGGCACAACTTGACTAGAAGAAGGGATCGGTTGGTAGGACATGTTTTGAGGCATCAAGGGATCACAAATTTAGCATTGGAGGGCAGTGTGGAGGGTAAAAATCGTAGAGGGAGACCAAGAGATGAATACACTAAGCAGATTCAGAAGGATGTAGGTTGCAGTAGATACTGGGAGATGAAGAAGCTTGCACAGGATAGAGTAGCATGGAGAGTTGCATCAAACCAGTCTCAGGACTGAAGACCACAACAACAACAACAACAACAACATGTTCTACATGGGCGTGACCCACTGTGGCGCTGTTAAACTGCTGTCAAATGGTGTTATAATTAACGTCCGTGTTCATCAGGTACATTTTAGTGATGTGAGATAAAGTATGTGTTGTGGCTAACCTGTGATGGTTCAATATATATCGCTGGTGTGATTGTCGATTGTTTCATGTTTATTTACTCTGTCGTTATCTCGAAAATATTCGTAATTAATTCTGTTTCTTGACTCTCTGTTTTGTTGAAGTATAATAATGAGTAAAAGTAAAGTTATTAGAAATTAGAAATCCAAAGTGTCGACGATATGAAGAAGGTTGTTTGGGCTCTTTTTTTTCATACTTCAACCGATGAAAATCCCCAACATAGCTTGTGTCCCAAAGAAGAAGACAGTTGGTGTAAATATAACAAAGGATTGCTAACTGGTGAAGTGTACACTCGTAAGCATAGTCTGCCTCATGCAATAATGGAGGTGATAAAACCTATTTTCAGAGACTTAGCAGCACCTGAACTGTTGAAAAAGTGTATTCACGGAAAAACTCAAAACCCCAATGAAAGTGTAAATAGTGTTATATGGTCGAGAATCCCCAAGACTGTATTTGTTGGAATAGAAACACTTCACTTTGGTGTGTATGATGCTGTTGCGACTTTCAATGATGGCAACATTGTAAGGTACAAGGTATTTAGAAATATGGGAATGAAGATAGGTTCTAACATGGTACGAGCGATGCTTGCTTTAGACAAGGAACGCCTTCGGGCTGCAGACAGGGCTGTAAAGAGTCTAGAAATACAAGCAAGAGTAAACAGGAGGAGGAACAAGAGGAAGCTGGAGGAGGAGTTTGCAGAGGATGAAGATAATCCATCCTATGGACCTGGAATGCACTAAAAAGTTAATCCAATCTTTGTCGCTCGATTCCCAAAACTTTTATTTTCTCATACTAATTACATGTTTTCTAAGGATCTTCCAAACATATTTGTTTCAAACTTTCAGTAAATGTTACACAGTACCTTCTGCATAATTTAACACAGCCTTTTTCCAAAAAACTGTATATTTTTGAATATATAAATAAAAAATTGCAAAAAATGTTGTGAATTTTCATTCCAATTGAAAAAAATCATCTTTAATAACTGAACTAAAATTTTGTAAAATCCCTGTGTTAAGTTGTAGCCCATATTCCAATAAATAATCTGTAAAAAGTTCAACTTCCTACCTCAAATACTTTGTGAGGAAAGATGTAATTTATAAGCGTTATTTTAACATTGCAAGTATAGGGCGTTCCGGAGCCCCTTAACGCCCGCTCGCCACGTTGCGTCTATCTGATTGGCTACTGATGATGCCATCATCCCTACATAAGCGAGAAACCGTAGCAGCCTGGGATGCCGCGGGAGAGAGACGTGCGTTCTGATGCGACGGGTGTGGCGGATCGCCGTCCGGCGGAGCCGTCGGCGGCCCCATCCGGCCCCCCACATACAACGATCACGCACACGTCTACGGTGACGATTGGGCAATTGAAGAGGACCAAGACAGTTGCCGCTGGCGACATTACTGCGCTGCCTTTGACCGCCATGAACTGCACCTCCACCACCACCACAACCACCACATCCACTGTCATCTGCCCCTCCCCTGCCATTCCCGGTTGCAGTTTTATTGATGCAGCCATCAATAAAACGGCACCTAGGGCGATTAGGGAAATCTGCGCATCAGGGCCCCCTTCATGTGGGACAAGCCCGCGTGCGCCGCGTTCTAGATCCCGCTCCCCCCTCCCCCCCACCACCAGCCGGCCACTCGATATGCCGGACAGACGGGATGCCGTATGTGCCCCCCAACCGATACCGGCACACGATGAGCATATTGCGTCGTCTATGATGTCAGACGCAGACATCCAGGAGGGACTACAGGAGCAAATGATTGCCCTCCAAGACGGTGCAGAGGAGGTAGGCCACCTGGTTGACCCTGTGCAACGCCAGGCCATCTTCTACCCGAACATGGCTGCCGCGCCCGACGACAGCGATGACGGGAGCACGATGGAGTTTGATGACGACCATGGGCGCCCGGTCGCTGAGCGTCGGAAGCGGCAGTTAGTCTCCTCATCGGATTCTGAGGCCACTCAGCCCGCTGAACGCGGACTCACCAAGAAAAAGAAGGCCATTGTTGACGCAGAGGGCTTCCAGGTGCCGCGCAAAACGGCACCTCGTCGCCAGTTCACCACGTCATTGTCGGACGTGCCTGTCAGCAATACCTATGCGGCTATTGATGGTACCGCAGACACCCCGCCAACTCCTCCAACCCCCTCACCCTCAGCCACCCCTCCCGCCCCCCCACCCATCTACATACAACACAAGGGACCCTTCAGGGAGCTTCTAGAAATTCTAACTACCCACACCGAACACCCCTTCCGCTTAAAATGGCAAGGCGATGAAAATTTCCGCCTGAATCTCCAGTCCCCCACAGACCTTACTAAGACCCTTATCACCCTTAGTAAGCTCAACATAGGTTTCTCCTCCCCCTAAAAAGACCCGCCGCCTACGGGTTGTTGTCAGAGGGCTCCCCATGGAGTACTCTGATGATGACCTGAGGAAGGCACTTTCATCATTAAACATCACCACTACAGTCATTGCCAGGATCATTTCCCCTAGAACCCGACTCCCCACCCCACTCTTCTTTGTCTCCGCTCCTGACACGCCGGAGAACCGCATCCTCCTCACCCTCTCGCTCATCGATCACGTTAGCGTGACGATGGAGAAACCGCGCTCCAGGAGGATGACCCTGATATGCTATCGATGCCAGGGACTGGCGCACTTCGCGGGTGATTGCACCCGCGAGGTGCGTTGCGTGAAGTGTGCTGGCGGTCACGCCTCCTCGGAGTGTTCTAAACCCCGAGACGCACCCCCCACCTGTGCCCGATGCGGTGGAAGTCACACGGGCAGTTACATGGGCTGCCCAAAAATCAAGTTCTTCAAGGCAAGCCAGAAACGATTTGCAGGACCATCGGCGTCGGCCCGCCCGGGCGCCAGCTACTCCGGTGCCCTGGTGGGTCCGGCGCCACGCCCCCCCCCCTCTTTGCGTCTCGCTCCCATCCCGCCCCTCTGGGCTCCTATCCACCCCCCCTCCTCTCCATCCCTATCCAACCCCCCACAACATCCTTCCCACACCTCCCTACCCAGCAGGTGTCAAGCACTGCTTCCCCCTCCCCACAGCGGGTGTCACGCTCCGCTGTTCCTTCCCCATCCCACCGGCAGGCGTTAAGCACTGCTTCCCCCTCTTCCACCCCGGTACAGTCGCAGCAACGCCCTCTCCCCACCACATCCACTGATCCCACCCACCTAGGCGACATCATCACTAATATCGTCGAGGCACTGACCTCCGCAATCTCCACCACATTTACCTCCCTCCTCCAAACCATCCCACAACAGCTCGCCACCGCCCTCTCCCAATCCATGTCCCACATCACCATTCCCATCCCAACCAGTCATGGCTGTTAGACACCACGGTTTGACAGCCATGATCTGGAACGCCAATGGTCTCCCCAAACAACAGGGCGAGTTCCGACAGTTCCTCCTTGATGAGGGGGTTGACATTTGCCTTGTTGCTGAGACGCACCTCAAACCCGGTGTTTTTGTTCGTGTAGCAAACTACCCCTGCTACAGAACAGACAGGCCCACCGCCTACGGTGGCACGGCGGTGTACGTGCGTAATTCCCTCTGCCACCACCCCATACCCCTTCCCCCACTTAACACTGTGGAAGCCACTGGCGTTGTTGTCCACACAGTGAGGGGTCCCATCACGTTCGTGGCTCTATATAGACCACCACGAGGCCTTCTTGAAGCACCGGACTATGAAGCATTACTGTCGCTCGGCAACGACGTCTTCGTTGGCGGCGACTTCAATGCCAAACATGCTGCCTGGAGCAGTAGACTGACAAACACATCTGGTCATCGACTCCTTCGGGTCGCTGAGCGGCATCTTGCCCGCACCATCGGCCCACACGAACCCACCATTTACCCCTCTGGAGGACGTCCCCCAGATGTCTTGGACATCGCAGTGGTGAAAGGTCTACCCCACGTCATCACTGCTGCCACCCGCATTGCCCTAGCCTCGGACCACCGGCCGGTCATCTGTTCCATCGACCTCATTGGAACCCCGACCGCGCCGAGTGAAGGCCTGAACATCCGCGGTATTGACTGGCAGTCCTACCAGAGACGGGTCGAAGCAGCCCTACCCACAATCCCTGCTGCCGATCAAACGGACGCAGATAACACCCTCATACACCTTACCACCATTGCCCTAGACGCAGCAACAGCAGCGACCCCTCACCGTCCACACAGACCCCCAGACCATCTGCATCCACTCCCCCCCCCCCCCCCGCATCCTTGCCCTCATCACAGAGAAAAACCGGATCATTCGAGAATGGCAGCACACTCGAAACCCGGCAACCAAGCGCCTCATCAATAGACTACAGCGCCAAATCAAGGCTGTGGTGCAAGACCACCGCAATCAGGCATGGGAGAACAAAATCTCTGCCATTGACCTGAGTGACCCGTCTGCTTGGCGGCTCACAAAAAGCCTTCTGAGACGAGGGCAACGGATCCCCCCACTCCAGGTTGGCAATGACTTTGTGTCCGAACCAGACGCCAAGGCCAACGCCTTGGCTGATGTTTTCGCGCACAAGTTCACTCCGGTCAATGACCCCGTTGACCCCAACCATATCCGCCTGGTAATGGCACGCCTCCCACAACTCCTTGCCGTCCAGGACCCTGAGGATGAAATCACCCCCATCAATGAAGAGGAGGTTGAACTGCAATTGCGGTACCTCAAATCCAAGAAAGCTGGTGGCCCCGATAAGCTGACGAATGCCCTACTCAAACAGCTTCCCCCAGCTACTATTCCCATCCTGACGGCCACCTTCAACAACATCCTCACAACCAGGCAATATCCCTCTGCCTGGAAACATGCTGAAGTGGTCGCCATACCCAAGGCTGGGAAGGATCTTCGTTCCCCTGCCAGCTACCGCCCCATCAGCCTCTTGCCCGCCATCTCCAAGGTGTTCGAGAGGCTGTACCTTAAACGACTGCTCATCCACATTGCCCGAGAACGAGTCCTCCCTGATGAGCAGTTTGGCTTCAGGCAGGGACATGCAACTACCCACCAACTCCTGCGCCTTGTAGAAGAAGCACTGGACGCCATAGAACGTAGGGAGTACTTCGGGGCCATACTCCTCGACGTGTCCAGAGCGTTTGACTCGGTCTGGCACGAGGGGCTGCTCTACAAATTATTTTCCCTTGGCTTTCCAGTGTCTCATGTCCGGCTAATAGCCACATACCTGGAAGGTCGCACCTTCCATGTCAGGATCCCAGACGGGAAACCTACACGACGACGAATCAGGGCAGGAGTACCACAAGGCAGCGTACTTGGACCGCTACTCCACTCCCTCTTTACAGCCGATCTGCCCTCTGCGCCGAGGGTACATTTAGCTCTCTACGCAGATGACACTGCACTCTTCTCTCGTTCTCGGAGTGCGGCAGTTCTTCAACAGCGGCTCCAGGGGGCTACAGATTCCCTAACCGATTGGGCTAGGACCTGGCGTCTGGCATTTAATCCCACCAAAACCCAAGCCCTCATCATCTGCAGACGCCATATACCCATTCGGCTCCCTCAGGTGACGGTCCTTGGTACCCCAGTCCCTTGGACTCGTACTGCAAAGTACTTGGGGGTTACCCTGGACCAACGCCTCACCTGGCGCCCCCACATCGATGACGTGCGTCGAAAGGCAATAGGGAGGCTATGCCTGCTCTACCCTCTCATCAACCCAACCTCCTCACTCCCCACACACATTGCTGTTAGACTGTACACCTCCCTTGTTCGCCCCATCCTTGAATACGTGGTGGTGGTGTGGGGCAATGCTGCCCCCACCCACCTCCGTCGACTTCAAACCGTCCAGAACCGGGCTCTCCGGCGTGCCCTCCGCCTCCCCTTCGACTTCCCAACTCAAGAGCTCCATAACCTGGCCGAAGTGCCGCTCCTTCGCACCCGCATCCTCTCCGCAGCCAACTCCTTTTACCAACAAACCCGTTACTCCCCCAATCCCCTAATCCTATCCCTGGGTACCCGTGTTCACCGACTAGCCACCACTCGATGGCCTGACCTTTTATTTCGCCCCCCATGACTTCACATGCAATAGCCATCTCACCTCATGACAATCATTCTCCATCACACCATAGAACACTCCCCCCAACATGTCAAGTCATTCACTCCCCAACACGCCACCCCCCCACACCCACACCATCCCAAATGCTGGCCTAATTATGACAGGCCTCCTTTTTCCCCTCTCCATCTGTCACTCTCTGACTTCTTTCTCTTTCCCCGACCCCCCAACCCGCCACATCAAGACCGACTACCACCACCATCAAGACGCCGCTATGAAGAAGAAGAAGAGGCCAGGACAATGGCCTTTCGCTTTCACTATCTCTCACTATTCCTCCTCCTCTCCTTTAATCTGTAACTTAGTCTTAATCCACGGCCAGTCAATTGGGCCATTCGTTTTCCCACTTCTTCCACTATCACTCTAACTATCCTTTCAACTTTTATATATATATATATATATATATATATATATATATATATATATATATATATATATATATATATATATATAAAAACCAGCACACAAGCCAAGACCAAAAACACCCACCATGTAACCCCTTATTACCACCACACCATTTCAGAAGGAGAAGCGCATAAGCGCTAGAACTTCGTTTACTGAAGAGGGTCCATCCCTCAGCCCTGTGCGAAGTGAAGTGAAGCCCCGGCAGTCGGTGAACTCCTGACGACGAGGGCGAAGCTGGTCATCGAAAGCTCGCGGATTTTATTCGAACTGACGCGGCTTGAAGACGGAGAACGTTTTATTCAAATGTACCTGTTTGTCAGTATGACCCGACATTAAAAAACTGCAGAAAAACTTCAAATACGTTTTCATACAATTCTTGACATTGTTACGTACCAAAATGTTGGAGATCCGTATTAAATTTTTCATACTATTTCATTCTGCTGATCGCAGTATGGACACAAATAGCTGACATGATAAAATCTTCTCGGGTTGACAGCCAAGTCAGTGTGTTGTATTCCAGCAACGTTTCAGCAAGTTTCTTACTTGCCACTTCTCCTAAAGATGGCAAGTAAGAAACTTGCTGAAACGTTGCTAGATAACAACACATTGACCCTGTCAACCCGAGAAGATTTTATCATAGAGATTCGCCGAGGAAGCGTGCATTCTCATACAAGTAGGTGACATTTCGGAAACATGTTTATTACATTTTCCACACAATGTATGTTTTCTTGTTATTGTTTTCTGCACACAGATTAAAGCGTGCACTTTTAGTAGATTTTGTTGTTGCCGCTGATTGACAAATTTGCCACATTTTCCGAATTTTGAATGCATCAGATGATCCTCGGAGAACCTACTGCTCTTGGTAAACGCTTGCTTGATGCATTGTGTTCCGCGAGCAGACTTTCAAAGTTTCTCTAAGAATGTTGTGCCTTCAGTATTTATCTGCGTTATTTAACTTTGAAGCACTGTACAAATACTATTTAAAAAGAACATTTTACGTCACTTGTTGTACTGATTGTTACCTGGTAACTCTTGGAGTACTCTCGGTGGTATTGGAAGCTTCTAGCCGGCCATTCTACATTCCCATTTTTAAGCAGAAAGACTGTAAACTATTTTGTACAGGCTGTGTATTGTCGTCGCCACCATTAGAACACTTGCTTTCAGATGCATTACTTCGATAATTTTCAAACTTGGAAAGTTTTCCTTCATCTGTTTGATTCACTGATTATTCCAACCCAACAGTAGTTAATGATCTAATAGGCATGGTGTCACAGTTCGAACAGAGCAGATACAATACATATTCGTAATTGAGAAGTGGTAAACCATATTTCGGAAAAGCAAAAAAACAAGCACATGGTTGTAAATCCGGAGGTGGTGTTCGTTCACGTTAAGTTGGAACGATAAAAATATTTCTTATTATAAAGTACAAGAGAAAGCTAGAAAGTATGTCACCGGGCAGTATATGCCTGAGGTGATCACGACCCTAATGGCCAAACTAACAAAACTTTTAAATCTTTTTACGCGTATTGCTTATGCATTTTCGGAATCACCAATTTCATAAAGTTAACTTGATTTTTAAATAACGAGCAAGGAAATTTATAAAAATTTCGGGGCGTGTAGACCACAACAGACAGCAATGTTAAAGCGACGGAACAAGCACTATAGTTTGTTTGCTCACCCTGAAATCTGCTAAGGAATACTGCCAAAATATCAGTTTATGCGGCTACACTCCCGAAATGGATGAAGGCCTTGACGATACTTGCTTAATAAGCGCAGGTGCAGTCACGTTTCAAATGCTTTCGGGTCGATAAGCGGGTTCGTTATATTTAACACACTTCAGAAATAATCGTGAAGAAACTTAACTGTTTTGTTTTTACACTCGGCATTACAGGAGCTGTATATCGTAGGGGAGTTTGAAAAAATCGGTTAAGAAAAGATACTTGGAAAATAAGGAAAATGTGATGTTTTGCTTTCTCTCGCAGTAATTTTAACAGAGAACCAGTATAAGGTGACGGCACGGTACGAGACTACTAGTCCCACCGCCACACCTTCACCCGCCCATGTTAGGCCATATTTTCTGCCAGACTCATGTAGTACTATCACTGTCAGAGGGTGGTACGGGACCACAAATTCCACCGCCACACCTCCAAAGTGAATTGCAGTGACGCGACTCATGTAGTACTATCACTGTCAGAGGGTGGTACGGGACTACAAATTCCACCGCCACACCTCCAAAGTGAATTGCAGTGACGCAGTCACTGCCCTGTGGAAATTTACTGCCTCACCAACACAGTTAGACCGCAATAGAGCGGTGATGCTGTATTGTAATGTATCACCCCGGACTACAAGTAAAAAAAAAATACTTTCTCCGATCGCTACCGACCAGAACCACGATGGCAGGACAATTAAAACAGTATGCATATAGTTTCCGTACACTGGTCATGAGTTCATAGATTTCACTGTCTGGGCTGTTGACACTGATTCGAGGCCAGTCATTTACTGATACAGCACGTCTTAAATAAGTTAATTTGCTCCCTAACCAAAAACGGATTGAAGATAATCTTATGGAATTTTGTGCGTCATTGAAAACATATCTGCTCAAGAATTTCAAATTTGAAGGGTAACTGCCAATGTCAATTGAGTCTTGGCTATCCCTTTGTCTAAGTTCTGAGCAAAAATTTAAGCCTCTTCAAGTAATAATGGAGTCAGTGCACATAGATAATGTAGATGAAGAATTGTTGCACGAGGAACTTTGTTATGTAAAGAATATTTTGAAGCAAAGCACATCTATGGTACAACCCAAACAGAAGGTGGATTAATGTTTCCTGTGCCTTGATAGCCAAAAATGTTCAGGTTTCCAACTTGCTGAAAGTAGTTGGGTTTGTATTAAGCATTCTTGGGTCAAATGCTGAGGCAGGAAGAATTTTTTCCCTACTCAACCATAAATGGACAGAGGTGCGCAACAAATGTAACCGAGCTGATGAAAGCAGAACTTCGAGTAGCAGTGAATTTTAACTCCACAGAATTCTTTACGAATGTGAAATCTACTGATTCTTTGTAAAAAGAAGCAAAGTCTGTAAATAGATACAATCAGTAATGTAAAATGAGACAGGTACGGACATTTTAAACACAGGGTGGTCCATTGATCGGGTGGTCCATTGATAGTGGCCGGAACCAAATACCTCACGAAATAAGTGTCAAACGAAAAAACTACGAAGAACGAAACTTGTCTAGCTTGAAGGGGGAAACTAGATGGCGCTATGGTTGGCCCGCTAGATGGCGCTGCCATAGGTCAAACGGATATCAACTGCGTTTTTTAAAAATAGGAACCCCATTTTTATTACATATTCGTGTAGTACGTAAAGAAATATGAATGTTTTACTTGCACCACTTTTTTGACTTTGAGAGAGATGGCGCTCTAAGAGTCACAAACGTATAAGTACGTGGTATCACGTAACATTCCGGCAGTGCGGACGGTATTTGCTTCGTGATACATTACCCGTGTTAAAATGGACCGTTTACCAATTGCGTAAAAGGTGGTTATCGTGTTGATGTACGCCTATTGTGATCAAAATGCCCAACGGGCGTGTGCTATGTATGCTGCTCGGTATCCTGGACGACATCATCGAAGTGTCCAAGCGGTTCGTTGGATAGTTACGTTATTTAAGGAAATAGGAAGTGTTCAGCCACATGTGAAACGTCAACCACGACCTGCAACAAATGATGATGCCCAAGTAGGTGTTTTAGCTGCCGTCGCGGCTAATTAGTACATCAGTAGGAGACAAATTGCACGAGAATCGGGAATCTCGAAAACGTCGGTGTTGAGAATGCTACATCAACATCGATTGCACCCGTACCCTATTTGTATGCACCAGGAACTGCATGGCGACGACTTTGAACGTCGTGTACAGTTCTGTCACTGGGCACAAGAGAAATTACGGGACGATGACAGATTTTTTTGCACTCGTTCTATTTAGCGACGAAGTGTCATTCACCAACAGCGGAAACGTAAACCGGCATAATGTACACTATTGAGCAACGGAAAATCCACGTTGGCTGCGACAGGTGGAACATCAGCGACCTTGCCGCGTTAATGTATGGTGCGGCATAATGGGAGGAAGGATAATTGGCCCCCATTTTATCGATGGCAGTCTAAATCTTGCAATGTATGCTGATTTGCTACGTAATGTTCTACCGATGTTACTACAAGATGTTCGACTGCATGACAGAATGGCGATGTACTTCCAACATGATGGATGGCCGGCACATAGCTCGCGTGCGGTTGAAGCGGTATTGAATAGCATATTTCATGACAGGTGGATTGGTCGTCGAAACACCATACCATGGCCCGCACATTCACCGGATCTTACGTCCCCGGGTTTCTTTCTGTGGGGAAAGTTGAAGGACATTTGCTGTCGTGATCCACCGACAACGCCTGACAACATGCGTCAGCGCATTGTCAATGCATGTGCGAACGTTACGGGAGGCGAACTACTTGCTGTTGAGAGGAATGACGTTACACGTATTGCCAAATGCATTGAGGTTGACGGACATCATTTTGAGCATTTATTCCATTAATGTGGTATTTACTGGTAATCACGCTGCAACAGCATGCGTTCTCAGAAATGATAAGTTCACAAAGGTACATGTATCACATTGGAAGAACCGAAATTAAAATGTTCGAACGTACCTACGTTATGTATTTTAATTTAAAAAACCTACCTGTTACCAAGTGTTCGTCTAAACTTGAGCCACATGTTTGTGACTATTAGAGCGCCATCTATCACAAAACGAAAAAAGTAGTCCAACTAAAACATTCATATTTCTTCACGTACTACACGAATATGTAATAAAAATGGGTTTCTATTTTTTAAAAACGCAGTGATATTCGTTTGACCAATGGCAGCGCGATCTAGCGGGCCAACCATAGCGCCATCTGGTTTCCCCCTTCAAGCTAGAGAAGTTTCGTTCTTTGTAGTTTTTTCGTTTGACGCTTATTTCGTTAGATATAATTCCAATTCCAATCCCAAAGAAAGCAGGTGTTGACAGATGTGAAAATTACCGAACTATCAGTTTAATAAGTCACAGCTGCAAAATACTAACGCGAATTCTTTACAGACGAATGGAAAAATTAGTAGAAGCCGACCTCGGGGAATATCAGTTTGGATTCCGTAGAAATATTGGAACGCGCGAGGCAATACTGACCTTACGCCTTATCTTAGAAGAAAGATTAAGGAAAGGGAAACTTACGTTTGTGGACTAAGAGAAATGTTTGGACAATGTTGACTGGAATACTCTTTTTCAAATTCTGAAGGTGGCAGGGGTAAAATACAGGGAGCGAATGGGTATTTACAATTTGTACAGAAACCAGATGGCAGTGACAAGAGTCGAGGGGCATGAAAGGGAAGCAGTGGTTGCGAAGGGAGTGAGACAGGGTTGTAGCCTCTCCCTGATGTTATTCAATCTGTATATTGAGCAAGCAGTAAAGGAAACAAAAGAAAAATTCGGAGTAGGTATTAAAATGCATGGAGAAGGAATAAAAACTTTGAGGTTTGCCAATGACATTGTAATTGGCAGGGCAGCGTGGAGGGTAAAATTCGTAGAGGGAGACCAAGAGATGAATACACTAAGCAGATTCAGAAGGATGTAGGTTGCAGTAAGTACTGGGATATCATGAAGCTTGCACAGGATAGGGTACATTGGAGAGCTGCATCAAACCAGTCTCAGGACTGAAGAGAATAACTTCATCATTTGGCCCGTTCATGATCATCGGACCACCCTGTATATTTCTTAGTAGAAAACAGTATTTGAATTGTATATTTTGTAGGCTTCCTCCTCGATCCCTTACTTTCTCTGTAACAAGTTGGCAACCCTAGTGACTGTCCACTTGCCCTTCATCCGTGGCTCTCAGGACACAAGTCTGTGTTGGCTGTATCAGGTGAACTGCAGTGCTCGGAGTACGTGGGACGCTAGCAGCAGGTAGGTGTGTTCCTGTGTACGGTACGGCGTGGCAGACGAGGCAGACTTTCACCGCGGCGCGCGCCCTGGCAGCGCGCGCACATTCCGCCAACCGGCGTGGCAGCAGGCGGCAGGCAGCAGGCTGGCTATGGCTGCGGCGCCGGCGGTGTTGCCGTCCCTGGCGCAGTCGCAGCTGCGAGGCGAGGCGCAGAGCCTGGCGTGCTGTGCTCTGCTGTGCTGTGCTGTGCTCCGCTGTGGCGTGGGCGGCGGTCCGTGAAGGGCCGGGCCGGCATGGCAAGGGCGGCCCCGCCTTCCCACAACCTGACACTGCCCCTGCCGCTCACCTCTCCCAGGAACACTCGCCTATAGTTAGGTCTCTCGGAGAGGACAGCCTCCTCCGAGCCAACCAGCGCGGATTTCGTAAATAATACATGGTGTGAAACTCCATTTGCACTTCTCTCACACGGTCTCCTGAAGACCAGGGATCAAGGGAGTCAGGCTGATGCAGTATTTCTCGATTTCCTCAAAACGTCCGACTCACAGGGGAATCTTCCGCACCCCACCCCACCCCCCTCTCCTCATCTAAATCTACGTGATTACTCTGCTATTCACAATAAAGTGCCAGGCAGAGGATTCAATGAACCACCTTCATGCTCTCTCTGTACCGTTCCACTCTCGAACGGCATGCGGGAAAAACTAGCACTCAAATTTTTCTGTGCGAACCCTGATTTCTCTTATTTTATCGTGATTTTCTTTTTTGTTTGTTTTGGTTTTAGGGCGTAAAACGGCTACGGTCATTAGCGCCCGGTCTGTGACGTAGGAAAAGGTAAAAAAAACGAAACAGGAAACCAGCAGCAATGGGAACAAAACTCAAAAAATTGGAGAAACTAAAAACAGAAGGAAAGCTTTAAAAAACCACTACAGAAGGGGGTTGGTTGTCCCCAAAAAGAGCTTCAAATGACTGACTGGCGCCGGCCCGGGTGGCCGAGCGGTTCTAGGCGCTACAGTCTGGAACCGCGCTACCGCTACGGTCGCAGGTTCGACTCCTGCCTCGAGCATGGATATGTGTGATGTCCTTAGGTTAGTTACGTTTAAGTAGTTCTAAATTCTAGGGGACTGATGACCTCAGATGTTAAGTCCCATAGTGCTCAGAGCCATTTGAGCCATTTTTTTTGACTGACTGGCACTAATAAACTCGAGAACGCGATCGGCTGAGCGCGTGTCATCTGCTAAAATGGAAGATATATCAGGCGATAGCTGTAGACGGGCGCGTAACGGATTAAAATAGGGGCACTCAAGTAAAAGATGTCTTACCGTCCACAGCTGAGAGTAGTGGGGGAGGATCGCCGCTTAAAAGATGTCGATGGCTGAAGAGACAGTGCCCTATCCGGAGTGTAGTTAAAAGTACCTCCTCCCGACGACGCGTTCGGGAGGAAGAGGTCCGAGCACAGGAAGAGCTTTCACGTCCCGCAATTTTATCGTCATGATCATTTCTCCCTAAGTAGGTGGGTGCCAACAGAATGTTTTCGCAATCGGAGCAGAAAACTGGTGACTTAAATTTCATGAGAAGATCCCGTTGCAACGAAAAACGCCGTTGTTTTAATGATTGCCACTCCAATTCACGTATCAAGTCTGTGACACTATCTCCCCTATTTCGCGATAATACAAAACGAGCTGTCCTTCTTTGTACTTTTTCGATGTCATCCGTCAGTCCCACTTGATGCGGATCCCACACCGGGCAGCAGTACTCCACAATAGGGCGGACAAGCGTAGTGTAAGCAGTCTCTTTGGTAGACCTGTTGCTGCCTAGTGATGACTGGGTGTTGTGTGATGTCCTTAGGTTAGTTAGGTTTAAGTAGTTCTAAGTTCTACGGGACTGATGACCATAGATGTTGAGTCCCATAGTGCTCAGAGCCATTTTTGTAGACCTGTTGCACCTTCTAAGTGTTCTGCCAATGAATCGGTCTTAGGTCTGCTCTACCCACAGTATTATCTATGTGATCGTTCCAATTTAGGTTATTTGTAATTGTAATCCCTAATTTACAGCCTTCAGATTTGTGTGACATATCGCGTAATCGAAATTTAGCTGATTTCTTTCAGTACTCATGTGAATAACTTCCCACATTTCTTTATTCAAGGTCAATTGCCAATTTTCGTATCATACAGATATCTTATCTAAATCATTTTTAAAATCGTTTTGATCGTCTCATGACTTTACAAGACGGTAAATGACAGCATCATCTGCAAACAATCTGAGACGGCTACTCGGATTGTCTCCTATGTCGTTAATATACAGAGGGGCTATAACACTTCCTTGGGGAACGACTGATATTACTTCTGTTTTACTCGCTGACTTTCCGTCTATTTCTACGAACTGTGACCTTTCTGACAGGAAATGACGAATCCAGTCGCACAACTGAGACGATACTCCGTAGGCATGCAGTTTGTTTAGAAGACGCTTGTGAGTAACGGTGTCGAAAGCCTTCTGGAAATCTAAAAATATGGAATCAATTTGACATCCTTGTCGATAGCACTCATTACTTCATGAGTATAAAGGGCTAGTTGTGTTTCACAAGAACGATATTTCCTGAATCCGTGCTGACTGCGTCAATAAATCGTTTTCTTCGAGGTACTTCGTAATGTTCGAATACAGTATATGTTGTAAAACCCTACTGCAAATCGAAGTTAGTGATAAAGGCCTTCAGCGGATTACTGCCACTTCCCTTTTTGGATATTGGTGTGACTTGAGCAATTTTCCAGTCTTTAGGTACGTATCTTTCTGTGAGCGAGTGGTTGTATATGATTGCTAAATATGGAGCTATTTTATCGGCATACTCTGAGGGGAACCTGACTGGTATACAATCTGGACCGGAGGCCTTGCCTTTATTAAGTGATTTAAGCTGCTTTGTTGCACCGAGGATTTAGCAGCAAGAGGGCGCAGTGGAGAGCCTGTCAAAAAACTGAACACAGATCAAGCGTGAAAGCAGGAAGAGGGTGTACTCAACAGCGTAAAAGGGCAAAATAGAAACGGTGATCGGAACGGTCCAAGGACAAGAAGCGCAATGTAGAGCACCGACGTCACGGCTAAGTGGTCACCGTGTTGGACTGCCAAGCGAGCCAGCCGTGTCCAAACCTCTCTCGTGCCAATTTTTTTTCCGCTGTTCGCTGTATTAGAATTTCTGTCGTGGTGCAACGTCCGTTTGCGACAATGAGATTAAGGTAGGGATCTATAACGACAGTTGATTCCGCACAATTCCTCTATCAGTAGCAGCCAAAAGGAAGTGGCCTTAGAGTGGGAACAGCAAACGTTTGGTGACAAGGCGAACCGAATCCTCGGACAGAAAACGTCTGGTGTGTCCTACACGGCTTTAGTGGCAGTACGTGTGTCGTATGATGGGAATCTCTCATCGATGCACCTAATTTGTACGCCTGGCACTTGACTACCACCAGCCGACACCCGTCACGCCGCCTCCTCCGCCCGGGGAATCTGCAGTACGGGCATTTTATTCATATATTCAGTGGGTAAACACACATTCCCTCGTATATAATAAGTACTGTCACCTACAAAATTCTGTTCTCTCCAAACTGTATCACTCAAAGCTTCTGGGTTTTTCTTAAATCTGCATTATGTAAAACCATTTCTTTTTATTCACCCAAGCATGTTTCGAAACCCGTTACCTTGTGTCGGTTCAGTTTATTTCTGCAAAGTACAATACAAACTTTAATAAACGTTTTATTATACTTTACAGAAATAAATTAAACCCACAGAAGAGGAATCATAGTGAAAAGTCCCCTTAGAACAATTTATACAGGACTGTGCTTAACCTGACACACAATATTTTTTTTTTTTTAGCGCAACGCAATCTGACTTTCAAAAATCCCTACAAAAGAATGGCCCTGACTAACATTAACCTATACCTTTCACAAATCACTTCCCTCACAAAAATCTTCATTACTCGAACTACTGCAATACAGCGAGCGCCACTACTGCCAGCTAAATAAAAGATTCAAACTACTGAAGGCACTAACTACTGATAGGGGTAGTTAGCAAATGAAAGATGTTGATAGAGAACAAACAATGTATTTACCTTACCCAACACTACAATGGCAGACAACAATGCAAACTAGCCACAAACTGCACACAGCACAGCCAGTGATTTTCATGCAGAACGCTACGTAACGTTGCCAATAAGAAAACATAAACAGCGTACTTACAATAGGTTTCGAAACATGTCCGGGTGAATTAAAAAGTTTTGCATAAAATGGATTTTTAAAAAAACCCAAATTTTAAGTCGCAAAAACAGGGAAAAACGTCACGAGCAGTTGCCAACCTCAGCAATATAATTAACTCGTGCATATCAAAATGGCAGTTCTAGTGTTCAGAGTGAAAATTCATTCTAGGTTACCAGCTTTGTTATCGTCCTTGGCAGGCAGGACTTAGTCGTCGAGTCAGTCGGGCCCGCATGAAACCCGCCACCGTTGCTGTGGTACGCAAGTCAGCCGGGTCGTTATCAGGCCTGAGAACTTGCAGGAAAATACCCGTTCGGGTCTTTATGTCGCTCAAAAACACCACAAAATAAAACGTGTACCATTTGCAGACACATGGTGAACGATACCGTCCTTCCCATACTAATGTAACTCGCTCGTTACAGCGTAACAGATATTGCATAAGGCTTACGTTAACGATTTGATCGGCCCTAATTATTTCTTTGAACTAGTGTTCATTGTCCAACTTTCCCTTAATTACTTTGGATTTATTAGTTTCCTACAGTCAGCTGTTTTCGGTCTGTCAGTTACATGATAAGCAGCCTAAATAAGGTTAAGTAACGTCACGTAACTCTATAGTATCTTCTGCTATTAATGCTAATACTCAGATTATTGCACTTAGCAAGTTTCATTGCAATTTATTTACGTAACGAAAAAGCAATGGGTCTGGTATTACACACACCTACTCATTGATTTTGAAGCTGCATATGATAGTGCGAATAGAGAGAGGTTACCTAGTACCCTAAGAGAAACGGGAATTTCTGACCAACTATTCTGACTGGTGACGATAACAAAAAGTGAGACGCTGATTAGGGGGTCCAGGAATACATCTTAAAATGGGAACACATTTCTCAAGATACGTAGAACTTCAAAAAAAAAAATCCTTTGTGGTACCCTTTCAGTATGAAAGCAACGTTCAGTGCGATGTGACTGTAAACCCGTCCTAACGGCGTACGGAAAGCCTAGATGTACGCCGAGGGACTCCAGTGTGACGAGATCAAGGCCTCGTTGCCGTCACAGCCCAGATAGCCGCCTGCGTTACTCGCGTTTGGGGTCGAGGTCATGCTTCGAGGCAAACAAGAGTCGGCATAAGGTTTCTCCTTTCTCCCAAACGTATTGAGGCTGGTCAGTGGAACTACAAAGCAGATTAGCCAGCTTTCTATAGGTCTGTCATACAAGTACCTGACTAGGGTGCGCCGCATTGTATTCAAAAGTCTGTTCTTGAAATTGCTGTTGCTTGCGATCTTCGCCCGAGTGGATTACAGGTTGCACAACCGGTTTAATGATTGCGTGGGACCCGCATCATCGATGAACTGCCTGATACGTTTTCAGTAAAATGCACTCAGATATTTTTTAAAATTTAGTTTGTCTACGTATAATGTATTAATGGAAGACTACACAGTGCAAGTTTTCACGGCCGGTAATTGGGTCCTTTGTGAACTTTGTTTTGTGAGCGTTAGGCTGCAGTCCAAGACATATTTCTGTGCCTAACATTTCGCCATCTAATGGTGGAGAGTCAGATAGGAGTTTCGAACTTCAACAATCTCGGCAATCCGAACTGAAGTTCAACAATCTCGGCAATCCGAACTGTTAACACGTGTCCCAGCGTTTCCAAGGGCATATAAAATCCCCTGCGCATGCGTCAAGTTTACATGGCAACTACAAACAGAAACATGAACACCCTGCCGAATTAATATGAGCAACGGAAAAAAATTCGGTTTATACAAGCTTGCCCTGTGTTTTGTGACCCTTCACAATAAGTAAATTTTTGATCTTTGGTGCCGTACAGTGCGAAATATGACGACGATGATACCCAGTTAACACTGCTCTTTTTGAGTTTTATTGCGCAAACGACAATGAGGGGATTTCGGTTTAATGCCATTGTCAGATGTTCTGTAAATAAAATACGTTAATAGGCGATGGGTATTAGATTAGGAAATGAGACACTTAAAGTAGTAAAGTAGTTTTGCTATTTGGGGAGCAAAATAACTGATGATGGTCGAAGTAGAGAGGATATAAAATGTAGACTGGCAATGGCAAGGAAAGCGTTTCTGAAGAAGAGAAATTTGTTAACATCGAGTATAGATTTAAGTGTCAGGAAGTCATTTCTGAAAGTATTTGTATGGAGTGTAGCCATGTATGGAAGTGAAACATGGACGATAACTAGTTTGGACAAGAAGAGAATAGAAGCTTTCGAAATGTGGTGCTACAGAAGAATGCTGAAGATTAGATGGGTAGATCACATAACTAATGAGGAAGTATTGAATAGGATTGGGGAGAAGAGAAGTTTGTGGCACAACTTGACTAGAAGAAGAGATCGGTTGGTAGGGCATATTATGAGGCATCAAGGGATCACCAATTTAGTATTGGAGGGCAGCGTGGAGGGTAGAAATCGTAGGGGGAGACCAAGAGATGAGTACACTAAGCAGATTCAGAAGGATGTAGGTTGCAGTAGGTACTGGGAGATGAAGAAGCTTGCACAGGGTAGAGTAGCATGGAGAGCTGCATCAAACCAGTCTCAGGACTGAAGACCAACACACACACACACACACACACACACACACACACACACACTCACACACACTAGGCGATGGTCTTTTTTGAACTGTAGCTATGATCTCAAAGGTGTTCTACACTGAACTGGTGTTTTTACATCGCGTCTAGTGCACCTCCAGAGCGTAGCGGTAGCGTTGGGGACCCGGGTTCGATTTCCGGCAGGGGACTGGGTGCTGTGTGTATATCATTTTCATCATCACTGACACGCAAGTCGCCGACGTGACGTCAGGTAAAAAGGACTCGCAATACGGCGGCCAAACCCCGAAGGGGATATCCCAGCCAATAAATGCCATACGATCATATCATTTCACCTTACGTGTAATATTCATCCTGCCATATGCTGTCGTTGTTGTAATTTGTATTTTCACTTTATTTGTACTTTCGTTGTAGGTATGCTATTATCTGATTTTTAGATATACATTAGTGTTTGTGTGTTGTTTTAAGTCTTGACCTCTTGGATAACAGGGGATCAGCGCCATCACATGTTCACATAGTTACCACTAAGAATATCTTCTTTATTTTGCCCGTTTTCGTGTTTTATAAGGAGTTATTTTGAGCATGTATCTTTATTCCCCTAAGGTGTTCATGATTGCCCCCTTTTGCGTAATATGGAGGATTTCCAGTGCATAAGGGAGCAATCCTTGAGGGAACAGATACAGCAATCCTTGAGGGAACAGATACAGCAATCCTTGAAGGAACAGATACAGTATACTGAAATGCACACAATAATGTTCTAATTTACTGAACGAACAAACCGACCTCATACACAAATACCGATATATTGAAAACTTTGATATTATAAAGCAGGAAAATGAGTGAAACAAACCAGAGATACTAACACATTTTCATAGTTACAACATACACAGAACAACAAAGATACACACCAAGTAAACATCAGACCTTAAAACGAAAAACACCGTGAGAACAGGTTTGAAGGCTCAACGGTTCCTACAGTGGCCGCGATGTCACCCTCAGCAGTCACTTTACGATACGGAGGAACACGTGGTCAGCACACTGCTCTCCCGGCCGTTGTCAGTTTTCGTGGCCTACCATAACAAAATTATTACGTAAAAATAAAATACAAATAAGTCTCAACACAAACATAGGTGGTTTCAGGTGAACCTAAGAAAATACTCAAAATGTAACAATTTTCCAGATACCACCAGCTTCTAGTGCTAACTTTGTAAACATGTAATATCACTGATCCAATATCAGCCAGGCCGCCAAGAGGAAAAATAACGCAAAAAACTAACCTATATCTAAAAATCAGATACAACAGTAAGTCTACAACGGACGTAGAAGTAATTTCTAAACACACATTCCAAGAAAGACAGCACATGGCAACATCGATATTACACGTACGGTAAAAACACCAATGTAATGTTTAATAACATTACGATCAGAGTTACAGCTTAGAATAAAGAGACTATAGTAATGTATTTACAGGACACGTGACGATGGGAATATGCCGAAATGAGCTCATTGAGATGTGTGCAATAAAACTCATAAGAAGCAGTGTAACTGGTTTATCATTATCGTAATTAGAAAACTGTTTACCCGCTGAAGGCGCTACTCAGTACCGTCTAGAATCTCTAGATCGTGGAAGCGACTGCTGTATCGATTCGACCTCGGGTTCTGTTTTGACGGCCTGTGTGGGGTTTCCAGGTGCCTTCCCGCACTCATCTAGGCACTGATGGGCCGAATAAGCGTTTCCGCCTCAATTACGCCTTACACAAATAAGAATGTGAAAAAAGACGTCTACAGTAAGACAATTACACGTAGATCGGTTTCAACTGTCACACGTTCACCTAAAGATTTAATCATATTGTTAAGAACAAAACACGCACAGACCGCAATTAATACTAAAAAACGGACACATCCGTATCGAGTATTCAGAACGAACAGAATACTCTCGCAAATGCTATAGGGACGCACAGTTTCCGGTCATTTTACTTGCAGTTGGACTGACACAGTGGAAACATTCATTCAGCTCACCTTATACGAATAAGAAGCCCCTTTATCATAAATTTAAAATATTTCTGGCCTCGTGCTACATAGGAAAGTAAAACTACTCGATAACTGGGTTCAGTCGAGTCGACGTGCTGTCTCTCTTACCACTCCCACTAATACCAACCATAATGATGCTGTAAAGGGCCTACAGCAGTGTAGTAGCGCTTCTGGTCTATTGCGGGAACTACCTGCAACTCGGAACGTATTTTCACCAGATATTTAAGCATATGTCTCAATTTTGTCATAAATGCGTGGTACAAACTATACGGTATGTGTGGTGGGTCAACTATGTATATAAGATGTCCATGCTTTACTTTCACAAGCTGTAAGCCCCCAAGGCAATGTCAAGCGTTATTGCTAGAATTTCAAATAAAATATTTAATTAATGGTAACTTACGTAATCAGTATCATTCTTACGAAATCATGATAACAATAATCTTTCATAAATTTAATGCTGTGACTGAAACATAATTGAAACTTTCTGTTTTTATGGCACAGGGGTTGTTACCCCCCAGGTGGGGACCGAGTGAATTAGACCGTGTATATAATGAAACCAAGTCGCTGTGTTTATATTCTTGTTGCATAAAGAGTAGGTAAAGTAACTATTAGTCTAGGTTCTTACCACCGCGCGTATTATTGGCGAACACTTAGAAGCCATTCGTTTTAATTGCTGACCCTTGCGATCTGTCTGAATTGGAGAGGAGGAGGAGGGGAGGAGAGAGTGTCGATGTGTGTTACATGCAATTACATGTTTAAGCAGCCCCTGACACTACTCCAATCTACAAGCGTTAAATTACTGAAATTGTGAGAAGTGTACACATCTTTCAGCACACGTCTACTGTGAATTCCTATAGAATACTCACCTATTAATACGAGGTGCATTCAAGTTCTAAGGCCTCCGATTTTTTTTCTCCGGACTGGTAAGAGATAGAAACATGCGCATTGTTTTAAAATGAGGCCGCGTTCATTGTCAATACGTCCCAGAGATGGCAGCACCGTACAGCAGATGGAGTTTTACCGCCAGCGGCAAGAATGAGAACTGTTTTAAATACTTAAAATGGAGACATTTTCCTTACTTGAACAGCGTGCAATCATTCGTTTTCTGAATTTGCGTGGTGTGAAACCAATTGAAATTCATCGACAGTTGAAGGAGACATGTGGTGATGGAGTTATGGATGTGTCGAAAGTGCTTTCGTGGGTGCGACAGTTTAATGAAGGCAGAACATCGTGTGACAACAAACCGAAACAACCTCGGGCTCGCACAAGCCGGTCTGACGACACAATCGAGAAAGTGGAGAGAATTGTTTTGGGGGATCGCCGAATGACTGTTGAACAGATCGCTTCCAGAGTTGGCATTTCTGTGGGTTCTGTGCACACAATCTTGCATGACGACCTGAAAATGCAAAAAGTGTCATCCAGGTGGGTGCCACGAATGCTGACGGACGACCACATGGCTCCCCGTGTGGCATGTTGCCAAGCAATGTTGACGCGCAACGACACCATGAATGGGACTTTCTTTTCGTCGGTTGTGACAATGGATGAGACGTGGATGCAATCCAGAAACAAAGCGCCAGTCAGCTCAATGGAAGCGCACAGATTCACCACCACCAAAAAAATTTTGGGGAACCGCCAGTGCTGAAAAAATGGTGTCCATGTTCTGGGACAGCGAGGGCGTAATCCATACCCATTGCGTTCCAAAGGGCACTACGGTAACAGGTGCATCCTACGAAAATGTTTTGAAGAAGTAATTCATTCCTGCACTGCAACAAAAACGTCCGGGAAGGGCTGCGCGTGTGCTGTTTCACCGAGACGACGCACCCGCACATCGAGCTAACGTTACGCAACAGTTTCTTCGTGATAACAACTTTGAAGTGATTCCTCATGCTCCCTACTCACCTGACCTGGCTCCTAGTACTTTTGGTTTTTTCCAACAATGAAAGACTCTCCGTGGCCGCACATTCACCAGCCGTGCTGCTATTGCCTCAGCGATTTTCCAGTGGTCAAAACAGACTCCTAAAGCAGCCTTCGCCGCTGCCATGGAATCATGGCGTCAGCGTTGTGAAAAATGTGTACGTCTGCAGGGTGATTACGTCGAGAAGTAACGCCAGTTTCATCGATTTCGGGTGAGTAGTTAATTAGAAAAAAAATCGGAGGCCTTAGAACTTGAATGCACCTCGTAGAAACGTCTGACTTGGCGGCAGTGTAATACCTAACTGCCATCTTTGCACAGCTGTTACGTATGCACGTCCTCTAACGTAAGATCTTTTGTTTCGCTTCTGGCTCTCGAAGCATGTCGTTCTCTCCGGTATGCTGCCGATTTCTTGCTGAAGTACACTGACAAAAAAAAATCTCGGCGCCTACAAATAATTAATGCAAAGTAATGAAATTTAGGAAATACATTTGTCTAGGTAAATGGAAATGGACAGCTTAAAGTTATAGTGGGAATTAGCGCAGTTCGGTGGCACTAGGAATGGAACTTCTGGTCAGGTGAATTTGGGGTTATAAATATAGAATTATATAGGGGTAATGCAGGAGCAGGTTTAATAACGAACAATAAAATAGGAATGCGGGAAGCTGCCATGAACAGATTATCGTAGCCAAGATCGACACGAAGCCCACGCCCACGACAGCAATAAAAGTTTATGCCAACTAGCTCCGCAGATGAAGACATTGAAGAAATGTATGATGGGATGAAAGAAAAATCCCGTAGTTAGGCAAGACAAAAATTTGTGATGGAATGGAATTTGACAGTAGGAAAAAGAAGAGAACGAAAATTGGTAGGTGAATCTGGACTGGGGGAAAGGGATAGCCATCTGGTAGAATTTTGCACAAAGCACAGTTTAACTATCGCTGACGCGTGGTAAGAATCATGAAAGAAGGCTGTATACGTGGAAAAGGCCGGGAGACATCGGAAGATTTCTGATTGATTATATAATTGTAAGACAGATTTCGGAACCATATTTTAAATTGTAAGATATTTCCGGGGGCAGATTTGGACTTTGAACACAATTTGTCATGGACTGTAGATTAAAACAGAAGAAATCGCAAAAAGGTAGGAAATAAAGGAGACCAGACTAGAGCAGGGGGAAAATGAATGTAACACATTGCGCATTCATAGGAAATCCACTACTGTACAGCTACACTATTGATGACAAACAGCTGGAGACAGCGTGTGCCGTAAAATATCCAGGCTCAACTGTCCAGAGCGACCTCAAATGGAATGACCATATAAAATAGTGGGAAAAGCAGACAAAAGACTCAGATTCATCGGAAGAATCTTAAGGAAATGTGACTCATCCACGAAAGAAGTGGCTTATAAGGCGCTTGTTCGCCTTACTCTTGAGTATTGTTCATCTACCTGGGATCCCTATCAGGTAGGACTGGTAGAGGAGATAGAGAAGATCCAACGAAGAGTGGCGAGTTTCATCACGGTATCGTTTAGCTGGCGAGAGAGCGTTACGGAGATGCTAAACAAACTCCACCGGCAGATGCTACAAGAGAGGCATTGTGCATCACGGAGAGATTTACTACTGAAATTTCGGGACAGCACTTGTCAAGAGGAGTAGGACAACGTATTACTTCCCCCCACATACATCTCGCTTATTGGCCACGTGGAGAAAATGCCCTCCGGGAAACTTGGTTCCCGGCAATGTGGACCCTTGCCCTCTACGGCTATAAGGGATATTACAGAAACCGTAGCGACTATAATAGTGTGCCAGGGGGAGTTTGCGTCTGTCCTGAACTCGGTATGTAGTGAACCTGTGCCCCTTCAAACCCCTCTTGAAGCTGTGGCTGTCACGATAAGGACGGCGCAGGAAATAACTGCTTGCAATGTATATCTCCCTCCAGATGGTGCAGTACCCCTGCACTGATTGATCAACTCCCTAAACCTTTCCTACTTTTGGGAGATTTTAACGCGCATAACCGCTTGTGGGGTGGGCCATGCTTACTGGCCGAGGTAGGGAGATGGCAAATTTACTATCACAACTCGAACTTTCGACAATGACGGTATTGGATCTTAAGCAGAAAAGTTTGACGATCACTGTTCCATGTGTAATGGAGAACAGGCGCATGTACTGTTGACGAGACATCAAACGCGTCAATACGGTCCAAGATGCATAGGTCAGGCAGAGCCTGTACTTCGGCTTCAAACATCCCCTGACCTCAACAGACAAAAATAAACCAACCTGCTGACAGACCGTACATGGGAATTATGCCGTCGAAGGATCTGCCACCATAAGACTTACCCGATCAATCCTCACCTCTGTGCAGCCCCGGTAGACGGTCTTATGCCAAGAAGCTTAAATCAGCGCACATTCCATTGCAGAATAAAAATTCATTCTGGTAACGATCATATATTAGCCACTGAGCATGTACTGATGTTCACTCAACGTGGTACACCTGTTTCGAGCTTATTCGAATACGTTTTTCTTAAAATGTAATTTGCATATAATTACTTATTGCTCTATCAGATTCTGGGAATGCAACCAAACCATATCTCTTGAGATCTTTCGGCTGTGAATCGTCGAGCCATCGTAAGACTGAACTATTTGACACTGTCTGTTTAACGAAGTCTAGCAAGGAAAGATTGTATCCCTTGGGGAGAAACAAATCGGTAATCTTTGCAAGGACCTCAGGTCTGCTAGCAACAGGAGTAATTTGAGCGGCAATAGGTCTAACAACTAACGAGGAAATAGGATTGCGATTAGGCTACTATGAACAGTATAGTGCACGTATGATCATAGCCAAAGTATACACAACACTCGCCGCTATTTGAAAAACGTAATATCGTCAAGAGCTGCTGATAAATATTCTTTCTTCAGCAACCAGTTTCTGCCCAAGGTCCATCATCGTGTTTATAAGGCATTTACATCGTGCTAGGCGGTATTAAATGAACGGCGTCAAATAAAATCCATGAATTCGTCACTGTTGTCATATATACATTACATCCTCAGCTATAAAAATGTGCCACAAAGTGCACTGATCCATATTATGTACAACAGTCGGCATTAGCGTTACGTAGGCATCGTATACATTGCAATATTCGCGAATTCGTGCTTTTATTATTTAACGCAACTGATCGTCAGGATGAATAAACGTCACGACTCATGTACAGCTTCCAACACAACGTTGTAACGGCGAATAGATTGTTGAAGAGGAGCCTGGTGAAGGTAAAAAGAAAGTAACTTAATGATTCAGTATGAATCGGTATGAATATAATTCAACAATAACTGCAAACGAAGTAAACAAACTTGGTTTTGACGTTCTGTCAGTACGTCCGTTTAAGCTCTCTGGCAACTCGTCGTGTTAATGGTTTTGTACAGTAACACACATAGTGGAGTATACTCGTATCGGGCCCTTTACTTCGAAAATAGTACGAAAGTCCATTTGTAGTGTGTAATTGTGCCGCTGCTAACGTAATTCTCCGAGATTGGGCGGCAGGTCGCTCAGCCTTAATTGCCTCCCTATTATGCTCTCAGCTAAACAATAACGTATAATGTATTCACCTATCAGCCAGTCGCAACGAACAGCTGTGAAAACAGGTATTTTCTGTCACCCTTCATAGACAGAGCTTTCCGACAAAATGAGATCGCAAAATTTGTGGTTATTTTAGTAAAGGTCTGTGTATTGAGGTAGCAGCCTGGGGCGTTTGAATGCGACTGCCGCCACATGAGGAGAAACACGAAAACAGTGTCGCCAGATGAAGTGTAAATACGCGCCGTCCCAAAATGAGAAAAAAAGTTTATCAGCGCCGGCGTGAGATAAGATGTGAACCATTTTGTAGCATTTCCTGTTACACCATAATATTCTAATTTACTCAGCAGGATATTGTGATTTACACAGTCAAATGCCTTTGACAGATCACAAAATATACCAGTTGCCTGCAGTTTTTTGTCTAATGAATTAAGCACATTTTCACTTTAAGTGTAAATCCGAACTGTGACTGACAGTATATTGTTTGAAATAAGATGGTTGTAAAGCCAGTTGTACATTAGCTTTTCTAAAATTTTTGAGAATGCTGACAAAAGTGAAACTGGATGGAAATTCGACGCTATTTCCTTATCTCCCTTCTTAAAGAGTGGCTTAACTTCAGCATATTTCAACCATTCAGGAAATATTCCATTGATAAATGACTGGTTACACAGATAGCTTAATATGTTACTGAACTCAGAATCGCATTCTTAAATTAACTTTGTTAATATTTCATGATACCCACCAGATGCTTTTGGTTTTAAAGATTTTATGATCGACATTACTTCTGCTGTGGTAGTCAGGGTCAAATTCATATTATGGAACTTAGTTGAAATGTCTGGTCTGAGATATCCCATAGCAGCATCTACAGAACCTCACAACCCCATCTTTTCAGCAACAGTTATAAAATGTTTGTTAAAAAGTTCTGCAACACTACACATCTGTCACCATGTAGCATTTACTCTTAATGCTATTTGCTCCTCTTCATGTCTGCTTCTACTATATCCAATGTTGTCTCTCTTTTGCCATCTGATATGACTATCTTTTCCTTGTAATATATTTGCTTTGATGTCCGTATTACAGTCTTTAATATTTTGCAGTACTTCTTGTAATGTGCTGTAGCATCAGCATCAGAACTGTTTCAGATTGACAGATACAGTCTTCTTTTTGTTTTACAAGATACCCCTATTCCTTGAGTAATCCATGGCTTCTTTGTACAATTTGCTCTAACCTTGGTTAGTTTTGGGGAAAATAGTGTTCAAATAAGATAAGCACTTTATTAGCAAAAGTGTTGCCATTTTCATTCATACCATGAGCACTGTACACATCACTCCAGTGAAGGTCTCTGAGTAGTGTCCTAAAATAATCAATTTTTGGCTTATTGATTACCCTCTTGAGCTCAGATTTAACAGATTTTATATCCTGTTCAGAATTAACATTTAACAGAAGGAACTGCATGTTATGATCTGAGAGGCCATTGACTATCGGTTTTGTAATATAATTTTGTTCAATGTACTTATCCATAAAGATATTATCAATGGCTGTTTGTTAGCAATTGGCTACCCTAACTGGGAACTTTACTGTGGGAATTAAGTTGAATGATAGTGTCACTAACTCAAATAAGTCCTTGTTGAGAGAGTTTTTAAGGAGATCTACGTTGAAATCACCTGCAGCCATTATTTCTTTGTTTTTGGTTCTTAATTGGCCCAGTATAGCTTCAAGGTGGTTTATGAACAGACTAAAGTTACCTGCAGGTGCTCGATATACACTTGATAGTGTGAAAGATTTTTTTAATGAAATTCTTATTCTGTTGCACATGCTTCCATATGCTCTTCTAGGAGAAAAAAATTATTAATGTCTGTGTTCTTAAATTTGACAGTTCCTGACGAGTGTGAAAATTCCTCCTTTCTCCATTTCTGCTCTACAAAAGTGAGATGCTAACCTAAATTCTGTAACACTTAAAAGTTCTATGCCAGTGGTCACATGGCGTTCAGAGAGGCAGATTGTCAGGTGGGTTTGAGGACTCTATGCAGATGATGGATTCATTAATTTTATTTCTCAGTCCCTGAATATTTTGATGCAATAAAGATAGCTAACATTTCACATTTACTGAGCTAAAATTGAGCAGAGTTGAAATTTCTGCTGATTGTTGAAACTTCTTAACCAGCAGCTGTTTATGCTGATGTAATAAGCTAGAATTATGTTTTTTTTTTCTTTCTCAAACTGAAGGTTTGTCTCAATCCTAACCTCTCTTAAAACTTGGTTTCTTTCTACCCTCCTGACCCTAAAAATAGGGCTTTTCTGAACCCTATAACCACTGGTATATTATCACTCGTGACAGTGCCTTCCCACTTTAACTTTCCTGCTATTTTCCTATCCAGTTTACCCTTCCCTTTGCTGTTGAGGTGAAGGCCATGCCTAGTATAATCCCACCTATTGAAAGAATCAACAGGAACCACACGAATATGTGACCCTGCACCCGAAATAAGCAGCCGTTCCAACTACAAATTCTCTTGACTGAAGAGTTCAAATCAGGTCGGTCATGGCGCCCAAGAACAGATACAAACGCAACATTAGTATGCTTCGATGCTGATGCAATCTTTGCCAGGTTACACTCTTTACTGTACCCAGGATCTCTATCAATACTATTACGTGGCCCACCCACTATAACTACAGTGTTCCTTAGTGAAATCTTTGCAAAGTGATCCTAAATCCTCTGTCACCTGCTCCAGACCAGCACTAGGTTTAAAAAAATTGATGACCTGGTGTTCTGATCCTAATTCAACATACAAAAGTTGGCCAACACCTCTTCCGTGGGAACTACTTAACAACAACACTTTCTTTCTCTTTACTGATTTCTCTACATTCTTACTTTTCAATTTGCTGCTGAAAGTTTGTTGTGGCCTGTCTACACCTGCAACTGCTTGAGGCTCACCAGCTTCTAACTGAAGCAACAGGTCAAATCTATTTTCCACATTCACCACGAAGCTGTCAAAGTTCTAGGCCGGTTGCTCCTGTTGCCTGTTGTCACTTCCCACCTCTCTTTACCCTTCTCCCTTCTTAACCTGTCAAGACCTCCCCTGGCCTTGTCTAACTCAGCCTGAAGGGCGGCAATTTGCCCCTCCTGTTCTAGTATCTTGCTATCTCGACTACATAGCCTACAAAACCACTGATCAGTCTCATTTACTTCCCCTACTCCCACGCTACGGCAGTCACCCACATCGAAAAAAGTACAGCACCCGTCACACCAAAGCCCCGACCTGACAATTCTACAGTAAGTCGAGCACTTTTCACTCATGATAAAAGTAATAGTTTATTAAGAATAAGTCGGTGAAATTACAGATAAACACGAAAATTCGATTCCAGAAATTTGGCCTATATGCAACTGTATGTAAACAAAAACAGTGCAAAATTTCTGAAACAACTTAAACTTTACGCTACTTTCAGGAAATGTGAGTTAAATAGTGAAGAGGTACGCTACAGTCAAATTGCTGGAGAGTGCAAAGTACAATTAAACGAAATTCTATAGATTTGCTGCGGCAAAACGTAAACAGAAAATACGACTATAACTCGACTGTACGATCTTAAAGCGTTTTCTGCTATATTACGTAAAGAAAAATGAAACCTTTAATGGTACGCTTAAAGAACACACTAATACACCTATTCACCACGTAATCACTGCTAAATTGAATGTTATAATCTGAGAACACCAAAATGGCGCTAGTCGCTTCACTGCAGGGCTGCTTCGTCTCAAGTTCTGTTTATGGCTTACCGGTTTGTAATTAGAATATTACTACGGTATCTCAATGTCCATTCGCTATCCATTCGCAGATTAAACCGGAGATACTGTCATTGGAGCTACTATATTCAAAGATCCAGATCCAACAGGTGGACAGGTCTCTCTCATACTCCGTATACTGGTGATCCCAAAAGACCTACCCACTCATTTTAAGCAACTTCAACTCTCAATCAAGGTTTCGTTTGCCTTGCGAGTAAACAAGGTTCAAAGTCAGAGGGTGGAGGGAAGAAGGGGGGTGGGGGCAGAGAGAGAGAGAGAGAGAGAGAGAGAGAGAGAGAGAGAGAGGTTTGAAATGGACATCAGGAGGAGATGATGAATAGATCGGTGAGGCGATGATGATGCACAGAGGGGGGGGGATGATATGCTGAGAAGCATTTTAGGTTTTGCTGTTGTGTTATGCAGTAAAATTGCTTTGCTGTGGACTCGAACAGTATTCTCCAGGATGTATCTGCTGCTGTCTGCCAAACAACACAGCGGTTAGTAAATTCATTTAACAGCAGTAGGCGAGCTGTAATTAAATTGTTAGATTGGGTGTTTCTGTGGCACAAGTAACTCTATGTAAGCTCGTTTTTACGCATAAACTGCAGTTTTTCAACTGCTCCAGACAAAACCAAAGTTGTCCTCACCGGGAACGGATGCACGTATTCTCCTAAGCACCCTGCGAAGGAAGTGTCGGCAGTAAATTTTTGTCGCACTCAAAAGTACAGCTCACCGAACATAAAATCATGCCTGAAAAGAAAACGGCGGTAGTATACTGAGGAACACGTGGCTGTTTGACTTCCCTGTTCCTAACGACTACTAGGAATTGGCGCCTATCCAAGAACTGGCAGGCAGTTGTGCGTCGGTGCAAGAATAAACAGAAGGCCCTCAGCGTGCAGTGGCGCAACAACCTCGGCCGTCGCATCGAGTGCTTTCTTGGAAGCGCCTTGGCCGTAGGTGTCACTTTGCCCGCCTACTTGTTTTTCCTAGACTTAAACAGCGGCAGAGCGATCGTCGCCGTATGAAAAATCGCCATACATCTTCCTTACAAGGCTAGTCCTCTTGCCAGCTATTGACAAGGCTTAAACGGCGCGCAGTGTGGCACGGCGATCAAACAATTTCTACGTGTTTGCGTAAACAGAATGAACTACAGCTCGAAAATCTGTGCTGAGAACGTGATAACGTATCCAAAGTGTAGAGCACACGACGATCCATACATAAAACGTGAAATTAGTTCCAGAATCAATTGGTCCTTAGTTTGGAAAGTGCTTAGGTTGGACCCAAGACAAATGGAAAGCCGTGACCCGGTCACGTGACTCTCCATTTTAGTTGGTACGAGCTGGTGCGCAGCCACCACGAAGCAAGTTGTCAACAAGGCACACCATAATGGTGTGGGCTGTTTTTACGTGGACTGGGTCCTCTGCTACAACTGAACCGATCGTTGACTGGAAATGGTATGTTCGGCTACTTGCAACCATTAGTGGACTTTGTTCCCAAACAAAGACGGAATTTTTGTGGATGGCAGTGTGCCATGTCACCAGGCCACAACCGTTCACGATTAATGTGAGGAATATTCTGGGCAATTCGAGCCACCCAAATCGCCCGACACGAATTCCATCAAACATTAATCGAGAGGTCAGTTCGCGCAGAAAATCCTGCGCTGACGACACTTTAGCAATTGTGAACGGCTAGAGGGAGCAAGGCTCAATATTTCTGCAGGGGTCTTGCAAAGACTTGAGTCCATGCCGCGTCCAGTTGCTCCACCACGCCAGTTTTAAAGGAGGTCCGACATGTAATTAAAGTGCAGCTACCTGGAGTCCATTGTGGCCTGTAATTATAGCATGACAGCGAAACTTGGTAGATATTCTAATGCACTGGGAAAAATTAATTCAAATTTTTTGCCACCAGGTGCAAATCTGGAGCTGTACAGCTACTCGTTGACATCTCTGGTGCTCATACTGAACAAATTGTGTATGCGACTGTTAATAATGCCAGCATCATGCTTTTCTCACTTGTTTGACATCTTCTCCCCATATCCTGTCGCTAACCCATTATTTTGTGTGTGTGTGTGTGTGTGTGTGTGTGTGTGTGTGTGTGTGTGTGTGTGTGTGTGTAAAAAATAACTTGATAAGGTTGAAGAAGCAATCACACCAAAACATACAACAAAACAGAGCGAAGCGATAACTCTGACGGAAAACACGCACATGCGCGTTATATGTATAGAGTTGGTTTAGTCTTTGGAATGTCGCAGTTGTTTGTTTGTATGTTGCGCAACAGAACGAGCCGTCTTCTCCTCCTTGAGAGAGGAGACTATAAGGTGTATTCGGAGCGTTTATTACTAGTGGTTCCCATGTTGCCTGATACGATATTTACAGCGTGAATCCGAACACCAACAAAATTTTGGTTCTTCCAGGATATTTTGAGTACTCGGTACAAGGGAACTGCGGCCTCCTGTGCCACGTTACCAAGTAACAGCATTTTTATGTATTGCCCCTCCATTTATCTTTCTATCTTTATTGCGCTGAAAATCTGTGCACATCAGTGCAAATGTCGACAGCATGCACTGGGCGTCTTGTTTGGAAATAAAGTCGCTGCACTGACCCGCAGTACTTTATAACGGTTGACAGTTGACAGCGAAGGCCACTTCACTCATAGCGCTCTAGCTCTCATTCAATAGTGTTCGGGGATATCGTGGCGGACGTACCTACACTGTTACTCGGTAACGAATCACTGGATTCCGCGAATACCTCATACCAACACGCTCCAAATATATCTCTGAAAAACCTTCAAAATTCGGTTGGTATGGAACGGCGGCGTCAGTTTATAGTGCAAAGTTTTTAATTTTTTTATAGCGCAGTCATTGGAATTGTTTATGAAAACAGTGTAACTAGTGTCCCTCGGTTCGCCGTGTTTACTTGATAAGCTGAAATGAAAACTGTAGCATTGCCATATATATTCACTATACCAGTACAGGGTAAATTAGCGACCTGTTTCAGTATTTAATGTCTTTTTTTAAATTCCTGAAGTACTAACCACCTCCTTTACTGACAACTCACTTTCCTGAATCTTTTTACCGAGCGAGGTGGCGCAGTGGTTAGCACACTGGACTCGCATTCGGGAGGGCGACGGTTCAATCCCGTCTCCGGCCATCCTGATTTAGGTTTTCCGTGATTTTCCTAAATCGCTTCAGGCGAATGCCGTGATGGTTCCTTTGAAAGGGCACGGCCGATTTCCTTCCCCATCCTTCCCTCACCCGAGCTTGCGCTCCGTCTCTAATGACCTCGTCGTCGACGGGACGTTAAACACTAATCTCCTCCTCCTCTCCTCCTGAATATTTTTATTAATATTTTATTAATTTTATTAGTTTTCATAGTCTCGCTAGCTTTTATAGTTCAAACTGTTCAGTTATTCCACTGTCTCGAGCACATTCTAAAACCTTCTGGCTTTAAAAGCCATTTTCTGTTAAATTATAACTACTTAATAGTATATAGTTAGGAATAAAGCACACGAGACTGATTAAACATTCAGACCCAGAATTCTCGCTCTTGAAATACCCTTAACATTAAGCATCATTTGTGTGAGTCGGAAGAACTCGAATTAAGGTACAATAGCAGGGTTTGCAATTGCCATTGTTGCTACTTATTGCGTGTTAGGGTGTATTATCGAGTCCATTTTTTTTTTTTTTATCGAGTCACGTCTGAAGGCCAGAAAAATGTGCGTTGTAAATGTTACGTTAGTGCAAGGAAAATGTAAACATTTTTGTAGGAGCAAAAGCTTATTTCTCGCCAGGCAGTGCCAAACATTTTGCTTCGACCGCGCAGGAGTCCTCTAGAGGTGTCCCCGTCGACAGATGAGTCACGTACCCTGCCGAGACGTCGTCGACCTGGATAAAGACCTTGATGAGCGGGCAGATCTCTGTAATGGCGCCGGCAGCAGTTTTTGCGCCCAGCTGGTGTTCTCACAGCTGCTGAGTAACTGGCAGAGTCAGCCGGGCACACGTCGCGGCAGTCCCCGGCTATTTATACTCGCCTGCGAGTGGCTTCACCAGATTCTGCTGGCGCACTTCAAACCACTACTAGCATATCCACTCGCAGTCCAACCACCATTTTGTTGTATACCTAGATCTGTTGGTAGCAACTAGCTTCTGACAAACTGTTCTTTTTTGGAAAGACCAAGTGCGATCCAATGAAGTTGTCACTTCTACGTGTCGTACAAACTGGAGCAGCACTCCAGAAATTGCTCTTCTTACAAAATACACACAGCAGGGGCTGCAGTGTAACAAAGTGGCTAGGAGGCAGGCGATGCTGACACGTGGAAACACTGTATACTGTTGTTTGTTGTGGTCTTCAGTCCAGAGACTGGTTTGATGCAGCTCTCCATGCTACTCTATCCTGTGCAAGCTTCTTCCTCTCCCAGTACCTACTGCATCCTACATCCTTCTGAATTTGCTTAGTGTATTCATCTCTTGGTCTTCCTCTACGATTTCTACACTCCACGCTGCCCTCCAATACTAAATTGGTGATCCCTTGATGCCTCAGAATATGCCCTACCAACCGATCCCTTCTTCTAGTCAAGTTGTGCCACAAACTTCTCTTCTCCCCAATCCTATTCAATACTTGATTAGTTCTGTGATCTACCCATCTAATCTTCAGCATTCTGCTGTAGCATTACATTTCGAAAGCTTCTATTCTCTTGTTGTCCAAACTATTTATCTTCCATGTTTCACTTCCATACATGGCTACACTCCATACAAATACTTTCAGAAACGACATCCTGACACTTAAATCTATACTCGATGTTAACAAATTTCTCTTCTTCAGAAATGATTTCCTTGCCATTGCCAGTCTACATTTTATGTCATCTCCACTTCGACCATCATCAGTTATTTTGCTCCCCAAATAGTCAAACTCCTTACTAGTTTGTCTCATTTCCTAATCTGATACCCTCAGCATCACCCGATTTAATTCGACTACATTCCATTATCCTCGTTTTGCTTTTGCTGTTCATCTTATATCCTCCTTTCAAGACACTGTCCATTCCGTTCAGCTCTCTTCTAGGTCCTTTGCTCTCTCTGACAGAATTACAACGTCATTGGTGAACCTCAAAGTTTTTATTTCTTCTCCATGGATTTTAATTCCTACTCGAAATTTTTCTTTTGTTCCCTTTACTGCTTGCTTTATATACAGACTAACATCGGGGATAGGCTACAACCCTGTCTCACACACTGTATACATGGTGATTCAAAAGTTCGTTAACATTTGAAAATGTACTAATTTACGGAATAATGTGGGTAGAGAGGGAAAAATTCACACACATATGCCTAAAATGACATGAGATTTGATTGAAAGCAAGAGTGTGCAAAAACTGGCAAACAGATCGCACTGGGCAGCAACAAGTCAGCGACGCCGCGTGTGGATCTTGTATGGAATTATATTTAGTGGGGGAGGGGGAGTCAGATAATTCCCAGCCTAGCTCATAAATACCTGCTGGAAGTTTACGAGTTGTATGCGGGATGGAGCTCCGCCCCGTGTTGCTACACGTGTGAAAGATCTCTTGCGCACATCATTTGGAGAGGATTGCGTTCAGAGCTGCCATGCGTGGTCCCCCAGGTCCCCGTCTGGCTGTTGGTTGTGGGGTTACCCGAAATCGCAAGTCTACCATTCGTCCGACTTCATTAGAGGCTCTAAAAGAAAATATCCGACGGCAATTTCACACCGTACCTACTGATATGCCATACGACAATGTCACTGGAATATAGATATTGTTGAACGACGGCAGGCATGTTGAGTATTTGTTATACAGAACATAGTATTTGCTAAAAATTAACTGTTATGCCAATTATTTCTGTTGTTTCATGTGAAGCGCCATCTGTAGTTTATTTTTCGCACGTTTTTCGGTTTCAGTACACCTCGTGCCATTTCAAGCATGCGCGACAGTTTTAATCTTCTACCTACATTATTCAGGGCTCTTCTGCCACCCTGTACTTAAATATATGCAAGACCATGAAGGGGATTACATTTGTTAGAGAAAGAGAACTAAAATCACTGTGACAAATCAAACTAATTCTTCCAGAGGAAAAATAAAGATGTCTACATATGGCGTGTGACCAAAGTCTATATTAAATGCAGTGATGAACAATAGTGGATCAATACTGGCATCGTTTGATGTCATTGTTCGTAGTAAGTGTATGGGCCCAATCGACACTTCATCTGAGTATATTTTTGTAGGACAATTATCACACAGTTTTTTGACAATCAGTGCGGCACTACGGATTTTTCAAAGAGCGTTACTTATTAGACAAGTCCACCTCCTGCTCAATACTTACGAAAACTTTGTCTGTTAGGCTCATCGAGCTCGAGGCGCAGGCGTCGGCTCGTAGTGGCGTTGGGGCAACTGTGGTGAGACCTATGCCTACTTCGGTGGCCTTGGAATCACATGGAACCCCTGATGTCGCTGCGTCTTCCGGCAGTGAGCATCTTACCGGTCAGCCATCACTCCAGGGTGAATGGCGGACAGTGGTGGGCTCGCGCGTGCCTGGCCGAAAGGCGAAGG
This sequence comes from Schistocerca cancellata, assembly GCF_023864275.1. NCBI lineage: Eukaryota > Metazoa > Arthropoda > Insecta > Orthoptera > Acrididae > Schistocerca > Schistocerca cancellata. Next base: position 13,031,128 of record NC_064628.1, on the reverse strand, counting down.
TGGGATCTGGCCGCGTGGCAGCTGCCTTACCCCTTTCCAACAGGTACGGGGTGCTTCCTAGTGGTGATGACATCGTTTCCGAGCCACCACAGGATGCCTCGCCTGTTGGGCCAGTGGCCGATTCTCCGGCAAGGTCCCGACAGTCACAGAGGGCGGGCCTATTAGTTATAGGGAGCTCCAACGTTAGGCGGGTTATGGAGCCCCTCAGGAAAATAGCGGGTAGGTCGGGGAAGAATGCCAGTGTGCACTCGGTGTGCTTGCCGGGGGGTCTCGTCCGTAATGTGGAGGAGGCCCTTCCGGCAGCTATTGAACGCACTGGGTGTGACCGGCTGCAGATAGTAGCACATGTCGGAACGAATGACGCCTGCCGCTTGGGTTCTGAGGCCATCCTTGGTTCCTTCCGGCGGCTGGCTGATTTGGTGAAGACAACCAGCATCGCACGCGGAGTGCAAGCTGAGCTTAATATCTGCAGCATAGTGCCCAGAGTCGATCGCGGTCCTCTGGTTTGGAGCCGTGTGGAGGGTCTAAACCAGAGGCTCAGACGACTCTGCGACTATAATGGTTGCAAATTCATCGACCTCCGTTATTGGGTGGAGAACTGTAGGGCCCCCCTAGACAGGTCAGGCGTGCACTACACACCGGAAGCAGCTACTAGGGTAGCAGAGTACGTGTGGCGTGCACACGGGGGTTTTTTAGGTTAGAGGGACCCCCCCTTGGGCGAAACGATAAAATACCTGACGGCTTACCAGAGAGGACATTATCATCGTTGATAAAGAACGTCCGTCCTCAGAGACCAAAAACAGGAAAAGTTAACGTAATATTGGTAAACTGCAGGAGTATCCAGGGCAAGGTTCCTGAATTAGTATCTCTTATTGAAGGAAATAGTGCGCATATAGTATTAGGAACGGAAAGTTGGTTAAAACCGGAAGTGAACAGTAACGAAATCCTAGACACAGAATGGAATATATACCGCAAGGATAGGATAAACGCCAATGGTGGAGGAGTATTTATAGCAGTAAAGAATTCAATAATATCCAGTGAAGTTATTAGCGAATGCGAATGTGAAATAATCTGGGTTAAGCTAAGTATCAAAGGTGGGTCAGATATGATAGTCGGATGCTTCTATAGACCACCTGCATCAGCAACCGTAGTAGTTGAGCGCCTCAGAGAGAACCTGCAGAACGTCGTGAAGAAGTTTCGTGATCATACTATTGTAATAGGGGGAGACTTCAATCTACCAGGTATAGAATGGGATAGTCACACAATCAGAACTGGAGCCAGGGACAGAGACTCTTGTGACATTATCCTGACTGCCTTGTCCGAGAATTACTTCGAGCAGATAGTTAGAGAACCAACTCGTGAAGCTAACGTTTTAGACCTCATAGCAACAAATAGACCGGAACTTTTCGACTCCGTGAATGTAGAAGAGGGTATCAGTGATCATAAGTCAGTGGTTGCATCAATGACTACAAGTGTAATAAGAAATGCCAAGAAAGGAAGGAAAATATATTTGCTTAACAAGAGTGATAGGGCACAAATCGCAGAATATCTGAGTGACCACCATCAAACGTTCATTTCTGAGGAAGAGGATGTGGAACAAAAATGGAAAAAATTCAGAAACATCGTCCAGTACGCCTTAGATAAGTTCGTACCGACTAAGGTCCAAAGCGAGGGGAAAGATCCACCGTGGTATAACAATCATGTACGAAAGGTACTACGGAAACAAAGAAAGCTTCATCATAGGTTTAAGAGTAGTCGAATCATAGCTGATAAGGAAAAGCTGAACGAAGCGAAAAAGAGCGTAAAGAGAGCAATGAGAGAAGCATTCAACGAATTCGAACATAAAACATTGGCAAACAATCTAAACAAGAACCCTAAAAAGTTTTGGTCATATGTAAAATCGGTAAGCGGATCTAAATCCCCTATTCAGTCACTCGTTGACCACGATGGCACCGAAACAGAGGACGACCGAAGAAAGGCAGAAATACTGAATTCAGTGTTCCGAAACTGTTTCACTGCGGAAAATCGTAACACGGTCCCTGACTTCAGCCGTCGCACGGACGCCAAAATGGAAAATATTGAAATAAACGATATCGGAATTGAAAAACAACTGCTATCACTTAGTAGCGGAAAAGCATCCGGACCAGACGAGATACCCTTAAGATTCTACAGTGATTATGCTAAAGAACTTGCCCCCTTTCTATCAGCAATTTATCGTAGATCGCTGGAAGAACGTAAAGTACCTAGCGACTGGAAGAAAGCGCAGGTCGTTCCCATTTTCAAGAAGGGTCATAAATCAGATGCGAATAATTATAGGCCTATTTCGCTTACGTCAATCTGTTGTAGAATAATGGAACATGTTTTGTGTTCTCGTATTATGACGTTCTTAGATAATACAAATCTCCTTCATCATAACCAACATGGATTCCGCAAACAGAGATCATGTGAAACTCAGCTCGCCCTATTTGCCCAAGAAATTCACAGTGCCGTAGACACTGGCGAGCAGATTGATGCCGTATTCCTGGACTTCAGGAAGGCATTTGATACGGTTCCGCACTTACGTTTAATGAAAAAAATACGAGCTTACGGAATATCGGACCAGGTTTGTGATTGGATTCAGGATTTCCTAGAAGAAAGAACTCAACATGTCATTCTTAACGGTTCAAAATCTGCAGATGTAGAGGTAATTTCGGAAGTACCGCAAGGAAGCGTGATAGGACCTTTATTGTTTACAATATACATAAATGACTTAGTTGACAACATCGGTAGCTCCGTGAGGCTATTTGCAGATGACACGGTTGTCTACAAGAAGACTCGTACGTACTCCAGGAAGACCTGCAGAGGATTAATGCATGGTGCGACAGCTGGCAGCTTTCCCTAAACGTAGATAAATGTAATATAATGCGCATACATAGGGGCAGAAATCCATTCCAGTACGATTATGCCATAGGTGGTAAATCATTGGAAGCGGTAACGACCGTAAAATACTTAGGAGTTACTATCCGGAGCGATCTGAAGTGGAATGATCACATAAAACAAATAGTGGGAAAAGCAGGCGCCAGGTTGAGATTCATAGGAAGAATTCTAAGAAAATGTGACTCATCGACGAAAGAAGTAGCTTACAAAACGCTTGTTCGTCCGATTCTTGAGTATTGCTCATCAGTATGGGACCCTTACCAGGTTGGATTAATAGAAGAGATAGACATGATCCAGCGAAAAGCAGCGCGATTCGTCATGGGGACATTTAGTCAGCGCGAGAGCGTTACGGAGATGCTGAACAAGCTCCAGTGGCGGACACTTCAAGAAAGGCGTTACGCAATACGGAGAGGTTTATTATCGAAATTACGAGAGAGCACATTCCGGGAAGAGATGGGCAACATATTACTACCGCCCACATATATCTCGCGTAATGATCACAACGAAAAGATCCGAGAAATTAGAGCAAATACGGAGACTTACAAGCAGTCGTTCTTCCCACGCACAATTCGTGAATGGAACAGGGAAGGGGGGATCAGATAGTGGTACAATAAGTACCCTCCGCCACACACCGTAAGGTGGCTCGCGGAGTATAGATGTAGATGTAGAAACCGATTCAGCTCCCGTCATCAGTGCTGTGAGTGACGATTTTGAGAGATTTCTGTTAGTGCGCTGGAAACTGCCTAACAGCTCTGCTCAAAGTACTTTGACAGCGACTACTAAATGAGTAGCGAAAATGGCTTTGTCAACTCGGAGGAATGCACTCCGGAAAGACTAATAAATACGGCCACAATGACGAAAAAATAAGTGATTGGTAATACATGACGAAATCACAAAGTTAATCGAGAATCATGTCTGCTTTTGCGAAGAACATCTTCCATTCCTGTGAATTATAGGTACTCGATATCAGAAACCAAAAAATAAGATAGGACATAACCAAGAGGGGGAGGGTTGCCTCTGAGCACTGTGCGACTTAACTTCTGAGGTCATCAGTCGCCTAGAACTTAGAACTACTTAAACCTGATTAACCTAAGGACATCACACACATCCATGCCCGAGGCAGGATTCGAACCTGCGACCGTAGCGGTCGCTCGGTTCCAGGCTGTAGCGCCTAGAACCGCACGGCCACTCCGGCCGGTAAAATGGGGGGGGGGGGGTGTCCAGGGTGCGGACACTCCTGTCATCTAAATATCACACACAAATTAGGTGCTGCGTAGTGAAATTAAAAGATATGTTGATTTTCAGTCATGCGATAAAGAAGGGATGCACATTATCGACAGTCAGCAAGGCCATGAATATATTTAATGTATCTACCTAGATATCGAGAGCACAACAGACTACATCCCCATTACTACTTTAGCCAATACAAACTGCCGTACATTGTTGGCCTTGCTCGAGCTCCGTTCTTGGTTTTGTTAATCAGTTCAGTTCTTACTTGTAGTTGAATTTAATGTATATGCTGCAGTTCACTTTCATTGTGTCGTTTGCTGTTGTAATAGTTTCCAATTATGGATAACTTTGTAACAAGAAAGAGGAAAATCGATTTTGATTTTTCAGTTTTATATTATTTTTGATTATTCCCTTTTGAGAGAGCGATTGAACTTTATTTCTTCTTCGTTCTTCCCAAATTCTCTTCATACGTTCACTGTGTTCCGTCTTGCGTTCTTCCGACCATCTTTTTCCGGTTCTCTTCTCCGTGTGTTCTTCTTTAAGTGTGTGTTTCTTTATGATGATTCTAAACTGTTCTCTACGTTGTCTTCTGTGATCCCCAGTTTTTTAATGTCTTCTGCTTCGGTGATCAGTTTATATATATCACAAGGCAGAAGAGCAGTAAACGTAATTACAAATAACATTAAATTGATATCAGTGCATAAACGTACACATGAGTTCGCCTATATCGCCCAAGCGATGATGGTTGCATTTCTTAAAACAACCTCAGACTTCTATCATTAGGGGCTCAAATGGCAAACATATCGCCGAATCTCGTCACCTAGCCGGTACGTAGTTAAGAAAACCATTTCCGATACGGAACAATGGGGAGGGGTTTGTGGAGAGCGGAAGAGATTTGTGACGAGAGCACGTTTTATAGTTCGTTTATAAGAGATTTCAGTGGGCTGCTTGCATTCGTCCGAAAAGACTTCACCCTGTATTCCCCCTACCCCCACGCTTTCATCCAAAAACTGCTTACACCCTTCTAAGGCTAAATTCCATGCTCAATTAAATCTGAAAATATGCATACATTCGTGCACTATGAAAAGACCAAACATGCACAGTTAAAGGAAAAACACGCAGAGTCAGAATTCCATCCATTGCTGTGGTGCATTTTATTTTAAAACAATGTACAACAACCAGTTTTCAGTCTACAGACTGGGATAGTCCTGCGCCTTGAGGCGCTGAGCAAGCAACACCTGGATTAAAGAGCTGAGGTGGTTCGAACCTATCCGCCGACAACTTCGAAATTGATTTTCTGTGGTTCCCACTTTTTATTTAGGCAAATTTTGGGGTTGGTCTGTACTATAAGCTACAACCAGTTCCTTACAGTATCCTTTGTTTCCTGACTTGTTCCAACTCCCTTAAAAATACGACCTGTCTGCTTAAATGAAAAGAGCTGCATCCAAGTCGAACTGTGAACGTCTCTTTGGACTCTCCTGGCACTGAAACCCATGAGATAAACAGATAATAACCTAAATTCGTCTCATTTAGGCTCATGGATTCATCTGCAGGAACATTCTTTGATGCAGTAAATGATCTTTCTACGTTGCAAGAAGTGACAGATGCATACTTGAATGAGGAAATTAGGAAAAGTGGAAAGTTGAATAATCTGATTCTCTGCATTATCAGCATCAAATATTGTCCTTGATTCTCTCACTAACAGAGATCTCTTTTCCAATAGCCCTGTCGGGAAAAATGTTTAAAAAATTCGCACTTGTCCATTTCTGATCACGTCTTTACCTCAAATCCAGACTGAAAGAATAATAATGTAAAATGACGTTGGAAGGTGAAGGGAGATAAGAGCACGACTATTTCTTAGTGCTTTGCCAAAATACAGCACTCCCGAATAACGAGATTAGGCTGTATTTCTACTAGGTGAAAACTAAGATCATTGTCGAATAAAACGGGTTATTGTTCTTTGTAGAAATTTTCATAATAATGGAAACATGAACTTTTTCACGTCCTTCTTGACAGAAAGGATTAAACAGAATCCTGGCTACGTCTTTGTAAGAAGGACAAACATTGTAAAGTACAGCCTTAAGACGTCGTACGTGGACATAAACCAAAGCAACTACCAGCTAAATATTAAATCCTCCAAAGTGCACGAATGACAGAAAACCAGATGTTCCGACAACAGGCAGACAGAACAGATTGTCTCTGAACAGATTGTCTGGGCGCAGCCATGTGACCGTGAGCTGTGACCCACAGAAGAGGCCCCTCGGCTCTCCGTTCTTGACACAAATACATCTGTCCAGCGGCCTCATTACGGCGTGTGCGTTCCTAGAGAAGGAACTTCATTTTTAACGAATATACAACACATTTCGTAGTGTCTTTCCTTTAGAGTAGGAAAGGGCTATTCCGTAACAGCTTCTAGGTTCTCTTGTACAACTGAAACAAGCATATGCTGAAAAAGTGCTATTTGTGACCCAAAAAGGTATAGTAGGGAAAAAACTGATGCGGCAGTTTACTGGTCGTTTGACGCATAAAAACGTAGTTTCTATAAAGTTCGGCTTGTGAAGAGCAGTGAAAGCAAATGCAATCATTCCTCGTCCTGATTGTGTTGCAGTATTCGTGAGTTCGGACGCTGCAGAATGATCGTTCTTCGGGAAACAGATTTGATTCACCCTAACGTGGCGGCATCGAATGGGGATACGATACTACTGCAAATGTAGGAACGAGGGTGGACGGGGGTGGGGGAGGCGGCGGCTGGCCGCGCTAGACGAACTATTATAGGATCAGGCAAAATGACAGTGGAACTCAGCAATCGCAGGCAGCTGTATTCATCGTCATGGCGGTCCGTTCAACTTAAAACCGTATTGGCCCGACACTGCAGCATTTCAATGGATGTGGACCTGTTGCGTAGATGATTCGAAGCCTTGTGATGGGAGCATTTTTGACGTTCGAATCGAGGTGCAGAGTTCTGTCACTTTATACAATATTGGAAAATGTCCTGAAGCAAGTAAGTTAATGCTGAGCAGTGTGTGATACTCTGTGGGCACCATTGATACTACGAGGTGCATTCAAGTTCTAAGGCCTCCGACTTCTTTTCTAAGTAACTACTCACCCGAAATCGATGAAACTGGTGTTACTTCTCGACGTAATCGCCCTGCAGACGTAAACATTTTTCACAACGCTGACGCCATGATTCCATGGCAGCGGCGAAGGCTTCTTTAGGAGTCTGTTTTGACCACTGGAAAATCGCTGAGGCAATAGCAGCACGGCCGGTGAGTGTGCGGCCACGGAGAGTGTCTTTCATTGTCGGAAAAAGCCAAAAGTCACTAGGAGCCAGGTCAGGTGAGTAGGGAGCATGAGGAATCACTTCAAAGTTGCTATCACGAAGAAACTGTTGCGTAACGTTAGCTCGATGTGCGGGTGCGTTGTCTTGGTGAAACAGCACACGCGCAGCCCTTCCCGGACGTTTTTGTTGCAGTGCAGGAAGGAATTTGTTCGAAACATTTTCGTAGGATGCACCTGTTACCGTAGTGCCCTTTGGAACGCAATGGGTAAGGATTACGCCCTCGCTGTCCCAGAACATGGACACCATCATTGTTTCAGCACTGGCGGTTACCCGAAACTTTTTTGGTGGCGGTGAATCTGTGTGCATCCATTGAGCTGACTGGCGCTTTGTTTCTGGATTGAAAAATGGCATCCACATCTCATCCATTGTCACAACCGACGAAAAGAAAGTCCCATTCGTGCTGTCGTTGCGCGTCAACATTGCTTGGCAACATGCCACACGGCAGCCGTGTGGTCGTCCGTCAGCATTCGCGGCACCCACCTGGATGACACTTTTCGCATTTTCAGGTCGTCATGCAGGATTGTGTGCACAGAACCCACAGAAATGCCAACTCTGGAGGCGATCTGTTCAACAGTCATTCGGCGATCCCCAAAAGAATTCTCTCCACTTTCTCGATCGTGCCGTCAGACCGGCTTGTGCGAGCCCCAGGTTGTTTCGGTTTGTTGTCACACGATGTTCTGCCTTCATTAAACTGTCGCACTCACGAACGTACTTTCGACACATCCATAACTCCATCACCACATGTCTCCTTCAACTGTCGATGAATTTCAATTGGTTTCACACCACGCAAATTCAGAAAACGAATGATTGCACACTATTCAAGTAAGGAAAACGTCGCTATTTTAAGTATTTAAAACAGTTCTCATTGTCGCCGCTGGCAGTAAGATTCCATCTGCCGTACAGTGCTGCCATCTCTGGGACGTATTGACAATGAACGCGGCCTCATTTTAAAACGATGCGCATGTTTCTATCTCTTTCCAGTCCGGAGAAAAAAAATCGGAGGCCTTAGAACTTGAATGCACCTCGTATTGCGATCTCGTGTAAGTCGTACTGACGCAGTCTGGACACACATTGCTACAACAGGCTGGTTTTTGGAGCACCAGGCACTGTTCTCCGTTATTGGGAATTCGTTTTGTATTTCAGTAGACTGTCCAGCTACGTATAACGACTAATGAGCAAGACTTCTTCGAAGAACTATGGGCGCTAATGGGTTGACGGTCTCTTGTCGTATTGGTAACCTTGTTAAAGTTTCTCCAATCATGTTGATGCTTTGTGGTCTCGTACGCAAAATGCATGGAGAGATTCTGCAGAAACATTAAAGTCATCTTTTAATCTGCTTAAAAGTTTAGAATTCTGGACAAGGAACGTAGGCTCACTGTTCTGGTTACTTCCATAGATCGTGAAATTTTTCTTTTCCGGCTTGAAATTGGTTAACAGAATAAGAGTTCACTAAGATAAATTATTTTGGGTTAAATGCAACACTTGCTTTGCTACCTGTCAGACATACTATATTATTGGGTAAATGATCAGAAATTTTTGTTGGTGCATATTGAACTCCTTTAAGCCATTGACGGTTTCAGTAATGTGTAATGGCCATTTTTCCTCTGGTGTTGTAGCTATACACATCACTATTCCTCTCAAACTATGTTGGATTATTTATGACGAATTTCGTTAGTGGATGTATGTGTAGTGACAACGCAGTGAAAATGTCCAACTCTTCGAAAAGGTACCTACACGACAACTGTGAGTGAACACCACATTTCCTACCTCTCGCATTTGTGCAGTCAATGGTGAGTTACCCCAGAAAATTATTCCATAAGACACTGCGTGGATATAAGAAAATGTCAGGTGGCTGATTCGTTTGTTTCCAAGACTAGCAATTACACGAAGAGCAAAAAGTAGCCGACCTTAATTATTTAAGTTTTCTAGTAATGTGCTTCTTCCATTAAGTTTTCGTCAATTTGTGGATACACAAATTGTTGCATTCTACTGTTTACTGACTCCTCCTCATGTGCTGCATCGACTGATGAAATTAGCGAAATAACGGGCTAACCTCCAAATGTGGAAGATTCGAGATAAGGGTTGCTATCGGTTTGTTACTGGGTACGGGACCTACCAAAATTGGTGAGACCAAGGCCAGCTCTGATAGTTCCCGTGTCGAGCAACAGATGGCAGAACTTGTCTAAGCTTTTACATTTGACGGTTTGTCTGTTTTTCCGCGCATGTCTTCTATTGTTACTATGATTCTACTTGTACAGAACTGACTGTAGTGTTTTCTTCAAAATTTAGAGAGTCCTTTTTCAGATAAGCCCTTGATAATTATTTGAAAATCAACATTAACAATCACATCTGTACCTTTCTCTAATGAATTTATAAAACCACCAACCCTCTGATTCAAATATAGCTTGTATATTGGCCTTCTGTACAAAACACCAGGTATAGAAAGTAAGTGCGTTTTTTCCATAGAAACGGAGATGCCAACTTTGTGCCAAAACTGCCTCACATCCCAAGAGAGATCTTTAGATAGAGGTACGTTATAACAATGCTACAAGACGCGGTGGGAACTGCATAACTGAACCAATGAATTTTTTGAAAGATTTCATGGTGCCTTCAGCTGCCATTATTTGTATTTGATATACAATTGTACAATTTTGATCTTAAGTCATCTTAAAGTATTTTATGGACGTTCCTTTAATAATTTTTTCATTAAGCGGGGCCACAGTCATTTCTTTAAAGTCAGTACCGCCATTAGACTCTAGTTTATTTACAGTGTTACATTTACACTACCATGACTTCGGCTTCAAAAGTGCCATTATCAAGTGTTTTAAATGTTATAAATTTGAGTCAATATGGTGTACGCAGTAATGAAACAAAGGAGTAGGCTCTGCCAGAAATATCGACTCTTAGACAACGTGTCTAATAGTGTATTTTAATACGACACTATGCCATCTTAGGTAATTTATAACACTTAAAACACTTGATAATGGCACTTTGAAGCCGAAATCATGATTGTGTAAGTGAAACACTGTAAATAAACAAATCTAATGGCGGTACTGACTTTAAAGAAAAAGTTTAATTCCTCGATGCTAACTACTACTCACAAGGAATGTGCCCCTAAAATAGCGAAAAGTTATTTCTAGTATGTATTGTGAAAATTACATGCAGTCATAAGAACAAGGAAGTACATGACATAATACACAACTAAACAGAAGTCCATAAGGTTGATACTGTACAATCGTACAGAGAGAGAATGTCAGCTGAAGGCAACACGAAATCTTTCAAAAAATTCATAGCAGCTGTAGACTCTGTCGCAACGAAGATTGTTGAACCATTGAGTTCAGCGTGATACACTGGGAGATAGCGTAGTGGACGACGAGAACTTTGTAGCTTTTTAATTTATCGAATGACCCTCGTGCTTACACGAAGAGCATGGGAAAAATCTGTCACCATGGAACTTCGTGTTAGTCCAAGTCTTCACCCTCGAATGAGACATTCTTTCAATTGTGTGTGACTTGGGAAAGACCACGGGTGTAAAAGTCCGCGTTGTGGTTGTTAACGGAACGTTCCCCTCTAAAAGCGCCTCGCCATTCTGAAAATACCTGCCATGAAATGGTTTTTCATCCGAGGGCAGAGGAAGAAACAGCTGGCTGCCATGTCAGTAGAATAGTGGGAAAGACAAAATTTGATTGCCCAGGGCAGCACGTGCATGACTTTGTCCGTTACCTCGTCCAGAGATTTAACTGGTACTCTCCTGTCACGGTTAGCTCCCGTATGAGCTTGTTAGCAGGACACAAAAGATATTCACTACTACTTTCCTTCGGTGGTTAAGCGTTCAACCTTTTCGGCGGTTGTGAATCCACACACCGGCTTGCTTTGCTTACTTTGTCTGAGGGTCGTAGTCAGACAAGCAGCACTCGACCATGATGGTTGGGCAGGTAAGGAAGTAACCTGGACGGACCTTACAGTTGCAACGATTCCGCCGCTGCCTCGATTCGACAGATGAGTGCGCCTCCGTAGCGTTGTTGTAGCGTTTCCGCCTACCGCGCACGGTGCCCGGTTTCGATTCCCGATAAAGGACTGGGTGTTGTGTGTTCCATCATTGACTCGCAGGTCGCCGAAGTGGTGTCAACTAAAAAGGACTTGCAATACGGCGGCCGAATTCCACCAAATAGGGCCTCCCGGCCAACAATGCCATACGATCATTTCCATTTTTTTTTTTTTCATAAGATTGTGAGTGCTCGCCGCTCCCAGCTGGTGATGACCCTCGACATGTTCGCAGTGTGGTGCAACACTGAAATTTTGGTCTTACGTCAAAGCGGTAGGTGGATCAAAACAAAATGTCCAGACACTCTGTGACCAAAATGATACTGAAACAGAGGATGACAGACTAAACGCCGAAATACTAAATGTCTTTTTCCGAAGTTGTTTCACGGAGGAAGATTGCACTGTAGTTCCTTCTCTAGATTGTCGCACAGATGACAAAATGGTAGATATCGAAATAGACGACAGAGGGATAGAGAAACAATTAAAATCGCTCAAAAGAGGAAAGGCCTCTGGACCTGATGGTATACCAGTTCGATTTTACACAGAGTACGCGAAGGAACTTGCCCCCCTTCTTGCAGCGGTGTACCGTAGGTCTCTAGAAGAGCGTAGCGTTCCAAAGGATTGGAAAAGGGCACAGGTCATCCCCGTTTTCAAGAAGGGACGTCGAACAGATGTGCAGAACTATAGACCTATATCTCTAACGTCGATCAGTTGTAGAATTTTGGAACACGTATTGTGTTCGAGTATAATGACTTTTCTGGAGACTAGAAATCTACTCTGTAGGAATCAGCATGGGTTTCGAAAAAAGACGGTCATGTGAAACCCAGCTCGCGCTATTCGTCCACGAGACTCAGAGGGCAATAGACACGGGTTCACAGGTAGATGCCGTGTTTCTTGACTTCCGCAAGGCGTTCGATACAGTTCCCCACAGTCGTTTAATGAACGAAGTAAGAGCATAAGGACTATCAGACCAATTGTGTGATTGGATTGAGGAGTTCCTAGATAACAGGGCGCAGCCTGTCATTCTCAATGGAGAGAAGCCTTCCGAAGTAAGAGTGATTTCAGGTGTGCCGCAGGGGAGTGTCATAGGACCGTTGCTATTCACAATATACAGAAATGACCTGGTGGATGACATCAGAAGTTCACTGAGGCTTTTTGCAGATGATGCTGTGGTGTATCGAGAGGTTGTAACAATGGAAAATTGTAGTGAAATGCAGGAGGATGTGCAGCGAATTGACGCATGGTGCAGGGAATGGCAATTGAATCTTAATGTAGACAAGTGTAATGTGCTGCGAACACACAGAAAAATAGATCCTTTATCATTTAGCTACAAAATAGGTCAGCAACTGGAAGCAGTTAATACCATAAATTATCTGGGAATACGCATTAGCAGTGATTTAAAATGGAATGATCATATAAAGTTGATCGTCGGTAAAGCAGATGCCAGACTGAGATTCATTGGAAGAATCCTAAGGAAATGCAATCCGAAAACAAAGGAAGTAGGTTACAGTACGCTTGTTCGCCCACTGCTTGAATACTGCTCAGCAGTGTGGGATCCGTGCCAGATAGGGTTGATAGAAGAGATAGAGAAGATCCAACGGAGAGCAGCGCGCTTCGTTACAGGATCGTTTAGTAATCGCGAAAGCGTTACGGAGATGATAGATAAACTCCAGTGGAAGACTCTGCAGGAGAGACGCTCAGTAGCTCGGTACGGGCTTTTGTTAAAGTTTCGAGAACATACCTTCACCGAAGAGTCAAGCAGTACATTGCTCCCTCCTACGTATATCTCGCGAAGAGACCATGAGGATAAAATCCGAGAGATTAGAGCCCACACAGAGGCATACCGACAATCCTTCTTTCCACGAACAATACGAGACTGGAATAGAAGGGAGAACCGATAGAGGTACTGAAGGTACCCTCCGCCACACACCGTCAGGTGGCTTGCGGAGTATGGATGTAGATGCAGAGAACATGTTCAGACCTGCCCTGGCTGGTCGGCTTTCCTCACCACAGCCTCAACCGTATTCGAATGCGAAGCGTCTTCCACTTGTGTTGGGATCCACGACTCTTCACAAAGGAATGGTCTGCCACTTCTCTGTCGGTCATTCAGTCGTGTTTATCCGCAACGGGACCGCGCGGTCCACCTAGCCGCTGCGTCCTAATAATGGTGCCTTCTCGCCGCACACTTTCGCAAGTTAGTGCGGATTATTGCAGCGTTCTGCTTAAAGTGCAGAAAACGAATGACTTCACAATGCTCCACTTTGCAAACGGCTGTGCGACATGGTGAGACTGTTATAGCCGTGCGTTACGGTAGTGGGGCATGGGAATTCAGACTGTAGACTTGCACCTGCAAACAAAACAAAATTACGTAAATTTATTTTTTCGATGTGATAAACGTAGAGTATTCCTTGCACAATGATAACGAATGGTAAAAATGTAAATAAGATAAAAAGTGGCTGTTAGTAAAAATTCGTGTAATGTTTGTCTCCATGAACGTTGGAGGGCCTCGTACTGGGGCTCTCTTCGCGCCTGCGTGGACCCACTAAACTGAGGCAGCAGCCTCAGTATGCTGTGCGACTTCCTGGGCTGGCCCGTGGGAGCAGACACAATTAGCCGCCATGACCTCACTCCCACAATTGCGCTTAGCACCCGCCACATCTGTTGTTGACTTGCCATCGTCCCGCCCTCGCAGTGGACAATCTTCCCACACCACTACCAAGATTCTGGCCACTTGCCCGTACTGGATTATTCGTGATTCTCTCTCTCTCTCTCTCTCTCTCTCTCTCTCTCTCTCTCACACACACACACACACACACACACACACACACACACACACACACACACACACACACCTTCTCGACCTGTAGACCTTTGTTACATCTGTACATCTCCAACGCCCCTAACGTCGGTGACATCTTTGGCAGATTGACAAGCTCGCTGCAGTTCATTACTCTCCTGACGTAGTCTTGCTGCTGTCGCAAGACTGGAAAATGCCCTTTACGTAAATCTATAAACGTTCTGTGAAATCCACTGCCTTTTTCTACACCATGAGTGCCGCACAATTATCTTACATGCCATAAATCCCCGGGTAATTTGGGGTGGTGGTTACAAACCAAAATGCACAGTTAAGAGATGGGAGGAGCATTTCGAGGAGTTGTTAAATCGTCAAGAGGAACGGGTGATGAATGTTCCAGAGGAATTCGGAGCAGATCAAGATGTAAATCTGCAGTGTCCTTGAAAGGGCGAAATTAGGAGTGCTTTGAGAAGCCTAAAAAAAATGCAAAGTCTCCAGGCCTAGACAACATAGCACCGGAGCTTTTCAAAACCAATTTCGAAAGTATCTTTAAAATGCTCCATCCCTTCCTGAAGCATATTTGGCTCGGAGACAAATCCCCAAAGGAATGGAAAATTAGATTGTTGGTAAAGACTCCAGAACAGGAAATTTTTGTCCACTATAACTACTGGCGTGGTATTGCATAGCTGTCAGTGAGTGCACAATAAGGTCCTCACCAGACTTATTTAAAACTAGATTAAAAATTCAGTTGAAAAGAACAGACCGGTATTCGGTCACAGCAGTTGTTGATCTTTAGAACAGAGGTTGAAAATACCGCTTCAGTTGTGTAAGGGTCTTCTTATTTGGAACACGACCGCTTTCGGGCGCGTATATGCCCAATATCAAGTGGTGTTCTGAAAATTAACAGGAGACCGGAGCTAATAATTTTTACACGCAGCAGTACTCACAAAAAAGCAAAAAAGTTCCATATAACATTTTAGAAAACAGCGGTCGGGGTATGTGCGGTAAAACCGAAGTCAGTGGCAGAGTGGCACCAGACAATACTACGGACCACTGCTTGCGTACAAAATATCCAACGAGCGCCAAGACACTTAACACTTGGTTCTGTGACCCGGAGCGCCGCGGTGGAAGAGTACAAGTCGGGGTGTATCACCAGCGAGCACAGAGTGGCGTGCAAGAAGGGGAAGAAAACTGACAAAGCAGAGTGGCAGAAAATACTACCATCTGTTGATAGGAAGGAGAACGCGACGCCAACTAGCCCGGCCGTTCACAATTTGGATTAATGATTTACATTCAAAATGAAAACGATTACATAGAAAGTTACATGAAAAGGGTTAAAAGTACAGTATGAGTGTTAAAGGAATTTATTGAGCAGGGACAGTACAGAATTGCAATAAAACTATCTAGAAGACGGAGACATAAAATTCGTGTATAGACCGTAAAAAATGAAAAATTCTCCTTTTCCACGAGTGGCGTGCAAGTCCAGCTGTTAATTGGCATAGTAGTTCTCGACAGTGAGAGCTGTAAGGCGTTGCTACCTTCCACTTGGTTCAGTAGCGAGATGCTTTTAAACAGGAGTGGCACATGTGTGGGTTCTTTTAGCTCACGAGTCATGTGCTTTTCCATGTCGCCGACGTATCCCCACGAAATTAAAAACTTACGCGCCACTCGTGGAAAGGGAAAAAATTTTCATTGTTTCTTACGGTTTATACATTTTATGTCGCCGGTTTTGTTAGTTTTACTACAGTTCTGTGCTCCCCTGTTCGATATGTACCTTTCCACTCACAATGTACTTTTAACGCGTTTCGTGTAAGTTCGTGTGTGATGGTTTTTATTTTCATTTCGAATGTAAATCACTAATTCAAATTGTGAAAGGCCGGGCTGGTTGGACCGGCGTTCTCCTTCCCACCAACAGATGGCAGTACTTTAGCTACGTGGGTTTAGCAGTTTGCTTCTCCTCTTCGCGTACGCTACTCTGTGCTCGGCTCTCGTGGTCACAGCAGGAAGTGTTGTTCGTTGAATATTTCTTTACCCACGAAGTCGTCCGTAGTACCGCCTGGTGTCACTTTGCCGTTGACTTAGATTATACCGCATCTAGCCCGACACAGCTGGTTTCTAAAACGCTGTATGGAATTTGTTTTGCTTTTTGTGTGTGCTACTGCGTGTAAAAACTATTATTAGCTCCTGTCTCTCGTTTATTTTCAGTAAAGCACCCGATGATGGGCATACGAGCACGAAACCGGCCGTGTTCTAAATAAAAAGAACCTTACAACTGAAGCGGTATTTGCAACGTGTGCTATAATGCTGAGTTGACGATGTTCCTCAGACAGGATTGTTTGTAATACTCTTAAGGCCATTTTAGAGCAAAGCAAAGAATTCCAGGCAACCAAGTAACTGGCGTTCATTTATTCTGGAAAGGCCTTCGATTCTGCGAAACAGTGCTGTGGTAGGTGTTGTGGAAGCATGATGTACCACAAAAGAGTCTAATCATCATCAAAGGTCTATATGATGGCTACAAATGTGTGTTCCACAAGGGAAATGTCACAGACCAAGTAGAGGTAACAACAGAAGTCCAACAGAGTTCTATTTTGTCGCCAACTCTCTTCCTACTTGCCCTTGACTCAGTTAAGTCACAGCGGGCAGGAGACGAGTACTGTGGGGAATTCATTGAACGTCTGGAAGATTTGGATTTCTCAGAAGACATAGTTTTATAGCTCAAAGGCTGACGGATATGAAAGCTAAATTAAAATCAAGGTGTGAAACAAAGGGTGAGGCGATTCTGAGTCGGCGGTTCGGAAGAGCTTCCAGATTTGAAGCGTTCGCGGAGACTATTCGCGGCTGTCATCTGACTAGATGCAGCTTGCTGATGTTCTCATTCACGAGGACCGACTCACGACGACTCGGCACTTAGCGCTGAAGCTGTCGATCTGCAAAAGAAGTGTGTGTGCGGTCAATAACCCAGGTGATTGACTCAACATAAGCTTGGCCTCCCAAGTTTGAGGACTTCAGAACATCACTGGACAGGGGTGGACAGTGAGTGTTACACCGCCCACCCTACGCTCGTGACCTACCTCCACATTTGAGTTTGTTTGGCCCATTAAAGAACGCCATTCGTGGAAGATGTTTTGAGGATTACGAAGAGGTGAGAGCACAGTGACCAAATGGTTTCGTGACCAGAACAATGTGGTACCGATTAGGGTTACCAAATGTCCCGGTTTGTCCGGATTCCTCCCGTCTATTAACACTGTTTCAACCCCCGGTTGCAAATTTATAAAACTGTAAAAAAACACTCAATTTTTGGACTTCTCTGTCAAGTTGCCGGCCGGTGTGGCCGTGCGGTTCTAGGCGCTTCAGTCTGGATCCGCGTGACCACTACGGTCGCAGGTTCGAATCCTGCCTCGGGCATGGGTGTGTGTGATGTCCTTAGGTTAGTTAGGTTTAAGTAGTTCTAAGTTCTAGGGGACTGATGACCACAGATGTTAACTCCCATAGTGCTCAGAGCCATTTTCTATTGAAACGTCCCCTTTGAAAAAATTTATACATGACTGTGCTTAAACTGACACACAATATTTTTAGCGCAACGCAATCTGACTTTCAGAAATCCCTGCAAAGGAATGGCCCTGACTAACATTAAGCTATACCTTTCACAAATCACTTACCTCACAAAAATCTTCATTACTCGAACTACTGCAATACAGCGAGCGCCACTACTGCCAGCTAAATACAAGATTCAAACTACTGAAGGCACTAACTACTGATAGGCATAGTTAGCAAATGAAAGATTTTAATATAGAACAAACAATGTATTTACCTTAATAGTGTTCAAAAATCATAATATACATAGCAGTTTATGACAACCAGTCTTACAAATTTCAAAACTCCGCCATCTCTCTCCCCACATCCAGCACTGCTGGCGGCTCACCTCCAACTGCGCAACGCTACGCGCTGTTCACATCCAGCTGCCGCTGCCCAACACTACAATGGCAGACAACAATGCAAACTAGCCACAGACTGCACACAGCACAGCCAGTGATTTTCATACAGAGCGCTACGTAACGTTGCCAATAAGAAAACATAAACAGCCTACTTGCACTATGTCAAGTTGTTCAATGACGTCAGTGCAACTGGAGGTCTGATAGTGAAAGTGGGTGTAAATTGGAACGGATGAAAGGAGGTTGCCAACACTTCAGGCGATGGTTGACTATCATGGCGGCGACTTGATCTTCAGCTTCACGCCTCTAGAGTAGCGTGCAGTGCGTAGAGTTGGCCGTGGTCTTCGCTACGTAATTAATATTAGCTGTTGTGATAGTAAAGAATGTTTCGAATATGCCTAAAGGTAACTGTAAATCAAAATATGGGGAAAATTACCTGAATGAATTTCCTTCAGAAGGAAGAAGTGTGTGGGATACTGCATGCTGTGCACTTGAGTCTCAAATATAAGTAAATATAATTATGTGCAAGAAAATTGAGTGCAGAGCTTGGAGCTTTGCGTCCTGCGTATCTTACATGTAGCTTATTACTACCATAATTTTAAGAGTATTTACTTTCATGTTTTTCTCATCTAGATTACATGGTGGGACAACAGATAGTATGGATCATGTTAATACAAAAAACACAAAGTAAAGCAGCAGGAAGCAATTGGGAAGAATTGGTGGGTTCTTCCAGAAAACCTACAGTAAAAGTGATATGAAGATAGCAGCAGCTGAGGCAGCATGTGAATTTCATACAGTAAAGCACCATCAGTTTTAGCTCCACGAATTGTACTAACAAACTGGTTGTAAAGGCTTTCGATGGTTCCAGAATGGCTGGAAAGTGATTACATTAGCAAATTAGACTAGATTAGCAAATGCATGAGGCAGTACGATGATTATATATCACAGGTTAACTAGTAGCAAAGAACTTGATCGGGAGGGTGTGGGAGATGCTGTAGCCTGTTTGAGAAATAGAAATGTTCTTGCTGAGGACACTGAAATGTTTAAAGAAAATCACCAAAAGAGTTTGTAAGAGAACAGGTCAAATCGGAAAACGGATCAACATTTTTAGAGAATGCTATATGTGATAGATGGCGTGATTTTAATGAACAATCGTTTCGGACACGAACATTCAGTACTTTTGGAAATACTTTCTTTAATCGATGTCTGCCCACAATGTAGCTGCGGGAAAGTAAGTTTCCTTATCTATATACAGTGCACTGATGGAAGGAAGCCTTCCTGCACAATGTGTAAAGAATGTGTTGATCGTCTATAACAAATATAAAGATCTCGCTCGTTCTCAATACGGAACATAAAATCCAAGAAATAGTTACTTAAATAAGGTTATTGGAAGCGAGAAAAATGCTTTTGTGAAAACGTAAGCTATTGTGGTTCACCTGAAGATTGTAGTATCCCCCGTTTTTTTCGTTTGGAAATACAGTAGTAGGGCATTCAGGCCTTGGCTCGCTGGTTGGAGGCAATAGAATGGTGAGGAGATTACATGAAAAAAGGCGAATCAGTATAATCGAACCTAGTAGTTCGTTCGGCGCATCTGCGTAACCTGACATTAAACGACAAAGCGGAATCATTACAGTTATACAAAGGCTCCGAGTCATGTTTGGTTATATAAATTCAAGCAGATTTCCTACTCTAACAACTTTGAACTTCAAATACGCCGGTTATACTACCAAACATAAATTCCAAACCTGTACGTAATTCATCTAAATACTTATCTTTCATATCCTGCTCTTCTGAATCCCAGAGAGGAACGAAGGTTGTACGCCATCCTGAAATGCCCAACAAATAATACAAGCGTGGTAATAATAAGCACCTCAAAGGCAAACAAAATTCATTAGAACATTTACAGTGCCAATGTTGCTTCTCTTTTGATAACTTGTGTTCTTTGGTTTCCAAATAAATGTTGTTGTTGTGGTCTTCAGTCCCGAGACTGGTTTGATGCAGCTCTCCATGCTACTGTATCCTGTGCCAGCTTCTTCATGTCCCAGTACCTACTGCAACCTACATCCTTCTGAATCTGCTTGGTGTATTCATCTCTTGGTCTCCCCCTACGATTTTTACCCTCCACGCTGCCCTCCAATACTAAATTGGTGATCCCTTGATGCCTCAGAACATGTCCTACCAACCGATCCCTTCTTCTGGTCAAGTTGTGCCACAGACTTCTGTTCTCCCCAATCCTATTCAATACTTCCTCATTAGTTATGTGATCTACCCATCTAATCTTCAGCATTCTTCTGTAGCACCACATTTCGAAAGCTTCTATTCTCTTCTTGTCCAAACTATTTACCGTCCATGTTTCACTTCCATACATGGCTACACTCCATACAAATACTTTCAGAAATGACTTCCTGACACTTAAATCTATACTCGATGTTAACAAATTTCTCTTCTTCAGAAACGCTTTCCTTGCCATTGCCAGTCTATATTTTATATCCTCTCTACTTCGACGATCATCAGTTATTTTGCTCCCCGAATAGCAAAACTCCTTTACTACTTTAAGTGTCTCATTTCCTAATCTAATTCCCTCAGCATCACCCGACTACATTCCATTATCTTCGTTTTGCTTTTGTTGATGTTCATCTTATATCCTCCCTTCAAGACACCATCCATTCCGTTCAACTGCTCTTCCAAGTCCTTTGCTGTCTCTGACAGAATTACAATGTCATCGGCGAACCTCAAAGTTCTTATTTCTTCTCCATGGATTTTAATACCTACTCCGAATTTTTGTTTTGTTTCTTTTACTGCTTGCTCAATATACAGATTGAATAACATCGGGGAGAGGCTACAACCCTGTCTTACTCCCTTCCCAACCCCTGCTTCCCTTTCATGTCCCTCAACTCTTATAACTGCCATCTAAATAATTGTTGTGAAAAAATGTGGTGCATTACTTTTTGGGTGCTTCCCGTACATGCTGAAATAAGCTTGGTCAACATAGCCGAGAGGACGCGTGTAGTTGCGTCCACGACGAGTTCTTAATAAATGGTACATGGACTTAGTTGGACTGCTCTGTTAAAGGAACTGTAGTGACCACAATATTTTGATTCCTTGCTACATAACAGGAAGTGTGCCAATGACGCGGTATCAAGTTTACATGGTTAATTTTAAAACTGTGCGTGAGAGAGGGAGATAACAGATACACAGCATGGCACACATTTGGTTATGCAAGGCTCTGGGTCGCGTGTTGCAGAGCATTTTGTATAATGACCGTGTTTTGGGACAGGAAGTGAGAGCGAGAGCATTAAGTGCGAACTCGGTTGAGGAGACAGTCACAGGCCTCGAGCCATGTCGACCTTACCAGAAAACTTAACAGAAAAAAAATAATTGTTGATCCTGTAGGAGTAGGTGCCTGTATACAAGATCAGCTGGGCTGGTAACACGGAATGAGGCAGTGCAGGAGATTCTCCAAAGAATGGCCAGTGGTTTTCATAGAGCGAGATACCATTTATAGATGGAAAGTGGTGGTAAGAGACGTGTCTTGCATTACCGAGACGGCTGTCTACGCTGCAGCCTAAGTTCCAGTATGGAGGTAATCTGTGCGTGCTTAGCAAAGCGCTGGCGCAATTCTTCCTCTTATTTCTTCCACACTCGATCGAATACTGTACATTTCTCATCTACCACATGCACTCGAAGCCATTATGAACATACGCAGTTTTACCAGGATTTTTGTGTTCTTAAATTAGATGGGGGCGTTCAGAAAGTAATGCTACTTTCTTTCTCTGCTAATTTTGCTTGAAAAAATGCGACATCGTGGAACAGTTCCGCTCCAGCTCATGAACTTCCGACAGGTGGCGGCGCTATGCGTAACATACAAAATGGCGTCTGTAAAGGGAGTGAGTTCCAAGCAGAGAGCTATGACTAGCGTGACCAGATGAAATTGTTTAAAGAGGAGGACAAACAGCTTCAAAAAGGACAAAGGAAGAAGAGAGGACACATCAAACGGGTCAACTGCAGATGATACCACCAGTCAGCTTTGGACAAGTCACGTGACTGCCGCGAATTACCGGTAGAACTAATAGTTAATTGTTAGTGATGGTCAGGTGGTGATTCCCAGAACAATATTTTTTTATTTTAAATTAAAAAAAAAACATTTTGGTGAGAGTGTGGCATCAATTGCTTTTATATTTAGTTTAAAGATTTAACGAAGACGGCTGCCTAAACGCCACTTCTGATTGGCTACTTTCGTGTGACGTGTCCAAAGCTGACGAGTGGTATCCTCATCTGCAGTATTCCCCATCAAACATACGTTCAGTTTTAATAAATGAGTTTATTATTTATAGACATAACATGCATACATTCTTTCGCGTACAATCCATTGATCTGTAGCTAAAATGATGTCTAACATTATGGAATGCTAATGCTCCTTCTCCAGCAAGAACTCTGTGGCTTATAGAAGTAGATTGTTGTTGTCTCTATCCTAGACATTGAACTGGAAGCCTGAAGGTTTTCTTTTATGCTTCTGAGTGGCAATGTGATGTTAAAGATCTTGGCCACCTGTGCAAGAAATTGTAACATTTCAGTGACAAAGCAACTTGCATTTCGTTTTATAGCGTTCAGGCAGCCAATAAGATTGCTTGTTCCTGCCGGGAATTAAAACTAGTTGTCAGTTGTTACTGATGGTCCCGGTGGTAGTTAACTGAGCAATCTACAAAATTAAAAACATTGATTGTGGTGACTGTGTGGCGTCCATTGTTTTGTTATGTCAACAACACGCAATTGTTTACAAAGTGAAAAACGTAGGACCATTCACCTCCCTTCATTCGACGCACCGCTACCAACATCTACAATTCAAACAGCAGCTGACGACATGTAAACTGCACTTTAACCTTCCGAATACAAATAAATTGAATGACTATGAAACAATTAAATAAAACCATGACAGTTAATTTGTCGAGTTGTTTCTTACCTTTTTTGGCCACTGAGACGTACGTTCCAGCTCCGCATATCTTACATTCCGCCTCAAATTCATTTCTCCCTTTCTTGAAAGCCGGATATTTGCAGGAGAGAACGTCAGAAAATGTACACTTTCGTTTAGGCATAGCCAAATATTTTACGTAACTCACTCGGTTAAAAATTACACTCGCAAATCCAACGTGCACTACAGGAACCCAAGCCAATACAAAGCGAAGATACGAGACGAAAATTTTAAATAATCGATATTTGCACTCGCTTATAGGTCGATCAACGATAACATCGCCGATCCTTGTGCCACCTACTGACACCGCCTTCGTGCGTGTTTATCACTAAGGCTGTGCCAATAGTTGAAGTATTTAAGAAAAGAGCTACAGAACGGGACGAATTGTGAATTTGTATTACACGCAACTTTGCGAAAAAGCCGGACACTGTAAAAATCCGCCCGGACCCCAGACAAAAAGCTAAAAAGGAGGTCATGTCCGGATTAATCCGGACGTTTGGTCACTGAATATTTTTGGCGGAAAACCGGAGCATCGCAGGTATTAGTTAGTAGTGGCTTGCAGAATGTCTACAGAGGCCTGGCAGTAAGAAAAAGCACGCCTGCCGACAGCACACACCTGTGACTCTCACAGTATTGCGACAGCAGACGAATCAGAAGCCGTCCACGGGCTATATAAGGCACAACAGCAGCAGTGAAAAAAGTTGCTCCCGACGATGACAGTGGAGGCTATCGTCGAAAGCTAAAGATTTTATCCCGAACTGATGCAACAAGAAAACTGAGAATGTTGTACTTATTTGATGCATAACGTTTGCGGCATATTATTTTGCTGAATTCCGTTTGGTCACGATTTGTGTGTCAGACATACCGTGAGGGAATATGGTTAGTAAGCGCTGCATGTTGGTTTTTGTGCCCAGCATTCCAAAATTCAGGGTGTACACACAGCCCAGCTATCATTTTCAAAAGGTCATAACTTCTAAACTAAGAGAGATAGCATCGTGGTTTGTTTGCAGAACGTGTAGCATCTCTTTTTTGCCCCTATTGTGGCAGAATATAAACGCTTGCTCCTCTCGTCGCTTTTAGAACACCAAGGCGATATTAGAGTTCTGCCCATGTACGAGTAAGCACTGCACAACTGTTCTCGGTGCTTCACTGACTTGCAGGAAGGGTAGCGATGTCGTTGGCTGATTTTGTGTCGACGCGATCCTTAAAGTAAATCCACATAAAGAATTAAAATGGCGTGACAGGGAAAGAGCGCGGCGGCCATACGATGGAACCATCACGACCCCTCCACCTCTCAGGAAATGTCACTCCGCACATTTACATTCCAATATGGCGGTGCACCATCAAGCTGGAAAGTGATGGACCGCTGCAGCTCTTCGACGTGTAGTAGCAGAAACTGTTCGGGCATACCCGTGTGTAAAAAAAAAATCCGATTTTTCTGCGAAGAAAAATGGACCCCCATCATCCTATCGTGAATTAGGCCACACCAAACACCCGGTGTCGGGCTGTCACGAATGCGTTAGTGTATGTTGTGGATTTTCGGAGACCTAAATCCTAATAACGTGGCCACTATCATTTGCAGAAACTTGGACCGTTGCTTCATCTGAACACGCACTTTTTCAGGTGGTAGTTGTCGGTATCTCTGGAGCCCAGCACGGAACACGCGATTGATTATCGCAGAAGACGATTGTTTGGCTGCAAAGCTCGTGCCATTTGTACTCCGTACGCAAAACGAGGTAACTACATACGTAACACTTTATGGGCAGTTTTTCTTGTTCCTGCAATTGGGCGATGCACAGTGCGTTGACTTCTGGTAGCTGCGTTGGAATGGAGCTTGCACTCTTAACACGTGCTTGAGACACAGAGGAAGGAAGGTCCACCTTGAGAAAGGTATTTGGCTATGCCCGTGCACAGTTTTTGAACCGCATCTGTATGCTTGTTCGTGCCCGCGGTGCCCTCCCATACTGGCGCTGAAGTTCCACAGTACAGTTTTCCTAAATTTGGATTATACATACGAGATGCGTTGCTCCTTCTCTTGGTCCGTCGCCAGTTTCAGCCAAAACTCCAATAAAACACAAAGGAAAACAAAAATTGAGAGCTCCTAAAAGTTTTACAGTAAACGACGATTATTTAATAGTTTCCAAGCTTCATGGATACCGTGTCTGGCTCTCAACGATTTATTAGGGGATTAAGCACTTTGAATCATGTCGCCGGGACATTCCTGTAACTCTGCCATTTGATGGTCATATAGAGCGAAACCCGTTGTGATTTAATAGATGAACCTAAAATAACGAATACGGTATAGATTACGTTGGGGAACTGATGATACGTACTCCAACGTTCATCCCTAATGACAGACGTAGGGAGTGTTTATACTGTCCGTGTGTTTTGTTACTGGGGCACAACGGCCTTTTACGTGGATGACACGTGTTAAAGGTCGTAAACAAATGCGTGCCTGTCTGTGACCTTGCCAGCTGAACTTGGCTTCTGTCACGAATGGGGCGTCGCCCGTCTGATAATCATTTATGACAGGCGCTGCACGTGACACGCTTAATGGAAAAGCACACACTCTGCTGATTAATTCTTTGTTTGAACATCTGGATGTACATGTGATTCAATGACCAACTATCCAAACAACTGATGTTTACATACGAGGTTTACAGATTCTTTCTTGACGAAAAAAGAACCAACAGGATGTAAACTATATTTGTCTCTACATTGGCCTGAACGAGAGCCTCTACAGACACACTATCGAAGTGTTTGATGTGTTGCAATTGGACGCAAGTTCCGTAAACAGTGCCGAAGATTAACTACGCGGTACCTGATTTGGTTATAAAGGGATCAGAGCACTGGTGGTCATTAGACAGCCACAGCCTCGAGCCTTTCTGATGCATCACGTTTTCAAACAATACGCTTCTATCTTTTTCTTCCTCTACCCAGCTTCCATCAGGTCGTCGTGTCGATGGTGCCTTACGTGTTGGAATCGTGCAAACAACGTCCTTGGTCGTTCCAGTACCTATTCACCTGACTACGGGGCCCGCCCATTCCATTTTTCAGTACTTACGGACCTTACACCGTCTCGTCCCATGCTAAGGCGACTGCACACAAAAAGTAGCACAGTGCAAATAGGGATTATATGTTCCAGGTTTCCTGCAGACAATTCTGCAGTGTACGGTTAACAGGCGAGTGGAGTGGGGTGGGGTGGCAACTTGACAAGCACTCGAAAGCTGAAATACGCGAGACCGTGAGACTTTTGTGGACTTAACATCTAAATTTCGCACAGATAAGCCGTCAAATTGTGGGGTATTTGGATCAAATGCAAAGCCGCCTCCAACCGTGGTGAAATGGTCCCAATTTGACCAAACTTCGACGACTCCTTTGACCACCAGCATGGGGCGCGTCCCTCTTGTCTGTTACCTCCTAGAGTTACCGAGCGACGTGGCGCAGTGGTTAGACACTGGACTCGCATTCGGGAAGACGACGGTTCAATCCCGCGTCCGGCTATCCTGATTTAGGTTTTCCGTGATTTCCCTAAATCACTCCAGGCAAATGCCGGGATGGTTCCTCTGAAAGGGCACGGCCGACTTCCCTCCCCATCCTTCCCTAATCCGATGAGACCGGTGACCACGCTGTCTGGTCTCCTTCCTCAAACAACCAAGTTACCTTTCGGCTATTGCTCCGGCAGCTTAACTACAAACTAACTGCCACTTTCCCGGTGAGTGTGAAACCTTCACCAACTTGGCTTCGTGCGATGGCCCGTGTTCACCTTGGACTTAATTCGCTTCCTGAGGGAACTGCTTCAGATACGATCTACCGCTGTAAGTTTCTCGACCTTCGTAGAGAACTTAGCGATAGTACCTTCATGTACACTCGTGGCTATCAAACTGACCGTAGTCGGGTGGGCCATCGCCAATAACACCGACGATTTTCGGTATCGGCTTCCGGAACACTGTCCAGTGTTTACGGCAGAACTCTTCGCCCTGTATCGGGACACGCAATACATCCGGCGACACAGGCTTTTGAAATGTGCCGCCCTCGAGAGCCCGTGTACTGTACACAATCTATCCCTTAGTGCAACGGGTCCAACAAAGCTTCCACTTGCTCGCTCCTGGAGGAACCACTGTGCTAACATAGGTTCCAGGTCACGTCGGTCTGACGGAAAACGCAGCCGCTGACGCTGCTGCCGAGGCCGCAGTCCTACCTCCGCCCGCTAGTTCTTGCGTTCCTTCCGGTGATCTCATTGTTGGCGTCTGTCAGCAGGTGTTGTCACTTTGGCATCACCACTGGTCTTCATAGGAACAACGTCCGGGGAATTAAACTTCTGCCAGCGGATTCGCCGACCTCCTCTCGCCCTCAAGTCGCGGGATCATTTTAGCTAGGTTGCGCATTGGGCACTGTCGTTTTAGCCATCGCCGTTTTAGTGATCCTCCACCAATTTGTGCTCATTGTCATCAACCTTTCACAGTTCATTTCCTAACCGAATGCCCTTTTTTAACCACTTACGTTCTAACCTATGTTTCCCGTCTGAGTTATTGGCCGTTCTAGCGAACGACGTGCGGGCCGTCGTGTTGGCTGTGTGCCAATGGGCCATTCTCTTACAGGTAGTTCATAGTGTTCGAACATAATATATTTTCTAAGATCCTACTGCGTATCGACCTTAATGATATGGACCTCTACTTTAGTGCATATTCCTGCTACCTTACTTGAATATTGGTGTGATCCGTACAACTTCCCAGTATTTTGGTACGGATCTTTGTCTACCGAGCGGTTATATATGTTTGTGATACCGCTGAAGTTGCCTCATCTGTCGGAATCTCAAAGGTAACATAGTAGGTTCTCCGTAATGTTGTTGTTGTTGTTGTTGTCGTCGTCGTCGTCTTCAGTCCTGAGACTGGTTTGATGCAGCTCTCCATGCTACTCCATCCTGTGCCAGCTTCATCATCTCCCAGTACCTACTGCAACCTCCATCCTTCTGAATCTGCTTAGTGTATTCATCTCTTGGTGTCCCTCTACGATTTTTACCCTCCACGCTGCCCTCCAATACTAAATTGGTGATCCCTTGATGCCTCAGAACATGTCCTACCAACCGATCCCTTCTTCTGGTCAAGTTGTGCCACAAACTTCTCTTCTCCCCAATCGTATTCAGTACTTCCTCATTAGTTACGTGATCTACCCACCTAATCTTCAGCATTCTTCTGTAGCACCACATTTCGAAAGCTTCTATTCTCTTCTTGTCCAATCTATTTATCGTCCATGTTTCACTTCCGTGACAAATCTATACTCGATGTTAACAAATTTTTCTTATTCAGAAACGCTTTCCTTGCCATTGCCAGTCTACATTTTATATCCTCTCTACTTCGACCCTCATACGTTATTTTGCCCCCCAAATAGCAAAACTCCTTTACTAGTTTGTGTCTCATTTCCTATCCTAATTCCCTCAGCATCACCCGACTTAATTCGACTACGTTCCATTATCCTCGTTTTGCTTTTGTTGATGTTCATCTTATACCCTCCTTTCAAGACACTGGCCATTCCATTCATCTGCTCTTCCAAGTCCTTTGCTGTCTCTGACAAAATTACAATGTCATCGGCAAACCTCAAAGTTTTTATTTCTTCTCCATGGATTTTAATACCCACTCCGAATTTTTCTTTTGTTTCCTTTACTGTTTGCTCAATATACAGATTGAATAACATCGGGGAGAGGCTACAACCCTGTCTTACTCCCTTCGCAACCACTGCTTCCCTTTCATGCCTCTCGACTCTTGTAACTGCCATCTGGTTTCTGTACAAATTGTAAATAGCCTTTCGCACCCTGTATTTTACCCCTGCCACCTTTAGAATTTGAAAGAGAGTATTCCAGTCATTTAATCATACAGTAAAGCTGCATGCCCTCGGGAAAAATTACGGCCGTAGTTTCCCCTTACTTTCAGCCGTTCGCTGTACCAGCACAGCAAGGCCGTTTCGGTTATTGTTACAAGGCCAGATCAGTCAATCATCCAGACTGTTGCCCTTGCACCTACTGAAAAGGCTGCTGCCCCTCTTCAGGAACCACACGTTTGTCTGGCCTCTCAACAGATACCCCTCCGTTGTGGTTGCACCTGCGGTACGGCTATCTGTATCGCTGAGGCACGCAAGCCTCCCCACCAACGGCAAGGTCCGTTAATAAGAAATCAATTTTATCACGTAACTGGTTTGATACCCTGCATGATCGTACATTCGTTGAAAAGAGCTGGTGTGGTACGTACTCAAACAGGCGACACCGCAGTGTTGTTTAAGTGCCTCGTCGGAACCTCGGAGTGTGGGTGGGTCAGCAACCGTGGGCAGTCCTATCCTATCGACCGCGCAGGGGTCGCTGACCCACGCCAAAACACGTTTTGGCGCTGCCGCCGCCGTGTTTACCCGGTGCGGCCACTTCGCCGTTTCCTTGGCGACACCTGTTCGCCGCCGTCTCTCGTGTTCGGACACCCCGGTCGCTGCGGATAAGCGTGCAGTCTCTGCAGTCAGGCCGTGTTCTCTACGTGTGCCACTGTACCAATCTTTCGTCTGAACAATTTACAAAGGATGAGATTTTCACTCTGCAGCGGAGTGTGCGCTGATATGAAACCTCCTGGCAGATAAAAACTGTGTGCCCGACCGATACTCGAACTCGGGACCTTTGCCTTTCGCGGGAAAGTGCTCTACCAACTGAGCTAACCAAGCACGACTCACGCCCGGCCCTCACAGCTTTACTTTTGCCAGTATCTCGTCTTCTACCCTCCAAACTTTACAGAAGCTCTCTTGCGAACCTTGCAGAACTAACACTCCTGAAAGAAAGGATACTGCGGAGACATGGCTTAGCCACAGCCTGGTAGCTTCGGTAGCTCAGATGGTAGAGCACTTGCCCGCGAAAGGCAAAGGTCCCGAGTTCGAGTCTCGGTCGGGCACACAGTTTTAATCTGCCAGGAAGTTTCAATTTACAAAGGCTTGCCTTACACACTAGACGCAAAATATTACGGCATGCTGACGTATTTGACTGCTAATGCTGCATTCCATTCTCCACATTTTTCGTCTGTGATGATCGCTTGTTTAGATCTGTTTTTCATTTCAGAATTCACTATAATCTGCGACAGATGTCTCTTCGATCATTGTTTCGCCTATGATTGGTACTGACAAATCTTTATGCCGCTGCAACTCTTGATATCCTTGCGCAAAGCGTGTGCTGTCTGCAGGCATTAGCCTTTCAGATTCTCATGGCCCAGTCCATTGAAGAGGGACTCTTAGCAGCTAGTACGAAGGGCGGAGGGGGGGGGGGGGGCGCTTTAGACAGTTACGCATTTCGCTCCACGCTAAGACCGTGCGCAACAAGTGGCATATTAGATTTCCTGCAGGCACAGTTCCAAGCAATTGTTCACCAAAGTTAAAGTACGCAGGACAGTAAGATTCTTATAGGCGAAACATACAAAGCGCACATACTCATCGTGAAATTCTGACGGTATATTGGACATAATGCAATGTTTTCTAGCTGTAGTGGAAAGGTGCCAACAATCTGACACACGCTGCACACATGTGGGCGATGCTGATCAGGAAGGAAGGCCATCGACATCTACTAGACAACAATATGCAGGTAATCGAGCCACTGATTCGCAAACTTCCCAGCCATGAGGACGATCACGCAGCGACTCTTGAATTTCAGCATCACCAAGCAGAGGATTTCTGCGAGGAATTACGAGTGGCACAACGTTCCGACCAACGTCGACGGCGGCTCGTTGGCTGCGTCATTATCAAGAGTAGTGCAGAATCAATAAGTTATCCTGCAATAATGTGTAACTTAATTTTTAAAGACCCCACTTACGTTCGCGAAACCAGTGCGCAAAATGTGGAATTTGGCCATCAGTCTAAGTTTGCGTCCCTACCAGATGGAGGGCAACAGGCAGGTTCCATGTTCCTAGAAATTGACACTGTGCCCACCAGCGATTGTCCAAGGTCCTAGCATACAGCTTAGGTTCACAAACACGAGTGATTCAATTTTTTTTTTACTAAGAGAACCCAGTGTGTGGTCCTCGACAGCGAATGTTCATCAGAGACAGAGGGCATCGTCAGCCGTGTCCCGGGAACATGTGAAAGGACAACTTTCACTCTGTATACACAAATGACCTGACGGACAGAGTAAGAAGTCATTTACGTCTGTTTGCTGATGACACTGTGACGTAAAGGAAGGTTCGTCGTTGATTGACTGTAGGAGGATACAAGATGACTTAGACAAAATTTCTAGTCGGTGTGGTGAATGGCAGGTTGCTCTAAATGTAGGAAAACGTACCGAGGAGATTAAATTCTTTATTTCGTTCGTCTCAGGTGCATTGATAAATTCTGCTGCAATGTGTTACTGATGCTGGGTTGACACGCCCATTCTCAAACGACACACCTAAAAGTGCATGCCTTACATTAAAGTGTACAAAGAGTATGTATGTCCGTATTAGAGGTACTAATATCCTCATAGACATACCGTGCTATTAATGACAATTATTCATACAGTATGGTGCCAATGGCATGAACAACTTCTGTACAGCCAAATGCATAGTGGGCAACAACACCCTCATTAATCTTAGCTTAGCCGCGCGGAGTGGCCGCGAGGTTTGAGGCGCCATGTCACGGACTGCGCGGCCCCTCCCGCCGGAGGTTAGAGTCCTCCCTCGGGCATGGGTGTGTGTTGTTCTTAGTATAAATTAAAGTAGGTTTAAGTAGTGTGTAATTCCAGGGACCGATGACCTGAGCAGTTTGCTCCCTTAAGAACTCACACATTTGAAATTTTTTTATCTTAGCCTATGTTTACGTTGCGGACAGATTCAACCAGACTGTCAAATACTACGTACAGTAATAAACAGGGCACCTTTGTAGGTGTCACCCTCATACAGTACGTACCCGCATGCGCATATGGCTGCCTATTAGTTTTCTATGGCGCTGGCGCAACCGTTTTTATTATTAAGATATTTAAAAGTAATGAAATATCAAATCTACATTATCGAAAATGTTGAAAACTTTGTTTCACAAAATAAAGTAGCATCCACATGAAAATCTGTTTTATATTACTGGAAATGTTAACGTTTTTTATACGAAACAACAAAACGTTCAAAGGGAACGTACAAAGCTACGAAGCGATGGCGTAACACGCCACCCTATATACAACCTTGTATTTTTCTAGCGTAGCTTAGAATTTTATCCGAATTTGACGCGCAAAGCGAACCGAGAAATTTTTATGCAAGGACTCCTTCGCAATTAACTTAGTAGCCACACGGTGAAATTTGTCCAGGTTACGAATGTAGTCCGTCGGAAAGTTGTATAGAGAGCGGTTGTCGTGTCAGTGGAGTCACGCATACTTACGTGAGTGAATATGTGGGAAATGTTTCTCTAATGTGCCAAATCATCCGCTACCTCTTCATGTGGCATGAGCACCACTGGATTCTCTCCCCAGTATGCGCAATCAGTTTGGTTTTTTGTAACTTGTCGCTTCTGTTCCAAACGCCAATCACAACCATCAGTTCCGACGTAACGTTCGTTTGAGGTGTACGCATGAGCCTATACAGCTCCGTAAGGGCGTGGATCTATTTACACTCTGTTGGACCATACGGCAACGTGCTCTCAAATGATAGAATGTCAGAACTTGTCACGTTGTTAACACGTAATGACAAACGAGAAATCGGGTCTAGATCGCCCATGCTGTGCTCCGCATGAGCAATTTAGCCCAAGACGCAGTGTATCACCTGTCCTACGCCATTTTCCCAACTCGACTTCGCAACGATGTTATTGAGCAATGGCAGACAACTGTGACGTCAAATTATGATCGCCAAAATAGAACCGTTACACGGTATTACAGTGTGCATAACAGGATGGGGTGCCGTTATGCTCGGGAACGCGCGTCAAAGCTCTGCCGCTTGCTGATGGTAGCCATCTTAGTTGCAAGACTGGAGTTGTATCACCCTGAAAAAATCCAGTCTTTAGGGGGAAGAGAGAACAAAGTGTGCATCAAACCAAACAGGGCTAATTGTAACGTAAAAATGCGAACACTAGGACTCACGCTAGTTTTGGACATCGCGAGCGACATTGCCATTTTGTCAGATGTGGCTTTTGGTTGATTGTTGTGAACGGGCAAGGTTTCCTCTCTTATACCCACAGAACGGCATCCGTGTGCCTGCATTACGTCACGAGACAGTGTTACTCCTCTATCTTTCCCTCGTCAGGTGCACGCTTCCATGGATTGCTAAGTGCGTAGTCGATGTCGCTATTGAAGTTCTTTTCGCGAAGTCTAATTTCAACAGCTTCTTTTACCAGAATGCCGTCATTTCGAAGCGTAAGCAATTATGCCACTTAACAGGTTGTTGTCTGCCACCGCTGATTTATCCAAATGCCTACATTTAAGGTGACTTTGACGTTCAGCACTACGACCGACAACCGTCCGTTTAGACTGGCCCAAATAATTTGTGTCACACCCGCAAGCAATGTTACAAACTGCCGGGAATCTCAGGACCATCAACGGGCCGCAACATTTAACTTTCACGGGTGGCCGGAAGATTGATGTCAATTGTTGCGTATTTACGACTCCACCTACCTTGCTTGTTGTTGCACCGCTACGCCGTTCAAACAAGCAAAGAGGAACATCACTCTGCGCCAACTTCAGGGGACTGTCTGGAAAGTACATGAGTGCGCTTTGAGTCACGACTATAAATTGTCTGTTGCAAAATCACAAGTTGTGCATTTTTGCGGTGTACTTGCATCCAGAAATTTATCTTGGTGGCCAGTTACTTGAAGTCGTTGAAACTTTTCAATTCTTCGGTATTTTATTTGCTAACAAGCTAACTTGGCTGCCACATGTCCGCCAGCTTGCAACTTGCATGAAAAAGCTGAATGCTTTCCGTTTTTTTAGTAACATCTCGTGGGACGCGGGCCGCATAGTTCTTCTGACACTTTACAAAGTGCTGACTTTATCTCGCTTGAACTCTGGATGTTGCCTATGGGTCGGTAGCACCTTTCGTACTGAGCTTGCTGGAGCCTGTTCACCACAATGGCGTACGGATGGCAATGGGGAGTCTTCCGTGCGAGCTCTGTTGAGAGCCCCCTGGCAGAAGCCGCTGTCCCATCACTGCGGATTAGATGAGAGCGGTTTCTGGCTAATTATGCAGTCAGAATCTGTCAGATGACTACTGTATCATGTCACTCAACTCCGTTCCACAACCAAAAGTTTCGCGCAACACCAGAAACTGGGTAGACCCGTTGGGGTTCGACTCGATACTCTACTGAAGGACCTCCAACAGCCTCTTGCAGTCCTTGTTCCTAGGACTCCCTCTCGACATCCACCCTGGTCTGTACCCTGTCCTGTGGTACATATGGACCTCTTTTGTGGCCCCAAAAATGTCGCTGATCCTACCCTTCTCAGACACCTGTTTCGTTCCATCCTCCACGATTATTTTAATTCAGTATGCATCTACACGGATCAAAAGTCAAGGACAGGATCGGTTACACTTTTGCACATGCAAAGCACTCATTGCCGAGCGCCTGCAGTGGATACACTGCAGAGTTGGTTGCCATATCTCAGGCTTGGCGGTACGTCAGATTCCTTGCCTGATTTGTAGCGAATGCACGAGTTGCTGAA
This sequence comes from Schistocerca cancellata, assembly GCF_023864275.1. NCBI lineage: Eukaryota > Metazoa > Arthropoda > Insecta > Orthoptera > Acrididae > Schistocerca > Schistocerca cancellata. The sequence goes on along the minus strand of NC_064628.1, from coordinate 12,996,280 downwards.
AAGGCAAATCCCTCTGCTGTCCCAAAAAATCTTTCTGTCCCAAACACCCAAGACAGAATGGTTGACCTCTACAGCTCGGGAAAGGCAGCGACCTTCATCTGGACACCAAGTCGCATAGGCAGTCCAGGAAATGAACTTGTCAGCCGTCTAGCTGAAGACGCCGAACGGGACTTGACGTCGGAATACCTGGCCCAGACCTACGATCGCAACTTCGACGCAATGTTTTGAGATTCTGGGTATAGGAATGGCGGGCTACTACGACCCAAAACAAGTTAAGAGCAGTCAAGAAGTCCTACATCTACATGACTACTCTGCTATTCACAATTAAGTGCTTGGCAGAGGGTTCATCGAACCACAATCATACTATCTCTCTACCATTCCACTCCCGAACAGCGCGCTGGAAAAACGAACACCTAAACCTTTCTGTTCGAGCTCTGATTTCTCTTATTTTATTTTGATGATCATTCGTACCTATGTAGGTTGGGCTCAACAAAATATTTTCGCATTCGGAAGAGAAAGTTGGTGACTGAAATTTCGTAAATAGATCTCGCCGCGACGAAAAACGTCTTTGCTTTAATGACTTCCATCCCAATTCGCGTATCATATCTGCAACACTCTCTCCCCTATTACGTGATAATACAAAACGAGCTGCCCTTTTTTTGCACCCTTTCGATGTCCTCCGTCAGTCCCACCTGGTAAGGATCCCACACCGCGCACCAATATTCTAACAGAGGACGAACGAGTGTAGTGTAAGCTGTCTCTTTAATGGACTTGTTGTATCTTCTAAGTGTCCTGCCAATGAAACGCAACCTTTTACTCGCCTTCCCCACAATATTATCTATGTGGTCTTTCCAACTGAAGTTGTTCGTAATTTTAACACCCAGGTACTTAGTTGAATTGACAGCCTTGAGAATTGTGCTATGTATCGAGTAATCGAATTCCAACGGATTTCTTTTGGAACTCGTGTGGATCACCTCACACTTTTCGTTATTTAGCGTCAACTGCCACCTGCCACACCATACAGCAATCTTTTCTAAATCGCTTTGCAACTGATACTGGTCTTCGGGTGACCTTACTAGACGGTAAATTACAGTATCATCTGCGAACAACCTAAGAGAACTGCTCAGATTGTCACCCAGGTCATTTATATAGATCAGGAACAGCAGAGGTCCCAGGACGCTTCCCTGGGGAACACTTGATATCACTTCAGTTTTACTCGATGATTTGCCGTCTATTACTACGAACTGCGACCTTCCTGACAGGAAATCACGAATCCAGTCACACAACTGAGACGATACCCCATAGGCCCGCAGCTCTATTAGAAGTCGCTTGTGAGGAACGGTGTCAAAAGCTTCCCGGAAATCTAGAAATACGGAATCAACTTGAGATCCCCTGTCGATAGCGGCCATTAGTTCGTGCGAATAAAGAGCTAGCTGTGTTGCACAAGAACGATGTTTTCTGACCCATGCTGATTACGTATCAATAGATCGTTCCCTTCGAGGTGATTCATAATGTTTGAATACAGTATATGCTCCAAAACTCTACTGCAAACCGACGTCAATGATATAGGTCTGTAGTTAGATGGATTACTCCTACTACCCTTCTTAAACACTGGTGCGACCTGCGCAATTTTCCAATCTGTAGGTACCGATCTATCGGTGAGCGAGCGGTTGTATATGATTGCTAAGTAGGGAGCTATTGTATCAATCTGAAAGGAACCTAATCGGTATACAATCTGGACCTGAAGACTTGCCCGTATCAAGCGATATGAGTTGCTTCGCAACCCCTAAGGTATCTACTTCTAAGAAACTCAAGCTAGCAGCTGTTCGTGTTTCAAATTCTGGAATGTTCCATTCGTCTTCCCTGGTGAAGGAATTTCGGAAAACTGCGTTCAATAACTCCGCTTTTGAAACTTCCTGACAGATTAAAACTGTGTGCCCGACCGAGACTCGAACTCGGGACCTTTGCCTTTCGCGGGCAAGTACTGGCAGAAGTAAAGCTGTGAGTACCGGACGTGAGTCGTGCTTCGGTAGCTCAGTTGGTAGAGCACTTGCCCGCGAAAGGCAAAGGTCCCGAGTTCGAGTCTCGGTCGGGCACACAGTTTTAATCTGCCAGGAAGTTTCATATCAGCGCACACTCCGCTGCAGAGTGAAAATCTCATTCTGGAACTCCGCTTTTAGCGGCACAGTCGTCGGCACTGCGCAGTGAAGTTATTGACTGCGTCTTGCCGCTTGTGTACTTTACATACGAGCAGAATTTCTTCGGATTTTCTACAAAATTTCGAGACAATGTTTCGTTGTGGAACCTATTAAAAGCATCTCGCAATGAAGTCCGTGCCATATTTCGCGCGTCTGTAAATTTTAGCTAATCTTCAGGATTTCGCGTTCTTCTGAACTTCGCATGCTTTTTCCGTTGCCTCTGCAACAGCGTTCGGACCTGTTTTGTGTACCATGGGGGATCAGTTCCATCTCTTACAAATTTATGAGGTATGAATCTCTCAATTGCTGTTGCTACTATATCTTTGAATTTGAGCCACATCTCGTCTACATTTGCATAGTCAGTTCGGAAGGAATGGAGATTGTCTCTTAGGAAAGCTTCTATGACACTTTATCCGCTTTTTTAAATAAAATTATTTTGCGTTTCTTTCTGGTGGATTTGGAAGAAACGGTATTGAGCCTAGCTACAACGACCTTGTGATCACTAATCCCTGTATCAGTCATGATGCTCTCTATTAGCTCTGGATTGTTTGTGGCTAAGAGGTCAAGTGTGTTTTCGCAACCATTTACAATTCGCGTGGGTTCGTGGACTAACTGCTCGAAATAATTTTCGGAGAAAGCATTTAGGAGAATCTCGGAAGACTTTTTCTGCCTACAACCGGTTTTGAACAAGTATTTTTGCCAACATATCGAGGGAAGGTTGAAGTCCCCACCAACTATAACCGTATGAGTGGGGTATTTATTTGTTACGAGACTCAGATTTTCTCTGAACTGTTCAGCAACTACATCATCGGAGTCTGGGGGTCGGTAGAAGGAGCCAATTATTAACTTAGTTCGGCTGTTAAGTATAACCTCCACCCATACCAATTCGCACGGAGTATCTACTTAGACTTCACTACAAGATAAACCACTACTGACAGACACAAACACTCCACCACCAATTCTGCCTAATCTATCTTTCCTGAACACCGTCTGAGACTTCGTAAAAATTTCTGCAGAACTTATTTCAGGCTTTAGCCAGCTTTCTGTACCTATAACGATTTCAGCTTCTATGCTTTCTATCAGCGCTTGAAGCTCAGGGACTTTCCCAGCACAACTACAACAATTTACAACTACAATTCCGACTGTTCCTTGATCAAAGCACGTCTTGTATTTGGCATGCACCCTTTGAGATTGCAGCCCACCCCGTACTTTCCCGAGGCCTCCTAACCTAAAAAAAGCGCCCAGTCCACGCCACACAGCCTCCGCTACCCGTGTAGCCGCCAGCTGAGTGTAGTGAACTCCTGACCTATTCAGCGGAACCAGAAACACCACCACTCTACGGCGCAAGTCGAGGAATCTGCAGCCAACACGGTCACAAAACCGTCTGAGCCTCTGATTCAGACCCTCCACCCGGCTCTGCACCAAAGGTCCGCAGTCGGTTCTGTCAACGACGCTGCAGATGGTGAGCTCTGCCTTCATCTCGTAAGCAAGACCGGCAGCCTTCACCAAATCAGATAGCCGCTGGAATCCAGAGATAATCTCCTCAGATCCAAAGCGACACACGACATTAGTGCCGACATGTGCCACCACCTGCAGCTGGTTGCACCACCCTGTGCTCTTCATGGCATGCACACGGAGTGCACACTGGATTTCTTCCACTCCTTAGCCGCCATATCCCTTAAGGGGCCCCATTACGCGCCTAACATTGGAGCTCCCAACTACCACACCTAAGGTGCGACGTACATCTTTCTAGGCCTGCTACTGTGTTGTGCCGACTGCGCATTGGCCACACGACTCACCTACCAGTTCCTTGTGCGTCGTGCTCTCTGCGACTGCGTCAGTCCACTGACGACAGATCACGTTCTCGCGTGCGCCCCGCTGGCCGAGCTGCGGCACGCCCTCAGCTTGCTTGTCTCACCGCCTCAGGTGCTTCTGGACGAAGGGACAGCTTCTGCCAAAGTGTTGAATTTCCTAGGGAAACCCGATTTTACAATAAACTATAATACTCGTCCACTTTCAGTGTTTAGGGGTAGTTGTGGGGGGGGGGGGAGGGAGAGAGACAGACTCCCCCTGCAATGGGTACCCCCCCCCCCACCTCCAAATCACCGCAGGTTACTTTCGCCGCCCCTCGCCTTATTGTGCCTTTAGACTCTCTTGTGCACGACGCTGCCTCGGCTACCTCAGCTTTCTTTCACCTATCGTGTTAAGGGGCTCCGGAACGCCCTATACTTGCAATGTTAAAATAACGCTTATAAATTACATCTTTCCTCACAAAGTATTTGAGGTAGGAAGTTGAACTTATTACAGATTATTTATTGGAATATGGGCTACAACTTAACACAGGGATTTTACAAAATTTTAGGTCAGTTATTAAAGATGATTTTTTCAACTGTAATGAAAATTCACATCTTTTTTTTGCAATTTTTTATTTATATATGCAAAAATATACAGTTTTTTGGAAAAAGGCTGTGTTAAATTTTGGAGAAGGTACTGTGTAACATTTACCGAAAGTTTGAAACAAATATGTTTGGAAGATCCTTAGAAAACATGTAATTAGTATGAGAAAATAAAAGTTTTGGGAATCGAGCGGCAAAGATTGGATTAACTTTTTAGTGCATTCCAGGTCCATAGGATGGATTATCTTCATCCTCTGCAAACTCCTCCTCCAGCTTCCTCTTGTTCCTCCTCCTGTTTACTCTTGCTTGTATTTCTAGACTCTTTACAGCCCTGTCTGCAGCCCGAAGGCGTTCCTTGTCTAAAGCAAGCATCGCTCGTACCATGTTAGAACCTATCGTCTTTATTGTTTACAGTAATAACACATACCTTTGGCTTTCCAACATTTCTCCTTTTCTTAAAAGCCTTCATAGGATTTCTAATAACTTTACTTTTACTCATTATTATACTTCAACAAAACAGAGACTCAAGAAACAGAATTAATTACGAATATTTTCGAGATAACGACAGAGTAAATAAACATGAAACAATCGACAATCACACCAGCGATATATATCGAACCATCACAGGTTAGCCACAACACATACTTTATCTCACGATACTAAAATGTACCTGATGAACACGGACGTTAATAATAACACCATTTGACAGCAGTTTAACAGCGCCACAGTGGGTCACGCCCATACAGAACACATTTCAAAAAAAATTTAAAAATAGATGTAGTCTTCGGAATTGAATAAATTATATATCTATTAAAAGGTAATAATCTGCAGATTCAGAAAACGCAAAAAAGTAAAAATTGAACTTATCATGATTTTGAGCCTTTCCGGAGCCCCTTAAGACTGCTCTCACGCCACTTTCAAACTCTTTGACTTGATTATATTGTTGGAACGGCCAAGTCCCCACGTTTCACTTGTTTAACTTTTTGCGTGCTTCACGAAATGGAGGGACTGATGAGCCAGTGGTTTTGTCCCATTAAATAAATAATATCATCATACAATATCCACGCCCAAAGAACGTCATACTACAAGCAGTGCACGAGATCCTTTTTACCGCCGTTCGGTTTAGAACTGACGATATATTGTACCAACACTTGAGTACCAGTAGGAATGAGTCAGTGGTGCAGGTTTACAGTGAGTACTACCAGGTTTATAGCGGCGGCATCTGGGTCACTGCGAGCTGTAGATAAGAAGCGGACCACTGCGGGTGTGCCGTTTCCTCCCACATACACGGGACACCTGTACGAGACATACTTCGGGCGACAAGTTCGCTGAAAAGCCCTACTAGATGTAAATCGAATGGAAAAAGGCATTGCACGCACCAGAAATTTCTAGTAATCTTAGCTGATAACTATGTAAGGCGGAAGAGCCCTGCTTTCATATGTTACTCTTTATCATGAAACGCGTCTTACCCAGGGTGTGCCAGAAGTGCTTGACGGTTTTGAAAATAAAACAATAATGCAGAGGAAAGTGTAAATACTTATTTTTTGCTAAAGATACATTCTCTTTTTTATGGAGGATTAGTGTGTATCGGTATTTAATGAAAATAACATTAGGTAATGTGTCCGTACGTGTACACACACACACACACACACACACACACAATTCTGAAGGCTAACGCCTACTTGACGCAATCACTCGTCATTGTCTTTTCGTTTTAGTTCCACATAGTGGCACCCTATCCTCTTCTCGATGTCTTCCAAATACTTTATCCTATACCTTCCTCTTACTTTCTTTCCCAGAACTTTCCCTTCCAGAATATTAATGACGCTGTTGTCTGACACGATAAAGTTTCTCTTTTTCCCATTTCCTTCAACAATTTTCTCTCTTCGTTGGCTTCCCTTGAGCTCTAAAAGTTTTTCTTTCCGTCCAATTCCTTCTTGTCATTTTCCACCTTATTCACTTTTCAGGAGCTTACAGTCTATTCCTTTCCAACCTACCCACAGTCCAACTTGCCCTTCCAAAAAGCAGTGTACTTCACGCAAAAGGTTTGCAGAGGTCTGTGTTCATATGTTTTTCTTAGTCATGAATGCCTGCTTTGCCAATGTTGCCGTTCGCTCCCGTTCAGCGTCTACTGTCCTCTGTGATTAGCGAGCTAACAAAATTGTTTCACCAGGTCAGTTCTGACGATAATTTTAATATTGGTTTTAATTCCTCCCATACTTCTCCGTGCTACCATTACCTTTGTTTTTTACCCGTTTGTTCACTTGTAATTTCCATAGTTCGTTTCTGATAGGACTGGCAACATAGTTCTTTTTCGGAGTGGGCAACTATCGCGATGTCAACAGCTCCTTTTCTAATCTTGGCCTCTTCCTCTATGTTACGGGTTTATTTTTGTGCTTTGATTCTGATACCCCCCCCCCCCATGAACCACGGACCTTGGCGTTGGTGGGGAGGCTTGCGTGCCCCAACGATACAGATGGCCGTACCGTAGGTACAACCACAATGGAGGGGTATTTGTTGAGAGGTAAAATAGTCCCCCATTCTGATCTCCGGGCGGGGACTACTCAGGAGGACGTTGTTATCAGGAGAAAGAAAACTGGCGTTCTACGGATCGGAGCGTGGAATGTCAGATCCCTTAATCGGGCAGGTAGGTTAGAAAATTTAAAAAGGGAAATGGATAGGTTAGATATAGTAGGAATTAGTGAAGTTCGGTGGCAGGAGGAACAAGACTTCTGGTCAGGTGAATACAGGGTTATAAATACAAAATCAAATAGGGGTAATGCAGGAGTAGATTTAATAATGAATAAAAAAAAATAAGAGTGCGGGTAAGTTACTACAAACAGCATAGTGAATGCCTTATTGTGTCCAAGATAGATACGAAGCCCACGCCTACTACAGTAATACAAGTTTATAAACCAACTACCTCTGCAGATGATGAAGAAATTTATGAAATGTGTGATGAGATAAAAGAAATTATTCAGGTAGTGAAGGGAGATGAAAATTTAATAGTCATGGGTGACTGGAATTCAAGCGTAGGAAAAGGCAGAGAAGGAGACATAGTAGGTGAATATGGATTGGGGCTAAGAAATGAAAGAGGAAGCCGTCTCTTACAATTTTGCGCAGAGCATAACTCAATCATAGCTAACACCTGGTTTAAGAATCATGAAAGAAGGTTGTATACATGGAAGAACCCTGGAGATACTAAAAGGTATCGGATTATATAATGGTAAGACAGAGCTATAGGAACCAGGTTTTAAATTGTAAGACATTTCCAGGGGCAGATGTGGACTCTGACCACAATCTATTGGTTATGAACTGTAGATTAAAACTGAAGAAACTGCAAAAAGGTGGGAATTTAAGGAGATGGGACCTGGATAAACTGAAAGAACCAGACGTTGTACAGAGTTTCAGGGAGAGAATAAGGGAACAACTGACAGGAATGGGGGAAAGAAATACAGTAGAAGAACAAAGAGTAGCTTTGAGGGATGAAGTAGTGAAGGCAGCAGAGGATCAAGTAGGTAAAAATACGAGGGCTAGTAGAAATCCTTGGGTAACAGAAGAAATATTGAATTTAATTGATGAAAGGAGAAAATATAAAAATGCAGTAAATGCAGCAGGCAAAAAGGAATACAAAAGTCTCAAGAATGATATCGACAGGAAGTGCAAAATGGCTAAGCAGGGATGGCTAGAGGACAAATGTAAGGATGTAGAGGCTTATCTCACTAGGGGTAAGATAGATACTGCGTATAGGAAAATTAGAGAGACCTTTGGAGAAAGGAGAACCACTTGCATGAATATCAAGAGCTTTGATGGAAACCCAGTTCTAAGCAAAGAAGGGAAAGCAGAAAGGTGGAAGGAGTAAATAGTCTATACAAGGGCGATGTTCTTGAGGACAATATTATGGAAATGGAAGAGGATGTAGATCAAGATGAAATGGGAGATATGTTACTGTGTGAAGAGTTTGACAGAGCACTGAAAGACCCGAGTCGAAACAAGGCCCCGGACGTAGACAACACTCCATTAGAACTACTGACAGCCTTGGGAGAACCAGTTCTGACGAAACTCTACCATCTGGCGAGCAAGATGTATGAGACAGACGAAATACCCTCACACTTCAAGAAGAATACAATAATTCCAATCCCAAAGAAAGCAGGTGTTAACAAATGTTAAAATTACCGAACTATCAGTTTAATAAGCCACAGCTGCAAAATACTAACACGAATTCTTTACAGTCGAATGGAAAAACTGATAGAAGCCGACCTCGGGGAAGATCAGTTTGGATTCCGTAGAAATACTGGAACACGTGAGACAATACTGACCCTACGACTTACCTTAGAAGAAAGATTAAGGAAAGGCAAATCTACGTTTCTACTATTTGTAGACTTAGAGAAAGCTTTTGACAATGTTGGTTGGAATACTCTCTTTCAAATTCTGAAGGTGGCAGGGGTAAAATACAGAGAGCGAAAGGCTATTTACAATTTGTACAGAAACCAGATGGCAGTTATAAGAGTCGAGGGTCATGAAAGAGAAGCAGTTGTTGAGAAGGGAGTAAGACAGGGTTGTAGCCTATCCCCGATGTTATTCAATCTTTATATAGAGCAAGCAGTGATAGAAACAAAAGAAAAATTCGGAGTAGGTATTAAAATCCATGGAGAAGAAATAAAAACTTTGAGGTTCGCCAATGACATTGTAATTCTGTCAGAGACAGCAAAGGACTTGGAAGAGCAGTCGAACGGAATGGATAGTGTCTTGAAAGGAGGATACAATATGAACATCATCAGAAGCAAAACGAGGATAATCGAATGTAGTCGAATTAAGTCGGGTGATGCTGAGGGAACTAGATTAGGAAATGAGACACTTAAAGTAGTAAAGGAGTTTTGCTATTTGGGGAGCAAAATAACTGATGATGGTCGAAGTAGAGAGGATATAAAACGTAGACTGGCAATGGCAAGGAGAGCGTTTCTGAAGAAGAGAAATTTGTTAACATCGAGTATAGATTTATGTGTCAGGAACTCATTTCTGAAAGTATTTGTATGGAGTGAAGCCATGTATGGAAGTGAAACATGGACGATAAATAGTTTGGACGACAAGAGAATGGAAGCTTTCGAAATGTGGTGCTACAGAAGAATGCTGAAGATTAGATGGGTAGATCACATAACTAATGAGGAGGTATTGAATAGAATTGGGGAGGAGCTTGTGGCACAACTTGACTAGAAGAAGGGATCGGTTGGTAGGACATGTTCTGAGACTTCGTGGGATCTCCAATTTTAGTATTGGAGGGCAGCGTGGAGGGTAAAAATCGTAGGGGGAGACCAAGAGATGAATACACTAAGCAGATTCAGAAGGATTTAGGCTGCAGTAGGTACTGGGAGATGAAGAAGCTTGCACAGGATAGAGTAGCATGGAGAACTGCATCAAACCAGTGTCAGGACTGAAGACGACGACAACAACAACAACAGTTGAGTAATTATTCTTCTGTGCTCCCAGTTTAGTCGTATTCTTTCATAGTTCTAAAGAGAAACATTCCGTTCACATTGTTAAAAGCTTTGTCTAAGTCAATAAAGATAAGGTTAAGTTCTTCTATTCACATCTTCCCTTCTCTCCAGTAACACGTGCAAGGCCAAAATTGTTTCTCTTGTTGCTCTTCTTTCTTTAGATCTAAATTGGTCTTCCCCAATATACTTACCTAATTTTCACGTGGACAACATCTGCCACACCAGGTTAACTCATAGTTTTCTTTTATGTAACGACCCCCCCCCCCCCCCACACACACACACACACATTGTGGAGCCTTTGTTGACAGTAGTTCATATCTTGGTGGAATGCCCTCTCCTTTTGGCCTCCATGTTAAGTGGGGACTAGGACTAATTGCCTCTGATATTGGCGGACATTTCACGTATGGTTGAACTGGTCCTCAGGTTTCTCTGTGAAAATGGTTTTCATTCTCAGTTACAAGGTTTTAATCTACCCCCAGAGCAGGGGTAGGTTGGTTGGGGGTGGGGTGTCCACCGCTATATACTAGATCTGTGGACTCCCCGACCAGGAAACTTTCATCCCTCTTTTGCTCTGTTTTGATCGGTTGTTTCCCTCGTTTCTGCAGCACTCAATTTTCTGTTCTGGGTATCCAACTTTGAATAGCAGGGTCTCTTGATTGTAATGGATCAGGGATAGGACAACTGTGGTCGACGTTCCCTGTCGCGCGCAGCGCTCCAGCAACACCCACCTGCTGGCTTCCCTATTTCTTTCATCTTGCTGTTTTTATTGATGCTACAAAATACGTCCATTAAACTTTTAGCCTTCTCGCTTTTACTGTTGCTGACTAAAACAGAAAACGTTGGCGGTGGATGTCCCCACTTCCGGATGTACCATTCTTGGATCGAGGAACTAATGACCTCATTGTTAGGTTTCTTACCTCCACCTCAATTCAGTCAATCAATCAGCTTATCTAATTTTACTTTCACCCTGATTTTGACTGTCAGTCAGTATTTTGGAGGTGTGTGATACCATTGCTAGTGTTCCGTAATTGATGCATTCAACTTCCTTTCCTACTGTATGTATGGCAATGGTTTCGCATTGTGCGAAGTCTTGTAGCGTGTTTGCTCTTTTGTAGCAGTGCCCACCGTGTGGAAAAACATAATGTAGCCGCAACATGCCATTCGGAATCTCCGGAATCCACGAGGAATTCGATCTTCTAGCTCGGCGATACTGGCTGGGCATCACTTGTTAACTTCATGTTTTGGTCACTATTGGGTCGGACGAACGAGCAGACCAGTTGTCCCCAAAGCGATAAATGACTCGGCGTGGTAACATTTCATTCAGGACTTCCATGGAAAGACCTGAAGTATGGGATGTCGCTCCATCTAACCATAGGTGACGGTGGAGATTGACATCATATGCAGAAATGTCTGGAACTTGGCTGTGAAGCGTTCAGAACTTGTTACAGTAATACCTTAATTTCGAAAAGAATGCGAACCGACAATGCGCTCGGAAGGAATGCCACATAATGCTGCCACTTTCGCACTAAGCATAGGACGCTGCACCGATTCACACTGGTTGTGTGCGGCCCAGAACCATCAGTTCTGTTTACGTACACAGCCAATCGGAAATGGGCCTTATCTGGCATTGGTAGCCTGTTCATCATATTCCTTCCAGTGGACAACTTGCATCTTGTGTGCATGGGGAGTGAAGACCTTTGTTCAGGATGCGGCGAACGCTGGTATCCGCCATCTGCACTGCAATAAAATAGTGCACTAGTGGCTAGTTACCATACACAGCAAAATGCTTCTTCTGTGTTGACTGATCAAGAAATACATCATAAAACTGAACATACAATGTTTGTTTGCATGGCCATCTTATGCAGCAGCTGTCATCAATTAATATTTTTTACTTACAGTAAGCCCAACAAGGAAAAAATCAATAGTAACTGAACAGAATGCTTCCTCGTGCTCATATCTTCAGCTTTGCCAAGTTTAGGTCATGACCTCATTATACATCAAAGCAAGTTACATCAATTCAACAACCTTCTAAAACATAAAGATCACATTGGCTTAGTTGGTTGCAACAAAGGTATTGTGGAGAAATTTAATGAACAGATGAGTCTCACCGTTTTTATCTGTGCAGATTGCAAGCACCAGCGCAAGTAAAACGTGTAAGACACATAAGTCTCGTGCGGCGGCGCGGTTCTTTCCGTCCCTTTACGACCTACCTGTGAACATAGTCTCAGCAGATCATCAGTAGGGAAGCCGAGCGAAACCTACTGTACTTCGACGTGAACCAGGCTGCAATTAAAGTCACTAATCTACGTTTCGGGAGAAAGTTTTCACGCGAAATGAAAGGTTGGAAATTCTGTCCTCAATTAATATATTCTGAAACTTAGGTGAACAAGTACCACTGCCAAGCCTGTGCTAGTCTTAACACAGTCACTCACAATCCCTTTCACTCACGTTAGCAAGTTTATGGTGTTGCATTTCCCGAAAACGCAATAGCTACAAAAATACTGATTGTTTTTGATTGAGAATGCTCACCAAATATTAAGTCTGTCGGTACCAAATGCAGTCACAGTTTTTAGCCACCGACCTGCTCAATACGCCACACGGAATATGTCCTTTCTCGTCACAAAATTCACTTAAAAATTCCGAAATTTCTACACGCACACATCGGAATAATTATGCCGTCACTTTCCAACACTTTTGATGTATGAAACACTGCTAGATGCGGCAACTTATCGTTTCCATTGGAACTACTGCTACACACGTCCGAACTGTTTCATGGCTAGGCTCCCACTCTCCTCTAGAATCCTCTAAGTCTCCTCTACCAGCAGAGAAAGCCGCGCGAAGAATACTGCTTTACCATTGGTCAGTTTACTCAACAGCCAATAGCAAAACAACATTCTCCCGCGTCAGTCCGCGCTTTTCACCAATAACCAATCGCAAAATAGTAAACCTAACGACTGCACTTTTTTCCGGCGTAATTATCTAATTTGCTGAAGTTTTGCTTATTCATAAAGTTATTTACTATTGTTATTTATACCTTATTTTACAAATCTATTCTACAAAAATCCCCTTTGTCCGTATCCATACTACTACGAAATGTTCCCACGCTAAATCCCACTACATAACTCGTTAAACAGTTATCTTCATATTAACCTTAAACCACACTCACGCATCATTCATACTGCTAAAACACATTTATAACATTTTACATACACAAAAAGATATAACACTTTATGAAAATACTAGAACAGTTTATGAAAAACATTCTATTACTTCAGTGCACTGTAGTGGGCACAAGCGAAACTAAAATCACAGTCCCCTATCCAATACTGCCCTCTATCGGCTGATACATAAACTACGTGCGCGTCCAGTCTCGCGTCACCATCTGTCACTATCCAGCTCTGAGACACGTCTCCCACTTACCCGCCTCCAAGACAGGATCGGTATACGGCGCTACGCCTCAGTTGTACACGCAGTACGCAGAGTATACGTTCTCCAGAGACGGTGTGCCCAGCTCTTCAGCCCGTCCTGTTTCTACGGTAGAGCGGTCGACCTGCTGCCCGCCGTAACGCCTGCTTTCCCCTATCGTGGGTCGGGATCAAGGATAGTGAGTCACGTTGCAAGCTCACCAGGCCTTGTGACTCAGGCGCCGCAAGCAGACAGAAGCCTCTGTCACGCGGTGGGCGTGAATCAGGTCAGTTAACCTGAGCGGTCCGCCACAGGGTGCCTAGCTGCTACACTGCCTGTACTAAATCGTTTCTGGTCTTTCACTTCACACTTGGACCAGAAGCGGCCCATAATCCCGCTGAGTACAATGCAGGGAAGTACACTGGTGGTCTGATAAATCTGGTAAAAAACAATCGAGAAAAATCGTAAACAACTCATCTTACTTCTCGGCATAGTCTCCTTTGAGAGATCAGACCCAGTTGTCTTCTAGCTTCCTCATTGGAAAAATAGGTTCTGTCAGACTGCAAAATACTCGTTGACAACTACCACTTCCTCATTTGATGAGAATATCTTCCCAGCAACCCACGTTGTAAGTTATGAAACAGGAAGAAGTCTAGACTAGTAGAACAGTGCGGATGAGGAACCAGTTCAAAGCCCGGTTCATGCACTTCCATCGTTGCTACAGCTAATGTGTGGGATAGCGCATTATCCTGGAGAAATAGCATTTGTTTTACTGCCAACTGTGGTCTGTTATCAGCCAATTCAAGTTCTAAACGGTCCAACAATGAAGCATAATAGGGCCTAGTTATGATTCTGCCTTTTTCTAGGCAATCTGTGGGGATTATTCCTTGATAATCCAAAAGAGACAGCCACCACCATCTTACCAGCTGACAAAATTGGGATCCAGGTTTCATCAGCAATCACAAATCGGCGCAAAACGTCTTGAGATTAAACATGGCCAGACACTGCGTTGAAATATTGTGCAGGACGCGCTTTTAGAGGACTGAGCAGCTGCGGCACCCAACTCGCATGTAGCTTTTTCATAGCCAATTTTCCGTGGAGGATATTATACACTCGCTCAGTTGAGGTGCCTATCATCACACGAAAGGTGCGTTTGACACAGTGACAATAATTCGTGCAGTGGCAATAATTTCGGCGCAAACTATGCATAACGGATTACTTTTCCGAAAACTGGCGCTTGCAGTTGATCGTGAACCAAAATACACTACAGGAATTTCACCAAAAACAATTCCAAATTTTCTAATTCTTTAATTCAGTCACCTGGCATACAACTCGTAGACAAATCAGAACAACGTTATATAAATATACACTGGAAAACATTAGTGTAGTAATCTTCTCACAGACATGGGTGCCTAAATGAAAAACAAAAACATAAAAGTAATACTGAGGTTTCGAACACGGAACGCAAAAGCGTGAAGCCGCGACGATGTCTACTGTACCACCACTTCGGTTGAACTATTTACTCGCTAAATGGCACATATGAGGGGTGCCCAAAAAAGAACCGGAAAAACATTGCCGTGGGCGGAGCTTGTGTAGTACGCATTTCTGCCACTAGGCTTGTGTAGCGCAACTCATAGCCAGTTCAGTGCCGCCCGTGCTGTCGATCTGGTTTGCTGTTCCTCTGCAATGATTGATTTTGCTAGCGCCGTTTTGTTCACAACGTGAAGCTGTGAAATTTTGCTTTCTACTAGGTAAAAACGCTGCTGAATCTGTTTCATGTTAAAAACAGCTTACCAAGATGGCGCAGTGGTAAAAAAAAAGTGTAGGAGTGGTTTGCTAGATTTAAAAAATTGCGACATTTCGGTTTATGACAAACCTTGTTCTGCACGTCCATAAAGTGCCCGAATCGAGGAAAATATTGAGAAACTTAGAGCGCTTGTGCTTACAGACCGCCAACAGACAACTGATGAACTGTGAGATTAATTGCTTATTTTGCAGCTCGGTTCAGCGAATTTTAACGGAATACCTGGGAATGAAAACGGTTGCTGCCGAATTTGTTTCTAGTCATAATGCTTTGTTTTTGAGTCGTAACCATCGCAACAATCATGCCAATGGAAGACGTCATCGTCACCCCATCCAGAAAAAGGTCAAATCGAACATCAAAACAATGCTGATTTGCTGTTTTCATGCTAAAGGTATTCTTCATTCAGAGTTTGTTCCCCTACGTCAGACTGTCAATCAGATCTTTTATTTGGAATTTTAAGAAGATTGCACAACAGTGTTAGTCAAAAAACACCAGATTTGTGGCAGACAGGAGACTGGTTCTTCCACCACGACAACGCACCTGCATACAGACATCTCTGTTAGACCATTTTTCGCTCAAAATGGCATGGTTCAGCTGCCCCACGCACCTCTGGCTCCGTGCTACTTTATATTTCGGCGTATGGAAAGGGGGCGTGAAAGGACAACTATTTGGCAACATTGAAGAAGTCGAGAAAAAAAGGTGGGAAGAGCTGTCAGCCATTTCTAAAGATGACTCCAAAAAAATGTTTCTAACACAGGAAGCTCCGCTGAGACAAATGTATTAGTTGTAATGGAGAGTATTTTGAAGGGGATAAGGTTTTGTAAAAAATTTAAAAATATATAGCTTTTAAAAAATCCGCTTTTTTTAGTACCCCTCGTTAAGTGCCGCGAAAACTTTGACCGTCGTTTTCCCAGAAACGGTCGAGTATCTACGGATAAGCCGAAATACGGGTTCACTTACTTTGACCCACTGAGAGAAGTTACTGAGAAATCACGTTATGGCACTTGCCGTATTGTCCTCGTGAGCCAAACTGGAGGTGAAGGGCAGGGCAACATGCGTCTGAGAAAAACATTGAACTGCAAAAATGGTTCAAATGGCTCTGAGCACTATGGGACTCAACTGCTGTGGTCATAAGTCCCGTAGAACTTAGAACTACTTAAACCTAACTAACCTAAGGACATCACACACATCCATGCCCGAGGCAGGATTCGAACCTGCGACGTAGCGGTCGTGCGGTTCCAAACTGTAGCGCCTTTAACCGCTCGGGCCGGAATTGAACTGCAAGAACCGGTGAGTATGTGATATTGGGAGCTACCTGTAAACCAAATTCCACTACTGGAACGAACCAGCCATTCCAGACACACATTCAAAGCAAACGAATGTGGATCTTGCGTAAAATCGTGGGTATGAACGTAACAGTAGTTATCAAGACGGCTTTTCTAGTAATTTTCACTTAGAAAATACAGTTCAGTTTAAGCTCTGTAACAAACATTGTAAGGCAAGCAATGTTTTTCACATTTCTAAATTTGCGAAAAACTTTGGTTATACCTCATATTATTCTCCCACAATTACTTCCTTTTGCGAACAAGTAATTGGTCACTGGAACAGGAACGTCGTCGAATGATCGCTATCTGCCGAGAAACCTCTTTGCCACTTCCTACGCATGATTAGTGTACTGCGATCAAAATCGTGTTCTCCTCTTGGTATAATGAACCGCGGACAAACGAACAAAGGAAGATTTTCCTAGACTTTTCCCATCGATATATGCCAAAGGATCCGTCGAGATTGTTTTGCGATTGTAGCGAAGGTTTCTTGTACTGTGCTTCTATTATACAGGGTTGTCAGAAACTGTCTGAAAAGCTTGTAAGGGTATTGCAATGTTGGTTGTGCTGAGAAATAACTGTTAAGAAAAACATTCGAGCGTTGCCCTGTTCCAGAGTTAATCAGCATTCAAGTTGACCGATCAGGTTTGTCGCGCGCACATTCAAGCGGCCCGTAAGACGCGGTGACGCCAAACGTGCTTCTTGCTTCGGTTTCCTAAAACCGAACTTCGGAGCGATACAAAATTTGGGCATGGGATGGTAGTAAGGATCGAACCCGAGCTAAGGGCTGAACAGTTTCGTGCGCTATGAGAACTGGCACTAAATGCATCTGACAAGGCACTTGAACTTGCGTGAGCAACGGTCTGATTAGCTAACTTCAGTATTAGCTAATTAACTCGGAAACAGCGCAACGTATCGAATTTTATCGTCGGTTGGGTGCACAACCTACGCTACAACACCCTTACAAGGTTTTCAGTCTGTTTTTGACTAACGTGTATATGCATTACTTAGCTACAGTATCGGTCGCTCTCTTTGTATGACGCGTTATACAAAGTGTTTACAAATATCTGTAATAAACGCAAGGGATATATTTCTAGGATACGGACAAGACAAAATGATGGAATGCATTCAGTTAGCTGGCAACAAAGTGATAAATTCGTTGTAATGGCAGCTGTACCACCTCACATGAAATACAAACGCCTCCCTCCCGCCATAGGTAGTAGGGAGAAGGCACTGGTGGCCATTCGCCTTTAACGGCGCGCTGTGTAAAAGACTGGCGTCACTTCTGCAAGGCCAGGGAGCAGTGAAAGGTGCCCCAAGGCAAGCACGATGACTCTCTGCGAAATCCTGCGCGTTAGTGAAACCAAGAAATGAACGGCGGAGGATATGTTTCCTTGTGCTGCGTACTTCTACCCGTTCCATTCATGGGTGGAGAAATTGAACTGTGTCCGCTTACATGCACCTTTGCTAGCCGTTGTTAGGGTGCGTTTGAACTAAGAGGGAGCGTAAGAATATTAGTAAATTCCGCTTTGAAGACCCATGCTTCGTCTTTTCCAACTTGGTTATCGAGAGATAAGTTCTTGCTGTCTTTCAATTTAGATGTTGTCAAATTGTTTTTCTAAAAGGCATAAAACAAATTATTCCTGCTGCCTTTCTTTAAATACGATGATTGTCACTTATCTAACTTGTTATGGATAGACAACATTCCATTAGAACTACTGACGGCCTTGGGAGAGCCAGTCCTGACGAAACTCTACCATCTGGCGAGCAAGATGTATGAGACAGACGAAATACCCTCAGACTTCAAGAAGAATACAATAATTCCAATCCCAAAGAAAGCAGGTGTTAACAAATGTGAAAAGTACCGAACAATAAGATTAATAAGCCACAGCTGCAAAATAATAACGCGAATTATTTACAGACGAATGGAAAAACTGGTAGAAGCCGATCTCGGGGAAGATCAGTTTGGATTCCGCAGAAATATTGGGACACGTGAGGCAATACTGACCCTACGACTTATCTTAGAAGCGAGATTAAGGAAAGGCAAACCTACGTTTCTAGCATTTGTAACTTACAGAAAGCGTTTGACAATGTTGAGTGGAATACTCTTTTTCAAATTCTGAAGGTGGCAGGGGTAAAATACAGGGAGCGAAAGGCTATTTACAATTTGAACAGAAACCAGATGGCAGTTATGAGAGTCGAGGGGTATGAAAGGGAAGCAGTGGTTGGGAAGGGAGTGAGACAGGGTTGTAACCTATCCCCGATGTTATTCAATCTTTATATAGAGCAAGCAGTGATAGAAACAAAAGAAAAATTCGGAGTAGGTATTAAAATCAATGGAGAAGAAATAAATACTTTGAGGTTTGCCGATGACATTGTAATTCTGTCAGAGACAGCAAAGGACTTGGAAGAGCAGTTGAACGGAATGGATAGTGTCTTGAAAGGAGGATATAAGATGAACATCAACAGAAGCAAAACGAGAATAATGGAATGTAGTCGAATTAAGTCGGGTGATGCTGAGGGAATTAGATTAGGAAATGAGACACTTAAAGTAGTAAAGGAGTTTTGCTATTTGGGGAGTAAAATAACTGATGATGGTCGAAGTAGAGAGGATATAAAATGTAGACTGGCAATGGCAAGGAAAGCGTTTCTGAAGAAGAAAAATTTGTTAACATCGAATATAGATTTAAGTGTCAGGAAGTAATTTCTGAAAGTATTTGGAGTGTGGCCATGTATGGAAGTGAAACATGGACGATAACTAGTTTGGACAAGAAGAGAATAGAAGCTTTCGAAATGTGGTGCTACAGAAGAATGCTGAAGATTAGATGGGTAGATCACCTAACTAATGAGGAGGTATCGAATAGAATTGGGGAGAAGAGAAGTTTGTGGCACAACTTGACCAGAAGAAGGGATCGGTTGGCAGGACATGTTCTGAGGCATCAAGGGATCACCAATTTAGTATTGGAGAGCAGCATGGAGGGTAAAAATCGTAGAGGGAGTCCAAGAGATGAATACACTAAGCAGATTCAAAAGGATGTAGGTTGCAGTAGGTACTGGGAGATGATGAAGCTTGCACAGGATAGAGTAGCATGGAGAGCTGCATCAAACCAGTCTCAGGACTGAAGACCACAGCAACAATTTTAGCAGTATTTAAATGCATGCTGTAGCGACTGTACGAGGGTTGCCCAGTAAATAATGCCCCATATTTTTTTTCTCCAGAAGTATTTATTCCACAACAATCAAATTTACATATGTGAAAGACTGATGTTTTGTCTGCTTGCTTTATTTTTCCACATTATCTCCTTCAAGTTCGACGGCCTTTTTCCAGCGAGACACAAGAGCGTGTATTCCCTGCCGGTAAAAATCTGTACTCTGCCTACGGAGCCAGGTTGTCACTTCGTGAATCACTTCTTCGTCATCGGCAAAACGTCTTCCACGAATGAAATTCTTCATTGGCCCAAACAAGTGAAAGTCTGAAGGAGCCAAATCGGGGCTGTAGGGTGGATGGGGTAACACTATCCAACCCAGTTTCGCGATGTGTTCACAAGTCCTCAAACTTGTGTGAGGACGAGCGTTATCATGCTGAATCAAAACATCCTGTGGGTTAACATGACGCCCAAGGCGCCGGAAGCGCTGCTTAAGTTTGTCTAATGTTTTGACATAAGCCTCTGAATTTATGGTACTGCCTTTTGGCATCACATCAATGAGAATTGCGCCCTCGCAATCCCAAAACACAGTCATCATGACTTTTCCGGCTGAAGGAACTGTTTTGAATTTTTTCTTCTGTGGAGAATAAGCATGACGCCATTCCATCGATTGTCTTTTTGTTTCGGGCTCAAAATGATGCACCCAAGTTTCATCACCTGTCACAATCCGTGACAAAAAGGCCTCCCCGTCAACGTGAAAGCGTCGCAACAAATCGAAAGAAATGTCTTTTCTTTGGGATTTGTGATCGACAGTAAGACACCGAGGAACCCATCTTGCACACACTTTTGAGTATCCAAGCTGATTGATAATCACATCCACACTTCCTTTGCTTACTGACAACTCCAGTGCCAATTGTCGAGTCGTAATGCGTCGATCCCGTCGAATGAGAACATCAGCCCGCTGCAACATGTCAGGCGTGACAGCCGTGGGAGGCCTTCCCGACCGCGGCAAATCTCGGAGCTCCGCAGCACCGCCCTCTGATGGTTTCACCCTCTGTGCCCAGCGACCAACAGTACTCCTATCGACTGCAGATGTTCCGTAGACTGTGCACAAGCGTTTATGAATATTGCCCACGGTTTCTTCCTCTGCTACGAGAAATTCAATCACTGCACGTTGTTTATGGCGGATGTCACCTGCAGACGCCATTTTAGAACATTCCTACACCACCGCTCTCTGTCGGAGGAAATTGAAACTTTGCGTACACACGCGGGAAACTTCAAATAACTCGCACCTAAAGTGTCACATTTCTAATATTTTTTATTTCGGAGAAAAAAAAATATGGGGCATTATTTACTGGGCAACCCTCGTATATGACTTTCGTAGACTGACGGACCTTTTCCAGTTTCCTACTGAAGAATACCTATTTGATTTAGTTAACAACTGAGCGATGAGATTATTCCAAATTGCATCCTCGCGCATTGTTCATGCAGTTGTCAAAGCAAATAAACTTTTCTCGTTCAGTCTTCGCTCAACTGTGGCATTGCAGTGCCGGTTTCAAAATGTCATGAACAGGCATGAAATGACTTTTTTCCCTCGGTACTGATTTCGAGACGACGTTTGTAATTGTTCAGCTCATTTTCAGAATGAAATTGCTTACTTATTAAATGTGCTGATGTGGTTATTCAGTTGCTTGAGGAACAAACACACACACACACACACACACACACACACACACACACACACACACACACAAATGATCCAACTGCGGAATAGAGGTCATAAACAAAAATTGAACGAGAGATTGTGTTGACAGCATTGATAGACAGTGAGAAAAGGAGCGGACTTTGCATTAATGTCAAACTTTTGTACCAATGATAAGTCGATGAATTCTATCTATATCTTAGTACTAGTCCTAAGAATATAATTTCTACTAACCCCCCTTCATTGTCAAGGAATGAGTGGAAAATGGTCTTAAACTGAACTTAACTTGATAAATAAATATGTTATGAATAATGTATCACGTTTAAAGGTAGACCTACCCAAACATTTTTTTTATGTAATAGATCTCTTCATAATGCTAAATGAACATCTAAATTGGGCAGACAACTGTAACAATGTGAAGAAAGCTCTTGCTAAATGTAGATCTAAATTTGAGAGAGAAATTTCTTCACATACCAAACAGGAGTTGGTAGAGTCCCAATTCAGACTATTGCGATGTTGTAAGACAGGGTACGAATAGTGAACACACCCATAAGATTACAGCTATACATAAATGTCTGTCTATAAATGCAGATATGACACACTGTAGAGGTTACCTGACAACAAGTATTTGTTATACTCAGACAGCTTACACGAGACCAGAAAACATTTCAACATGTTTACTCTTCGTTGGTTTCGTAGTGCTCAAGACCTCTCTTCAAACTTCAAGTATTGATCGTGATTCCGTAAATAATAAAACAGCTCGAGCGTCAACGTCTTGGCTGTACTTTAGCGTAATTAAATTATTCTTGTTTCTGTTGCCGTTTTTGTCACGTGTCTAAAACAAAGCTGAAGAGATCCAAAACCAAGTGGCGTTCAAGAGGTGGTTACATCTTTCCCTTTATTGGCGTAGATTCTATTTTAGTATATTCCCGCAGTTTACTACGTCACAAACGAGCGATAATCTGTTCCAGTCCTATCATCTTTCTCAGCTTTCCTGATTGCTGTCGCGTCCTTTTTATTCTTCTCTTCTGTTTTCATTATTTTCTTACTCCTTCTGTTGAAATTCCCTTATTAATCACCATTTCTCATTCCACTTGATTCTTGATCTATGTTAGATTCTTTCGTACTGTATCAATGCTCATGTTGGTAAATCACTGCACACTGGTGACAGAATTGTTATATTTTCGACAGATTACTAACGCAGACGTAAATAAGACTGTCATTGTAATAATTTACTGTAACAAAAATTTCATGATCACTAATGCTATGGGTCAATTCAACCTTATATGCCATTGAGGCTTGTCACTGACCTAGAGCTTTTTCCACGAGCTTTCTTTCTTTCCTCAATCCAAATGCTGCGTATGTTCTATGATTTTGGTTGTCGCCCATAAAGTCTTCGCTTTACACACCACGTTTCATTTTATCAGGTGAAATCCAAACGTCTCCCATTTCTGAGAAACTTGTGGCTTTCTTGGCCTCTCGGTAAAAAAAGACCTATCCGGATAAAAGTCTGATTTCATTGTTGTGTCCTATGTAAGAAATCTTTTTCACAAAAGGAGTATTTGTTCAAATGTTTGATGCGACGAGTCTATTTAAGAGCTCAGTCATGCGGTTTTTTTTACCTATATTCCCTTACGTGCTTTTCTGGAAACATTTGTTGACAATGTTTCCCTTGCTCGACTACTCTTCTTGTGTGAAGACCCTCAGCAACCCTGCAGCAACGTAAACGTTGTTAAACAAAATACCCTAAAAGACGAATTTGGGACAGCTCCACCGAACAAAGAAAGTAAATTCCACTTTAAAAAGCTGTTTATAATGGGAAACATTTTGTTGAAGTTTCGAGAACATACCTTCACCGAGGAGTCAAGCAGTATATTGCTCCCTCCTACGCATACCTTGCGAAGAGACCATGAGGATAAAATAAGAGAGATTAGAGCCCACACAGAAGCATACCGACAATCCTTCTTTCCACGAACAATACGAGACTGGAATAGAAGGGAGAATCGAAGAGGTACTCAAGGTACCCTCCGCCACACACCGTCAGGTGGCTTGCGGAGTATGGATGTAGATGTAGAGAGTGGAGGATGAAACCCGTCCGGATCGGATATTGGATCGTTTTCATGACTGTGGAGCACCGGTACGTTATTGGAAAATCTGTTGACAAAAACTGCATTGGGAAGCCCCATGTTAACGTAGTGCCTGCATCGTAAACCGCTATACCCTCTCTTTTTCTAGTGATCTCGGTGCTATAGCTTCTCAGCTTGCGCCGCTGCCCAAGTGGTTGAGCGGGTATTGCGCATGCGCAGACGACTAAGAACAATAATCTCGGAGAGCGCCAGAGGCGGCTTCGCTTTCTCTGCAAGAATGTGCTTTGCTGCGTGGCTCTCACTTTCATCGGTCGTTAAAATTCGATCGTCCAGCAGGCTACTTGGAACATACTCGGTTCGCTTAGAAGTTTTTCTCATAGCGCATCCTACAGAGGGAAGTTATTAACTTATCTGGTCAGTCTTAACCGTAATTAGCTTCACCCTTTGTTGCAAGAACTATGAAAACCACACAAATTTCAATTTTTCGTGGACAAGCAATAAATAACAAAAAAAAATGTTTTTTTTAGGAATTTTATTTTTGTAACATTTTACGAAGGCGAAGGTGCTACTTCATAAAGCTACTGCAGAGAAATACTCCACAAAGCAAACATTTTAAGTCTGGGCCATATTGAACCTTTCAATTACTACCTATATCAAACCTTCAGCCCCGGATCTACGATATTTCTGAACCGGGGCAAAAACTTGATAGTGGCACCTCCCCACCCCTCAAGCATTTGAGATAGAACGTCAAAAATTAAAAAAAATTTTTTTTTGAATAATTGTGCATTACGTAGCGCACATCTTTTTGAAAAAACATACATATAAAACATACATGTTGAGGAAATGGAAGATACGTGGTCTGGTCTTACGTGAGCCTCTTCACATAGCGTTGTTCTATCGCATGTCGCCGTATTTCACTCTGTGGAATTCGAACGTGTATATTTTGTAACTATTCAAGACACTGGAAATTAAAATTCTGTGATGCCTCTCCTGCTTCCAGTCGGCCGGTTTACATCCTAACCCCCTTAAAAAAACTCTCAATTAATGGGTGGGATTATTTGCGACCAGGAGAATAATAAATCTTCAGAAAATTTGCACTCTTTATTGCCTATTAGCTAATAAGTTTCTCTTTTGTGTGACATCAAATTAAATAGAGGAAACAAAACCAGTAAAGACAAGAGACAAGCAAGACAGTACACATTCTCAGTCCTTAGGTAACAGCGGTTTTTCCTTTTTTCACCCCTCTCTCTAATCTTGCTACAGTTTTGCACGGCTTGCTTTCCTTTCTGTGAAAGAATCTATTACCTCGTCGAAGTTCGTCAAACGTTTTGCTACATGAAAAATAAAAATGTCGTGGTCTAATACTGAAAAAGCTGTTAAGACTAATTGTACCCAAGACTGGTAAGGTTTCTGAATTTGATTATGTCAATTTTGTCACTGTTCGCAAATAAAAACGAAATATGCATTTCTATAATTGCACCAATTCTAACACGCCAAATAAGCGAAACTGTTTTGCTGGAAAATGGTCGTTTTTGTCTACCTCATTTACATAGAAAACCAATACAATATAATGCACGAAATAACAGTATCAGATGCCTATAGGCCTACTAAAAGCAAAAAGTTTCTTGTTAGGAAATAGTTTCACATTTCATTCTTACGCTCCAGTTTCTCAAGCATGAAATAAATTGGAAGTCATATTCTTCTATATAACTTGTTTGATGTCTCCGTTTCCTCTCCTGCCATGTTCTAACAATCAACCTTGTCGTCACGAAGTCTTGTCAAAACATTCTCCGGTTAACTTCATTAACCCTGCCAGAATCACCATTTTAGTAATCCCAAGTTTATACTCCAGCTAGGCGTTACTGTGTATTCATACAACGCGTTTTCCGCGCTATTCCGAAAATAGAACTTAAGCAGCTGCTAACCGGGTAACTATCGGGCAAAAATTTTGCCAAAATTTCATTTTCGTAGATACTCAGAGAAGCTAATACGTAGTCTTTCTTACCTGATAGTTGTTTATTTCCACTGTGGTAATCTGAATCTATGGATTTCGCTCGTAATTATAACAACGCTTGTCATTGGCACACTCAGGAAAAAGCGATTGGCATTCATTCATTCGTTAAGGTTTATTCAGCTTGTCTCGTATAGCCCCGTCCCAGTTTGTCTGCGGGAAAGTTTTTTATTTCTAAATGCGACGGGGATTACCCTGGCAGACACATCACACAGGCGTACACTATGCACGCATTCAAAAATGAACTTACGATTCGTTCAGAAATCAACTTCGAATGTGTTCAAAAATATTCAAAAAACCAACAGGGATGCGTTTCAAAATCATATGAACACTCGACAGACCGACGTGCACTGGATGCTAGGCTCTTTGCGAAACGAGATTCTTTTTCTTAGAGAATATGAATCTGGGCAGATACCCCAGTTTGGCCCCACGCCCGATCCGGGCCTGCAAACCTTCCTTTTTTTTTTGCATATATTGCTTTATTTTGAAACTTGGTTTCCAGCTTTGGGATTGATATGTTTTGCATTCATTTGTCCTATCGGACCCATAGCAACATTTCTCCAGAACTCCCTAAGTGAAATCTTCCCATACAGCTCACGGTACAGTTCATAAACGGTTGCAAATACTTTATGGATCTTTTTCCCAGCCCATAAGCAAATCTAAGTCTCCGCATGGTTCACAAATTCCGTATCACAACTGTAGTATTTTACTATGGAAGAGCACTGAACGTTGATTTTAATGGTACCCTAGCTTAATTTCGCTTGGTAAAAATCGAACGCAAGAATGTAGCCTTTTAGGTCTGCAGTACGCCAGTTTGTAACAGCGATGTACATGCTTCATTGCGATGCATTGTTTCATCGAGTTTCTTCCTTTGAAGAAAATAGTTATCTAAATTACCTCCACCTCATGTCAGTTTTAGTCTCGGATATCTTTCTACGTTTGAGAGAATTTTACATGTACTCAATCATTTATCCCAGTTTCAGGTACACTGATTTACAGCTCCACTGGTGCACATCGCATCAAAACCTAAAGCTTCTTCAAAACCTAAACCCGCAGGATCATTAGCATAATTTTCATCGATACCACTGCCTTTATCATCCCATACTTCGTTATCTGGCAAATCTTGTAGAAAATCTGCAAGAATTTCTTCATCTGTTAGTACTGACAATGCCCAGAAAGTGAAACATCATTTGCAATAATCAAAAGTATGCTAAATCTAAAAGGAGGGTGAGCCTTATGCAGCTATATTGACAAAGTTTGTAAAATACCGTGAAAAATATCGAAGGAGGCGACAAAACTCACTTGAATGAATCAGTATGTTTCCTAAAGCCAAATCAAGAATTCCCTTCTCTTGACTTTTGGTCACAGCCTTCACCAGTAAAACACACACACACACACACACACACACACACACACACAAATGTGCGCGCGAAGCAATTGTGTGTGTGGATGGTGTGTGTGTGTGTGTGTGTGTGTGTGTGTGTGTGTGTGTGTGTGTGTGTGTGTGTGTGTGTGTCTTTTTACTAATGAAAGCTTTATGTAAGTATCTTTTAATTGTGTGTCTGCAACTTAATGTGTCTTCTTCACAGTAAGTAGCTATCTGATTTGTACTACATTCTAGACTGCGACTTTGGCCACCGGTAGGAAGCTGCAGTTGATGATGCCACATTTTTGTATTCCTTTAATACATAGTTGATTTGTTTGTATTTGGGACAAAATTTGGAAATGGCGTGTGTGTTTTGGTGAACATCTGTATCTATACTCTGTAAAACAGTGTAAAGTGCATGGCACATGCATTTTCCTTTGTGCTACTTATTAGGTGTTCTTTCCGTTCCTTTTGCACATGGAGTGTGAGAAAAATGACAGTTTGAATGTGTTGGTGCACACTAATATTAAAATAATATAATATGTACTAGATCTTATTCGATTCCTAGATTAATCATTTGATACTATTTCTTCAAACTTCTTTAGAAGGCTTTCTTGAGATACCGTATCATCATCCGCTATTTTGTTTTTCAGCATTTCAGTGACGCTCTATAGTAGTTCAGACCAACAATCATTATTCATGCTGCAATAGTTGTGACAATTTCTTCTGTGGGATTGATTACCTATCTTCATAGGCACAATATGAATTGAACAATACCAATGTATGAACCATCCTGCAACTATAAGTCTAAACATGGCATGTATCATCAGATCATTATGTAATTTCTCCACATTTGTTTGCTCCATTGGCTCCTAAATAAATATACCCCTCCCCTTTCCTCACATCTCTTCTCAAAGCATTTCTACACCAGCACCACTCAACACACACTGAATCTGTACACTATAAATTACTTTTGTCAAGCCTATTTAGCAAGCATGTAAATATGGAATAAACTGTTCTAACAGATTCAGAATAAACTAATGATTGTTTCTCACCAGATATCAAAATCCCTAAAGATCTCAGCGTAAGTCACACCATTTTGAAATCCCATGACAGATGAAAACTGCAATTGTCTGGCCTACTGGCTTCTGTGGGCAATGCTCTTCTTTGCGTTATTCTTAAAGCATGTATTCACAAGCTGCCTAATTTATATCTGCTAGCACTTCCTTCTGTCTGTCTCAGAAGTTCTCCTCACGTACCTTGTTGGACTAGAACTCCTGTGGGAGAGTGTAGTGCAGAAATAGTTCTAAACTTCTAGAATATTTTCAGATTGAATCTTGCGCATTGCTGCAAAGTTTACTGGTATTCTATTAAAAGGTAGGATGGCACAGTGATGGATAGAAGCTCCAAGACAAGTTAGTGGTGACTGAAAGGCTGTCAGGGTATTGACTGCAAATAAGTAGGACTCAGTTTGGAGTCCTAGATAGAAACAATTTTGCTGTCACATGTTTTCTCAGAGTAGTTACCCAATGTCTCTGATGTGTTAGGTTTCAAAACCTTACTCCCACAATATCTATCTCTCCCCCCCCCCCCCCCCACCCCCGCCCCACACACACACACACCTGCCTCCGCCATCCTTGAAATTTTTGCTATTTTGTAAACAAATTTGGTGTGATTACATGCTGCATCTATTTATAAGATGACATATCTGATCTGAGAGAAGCCCCAAGGTAAACAAATACACAAAAGTTAATGCATTACAGTAAGACATTTCCTACCGTATACAGTACTTAGAGTAGTTGCAACTAATTTTTGTTTTTTCCTTTCAGATCTAAAGAACAATGGGCTTTGGCAGGGAGATGGATGGCTGTGGCCAATGTATGAAGTACAGCATGTTTGTGGCTAACTTCATAATATTTGTAAGTAACTGTGAAGTTTCATTCTTAATTTCAATTCTGATTTGTTAACATAATTTGATGTTCTCAGAATGTTTAGTAGTTCTCAGGAACAGCTGATTAAATTTCGGAACATTCAAGCGTGTTGAACTTTGGAAATATTTGCTTAAAAGCTTCGTGCCAAATGTGGAAGTGACAGAAGCAAAAGGAAAAAGTGATAAGCATCTATCCAATGACAGATTGGATGATTATCGCTTTGGACTATCTTTTAGTTAATGTACAGTAACTACAAAACAGTTAAGTTTAGATCCTAAGTGTTACTCATTTTGCAGCCAACTCCTACCAACCAAGCTATATTGGCACGATTTGGAAGTTGACTCGAAGTGTAAATTTACCTGTAGTTAAATTATGTTCCCAAAGTGTGTCCACTCAGATTACTAATAAACTAAAATTTGTAACTATGTTTTATAGCCCAGAGACATATACCAATGTCTGACCTGATAATTTTTCATTGGTGCGAAATATTCTTGTATTTTCATGAGAAGTTTATGTAGGTGAAACTGCATACTCATCTAATATTTTAAGGTTCAGTTGTGGGAGAACTAAGTCAGTTATACATCGCATAGCTGATAAAAATAATCACTAGAGTACATTTCAAAGCTGACAAACATTTTAAACCATAGTGGCAGATGGACGTTTCAGTTGCGTGCAACATTATTATTAGATGCCAACCTCCTTTTGACTGAAATCTGAAAAAAATTTAGTATTGCATTAGAAGCTATTAGTATTGTAATTAAATGAATATAGAATACCTGCAGCAAACATAATGGGTAAAAAAGTAGTAGCAAGAATTCTATAAATAAATAATAAATAAAATAGAGTGCAGTTGTTGGAAATCTATAAGATAGTTGGTACATCATCTACTGGTATATAAATAAACTAGTTAGACTACCAGATGAATTTATTTGAATTATCTTCCCACCAATGAAATTTTCTCTAGAGCTTTGGAAGGATGTTGCATGCCAGATATCTAAACTTTCAAAAACTTTATCATTTTCTAATTTCATTAAGTAATACATAATGCATTGATTATTTGAAGTTCAGTTTTCAAGAAATGAGTGAAAGTAAGTATTAAAAATTCAGGGCATTTTTACACTACTGGAAAGCCTTGGGAGGAGTGGGAACAATTTAATCCCTCAATATCAAACACTGGAAAATCCAGGATGGACTGTAAAAATATTATGGAAAGAAAAGTTGCCAATCACCATATAGTGGAGATGCTGAGTTGCAGATAGGACAACAACAACACTGCTTTCAGCCAACAAGCTCCCCCCCCCCCGTCCACACACACACACACACACACACACACACACACACACACACACACACACACACACACACACACACAGACCGACCAACTGTGACCCTCTATTCTTCAGAGGACGTGTGCTTGCATAGGCAGAGTTGGAATGGAAAGGATGATAATTCATATACTTCTGAATCAAACCATTGTTGATATCTGGAGGGGTGAAAAGTAAGAAGCTGATTGGGGGGCGGGGGGGGGGGGGGGGGGGGGGATGGTTGGGAAGGGAGTTGCGATGGATAGGAGTAGGTGAAGTACAGGAAATATTTAGACCAGGGAAATAGGGAGACAATAAGTATGTAGGTAGTTATTACCAGGACAATTCAGAAGCAATCTCTGCCAGTGATGTAGTGATGTCATTGTTCTTAGCAACTTTTGGTTCGTAGTAATAGAAGAAGTGAAAAACTTGTTCATAGCCACTTAAGATTGTGTAGAACTGCAGTAAATTGACATACAACATGGCAGCTTTCGCAATTGGCTCTGTCTCAAAGTAGAATGTAAATCAATGAATCGCGTGACAAAGATCTGGAGGTAGCAATGACACAACGGTTAACAAAGATATTGTATAGGTTGGGAGATATCCCTTGCCATGTGCTCCTATGCTACTAATAGTAACTTTCACCAACCAGTTGCAGTGGAATGTTCACTTTGAGTGGAACGGCTGCAAAGAGAGCAGCATTCAGTGAAGTAAAATACTATAAACTCATCTGACTAAAATCCTAAAAAGGTTTTGATGTTAAACATAAGTACCGGTAAGTGATTAGAAATCGTGTTCAGTCTCTGTGATCATAATGGCACCGAACTGGAAGATAAGAGAAGGCCAAAATACTGAATTTGGGCTTTCAAAATTGTTTCAGTATGGAAGATGCTAATATGGTCCGTCCTGCCTTTCAGTTGTTGTACAAATGTTGAAATGACAAATATTGAGAACTTAACACAGAATAGAAAAGCAACGAAAACTGCCTAGTAGTGGAAAGACATTAGGCCCAGATGAGATACGTGTAAGAGTCTTCAAAGATTACGTGAAAGAACTTGTTTCCCTTCTAACAGCATCATAGAACACTGCAGCAACAAAGGATAGCTAGTGACTCAAAAAACTCCACGTCATTCCAGTTTTCATGAAGTCTTAGGACAGATGCATGCGATTATAGGCCTATATCATTGACATAAAACTGTTGTAGAAGTTATGGAACATGTTTTATGCTCTAGTATTAAGCTTTTAGAGAACAAAAATCTCCTCTATAAAAATAAACATGGATTCTGCCAAGTGAAAATTTGCGAAACTCAGCTTGCTCTGCTCATCCATGAGATTCATAGTGATGGAGACTATAATGCTCAGTTTGATGCCGTGTTCCTTGACTTCAGGAAGGCCTTTGATATGGTCCCACACTGCCATTTAGTGAAAAGAGCTTCAAGTATTGGACCAGATTTGCGAGTGGTTTCAAAACTTCCTTGCAAAGAGAACTCATTCTGTTAATGGAACAAAATCAACTGATGTAATTTCAGAATACCCGAAGAAAGTGTGATAGGACCTTTACTGTTTACAATGTATGTAAATGATCTAGTAGAAAGTGTTGGAACCTCTTTGACTGTTTGCAAATGATTTGGTTGTCTATAAGAAAGCAGCAATGCCAGAAAATAGACACAATTTGCAGAGTGGTCTCCAGAGAATTGATGAATGGTGCAGGCTCTGGCAGTTGACCCTGGACATATATAAATGTAACATATCGTGCATACATAGGAAAAGAAATCCACAACTGTACAACTACACTATTGATGATAGTGCTGGAAACACTATCAATCATAAAATATCTATGAGTAACTATGCAGAGTGACCTAAGAGGAATCACCACATGAAACATACAGTAGGAAAAGCAGATGCCAGACTGAGATTCATAGGCAGAATCTTAAGGTAATGTAACTCATTCATGAA
The DNA here is from genome assembly GCF_023864275.1 of Schistocerca cancellata. Classification (NCBI taxonomy): domain Eukaryota; kingdom Metazoa; phylum Arthropoda; class Insecta; order Orthoptera; family Acrididae; genus Schistocerca; species Schistocerca cancellata. The sequence goes on along the minus strand of NC_064628.1, from coordinate 12,964,157 downwards.
AGAAGTGGCTTACAAGGCACTTGTTCAACCAGTTTTTGATTACTGTTCATCATGCTGGGACTCTTACCAGGTAGGACTGACAAGAGGTAGAGATCATCAAACAAGGAGGGGCACACTCCATCATATGATTGTTGGGTTGGCACAAGTGTGTTACAGATGAGCTCAATAGAATCCAGTGGCAGAGGCTACAAAAGAGGCATGTGCATAACTGAGAGGTTTACTATTGAAATTTCAAGAAAGTGTAACCGGGAAGAGTCGGACAACATATTGCTTCCTCCCACATATTTCACAAAATGACTTAGACGAGAGAATTTGAGAGATGGGAGCTAATACGGAGGCTTGCTGACAATAATTCTTCCCACGTGCCATTTGCGAATGGAACAAGCAAGGGGGATCAGTTAGTGATACCAGATACACCCTCCACTATACACTGTCAGGTGGCCTGGTACATGATGATGTTAAATAGTATAACTCCATAGTGGAACAGCTCACCACATACTCTGGCAGAGGTTCATCATGCACTGAAATGAGGAATATTTTGACAAAAATTCTTCCAAACCTTCCCAGTAATATTCCACTTTTCATCCAACTGGATTGGTATGTTATTTTGGATATGTGGATATTTTAAATTTTGTTCCTAACATTTGCTAGTATTATTTTATACCCCAGAACTGTAGAAAGGGATGTGTATTATATATGGAAATTGTTATTTTTAGAATTCTAGTTGTTACGAACTAAACCCTAAATATGCTCCTTTTGTTAATCATAAATATCAGGGAATACATAGTCACGTGTAAGTGTAAGAATCACTGGGCCCTGAAGAGGCTTTCACAAAATATTTGGTTGTCAAACTTACATAATATTCTTATTCATGCTTCAGTAAATTTAATACTTTCTTGGCCTTAGCTGCATTGACCCAGAAGATTATTCCATAGGGCAGAACAGAGCATAACAATTAGAAATCCCATCTACTGGTTCACACATTGGATAGAGCTGAGTGTTTTGCTTAATTTATCCACATGCTTGGTGGTTCCTCATTTTAGTATCTATCTGAATGTTTAGGAACTTCACATTCATTGTCTAACCACTGATCTCTCTTTCTGATACCATTAAGGCATTTTGATTCCTTTAGAATTACATGACAGGAGACTTGTCCACTATTCTCTGATGGAAACATGAGTTTTTGAATAGTTTTCTAGTTTCACAGGTAAAAAAATTTGTTGGCTAGGATCAGAAATGGACAAAGGAGCAAACCTTATGGGACACCATATTTAATGTTTGCCCACTCAAAATTCTCTCATTCAGGGTGTGGGTGTGCACTCATGCCAGTTACCAATGCCAGGAGAGATTATACAAATTATATATGAAACAAATGGCTTAAAATCCTAATACTGATGGTTTATCATGGAAACTTAATTCACTTACAAAAAATGGATTGAGGTAATGGGAACATCACTCAAAGCTGCAATGACATAATACTGAAGTAATTCTTCAAAGTGCTGAACTCTGTAATAATCAATATGTCATGATTAATGAAACTTTGTGCCTGGCTGGGACTTGGCAGCATTACTTCACTGGTTTCATTTCTTGTCATCAATTTCATCCCCACTACTTTTCATCAATTTTGTTAGTAAATTCAGTTTGACTGAGGTATGGCCCTTGAGGCAGAGTATGCAGTGATTGCCTATCTTGTGTTTTCATTCAGAAGTAATGGGATGAAACAGTGACAAGGTGATTCTAGAGTACCTGGAAGGAGCCTAATGGTAGAAACTGATTGCTTGCAAAAAGTTGGAAATTTGGGACTGAGTCAGTTTCGCACAAATTTTCATTAGTTATGATATACTCATTGCAGAGAGTGTATGAAGTTAGTCACTGTCACATTGAACAGACCAGTCCGGTGTCTGGAACCCTTCACACACTGTGAAGACTTTATTAGTAGACAAGAGTGAATAACAGATGAAATAAAAATGCAGTCTAACAAAATGAAACTATACTGTCATGGCTGTTAAATTTGTCATGCCAGCTGTCAATTATCCAACATTTTAAACTGTGATGGTGACTGAAATGGTGCAGTGATAATGAAAATGAGGTGATCACTAACATGTTTGGAGGCTCAATATCTTTGTTTGCATTATTGGTCTGGAAATGGTTAACTGGAACCTCCTTTTGAATTATGTGAATGTGACAGAATTAAGTCACCTGTTAATCAGCCCTTAAGTTTTTAAATGTTGGTGACTGGCCACAGTTGCTAACTACATAGTTTTCTGTGGAAGGCAGCTAAACTACACAGTGAAAAATTATATATATAACTACAAAATACAACAGGTTGCAATTTTTTTATGATCAATAGAAATTACAGATTTTACATTTACTGCCCATATGTTAATAATGAAATATGTGAAAGTGATAAATTTCAAGGCTATTTCATTGGCTCTAGTACTTAATGCTGAAAATATTCTGATCACCGGAGAAACTAAACATGCCAGTAACAGCCCTTTTCTCAATAGAATTCTTACACAATTGGGAACATTTTTGGTTGATACCTACATTTGAACATTTGACACTCATTTTTAAATTAATATGTAGCAAACAACATAACTAAATGGAGTTCCAACATGGGAAAAGTAAAACAGCAGCAGATTTAATATTCAAACTTTAACTTCCAGATAACATTAGTAGTTTAAGGAGTTCCTTACAACAGGCACCTATCTAACAGTGCTTAAAGACATGGGCACAGCGTTTCCCCAGTTTCACACACTCTAGGTTCTGACACAAAGGTACTGTGGTGCCAACAAACTGGAGAAATTTTCCTCAAACACTCTCCATTTACCCAACAGTTTCATGAGAATGTCCATTGTCTTCCAAAGTTTCATTTTGAAAATAAATTCTGCTTAGTTTCATATTCTGCTGCTAAATGAGACAGTAAACAGGCAGTGAAATACGGAATTGTATTAATTTATTGCAACATGTAGTATACTAGCTCTAAAAATGCAATGGAAGAAAGTTACATTCCTTGCTAAAGTGCAACAGGTTAATTGCAAAAGTTAGCATAATGAAAATATTTGAGAAAATTACAGTGTTTATTTGGCCAGTTTATATGTTTTATTCTTGTCTCTTCCCAGATTGGTGGTTTGGTTGTTGTCTCTTCCCAGATTGGTGGTTTGGTTGTTTTGGGAATTGGAATATGGACACTGGTTGACAAATCCTATGTTAATGAGCTTCTCGGAACTGATTTGTTCATGGGAGCTGTCTATATACTAATAGTAACTGGTGCTATTGTGTCCTTAATAGCATTTCTTGGCTGTCTTGGAGCGGTAAAGGAAGTCCGTTGCATGTTGCTCATGGTATGTCATTTTATTAAAATTATTATTTTTGCATAAATTCATGTGTTACCAATTTATTTTTCTTTCTATGACTGGGAACTAAAGGCTATAATTTTTAGCTAATTCTGTTAATCTTTTCAGTACTTCATTATAGTGTTCCTGATATTCATTACAATGCTTATTGGAGGAATTCTAGGATATGTTTTCCGTGAAAAAGTTAAAACTACAATGTACAAAGAAATGGAAAGTTCAATTAGGAGGTACCATGAGAATCAAGAAGTGCGAAGGGCTTGGGACAACACTCAGATTAATGTAAGTATTGTAACATTTGTAGATGTCTGTTAGTTTATTAAGTATGTATGTATGTGATTCTTAAATTGTTCACTTCACTGTAAAACAGTAGTAGCAGTTTGTAGCAGGGGAGAAATCGCTGATACACGATGTGGTTTCCATTAATGCAATGACAGAACTGCCCTCTTAATGACAAAAGAGTATCAAGTATTTTGCATGCCGCTGGTGCACTCAATGAAGAATTTAAAGGATGCCTTCCCCCCCCCCCCCCCCTTTTCCCCCCACCAAAAAAAACACTTTTTCTTGTATTTTGATATTCAGGATGTTTACTCAGTTATCTGTAGTAACATATGTGAAGTTTTAAGAACTTTAATTCTGACAGTTGCTCCTAAAAATTGAATTTCCTTTTATCTTGGATCGGCAGTTGCTACGAATTTTTGAATGACTCACACTGCCCAAAACTTGGCATAGTGACAGTAAAATTATTGTTGTTGTTAATGTCAGTGTGCCATTTTGAAGTATTTAACATGAAATGACAATTGCAGACTGTATGGAATCCTTCAGGGAGTTGTAATATTTCCTTTTGTTTGTCTAAGACAGTAGTTAAACAATATGCAGTCGCTACACAGGGACAGATTAACCCTTAAGATCACCAAACATAATTTTTTCACATATAGGTACCAATTCCACCTTATTTGTATGTCACTTTCTGCCATCTTCTAGAATAATCATCTAGGACAATTATGTTCAGGTCAAAGGAATACTTACTGTAGTCTGCAAAAATCTGATAGGGTCACAAGCAGAGACCAGTTACAATGTTGGGCTCTTCCAATGGTCAGCTCACAGTTGTATACCTCTGCTGTCACCTTGCCCCTCAGTCAGATTGCATTAACTAGGTTGTGGGTGACACACACGATGTGGTCACAAACGCAGCTGGTACTGCTATTCCCCTTCCTACAGGCCCCTTCTGCCACTGTCTGGTACCATAGTGGACCAAAAAATTAGCAACAGCTCTTTCAGGACAATGGCATCCATCACAGTCTACCCCCCTAATTTTTAAGCGGCTTCATGCTATGGCACACTATCTAATAAAACACAGTAAGAAGGAATGTCAGGAGCGCTAAATCTTTTCATTGGGAACACCTGCTCCCTTCATCCAGGTGTGGGTTGAGCTCTGGAGTCCACTGAGCTGCCAAAGATGAAAAACTGTTTGGTCTCTCTTCCTTCATGGTAGTGTTTGTATTCATGCATTGGTTCATGCTGAACTGTTTGCAAGAGCTTCAGTATCCTTCCACCCTCCTCCCTCCTTGGGGCTCAACATTCATTTGCTAAATACAGGCTTGCTAACCCCAGGTTCCTGAACTGGGGGCTAGGGACTGCTATGCACTGCCAGTCAACTGGTACCATAAGCTTCAGGCACGCTTCAGTGACCACCGTGTGGTGCGGTGGTGGAATGTTGTTTGTTTCGGAGAACAGGTGCCTTGGCTTCACCGCCTGGGCTACGAGGAAGGTACACACCTCTATAAGAAGCCCCTTGACCTCAGTGTACTATGTGCTGATAAGGTGACTGGCTGGTGAAGTAAGTCTCTAGTGGGCAACCTCTGTGGCACCTGCTGCCCCCCCCCCCCCCCCCCAGTTGTGTAAGACTTGCTCAGGCATGCAGGACTCTGCATGGGTTGACATTTCTTTCCCTAGCAGCTCATGATAAACTCGAACCAGAAATCATTCAGAAGCTGCTGGTGATAGGCTTACAACCTAAGCCACATACTGCTGCCCCCGTCAGAAGCCTTCAAAGCCATCCCCTCAACCCAAGCAATCAACTCGTCCCATAAATAAGGAAAAAGTCCCTCAAAAAGTCAATGTGGCAGCTAAACTTTAGGATCAGTGAGTGCTGTCCCTGTCAGATGGAGACTTTACTTCTGAGGATTTGGTTTCCCACTTGGAGGAACGAGAGCCAGGCATTAGCTAACATTCCCCCGACCTCCAGGATAAATCGCTTCCTTTGAGGGAGAAAGACAAGACCGACCATTGCTAATCGATGGCTCCCACAGGAATGTCTGTGTTGCAGTGGACTTTGAATGGATGCTGATAACATTTGGAAGAATTACAGCTCCTGATCCAAGAGAAACCACACTGCATCTGCTTACAAGAAACTTATTTTAAAGTCACAGACACACCTGCATTAAGGGGTTAGCACCCCCACAGGGAAGAACAATATTACTAGAGATAGGCTTTAGGTGGAGTGGCTCGATAACAGATGCCATCTAAATACAATCCACCATCGTGGCATCCGTTTGGCCACTAGCGCCTTCTACACTAGCCCATTTGAGAGTCTGTATGTACAAGCTGCTGAACTACTGCTGCAATACCAACATGGTGTTCTCCTCAGCAGATACACACGACATTTGTCTGCTATGTCTGGTCACCCATCCCGTGTGTCTTTCTTCAGTGACTCCTTCGACTGCCGGTATGGGGCGTACCCTTCTTCTATGTTACCTCCTGCAGTCGGCTTTTGGCTATTGCTCTGGCAGCTTAACTTCACGCTCCCTGCCACTTTCCCAGTGAGTGCAAACCTTTCACCACTTTGGCTTTATGCTGTGGCCCACATTCACCTCCGACTTCATTCGCTTCCTAAGAACACTACTCCAAACTTGCACTATCGCCATAATTTTCTCGAACTTCGCCCAGAAATTCACAATAGTACCTTTCTGTACACTGACGGCTCTCGGACTGACTGTGGTGTCTAGTGCGACTGTGTCATTGACACTCACGATTTTTGGTGTCAGCTTCTGGAACACTGCTAAGTATTTGCAGTGGAGCTCTTCGCCCTGTATCGGGCCTCGCAGTACATCTAGTGACACGGGCTTTTCAGTTGTCATTTGCTCTGGCTCTCTGTCCTTCAGAGCCTCTGTGTGCTGTGCACTGTCCCTCCCTTAGAGCAACAGATCCAGGAAAGCTTTCACTTGCTCACTCTTTATGGAACCACTGTGATGTTCGTGGGTTCCCGGTCGTGTCGGTGTAAAGGGGAAACGAGGCCACTGACACTGCTGCCAAGACTGCAGTCCTCATATCTCGGCACGCTGCTTCTTCCATTCCTTTCAATGATCTGTGTTGCCACCTGACAGCAGACTGTCATTTTGGCATCACCACATCATTTTAGCTAGGCTGTATATTGGGCATCATCTTTTTAGCCATCGCCATTTGGTAAGTGGTGATCCCCCACCACTTTGTGTTCATTGTCATCAGACTTTAACAGTTCACCATTTCCTGACGAAATGCAATTTCTTTTAACCATTTACATTTTAATTTACATTTGGCGTACGAGTTATTGGCCGTTTTAGTGAACGACGCACGGGCTGTTGACTGTGTTTTACTTTTTACTTGTCACAGCAGTATGATGGATATTCCCCTCAGTTCAGGAACTCCCTTGTCTCTGGAGTGTATTTTATGGATCTTTCTCCAAGAGGAAGTCCCCGGTTTTAGCTGTATTTCCTTCTGTCAACTGGGCTTAATGTGTAGTTGCTTTTTAACTCCTTTTACCTCCTTTTTCATGTTTGTGTTCTACGGTTATAACGTGGGTGTGTATGACCTTAGTTGTTTTTGTGCCCTAAAACAAAACAAAACAAACAAATGGCCACACAGGCAGTTGCTACGACTGTTCTAGTGCCATTTAAAATCACAGTGTATTCTTCGTATATTCCACCTCGTGCTCCTTTGGATGCAGACGCATTGACACAATGCTTCCAGGCACTCCCACACACATTCCTCCTTGTGGGGAGGACTTCAGTGAACACAGTTTGCTGTGGGGCACGGCTAACACTTGTTCCAGGGGTCGAGTTGAGGGAGTCGTATATTATGAGAATATCTGCCTTTTGAACTTGCGTCAGATGACAGACTTTTCCACAGCTGTAGGGTCTTTTCCACCCAGTGACCATTGTTTTTGCTCCCTATCTACTGCAGGCTTGGTTCAGTGGGAAATGGCTTCAGATCTACATTCTAGTGAGCACTTTCCAATACGGATGTCTATTGACTCGGACGGTGGAAAACGGGAGACCACGAAGATGAACAATTCAAAGGCCAAATTGGCTGCATTGCAATTGACAGGCTATTTTTGAACAAAAAGGAGACAGTGGTCCACATCACTTGTGGGATCCAACAGGCTGCCACAGCCCATCCCCTGGTCTAGCAACCACCTCAGAAGATGGCCTGTACGTCTACATCTACATCTACATCCATACTCCGCAAGCCACCTGACGGTGTGTGGCGGAGGGTACCTTGAATACCTCTATCGGTTCTCCCTTCTACACTCCTGGAAATTGAAATAAGAACACTGTGAATTCATTGTCCCAGGAAGGGGAAACTTTATTGACACATTCCTGGGGTCAGATACATCACATGATCACACTGACAGAACCACTGGCACATAGACACAGGCAACAGAGCATTCACAATGTCGGCACTAGTACAGTGTATATCCACCTTTCGCAGCAATGCAGGCTGCTATTCTCCCATGGAGACGATCGTAGAGATGCTGGATGTAGTCCTGTGGAACGGCTTGCCATGCCATTTCCACCTGGCGCCTCAGTTGGGCCAGCGTTCGTGCTGGACGTGCAGACCGCGTGGGACGACGCTTCATCCAGTCCCAAACATGCTCAATGGGGGACAGATCCGGAGATCTTGCTGGCCAGGGTAGTTGACTTACACCTTCTAGAGCACGTTGGGTGGCACGGGATACATGCGGACGTGCATTGTCCTGTTGGAACAGCAAGTTCCCTTGCCGGTCTAGGAATGGTAGAACGATGGGTTCGATGACGGTTTGGATGTACCGTGCACTATTCAGTGTCCCCTCGACGATCACCAGTGGTGTACGGCCAGTGTAGGATATCGCTCCCCACACCATGATGCCGGGTGTTGGCCCCGTGTGCCTCGGTCGTATGCAGTCCTGATTGTGGCACTAACCTGCACGGTGCCAAACACGCATACGACCATCATTGGCACCAAGGCAGAAGCGACTCTCATCGCTGAAGACCACACGTCTCCATTCGTCCCTCCATTCACGCCTGTTGCGACACCACTGGAGGCGGGCTGCACGATCTTGGGGCGTGAGCGGAAGACGGCCTAACGGTGTGCAGGACCGTAGCCCAGCTTCATGGAGACGGTTGCGAATGGTCCTCGCTGATACCCCAGGAGCAACAGTGTCCCTAATTTGCTGGGAAGTGGCGGTGCGGTCCCCTACGGCACTGCGTAGGATCCTACGGTCTTGGCGTGCATCCGTGCGTCGCTGCGGTCCGGTCCCAGGTCAACGGGCACATGCACCTTCCGCCGACCACTGGCGACAACATCGATGTACTGTGGAGACCTCATGCCCCACGTGTTGAGCAATTCGGCGGTACGTCCACCCGGCCTCCCGCATGCCCACTATACGCCCTCGCTCAAAGTCCGTCAACTGCACATACGGTTCACGTCCACGCTGTCGCGGCATGCTACCAGTGTTAAAGACTGCGATGGAGCTCCGTATGCCACGGCAAACTGGCTGACACTGACGGCGGCGGTGCACAAATGCTGCGCGGCTAGCGCCATTTGACGGCCAACACCGCGGTTCCTGGTGTGTCCGCTGTGCCGTGCGTGTGATCATTGCTTGTACAGCCCTCTCGCAGTGTCCGGAGCAAGTATGGTGGGTCTGACACACCGGTGTCAATGTGTTCTTTTTTCCATTTCCAGGAGTGTATTCTAGTCTCGTATTGTTCGTGGAAAGAAGGATTGTTGGTATGCCTCTGTGTGGGCTCTAATCTCTCTGATCAAAAATGGGTCAAATGGCTCTGAGCACTATGGGACTCAACTGCTGAGGTCACTAGTCCCCTACAACTTAGAACTAGTTAAACCTAACTAACCTAAGGACATCACAAACATCCATGCCCGAGGCAGGATTCGAACCTGCGACCGTAGCGGTCTTGCGGTTCCAGACTGCAGCGCCTTTAACCGCACGGCCACTTCGGCCGGCCAATCTCTCTGATTTTATCCTCATGGTCTCTTCGCGAGATATACGTAGGAGGGAGCAATATACTGCTTGACTCCTCGGTGAAGGTATGTTCTCGAAACTTTGACAAAAGCCCGTACCGAGCTACTGAGCGTCTCTCCTGCAGAGTCTTCCACTGGAGTTTATCTATCATCTCCGTAACGCTTTCGCGATTACTAAATGATCCTGTAACGAAGCACGCTGCTCTCTGTTGGATCTTCTCCATATCTTCTATCAACCCTATCTGGTACGGATCCCACACTGCTGAGCAGTATTCCAGCAGTGGGCGAACAAGCGTACTGTAACCTACTTCCTTTGTTTTCGGATTGCATTTCCTTAGGACTCTTCCAATGAATCTCAGTCTGGCATCTGCTTTACCGACGATCAACTTTATATGATCATTCCATTTTGAATCACTCCTAATGCGTACTCCCAGATAATTTATGGTATTAACTGCTTCCAGTTGCTGACCTGCTATTTTGTCGCTAAATGATAAAGGATCTATCTTTCTGTGTATTCGCAGCACATTACACTTGTCTACATTGAGATTCAATTGCCATTCCCTGCACCATGCGTCAATTTGCTGCAGATCCTCCTGCATTTCAGTACAATTTTCCATTGTTACAACCTCTCGATACACCACAGCATCATCTGCAAAAAGCCTCAGTGAACTTCCGATGTCATCCACCAGGTCATTTATGTATATTGTGAATAGCAACGGTCCTATGACACTCCCCTGCGGCACACCTGAAATCACTCTTACTTCGGAAGACTTCTCTCCATTGAGAATGACATGCTGCGTCCTGTTACCTAGGAACTCCTCAATCCAATCTCACAATTGGTCTGATAGTCCATATGCTCTTACTTTGTTCATTAAACGACTGTGGGGAACTGTATCGAACGCCTTGCAGAAGTCAAGAAACACGGCATCTACCTAGGAACCCGTGTCTACGGCCCTCTGAGTCTCGTGGAACGACAACTGTCACATGCCCGTCAGAGCCAGACAAACAGCTCTGGAGAACTTCAAATACTATCCAATTACAGAAAGCCTTCGTGCCTTCAGATCTGAGAGAGCACGTGCAAGGCAAGTGATAAAAGAACATAAGAGAGATCCCTGGAGAGAATTCGTGACTTCAGTTAACCAGTCCACTTCCACTGTGCAAATTTGGATATCAATAAGGTGGATTTCAGGCAAGTCCAGTACATGTTCTGTTACAGTCTTGTCGAATAATGGGATCGTAGTGGGGGCGCCTGAAGATAGGTATCAGATTTTAGCTGAACACTTTCTTACAATTAGTGCATCATCCAGACAAGCTCCTGCCTTTAAGGTGTTCCATAGGACTGCAGAGATGAGGAAGCTCCTTCCCTGCTCATATAATGAGGAAGTTTACAACCTTCCATTCTCCATGTGGGAAGTGGAATCAGTTCTACCTGCAGCCAGACACACTGCTGCTGGACCTGACGATTCATTATGCCATGCTCAGTCATCTGTGCTCTAAAACGAAAGGACAGCTCCTCTCTTGTTTCAGTCAGATCTGGTTTGATGGACAGTGTCCCATGACTTGGAAGGAGGCAACCATGGAAACCATGCAAGGACTGTAGTGCCCCCAACAGTTACCCGAGTGTAACCCTTATTGGTTGTATGTGTAAGACTCTTGAAAGCATGGTCAACCACTACCTTGTCTGGTTGCTCAAATCCCATGGTCACCTGAGATGCTCCCAGTGCAGTTTCAGGTGCTACTGTTCCACTCTTGAAATACTTAATACTGGTGGAGATGGCAATAGAGCAGTCTTTCTTATGACAGAACCATTTGGTTTGTGCATTTTCTGACCCTGGAAAAGTTTGATACTACTTCAAGGTAAATTCAGTGACTTGCCCTTTTGGCTCGTCAGGCACTGAAAATCTGTGTCACCTCAGTCATTAGCATTTAATGCAGTGGTACAACCAAACTTTGAATGGCTGTTCAGGTATCAGCCCAATGCAACCGAGCCATTTGGGATAAGTGCTGCTGTCTGTCTTCAGGATCTAGATCTGTCAGACCTCCAAATACACAGCCAGGGACAGAACATGTTGCTGCCTTTGTGTCTTCAGAGGTCCAAAGTGGTTTTAAGCTTGACATTATATAAGAAAACTTCTACTCCAGATCACATTTTCATAACTTTGTTTTCTCCCATTTTAAGTATGTTTCACAGTTTTATCATTGTTTATATGGTTTGATCCCAGGAAGAGACTGTTCTCTGTTGTACTGCTGATTTCCCTGACAGCATATGTCTTCTGGAACAATTTATGAATTATGATGCGGAGTTGTATGGCCTTATGATGGCACTGGAGAGGAGTTGCAGACATCACGGTACAAGGTTTCTTGTCTGTTCTGACTCCCTTAGTGCACTACAAACAGTTCGTTAAGCTTCACACTTGCTTTCTGCATTGCCCTTCAGGAAACCTGTTTCCCAGCAATGCGGACCCCTGCCGTTCGCAGCTATAGGGGATATTACAAGAACTGTATTGACTATAATAGTGTGTCATGTTGAGTTTGTGTCTGTCCCGAACTCGGTATGCAGTGAACCTGTGCCCCTTCAAACCCCTCTTGAAGCTGTGGCTGTCAGGATAAGGACAATGCAGGAAATAACTGTCTGCAATGTATATTTTCCTCCAGATGGTGCAGTACCCTTGAGCACATTAGCTGCACTGATTCATCAGGTCCCTAAACCTTTCCTCTTTTGCGAGATTTTAATGCCCATAACTTGCGGATGGCACTGTGCTTACTAGCAAAGGTAGAGATGTTGGAACTTTCCTGTCTCAACTTGACCTCTGCCTCTTAAATGCTGGGTCCCCCACACATTTCACTGTGGCTCATGGCAGTTACTCGGGCCATTGATTTATCCCTCTGCAGCCCAGGACTTCTCCCATCTGTCCACTGGAGAGCCCACGATGACTTGTGTGGTAGTGACCACTTTCCCATCTTCCTGACACTCCCCCAGCGCCATTCCCCCGTACGTCTACCGAGATGGTCTTTAAACAAGGCAGACTGGGAAGCTCTCACTTCTGCTGTCGCCACTGGATCTCCACCACGCGATACCATCGATTTGGTGTTCGAGCAGGTCACTAGAACGATTGTTTATGCGGCAGAAAACGTGATCCCTTGTTCTTTAGGGTGCCTCCAGCGAAAGTGAGGATCTTCGTCGTCTTATACAAAGACGGAAACAGACATGTTGGGAGAGGTACGTCACGACCATTGGGTGCCATATGTCACCTTCGCAAGCCTGGCAGAAGATCAGATGTGTTTGAGAGTACCAAACCCCGACAGGTGTTACTGGCATTACCATAAATGGCATGTTATCTACCGATGCAAACGCAAATGCTGAGCACTATGCTCGAGCATCTGCGTCAGAGAATTATCCCCCAGCATTTCGCACCCTCAAACGACGGATGGAAAGGAAAGCCCTCTCGTTCACTGAACGTCACAGTGAACCCTATGATGCTCCATTTACAGAGTGGGAGCTCCTCAATGTCCTTGCACATTGCCCTGACACAGCTCCTGGGCCAGGTCAGATCCACAGTCAGATGATAAAACACATCTTGTCCGACTACAAGCGACATCTCGTCATCATCTTCAACTGAATCTGGTGTGATGGCATCTTTCGGTCGCAATGGTGGGAGAGCACCATCGTTCCAGTACTCAAACCCGGTAAAAACCCAATTGATATGGATAGCTATTGGCCCATCAGCCTCACCACTGTTCTTTGTAAGCTGTTAGAATGTATGGTAAGTTGGTGGCTGTTGGCTCCGTGCCAGGGCAGTTTCCACCAGGACCGCTCTACCATTGATAATCTAGTTTCCCTCGAGTGTGCCATCTTAACAGCCTTTTCCAGATGCCAACACCTGGTTGCCGTCTTTTTTGATTTACAAAAATCTTAAGACACGATCTGGCGACATCATATACTTGCCACATTGTATGAGTGGGCTCTCTGGGGCCCATTCCAGATTTTTAGCCAAAATTTCCTACTGCTCTGTACTTTGTGTCAAAGTTGGTGTCTCCCATAGTTCCCCCCCATATCCAGGAGAATAGTGTTCTGCAGGGCTCTGTATTGAGTGTTTCGCTATTTTTAGTGGCCATTAACGGTCTAGCAGCAGCTGTTGAGCTGTCTATCTCACCTTTTCTGTATGCAGACAACTCCTCCATTTTGTACTGCTCCTCCAGAACCGGTGTTGTTGGGTGGCGCCTACAGGCAGCCATCCCCAAGGCCCAGCTACGAGCTCTTGCCCACGGCTTCGTTTTCATCTGCGAAGTCACGTGTCGTGCACGTCTGGTGGCGTCATACCGTTCATCCGGAACCAGAAGTTTACCTTAATGATGATCCACTTACTGTAGTCGAGACATATTGGTTATTAGGACTGGTTTTTGATGCCCGATTGACGTGGCTGCCTCATATTTGTCAGCCAAAGAGGAAGTGCTGGCAGCAGACCTCAGCGTTGCATGTACTCGACCCAGTGCACCACTGTGGCATTCGCCTAGCGACGGGAGATTTTAGAACGGGTCCGGTGACCAGTGTCCTGGTGGAGGCCGGAGTCCTCCATTGCGGATCCAACGTGCACAACTGTCTGCCAGTTACATTGCACACATTCGTAGTTCTCCTGAGCATCCTAATTACCATCTCATTTTCCCATCCGCGGCAATTCATCTCCCGCATTGGCGCCCCAGGTCAGGGATAACGCTTGCGGTTCACGTGGGATCCCTTTTGTCTGAACTGGAGTCCTCCCCTTTACCACCTCCCATCTAGGTCCATCCGCATACACCTCCACGGTGTACACCTAGGCCGCAGATTCGTCTGGACCTTTTGCGTGACCCTAAGGACTCGGTTACTCCTGCCACTATCCACTGTCACTTCCTCTCGATTCTTGACATTTTCTGGGGCTCTGAAGGGGTTTACGGCAACGGTTCGATGGCTGACGGTCGTGTTGGCTTTGCCTTTGTCCACAGAGGCCATTCTGAACAGCTTTCCTTGCCCAATGGCTGCATTATATTCACTGCAGAGCTGGTGGCCATCTCTCGTGGACTTCAGTATATCCGTTCGTGCCCCCGGGGAATCGTTTCTTCTGTGTACTGACGCCCTGAGCAGCCTACAAGCTGTCGACCAGTGCTACCCTCGCCATCCTTTGGTAGCGTCCATCCGGTAGTCCATCTGTGCCCTCGACCGGTCCTGTCGTTCAGTGGTGTTCGTGTGGACCCCGGGACACGTCGGCATCCCAGGCGACGAACTTGCCGACAGGCTGAACAGACGGGCTATGCAGAAACTGCTTCTGGAGATGGGCATCTCTGAACCTGACCTGCGTTCTGACTTACACCGTAGGGTTTTTCGGCTTTGGGAGATGGAATGGCATAACGGTACATACAACAAACTGCGTATCACGACAGAGACTACGAATGTCTGGAAGACTTCCGTGCGGGCCTCTCACAGGGAATCAGTTGTCCTCTGCCAGCTCCTCACTGGCCACACTCGAGTGACCCACGGTTGCCTCCTGCGCCGTGAAGACCCGCCTGGGTGTCGGTGCGGTGCCCGGCTGACTGCTTCTAGGGTGGAGGTATTACTGTGTTGCAGAGTGGCTGGCTTCTCCTTTTTTATTCTCATGGTCAGCCAGCCGTGGTAATCTGCTTTGTTGTTTTAATCTCTTCATCCTGTTTCTTGTGTTTCTGTGGTTTTCTTGTCCCCTTTTGTCCATTTTACATGTTAGTAGCCCTTCATCTTTCTTGGGACTCGTATTCGGGAGGACGACGGTTCAATCCCGCGTCCGGCCATCCTGATTTAGGTTTTCCGTGATTTCCCTAAATCGCTCCAGGAAAATTCCGGGATGGTTCCTTTGAAAGGGCATGGCCGACTTCCTTCCCGTCCTTCCCTAATCCGATGAGACCGATGACCTCACTGTTTAGTCTCTTCCCCCAAACAATCCAATCCAATCTTTCTTGTGGTTCCCCCCCCCCCCCCCTTTTATTCTGTTTTGAATTGTCAGTCTCTTTTGTTTTATTCTCTCACTTGTGGCATTGTTTTATTCGGAACAAGGGACTGATGTTATCTTAGTTTGGTCCCTTTCCCTTTCTTTTAAACCAACCAACCAACCAAACTATCCGTAGTGTTGGCTGTACCTTTGTCCTTGACAATAAAAATTTTCAGTACCGGCTCATAGCACAGTGTTCAATTTTTACTGCAGAGCTTTCTGCCCTCGATTAGGCCACCCGTCACATCTGTCGACACACGCTTCTCAATTGTGTATTACGTTCAAATTCACTTAGTGCCCTCCAGAGCCTCTGTGGGCTGTACGCATACCACCTCTTAGTACAACAAACCTAAGAATGCCTCTACTCACTCCCTCACTGATGACGGAACCAACACGGTGTTCGTGTGGCTCCCTGGTCATGTTGCAGTGTTGGGGAATGCTGCTGCCAACACTGTGGCTGATTACCCAGGCCTTTTAGTTATTCTGTCCCTTCGGATGATCTCCGTGTTGCTGCACACAGGAATATTGTGTCCCTCTGGCACGAACAATGGTCTTTTCTGTACGGGAACAAACTCTGGGAAATTAAACTGCCCAACAGCTCGGCCAACTTCCTCTTGCCCCTCGTCACGAGGAAGTATTTTTAGCTAGAATGTGTATTGGGCACTATTGTTTCAGTGGCAGTCATTTAAGTGGAGACTCTGCACCACTCTGTGCTTACTGCAACCGACCCTTGACAGTGTGCCATTTTCTGACCCAGTGCCAATTTTATTACTGTTTACCTTTTAATGTAAGTTTGCCATCTGAATTACCAGATATTTTAGTAGATACAGCATGAGCTGTAGTTTGTGTTTTACTTTTTATTCATTATAGTAATATGGCAAAGGAAATTTAATTTTTAACCATATGAGCAAACCCCCCTTCCACCTTCCCACCCCACCCCCACCCCCCTCAGAGAAGTACTCGTTTTTAGCTATCCTTCTACTCGACTTGATTAAGCATTGATTATTGTAGATTTCAATTTCATTTCGTAATTGACCATTTTTAGTTATGATATGGGTGCTTATGACCTCAGTTTTGTGTCCTAAAGCAACAACAAAATGATACTGGCCTTTGGGTGGGATTACCTGTTGTGATGTACCTTGAGGCATTTGGCTTGGACCTCTACCTAACCTGCTTAGAATGTGCTCGGTGTTTTCTTGCACCAATACCTTTATTCCATTCTTCCACTTCGTTAGCACTCAGACCGTAAAGGACAGATCTATTTCAGGTCCAAAACTTTGTTGCATCCATGACATCTCAGCATCTGTTCCATTCAGTTCCTAAGGTGTATCAGGGTGCTACTGCCATTTCCACTGACAGCTCTAAAACTAGTCAGGAACAACACTGGTTGCTCATAATACCCAGTACCAGGTGTTTCAAAAAGAATATTGGGGTTGAAAGTCTTTTTAGCATTTATGACGTTTATGGCAGTACTTGTCCAATGCCACCAATGTATTGACATTATTATTTCTCTCCCCTGGTTTTGTTAATGTCAGTCCAACTGATGTCCACTGTGTTTTTAGCCTTCTCAGTTTAATTATTATGAATCTCCTGGCTAGAAGGTGTTCTTTGCTATGTAACTGTCTTAGCCCTTAATAAAGGTGGTGGGGGTCGGGGGGGGGGGGGGGGGGGGGCAAATGAGGTGCGTTGGATGAGGATCTGGTCTCTCTTGCCACATCTGAGCCCTGGGAGACCCCTAATCTGCCATGACCGATGTACTGGCTCAACCTCACATACTTTTAGTTATGTTTAAATTCCTCCTCAGCTTGGACATAAATATTCCTGCTAGAGCCTCAATTTTGTCACACCTCTACATACTACTATAATCTGATTAAATTTCTGGCAGACATCACTGATACCAGGTGACTACGTCTTGACCGAGAGACTGATAACCTCACTGTTCAGACCCTTAATCGACAAATCCTTCGTATCGCGACAACATTTTAATCTACTCGGAGTGAGATATGGCAGATCTTTTAATCCTGTAAATACACACATGTATTATTTCACTGGTTACAAATGATTGTAGTATTTTTGCAACTGAGTTGATACAGTGTAATTCGATGCAGTGCAGTCAAGTGACAGAATCGAACTTCTGAGAATAAAATATATTAACACACACAACCTCTTTTGCAGCTGAAATGTTGCGGAATCCAAGACCACAGCAGCTGGGGAGATGAACTGCCAAATAGTTGCTGCAAAGTAAAGACAAGTGTAAGTATCAGTATTTCAACAAAAAATCTCCCTATTGCAGTAGTTTGAAATAAGGAATTAAGTTACATAAGAAATTTATAGATACTTTAGTCATTACAATTGCCACAACTGTGAAAGCAAAGATGTAAGAGGGTGTGAAAGAATGTATTCTGCAAAGATATACTGCATTAAACATAAGCTTTGTACTGCATGTTGTTTATAATCATCTGTTGAGTTTGCAAGAATAACTCGGTAAATCTATGTTCTGCCGAAAACATTGTCAGTGTTCTGTATTAATCTGTTGGTCAGTTCATTAGGAGGCAGTGTATTATGGCCTGTTAAGGAGGAATCGTAAATGTTCTACAGGAAGTCAGAAACATAGTTCCAAAGTTCTTGCAGTTAAATTTCAATGTTTGTTTCATTGAAATACAAACTGGCTTATTATCATTCTAAACAGGCATTCAAAAGTAATGCTTTCAGTTATGGAAACACAAAAATTGTAAGTAAAGATAATGTGTAAAATAATTATTAGGTTTCTGTCCACAATAAACCTACCAATGTATTGTTTGGCAAACCAATTAATTATTTAGGTATTAAGATAGTGTTCCGAAAAAGTCTGCATAAAGACAGTAGTTGGAATGAATCATTGTTACTGTTAAAAGCGTTACGAAGCTTATGGTGTCTCAACCCCCACCCCACCATCACCCATATGTTTGATAGCGAGCCATATATGGATAAAGTTACAATGGCATACCCCATTTTCTCTCGTAAATTTCTCCAGCAAGTGGAACGTAACTTAGAATTTTATGTCCAAAGAAACACTGAAGAGTATTGTGGGTTCCTTTAAAGCAGTTGGTGGATGCCTTTGCAATTATACTTCCCTTAGTAAAATGAAAAAAAATAAGGTAAGACTACAGAGTAGCAAATATCATCTGAGAGTATTCAACATAATTAAAGCAAAACAGTGATTACATGGAATTTCAGTTCTCCATTATTGCCAGAAAAAATAAATATAAGATTTCTTTGATTTAAAATATGTTCATATTTTACCCCAAGTGCTGCTATGAGTGCCTACATTTAGGCCAAATTATCGTGGCATGTCATGGGCAAGCTACTTACATGAAAACATGATAACCTTGTGCAAAAAGCTGAAATGGAATGTAGCACTTATAGTCTATTCACCGAGAGCTGGGACGAAACATAAACAGTGTCACGTGAGCGACTACGCTCGTTTCCAGAGAAAGCATTCGGTGTTCACGTGATACATAGGGGTGTGGAAAATCCTTGGCGCACGCTTTGCGGCTGGCGGCGTTCGGCTGGCTGCCGAGCTGTCACAGCGGACCGTGAGAAACCTGGGCAAAAATCTACGAAATAAATTTAACAATAATGTTAAAATAATGTTAAACTGAGTTCATTCTGTCGAAGCAGATTTATTTTCATTCAGGTTGCTAACAAAACGCTCTATTAAAATACAATTAATTGTTAATTTTAATAACAATACCAGTAATAATAATGAGAAAGGACGAAACAAGGTTCACTCTGTCGAACTTGAACTGTTTTCATTGAGATTTATAACAAACCGCTCCTCTCTCTCCTCTATAATGCAGTCTAATTTCCACATTTGAGTTTCCACTTTTTCTACGACATGGAGGACGCACTTGTTCCAATCCTCTGCAGTCACTGTTCTTACTGCTTCTTCTATCAGTACTTTAACTTCCGGCATTTTGTATGTTTTCCTTTTCGCTGCAACATAGCCTTTGATTCTGGCCCACACTAACACGGTGGCGTTTAATTCACAGTGGTACGGAGGAATTATGAGAACTGTTTTCCCTGCATTATTCGCCATTTCATCTATTGCGTATTCGTTCTGCGCTGTTCTGTGATTTTTAATTATATCTAAAAGTTCTTTTTTCAACATACCGTCTTCGAAATCGATGTTTTTAGATTTTAGCCACTCTGATATTTCGTGCTTATTGGAATTCACATTGGGAACTTTCTCTTTTCTCCGAGAATGGTACGGCGCGTTATCAAGAACAACAACTGCATTTTCCTGAAGCCGAGGAAGAACATCTTGAAACCACTTCTCGAAGGTTTCGGCGCACATCTCCTCATGATGATCTCCACATTTCTTGGATTCGAAAGTCCACAAACATCCTTCAACGAACCCTGCATTGCTGCCAATGTGTGCGATAATCAGGCGTTACCCTTTACCTGATGGGCCCTTGCTTCCGGTGGATAGCCCGGACAGAAACGTTCGTTTTGAGGAATTTATAGTGTCATCTACCCAGACGTAACTTCGGGTATGTCCTGCGTTCACCCACGTCTCGTCCAAATAGTAAATTGGTCTGCCTTCATCTCTCAACCGTTTAATGGTTCGAAGATAACGCCGCCTCCATAAAAAGATGTCATCCCTGTCTATTAGCATGCTATCGCGCGCACGCCGGACATATATGAAATTCATTTCTCTCAATAACTTATAAAATGTAGTTCTCCGAAAATTGACCAGATCTGCATCTTCGTTCACGACTGTAACCACTTTGTCAATTGATGGCAATTCGTTACGAAAAAAAAATTCGTGTACTTTCCTTCGTATCGCATTTCTATCGAAATCATCAACATTTTCAGAAAGTTTGTCGTAATTTTCCTTTCTTGGTAGACTTCAAAGAGTGTGTGGTCTTGTACTCACTTATCACACGATACACTGAAGAACGTTTAACACCTGCAGCTGCAGCTGTTTTCGAAACAATATCACTCATCGACTGCTCTGGATGTAAAAGTTCCGTTTTATACACATTAAGCACCATGTGCTTCTCAGAAGAACTTAATGTTTTCTTTTTTGCTCGCTTCTTTGGTGTACTCAAAACTGACACGTCGACCTCTCTCGCTAAATCCGTGGATGACATAATAAGGACAGCCGTATGTGATGCTAATGAAATAAGTGAATATATAAAATAAGAAACCATGTGATGCTATTGGATGCGCACATAAACAGTGAATGCTCAGCGTGACTACAAACATATATACTTACTCTAATAATCAACAACTAGTCTTTCAAGCGTCTTTACAGATGAACTTAAGATATCCTGAAATACCTACTGTACACGCCCACTAACGAGCTCACACATGCAACTGAAGCGGCGCGCCTGCGAACCGCACAATGCATCGCTCATAAAGGACAAACGGTTGCACCCATCACATTCGAACAAACTACAAAATTAAATTCATACCTTTCTGACACTTTTGTCGCTTACACCCCCACAAAAGAATCTAAAGGGAAAAAGTTTGTCGCTTACTATATTTCGGATGATGATTTGGTAAAAGTTCTATATCAGACGTGAGATTTTAATTCATTGCTTCACTATTACTGACTCTATTGGGCAGAAAATTTG
Source organism: Schistocerca cancellata (assembly GCF_023864275.1). Taxonomy (NCBI): domain Eukaryota; kingdom Metazoa; phylum Arthropoda; class Insecta; order Orthoptera; family Acrididae; genus Schistocerca; species Schistocerca cancellata. The sequence goes on along the minus strand of NC_064628.1, from coordinate 12,942,911 downwards.
CAGACGTCATCAACATATAGCACTAAAGGCAATTATAAAATTATTTTGCTGTGCGACACACAGTTTAGGAGATATGGTGTGATAAATATAGAGTAACGCGAAAAACCAACTTTTCCTGAAAGCTTAATTATTTCGCTTTTTGAGTGACAATAAATTTTAATGTGACGTAAATAAAGGTGTCAGAAGGTAGTTCTCGGATCACTTTATCATGTTCAGGTGCCAAATTATAAAAAACACGACTTTCATTTTTTAAATTTCTGACGCCCCAGCCTTGTACACCCCTCGACGGCAGCGCTGTGGTCACGCGCCTTGCCGTGTTTACAGTACGTCTCTAGTTTCGGTGAATGGAGTATAGACTTGTTGTTTCCTGTTCAAATAATCTTCTGACACTGAGTAGAAACTATTCTATATCGAGAAGAAAAATGGATAGGAAATTAGATTTACCAAATGAGTACCATTACAGGGTGTCTCACCTAACTCTGGCCTCCTCAAATATCCTGGAACAATAAATTATATTCAAAAACGGTTTTCACCAGCACGAACGTACAGCAGGGGCTTAGGAAACCTAATACTATACGAAATTTTAAAATGTAAACAAATACTATTTGCAACACAAACTTGTGTATTTTTAAATGGGCACCCACTATTTCATATGCAATCAATAGCATGAAAAATCACAAAAATAATGGCGTTGGTTGCATTGCAATACATCAATTACATAATTGCGAAGTGAAATTGACACTTAAAATAAATGAAGCACACAGCTAGTGCAAGTCCTGAGACTCGAGCATGCACCTCACACTGCCTGTGTCAGGGGCTCACACAGTGGGAAGGTATGCACAATCCACAAAAATAAACAAGTAACACGTCCAATGCAAAGTTACTTTTTCCGAATTGTAAATGTATGTTTGTTCTAACTAAATGACAACTAGAGCTACAATTAGAGATACACACTTGAATTCACTTAGCTCAACACATTTACTAGTGCCCTGTCACCCACAGAAACTGTATTGTTGGGACTGTGCTGGCCATCGCACAGTACCTCCTCGCCCCATCTACCTATTTGGAAATGTCGCATATAGAACGTCTCTGGAAACTTTTGCAGTGTGTGCGGGACATCCATCATGTTGGAACCACATTGGTAGATGAGTTTCCAATCCTAGATCCTCAATGAGGAGTGTTTGTGTGTGTTGGAGAAATGATGCATATCACTGTCCATTCAATGTTCCACGGTAAAAATAGGGACCTGCAATATAGTTAGCAATGATACCGCACCAAACATTAACACTCCATAGTCATTGACGAGCAACTTGGCGAACCCAGTGGGGATTTTGCAAGGACCAGTAGTGCATGTTCTGCAGATTCGTATTACCACGATTTGTAAATGAAGCCTCGTCTGTAAACAGCGTATTGCTTAGGGATACTGGATTATCTCGCAACTGCTGAAGTGCAAAACGACAGAATGCAATGCAGGATTCAAAGTCATTCCTGTACAGTTCTCGGTGTAGTGAGATATTGAACGGATGAAACAGATGCCGATGCAAGATTCTGCACACACTACTGTGGCTTATTCCTACACCTCGTGCAATTTCTTGTACACCCACCTGTGGATTGTGCACTACAGCAGCCAGAATAGCAATTTTGTTCCCATTGCCAGTCGCTGGCATTGTACATAGACGTTTTGTGGGAGCCCAGCTTCCTGTTTCCACGAGTGTCTTGAAGATGTCGCCAACGGTTCGACGTGACGGACACGGCCAATCTGGGTAGCGTTCGGCATACAGTGTCACAGCTGCAGTTGCATTTCTGTGACATTCACCATAAATTAAAATAATGTGTAGTTTTTCTTCATTACTGAAGACCAACATATCGACTAGATGATTGCAAATGTAACAAGCCACTAGAAAACAGGTTTTAATGTGGCAACATATGTGAATTACGTTAATGTACGAGAGCAGTTTAGCAGACCAGATTAGGAGACACTCGTACACTGAAGGTAGAGTGTGCCATGGTGGTATGGGTATGTTTACGGCAGTATGCAGGCAACCCTTGCTCTGAGCACAGTACTACATGCGGTGCATTACATCAGAAACGGTGAGCCATTGCCATCCTTTACAAGCTACATACTTCAGAACTTACGAGGTTTAGAAACGTGAAACCAATTGTGTTACCACTAACTGTACCTCTAGTTGTTATTTCGCAACAGTACACATTGTGCGTAGGACATCTGTCATTCTGATACTGGATTATTTGACACATTATAAGAAGTAGACCAGGTACAGCTCAAGAAGGGGTAAACTATACCCATTTAGGAGTGCCATCAATGAAATATGGGCCATGATGTGTTGACATACAATACCACACCATACATTAACACTCCAATGGCCTTCACATTGGCCAGATTTGGCTGATCCACGCCCACATCCTCTGTGAGGATCCACCCTGCCGTTGGTGTGATGCCCGTTTCACAGTGGCACGCATCCTACTGGACTGCCCTAATGTGGCCACCATACAGCAAATCCTTTAAGTTGCTGACATGCTACCTCTGGTGTTAGTGGACAATGCTAAAGTGGCTTATTTGGTCTATGTTTTCCCTGTGATGGTGGTTTTTACTCAGTGCTACATAGAACACATTAGCATTGTTAGCTGCTTGAGGGATTGGATGGAAGTCCCATTGCCTGCTGCAACCCACGGACCCATGGCTAACCAAGCACAGTAGTCTGGCCTGGCTCCTGCCTTTCCCTCCTTATTCTTTTGTACCTGTCATTGATTGACGGCCTCTTTGTCATTGTTCTCTTGAGAATTTCTCTCTCCCACATAGCACGATGCTCTCGGTTGGAATTTCATGTGGTACCCAGCTCCTTGCCACTGTGCATTGCCCCACAACCTGCCTTCACACTTATCTCGGATAAAAAATGGTTGTTTTGTTTACTCGTTCTACTTTGGTTAGCAATATTTTAGCTTTGCATGATCTTAAGTCTTCAAATTCTGCTGTCAGACATACTTTAAAGTCTGAATATGGGGAAGCGGTTGATGATTTGGACACAAAATGTGAAAATCATATCAGCAATTTCATTATCAAGTGATCCCAAAATGTAACAATATTTTGTCATCTCATTGGTAATATTTGTGGTAATGAATGGGGACACCACTTGCAAAAACCACATATTTACTTTTTTACCAGAAAGGTGGCATTTTCATTACCACATGGGATATTCCTTACTGGTATTGTTCATTGAGGAGTTTTCAATTTAAAAAAAAAAAAAAAATACCTATTTAAATCAGCACAGTAAAACCAAAATGATTTTAGTGATTCTTATGTATTCACTAACATGTTATCACCACCAGTGTGACTGTAGTTACGTTTCAACAAAATAATCAATTTTTGAAAATATAAGTAACTGGATAGAAAAAAATAGAGGGTGAAACTGGACCTCTGTGATAAATGGCTCCCGTACTAAAGTGGAACATAAATGGGTTCAGGACTCATTTGGAGGAACATGCTCCCTGTCCTTGAGTTTACAGGAAACACATTTCAAAGCCACCTGAGCTATGGGGCTGTACCCTCCACCAAAAGAATTACCCGACTGGAGAAACTGCCAAGGGAGGGGTTGTTGTGTTCGTCAATCACGCACACCACTTCCCTACCTCCTTGCTTACTTACCTACGAGCAGTAGCTGTTGCTGTTCGTGTGGGTCAGAAGATAACTATCTGTTTCCTGTATTTACCTCCACAGAACATGAGACTCTGATGGTGCTGCAGGCCTTATTGCAAAAATTCCCCACCTGTTTCTCCTACTGCACGATTGCAATGCACATAACGTATTATGGAGCTTGAACTAAAATTGCCCCACGGGTCAAGTCTTTCAGAAACTCGTGTCTTTGGAGCTGTGCATCCTCAATACGGGCAGCCCCACTCATTTTTCGACTGCTGCTGGCTTGTCCTTGGCTACTGATATCTCGCTCTGCTCTCCAGCTCTTGCCAATTCAGCACAATGAGAAGCAACTGATGATCTTCATTGCACTGACCACTTCCCACAGTGAATCCACCTGCTGGATGAAGGATTGCTGTATCAGAAGCCACCAAAATGGATTCTGTGAAGCCAGCTGGCTGTGTTGAACACTGTGGCAGCATCCAGGAATGAATGGACCACACTACACGAGTAATTCAGCACACCACTGACATATCTGTCCCTAAGTCTTCATCTTAGGAGGAAAGCTGTACCATGGTGGGCTGATGAGTGCCATTCAGCAAGCCAGGGCAGGCATGTGGCTCTTAAGTGGTATAAACACCTCCCAACAGCAGAGAGCCTCACAGCCTTTCGGGTTGCGAGAGCCGAGGCACGGTGTGTAATGAATGAGAGCGAGGAGAGGTCGTGGCCAGAATTTGTTGACCCTCTCATCCATTCCACTTTTTACAAAAGTTTGGGAAGCCGTCCAAAGGGTTCTGATAAACATTCTTTCACCAACACCAAGAGTGCTGAAAAAGGGATGTCTCCAAACACCACCCAGAGACATTGTTCAGACAATGGCAGAGCATTTTTCAGCAACTACTGCCAGGTTGCCAGCCAAGATATGGCAGTTTGCTGCTACTGGGTGACTGCAGCGAGGGGCTAGTTGGACTTCAGATCCCAGTTTGAGTCTTGCAATTATCCTTTTTCCGTGCAGGAGCTAGAATCGGCACTGTCTGAGACTTGTGATACCGCACTCAGTCGTGGCCGCATCCACTGATGTATGGCCTTGGCAGCCAGAGACAGTGGTCATCTGTGCACAAGTTGAATTTGCACGAACATGAGTACGTTGTCTGATTCAAAAGGCTTTCTGGCTGAAAAAGTGGCATAAGCAGCCCCCTGCCCTGGAGCACCTCGTAGCCTTTAAGCGACTCCGTGCCCGTGTTCGCTACCTTATCAAACAACGGGAGGAGGATTGTTGGGAGGGATGCATCTCTACCATTGGGTGCCACATATCACCTTCCCAAGTCTGGGCAAAGATCGAACGTCTTTTCGGGTACCAGGCCCCAACAGCTGTCCCCCAGTGTAACCGTAAATGGCGAGTTATGTACCGACACACACACAAATGCTGAGCACTTTGCTCGAGCCTCTGCATCAGAGAATTAGCCTCCCAGCCCTCCGCACATACAGACGGCGGCTGGAAGGGAACGTCCTCTCATTCACTACACACTGCAGTGAATCCTATAACGCCCCATTTACAGAGTGGGAGCTCCTCAGTTCTCTCGAACATTGCCCCGACACACCTCCTGGGCCTGATCGCATTCACAGCCAGATGATTAAACGTATCTCATCTGACTACGTGCGACATCTTTTCATCACATTCAGCCGGATCTTTCCATCGCAATGGCGGGAGAGAACCATCATTCCGGTGCTCGGACCCAATAAAAACCCGCTTGATGTGGATAGCTATCGGTCCGTCAGCCTCACCGACATTCTTTGTAAGGGCCGTCAGCCTCACCTTCTCTGTATGCAGGTGACTCTGCATTTTGTCCTGCTCCCCCAGTACTGGAGTCATGTGGCCTACTGGCTCCATGTCAGGGCAGCTTCTGTCAGGGTCGCTCTACCACTCGTAATCTTATGTCCCTCGAGTCCGCCATCTGAACAGGCTCGTCCAGACACCGACATCTGATTGCCATCTTTTTGACATACGTAAAGCGTACGCCACGACCTGGCGACATCATATGCTTGCCACATTGTACAAGTGGGGTCTCCGGGTCCCGCTCTTGATTTTTATCCAAAACTTCCCATCGCTCCATACTTTCCATGTCAGTCGGACCTCCCATAGTACAAACCCCCCCCTCCTCCTGTATTCACGAGAATGGCATTCCGCAGGGCTCCATATTGAGTGTCTCCCTATTTTTAGTGGCTATTAACGGTCTAGCAGCAGCTGTAGGGCCATCGGTTTCCTCTGTATGTGGATGACTCTGCATTTCGTACTGCTTCTCCAGGACTAGTGTTTCTGGGTGGTGCCTATAGGGAGCCATCCACAAGGCACAGTCATGGGATCTAGCCCACGGCTTCCAGTTTTCAACTGCCAAGTCGTATGTGCTACATTTCTGTCAGCGTTGCACCAATCATCCAGAACCAGAACTTTACCTTCATGACAATCACTCACTGTAGTGGAGACATATCGATTCTTAGGATTGGTCTTCGACACTTGATCAAAATGGCTTCCTCGTCTTCGTCAGCTGAAGCGGAAGTGCTGGCAGCACCTCAATGCCCTCCACTGCCTGAGCAACACCATCTGGGGTGCAGATAGCTTTACTCTGCTGCTGCTCTCAATCTTGCCTCGACTATGGGAGTCTGACTACGGTTCGGTGGTGCCCTCACTGTTGCGTGTACTTGACCCAGTGCTCTACTGTGGAGTTTGTCTGGTGACGGGAACTTTTAGAGCGAGTCCAGTGACCAGTGTCCTTGTGGAGGCCAGAGTCCATCCACTGCAGAACCGACGTGTACAACTGCTCGCCAGTTATGTTGTGCACATTTGTAGTTCTCCTGAGCATCCGAATTACCGTCTCCTTTCCCCAACCACAACAGTTCATCTCCCGCATAGGCGGCACAGGTCAGGGCTTAAGATTGGAGTTCACGTGCGGTCCCTTCTGTCTGAACTGGAGTCCTTCCCATTACCACCTCTCCTCTAGGTCCATTGACGTACACCTCAGGGGGGAACCCTGAAACTGTTATGATCACTGTTATGATTACTGAATTTATTATGCGTTCAAGATTTCCAGTATATAAGTTACTACTCTTTTCATCTTATTTACTGCTCATTTAAATACCTTTATATCTGTCTCGAAATAATTAAACTTCATTACTATATCAATATTAAAGTTATCTTTCAACTTCGTTAGACTTTCGTTATTCATTTACTGGTTCATTAACGAAACATTTCTTTAAACACCATTCTAACATAGCTAGGTCTGCAAATAATTATTATTAACACAAATTCTAAATTTTCTTTCGGGACACTTGGATTGCACAATATTTGGAAAGGACCCTGTCTAGGTTAGTTGTGAGGATAATTAAATGATGGGAAAGTTCTGGTAAAATTTAGGTTATTATTGCAGAGTTCACTCTCTGATCCATACGAATACAGTACTAAAAGTTTCAACCTGCTAGTATCGATGCGGCGGTTGGCGGGCGGCGAGATGATGAGGCACAGAGCATACATACAACCACAGCTATGGCTCTTGACATATCGGCACTTTAATTCTTCTTAGTGTAGCAACACCTTTCCATTTAGCGCCTATGAAATTTTGCCCTACTGTGTGGGCGTTGGAACAGCATACCCGAGGCCCAGTGAAGCTATGTCTTCCAGGAGAGCCTCCTCGCACCAGAAGGTGTTGCTCAAACCAATGCCAAACTCCAACTACTACTGAAGCCCGTTGTGCCATGAGGTGCCCGTGCGCATTTTCCCACGCTCGCCTGCCATCCACCTTTTACCGCTCCTTTACAGACCGGGTATTCACCCGAGGTTTTGCGTTCTACATATCCTAACACATAGCCTACGTATGGACCAGATGCACAGTTACAATTTTTAAACATCTTACAACAGTTTGAACATTTGCTACAGTTCAATTATATTACAATATTGTGTGATATTTGACATAAACATTAATATTCCCATTGAGACTTATTTAGTTTTTCTTGACATAACAACATGAAACAAAAAAAAAGAAATGAAATCAGAACATCAATTACACAAGTTTATCGAAAAATCAGAAGGAAAAAAAAATTACTTATATGTACAATAGTACAGCGTTGTTGTTGTTACAAGGAGACTACGAATGTGTGGAAGTCTTCCATGCGGTCCTCTCACAGGGAATCAATTGTCCTCTGGCAGATCCACATTGGCCATATGTGGCTAACGCATGGTTACAACTTTCCTATTACCTTTGGTGCCTCAACAGCAGTTTTAGTTTTGAGTTTTATTCGTGAGAGTGGGTTTTATATTTGATCTAAATTTTAGCACCTGTCCTTTGTCCCTCTGTGTCCTCCACCCTAGTGCTTTTAGGGTGGAGGTTTTAATGTGTTGCAGAGTGGCTGGCTTCTCCTTTTTATTCTAGTGGTGAGCCAGCCATGATAATATGCTCTCTTATTTTGATCTCTTCTACATGTTTCTTGGGTCTCTCTGTGGTTTTCTTGTCAAATTTTGTGTTGGCTGCTGTGCATTGACTGTAGAATCATTGACAATGAAATGGTCTCAGGACAACATTGTGGCGAAAAGGGTAGGCACAGGCCTTCCAGAAGGGCCGTATCACGAGATGACCGTGGGTTCTTAAACAGGAGCTAACATGGAGACAAAAGGCAACAGTTGAAGTCTGGGCAGGTGTTACAGGCAGTGCCAGCACAAACTGTTGGTAACTGATTACTGAAAGCTGGTGGAAATCTCAAGTTGTCATGTTTTGTTTACTGATGACTGCTTACCGTAGACGAAAGGGTCTTGCATGGTGTAGAGCCAAAGTCGCCTGGCACTTTTAGTGGCATTCTGTGGGATCTGGCAATGAGTTTCATTTTTGTTTGTGGTGGACACAATAATTCTGAAGTATCTGCAGATGACGTGGTGAATAGTCACATGAAGAGCGGCGCGTTTCGTCACAGGGTTATTCGGTAACCGTGATAGCGTTACGGAGATGTTTAGCAAACTCCAGTGGCAGACTCTGCAAGAGAGGCGCTCTGCATCGCGGTGTAGCTTGCTCGCCAGGTTTCGAGAGGGTGCGTTTCTGGATGAGGTATCGAATATATTGCTTCCCCCTACTTATACCTCCTGAGGAGATCACGAATGTAAAATTAGAGAGATTAGAGCGCGCACGGAGGCTTTCAGACAGTCGTTCTTCCCGTGAACCATACGCGACTGGAACAGGAAAGGGAGGTAATGACCGTGGCACGTAAAGTGCCCTCCGCCACACACCCTTGGGTGGCTTGCGGAGTATAAATGTAGATGTAGATGTAGATGAAGCAGCTGTTCTCAACACCCTTACTTCTCCAACTTGTGGAATTGTGTTGCGCTAAGTTGTTGGATATGATGACAGAACTGATTTGGTAACTGTCAAAAGTAGGCTGAATGTTCATCACTATATGGAAAGAATGGTAACCTTGTTGTTATACTCTTACTGATCAGTGTACCAGATGTCGTATTTCAGCAGATTAATGCAAGATCCCATATTGCAGTCCACATCATACATGCCTTCTACAGGGCTATTACAAATGATTGAAGCGATTTCATAAATTCACTGTAGCTCCATTCATTGACATATGGTCACGACACACTACAAATACGTAGAAAAACTCATAAAGTTTTGTTGGGCTAAAGCCGCACTTCTAGTTTCTGCCGCCAGAGCGCTCGAGAGCGCAGTGAGACAAAATGGCGACAGGAGCCGAGAAAGCGTGTTTTGTGCTTGAAATGCACCCACATCAGTCAGTCATAACAGTGCAATGACACTTCAGGACGAAGTTCAACAAAGATCCACCAACTGCTAACTCCATTTTGTGCAATCTCACGGTTTAAAGTTTACGGACCCTTTTTCTTCTGCGAAAAAAATGTTACAGGACACGTGTATCTGGACATGCTGGAAAATTGGCTCATGCCACAACTGGAGACCGACAGCGCCGACTTCATCTTTCAACAGGATGGTGCTCCACCGCACTTCCATCATGATGATCGGCATTTCTTAAACAGGAGATTGGAAAACCGATGGATCGGTCGTGGTGGAGATCATGATAAGCAATTCATGTCATGGCCTCCACGCTCTCCCGACTTAACCCCATGCGATTTCTTTCTGTGGGGTTATGTGAAAGATTCAGTGTTTAAACCACCTCTACCAAGAAACGTGCCAGAACTGCGAGCTCGCATCAACGATGCTTTCGAACTCATTGATGGGGACATGCTGTGCCGAGTGTGGGAGGAACTTGATTATCGGCTTGATGTCTGCCGAATCACTAAAGGGGCACATATCGAACCTTTGTGAATGCCTAAAAAAACTTTTTGAGTTTTTGTATGTGTGTGCAAAGCATTGTGAAAAGATCTCAAATAATAAAGTTATTGTAGAGCTGTGAAATCGCTTCAATCATTTGTAATAACCCTGTAAAATATGAAAATGCTTGACTGACCTGGTTAAGTCCCCTGCTTTTGTCACCCATATAAGATGTGTGGGATGTGATGGAAAAATACGTACTTTCATACAAGCTTGCACACAGCAGTGTTCATGAAATGACACAGCATGCCATTCAGGGATAGCAAGAAATTCCTCAAGATATCTGGAGGCTATTTGCTGTCAAGCAACAGTGAATACAAGAGTGTATTCATACTAATGGGGTCACCGTATATGGATATTGTGGTATTCCCTGGTGTTGGCGACTAATTTTTCCGTCACCTGTAATTATTTGATATTATTTAATTCACCTTTTTATTGCTTTGTGACCCTGGATTCTAAAAAGCTCAGCCTTCTTCAGATTCAGCAAATGTACAACTGTGTAAATGACAATATTATGAAAAGGAGAGATTGCTAATCACCATATAGTGGAGATGCTAAGTTGCAGATAGGCACAAGAAGATGACTATCAAACAAGTAAGCTTTCAGCCAAAAGGTCATCATTCTGAATGAGACAACATACACACGCATTCACACAAATGCAGCTCTAGCTGCTGAGACCAGACTGCATAAATAAACAACACACTTCTCCAATCAATGTGATGTATATTCTAGTGGTATTATACAATTCATGAACATTATTCCTTGACCCTGAGTCTCAATGTAAATGTCAAGTTCACGTATCAAAATACAAGAGAATATTATTATTATTATGAAAAGGATAGATTTCTTCTCACCATAGAGCTGCAGACAGGAATGTAAGTAAATAAATCTTAAGCTGTTTGGTTATCAAATTCCCTTTGCGATTTACAACTATATTATGGTATTATTTCTTTCCAAATTGGAATAATCAAAGAAAAAAAGCACCTATTCCCTTTATTACATTAGTGTGAGATTACATTGACGGGGAATTACTTAACTGTTGCTACATGTTATACTTAGTCATAAATCCTTTTAAGTAAGTCAGGGTAAGCAATTAACTTGACCAATTATATTAAGCCAATTTCCCCTAAGAATCTTTTTATAAAATTTGACATCAATTGTAGTGTATTCCAAGGAAAACAAAATCCCTTGTTACCAAAGGAAGTAGCAATAATTGTCACTACTGTTCAGTAGCAATTCATACAAACCTCACCAGATTGTCATTCAACAAATTAAATATACAAATCCATTGCAAATTATACTAAGGCACACAAGCAAGAATATGCATCCATCATGTCATTAGATCGAAACAATTGTTACATTTGACCATTCCCTCCAGCAGCATATGGTACAGATAACATGGTAAGTTGCTGCAGATGAGCACAAAGAAAAGACTGTTACACATTTAACTGTAGATAAAAACCGTTAGAAAACACATGTGCATGTGTGCGCACAACATTACCAGCACTACACTTGGTCATTGCTGACATTAAAATAAAGACAATGCCTCCACAAGGAAAAGGTGCACTCAGCTTCAAAAGTTCCTGAAACCAACAATATGTAAGGAGTAATATTATATTATTTACTATGTCATAACACCAATGAGAATAGTAATCCTTCCAGTCCCCACAAAGTTGGATAAAATATTGAACAGAAGCTTCTTGCGTAACAGTTTCCATTTGTCAGTGAGTAACAAATGTGATCCACAAGGCTGCTGACACATCAGTCTTTGGGCAATCTCGGACAGCAGCTTGTCCCTTGGTTGAATGAGTGCTGCTTTGTGGTCACAAACAGAAACGATGAAAGATAAAGTGCAGACCGACAATGAACGACCTGACTTCTGGCTTTTTATGGTGAAAGCAAGACCAGTTAATTAGGAAAGTAATAAAAAAGTCAGTGAAACTTCCTGAACTTGATTAACTGAGAGTTCCACTAAAGCACGGAGAGCTATCAGGGAAATTTCAAACGCACGCTCCAGGTTTCCAATGTTAAGTCATACTAGCACAAGGGAGCCTACACACAAGCACTGTAGACCTTGTTTGGACAATGGAAGAACATTACACATATGTGACTGTTGCAACTGCTGTGGAGTCAGCTTTCTGCTACCCCAGTGCCCTCGGGTAAGAGTAAGTGAAATTTCATTTCCGACAAGTCCCACCAATTTCTTAAAAGTTAGTTGACGCACTGTCAGCAGCAGTTGATACTAGTACTGCGATGATATTCAGTACAGTGCAAGACACTGTAATAGCCATTTTAAGAGACAGGACAGTCTTCACACTCTTGAAGGAAGAAAACCCTTGTACACATTGTGAAATTGGGGATAAGACAATACCTGACTGCAAATGTGCAGCTGAGGGTGCCTGCATATGACACACAGTGGCCCAATTTGCCATTCCCCTACATATTATCTTGCTGCTGAGGCACATCATGTCAGTGGGAGTGAAATTGGCTGCAAGTAAGTGGTTGTAGTCAGTCAAGCCATCAAATCAACCCCCCTCCCCCGCACTGTGGCACACCACCTTCTGGCCACTGAGGAAACAGCACCTCAGGATAGGTTGCCATCTTACGATACACAGGTTTCTTCTCTAGCAGAGGGTCCACCATTGTGTGGGTACCTGTGGTATACAAATATTTGAACAGTAAATTTTAACTGAAAGTGTATCAGGAAATGTGTGTAGCAACAGGTTTACCTGCTGATTTGCATTAAATTTCAATTGTGTGTGAAGCATTCTGGGTGATATTCCAGTTGTCATCTCCTAAGTTAGTGTTTTAGACTCATTTGAGCATTTTTATTGTAACACTATATTTAAGAGACAAGTGTTAGCAATTTTAGTGCAGGAAAACAAGACGAGACATTCTATATTTTTAAGACACATGCTCACTATTTCTACTTCTACTACTTCAAGATAACGTGCACCAAAAAAAGATTTCCAGCATATGTTAATTTTTTTGTCAACTACTTTTGATTTCTGCCCCGAAAGCTCTTGTTTCAAAAGTCAACATTTTTGTATATTTTTAGTCATTAATGTCTTGTGACACAAACTTGACTCTTAGTTTAGTACTAATGATGACATTTAGAAACTCAAGAATGAATAAATCAGGAACATGATTTCCTTTTGAATATTTTGCTCACAGGAATAAAGCAACTTCAGAAATTATTTGTCCTATCATAGAGAAAACAACAATAGTATTGTACTGAAAAACGTTAATAGTGCTTTCTTCAACAGCTCTTCCTAAATCACTAATGAATCCTTGAAGAGGGAAGAGTATAATCAACATTGCACATCTCTTAAGTATCCAGTAAAATTGTGTGTGGATGAGTCTTACCTTTGTATTTAGAGTACCATACGCTGTGTGGCCTAAGCAGTATCCAAAAGTAATTTAATTACTCCTGTGTTTACTTTTAGACTTTCTGCAACCCATGGGAATCTGGCTGCCTTGAAAAAGCTGAAAAATTTGTGCAAGATCATGCAACTGTGATTGGTGGTGCTGGTATAGGTGTAGCATGCATCATGGTGAGTAGTGATAAATTTGTTTGCCAGTAGTGGAGCAACATTAAAACATTTTCTAAACAAAATGAAATTGTTGAAGTGTTTTGGGTAACAAAACAAAGTATTATGGTTAAATCAAACAATGGAAATTCCAGGTTGGAACATGAACACTGTAGGAAGAGAGAGTGCTACTTACTGTAAAGATGACATGTTAAGTTGCAGATGGTCACAATTAGACACTTGTACAAAAGCTTTCAGCCACAGCCTTCATCAGAAGAAGAAATGGAAACACATGCACATATGCACGACTGCCATCTTGGGCAGTTTGGTCTGAGGTGTTGGAGTTCACTTGGAGGGGATCACTACTTAATGGAAGCTCCAATGCTAGGTGTCTTGCGTAAACCCTGAGGGGAAACAGTGCCCAGGGCCAGAAAGAATTGTAATATGCATTCAGTATGTCTCCTGTAGGACCTCATCTGAGATGTGAAGGCAGCCCTGCCTGTGGCTATTGAGGGTGCAGGGAATAGTAGTCATGTTAGCAACAATGACACCAGTTGCTTGTGTTTTCCTTCATTTCCTACAGGTGGCTTGTGGAGATGAAGGAGACTGTTGGTCTTGGTTGCAAGATGCAAGTTGAGCTCATAGTTTGCAGCATTGTACCCAGAGCCATTTGGGATCCTTTGGTTTGGAGTCAAGTGGAGGGTCACGGTGGGAGATTTCTGGATCTGCATTATGGGTGGAGAGTTGTAAGACTTCCTTTCATAGATTAGGGGTGCACTACACAAAGAAACAGTTGCTCAGGTAGCAGGGTACTTGCAGGGGGCTTATGAGTCTTCTAAGCTAAGTGGTTGTTTAAGGTCCTCCGAACACTCACCATTAGTTATGCAGAAAGCAAAATCTGGTTGTGTATGGAGTGCAGGTACTTAGACTCTCAAAATTTTAACTGTAATTTGTCAAAGTATTTGTAGCACTCAAATTATTCTCAGAACTGAGAGCTGGCTGAAACCCTGAGGAGGAGGAGGAGGAGGGGAGGGGTGGGTGTTCATTGTTGTTGACAAAAATATTGTCTCCAATGAGATTGATTTTCAGTGTGACAGTGGACACCAGTAACAGACCTAGGTGAACTTAAGCTAATTGTCAGATTCTGCCATATTAATTTTAGAATCAAAGGAAATTTTACAAACAGTAGTGCTGAAATACCCAGGTCATCTATCATTAGTTGGAGGTGACTTTAATTTATAGAGTATAGACTGGGATGTCTGTGGATTCACTGCAGGTGGTATGGGCAGACAGCCTTGTGAAGTAAGTTTTTACACATTTTCTGAAAACATCCTTGAACAATTACACAACCCATGCACAATGAAAATATTCTAGACCTTGTAGCTAGAAACAGGCCTGACTTTATCAACAGTTGATACAGAAATTGGGATTAGTGATCATGTCATCATAGTGACAGTAGTTACTGTAGTTAATAAAACCACCGCAAGGGCAAGGAGAGTATTTATACTAGAAAAAAGCAGGTACACAGTTGTTAGCATCCCACTTGGACAAAAAATGGACATCATTTACCTTCAATATGGTGGACACAAAGGAATTATGGGCAAAATTTAAACTGATTGTAATTCGCACCCTGGAGATGTTTGTGCCAAGTAAGTTGATTAAGGATGAACCTTTGGTTAAAAAAAAATAATGTGCAGAAGTTGACCGCCAAAAGTTAAAAGAAATTCATGTGACAATAAGATGATCAATATATCAATACTTAGATGCTCACAAACTTTTGAACAGTAATCAACATGGCTTTTGTAACAGCTATCAGTGCCTATACTGAAGAGATTGTCTGGAATCTTGACACTAAAAAATGTGTAATGGGAATTAACTTAGATCTATCTAAAGCTTTCGATACAGTAAATCACCTAATTCTGTTAAACAAGATGGAGGCAACAGGTGTAAGGGGAGTTGTGAGGCAATGGTTTCTATCTTACCTTAAAGATAGAATTCAGGTAGTAGAAATAGAACAGAAAACCAAGCGGATTTCAGATGCAAAGAAATTGGAAATAGATGTCCTACAAGGCAGTGTTCTTGGTCCCTTATTATTCTTGCTTTATATAAGTGGCATAAAAATCCAAATATTTCTACCAAAATAATGGTTGCAGATGACACGAGCATAACTATAAGTGGTGATAAAAAATCATTAACCACCACAAGTGACATAGTCCTGAAATATATACAACAATGGCTAATGAGTTAACACTTAATCTTAGTAAAACAAATTATATACAGTATGGCAAAGCAACCCAAGATATGGACCTCCAGTTAAAACTAATTGATATGAGATAGTGTGCAATCCACAAACTTCTTGGGCATTCACATTGATCAAAACTTAAGCTGGGAAGACCATCTCAAGTATTTATCCCACAGGCTCAATTCGGCATGTTTTGCATTGAGGATATTATCTAGAGTATGCAGCACAGACTGTACTAGACTAGTGTATTTTGCTTACTTTCAGTCCATAGTGTTTTACGGCATAGTGTTCTGGGGTAAAACTAAATCAATCTTAATAGATATCTTCAAATTTCAGAAAAAAAAAACTATATGAATCATAACACACAATCCTCCAAGAACTCATTGTAGGCCCCTTTTCAAACAACTACAAATACCATCACTGTATATATTTAAAAGCATTCTATGTATAAGAGCACATATGAAAAATCTACGTACAAATGAGGTCTGCCACAATTATAATACTAGAAGTCATAAGAATTTGTATGTAGAAATGGTAAGGACAACACAAACCTAAAAGCATGTAAGTTATTTTGGAATAAAACTTTACAACCCTCTGCCAGTGTACATAAAGGAAATAGTAGATGAAGTAAAACTTAAGACTGAGCTTAAAAATTACCTTCTAAGCAAAACTTTCTATGACACAGATGAATGCTTTGATTGTGTATAAATTTATTGCCAAAAATTTTAATTTATATGTCTAAATTATACTTTTCAAAATGCCTTGAAAGTATAGTCCATTATTATGCTTGTAGTACTTGTACTTCTATGATAACTTTGTTGTGACAATTCCTACATCATGTAAATGATGTACAGGAAGATAATAAAATGAAAATGAAAATATGCGAAGCACACATCTACTTCAATCCTCATACCTTAGGGAAAGATCTTGCTGAGAACCCGAGAAAATTCTGATGATACATAAAATCACTAAGCAGATTGAAGGCTTCTATCCACTCAATTGTTGACCAGTCTGAGGTGCAAATAGAAAACAGCAAAAATAAAACTGAAGTTTTAAAGTTCAGCTTTAACAAATCATTCACAAGGAGAATTGTACAAATTGTCATTTGACAGTTGTACAGACTCCCACAAGGACGACATAGAAATAAGCATCTGTGGCACAGAGAAGTAGATGAGAGTTCAAAGCAAATAAGTCACAAAGTCCAGATGGAGTCCCAATTCAATTTTCAGAGAGTACATCCTTTGAAATTCTTTTGCCCAGTGCAAAAAGTCTCCAGTAAGTGGGGAAAAAAGTGCATATGACTCCTGTATATAAGAAAGGTAAAAGAACAGACCTGCATGATTACAGACCAATATCCTGGATATTGGTGTTCTGCAGAATTCTTGAAAACATTCAGAGTCTGAATGTAATACAGTTGGTTCAGACAGAAAAGCTTCTGCTCAAATTTGGAAAGCATCACTTTGTGAAGCTCACCTTGCCATTTCCTCAGGATGTCCTGCAAACCATGGATGGACAGCAGTAGGCTGATTCCGTATGCCCGTATTTTGGGAAAGTGTTTGACAAGGGGCCCGCAGCAGGCTGTTGATCAAAGTCTGAGCATATGGTTTAGGTTTCTAGAGATTTGAGTGGCTTGAAGACTTGTGAAGTAAACTTTGTGCTCGATGGTGAGTGTTCGTCAGAGACAAAGGTATCGTCAGGACTGCCCCAGGGAAGTGCCATAGGACTACTTGTCACCTATCTACATCAATGATCTGATGACCAGGGTGAACAGCAATTTAGTGTGTTTGCTGATGGTGCTGTGGTGTTTGGGATGGTGTCATTAAGTGACTGTTGGATGACAAGTGACGACCTGGACAAAATTTGTAGTGGTTATGAATGGGAGCTCGCTGTAAATGTAGAAAAGTATAATTTAATGCAGACGAGTAGGAAAAGCACTCCTGTAATGTTAGAATACAGCATTAGTAAGGTGCTGCTTGACAGCCAAATTGGATAAATGTCTAGGTATGATGTAGCAATACAATATGAAATGGAACAAGCATATTGAGTTGGTAGTAGGGAAGGTAAATGCTCAACTTTGTTTTATTAGGAGAATTTTGGGGAAGTGTTCCTCACTCATAAAGGAGATGGTGTATATGATGCTGGTGTGACCTATTCTTTAGTAGTTAGTGTTTGGCATCCCCACCAGTCAGATTAAAGGAAGACATCAAAGCAGTTTGGAGGTATGCTGCTAGATTTGTTATCAGTAGGTTTGATCAGCTTGCAAGTATTACAGAGATGTTTTGTGAACTCTAATAGAAAACCCTGTAAGGAAGACAATGCTCTCCTAGTGAAGCACTACTGCAGAATTTGAGAGAATCAACATTTGAGGCCTGCTGAAATAGGAGTCTACTGCTGCCAAAGTATATTTTGTGTAAGAACCATGAAAATAAGATGGAAAAATTGAGTTCGTAGACACTTTGAGACAGTCACTTCTCCCTCACTCTGTCTGTGAATGGAACAGGAAAGGAAATGACTAGTAATAGTAAATAGCACCATCTGCCATGCACTGTACAGTGCCTTGTGGAGTATGGATGTAAATGTAGATACTGAACAAGTATTAAATTTCTTGTTAAGAAACGCACCTCAGATGCACCTCCCAGCCTGGTGCTCCAAGCAGCTGCTTGCCACTTAGGCCTTGAACCAGCCTGAATGAACAGATAAAGGAAGTTGTGCTAATAAGAAAGATGCGTGCGACCTTTTTTTCCTCGTGAGCTTTAAAAAGCCATGTTTCATGTCTTTCTAAAATATTATCGGATGGATTCAAATATGACTAATTAAATCTATTGTGGATGTTTCTAAATAAGTTTTTCAAACCTATTAAGGAAAGAATTGAGCATCATGTTTAAAGTACATTACAAGACAACTGAGTTTGGTATTAACTGTGGAAAAGTTGCAAAAATTTTACTGAATCCCTGCAGCTGAGAAGAGTTTCTGAACTGTATATACTAACATCAAATGTAATAAAAATAAACTGTAGTTATAACAATTATTTGATGGAGATTGCAATTAAGTGGCTGTGTTGCCAGAATTTGAGGATCAAATTGTACATAATCTGAAATAATATTCTGACATAAACAGCAGCTTATCATATTAGCTTCAAGAATGTAGTATTAGCACATGCTATATAATTAAGAGTATCTCTAGTGTTGGAGTTACTGTACACATTCTATAAATGTAAACAATAGGATAAATTTGTTCTGTAGCTGCCTAATGAAAACTTCTTTTTCAGTTGCTGGGGATGATTTTCTCATGTGCACTGTTTATGATGATTGAATAAAACCCCACTTCTAAATCAGTGTTCATGATCGGAACACAGATGTGTGTTGTGTAAAGGGAGTTTAATTAAATCGGAGAACTTAACCAGAGAGTGTGTTCCTGTAAATATCTGTAGCTACGAATGCTACAGAAAAAATGTAAAGGATGTTTAACTTCATGCCAGACATGAAATTTATAGTGGAATTGTCATCTGTTAAGAAAAAGTGATGGTTTTACAAGACAGTGAAGTGTCCTGTAAGCTTAAGACCAGTGATTTTCATCTTAATATAAACAACACGCACAAATTTAAATATTGCTTTGTACATATTCATATATATGAATTGTGGACTGCTGTAGTGTGTCAGTATTAATCTCTGTATACAAAATATGGCTTTTCATACTACTTTACACCAACATTCCTTTATGAATCTGTGTTTAGAAATATTCTACAAGAATTTAATTTATTGTTAAAAATGTTAATTATACTGGCAGAGTGCTCTTGCCAGTTTGCAGTTACTTCAATTCTCTTTAACTCTATTGTCTGCACATCATCACACTCATTTTCTAGACATTTAGAATAATTCTTGTGTAAAATCACTATTA
Source organism: Schistocerca cancellata (assembly GCF_023864275.1). Classification (NCBI taxonomy): domain Eukaryota; kingdom Metazoa; phylum Arthropoda; class Insecta; order Orthoptera; family Acrididae; genus Schistocerca; species Schistocerca cancellata. The sequence goes on along the minus strand of NC_064628.1, from coordinate 12,923,261 downwards.
TTTCATTTTGCAAGAAGGTAACTATTACCGACATTCATTATGTGGGTATAGAAAAGCACCAACCTTACTTACTCTTCATTTTATGTCAGTGGCAAAACATATTTAGTTATTGGCACATTGTCTATAAGGAGCTATTACCTCTTTCATGTTAAAGTTGAATTTTCACTTTAGAAAGTGAACATTCTGTTTGTGAAGTGGATTATTTTGATAGTGCTTCACTACTGCAAAAATAGGAAGCGTGGGTGATAGCACGGATAGTAAAGCACAATGTCACATTTGATTTCTCAATAACTGTGTGTGTGTGTGTGTGTGTAAACAAAATGTTATGGTGTCATCCCATTTCCTTAAAAAATGTTCTTTGTACCTGATGCTCTTGTCAGTAAAATGTAAGTGAAAGTTTTTGTTCAGGCATGTTAAGTTTTTCTTTCTTACATAGTAGTAGTGAAGAACATGCTTAAAGCGAACTTTCTGTAGCTGATAAAATGTTAAAATGAAATGTGCTGCAAATTCAACATAACAATGAAGAGGTTTTTTATTTTATTGAGTACTGACCACTGTATCACATGAAGAACACCCATTAACTAGACACCTGTGTTAAATTTTTGTACTGATGTAACAGTTGAAGAGAGTGCATTTTAAATAAAGGAGAATGTTTGAAAATATGTAATATACAAATAAAGAAATTAATATTTAAAAAATTCCTTATTCCTATTAATATTCATTTATTTATTTTATCCATCTTTCAGCACTGACATACAATTGATGTAGTCAGAAGAATTACAGCTATTTGTACATTATGTTTTACGTAACAAAATATTACATGGTAAAAATATAGCAGTGTTGTACCCTGTTAGCTTATAGCTGCCTCTACACCCATATCTAAACATACATCTACATGATTACTCTGCAATTCACATTTAAGTGCTCGGCAGTATGCCTTAATTTATCGATAAATTGTCATCTTTACAACTATTCTGAAATTCCTCTATACTATAGAAAGTATTTTTCTTCATCCACACTTTGGTTTTAGTTTTGAAAATATCCAGTGAAACCAATTGAGCCTGTATGGGTAAAGTGTTGAATAATTTTATGCCTATGTATTCATAGCTAGATTGGGTTTTCTTAATCCTAGTTGTGGGTATATCAATCTTATTTGTTTGTTTGAGTATTGTGTTGATGAACAGATTTCCTTATAGTGTAGCAGTTTTAAGTTTTCTTTTATGTTTAATAGGCAACAATATATGCAAAGAGATGGGACTGTGAGAATTTTGAAGTCCTTAAAATAAGGTCTACATGAGGTCTTGTCAGTGAATCCAGTTAGCGCATAAAAGAATGCCATATTGAAGATGGCAGTGAAAGAAGGCATAGTATGAATGAAGTAATAAATCTTGTGTAACACATGTGTTTAGTTTGGCTAGTAGGTAGATAACTCATTGTAACCTCCTCCTCACTTATCGACCTTAATGACAGTGAAAAATTAAACCGCGTGTACCTAATGGAAATTTGGGAAAAGCAATCGTCACCGAAGTTAATTTGTCGGTAAAGAGGGAGGAAAGGGTTACATCTAATGGAAGGAAAAATGCTAATGAAAAGGGGTAAAGTTAATAAAGAAAGTAAATGTGCGGCCGTTACGTTAACAATTAACTAGCGGTAATTAGATATTTGAGATTGGGGGAAATTACGGTCGCCAGTCCTAAGTGCAATTACTATAGTAACTGAAAAAGAAAGGTTATTACACATATAATTAGCACTAGAAGTGTGGCAACTGAAGGTTGACACGCTTAGTGTGAAAACTGAAAGTTTGTCAGAAGTAATAAATTTCGCTACACTCTGACTTGATTTAGCAAAAGAATTAATAAAACCGGAAAATTGAAAGTTAATTTAGTGACTGAAGTTAATAGTGAGCTTTCTTTCTGAAGCACATCGAAATTCAATAAAATACGGTTAGTCTTGGACTACCTCAACAATCATTTCAAAAGCTACTTGAATCTACGCAATTTAAAATAAGAGATTTAACTTTGAACTTGAATTAAATGATTCTGAACAATTAACTATAGTAAAATTTAGTACGTACCAAGCTGAGCTGCAGTCACAGGTAAGCTAAAATATGGTAACAAAAATCGCACTCTTAATTTGTGCTTGTGTAATCTAAGTATTGTAGCCAGCTATGAATAGTTTAACTGAACTTTGAAATTAAAGCAGTGAAATGCTATAATATTAATTTAATGCTGGCGTTTGAATTTCAACGACACTCGGGTTCATTCCGGAAAAGGAAGGGACCCTGCTTGGCAATGCAATTGGGACAATGAGCAACAATGGTTCATGCTAAGTTGCTGTAATTATAGTTACAAAAATGGTACAGTTTGAAAAGCTGAGGTCTGCCATACAGTTCTAAAACTTTACTTGCTTCCAGTCTTCCTTGTTGGTTGATTGAAGGTTTGAAGCCGTCGATCGAGGAGGTGGCGACAGTCAGTCATTGTCGGCCGTCGCTGTTGCAGAAGCTGCATGTTGGCGCGCCTTCTTCTCGACACGGTCACCAGGCGAAACGGGCTCTTGATGTGCGCCAGCTAATGCTTCCCGTCCGCGACACCATGTCATAAACTATCATCGCAAGTCGAGCGCAATTACATGCTGCCAAACCCCGAAAGCGCGGCAACTCGCGGGAGCTTTACACAACACACCTGCTCCACCACACTACCCCAGCCAGACTCTCTCTGCTCAGCCCGCGCTCCACGAGGCAGAGTTAACACTACCAAAGATCCTACACACTTTGATTCTTCACACGACCTATCGATGTAATTGTTCGATAGCAGTTTTCCCTAGGCAAGACCCAGCGTAAAAATACAAATAATGTTTACGAAACAAACCAATTATACATCGACATAAATGCATAAATATATATATATACAAATAGTAAAACTACAATATACGAAGACACAGAAATGTTATGTATTCAGGTAACAAAAATAAGGAAAACAAATTTATAGTACAATAGATGGAAATAGGGGGATATGCATTTCCGGCGTTACATCATGATAACTTTAGACATACACATAATCTGTATGTGTGTTCCATGTTAATTCCAAGTCAATGTGTATTCCTTGTAGTTTAACAGATGATAACTCAATGTTGCTGTTTGATAGACTGAAGATTATCTTGACAGGCTTTTCATGGTTCATAGTTAACTCATTAGCTTTAAACCAGATGTTAGATATTTTGAGACATTCTTCACTTTCCTCCTTAAATTTGTTTATATCCTTTCTGGAATTACCTTATGTTGTGTCATCAGCATAGAGGATAGATTTACAGGGTAAGTTACTCGGAAAGTCATTTACAAATAATATAAATAGTAGTGGACCAAGCACTGAGCCCTGAGGAACACCTTGTTTTATACCTAGTCTGTGACTTTTGGCTATTATGCTTTACAATTTATTTTCTATTGCTGAGATATGATTCAGTTAGTGAGAGTTCAAAGTGTTTGTGAAGGAATCAAAGTCAATATGATAACAGAATACTGAACATGGTGTATAAAGTTTTTCTCCATTCTTAGTGAGATACCAAAATAAACTAATCTTGTTTGTGAGAACAGCACATTGATGGAAGTAATAAGTTAACATTGGAAGCTTTTTTATGGGGTGGCATCCCGTAGAGTTATTTAATAACTTTGTCACAATGACTGCAGTACAAGAAGCAAGTAGCATCAGAAATGGAGTAAGGTTAAAAATAATACATTATATAACAGCTAAAATAAAAATTAGTTTTTATTTATTTATTCATTCATTCATTTCTAGAGAAATTTCTTTCAGATAAATGTATTATGTATGATAAAAGGAATGGAACTAACTTATCGCTCACAACAGAAATGAAAGAGGGGTGTTCTAACAACTTAAAGTGTGAGTGTGGATCTGGGTTACATCAGTTTATTCCCTCAAACCACCTTCCACTTCTTTATGACGTGACTTACTTGGAACTTGCAGCCACTCTTCTTTACTGGCTAGCCGGCTGCCAGAAACCCTCTTGACTACTACTCCATCAAATAATGCCAGGTATAGTGATTTTTAGATTCTTGCTACTTATGAAATAAGTAGACATACAAATTTTACTTTTCGTCAATTAATGATGTATTTGACCTCAATACACAATAAAACTCTCACTTTCACATAAATATGTAACTTCCTGTAAGTCTCTCGTACAGCCGAACATCAGAAAGAAATTGAGTTACAGTTGAAAGAAAGTTCACTTGGATACCATAACTTTTAACATGAATCAGAAAATAAGTCTTGTCCATAGCAAGTTTGTCAAGAGTTCTTTTTCAACTGCCTTTGTTTTAATAACAATAGTCAGTGACACAATAAGCATAGAGCTGCATTTAAACTCCATGGTTCTTCCTTACACACTCACTAAAACCTCTGTGCATTGCCCTACAAGTACTCGTCAGTGCCGTTTGTCCGCCATGTCTACTTTCTTACTGCTACTGATTGTACGCCTATTTATTGGTAATAACAATTTTTACTGGATGAGTTCTTTAGTAGAGTAAAAACAATTTAGTAAATATACTTAGACTTGTTTCAAATTACATACTACTCCTGTCTTTGACATCTTGTGGCAGTACATTATATAGCCTGACTCAATTGTAAACATATTGGTTTGGTCTTAAGTCTATTCTACATGGTAACAAAATCATATGAAAGTGAGTATAAAGAAAATGAAGTTATAATTTGAAAACTCAATAAAGAAAATGCTATTTTCATAGTGTTCCATGCCAGTAAATTGTCGTCTCCAGATTGTGACCCTCAACTATAGATGTTTCATGTCAGCTCATAGATATAATTTTAACTTCCCTCCCCCTGTGAAACTGAAGTTAGATTACTATGACTGAATAATATCTAGTAACTTGAATGGAAACTTTGGGGCAAGAGAAGTCCCTTCTCCAAAATTTTTAAATTATCTTCCGCTCTCCCAGGTATAAAACTAATTATTCCAAATGGAATAAAATATCTGTGGCTCTGCAGAATTCTGGCGATCATAGACTCTGAAAATTCTTAAAATAATCAGAGGCAGAATTGTACACCATGGGGAAGCTGTCTTGGTGCTATGACATACTCACTCTGCAGCATGAGGATCAGTGTCCAAGTTGCACATCAATTTCAATAACGTCCAGAATTTAATATATAAAATTGAACATAAATGACCATGGTGCAGGGTCTACTGATTCCCAGGATACGAAAATCCCTACAATTACAACACACCAAACAATGTTCTGAGGCACAAACAAGGGAGAGGTTAAAACAACCAAAGAATTGAACATACCTTTTCCATTTATGAAATTATAATTTTACATACATGATTTTCCTTGCTACATTTAAGTACACATCTTCCTCTTGTACGAGATGAAATGTTATCATAATTCATCAAATTACATTCGGTGCTCAAAATGGATGATTACAACAATGCCACTAATTAAAATTCCACTGTGATCCTACTCCTGAAACAATCAGAAGTTAGTCCATTGTACACGTAATGTTTCACATTCTATTCAGAGTTTTTATGTCATGAGCCACCGATAATCTGTCACTCGAAGTCGTAATGAGTCTTTGAGCCATATAAATCACTTACTTGATTAAACATAAACATTTGTGCTACATGAAAAAATGTAATAGAAGCAAAATGATATACTACATGACGTGCTCACTGACAGGCCATCCAGATGATGAACATCGAAGGGATTCCAATTAAACTAGTGGAAACTTCATATTTTCATGATGTAAACAATAGTGGCATGAAAATGCCCTGGTAAAACACAAGGGAACAACTTTGCTTATAAACTAGTATGTTAATTGTCACAAGCATGTTCCAATAAAGAAAATAATTAAACATACAAAATAATCCTTAGATTATTGTCCAAATTTTTATGGGTGCTGTCAAGTTACTGAAAATAAACATTGGCAATTATTAGAAAAACCCCTGAAAAAAGTAATTACTTTCACATCTTTATGCAGACCACCTTACCCTCAGTAATGAATCTGTATTAATCAGTACACTAAAATCACTGAAAGACTGCAGGACTATCTGAACTCTCATAGTAAATAATTTGCTATGTGCTTGTGGATGACAAAAACTATAGCTCAACTACAGAAGCTGCATTAAAATTTGACATTGCATCGCCTTACAGAATGAAAGCAAGCAAATTTTTAAGCCTGCTTGTTATTTACTTTGTCACCTAAGTGTGACAATATGCAACAGTAAATGAATAAATCTAGTAGTGTTGTCAGACTTAGGTGACAAGTTAACTGTTATTTATTAATTTAATTGGATGGATGAAAAACCCTACTCAAGACAATTATTGTAATTGGAGAATGTTAGGAGACAAGTTACCATGGTTAAAAAAGGAGATAAAGGCAACCACCAGAGTTTGAGGTATTTAAAATGCTTCAAATGGCTCTAAGCACTGTGGGACTTAACATTGGAGGTCATCAGTCCGCTAGAACTACTTAAACCTAACTAACCTAAGGACATCACACACATCCATGCCCGAGGCAGGATTCAAACCTGTGACCATAGCAGTTGCGCGGTTCCGGACTGAAGTGCCAAGAACCGCTCAGCTACCACGGCCGGCTTCAGGTATTTACTTGCTGGACACAGCATACAATACATGCACTAGAACAGTGCACAGTACATTTATTTATCAGAATAAATGACTCTTCATAGAGGAAGGTTAGGGACACCTGGCATATTTTGATGAAATCTGTTTTTTTTTTTTTAAAAAGGAAAATAACACACAATTTAACTGAGAGCCACACAGCATTTATTCACTTAGAGAAGTATTCTATAATCTTAAGGAAAAACTAATATGTAGGGAAACACACACTGCTGGCATTAAAATTGCATTGGAGCTTGTGTTAGTGGATGTGAGTGAGTGAGTGAATGAATGAATACATACCAGGCAGGATAGAAAAGAACTAAATTTTAATTACTGTGGTTACACAGTATAATAGGAAGAGAAAATGATTAAATTTGTAGGTAATTTTGTTGTCTACAGGATGTGCAATTTACTACATAGAACTGCCACACCTGGGCAACACAGTGCCTCTAATCGGGTTGAGCATATTGTTGAACTGAGACTGGATGACAAACAAGACTGTCATTCCATGCTGTTTCAACTCCAAGCCAGAATTTATCAATCATTGTGGCTGACTTGGGGTGGCATGCCAATCTATTAGGAGATATATTCACTGCGTGAGACACCTGGAGACTGTGCTGACTGGAGCAACCCAAGAACATCATCAGTATCAAGGTAGGTTAAGCCATCATGGGCAATATACAATCTTTGATTACCCCGTTGAAAGGTAACATTAAGAGGATCACAAAGGTAGGGCACAGCAACCAACCTGATAATTTGCAATAATATTTCATACAACTACTGATTGTCAAATCATGTGTCACAAGCAGAGATGGAGCACGATGATAAAAATGGTAGAGATTCTGTGTGGTAATGTTGTTCTCCCTGAGCAGGAGTCAAGTAATGTGGGAGCTTAAAGAGAGACATACACAAGACTACAATATAAGTGGACAATGAATGGAGGTTTGGATCAAGCTGGAGAGTGTGCATGGATAGGCAAAATGGTTAAGGTGACCGTTTGCAATAGGCAGGAAATCTGGGCTCGAGTAAATTTTTGTTACCTGTTCCTGTGTATGCGATATAACGGAGATCAAAACACAGTGAGCAGTTAATTCATTTGCAATATCAAAATCTGTGACTTGATTCTGAAATACTACACAACTACCCAGTCAATATATCACTGAGTAATTAGCCATGAGTTGCTTCTACCAAACTACTTTGCAAATGTCCCTAAACAACTTCAGTGGAATCTGTAAATAGGTTTAACATATAATATATATATGTTTGTGTTCGTTTGTGTGTCTGTCGACCTGCCAGCACTTTCATTTGGTAAGTCACATCATCTTTGTTTTTAGGTGTGTGTGTGTGTATATATATATATATATATATATATATATATATATATATATAATAGAGGGAAACATTCCACGTGGGAAAAATATATTTAAAAAGAAAGATGATGAGACTTACCAAACAAAAGCGCTGGCAGGTCGATAGACACACAAACAAACACAAACATACACACAAAATCTAGCTTTCGCAACCAACGGTTGCCTCGTCAGGAAAGAGGGAAGGAGAAGGAAAGACAAAAGGATATGGGTTTTAAGGGAGAGGGTAAGGAGTCATTCCAATCCCGGGAGCAGAAAGACTTACCTTAGGGGGAAAAAAGGACAGGTATACACTCGCACACACACACATATCCATCCACACATACAAGACACAAGCAGACATTTGTAAAGGCCTTTACAAATGTCTGCTTGTGTCTTGTATGTGTGGATGGATATGTGTGTGTGTGTGCGCGAGTGTATACCTGTCCTTTTTTCCCCCTAAGGTAAGTCTTTCCGCTCCCGGGATTGGAATGACTCCTTACCCTCTCCCTTAAAACCCATATCCTTTTGTCTTTCCTTCTCCTTCCCTCTTTCCTGACGAGGCAACCGTTGGTTGCGAAAGCTAGATTTTGTGTGTATGTTTGTGTTTGTTTGTGTGTCTATCGACCTGCCAGCGCTTTTGTTTGGTAAGTCTCATCATCTTTCTTTTAAATATATATATATAAAATAGAGGGAAACATTCCACGTGGGAAAAATATATTTAAAAGTCTGCTTGTGTCTGTGTATATGCGGATGGATATGTGTGTGTGTGCGAGTGTATACCTGTCCTTTTTTCCCCCTAAGGTAAGTCTTTCCGCTCCCGGGATTGGAATGACTCCTTACCCTCTCCCTTAAAACCCATATCCTTTTGTCTTTCCTTCTCCTTCCCTCTTTCCTGACGAGGCAACCGTTGGTTGCGAAAGCTAGATTTTGTGTGTATGTTTGTGTTTGTTTGTGTGTCTATCGACCTGCCAGCGCTTTTGTTTGGTAAGTCTCATCATCTTTCTTTTTATATATATATATATATATATATATATACACACACAAAATTCAAGCTTTCGCAACCAACAGTCGCCTCATCAGGAAAGAGGGAAGGAGAGGGAAAGACGAAAGGATTTGGGTTTTAAGGGAGAGGGTAAGGAGTCATTCCAATCCCGGGAGCGGAAAGACTTACCTTAGGGGGAAAAAAAGGACAGGTATACACTCACACACACACACACACACACACACACACACACACACATATCCATCCGCATATACACAGACACAAGCAGACATTAAAAAAGGCAGAAGCAATTGCTGTGGGCATAAGTAGTTATAAATAGTGCTCATGCTCTCATATTGTTTATTATGGGAATTACAAAGATATTAATAATATGAAATAGGATAGATTGTTATCACAAAGAGCACATGTTCAGTGACGGACAGGCACATTGAAAGAAGAGTCTTAAATATTATCAACTATAATATAATTCACCAGAGAAGGACCACCTTAATTCCATGCGCACGCACGCACACGGCAGGGGAAGGGGGGGGGGGGGGGGTGCAGAGGGGTTTTGACTGCTGCTCGTCCCCCAAAATGAAAATTAATTTCCCACTATGGTCCTCGCCCAATCTAGAAATATCCTTGTCCGTCCCTATTCCATCAATGCTCCCAACCCCCTACATTCCTTGGCTCATATCCCTACAATAGACCTCATTCCAAATGTATACTCAGAGATTAGGTATTGAATTGGAAGTCATATCCAGGAACAGATGTATATGCAGATCTCAATTTAGTAATGATGTGTAAACTGAAGATTTAGAAAATCGGATGGAGGAATTAGTGTGTAAACGAGTGTGCTACTGAAGAACAGAAGTTTCCAAAGCAGCTTCAGTAGAAGCAGCTACATACTACGCAACTGCATCATTAACAAGGAAAAAAAAATGCCTGATGCGCCAGCAGCCAACGACCTTTCATCAGTATTGGCCCCTCCTCAGTCTTCAACAGTGAAAGACTTTTCACCAGCTTCGCCATCATCAGCAGTAACAGAAGCAAACAGAAGAAGCACAAGAACCAGGAAACTTACAACTCTGCAGGATTTTTGGTACCCGGCCTCAGTTACAAGACTAACATAAGGCAGATACCTTCAGATATGCCAACTTCCATGTCTAACTGGCAACAGACTCACCTCCACTGTCATCAACAGAAGAATAACCGTGCCACCAGCTCATCTAAAGGATTTTTTAGCATCAGGTCTAAAGGGAAGGACGCCACCAAGATAAGTAAAAACAAATGCCTAACAGTGTTTCACCAAAACATTCAAGCCATAAAGAACAAAGCACAACAGCTAGAAGTAGAATTGGAAACTTTTGATAGCCAAATTTTGTGTATGACCTTGCATGTTACTATAGCAGAATCTCAATGAATGGTGGAGGTTCACGTATCTATGTAAAAAAAAAAAGATATGGCATTCAAAGTTAGATATGATCTTTTAGATCTGGGTGAGGACAAACATTTTGAACTTTCCGCTGTTAAAATAATAGGACCTGGCATAACAAAAAAATTAGTCATATTTTGTGTGTAACGCTCTCCCAGTGGAGACATTGATATATTCTTCTCAAAACTGAATCAAAGCTTAGACAAGGTGTCTGGACCAAAAGCAAATGTAATTATCTGTGGTGACTTAAGCATTAATATCATGAAGCCTGATAAGGCTAGCCACATACATGTGAATATTCTAAGCTGTTATGGAATATCCTCCCTTGTTCATTGTCCAACTAGAATAATGAAAGAATCTTCCTCATCTATAGATCATGTAGCTACAGATATTGATAGTAAAAAATGTCATATTGTTGTCCAAAACCTGGGCCTATCAGACCACCTCTGCCAGATCTCAAAAACTAACATTCATGTAGAAACTCCTAAACTGTGTACATACAAAAGAATGTTTTCCAAATCAGCCCTGTATGAGTTTAAATCCCAGCTACAATATGAAGATTGGGGGGAAATCTATGCAGAAACTAATGCAAATCGGAAATTTATCAAGTTCATGTCAATTTTTAAAATCAGATTTGAAGAGATGTTTCCCAAAACTCTTTATCAAATTAAAACTACAAAGAGAAATCAATGGGTGACTATTGGTATCAAAAAATCCTCAGAAACTCTTTAGATACCTCAGCTCCATAAAAAATAATCAATCTAACTCAGAAGTTCTGCAATTCTACAAAAATTACAGGAAAATATACAGAAAGGTGCTGCTAGCCGCAAAAAAAAACTTTCAAACAACAAAATATTACTTCAAGCTGAAAACAGGAGCAAAGCAGCCTGGAACATCGTCAAACAGGAAACATCTAACTCTCCAAAAAGGGACCTCAATTCACATATTAAAAACAAAGATGTACCAGTAGGTAACCCTAAAAAATTTGCTGATTTTGTAAACTCATATTTCAGTAGTATTGCAAAAAAATTACAGCAGAAATTTCCAGATACAGATATGTATGACTTACCGACTCAGAACCAGCCAACAAACTCAATGGTGCTCTTGCCAACTACAGAAAGGGAAGTGGCACTAGTAGTACACCAACTAAAAACTAAAACTTCAGTAGGACTTGATTAAATCACAGTCTGCATAATTAAAGAATGTATAGACTCCATAAAAGGCCCATTAACAGACATAATAAATGAATCTTTTGAATCTGGATACTTTCCGGAGTACCTAAAACAAGCAAAAGTTATACCTATCCTTAAAAACGGAGATGTGGAAAATGTAGAGAACTACAGGGCGATTTCTACACTGTCTGTCATTTCTAAAATAATAGAAATACTAGTCAAAAAGAGACTGCTAAATTACCTGAATAAATATAACCTTCTTTCCAATGACTAATTTGGTTTTAGGCCCAGAAAAGGCACACAATCTGCTATAGCACAGTTCACTAAAGTAATTTTAGAAGCACTGGACAAAGGTGGAAATGTAAGTGGTATCTTTTTAGACTTGTCAAAGGCCTTTGATACAGTTGACCACAAAATCTTACTTCATAAATTAGGGCAAATAGGAATAAGAGGTGTGACAAAGAAGTGGTTCAAATCATACTTGGAAAACAGAGTTCAACGAGTTGAGATATCACAAGTTTCAAACAATTCCCTTGTAAAACATCTGTCTGACCCAGAACATGTGAATATAGGCATCCCACAGGGAAGTGTATTAGGCCCAATATTGTTTGTTATACAGGGTGTTACAAAAAAGGTACGGCCAAACTTTCAGGAAACATTCCTCACACACAAATAAAGAAAAGATGTTTTGTGGAGATGTGTCCGGAAACGCTTAATTTCCATGTTACAGCTCATTTTAGTTTCGTCAGTATATACTGTACTTCCTCAATTCACCGCCAGTTGGCCCAGTTGAAGGAAGGTAATGTTGACTTAGGTGCTTGTGTTGACTTGCGACTCATTGCTCTACAGTACTAGCATCAGGCACATCAGTACGTAGCATCAACAGGTTAGTGTTCATCACGAACATGGTTTTGCAGTCAGTGCAATGTTTACAAATGCGGAGTTGGCAGATTCCCATTTGATGTATGGATTAGCATAGGGCAATTGCTGTGGCACGGTACGTTTGTATCGAGACAGATTTCCAGAACGAAGGTGTCCCGACAGGAAGACGTTCGAAGCAATTGATCGGCGTCTTACGGAGCACGGAACATTCCAGCCTATGACTCGCGACTGGGGAAGACCTAGAACGACGAGGACACCTGCAATGGACGAGGCAATTCTTCGCTCAGTTGATGATAACCCGAATGTCAGCGTCAGAGAAGTTGCTGCTGTACAAGGTAACGTTGACCACGTCACTGTATGGAGAGTGCTACGGGAGAACCAGTTGTTTCCGTACCATGTACAGCATGTGCAGGCACTATCAGCAGCTGATTGGCCTCCACGGTTACACTTCTGCGAATGGTTCATCCAACAATGTGTCAATCCTCATTTCAGTGCAAATGTTATCTTTACGGATGAGGCTTCATTCCAACGTCATCAAATTGTAAATTTTCACAATCAACATGTGTGGGCTGATGAGAATCCGCACCTCTTCGGGCTCGTATTGTGGACGGCTGTGATACAATACGCCATTCTCCAGGGCTGCATCAGCGCAACAGGGATTCCATGTGACGGAGGGTGGATGCATGTATCCTCGCTAACGGAGGACATTTTGAACATTTCCTGTAACAAAGTGTTTGAAGTCACGCTGGTACATTCTGTTGCTGTATGTTTCCATTCCATGATTAATGTGATTTGAAGAGAAGTAATAAAATGAGCTCTAACATGGAAAGTAAGTGTTTCCGGACACACGTCCACATAACGTATTTTTCTTTCTTTGTGTGTGAGGAATGTTTCCTGAATGTTTGGCCGTACCTTTTTGTAACACCCTCTATACGTTAACGACTTCCATCAAAGTATCAGACATGGAGAAAAAATACTTTTTGCTGATGACAGCAACATAGTAATAACAGGTGAAAATCCAACGCAACTGTCAGAAAGAGCAAACGAGGCTCTCAATGAGGTCCACAACTGGTCATTAAAAAATAAAGTAACCCTAAATGTAAAGAAAACTAACTATATTAACTTCCAATTGAACAAAAAACACAATGCCACTATAATAAAAGTTAATAATAATGAATTAGAATGTGTAACAAGTACCAAATTCTTAGGGATGAATGTAGACAGCCAATTGAAATGGACAAACCATGTCAACATTTTGCCAAAGAAATTATCCACAGCATGCTATGCTCTTAGAATCCTTGCACCGGTATGCAATAATGCCTGTCTTAAAATAACATATTACGGATATCTACACTCAATCCTCAGCTAAGGGATCATGTTTTGGGGAACAATTGCCAGTAACATACAAACTGTGTTCAAAGTACAAAAAAGAGCCATAAGGATAATAACAAACAGCAAAAACAGGGCCCACTGTCTAGAATTATTTAGAAAACTAGGCATTCTAACTGTTTCTTGTGAGTATATCTTTCAGAACATAATGTTCATTAAGAAAAATCTCAACATGTACAACACAAACAGCCTAATACATGACCATGAAACAAGATCTTGTCACCACCTCCATCTAGATAGAAAGAACAAGGCAAAGACGCAAAAAAGTATATTTTATAATGGGATAAAACTGTATAACAAATTACCACAGGAAATTAAAGAAATAAATGAGCCCCTCACTTTCAGACAAAAGCTTAAAACCTTCTTAGTAAGTAAAAGTTGTCATACTATAAAAGAATATTTAACATAGATATAGATTATTAGCAACATATGACATTATCACCAAAATATGATGTAATTATAAATGTGTGTATGACTAGTTATAAAAACTACACAAAATATGAGAAATCTGTTTCATTGTAAATGTAAATGTGTGCTCATGTATTATAAACTGGCGACATCCATACAATATTTATTGTTCCACGGATGAATAAATAAATAAATAAAAGAACAGAGGAATGGTGAGGTGCATCTGCAGTTCTCTTAGGCTGTAGGTAGGTAATGTGATAATGAATATCACAATGGGCAATTCAGTTGAAGGGGAATTGAACTGAGACTGGATGACAAATAAGACTGTCATTCCATGCTGTTTCAACTCAAAGCCAGAGTTTAAGTACAATGAAGGTAAAAGAAGAAATACTTAATTTGATTGATGCAAGAAGGAATTGCAAAAATGTTCAGGAAAAGAAAGGAATACACAAAGGAGCAAATAGGAAGTGCAGAGAAGCCAAGTTCCTACATATTGGAGGGTAGGACCAGCAACTTTGGTATGAGATATGTTTATTTTCTCCAATACCCGTCACTGTTGCGATAAGTCATCTTTTTGTGGAGAATAGTTCCAACCATCATGCCCATTTTCAAATAATAGCCTTAAATGTAAGTGTAATTGTACAGTCCACCAATGTACATATGAGTAACAAATGTTCACGTTCATTGTTAAAAATCATTACGTGAATACAAAATGTTAGACTCCATATGAATATTTAAAGTGGTTTCTTTCCAATTGAACATGACCTTCATTTGTTTTGGAGGAAACTGTATTATATAACTGTATGAAGTCTAACATTTTATATTCATGTAATGGTTTCTAATGATGAATAAAATTGGTGGACTATCTCATTAGACTTACATTTAAGACTGTGGTTTGAAAATGGACATAAGGTCGGAAACTAGTTGCATGGATATATACCATGAGACTTTTAGGAAAATATCATCCGCACAACTCCAAAATAGCAAAAGCAGATGAGTGGGAGAATCAATGCACAATCAAGTAACAACTTGTGCATCAAAGATACAAACATGAATACTACACAGACAAATGAAAAAATGATCTGTTAAATGACAAGCAGTTTGGCTTTATGAAAGATAGGCATCAGAGAGACAGTTCTGTCATAACACTTGATAAAGGATGCAAAACTTTTTTTTAAAAAAATAATAAAGACATGTTCTTAGAATTTGTCGACTTAAAGCATTTGATAGTGTAAAATGGGGAGGATGTTCGAAAATATCACAAAATAGATGTAAGCTATAAGGAGATATAGGTGAAATACAATATGTACAAAACCACAAAGGGGGGCAAAAAAAAAAAAAAATAATAATAATAATAATTCTCAGGTTAGCTAGGGTGTAAGACGGGGATGTATTCTTTTGTCCCTGTTGTTCCAGCTTTATATCAAAGATGCAATGACAGAAATAAAATAAAAGTTCAGTATCGCAATTAACATTCTGGGTGAATGGATATCAATGATAAGATTTGCTGGTGACAGAGCTATTTTCTGTGAAAGTGAGGATGAATTGCAGGACCTGTTAAATGGAATGAACAATCTAATGAACACACACTATGGAGTAAATTGAAGAAAGATGAAAGTAATGCATACCAGAAATTAGATTAGCAATAAACTTAGCATGAAAACTGTGGTCCATAAAGTAGACAAAGTGAAGGAATTCTGCTACCTTTGAAGCAGAATAACACATGATGGATAGTGAAAGGAGGACATAAGGAGCAGACAAAGGTGCCCAAATGATAATTTGTACCTGGGGGCACAAGTTAACTAGAAGAAGGGACCAGTTGGTAGGACATGTTCTGAGGCATCAAGGGATCACCAACTTAGTATTGGAGGGTAAAAATCGTAGAGGGAGACCAAGAGCTGAATACACTATGCAGATTCAGAAGGATGTAGGATGCAGTAGGTACTGGGAGATGAAGAAGCTTGCACAGGATAGAGTAGCATGGAGAGCTGCATCAAACCAGTCTCTGGACTGAAGACGACGACAACAGGTGGTGAGGTGGAATATTTTTAATATATTGGAAGATGAATGATGCCTTTTAAATAGCCATAAAAAATTTTTTGTTCCAACCCTGTTAAAAACCTGCATAATAGTGACTTTTAAAACATTTTCTTGAAAGAAAAACATCATACTACACTAATCTTTATCCTTTCACTGAGTTGAGAGGAGAGGAGAGGTGGGGGAGGGAGAGAGACTATGCCCTCCTTGCAACCTGGTATGGGTGCCCTTGGACCAGGCTAGTACAAGTAAAGTTGGCATTTCACCAAAAGAAGTCAAGTAGTATCAGACATAGGCCTTAATTTGAGGAAGACATTCCTGAGAGGCCACATGAATGGCCACTGCTGATTGTGGCACAGAGATTGCTGGACTGCACAATTACTCAGCATAGCATCCAATGACAGCTTCACAACCTATGCTATCTGGACTCTTCCCTGCAACATACCTTTCGATGCCTTAACCCCCCGGTCTCAACATCTGCTAGTCTCTGCCCCACCTTGCCTCTATCTCCGTCCCTGCTGCCACTACTACATCACATACACCTACTGTCTCCCCGTAACCCCTACCCCTCCCCCATCCCCAAACCAGCACACCTGAATGGTCCACTTCTGACAAAACTGTTTCCAATAAATAAGCTCTGGATATCTGACATCGCTTTATGGCCAAACAAAACTTCTGTGGTATCCCAAACTGCAAGCTACTTCAAAGATAGCAAAATGATAATTATTTTTAATGAGATCCCACTTCTATTGTACTATGATCCTGTGTGATTTCCCTGATAGAGAAATCACAGGCAGTCACAATTTTTCAATGTGACCAAGCACTTCCCTATTACAAAATTGTTGAGGCTTTCATAGCCATTTATTGATGTATTGCCTCTTCACTTTTGTATCGGGATCTTTTGTCAGCTGTCACTCTGCAGATGTACGGCAAAAAAATCGTAACTGACTTTTATTCTTC
Source organism: Schistocerca cancellata (assembly GCF_023864275.1). Classification (NCBI taxonomy): domain Eukaryota; kingdom Metazoa; phylum Arthropoda; class Insecta; order Orthoptera; family Acrididae; genus Schistocerca; species Schistocerca cancellata. The sequence continues at coordinate 12,906,007 of NC_064628.1, read as the reverse complement.
TGACTTGTTTCTTTGCCATTTGTTAGGTTTCAGCACACTTCTTATACACACATCAAAACAAGTTTTGCATCACGTCAGTTCCGACAGTTTCGGAACTTATACAGAAAATTGGAATAGAGATCAACATAATCATTTCCGCCCTTTTTATTGCTCATGAAAAACACACTTTGTATGTTGTACCACCATACAACAAGACATTCAGAGGTGGTTACCATTCTGCTATCTTTGAAGTAGCTTGCAGTTTGGGATACCAGAGAAGTTTTGTTTGGCCATAAAGCGATTTCAGATATCCAGAGGTTATTTATTGGAAACAGTTTTGTCAGAAGTGGACCATGCAGGTGTGCTGGTTTGGGGAGGGGGTGGGGATGGGGGAGGGGTAGGGGTGACGGGTACACACCGATACCTCTAGTACCCAGTAGCACGTCCTCTTGCATTGATGCCTGCCTGTATTCGTCGTGGCATACTATCCACAAGTTCATCAAGGCACTGTTGGTCCAGATTGTCCCACTCCTCAACGGCGATGATCCCTCAGAGTGGTTTCACTTCATCCATAAATAGTCCTTTTCAATCTATCCCAGGCAAGTTTGATAGGGTTCATGTCTGGAGAACGTACTGACCACTCTACTCGAGCAGTGTCGTTATCCTGAAGAAAGCCGTTCACAAGATGTGCACGATGGGGGCGCGAATTGTCATCCATGAACACCAATGCCTCGCCAATATGCTACTGATATGGTTGCACTATCGGTCGGAGGATGGCATTCACATATCGTACAGCCATTACGGCACCTTCTGCGACCACCAGCTGTGTACATTGCACCCACATAATGCCACCCCAAAACAGCAGGGTACCTCCACCTTGCTGCACACGCTGGACAGTGTGTCTAAGGCATTCAGCCTGACCGGGTAGTCTCCAAACACGTCTCTGACAATTGTCTGGTTGAAGGTATATGCGACACTCATCAGTGAAGAGAATGTAATGCCAATCCTGAGCGGTCCATTCGGCATGTTGCTGGGCCCATCTGTACCACTCTTCATGGTGTTGTTGCAAAGATGAACCTCACCGTGGACGTCGGGAGTGAAGGTTGCGCATCATGCAGCCTGTTGCACACGGTTTGAGTCGTAACATGACGTCCTGTGGCTGCACGAAAAGCATTATTCAACATGGTGGCATTGCTGTCAGGGTTCCTCCGGGCCATAATACGTAGGTAGCAGTCATCCACTGCAGTAGTAGCCCTCGGGCAGCCTGAGCGAGGCGTGTCATTGACAGTTCCTTTCTCTCTGTGTCTCCTCCATGTTTGAAAAACATTGCTTTGGTTCACTCTGAGATACCTGGACACTTCCTCTATCGAGAGACCTTCCTGGCACAAAGCAATGATGCTGACACAATCAAACTGCGATATTGACCTTCTAGGCACAGACAATACGAGTTGTGTACCTCTGTCCTGGTGGAATGACCGGAAGTGATCGACTGTTGGACCCCCTCCATCTAATAGGCACTGCTTGTGCACGATTGTTTACATCTTTGGGCAGGTTTAGTGACATCTCTGAACAGTCAAAGGGACTGTGTCTGTGATACAATATCTACAGTCAACGTCTATCTTCAGGAGTTCTGGTAACCGGCGTGATGCAAAGCTTTTTTTGATGTGCGTACAGTTGGTGGAGTACCCATTGTGTACCACAGGAGACAGTTCAGCTGTTGTGTCTCACACCTGTGGTGCTGCAGCTCATACATTCATCTGAAGCTGTCGTAGAGTGATGTGTAAGCCTCCATCTACCTAGCCAGTGAATGGTATTGCAATCTTCAAGCTATATAGAAGTTTCATAGTTATGAGAATGAAAGTGTTCAGAGGTTTCTTTGCGTATTTTTGTACGTAATAAGTGGGTGGAGAGCTGCTGTGTCTCCAAAGTGGGGTGGTGATCGAGGCAGTTCCACGAGATGAAGTACCTATGTGGGTGCTTATACACATTCCATACATCTCTGTCCCAGGTTGGAATAGTGTGACACGTCCAGGATAAATCCCTGCAGAATAACAATACTGAGAGAGATGTATGCAGAAACAGTAATAGTAAACATTGATTTTACAGTTTTACGTCAGAGCATGAGAAGTCAGCTTGTGTGATGCTCCCTATGCTGTAAAGTTTTGAATAGAAGAAGTTGTTATATTTTATAGAACAATGATATATGGAGACTGTTACAGAAGAATCTCTATTTATTAATAAAAATTCCATATATCATGAAGCATTTCAATTCCAGCATACTGAAGACTACGACAGTAACAGCATCTGATAATCTGCACCATCATGCAGAAAATAGTGTTGTTTCAGCTACAGAAAGTTAAAACCACCAGAAGTCAAGAAACACAAGTCTGAGAATATACACATACATATCTAAAAAGAAAGATGATGAGACTTACCAAACAAAAGCGCTGGCAGGTCGATAGACACACAAACAAACACAAACATACACACAAAATTCAAGTTTTCGCAACAAACGGTTGCTTCGTCAGGAAAGAGGGAAGGAGAGGGAAAGACGAAAGGATGTGGGTTTTAAGGGAGAGGGTAAGGAGTCATTCCAATCCCGGGAACGGAAAGACTTACCTTAGGGGGGAAAAAGGACAGGTATACACTCGCTCCACGAATTAACTGGCAACCAGTAGACTAAGTGAACTACCCATGGGACTGAATTCCGGCTATTCACAGCAATCACCACTGCACTTCTCTATTGCTGCAATGGTGTTCTAAGCTCTCTGGAAACACATACATTTAGGCTATGACAGTGTTTGTTTGCCTATCGTGTTCTGATGTTAATCCTTCTAGGTCATATTTTCTCGGAGATGTGCACCTGTTATTGTGTATGATTGCCCTTATGTGACCTTCACTAACATCTTGATAAAGCTAAATTAGGCTTTCTAATGTGTTTATGTTTTGCAGGTCAAATGGGTGGGGACTGGAGGGAGGGAAAAGGAGAAGGGGAAGTGGAAAGTGGAAAGTGAAGGGCATCATTCGTGTTTCACGGGCAGCCAGAGCTATGTTTATTGAAATTCACAGTACAAAAACAAATCACGAAATGGTATAGTACATTATGAAAGAGATCACATTGTTTCAATTAGTATCAGAGTGAAGACTGAATCAAATGGTAGTGAGAATCTAGATCCTTCGTGCAGACATGAGACTGAGCATGTTTCAATCCACCACTTATTTCTTACAAAAAATATGAATAGTTCAACTATTAATGAAATAATATTCATTATTTAGTAAACAGTAGTTCCTTTGCTGGGTTTTGCATGAGTTTAATGTCAGTTTAGTATTCATATCAGAAAATATGTCACTTCAACCAGAAATCTCAAACTTTATCACACATTGTTTCCTGAAAATAAATGGGAACAAAACCTACTGCAAACTAAGTAAAAGAAACTAAAGAGAATGTTAAGTGTTTATACTTCAACTTTCTATAGCTACAAATGAGATTTATAAAGACAGTCAGGTGAATGAAATTACACATGGATCCATCTGTTGTACTTTTCCACAGCTTAATTGCAATCTGTGTCTATGGGTTCAGATTCATGATTATTTATCCAAATGTCGTACTACAAAATGCCTCCTAAGGTGATCTTTGTGTCTAGCTTTGTAAGGACAAACAGGGCAAGAAAATTGTCGTTCTTTACCACATTCAAAAACAGTATGCCGGTAAAGGCTTCTGTAGTGAAGATATGTTTTACCACATGCAGTGCACACGTAGTGATGATCTCCCACTAATGCATCACCTGAAATCACAGAATAATTTTCAGTGTTTCACAATGCATTACATGACTCACACATAAGCACTTACATAAATGCAACACTATTCATATATTTTTATAATTAACAACACATTAATAAAAAAATGAGTAAAAAGTATGTTATCTCTCAAAGCCAATGCTCTCTTCAGATCCCTGAAATCTTTTACAAAGGAGATATTTTAAGACACCTAGTAAATACATAGATCACAGATCAAATGTCTGCACAAATCACAGAAATTTCAAGAGAATGTTATCGGTCTGTGCGCAACAGTGCACTGTACCAATATACAGGTTGTTTCATAATGAATATAAGGGTTTTAAGCCTTTGATGCATTTATGACATTCGACTTACAGTTATAAATAATACATCTATTGAAAGAGCACTAAAATGGTTTTGTTTGTATAACTGCATGCAAAAGGAAGACTACAAAGTGAGCAAGAGTGACTGAAGGATGTGTTGAACAAGTGAGAGTATTTCATGGGCAGCTGCAAGAAATCAGTTTGGAAGGCTAGTCGTCAATTAGCAGTTCCAGTGATGTATGTGTGCAGACTTTTAAGGAAATGCTTACAACTACATCCTTATTGTTTGCAGTTGTTACAAGCTCTAAAGCCTACAGACTAAGGTTTACATGCCAACCTTACAAATGAAGTGTTGCCCATGTCGATGAAAATTTTTCGGAATCATGTCATCTTCTGTGATGAATCAACATTTGATCTGAGTGGAAATGTGAAAACACACACACACACACACAAACAAACAAAATGTCTGCATCTAGGGGTCAGCAAATCCCCAAGAGATGGTACAGTAGCAACGAGACTCCCTTAAATTGAATTTTTTTAGCCTGTATCCTGGCAGAAAGTTTATTGGCTTTTCTTTTTATGTGAAGCAATTGTAACTGGTGTTTCTTATCTTGATCTGCTAGACCTGTGACTCTTTGCTCAACTGGAAGAAGCCGAACCACAGCAGCAAGATGGTGCACTGTCTCACTGGCATAACTCAATACACAATTTGTTAAACGATACTGTAACTAATTGCTGGATTGGCTGCAAGAGGCCAAATGATGAAGCTTGTTTTGCATGACCTCCACATTCACACACAATCTGATGCAAAGTGGTTTTTATCTTCAGGGTTTTGTAAAAGTACCATGTGTATGTGCCCCCACTACCTACTTCTCTGTGGGTCTTACGTGGTGTGGAACCGTAATGACACACTTTTGCAGTTGAATCAACATTTATTTTACCACTGAACAAAGTGAATACAAGAGAAGCCGTTGAACATGACATGCAGCAAGACATAGACAAAGTGAACTAAAGTCAAAGAACATCGGTTCAAAGACATGGTACTTCACACATGTCATCGACAGTTCCTGTCTCTCTGTATCGCCTCCATGTTGGACTCGATTGAACTGCAGTATAGATCTTCTAGGCATGGTTGAACTACAGACAACACAAGCCGTGTTCCTCCTTACTGGTGGAATGACTGGAAATGATCGGTTGCCAGACCCCCTCCGTCTAATAGGCACTGCTAATGCATGTTTGTTTACATTTTTTGGTGGGTTCTGTGACATCTCTGAACAGTCAAAGGGACTGTCTCTGTGATACAATATCCACAATCAACCTCTATTTTCAGGAGTTCTGGGAACCGGAGTGATGCAGAACTTTTTTTGATGTGTAGTTAAAGTTCAGGGAAGGTTAAAAAAAGAGAAAAATGGGATTTGCTGATGACAATTAGTAATTCTGTCAAAGACAGCAAGGGACTTGGAAGAGCAGTGGACAATTGAATGAAATGGACAGTGTCTTGAAAGGGGAGTAAAAGATGAGCATCAACAAAAGAAAAACAAGGATAACAGAACACAGTCAAATTAAATCAGGTGAGGGATTAGGGAACAAGACAATAAACACAGTTGATGAGTTTTGCTATTTGGGCAGTAAAATAACTGAGGATGGTCAAAGTTGGGAAGGTATAAAATATAGACTGACAATGGCAAGAAAAGCATTTCTGAAGAAAAGAAAGTTGTTAACATCAAGTATAGGGTTAAGTGTCAGGAAGCCCTTTCTGACAAGTACTTGTATGGAATGTAGCCATGTATTGATGTGAAATATGGGTGATAAACAGTTTAGACAAGGAGAGAATAGAAGCTTTTGAAACAGGGTGCTATGGAAGAATGCTGAAGATTAGATGGGTAGATCATGTAACTAATGAGGAGGTACTGAATAGAACTGGAAGACAACTTAACTAAGAGAAGGGATTTATTGACAGGACACATTCTGAGACATTAATTGATCACCAGTTTACTACTGGAGGGAAGTGTGGGGGGTTAAAATTGTGGAAGGAGACCAAGAGATAAAAAAAGTAAGCAGGTTCAAATGGATGGAGGTTGCAGTAGTTATTCAGAGATGAAGAGGCTTGCACAGGATACAGTATTATGCAGACTTACATCAAACCAGCCTTGAGACATAATACCACCACCAACACCACAACAACATTTAATAATAATAATAATAATAATATTTATTCAACATCGCATAATCAAATACAATCCCTAGAAATAATACAGTTTCAGGACATCATACAGATTATTCTTCTGAATACGTCAGTTTATAAATTACAAACTAAAGATTTGTTTGTATTAATAAATTTTACATTTTGATGGATTTTACATTTGGTAGTATACAATCACGATATTACAAATATTGTTTTTATCAACGTTATATAGTTGTAGGTTACTTAAAACTACGAGCTTGACATACTTATGAAGCACTTTTCATACAGATATAATACTTGTCTAGGGAATAAAAAGTGTTTTCAATTAGAATTCTTTTTAGCTGATCTTTTAATTTGTTAGTAGGAAGGGTTGTGAGACTTTTTGGTAGGACATTGACTAGCTTCAGCCCAGCATGAAGTGTATTTTTTTCATATAAAGCTGTTCTGTGGCTATTTACATGGTATCTGAACTTTTGCCTTGTATCATACTGGTGCAGGTCACAGTTGAAATTTGGATTTATTGTTTTCACAAGCAATATAACTTTCGATATGTATACACCTATAATGGTAAGCACACCTAATTTTGGGAACAGATTCCGACATGATTCTCGAGGTTTGGCACCACAAATAATTCTGGTAACTTTTTTCTGTAGTATTAATAATGTACTTAGGTTGGCTTGAGTTGTTGCACCCCATATTTCTACAGCATAGTTTAAGTTTGATGAGAATAGGGCATGATAAGCAGTTTTTAGTACACACATGTCCTTACAATATTTGCTAATCATATTTATAGCAAACACATTCTTCGACAGCTTACATGCTAAGGTATCAATATGCATGTCCCATTTGAGGCTGTCCTGGATTGTAATTCCCAAGAACTTTGTCCATTTTTCCTTTTTTACAATGTCATTTCCTATGAATACTTTCATGTCAGATTCTATTTGTTTCCTTGTCTTAAATTCCATCATTGCAGTCTTTGAAGCACTTACATTCAGATGGCTTTCATTAAAATACTTGACTATTTCATTAGTTACAATGTTGCACTGTACCTCCAGACTCTCATAGTCTTTGTGTTTACACACTATTGATGTGTCATCTGCATACAATATTTTTGTATGGTTAGGAGAACAATACTGTATATCATTAACATAAATCAAGAAAAGAAGGGGTCCCAAGACAGAACCTTGAGGCACTCCATATTTGAGATCAGTAATTTTAGATTTGTAAGACCCTCTGTTTGTTTTAAGCAAGACAAATTGCTTTCTATTGCTCATATATGATTTTATTAGCTCATAGCCAGTTCCTCTGCTACCCAGGTTCCACAGCTTGTCAAGTAATATGGTGATGTTGACACAATCAAAAGCTTTTTCTAGATCAAGGAACACTCCAGTTACATACTCCTTATTCTCTATGGCTGTTATTATTTTGTCTATTAATTGTGCTGCTGCTACTGATGTTGACTTGTTTTTCATAAAGCCATTCAGATTTTCAAATATTAAATTGTGTTGACTCAGGAATGTCATTAGTCTGGTATAAATAACTTTCTCAACTACCTTAGAAAATGCAGGTAAGATTGAGATGGGGTGGTAGTTTTCAATTTTAGATTACCAGCTTTCTTGTGAATCGGGGTTACTTGTGCTGTCTTTAGACTATCTGGGAAACAACCTGATGCAATTTATAAGGTTCTGTGGGACCATGCAATCCAAACCTACTTGGTCAAGGAACAAGTCAGTACATAAGTTACAGAATGCTGATGAGAAAACATGTGAACAAGAGAATCAATAAAACATGAAAAAATTGTGAGAGTTTACAAGTGGATAACACATTAAATGCTGCAAGGAACTCCTGTACAGTATATGAGTGTACCTTGTGGGAACATATCAACTCTGCTTTGAATGTCTGGAGTTTATCATTCAATTGGTTCCGTTCTGCTGGAAGCTTATTGAAAATTTCCATATAATGCTTAAGGTCGGGTTACCCAAGTGCTTTTCATTTTTCCATTTGGTGTTCATTGAATGAATTTTGCCGTTTCTTCTGAATGTATCAGTATTGTCAATAACAAATTCCATAAACATATGTACACGGCTGACAGTGTTAGAATTTTGAGACATCTGAACAACAGCCTACAAAAATTTTGAGAACTGACACCGCAGATTAATCTGACCAGCATATTCTAGGCTAAGTTGGTGATGCACAAAAAATGTCCTCAAAAAATACATCTTGAAAGATAATAGACTGAAAGTAATCAAATAAAACATGCCTTCATGTCTCAGCATCAGAAGTTGTGGAGATTATTCTTGTAGTGAAGAAAGCTGCATTCAGTTTCTGCACAAGGTTTTGAACATCATACTTCCAAAAAGCTTTCCATCTACCATTAGTTCTAAGAATTTAAAAAGGCCACCTTTATTGACTGATCACCTTGGGGGCAGTGTAATTTCACTTTTACAACATCGAAGCGGCAGCCAATTGAGAAATTGCACCAGCCTATTCCGCCATATATTATTATTATTCATTTTCATAGGAGTTCTGTTTAAGAAACTGTATGTACTGCATTTTGTTACAGATGTGTGTTAATCTGTTTCTGAAAACCATATCCTGATGATACCAACTACCCTATTAGCTACATCGTTTATATTACATTTCATGTCTTTCACAATAACACTTGTGTCATCTGTAAGGAGAAAAAGTTTTGAGTCATCTGTCATTTTGATGGAAAATAACTGATATATACTATCAAGAAAAGCAAAGGATTCAGAATATAACCCTGTGACATCATCCACTTAACATTAACTCAGTGAGATTAAAAACTGGAGTACAACCTTCTGCCCCATACTTTCCAGATATGGTGTGAACCATTTTTGAGCTTTTTGCTTAATTCCATGATTGTCCACAAAATCAAGACCTTTTGTCCTCAACCTATCATTTAGTCCCACTAGTGTATCACATACAAAAGAATAAGTTGTCTTTTCTGTGCCTACTCATTTCCTAAAGCCAAACTGTGAGTTTGACAGCAAATTGTGTGTACCGAGACGTGTTGCTGCTCTCCTACACATTGCTTCTCAAAACCTTTACAAAAAGAATCTGGTACCAAAAACATCAAAAGTGGTTTACTGAGTATTTCAGTCTGTCAGGGAACAACAGAGTGTACCTGAAAGACTCACTGCACAGGTGACTAAGTACAGAGTAGTATAAGGGCACTGATCTTCATAATCCTTATGTCACGCCAATGGGAGTCTTTACTCTTCAGTGATTTAATAATTGATTCAGTTTCATTTTTGCTTATTTCCTGCAACAGTATGTGATGTAGTTGTGTTGTAGCATCAACTTGCAAGAGCACTGCACATTTACCTTGTGGCGACTATCGACCAAGTCACGGGTAATATCTTTGTTTTTGGCAAGCTCTTGGACGCAGTCTGTGGTCGCGCGTGAAAGTGTACGGACGTGTACCGAGAATTCAGAATGTAAACAACTGTATATGTGTGCTTACGAGAAATAAAAATAGTGTTTATTACACATGGTGTAGCGTGCATCATTGGATTCGGCAACCCTACAACGCTAAACCCATACTGGTGACCCCGAATTTTGTTCGCGAGTGCTACAACGAAATCTTATACCGTCGAGCAGTACACAATGGATCGCTTGCCGCCTGCTACACCGAACACGTGCCAACTAAGTGTTCCAACGGACGCTTTGGCATGGTTTTACAATTATCCACCGGGCGTCCGCAATAGTTCTACGCAGTTTCCGAACACATCGACTAGCTGTACTCAACAGGACAGTGTTTATACAATTCCACAGCCACGTGTGCCGGCATCAGGTACGAACAATAACTTTCCGTTACCGTACATGAGTCAGCCGTCGTGTGACAGTGTTCCGTACCATCAGAACGTTTTCCGCGCACAAAACTTTGAATATGAACGTATTACGTCCAATACGAACTTTCCATGTGTTCCGAGTGCTCAACAGCCGACACAATGTGCTCAAACCCCAGTGACTATGTTTACAGGTTTCCCAAGTGCAAGTGTGAATTTTCCACCCGAATCAGTGACTGTACAAATCGAGCCGGACGCTCAAGACAGGAGAGTTCATATTTCTGCCGGAACTCCGGATTTTGCACCAACCCCCCCTACACCACCAGCGTCCGCTTTACGAGTGTTTCCGACGGCACACGCCGTTCCTGCCGCGTGTGTTCCAGAAACATTAGGTGATTTTAACTATTTTAATGCACCTGTAGGGGAGGGGCCCGGAAACTGTATTCCGTCGTTCGCCGCACATCGGTCGACTACGGTCGATCCTACCGCGCCGGTCCATTCTACGCCCGTCGGCGTTACTCCGTCGACCGCTCGATTCGTTGATTTCTCGACCAAGGTCGAGCCAGCCGCGCCTACCGTGCTGCGTGCCACTGACAGTGGCGGAAGCTGGTGCACCGCTACTGCACCCGAGACAATTACGTTGCAGAACTATGGACAGGGAGAGACAGTTTCTGATAAACATTTATGTCAAGACTTTCCCACCCGTTGGCCGAAGCTACCACCCCTTCGCAAGGATCACCCACGCACATGGTTTGCCTTGGTCGACCACGTCCTGCAGCTACACGGCGTCGCCGACGACAATTCGAAGTTCCTATGCTTACTGTGTCACCTCCATGACGAACTGGATCTGATCTGCGACATTGTGGCTTCGCCCCCCGCTACGGACAAATATGCGTTCGCCCGACGCACCATCCTCGAGCGACTATCCACATCGACAGAGGAAGCTATCCGCCTCATCAGTCAGGAATCGCTGGGATCCAGGTCCCCGTCGCAACTCTGGCGTCATCTCCGCGCTATGATTGACACGCATCACATGCCGGACATTACACTTTGGACCATCTGGTTGCTGAAACTTCCCCCGCAAGTTCAACTTCACCTTCTACATGTAACTTCGGCCCCACTAGATGCCAAACTGAAGATCGCAGACCAGGTTTACAACATTCTGCCCCCCCCCCCCCCCCCCCCCCCCCCCCCCCGCATACCCCCCCAGGGTGCCCTCAGGCCTCAGGGGTTGGCACACCTGTGCGGCAGTTCCCATCCTGCAGTACAGAGTGCGCACGACTCGCTCCACGCATGCGCGCGGAGCCAACGCCGCCTGGCAACCGCCGCAGTAACTCCTCCCCTACCAGCACTACTGCAGCGTCGCCATCGGAGGGAACCACAAAGAAGTCCCCCTCCACTGCCGCTTCGACCTCAACCAGCGCGACGGGCGACGCCACGCGCCGCCCCGCTTGGTGTTATTTCCACTCCCGCTTTGGCGACGCGGCTAAGAAATGTCGTTCTCCATGCGCGTTCCCAAACTAATAACGCGACCCAATTCAGGCGCTACGGGCCGCGTTGCACCGCACAGACGCCTATCACTAAATACTTCTTCTCCTCACGCGCCAGGACGCTTGTACGTGAAAGATGCAGTGTCTTGCCTTTCATTTCTAGTCGACACGGGGGCCGAGGTTAGTGTGATACCTTTGTCTGCAGGTATTAAATTCGAGCTTCAGCCTTGCCCCCCGCTTCGAGCCGCCAATAATTCCCTGATCCGCTCTCATGGAATAACGAATTTAAGCCTTAAACTGCAGGACATTAATACGCCCTTACAGTGGACTTTCGTTATCGCGGATGTGGATGAACCCGTGCTTGGGGTAGATTTTCTCTTAGCCCACGCACTGTCACCCAACCTACAACGAGGTACACTAACCTTTAACTCGGGAGACCATACCACCGGTTCAGATATCTTACCCCTCTCATCCGAAAGCGCCATTCTGCTGTGTGAGCTAGCGGAAACTGCTGTTGCAGTGCTTTCTCTTAGATCACACAACAACGAACTTCGGGACAGCAATGGGGCCCTCCGCTTACGCATCGCCGCCGTGCAAGCCAAGCTCATGGACGCGCGTAAGCAGACCGCCCAGCTGTCACACACGGCCACGCCCCCAACCCCCGCACCACTTCCTCGCACCTGCAGCCGACGCCGCGTGACATTTCTACTGCCGGACGGAAGCTGTACCCGCGACGCTACCAGGTACCCCACCGAGCTCTTCGACAAGGACTACCAGTGGATCACCGCCACTGCTGCTGAACTGCCGGCCTTGGACACACACACGTGTGCATTACAGGTTAGTCACAGTGCAACGGGTGCTGGTCCAGCATCCCCATCGGTGTTCACGATCAATAACGGTACTGTCCACAGAATAAATACCGCAGTAGGCCCACCGGTACGTGCAAAGGCTAGGCGTTTAAATCCGGAAAAACTTAAACACGCTAAAGCTATTGTTCAGGAACTTTTAGATAATAAGACTATCCGCCCTTCTTCTAGTTGTTGGTCGTCACCCATTCATTTGGTGCCCAAGAAAGATGACACTTTCCGCCTCTGCGGTGACTATCGGGCGCTTAACGCCAGAACAATTTTAGATAATTATCCCGTCCCAAATATTCAAGACTTTGCTTCCCAGCTGCATGGGGCACAAATTTTCAGTGTAGTCGATTGTCATAAGGTGTACCACCAACTGCCAATGGCACCTGAGGACGTTGAAAAGACCGCTATCATCACCCCGTTCAGGTTGTTCGAGTATTTGTTTATGCCATTCGGCCTTAAAAATGCTGCACAGACGTGGCAACGGTTCATCGACTCGCTGGTTGGAAAACTGGACTTTGCATATGCGTACCTGGACGACTTGTTAATTTTTTCTTCCTCCCTCGAGGAACATGAACAACATTTAAATACAGTGTTCCAACTATTAAAAGCAAACGGTATCGCAGTGAACAATACTAAGTCACAACTCCGCCGCACCAGTGTCACTTTTCTGGGCCACAGAGTTTCTGGCGACGGCATCCGCCCCCTAACTGAACGGGTGGAGGCCATTAGTACGGTGCCTTTGCCCAAAGATTTTCAGGGCCTCCGCCGCTTCCTTGGAACGGTAAATTACTACCGTAAACATATTCCCCGCGCCGCCGACATACAAGCCCCACTGACGGATGCCCTCGCAGGAAAAAACACATCAGGGTCTCGGGCGGTCACGTGGACTCCAGATATGCGTCGCGCATTTGATAAACTAAAGTCAGCCTTAGAGACAGCTGTTACGCTTGCTCACCCCATTCCTGATGCTCCCATCTCGCTTACTACAGACGCAAGTGATACAGCAGTGGGGGCAGTACTTCAGCAATCCGTGGGTTCTGTTGTACAGCCGCTCAGATTTTTCTCCCACAAACTGACTTCTTCCCAACGTAAATGGTCGACCTTCGACCGGGAACTGTTTGCTATTTACGCTGCTATCAAATATTTCCAAGACGATATCGAAGGTCGCCATCTCGTGGTATTTACCGACCACGAGCCATTGGTTTACGCTTTCCGTAACCCAGGTAAGGACTCATCCCCGAGACGTTTTAGGCATATGGACCTTATATGTCAGTTTATGAATGACATACGTTACGTCAGAGGCGCAGACAATGTCGTCGCTGATTTTCTGTCTCGGGTGTCGGTTTTATCTTCACAACTGGACCTCAGTGAGCTCCCTAAATTGCAGACAGAGGATACTGAACTCGCAGCATTGCGTTCCGATATCAAAACAGGACTCAAACTAGAGTTACGGACACTTCCTGGGTTTTCATCACCCATCTGGTGCGACATTTCAACAGGACGCATACGCCCGGTGATTCCTGCACCTCTCCGCCGGGACATATTTAATAGTATCCACGACTTGGCACACCCTGGCATTCGCGCCTCCGCACGTCTGGTATCTGAACGTTTTGTTTGGCCCGGGGTGATAAAACAGTGTCGCAGTTGGGCACGAGCATGTGTGGCTTGTCAGCGCGCAAAAGTAGGACGTCATGCACAGCCCCCCATGGGTACGTTCGATGTGGCAAAAAGAAGATTCCAGCACATACACATCGATATCGTCGGGCCCTTACCCCCCTCAGGCCCCTTCCGTTACATACTGTCCGCAATTGACAGGTTTACCCGCTGGGTAGAGGTAATTCCTCTCACTACTATCACAGCCGATGCAGTGGCCCGAGCCCTGCTGTTAATGTGGATCTCGCGCTTCGGCTGCCCAGTCTCTGTCACCACCGACCAGGGCCGCCAGTTCGAGTCTGCCCTCTTCCGACAGCTTTGTGAACTGTGTGGGGTGAAACGATTTAGGACTACAGCATACCACCCCCAGAGCAATGGGCTTGTGGAACGCTGGCACCGAACGCTTAAAGCTTCCCTGATGTGCCACGGAGGTGAGTGGGCCGATGCCTTACCATGGGTAATGTTAGGCGTTCGGGCCGCGTACAAAGAGGACCTTGGCGCATCCCTGGCAGAGGTACTGTATGGAGAACCCCTCACACTCCCAGCAGAGTTAGTCGAGCCTTCACTTCCTCCAGATCAAATCTGCGACTCGACATTCGTCGGGCAGGTCAAGGAGCTAATTGCTAACATCCGCGTGCCGCCTCCTCGACCACACACGCTCCCTCCCGTATTTCTGCATAAGGACTTGGCGTCGTGCACTCATGTCATGGTGCGTGATGACACCATCCGACCGGCACTCAGACCTCCATATACGGGCCCGCACAGAGTCATATCACGGCGTACCAACACGTTCGAAGTGCTCATTAACAGCACGCCTCAAACGGTATCCGTCTGCCGCCTCAAACCTGCATGGACTCTGGGAGAACTGCCCGATACCCCACCCAGTCAGACCCCATCCCCTGCTGCACCCACCTCGCATGAGGCATCTACCGACAGTCCATGGATGAGCGACGCCCATTCCCACACGTGTGACGTTCCCCACTCCCAGTCGTGTGACAGTGCTACAGGTGCGTGTGACATTCCTATGCAGAGTGATGCGTGTGATGACTTACCCTCCTACAGGCAGCCCCTCGCCTCTCCCCTGTTAGGATTCAGTGATGTATCAGGGACCAGCCTCAGAGCGTGTGATGTCACCGATGACGACTCGTGTGGAGATTCTGTCAACCCGTATAAGGAAGTGGTAGTGAATGTCAACACAGATCTTATTTGCAGCTCTAATTTGTTTTTTGTTATGCAGCCGGGTAATGTGTACATCTTCTACGAACAAGCCAGCTTCCCCAGTGACAACTTAACTCACATTCATCTCCTCCAGTCTGTCCCCTTGCCTGTTGGTACTGACCAATCAACGGTCAAAGTCCTACGTACCGCCACAGGCATTCAGATCCGCTATCCTGGCCCCTCACAACCCACCATCCCCTCCCCAGATCCCTCAACTGCTGTACGAGGATTCACCCGGTCAGGCAGGACCGTCCGCCCCCCTCGCTGGCTCGAAGACTTCAATTACTAATGTAAGGTAATGTAAGGTATGGTTTCTGATTAAACACCCTCTCCCTCCCCCCTGGGTGTTCCCTTTACATGTATGCCCCAATATTTATGTTTGTGCTCCACACTCTAGGGGGGGGGGGGCTAATGTGGCGACTATCGACCAAGTCACGGGTAAAATCTTTGTTTTTGGCAAGCTCTTGGACGCAGTCTGTGGTCGCGCGTGAAAGTGTACGGACGTGTACCGAGAATTCAGAATGTAAACAACTGTATATGTGTGCTTACGAGAAATAAAAATAGTGTTTATTACACATGGTGTAGCGTGCATCATTGGATTCGGCAACCCTACAACGCTAAACCCATAACCTGTACCAAAAAAAAACTTTTGGTTCAAACTCATGACTACTGACAGCAAGTGATTATCAAATATTTTGTTCAACTCTGATGGATCACTAACACTTTCATTCTCACACAAGAGAGGTTTAATGTGTTGAGCAACCACATTCTGCCCTCATATCTTTTTCACAACTGATCACATAGTTTTAATTTTGTCCTGAGAGCTTTTCATTCTCTAGTGTTATGCACTGTTTTAGTCTGTTTGATGACATTCTTCAACACTTTACAGTATTCTCTGTAGTGAAATTCTGTAGCCAGTCTGTATGTTCTTCATATTATGATACAACTCACATTTGTTCCTACATGATATTCTAATGCCATTAGTTATCCAAATTGGCTGATTATTAGTACTGCATATCTGCCTCAGTATTTTAATGGGAAGACCTATCTTTACTTTACTTTACTTTACTATATCTTCGTCATTTACCAGCCATGGGTGGACAGACTGTGTCATAAATACAAGTAAAATGAATGTGATAAAGGTTCAAAGAAATGTATTATATTTGTCATTCAAGCTGACTGTATTGTTGACTTATTGTCAAGTTTGCTCTTCAAGATTGGCTTTAAATGCCCACCTTGCAAATGCTCTAGTATCAAATCTCTAGTTTACTACTGTGGGACGTGAAAAGTGTGAAGTTATCCAAATGAGCACTAAAAGGAATCTGTTAAATTTCAGTTACACAATAAATCATACAAATCTAAAAGCAGTGGATTCAGCTAAATGACTAGGAATTACAATTATTAACTACTTAAATTGGAACAGTCACATAGATAATGTTGTGGGGATGGTGATCCAAAACTCTGTTTTATTGGCAGAACACTCAGAAGATACAACAAGTCTACTAAAAAGACTTCTTTATGACCACCTGTCCTCTTATGGAGTACTGCTGCACAATGTGGGATCACATCGGATAGGATTGATGGAGGACATCAAAAAAGTTCAAAGAAGTGCAGCTCATATTGTACTATTGTAAAGTAGGGGCACAGTGTCACTGATATGATATGAGTTGGGATGGCAATCTTTAAAACAAAGGTATTTTTGTGGTCGAAGAATCACTTTACAGAATTTCCATCACCACTTCACTTTATTCTCCAAATGTGAAAGTGCCCACCTACATAGGCAGAAATGATCATTGAAAAAGAGAGAGAGAGAGAGAGAAATCGAAGCTTACACACAAAGACTGGAGCGTTCATTTCTCCCACGTACTATTTGAGAGTGGAACAGTAGAGAAATAGCTTGAATATGATTTGATGAAATTGTAGAGTAGTCATGTAGATGTAGATTACCCTATTTCTATTCATACAACCTTGATGAAAGTGTTGGAGAAAATATCTGCAATCCAGATTAATAATTTTACTGTAAAAAATATTATTATAAGTAACAAGATTGGATTTCAACAAGGAAAGAAGCTCTCTAGATGTAGTGAATACATTTACTGAAAATATAAGCAAAGCAATATATCAAAGGAGCAAAGTTGCAGTTATCTTCAGTGACCTTACAAATTCCTTCGACTCAGCAAACTGCGCTGTGCTTATCTACAATTTAGATAAATATGGGACTGAGGACAACACTCTGAAATGGCTTACATCATACCTGCAGAACAGAAAAGTGAATTATTCTTCTAAATGGCGTCCAGTATCACAAGGTGTGGCTCAAGGCTCCATTTCAGAGTTAATCCTGTTCCTATTCTACAGAGATACCTTACCTGTAAGTATAAATTCCCTGTCAGTCATGTTCAAAGACAATACTTTCACCTTAACTGAAGCTGATAATTTAGAAAAAATTCCAAGGTCTATTGTGAAAATAGTTGATACCCTAGGAAACTGGCTCCGGGTTGAAACTAAACAATGCAAAAAGCCACATGAAACACTTCAAAATGAAACATTCATAATGTGTGGGACTTACAATATGACATATCAATCTTCTTGTTGAGTAAGAATATTATGAAAAGGATAGTTGCTACTCTCCATATGGCAGAGATGCTGAGCCACAGATAGGCACAACAAAAAGACTGTCAGAAAGTAAGCTTTCAGCCAACTAGGTCTTTGTCAGAAACAGACAGCACACACACACACACACACACACACACACACACACACACACACACACACACACAAATACAACTCATACTCACATGACCACAGTCTCTGGCTGCAGGGGTCAGACTGTGAGCAGCATGTGTCTACGAGTTGCATCTGTGTGAGTGTGTGTATGTATGTTGTCTATTTCCGTCGAGGGCCTAGTTGGCTGACAGCTCACGTTCTGATGGTCTTTTTGTTGTTCCTATCTGCAACTCAGCGCCTCCTCTATATGGTGTCAGCAACTATCCTTTTCATAATATTGTCATATTCCACTTGGATTTTCCACTGTTTAACTTATGGAATAAGTTGAGATGATCAGATTCCTTGAACTAAATGTGGACAAAAAGTTAAGCTGAAATACACATACTGACTTGCTATCAAAAAAATTATGCAGTTTTTTTGTTTTCAATGCAAATAATAGTGAATTCTACTCAAGTGAGTGCAGAAAAATAGTACAGCTATTTTGAATTTGTCATTAATTATGGTATAATTTTCAGGAGGAGTTCAAATAGTGTATCTTGAATACTAAAACTGCAGAAGAAAAATAGACAGGTGCATGTATACTGCACAGCAAAAAAGGTATTGACACTCATTATTTCAAAAACTACAAATCCTAACTGTTCTGCATAAATTTATAAAATTATAATCTTTCAACACAGCAGGCAAAAATTATTTGAGGACAATCTTTTAGCCGCACATACAAGACGAAACACAAAGAGAATTTTGTACTACCCAAACACCAGTTAAAATTATACACACGTACTCCACAGTAGATGGTGATCTGAAAGGGGTCACAGAGACAAGATTAGACTACTTACAGAACACACAGGGGCTTAGGGCAAGCATTCTTCCTGTGACCCATGCATGATGGAACTGGAGAACACCCTAATAATTAGTTCAATGAAATGTGCACTCTGCCATGTAATTCAAAGTGGTTTATAGAGTATAGATGTAGATGCAAATCAAAATATACAATAAATTAATGTGAAACATACTTAATATAAAGCCAGAAATTCTAATAATGAGACTGCAGCAGATCCTGTGAGGTAAATACTACCGTTCAGCAGAAGAATTCATGGAGGTTGAAATGATAATTTGAGCAAGAAGTAATTTAGTATTAGATCTCTTTTTACCACATACAAAAATTGTATTACATTTAGGATGCTGTTATTAACACGCTTCTCTCTTCTCTTTAATGCAGCCTCAGAGAGAATTGTCAGGAAACTCAAACTACTACTTTCTCAGATCCCCCAAAGCAATACAGTTAAGGTTTTAGTGTACGCAGATAGTATTTTATTCACTGGAAAAGTGAAATAGAGATTAAAGAGTTATTTTTGGAGCTTGTAGAAGCAGACTCAAGCTTGGCTTAAAAGCAAACAATCAGAAAAGAAAATACATGATAGTTCAAAGAAGTAGAGATGAACAAGACAATTGATCACATCTAGTAATTGGCAAACATTAATTCAAATGTGTCAAATAGTCCAAATTTCTGGGTGCAATGACAGACAAACAAAATCAGACAATCAGAAGTGAAAATGAAACTGCAAATGCTAATAGAGCCTACTACTCCATACAAAAGCTTCTAAGATTTCTGAACTACTAAGCTCCGGCATCATTGAACCCTCTGCCAGTAGCTGGTCTACACCCATACACATTACACCCAAGAAAGACGGGTCCTGCGCATGTGCGGAGACTACCATCGACTAAACACATGAACAATTATGGACATTTACCCCATAGCCAACATTGCCGACTTTACCAGTTCCCTCGCATGTGCGCCCACGTTCTCTGTCATTGATTGCAAACGGGCCTACCACCAGATCCCCATGCCACCTGAAGACATCGAGAAGACAGCAATCACCACCCCGATCAGGTTATTTCAATTTCAATTCATGCCCTTCGGTCTGAAAAACGCAACCCAGACCTGGCAACGCTTCATCAACGAAGTGCTGTTCGAGCTAAAATTCTGCTTTGCATATCTTGATGACATTCTTGTGTTCAGCTTCTCCGTCGAGAACAACATTCGACATGTGCAAACTGTTATGAACACACTTGCGGCAGCAGGCATCGAGACCAAACAGGACAAACATCAACCCGCTGTCACTTTTCTTGGTTTTCGGGTCTCTACTGACGGCATTTCACCACCCCCTGAGAAAGTACAAACAATACTAAACCTACCCAGACCTTTGCCATTCAAAGAGCTCCGGCGCTTTCTGGGGATGGTTAATTATTATCGCCGACATCTACCTCAGACTGCGGAGATTCAGGCTCCACTGATGGACGCCTTGGAAGGCACCAACACTTCTGGATCTTGGCCCGTTCCATGGACCCTTGCTATGACTGCCTCTTTCATTTCCCTCAAAAATCTTCTTGCCGAGGCCTGCACCATCGCACATCCTCGTACCAATGCGCAGTTTTTCGTCACCACAGACACGAGCGATACTGCCATTGGCGTGGTCCTTAGCCAGACAATCGACGGCCAAACTTCGTCTCTGCAGTTCTTTTCGCGCAAGCTCAGCAATGCACAACGGAAATATTCCGCGTTTGACAGGGAGTTCTTGTGGTCTATGAAGCGATCAAGCATTTTAAGACTGACGCTGAGGGATGCCCTTTCTATGTTTTAACAGACCACAAGCCCCTGGCTGCGGCCATTAAAAACCCGCCAGCTCACCCGCCTCCTCGCCGCTTCAGATACATGGACGTTCAGACGTCAGACACATAAAAGGTGCTGACAATATAGTTGCTGATTTCCTTTCATGAGTCGACGCCGTTCATTCGCTGTTAGACCTCTCTGACTCCAACAAAACCTGATTTCAGACTCTACCTCTTCACTACACTTCGTCCGCACCACCTTCCCTGGCATTTCTGGTGAGATCTGGTGCGACGACAGTACGGGCACATTACGCCCCCTCATCCCAACCGTGCTCCATCGAGCTGTCTTCAACGCATTGCATAATTTAGCCCACCCTGGTGTTCATGCATCCGCCCGCCTCGTAGCGGAGCGCTTTGTGTAGAGATATGTCAACAAGGACTGCCAGCAATGGGCACGCTCCTGCGTCGCATGCCAACACTGCAAAGTACACAAGCACAATTCACCCCCCCTCGGCGCCTTTTCGATCCCTCCTGGGCGTTTCCAGCATTTTCACATTGACATTGTCGGCCCTCTCCCCCCCTCTACGGCTTTCGTTATGTTCTCTCGTCTATTGACCTAACAACTCGCTGGGTCAAGGCTGTCCCGCTCCCTAATATTATGGCAGAAACTATTGCTTGAGCTTTCGTCGAGTAATGGGCATTGCATTTCGGATGTCCAGCTATTATCATGACTGACCAGGGCAGACAATTTGAGTTGGCCCTGTTCAACGAGATTTGTAACATTTGCGGCATCCGGCGCATCCATACCACAGCATATCACCCGCAAAGTAACAGGCTAGTCGAGCGCTGGCACCGCACTTTCAAGGCGGCTCTTCGATGACACGACTCTCTACGGATGGAGGCCCTTCTCCTTGTGCTACTCAGCATTCGTGCAATCTATAAGGAAGACCTCAAAGGCGCAATAGCGAAGTTTGTATACGGCCAGAACATTGTTCTCCCTGGCGAACTTGTGAGCCCTTCCGCTTCTCTCCCTCAGTCTGACTTACCTTCCTTCGTGGACCGCGTCTGACGCCACTTCACCAACCTCCATATCCCTCTGCCTGCCAGCCACTCCCACCCTAAGGTTCACGTCCCGAAATCTCTGGACAATTGCGAATACGTCATGCTCCGAGATGACACTGTCCGTGCTCCCCTCCAACCTCCATATACCGGCCCGTACCGAGTTCTCCAGCACTCAGCCAACACATATGACATCCAGATAAAAGATTCAGCTGTCACAGTCTCTCTCAACAGACTTAAACCTGCTCATGTTGAGCCTGCTTCTACCCCTCTTCAGGCCATGACCACGCCACTCACTGTCGTGGCTCACAACACTCCGACCACCCCCTCCACGTCGGACTTACACACTCGGTCGAGTGACTTCCAGCTCCAATCATCGAGCTCTTCTCCGACCTCACCCTCTACTCCACACTCCGTCGAGTGATCACATGCTCCCCACGTCGATCTTACCTACAACCACGCCCTCGCCACCGGGCCCTTCGACCTCTCCCCCGTCGCCTGCCTCGCCCTGTCGAGGTTTCTCACGACCCCCCCCCCCCCCATCTTGAACGTGCCTTCGCTCAAGGTGTTTGTACCTGTCCCCCTGGACATAATCCACGACATCTCTATAATAATATGCTATGACACACTGTTTGTCGTGTGTTTCCCTTCGTCCGGTGCTCATGACACAACCTCCGCCATTCCGTGCCACCTGGTCAAATGTGTTCCGCTCTCGTCGTTGCTCTGTTCCACTCGCAAACTGCCGGCCTCCCTGTCGCTGCACGACCACGACTTCCAGGTTCGGTGGCCGAACCTTCCTTCACGACATCTACCGACACAGCTCCCCGACGACACTGTCGAGCTGACCATGGTCCGGCTCCCGTGGACCGCCCCTGCCGACGTCATAGTCTCCGCCCCCCCGGCCTATCAAGAGTACTCCGTACTGGGGGGGGGGGGGGGGGGGGGGGGGGCGGTATGTGGCAGCGCCAATGAGGTCGACACCAGGATTGATCTGAGTATCGTCTTTGAACTAAATTAAGATTATCTTTGGGCAAAACTGCCATGTTAGTTCTTTGTAAACCTTTGATGTGTTTAGGTGAATAAACGAACTACTGCAAAATAGGAGGGTTGTTTGGTGTAATCGACCCGAACTTCTCCCTCAGATAAAAATTTCAGACAGAGTAACACTAGGCACTTCTACTAAGTTTTCAAAGAAGAAATAATAGGGTACAAGTCAGCAAGCCTTCACTTCAGAGATTCAACAGGGAAAATGATTACCAACAACAAAGGACATTGTTAGTCACTGGTAAAATACTTCAAAGATCTTCTAAACTGGTAGAAACCAACAACAAAGAACATTGGTAGTCATTAGCAAAATACTTCAAAAATCTTCTAAACTGGTAGAAACTAACACAATGACTAATTTTCACACAGAGTCAAAAGGAAAACCACCTCAAGAACCAGTATCATTGCATCAAATTGAATGATACATTGGCCAGCTGAAAAACAACAGAGCACTTGGTGAAAATAGGGTATTAACTGAGATGTGGAAACCAGGAGGGAAGTGGCCAGCCAAAATCATTTATGAGGTTATTAAAGATTGCTGGGTGAAAGGAAGAATACCGGATGACTGGCGACAAGCCACAATCCATACACCACATTAAGAAGGAAGACAGGACAGACACCAACAATTACCAACACAATTCTGTACATACCGTCACTCACAAGAATTATATCCAAAGCACTACTGATAAGATATATGAGCACCACACAGAAACATGAAAGATAACAACACAAGTAAGGAATGCTAAAAAAAAAATCAAACATCAGTATTATTCCAAATAAAAATTATGTACTATGCAACAGTACTTAAAATGACAAATTGTAAGTAATGTGTGCACAAGCAGGCCCCTTAACAGGGAACAGGTCAGTAAATCAAGTATCAATCCTGATGTATTGAGAGATTCTAATTTAATACCCATAAACTGCAACTTTAAATCTGTATTGAAATATAAATTCTGTATATTCCACCAAAATATCATGAGCCTTAGAGGAAAATTGGAGCTTTTGGGTCTCATGTTAAATGAAAACCAACCTCATATATTGTGCTTTACAGAAAACCATGTAAGGTCTGCCATGCTGATGCCCCATCTGGAAGGTTATGTTTTAGCTGATAGTTACTGTAGATCAAACAGAGAGAAAGGTGGACCTGTAATTTATGTCAAGGAGTGTATACCTCATAAATCACTTAAGTATGTATTGTGAAGATTTTAATTTTGAAGCATGTGGATCTGAAATTTTTGCTGATAATAAGCCTATTATAGTGGTAACAGTTTACAGGGCTCCTGCAGGGAAAATCTGTATTTTCTTAAAACAGCTAGAATCAGTTTTGGTAAAAATATATTCAAAGGCTAAGCAGTTAGTCATTATGGGTGACTTTAATGTAAGCTTCCTTACAGACAACACCAGTAGAAGCGAATTGGAATATTTATTGGAAACCTTTAATTTAACTCCAATAGTTCAATTTCCCACCCGAGTGATAGACACCAGTGTACGCCTTATTGACAACATCTTTATGGATAAGTTTAGTAGTAGCCTTAGTACTGTATGTCAAATTCTTAATGGTCTTTCAGACCATGATGGGCAGTTGCTAACTCTTAATGACTTATGTTCTGGCATTAAAAAATATAAACCGATTTTTAGGTCCTTCAGAACAATCAATGTGGACACTTTAGAAAATTTCAATCAGCTCTTGCAGCAGACTGACTGGAGTCCAATATACAAAGAAAGAATAGTTAATATTAAATTCAACCAATTCACAGATGAATTCATGTCCCTCTCTGAAGCAGTATTTCACAAGAAAACTATTAAAATTAACCCCCAGAATTGCAAAATCAAACCCTGGATTACAAAAGGGATAAAAATTTCATGTAATACAAAAAAATGGTTATATATGTCACAAAGATGTTCTGAAGATCCTGCAATAAAAGAACACTACAGATTATACTGTAAAATCCTAAAAAGAATTATAATGTGCTCCAAAACCTTACATATTAAAAGTGAAATAGACAACTCTAACAACAAAATAAAAACCATCTGGAATGTCATCAAAAGGGAGCTGGGAAAAAAAGAGGAGAGTGTATCTAGCATAGAAATGAGACAGTGTGGTAATTTAATTAAAGAAACGAATGCAATTGCAACAGTCTTAAATGACCACTTTCTAATGGCTTCTGAGAAAACTGGCTGCAGGGGTTCATTCAAGGCTATGGACCTTCTGAAAGGATCTGGTCTGTGCAAAATTAATCAAATGCTCGTAGTCCCAGTTACAGTCAGTGAAGTGAAAAGGATCATCACTAAAATGCAAACCAAAATGTTATCTGGCTTTGATAATATCTCCACTAAGGTACTTAAACATTGTCATAATGCCATTTGTGTAATAATTTGCCATATATTTAATGCATCCCTTCGACAAGATATTGTCCCTGATAGAATGAAGTATGCCGATGTGAAACCACTGTTCAAGAAGGGGGAAAAATTGATGCTTCTAACTACCGCCCCATATCCCTTTTAACATGCTTCTCCAAAGTTCTCAAGAAACAGGTGCATGGGAGAATTGTAGAACACCTGAATTTCCACAAGGCTCTTAGTCAATGCCAGTTTGGTTTCCAATCAGGCCTGTCAACTGATGATGCTATATTCTCCTTTACTAATAATGTACTAGAAGCACTGAACAATAAATTGGCTTCAGTTGGTATTTTTTGTGACTTAACCAAAGCCTTTGACTGTGTGAGCCATGAAATTCCCCTTTCAAAAGCAGCCTATTATGGTTTAACTGACACAGTGGGAATGTGGCTCAGATCATACCTGACTGACAGAAAGCAGAGAGTATTGCTGAATCATGAATATGGCTCAATAGCTTCCACTGGCTGGGGAACAGTTAGTGTAGGTGTGCCACAAGGTTCGGTGCTTGGCTCTTTGCTCTTTTTTATTTTTATTAATGACCTTCCTCACTGTTCTAAGGCTACCATCAAATTTACTCTTTTCGCAGATGATACATCCCTTGTAATTGAAAAAACACCTGAAAATGATATTGCATCATCTGCCACCTTGGTGTTCCATGATCTCCATAAGTGGTTCAGATGCAATGGCCTAAATGTAAAAAATAAAAAAAAACATTTCACACATTTCCATGGGTCTCACAAAGTTCAGGATGACATAAGTCTAAGCTGTAATGATCAACATAGACATGAAGGTTATTCAACAAAAGTTTTAGGCCTCCACACTGACGATAAATTAAATTGGTCTTGCCATTTTTGGACTTGAGAAAAAGACTTAGTTCAGCAATTTATGCTCTACGTATTATAGCAACAACTGCTAACAGTGATGCTGTTAAGGCTGCTATTTCCATTCATTGTTATCCTATGGCTTAATATTCTGGGGTAACCAACCATTGGCAAATACAGTATTTGTAACTCAGAAAAGACCAATTCGAATTATAAGTGGAGTTAACAGGAATCATTCAAGCAGAAATCTTTTTAAAAGATACAAAATATTAACAATGACCTCACAATATATCCTAGCCCTTATGTGCTTTTCAGCTAAGAAAAGCAATACTTATCATGACTGTGACACAAGAACAAAACATGACTTTCATGTTAACAGAAAAAACTTGAGTCTGATACAAAAGGGAGTATACTACTCAAGCATAAAGGTGTTTAATACACGCCCGTCTGACATAAAAAATCTTACCAGTGAAATGCCAAAATTTAAGAATAAATTGAAGGAATATCTTCTGGAAAAAGCGTTTTACTCTCTTAATCAATTCTTTAATGTAATATTGTTTAATCAATTCTTTAATGTAATATTGTAACTCAGATGTAATACTTTACTTGTAATATTTGCTATTGCCACTTTGTAACTTAATACATCTTACACCAGTATGGGAATTCGTGTTCAGGCAATTGGCACTATCAAATTCCTGCTAATGTATTATTTGTAATATGGAAAATTGTAATTTATTATTTTATCATTTTATACCTCTGTTTTACCATAGAAAATGCTTAAGACTGTAACTATTAACATACTTTGTTTCTTATACACCAATTGCAATTTACATTTGTAAGCATATATCACCCCCCCATCCCCATGAACCATGGACCTTGCCATTGGTGCGGAGGCTTGTATGCCTCAGCGATACATATGACAGTACTGTAAGTGCAACCACAACGGAGGGGGTATCTACTGAGAGGCCAGAGAAATGTGTGGTTCCTGAAGATGGGCAGCAGCCTTTTCAGTAGTTGCAGGGGCAACAGTCTGGATGATTGACTAATCTGGCCTTGTAACACTAACCAAAACAGCCTTGCTGTGCTGGTACTGCAAACGGCTGAAAGCAAGGGGAAACTACATCCATAATTTTTCCCAAGGGCATGCAGCTTTACTGTATGATTAAATGATGATGGCATCCTCTTGAGTAAAATATTCCGGAGGTAAAATAGTCCCCCATTCGGACCTCCGGGTGGGGACTACTCAAGAGGACGTCATTATCAGGAGAAAGAAAACTGGCATTCTACGGATCGGAGCTTGGAATGTCAGATCCCTTAATAGGGCAGGTAGGTTAGAAAATTTAAAAAGGGAAATGGTTAGGTTAAAGTTAGATATAGTGGGAATTAGTGAAGTTTGGTGGCAGGAGGAACAAGACTTTTGGTCAGGTGAATACAGGGTTATAAATACAAAATCAAATAGGGGTAATGCAGGAGTAGATTTAATAATGAATAAAAAAATAGGAGTGCGGGTAAGCTACTACGAACAGCATAGTGAACGCATTATTGTGGTCAAGATAGACACGAAGCCCATGCCTACTACAGTAGTACAAGTTTATATGCCAACTAGCTCTGCAGATGACGAATAAATTGATGAAATGTATGATGAGATAAAAGAAATTATTCAGGTAGTGAAGGGAGACAAAAATTTAATAGTCATGGGTGACCGGAATTCGATAGTAGGAATAGGGAGAGAAGGAAACATAGTAGGTGAATATGGATTGGGGGTAAGAATTTTGCACAGAGCATAACTTAACCATAGATAACACTTGGTTCAAGAATCATAAAAGAAGGTTGTATACATGGAAGAACCCTGGAGATACTAAAAGGTATCAGATAGATTATATAATGGTAAGACAGAGATTTAGGAACCAGGTTTTAAATTGTAAGACATTTCCAGGGCCAGATGTGGACTCTGACCACACTCTATTGGTTATGAACTGTAGATTAAAACTGAAGAAACTGCAAAAAGGTGGGAAATTAAGGAGATGTGACCTGGATAAACTGACTAAACCAGAGGTTATAGAGAGTTTCAGGGAGACCATAAGGGAACAATTGGCAGGAATGGGGGAAAGAAATACAGTAGAAGAAGAATGGGTAGCTTTGAGGGATGAAGTAGTGAAGGCAGCAGAGGATCAAGTAGGTAAACAGACGAGGGCTAGTAGAAATCCTTGGGTAACAGAAGAAATATTGAATTTAATTGATGAAAGGAGAAAATATAAAAATGCAGTACCGAAGCAGGCAAAAAGGAATACAAACGTCTCAAAAATGAGATCGACAGGAAGTGCAAAATGGCTAAGCAGGGATGGCTAGAGGACAAATGTAAGGATGTAGAGGCTTATCTCACTAGAGGTAAGATAGATACTGCCTACAGGAAAATTAAAGAGACCTTTGGAGAAAAGAGAACCACTTGTATGAATATCAAGAGCTGAGATGGAAACCCAGTTCTAAGCAAAGAAGGGAAAGCAGAAAGGTGGAAGGAGTATATAGAGGGTCTATACAAGACCGATGTTCTTGAGGACAATTTATGGAAATGGAAGAGGATGTAGATGAAGATGAAATGGGAGATACGATACTGCGTGAAGAGTTTGACAGAGCACTGAAAGACCTAAGTCGAAACAAGGCCCCCGGAGTAGACAACATTCCATTGGAACTACTGACGGCCTTGGGAGAGCCAGTCCTGACAAAACTCTACCATCTGGTGAGCAAGATGTATGAAACAGGCGAAATACCCTCAGACTTCAAGAAGAATATAATAATTCCAATCCCAAAGAAAGCAGGTGTTGACTGATGGGAAAATTACCGGACTATCAGTTTAATAAGTCACAGCTGCAAAATACTAACCCGAATTCTTTACAGACGAATGGAAACTCTGGTAGAAGCCGACCTCGGGGAAGATCAGATGGATTCCGTAGAAATGTTGGAACACGTGAGGCAATACTGACTGTACGACTTATCTTAGAAGAAAGATTAAGGAAAGGCAAACCTACATTTCTAGCATTTGTAGACTTAGAGAAAGCTTTTGACGATGTTGACTGGAACACACTCGTTCAAATTCTATAGGTGGCAGAGGTAAAACACAGGGAGCCAAAGGCTATTTACAATTTGTACAGAAACCAGATGGCAGTTATAAGAGTCGAGGGGCATGAAAGGGAATCAGTGGTAGTGAAGGGAGTGAGACAGGGTTGTAGCCTGTCCCTGATGTTATTCAATCTGTATACTGAGGAAGCAGTAAAGGAAACAAAATAAAAATTCAGAGTAGGTATCAAAATCCATTGAGAAGAAATTAAAACTTTGAGGTTCACCGAAGACATTGTAATTCTGTCAGAGACAGCAAAGGATTTGGAAGAGCAGCTGGACGGAATGGACAGTGTCTTGAAAAGAGGATATACGATGAACATCAACAAAAGCAAAACGAGGATAATGGAATGTAGTCGAATTAAGTCAGGTGATGTTGAGGGTATTAGATTAGGAAATGAGATACTTAAAGTAGTAAAGGAGTTTTGCTATTTGGGGAGCAAAGTAACTGATGATGGTCGAAGTAGAGAGGATATAAAATGTGGACTGGCAATGGCAAGGAAAACGTTTCTGGAGAAAAGAAATTTGTTAACATCGAGTGTAGATTTAAGTGTCAGGAAGTCGTTTCTGAAAGTACTTGTATGGAGTGTAGCCATGTATGGAAGTGAAACATGGACGATAAATAGTTTGGACAAGAAGAGAATAGAAGCTTTTCAAAAGTGGTGCTACAGAAGAATGCTGAAGATTAGATGGGTAGATCACATAACTAATGAGGAGGTATTGAATAGAATTGGGGAGAAGAGGAGTTTGTGGCCCAACTTGACAAGAAGAAGGGACCGGTTGGTAGGACATGTTCTGAGGCATCAAGGGATCACCAATTTAGTATTGGAGGGCAGCGTGGAGGGTAAAAATCATAGAGGGACCCAAGAGATGAATACCCTAAGCAGATTCAGAAGGATGTAGATTGCAGTAGATACTGGGAGATTAAGAAGCTTGCATAGGATAGAGTAGCATGGAGAGCTGCATCAAACCAGTCTCAGGACTGAAGACCACAACAAAAACAACAGTATATACAAGTAGGTGACTGTGTTAATTTATATTGTGACTTGTTCCATATCCAAGCAATTCTCTTATATACCGGACCTACGGTACACGAATAAATAAATAAATAAAATGACAGCAATAACGTATCTGAATGTCTAACAGTGATTGAATGAGGTGAATAATAAGAACCGGAAAAAAAAGAAAGGAAAATACTCATAAAAATTTTAGGACCACAAAAGAACAAAGGCAACTGGATGGAGAATGATGATCTATACAGAAACACAGAAACGATCACAAAAATAATAAAAAGAATTACAAATGAATAACAATAGTCCACTGAAGTAGTTTTTAATCTGCATTTCCAAATTAAAAACAACATGGGATCTGAGAAAATTTAACCTTACAGAAGACACAATACAGGACAGGAAAATTTCTGGTTATTGACAGAACACACAAAATTTCCAATCCAACAACAAAAATCACAGCCTAGAAGTCTGATATCAAATGAACAGTGTCACGCTATCAGCCAACACATGAAGAAATGCCAGGAAGATACTAAGAGAAGATTTTACCATAGATTTATGTTGTAACTGGTCTATAATTGACCAAATTACACACACACACACACACACACACACACACACACACACAGTATCCGCATTTCTCCCATGGTATTATCCTTGCATCTCATTCTCGGCCGTCCCAGTGGTCTCTTTCCTTCAGCTTCTCCATCCATTACAGCCTTTATTACCGTGTTCTCCCCTCTCCTCCTCACTTGTCCATACCATCTTAGTCTCTTAATTTTCACACACGCTGTGTTTATTTATTTATTGTCCTCTGAATCAATACTGTACATGATATGCACACGGTGATGCACAAACAAACATTTGATGTTGGACATAGGATAATTTGCTGGCATGAAGTAATATGCCAAAAGTTTGCACAAACATGAGCTTACACACATATTTTCTGAGAAGTTATGAACACACAAATTACATACTCAGTTACACATTTGTATTTTAGCGCTGTATTCCTCTAACACATATACACAACAGTACCTGGTTGGATATTCTGTCTGCACTTAATTTGCTTAGTAGCAGATGATATAGATGCAAGATTTTTGCTCATACTTGCATTAATGTTTTACCCTTTACAAAATTCTTTGCTGCAATTTGTTTCATGTTTCTTTCTACCCATGTGGACCAGATATTTGCTTGCACTGTAGAAGCAATGATCAAGTAGGAATGATTTTAATGTTTTATTAAATACAGTCAGGGACTTGCTGTTTTTTTATTTCTGATGGCAGGCTATTGTATATTTCAATGCCTTTGTTGAAGGGAGAGTTTTTAAAGGCAGAGGTGTGCATTTCTTTAACACGGAGCTTCATTTTGTGACTAGTACCATACTCATGGACATTTACATTTTTATTAAATTTTGTGATATTACTTTTTACAAATTTGCATAGTTCTAGTACATACAGGCTGCCAAGGCGTAGGATGAGCAACTTTTGGAAGAGAGGTCTGCAGCTATCAATCGGCTTTGCCTTGTTCATTATTCTTATAGTTCTTTTTTGGGTGAGGAGAATGTTTGGGCTATGTGTAGTCTCCCCAGAATATAATACAATACTGCATTACACTGTGGAATTGTGCGTAGTAGTCTGTGTGAACAGTTTCTGGGCTTGTGCACTATGCGAGGATTCGTAGAGCATAGCACACTTGGTTTAGCTTACTATTAGTTTTATTAATGTGTGTTTGCCATTTTAGATTATCCTGAATCCATAGGCCTAGAAATCTTGTTTCTGTATTTGGGGATATTTGGGAACAGTGTAATTTCATATCAGGCATAATTTTATTTGATCTTAGGTGGAAGTTTAGGTAAGTGGTTTTCTTTGTGTTAACTATGAGCTTGTTTTTCTCAAACCAATCACCAAGTTCATCTATATTTCCATTTAGGGCCTCTTGGAGTTCATGTTCATTTTTGCTTGTTATGAGGATACTGGTATCATCTGCGAAGAGTGTACTGGTGCTGGCATTGATGTTTGACGGTAGGTCGTTTAGGTACACAAGGAAGAGCACTGGTCCAAGTATTGAGCCTTGGGGCACACCTTGTGTAATATTGCAATAGTCAGAGTAGTATGTTTCGATATGTCCTTGGTTGTTATGTTTTATTGACACTTTTTGTTTCCTATTTGTCAGGTATGAGCTGAACCAGTTTAGTGGGGTGCCTCTGATGCCATATGACCCCAGTTTGATGAGAAGAATCTTGTGGTCTATGACATCAAATGCCTTGGACAAATCTAGGAAGACCCCAACTGCTTTTTGTTTTTTGTCTAGAGCATCAAGGGTGGAGTGTAAATACTCATATATGGCAGTTGTGGTGGATTTGTTTTTTTCTGAAACCGTGCTGGGCATCAGATAGTATCTGGTTCATATCAAGAAAATTTAGAGTGGAAATACTCA
Organism: Schistocerca cancellata; assembly: GCF_023864275.1. Lineage (NCBI taxonomy): Eukaryota > Metazoa > Arthropoda > Insecta > Orthoptera > Acrididae > Schistocerca > Schistocerca cancellata. Next base: position 12,873,501 of record NC_064628.1, on the reverse strand, counting down.
TATATGGCAGTTGTGGTGGATTTGTTTTTTTTCTGAAACCGTGCTGGGCATCAGATAGTATCTGGTTCATATCAAGAAAATTTATTAGTCTTTGGTGAACTAATCTCTCCAAAAGTTTACCAAACACAGGTAATAGTGATATGGGTCTGTAATTTTCTGCGTTGAGTTTTTTACCTTTCTTAAAGATTGGGATGACCCCGTCAGGCATTTTGTTTAATTATCTGAGTTCTCTGTTTTTCCTTATTCACCACTGTTCATTTTCTTTCACTGGTCCATATATTTTTCTCAGTACTTTATTTTCAAAAGTGATGTGTTTTTTCTCTGTTTTCTTTGTCAGGGTCCATGTCTCACCTGCATAGCACAGTACTGGCTTGATGATGGTCTGATATGTTCTTATTTTTGCCTGCCTAGATAGTAACTTTGATCATATTATGTGGATATTGAATGATGTGAAGAAGAAGACATGGAAAAAAAAGAAAGGAAAGTACTCATAAAAATTTTGGGACCACAAAAGAACAATGACAACAACTGGATGGAGAGGAGAAATGAAGATCTATACAGAAACATAGAAATGATCACAAACACAATAAAAATATTTACAACTGCATAACAATAGGCCACTGAAGAAGTTTTCATTTCCAAATTAAATAATACATTGCGGTGGTTGGAAAAACTATATATGTAGATTTAGTGACTGACTCATCTATGTAAGTCTATACTTAATATAAGTTGTTTTAGTCTGATGCAAGGGGGTTGGGTTGTTTGGGGGAAGAGACCAAACAGTGAGGCCCTAAGCCTCATTGGATTAGGGAAGGAAGTCGTCCGTGCCCTCTGATCCAAGGTATGAACATTAAAGTGACAAAGAAAAATCACATTTAGTTCAATAGTTCATTATTGCCAAAGTCAGGTGAGTTGCGTTACAGGCAGGTGCTTGTAACAGTGAAAATTCAAAGCGTTGTATTAAAGCTCACAGCCACTGTGGCGAAACTAAATCTAAATGTATGGGGAAAGCAGGGAAACATATAACTGTGATGAAACATTTGTTTTCTCTTGGCCCTTCTGCAGCTAGAGTTTTCGCAGCAGTTGGCATCAAAAGCAAATGTAAATACTACAGAATTATTGTGTCCTTCACCTGATGATAAACTGATGTCAAATGCTTTGCATATTTAAAAGAAAGTACGTAATGTGAAACTGGATTTACAGAAAGCAGCCTACACAGACTGCAATGTCGGCAAGTGAACGCAGTTGGATGGGTAGCACACTACTTTTCAGCTGATGCGGCTTTTTAAAGAATACAACTCACACAGGCCAGCATTATTGCTTTATGATGGGCACATATACATATTTCAAGTAAACTTATCTCGGTAGTTTACGAACGAGATGTTACCACACTGAAGACATAACCCCTTTTTTACAACACTTTGAATTTTCACTGCTACAAGCGCCTGCCTGTAACACAACTCACCTGACTTTGGTAGTAATGAACTATTGAACTAAATGTGATTTTTCTGTGTCACTTTAATGTTCATCAACAGGAAAAGATACCTCGGATCAGACTAACACAGCTTCTATTGAGTACAGACTCAAATAAATGAGCCAGTCACCACATTTACAACTTGGACAAGTTGCCGCCACTCATACCTCACCTGTCATTCAACAACATCTTTGCCTCTGCACTTCCGCCTCGACTGACATCTCTGCCCAAACTCTTTGCCTCTGTATATGTTTGCTTGTGCCTGTATATGTGTGGATGGATATGTGTGTGTGTGTGAGTGTATACCCGTCCTTTTTTCCCCCTAAGGTAAGTCTTTCGGCTCCCGGGATTGGAATGACTCCTTACCCTCTCCCTTAAAACCCAAATCCTTTTGTCTTTCCCTCTCCGTTGGTTGCGAAAGCTAGAATTTTGTGTGTATGTTTGTGTTTGTTTGTGTGTGTATCGACGTGTCAGCACTTTCGTTTGGTAAGTCAAATCATATATAAAACCAGATAGATGCCTCTTGCTATCTAAAGCAAACCTGCACAAATCTAGAGACATAATTGAGTAGTTTCATCAAGGCAACATACACTGAGTGTAGACATTAAAATCCATGTACTAACTGAAGCTATACAAAAAGCAAAATGCAAACAAAAAATCCATATATTCCCTATCAGTTATGTTTGCAGACAATTCTCTCTTTTAATTGAAGCTGTTGATTTAGGAAAAAATCCAAGCTCTGTTATGAACATACCCTAGCAAACTGATTTGAATTAAATCAATGGTTGGAACTGAACACTACAAAATCCATATGACACATTTCAAAACTAAATATTCAGAATGAGTGGAACTTAGAATACAAAGTAACAATCAACTTACAGAAGAAATTGACATCATCAAATTCCTTGGACTAAATGTGGACAAGTTAAACTAGAATACACATACCGACTTCCTATCGAATAAATTGTGCATTTTTTGTTTGCAATGCAAATTGTACTGACATGGATACACAAAACTTGCATTTTGAATCAGATAATAGGTACGGTAGAGAGTACAGTTTTCTGGGGAAGTTCAAATAGTATATCTCAAATACTAAACTGCAGAAGAAAATAGTCAGATACAAGTGTACCACAGAAGAAAATGTCATTCAGCCATTATTTCAAAAACTAAAAATGCTATATGTTCTGTGTACATTACCAAAATTATAATCTTTGTACACAGCAGACAATAATTATTTGATGACAATCACACACACACAACATGACACACAAAGAGAATTTTATGCTGCAAACATAGCAATTGAAATTACAGATGAAGACTCCACAGATCATGGGGATTCCACTGGGATTGCAAGAGCAACATTAGACTAATTACAGCATACACAAGAGCATTCGAGTAATAATTCTTCCTGCAAACCATACATGAATGGAATGGGAGGAAGCCCTAACAACTGGTACAATGAAATGTACTCGCTCCCATGTACTTCACAGAGGTTTTCTGAGCATAGATGAAAACATACAGGGTGATTCAAAACTCCTATTACAGGCTTCTAGGGGCTGTCGAGGAGACTTAGTAGATAAAGTTCTGATGAAGAATGCATGTCCAGAAAAGCCGTTTGTATACAAAATAAGTTTAAATATTGGATCACTTTCAAATCACCCACCTCACAGAATGCACACAAGCTGAGACGTTTGTGTCATTGTCAGTCCCTGTTGTAATTATGACATGACACAAGACCTTTGTCTGACTACAACAATTGGTGAGAAATCTGAATGTTTGAAACTAGGAGGATTGGCTGTGGTGCTCCACGAACAAACATCACTCTTGACTTTGAAGATAATATCCTTCATTACATGGAAGAGAAAATGAGGACAAGTATTTGAAACACTGCCCATGTCATGTGCTCCTGCAGCACACAAGTCAGAGCTCATTATTTCCACTGTGGGGATTCCATAAAGGGGGGGATTTGAAAGTGATCCAATCCTCAAACAGATTTTAAATCGAAACACTACATTTCCTCAGGTAGGTGCAAACCAAAACTTCGTCTAAGCACCCATTGCAACCCCTAGAACTCTGTAATACAAATTTTGAATCTTCCTGTATAATAAATTAATGGGCAAAAAATTCTTAATATGAAGCCACAGATTACAAAATTTCACATTCTGTAGGAGAATTCATGGAGCATGAAATGATAATTTCAGCTAAGATTAACATAGTATCACACCTAACAACAGAAACTCCAAGTTGGAATATCAACATATAAGGAAAAGATAGATTGCCACTTACCATAAAGGTGACATGTTAAGTTGCAGGACAGGCACAACAAAATGACGTTTACACGTTAGCTTTCAGCCAAAGCTTTTGCCAGAAAAGGGAACACACGCACACACACTCATTAACACAAACAAGCACACTCACCTCACGCACATGACCGCCATTTCTGGCAGTTCGGACCGGAATGTGTGTGTGTTTTTTTGTTGTTGTTGCTGCTGTTGTAGAGATGATGGTCTTCAGTCTGAAGACTGGTTTCATGCAGCTCTCCATGCTGCTCTACCCTGTGTAAGCCTCATCATCTCCAATAACTGCTGCAAGTTCCATTCTTCTGATTCTGCTTACTGCTACTCTTTCTGCAAGTTCCATTCTTCTGATTCTGCTTACTGCTACTCTTGCTCTCCCTCTACCATTTTATCCACTACACTCTCCCCCCTCCCCTTCCAATAATAAAGTGGTCATCTCTCAATGTCTCAGAATGTGTCCTATCAACCAATTCCATCTTCTAGTCAGGACATGCCATAAATTTCTTCCCTCCCCAATTCTATTCAATATTCCCTCATTAGTTATATGATATACACACACAGTCTTCAGCATTCTTCTGTAGTGCCACATTTCAAAAGCCTCCATTCTCTTCTTGTCTAAACTGTTTATTGTCCACGTTTGACTTCCATATGTTGCTACACTCCACACAAATACATTCAGAAAAGACTGTTAACAAATTTCTTGTCTTCAGAAATGCTTTTTTTATCATTGCCACTCTACATTTTATATTCTCTCTACTCTGGCCATCATCAGTTATTTTGCTGCCCAAATAACAAAACTCATCTACTACTTTAAGTGTCTCATTTTCTAATCTAATACCCTCAGCATTACATAATTTAATTCAACTACATTCCATTATTGTTGCTTTGCTTTTGTTGATGTTCATCTTATAACCTCCTTTCAAACCACTGTCCATTATGTTCAGCTCCTCAGTCCTTTGCTGTCTCTGACAGAATTACAAAGCCATCAGCAAACCTGAAAGTGTATATTTCTCCTCCCTGAAATTTAATTCTGGCTCCAAATTTTTCTTTGGCTTATATATCTATATCTACATCTGCATCTACATGGATATCCTTCAAATCACACTTAAGTGCCTGGCAGAGGGTTCATCAAACCACCTTCACAATATTTCTCTATTATTCCAACCACGAACAGAGCACGGAAAAAACGAACACCTATATCTTTGTGTGCGAGCTCTGATTTCCATTATTTTATTGCAATTGTCATTTCTCCCTTCCTTTATTGTTTGCTTGATGTACAGATTGAATAACATCAGTGATAAGCTACAACCCTCTCTCGCTCCCTTCTCAACTACTGCATCACTTTCACGTTCCTCAAATCTTATGGCTGCCATCTATTTCTGTACAAGTTACAACTAGCCTTTCACTGCCTATATTTTACACTTACTACCTTCCGGAATTTCAAAGAGAGTATTCTAGTCAACACTATAAAAAGCTTTCTCTAAGTCTACAAATGCTATACAGGTAAACATAGGTTTGCCTTTCCTTAAACTATCTTCTAAGAAAAGTCACAGAGTCAGTATTGCCTGATGTGTTCTTATATTTCTCCAGAATCCAAACTGATCGCCCCCGAGGTCAGCTTCTATCTTAACATGACAGGTGTCCAATATGAACATCTCCCAACATACAACAACTATATTTTTTCATGGGTTTTGCAGAATGGGTACTGTACAGGAGGTATCTCTCCATGGTCTAACGTCATATATTGAGTCTGACTTATTCAATACTGTGAGAAAATTAAATATGTCTCAATTTCAAAAAACTGCAAATACAAAAGTTAATTCCTTCTTTTTTCTGTAAGGATGCATATATTTTGCTACTTTTAGTAATACATATATTTTAGAAAAATAATGTTTTCAGTTTTACTGAAGATCATATACATTGTGATTTTCAAGTTATGTAATAGTGTCATGAAAATGAAAGGTATTGACAAATATTCAGGAATTATGTTTTATGACCTCTCATTATGTTGCTGTCCACAACCAATAAAAAACATGAAATGGTTTACAAGATTTATTGTTATGAAAGCAGACACAATGCACCTAGCAATTTACACTATAATATTTAATTATATTTTATGACCTCTCATTATGTTGCTGTCCATAACCAATAAAACATGAATTGGTTTACAAGATTTACTGCTATGAAAGTAGACACAATGCACCCAGCAATTTACACTAAAATAATTAAGCAATACATTAAAAGTGATAACTGATTATGCAATACATAATTTTCCTACTAATGTACAAGCTCTAGTATGTTAATGTATGTATTTTTAATTTGCCATTGGTAACTGACATCTTTTTTTGTGTACAAATGACCTGATTTTCCAATATTACACTATGTCACTTGTCAAACCTCTCAATAAATATCTAATACAATTGAATCAATGATTCTAAATGGCTTTTAGTCACTAAATGAGCAAAATTGGGTTATGTCACTTAATATGATATACATATTCAAATACACATTTTCATATAGAAGAACAGAAGTCCATGGAATCTCTATGAAATTTATCACTGAGCAAATGCTATAATTATTTTGAAATAAAGGCAAGACACTGACATGTGTCAAACAAACGTAAACATTGCCCCTCTGGTTGGAAATACACAACTATTAATGACTTGATTACCATTAAACTGAAGGTTCATTGTTTTTTAGGGTACTGTTTGTAGTAATCATTTCTATATAAATGCTTACAGTATTGTCAGATATTAACATTGTATTGAAATAATGTTTTCAAATAGTGTTACTGAAACTGTCTCTTCAATAGTGTCTAATGATTTGTCGAAGGAAAGAAAGAGTGATTTGAAGACATAAGTCATATAAATACCCTATTATTAACAAGGCTAAGCTTCAAGGTGAACCACAAATATCCTATTCAGGTACAACAGTTTGTGACAGAAGCTCAAACTTTTCAACAAACATACCCCTGGAATACCTTCAAAATATATAATGAGGATGCTTGTACAGCAATCCTCATTAAAATCAACAAATTCAGAAGTAAAACCAAACAATGGAAAATCCAGGATGGAATAATGACAATACTGTGAAAAGTACGAGGTGGGATACAAAATTTTCGGGACTGGTGCTGCCATCTGGGAAGTAGGAGTAGTACATCTTTGCACTGCTAAGTGGCGAGAGCTGCATATCTGATGAGTGAGTGTGTGGAGTGGCATTCAGCTGAGAGGACGTGTTGCGTGTCCACAGTGGTTTCTGCAATACTCTGTGTTTGGTGTGTGGTGATTATAAAAGGGATTCGCGAACAGAACAGCGCACGTGTATCAATTTCTGCACGAATCTCGGGAAAAGTGCTACGGAGACCCTCGCAATGATTCAACAAGTGTTTGGGGGACAGAGCACGAGCCATACGAGTGTGTTTGAGTGGCACGCTCAGTTCAGGGCCGGCCGTACAGAAGTCGAAGATGGTGCTAACACTGGAAGGCCCGTTAGCCACACAACGCCGGACACTGTTGCCAAACTTCGACAATTGGTTCGTACGGTTCGACGTCGAACCATTCGAGACCTTGTGGATGAGGTTAGTATTGTTTATGGGACATGTCAATTAATGTTGACTGATGAACTGAGCATGCACCGTGTCGCCACAAAATTTGTGCCAGGGATCCTGACTGCCGATCAGAAGGCACAGCGTGTTGAAGCGTACACGGACCTTTGTCAGACCGCATTTGATGATCCGACCGTCTCGTCACGGGTTACCACCCACGACGAGAGCCGGATTTACGGTTATGACCCAGAGACAAAGCAACAATCGTCCCAGTGGAAGAGCCCGGGCTCTCCGAGACCCAAAAAAGTGAGACAGGTGAAGAGTAAAGTGAAGAGCACGATCATCGTTTTCTTTGATACCAAGGAAATTGTGCACAAAGAATTTGTCCCACCAAAACAAACAGTGAATTCTGCGCACTACTGTGACATTTTGCAACGGTTCCGTGAAAACGTGCGGTGATGACAGCTCAAACTTTGGCGTCAAGGGTACTGGCTGCTGCATTACGATAACGTGCCCTGTCACATGTCCTTACTCACCATGACCTTTTTGGCAAAAAACAACATAGCGGTTGTATCCCACTCATCGCACTCACCAGATTTGGCACCTTGCAACTTCGCACTATGCCCACAACTGAAACTGAAATTGAAAGGCCGTCAGTTCGACACTCTAGAGAGGATTCGAGAAGCATTGATGGTGGTGATAAACACCCTCAAAGAACAGGACTTCCAGAAAACGTCTGACCAGTGGCAGAAGCACTGGGACTGGTGTGTACGTGCGGATGGGAACTACTTCGAGGGTGATGGTGACCATTAGTCCAAAGGTAAGGTTTTCAACAGATGGCAGCACCAGTCCCGAAAATTTTGGATAGCACGTCGTATATATGGCTACTCAACTCACCACATGTTGGAAATGTTGAGCTGGAGACAGGTACAACAAAAAGACAGTTAAATAAGTAATAAGCTTTTGGTCAAAAGGCCTTCTTCTGAATTAGACCACAAGTGTGCGCACGCGCACCAACACACACACACACACACACACACACACACACACACACACACAATTGCAACCCACACACGACCAGCAAACACAGCTCAATTGTGTGGGAGTTGTGTTTGCTTGAATGTGTGTGTGTGTCTACGTAACCTAATTCAGAAGGAAGCCTTTTGGCTGAAAGCTTACTTATTTAGCAGTCTTTCTGTCTTTCTGTTGTGCCTATCTGCAACTTAGCACCTTCACTATATGATGAGTAGCTATCTATCCTTTTCATAATACTGTCAAATTTGGAAGTAAAAGCTAGCAATGCCTATCTTCATGCTTTGGTTCAATGAGTATCATTTAAAAGACAAAAGCCAAACTAAGAAGAAGAGTCAATACCCAGAATATTTTCAGTAATTTACTGTACCAAGAAAGATGTTACAAAAGTTCAAAGGTGTCATAAAGTTTTGCATTCACCTTGCAGTATCAAAATAAAAGCAAAGACTAACATCAGTATTGAAAGTTGTAGATGTACCTAACAACAGATGAACAGAACAATGTAAATTATAGAACTACAGCTACACCTGCAGAAGTATATGAACAAGTAGCTCAGCATTTATAATCATCTGAAGTTATGACAGCACATTATTCAAATGGGCCATTCAAGAACACAAACATGAGAATCGTTCACACACATTCCAAACAACTACATTCAAAATCAAACCTGTCACATCAGGCTTATTATAACTATTTTATGAACACTGTTTCTTGAGATTTGATTGGTTCGTGTTTGCACTAAATGCAAGAAGTTGAAAAGTGGTTGTATAAGTCTGATTTATAAAAAGAAATACCCATTCTATAGCACTGTATGGCAATGGAGTTCCAAAAGAAATGTGGATGCCATTTCAAATTTATAATTATTATATATTTGAACACGACAGCTTGATTCCAGGTGTTGTAAAAACTTGAGACTTCAGCAACAGGCTAAAAGACTTCAGACTCACCTCCTTAGGAGGAAGAGTAACATCCCTGGCAAGATAGAAATGCTACGGTGATGAAACCTCAATGATATGACTACAAAGTAGATACACCATTAAAGCTCCTGCAGTATGTCCGCGATGAGTACATGACATTCTACAGAAACATCATTAAATGGAAAACTGTTGAACGAATGAACCATATTAACCTTATTAAATAGAAGGTATGTTGTCAGAGATTCATTATAGCTGGAAGAGTCACTTCTTATACAGTTAATGTATTATTTAGTGTGGTTATGACGAAACTTGTACTGTTTAAAGCTTAGTTAAGTGGGTAAAATTACAAATTTAAGCTGTTTAAAATGAGCATTATTTAAAATACTACTAATAGTGTGATGATCTTGTATGTTTGGTGCTCTGCAGCTTATAAGTATTTGTTAAAAGATATATTACTGTTCACCATGAGCTGAATGTACAAATATTTCATGGCCAGACTGGGATGCGGGTATATAGTAGGGAAGCTGGTTATCGATGAAATTACCAGTCTATGGTTACACTGGTTCTTTTAATCTCCAATTTAACTCCAGTGTCAAAACCGCTCATAATAAATGGCTCTTGGGGAAAAAAAAAAAAAAAAAAAAAAAGAAAAAGAAAAAAAAAAAAAAAAGAAAACTATTTTTATTTTTTTTTTATTTCTATTACTTCAAATAATAAACTAGGACCTTGAGCAAAATTCTAATGAAGGTGAAGGAGTAGGAATCACAACTGATTTAGGATTCAGACTGCAGCAGAAATTGGTCTCATGACTCCTGCAAAGATGGCAAAGGTGAAGGAGATGGGCATGATAACAGCGTGAGTCGGAAGTCACAAGCTGATGATTTCCCTGCATCGTCACTTTCGGATGGTGTCAATTTGTCACCCTGAAACAACCATAAAATGAAGGGTTCAGTTATTGTCCCGAGTTTTTAGCACATCAATGAAATTGTAGGTACATCAATCAAAATTAACTTCTCTTCCAAGGTTCATTGCGGATGTTTTCACCTTTCCTGCTGTTGCAAGTTTTTTGGGTCATCCTCGTTTTTAATCTTTTAAAGCAAATGGAGCACTGTACTTCAGTGCTACCGCACTTTGTAGAGTAGTTCCAAACTTGGGATAGAACCTTCCGCAATACAACTGACGTGCCAGGACAGCACTGAGAAAATACTTTATGGAGCAGGTAGGAGGTAGTCTTGCACACTACATGTAGTCTTGCACCATCTTGGGCCATGCCACATGGCAGCTGGTGTATTACTGTCTCTGCAATGCTGTACTGATTCTCATGTCATGTGTTTGCTGCTAGTTTCTTAAGGCAATGGGAATTTTACAAATAAACATTACTCACTCATTTAAAAAATGTTTTATTTAAAAACCAAAAATTTTAGCACTGCTGCTATGGCAAATTGATGAGCCAGTTTTTGCCACAGTTATTAGCAAAAATGAAAGAAAAGAACTGTTATAACCATGATCGAACAAATACTGATTATTCAAAACTACGGTATCAGTTTTAACCAGTCAGTTTTTTCCACCACTAACATATAGGTTATCATCAGGAGTGTACATTTTGAACGTCTGTATCAAATAATGTGTGTCAAGTATGTAATCTTTCTGATGTCAAAATAGATGTGGATCTCTTAGTACACACAGTTGTGTGCATGTGTTATAGCTGTTTTCATTCTGTGACAGTAGTGTCCAACATGAGCAAGTATTACGGTTGTTTAGTATTTGGTGGCTATAAAATGTACACACAACAACCTGTGTACCACAAAGATCCATATCAATTTTAACATCACAAAGATTTCACACTTGACACACACATCATTTGGTATCCAACACTTACAGTATATGTCACTGGTGATGTGCTATATGCCCAAACACTTGTCTGGCAATTACATATTTTCACATTCAGGTCACGATGTACTGCAAGAAGTCTTTTTTATTAAATAGGTGTACTTATCAATTTCCTGTATTGTTTTTTTTTTTCTCCACAGCAATTTGACGAATGTACTGATTCATTGTTACCTCTCGGCAGTTTCCTAAGGGTTCTGCAAAAAATCTTCTTTGTGAATCTGAAAATAATGTAGTTGATAATGTTTGCCAGATATCTGTATTCTATGGCAAATTCAAATACAGGGTGGTGCACGATAAGACATCCGATTGAATTTTGATACTACAAATATACTATCAGGGTAATAGCTTTCATATTGTGCACTCAACTCCATACAATTCATTGAAATTACACCAGATGTTATAGCGCGTTCATCGGTTCTGTCGTGAGTCTGCCATTTAAGTTTGCCGCAATGGCGGACAAAGGATGGTTGACCTTCGCACAAAAGACGAAGATGGTGTTACTGTTCACAGCGACAAACAGCGTTGCACTGACACAGAGAAGGTTTCGTGCTCATTTCGGCACACAGTGGGCTCGCAGTCCACACACAATACGCAGATTACATCAAAAATTTGAAGGTACTGGATCTGTTTTGGAGTGTCAGCAGCCACATGCACGTAACATACGTTCGCCGCAAAACACTGAAGCAGTCTGTGTGGCTCTGACTCGTAGTCCGAGTAAATCAACAAGAAGGGCCAGTGCCGAGGTGGGAATTTCACGCCAATCTGTACACAGAATTATTCTATTTGACCTTCATTTCTATCCGTAAAGGATGACTGTGGTGCATAAGATTACTGCGAGAGATAATGAGCGGATACTGCTGTCTTCGAGGTGGGCAATCTAGCGAGACCGAGAGGCAGTGCTACACAACCCACGGTTTCCTGACGAAGCTTATTTTTACGTGAACGGTGCTGTGAACAAACAGGAGGTTCAATTTGAGGCACGTGAACCTCCGAGAATAATCCATATGAAAAACACCAACGGGGAGAAAGTGTGCATGTGGGTTGCGATGTCAATCCACGAAATCAGCAGTTCATTCTTCTTCGATGCTACAGCAACCGGTGAATGCTATTTCCACATGCTGCAAAAGCAGTTCTTTCCTCAGTTCATGGCCTCGTGTCTTCCATTGCAGACACAATGGTTCATGTCGTACTGTGTATGTGTGAGAGTTCAACTTTAGAGGAGAAACGACTTTGTACTTCTAGTACTGTTCTTTGTTATGCCTGTCTGACACTCAACACATCTTCTACGTGATGAGTAGCAATGTTTTTAAACTAAGAAGGGGGGTGGGGGGGGGGGTGGGAGGGGTGTTGTCTGATTTCTCAGCAACACAGAATGTGCATATATGAACAATAAAGATATGTGCAACAACATTTCTTCAATCTGAGTGGCATTAGATGCACAGATGCCAATTTATTAATAATATAATTGAAATGAAGACACACACTCTTCTCTGGTAAGTTTGAGTTACACAGAATCATGTCCAACACATGATGTTATCTTTAACAATTACTTTTGTCCAGATGTGCAAAGCAGACGACTAATTCAATCTCCACCAGGTTATTATGCCAGCCATTTCTTCTCGAAAATATTTTTCTTTGAATTTATAAAGAAGGAACTAACACAGCTTGACATTACAAGAAATACACTGATACACAGAACGATACATTTTTCACACCTTTCTGTTACATGTATTAAAAAAAATTGCACAAACTCACTATATTAATGCTCCTAAAATCATTTACACTATTTAACTGTTATCCAGATGTGTGGATGAAAGGTGAACTTTACGCTGATGTCGCATTAAAATGTGATTCCGAAGTGTACCCCTTTGCTTTGCTCTGTATGGACATTTAGGACATGCAAACTGTGGCTCTTTGCCACATTCAAATGCAGTGTGCCGATAAAGACTGCTGTAGTAACGATATGATTTACCACAGACATTGCATGGATAGTGACCTGGTTGTATCCAGTGGTTTCTTGCATATGCAGTGCCTGGAAAAAAAGGGCAGATCAGCTATTAACGACAAACAATATGGTATGGATTACTCTTTCTTTCTGAATTATTAGAATCATAAAGTGAACAAGACATGACTATGAATTTGGGACTCACGAGAAAAATGAAATTAACATCTAGTAACTATGATAATCAAGTATTACGAGGCATTTACTGAATAAAATTACATAACTTCAACACTGTGAGTGCCAGCTAAATTTGTACATGAAACCAGGTACAAAAACATTCACCAAAAATATAAGCTGCTTATAAAGATAGTGCCTGCCAGATACGAGTGTTGCACATTAAGTAAGTGTCATATGACAGCTTTATTATTTATATACTGAGAATAAAGCAAATATTTTTTACAAAAAGTATATTACTAACAGTAGTAACAGTAACACATTTTATTGAGAAGATACAGAGTGAATATAATTGAAATGAAAAATTAAAAAAATGTAAACTAGTTGCAAACTACAGCATGCACACACTTCATTCAACATGTAAACATAACTACAGATATTCAGATTTAGGTTATGACATGTTTGACATGCCTGCCATCATTGGCGATGATGTAGCGCAGATGAATACCAAAATTTTGCACGACCCGCTGAAGTGCTGGGACATGATGCTGTCGATGACCTCCTGAACGGCTGTTTTCAGCTCAGCAATGGTTTTGGGGTTATTGCTGTACACCGTGTCTTTAACATAGCCTCACAAAAAGGAGTCACATGTGTTCAGAACCAGAAAATATGGCAGCCAATCGATGGCCATGCCAGTATGCTCTTGCTACCCCTGAGCCAGAATGCAGTCCCCAACGTGTTCCTCCAGCACATCAAACACTCTCCTGCTTCGATGGGGTTGAGGACCGTCTTGCATGAACCACATCTTGTTGAAATCAGGGCCACTTTTGGATAATTGGGATATAATCATCTTCCAAAATGTTCAGGTACTTTTGAGTAGCAACCGTGCCACTAAGGAATATTGTACCAATTGTTCTCTAACTGGACATTGCGCATCACGCAGTCCCCCCCAATGTGCCAATTTTGCTTATTGATGAACCCATCCACAGGAAAGTGGGCTTTGTCACTAAACCAACATACTAATTCCCCTGCCTCACAGCCAACCATGCAGTTTGAACATCTTAATGAAAACCGTACACAAGTTATGATGATTTTGTTTTGTATAGTTCAATAATTGTCACCCTGTATCAAGATATCTTGAAACATAATCCTCTATATAGAGCCAATGATTATTTGCAAACTGCGTATCAATGGTCTGAGTGAAGACATATCTTCTTTTGAGTGCATTGCTACCTATGTTGGTATCATCGTCTCAATGGGATGGGGGGAGGTGTGGAGGGGGGGGGGGGGGGATGAATTCAAATGAGGATTTGATTATAACTATCCATCTTAACTGTCCTCTGAGTGACTGACATCACATTCCAATCTATGACAATTTTTTTATCAGAAAGCTACAGGTTTTACAGCTGATGCAGATCTTAAAAGTAAACACTCATGTTGATCACTGACAACACAATTGATAAATTTATACCACTCAAATTTGTTTATGTTAGCAAAGCCTACAGCACTCAACTTGTACTAATTATTAACCATTTCATGAGAAAATTAATACAATTCACAACTGATTGAAAGACAATACTAAAGATTCCCCTACCCCTTTCTTGGTAAAGTTTCTCACCAGCCAAATAAATTTATTAATTAAAGGGTATGAATCACTTAGCATCCTTTGGCATCAAAACTCTCATTTTGGGCATGGTAGTGAGGGCTTTACAAGAACTGCATCATATGAATCTCATAAATTTCTCTTGTTATACAACTTGAACCATTCTGGAGTGAATAATGTCATGTCAATCTCAGAAAACATTCTTTCTCAAGATAATGACATGTAAGCCTCCTTCACTTCAGAGGCATATTTAATACACAATTATCTTTGGAGTAACAAAAGTTTTACAACATTAAAGATGATAACAGTCTGCCAAGCACTGACAGAAAATTCAGTTAATGTTAAAAATTTTAAATATTAAACATGTTTAGCATTTTATGGAATCAAAATGTAGATGAATTGTGGGGTTGTGTTGACACGTTATAAGTAACAACAGGCAAATTTCTATGGAGCTGTTGCCATTAAAACAGCATCAAAAAGATAAAACTGAAATGACAATATATTCAATGCAACAGTAGTAATAACTTTTCAGCAGTTGGTTTAGTACCACCTGCACATGATATTGATAAATTCAATACACTTAGTTGGTAGAGAGGGCTCGTTCTGCATTGCAATGACTCTGTCAATGTGTAATCTTGTCTGCAATGGATAACATATGGCAAAATATCATTATTGTTACAAGTTATGGATGAATTTTTGGCTGAGATGAGAACATGATGGGTTCAATAAGATGATACTTGCAGGAGGGTATGTGTGATGCAGGATAGAGAAATGAGTGGCCTGAAATTGATGATGATCTGGAGTTTGGCAGTAAAAAGTGAGAACAGGAAAAGATGGTGGCATGGGTGGGTATTTAATTCCTGCTATGTTTCTAGAATGAATTAAGTATTTTAGTTTTGTGAAATAATACACTGAATCTTATTCACAAGAATTTGTCAAACATAGCTAGGGTGTTAAGTTTTCAACTGATTTCCTCCATAATAATGTGGTGCAGTGGGAGATAAAATTGATTCCACATAGCTCAGTAAGTCTCCATTTATTATTGATTGTTTATTTATTTTCGTGTTCTCTAGATCCTTGATGCGAGTGTATCGTTACGGTGTAGAACGTATCAGATTATTACAATAACAACAATATTTAAATGGTCAAGAGGCTTACAAACTAAATCATATATAAACAGATACATGAGGTTCAAGTGTTTAAACAATGACACAGATAATAGTAGTAATAATCATTACATAAAAAAATTATAAGTCTTACATTCTAATACATATAAAAAGCACTCCGTCATCAATTGATACATTCTGAGTTCTTATGGGAATGCTTAAAATTAAACACATTGTATTAATTTTTAAATGCTGTCAAAAAATTCCTGTGAAGAATAGAAAGAACTAATCAAGAGATAAAGTTTCAACTGTTTTTTGAATCTAGTTATATCCCCAATGACTGATTTAACATGAATGGAAGTTTATTGTATACTTTTATGCTTGAATAATGCACTCCTTTCTGTACCAAGCTTAGATTTTTTTATATTTTTGTGAAGATCATGTTTACTTCTTGTATCATGATCATGGTATTGACCGTTTGTTTTGTAAATTGTATGATTATTGTTCACAAAGCACATTAGTGAAAAAATGTACCATGGTGAGGATATCGAGCTGTTTGAATAAGTTTCTGCAAAAGCATCTCGGGTGCACTCTAGCCATAATTCTGATGACTGTTTTCTGTGCAATAAAGACTTTGTTTGCTCGTGACTGGTTACCCCAAAATATGATGCCATATGTCCTAAGTGAATGGAAGTATCCTAGGTTGTTGTTGTTGTGGTCTTCAGTCCAGAGAATGGTTTGATCCAGCTTTCCATGCTACTCTATCCTGTGCAAGCTGCTTCATCTCCCCATACCTACTGCAACCTACATCCTTCCGAATCTGTTTAGTGTATTCATCTCTTTGTCTCCCTCTATGATTTTTACCCTCCGCACTGCCCTCCAATACTAAATTGGCGATCCCTTGATGCCTCAGAATATGTCCTACCAACCAATCCCCTCTTCTAGTCAAGTTATGCCACAAATTTCTCTTCTCCCCAATTCTATTCAACACCTCCTCATTAGTTATGTGCTCTACCCATCTAATCTTCAGCATTCTTCTGTAGCACCACGTTTCGAAAGCTTCTATTCTCTTCTTGTCCAAACTATTTATCGTCCATGTTTCACTTCCATACATGCCTACACTCCATACAAATACTTTCAGAAACGACTTCCTGACACTTAAATCTATATTCGATGTTAACAAATTTCTCTTCTTCAGAAACATTTTCCTTGCCATTGCCAGTCTATATTTTGTATCCTCTCTACTTCGACCATCATCAGTTATTTTGCTCCCCAAATAGCAAAACTCATTTACTACTTTAAGAGTCTCATTTCCTAATCTAATACCCTCAGCATCACCCGATTTAATTCGACTACATTCTATTATCCTCATTTTGCTTTTGTTGATGTTCATCTTATATCCTCCTTTCAAGACACTGCTTTAATTATTTCCAAGTCACGAACCTGCAGGTTGATAGACACACAAATAAACACACACATACACATACACACACAAAATTTAAGCTTTCGCAACCCACGGTTGCTTCATCAGGAAAGAGGGAAGGAGAGGGAAAGATGAAAGGATGCGGGTTTTCAGGGAGAGGGTAAGGAGTCATTCCCATCCCGGGAGCAGAAAGACTTACCTTAGGGGGAAAAAAGGACAGGTATACACTCGCACGCACACACACACATATCCATTCGCACATATACAGACACAAGCAGACATTTGTAAAGGCAAAGAGTTTGGGCAGAGATGTCAGTTGAGGCGGAAGTGCAGAAGCAAAGATGTTGTTGAATGACAGGTGAGGTACGAGTGGCGGCAACTTGAAATTAGCGGAGGTTGAGGCCTGGTGGGTAACGGGAAGAGAGGATATACTGAAGGGCAAGTTCCCATCTTCGGAGCTCGGATAGGTTGGTGTTAGTGGGAAGTATCCAGATAACCCGGACAGTGTAAAAAAATCTGCTCCCCGGGCAGCAGCAGGAGAAAACACACACACACACACACACACACACACACACACACACACACACACAAAAGAGTTTACTTATGCAAGCTCACAGAGCCAGTGACCCCTCCTTCCAGCAGAAGGGCTGAAGGTGAAGGAAGAGTGGTGAAGGAAACATACTGGAGAGGTTTAGGAAAAGGGATAGAGTTTGGAAGAGACAGCTTTGGGTCAGGGGAGATTCACCAAACAGAATGAGAAGGAAACATTGGTTGTTCAAAAATCAGTGTTTCCTTCTCACCCATCCAGTAAGTCTCCCCTGACCTGGGGTCCTGGATGACTTCTACACATTCTATCCCTTTTCCTAAACCTCTCTTGTCTTTTCCCTTCACACATCTTACGCCCCCTTCAACCCTTCTGCCAGAAGAGGGGGCCACTGACTCCAAAATCTTGCACACACAAAATCGTTTTTTATGTGTGTGTTCTCCTGCTGCCACTTGGTGAGTAGATTTTTTTTTATCTATCCAATTACATTTCACATCAGCTAGCATGATTGTTGGGTATGGTAGAGCTCAAAACAGCAAAGTCCCCATGAGAGCCAAACAAAGCACTTTGGTGAACAACAAAATAAGACTATTTAAAACCAACAAAGAAGATAAAAGAATGTCTCAGACGGGCAAGGGAGAAAATGGATCCACCTGCAGTGTCAGGAATAAGATGTATACCGTGTACATGCAGAAAAGTCTATGTCGGAATGACTGGATGATGAGTCCATGCCAGGATCACCGAACATAAGCAGCATTGCAGGCTGGGGCAGGTGGAGTAATCAGTCACAATGGAACATGCACCGTGTGAGACCCAGTACATAGAAAAATTTGCTGACACAGAAGTTCTTGCTGTAGAGAAGAGCTATCACATTCACTCGTTCATAGCAGCTGTAGAAATACAGCATAGCTTCAGCAAGAAAAAAGAAAGCCTCTAGGTGAACGAATCCACGGTTCCCATGCTGCAGTGAATGGCTGTTGCAGGCAGGAATGGGAGAACCACAATGGAAATAACCACAGAAAAGCCCTCGGACATTGGCGTGCCAGGTACATATTATCTGCGGCCGCAAGTTCGACTCCGGTCCACCGAGAGCAGTGGAAGGTGAAGCTTTGGCAATGCAAGCCACTTGTGCCGGTGAAGCGTCAGGAAAATTAATCAAATAATGTCGGTTGAAGAAAACAAGACAGTAGCCGACAGGCGGTTTGTCACCCTGTTGCCGCAAAATTAGATTCAGCACATATCGGCTAGTACGTTTGTTATACATATCAGACAGTATGATTGTTGGGTACGGTAGATCTCAAAACAGTTATCTGAATGTAGAGCAACACAACATTTTTTAGTGTCATATGATTTCACCTTTTGAGAAGCACACAACACACATTTTTGTGCAATATTTTTTCTTCTCAGTTGGGGCATTACAAAATGAACAGAGTTCTCAGGTAGCTGTCAACTCTTTAATATGTGCTGTATAACATTGGCCCTGAAGAGGTAAGAGGTTTTTTGTTTCCATGTGACACACAAAGTCTGTGCTTCTTTTTACAATGCATCTAAGAGCAATTTTTTTGTTAGAAATTGATCTCCTCGCATTCGTATAGCAAAGGGTGCATTTTTGAGCTGAGCTTGTCGCATAATCTTATAGCAATTGCACGCAACTACAACTCGTTGTCTGATACCTTCGAGTCAGTATCCGTTCTTGAAATTTTTTTAAATAGATTATCATAGGGTAATTGGCATCTACCTTCAAGCATCTACCAATTTAAGTCACTCAGGATTTCTGTGACAGTCTCCACAGAGGCAAACAAACCTGTGAACATTTGATTTCTGTGACAGTCTCCAGAGAGGCAAACAAACCTGTGAACATGCATGCTGCTCATGTTTGTACACATTTAATATCCCCAGTTATTCCTGTACGGTATATGTCTCACATATTTGAGCAATATTCTAAATTGGGATGCACAAGTGTTTTATAAGCAATCTCCACTATAGACTGACAGCACTTTTTCCGTATTCTCTCAACGAACCAAAGTCTGCACCCTGCTTTTGCTGTGACTAAGCTTATGCGATCATTCCATTTAATACGCTCACCAAGTATTACACTCAGATATTTGTAAGAGTTGACCGATTCCAACTATGACTCACTGACAGAGTAGTCAGCTGTTTGCATTTTGTGACAATCTTTGCACCACTTTCAAATCTTATAAATATTGGATACTTGTGCACCTTTCTTCAGACAGTACTCCCTTACAAACAACTGCACCTTTTGCAAAAGAGTGAGTTTACCAATAACATTGTCCACCAGGTCATTGATACAGAACACAAACAGCAAAGATCTGAGTTCACCTCTCTGGACCACACTCGATGTTACTTCTGCTTCTGTCGACAACTCCACGCGAGACAATATTCTGGATTCTCCAAACCAGAAAATCGGTGCACCCACAAATTTTGTTCGATGTCCCATACAGTCGTACTCTTGTTAATAAACCGACTCGAATGCTTTTCGAAAGTCAAGTAATACCGCACCCATCTGACTACCTCGATCGTAGTTTTCTCGATCTCGTGTGAGGAAAGTGCAAGTCGGGTTTAGTATGACCACTGTTTTTAAACTCGATGCTGTTCGGCACGGAGAAGATCATTCTGTCTGAGATAACTTGCATTCTTTTACAAAAACTTTGAAACTTGCACTATATGAGGAGTATATTCAGAAACATGTGAAAAGCAAAATAAGAAACAAAATATGTGAAAAACAAAATAAGAAATATAAATTACTGAAGTTAACATATTCCTAGAGAGGCTTTACGAGTACCGACATTTCGTACATCGGTCGAGCAGGTACAGAAGTAAAAGCAAGTTATACGCTTTATCGGTGCCCTTCACCTCGGGCGGTATACTTCACCTGCAGGGTGACACTATCCTGTGAGATACGTCAAATGCAAATCTCCGGTGAGACAGCCCCTGCACCTGGACCGCAGCCTACCAGTGCTAACACTCAGACCAATATAACAGGCACAAACAAAGAGATACAGCCCTCGTATTTGATCCCTCACGTGCTGACACAAAGTTCACGCAGAACACTCTCACGCACAACACAAAAACACTAATTTCTGATACAAAACATATTCCAGCACTGAACACGGAGACTCTAAATCCAGACATTGCACTGAAATAGTCACACATCAATGACTAGGCAAATTAGAGCTTACAGACATGTAACAAACAGCACAGAGGCATATTGTAAGAAACAGTCATTCAAAGACTGAATCACTTCCCTCTGGCTGGAAAAACAGACCAAATGGCAATTAGGGTGAAAAAAGAAAAGCCATAATGGCTAATATTAATGCCTACTTCAGGCTCTGGCACTCTAACTGACAGTAGAAGCCACAAGATAAACACGCTACTTGATGAATTATACTTATTCACTGTGAACAAAGAGGGGCTACTGCTAACATATAATTGTAGAGTCCTGAGACTGGTTTGATGCAGCTCTCCATGCTACTCTATCCTGTGCAAGATTCTTCATCTCCCAGTACCTACTGCAACCTACATCCTTCTGAATCTGCTTAGTGTATTCATCTCTTGGTCTCCCTCCAAGATTTTTACCCTCCACGCTGCCCTCCAATGCTAAATTTGTGATTCCTTGATGCCTCAGAACATGTCCTACCAACCGGTCCCTTCTTCTTGTCAAGTTGTGCCACAAACTCCTCTTCTCCCCAATTCTATTCAATACCTCCTCATTAGTTATGTGATCTACCCATCTAATCTTCAGCATTCTTCTGTAGCACCACATTTGAAAAGCTTCTATTCTCTTCTTGTCCAAACTATTTATCGTCCACGTTTCACTTCCATACATGGCTACACTCCATACAAGTACTTTCAGAAACGACTTCCTGACACTTAAATCTACACTCGATGCTAACAAATTTCTCTTCTTCAGAAACGTTTTCCTTGCCATTGCCAGTCTACATTTTATATCCTCTCTACTTCGACCATCATCAGTTACTTTGCTCCCCAAATAGCAAAACTCCTTTACTACTTTAAGTATCTCATTTCCTAATCTAATTCCCTCAGCATCACCCGACTTAATTCGACTACATTCCATCATCCTCATTTTGCTTTTGTTGATGTCCATCTTATATTCTCCTTTCAAGACAGTGTCCATTCCGTTCAACTGCTCTTCCATGTCCTTTGCTGCCTCTGACATAATTACAATGTCATCGGCGAACCTCAAAGTTTTTATTTCTTCTCCATGGATTTTAATACCTACTCCGAATTTTTCTTTCGTTTTTTTTATTGCTTGCTCGACCAAAGAAAAATGTGAGAAATACTATCAAATACGACACTAAGTGACCACAATGCAATGCACATAATCAGTAGACACGGATGGACACATAACAAAAGACAGATTGATGCCTCCTGCTACCTAGAGCAAACTTGCCCAAATTTAGAGACAGAATTGAGCAGTTTCATCACGGCAACGTACATGGAAGTGTAGACTTCAAAATTCATGTACTTACTGATGCTATACAAAAAGCCCAAGATGTAATGCTATGGACCAATGCCACATGTAAACAAAAAATCCCAGGGGGCAGAGACTTAAAAGACGTGAGACAAATATTAACTGCACTGAAAAGAATTAACTGCAAGAGACAGAGAAATCAGGCTAGAACAATATAGGAACAGTAAGGCAAGAGACCAAATACCTTCACTGACCAGGAGAAAAACAATATTAGTCTGATGATATACCGACACAATATCCAGGGGTTTCCTATGAACTCCTGAGCAATTGGATAAGAACTACACACACACACACACACACACACACACACACACACAGTGCCAGCATGACAGTATGACGATGCAGCGATGGTGAACAGAAGAATATATGTAGTTTAAACTCCTGCTTGATGATGACCAACAAACTGACTCTCAAGAACACAAGTGTCTGTGCTTAGAGCTGATCAGGGAACACACAAGAGGGATTGTGACCTGCTCCTTTGCAAATGAAGAGGTTACACTTGCAATTGCTACACTAAAACATAAAAAAATCATACAGACCTGATGGTATCTATGCTGAAACCCAATAAAAGGTATCACCAAAGACAACCCCATACTTAATGAAGTAATACATGGAGCCTTACAACTGGGACAGGTGCATGCAGCTTGGAAAACTGAGAGCACAGTTATACTTAAGAAATCTGTAGATAATATTAACTCAGACCCAAATGTCAATATGCCTTTTAAATACCCTAGTTAAGGCTCAGGAACAGCTCCTGTGCATCCTACAGGCTCACATGGGAATTCCTACACCTTAATCCAAATCAGTCCAACTTTAGGAAACACAAATTGATAGAGGACATGATAAATCAGCTCCAATGAATTATTCAAAACTCTAACTGAAAATATGCAATTGCTATAATGATCGACATTGTGAGCGTCTTCTGTAATAGGCTATAAATGACGCTGATATATCTAGAAAGCAAATAACTAGTTATATTGGATTATATATTGGCCAGAAATTATCATTTAAGGAATGTATCGGAGAGATGACAGGAAAAGCAAGAAAACTGTTTCACAAAATAGTCAGAATTAGATTACATTAGCTTAGATTAGATTCAGTTTTCGTTCCATCGACCCAAAAAATGAGATGATTCTCTTGGGTGTGGAACATGTCAGAAAGTATAACATAAAACATTTGAATATAATACTTACTACCCTGATCATCTGTCACAAGATTGTCGAAACATGTGAATACAACACAGCTAATATTTACAGAATTAACACGCTGTCAGAATGAAACATTGTTATGCACTATTAATAAATTTATCGTACACAAAATACCTAATCTTGACTGTTGTGACCACATGGTGTAAAAACTGAAAACTAACAGGCATTTTTATTAAGCTGGCTTAACAGTCTCTGTTAAGATATTCATCTATAGAGTAGGAGGAGTTGCCAATCAAAAAGTCTTTCTAACTCTGTTTAAACTGTGCTTTATCTGAAACCAAGTTTTTAATGGTTGCTGGCAATTTATTGAAAATGTGTGTTCCTGAATATTGGACCCCTTTTTGGACCAAGGTAAGTGATTTTGGGTCTTTATGAAGATTGTTCTTATTCCTAGTATTAATACCATGTATTAGCACTGATGAATACCAGCTGCTGTTACAAACACTAATGTATTACTGTGTGCAGCCAGTACATGGGAATGCTGTCTTCGTCTAATGACCAGCACCACAACTGTTAGAAGGGGACAGAGGGGGCGCCCTATTACATCTTTCAGGGGTTTCCAGGCCTACAACAGGGGATGCACTACAAGTGGTGCTCAGAATATCTTTGGAAAAAGAAATGGCATTCCACTTAAGGAGATCAGTAACTGGCTCATTATAAAGTTCTATATTTTTTAACAATCTCTTTTTTTATGACACAATTATAATTGTGTTGCGACAATGATAAAAAAAATTGTGCCCAAAGACTTGCACGTGTAAGGGACACACAAAACTGTACACTAGAATAAGTAGGATATGATATTGACAATGCAATGTTGGAACTCCAAAAATAAAAAAGGCTTATATTAAGACTTTCAACCAAGTAAAAATAATTTTATTAGTTCAACCTTGATTCAAGCAAACTGCAATCAAATAGCATGAGGATCAATGCCACCCACTGATATGACCCACGTTTATATCAATTGCATATTACTTAACTCACAAGAAATATAGTAAAAATATATTTACTTGCCTTGAGGTCTTAATACAAGCTTTTGTTTATTTTATCCTATTGTAGCCTCTAAAGATGGCGACTGTGAGCAAAAAGCCGTTATGACTGTGTTATGAAAAGTTATTATGTCATAAACAAACAGAACTTTACAAGGAATATTTCCTTGTTTAATGCTGTTAAAAATTTAATAAACTAATTTGCCCCACATATCTGGTACCTCTTGAGGCAGAATGGAAGAGGCCTGGTTGATGTCAAGTGCTTTGTCCTGCATTAAGAGTTGAATAATGCAGGAAACAAAACTCTAAGGGCCCTAAAAGGTATCTCTCATAAACACTTGAGAGTGGAAATCTTCTAAAATCTTAAATCATTTTTCATTGGTCCAAATTACTCTGACCTACACCAGACTAGTGCACTTGTTCACTCTGACTATGTACCCAAAACACTCAAGGTACAAACAAAGTGGCATCTCTAGATGCCTTTCAAAACCTGTAAGCTAACTCCTTTGACTCCATACTCATAGCTTCCCATTACCTTTAATTTCAAAGATGCAGCTCCTTCAATGCAGTAAGTCTGGCTTTCCTAAAGGGAGGAAGATTTGAATTACACTCCTTTTGATGATTAGCTGGAGAACAAGCTCAGGTTGGGGAAGCATGAGGAAGAAAATTAGTGTCCTTTTCACAGAAACTATCATTGCATTGGTATTCTCGTCACGTTTGATGCCGAATATGAAATCAACTGACATCAACTTGTAGCTTATTATGTAAAGAACACAAAAACAATTTTATATAGCATTTACTGTCTTACCATGTGAAGTGCCTTTGTGAACAAGTAAAAATAGTGTGTTCGCACCTGGAGAAGACACGACACATGTGCTTACACAACACAACGTCTATCACAGCTCTGTCTACACTATACTTACTATGAACTAGTCAGTCTTGTAATGATGCATACATAAGAGTATCAGCTCCATGTAAATCTAAGTTTCAAGTCATATAACATTTAATGAATTCTCTCTGCTGTGTCCTGGAACACACTTATCAATGTAACCTACATCATAATTTACATATATTCTGTCAGCCAGAATGCCCATAAATGCTCAGTGTGGACAGTGGATGATGTAAATTCTGATTCTTTCCTTCTGAAATTCACATGTTGATAAAGGTTGCTGCAACAGAAATAAGATTTACTGCAAGCACTACACGTATAGCACCCTAGCACACATACTTTTCTCAATGGCACTTTATTAATGCAGAATCTGAAAATACAGTATTATCTTGGTTTCTTGCACAAGACTATGTGCCACTTACAATTAATTCTTACAGAGGCATTTCAATACAGTATTAAAAGCTTTTTAATATGAAAACAGAAAACAAAAAAAGGACACAGTGTAGGATCATTTTTACATTATACAACAAAGATAATCAGGTCTGTCGATCTGCAACATTTTTCCTTCTTTTCAACATACCTGAAAGACCTTGCACACCATGAATTTAAAATCTTAATACAATAAAACACACTTACTTAAAGATTTCCATGCTACTGATATGTCAAATTTTTCTGCACAAAATTCCTGAATGTATTCTTGGATTGCTGCAAAAGATTGTGGTAGTGTTATATTTGCCAAAGCAGATTCCACAAGCATTTTGGGTAAGTCAGCCAATTATTTTGTTCTACAATTACAGGATGCTGTTGGTCTTTACATACCAGTCTAGTATGCTAATTATACAGGATGTGACAGTCTTGAATTGTTTTCCACTTTCCAATAATATCTAGGCTGAAAATGGACAAGCAGTAAATACTGATCAGGTTGGAAGCCAAAACTGTAGCTTTTGAGAATTTCTCTAAGAATTGAGCCTCAACCCAGCATCTTGAAAGAAAGATTATACAGAAATAGAGAAAATGGCAACTATTTTCTTTTTTTAAAAAAAGGTACTTAGGCAAAAAGCAAAACATGTTGCAAATATGTAGAAGGGGGGGAAATGTAAAACAGAGATCAGCAACATTTTGAGAACGCCAGAGTTTCAGGTAAGTAGTAACCCAGTAAATGATAGAATATTCTGAACTAAGCAAAACTATTCAGAAATGTCTAAGAGAGAATGCAAGGATGTAGGGGGGAAGTCTGATATGAAAAACAAATGAAGATCATAAGAGTAAGAAGAAAACAAAATAGATGCTTGTGTTGAGTAGACTTCACATTTCAACAGTTAAGATGTCAGATCACATAATGAGTAAACATGTACAAGTATTTTAGGATTTGACTAAGTATTTTTACAGCCTAAGACATTAATCAGACACACAAACAATTAAAGAAAACAACAATATTCTTAAAGTATTATTAATAAATAATGGAAGGAGTAACAGTAATAGCTATCACATAGAGGCGCCGAGTGGTCAGTAGGCACATAAACAAGGCTGAAAACATTGCTTAGCCTTCAAACATGACCTTCATCAAGTTACAGAGTACAGAATGTGTGCATACATCCCCGCCCCCCCCCCCCCCCCCACACACACATATATATATAAATTTAAATGTGCCCAACACTTTTCTAGCCAACTCACTGTGCCGGCACTACAGCTTGACTGGCCGCAACGCTGTAGCTGTACAGGTGACCATTATTCTTTACGAGTTAGCTCTGAAGGGGGACACTGTCCGAAAGCTCAGAAGCATTTTCAGTCTTGTTGTCTATTGATCACTCAATCCCTCAACTATAGGGCGAGTTACATTTGCTCCAGTTATTTATATTCCACCAAGGATTTTCCATTACCACATAAAAGCAATATTAGATGAGTAAAGCTACACAGTGTAGTTACATCTACATACACTGCAAACTACTTGCAATGTGTTGCAGACTGCAGACAATTCTTCACACCAATAATGAAAACTTTCATATTACATTAACATACTGAGTGACAGGAAAATGATTAGCTATATGGCTCTGTACATACCCACATCTAATATCTTATTCTCATTAACCCAAAACAAAATATACAATGATGGCACCAGAAAAGTTATACACAGACTGCTTGACCTGTTACAAGATCCTCACAGCACAGCTCTCAATGCTGGAGTAGTACTCAAGAATTGTTTTCCTAGCATCTGGTATTTGATTTCATTTACAAAAGCTTTACACTTCACCAAAACCCTTCCCACTAACCTAACTCTTTCTTTTGCCATCCAAACTACAGATTTCCATGTTCTAAGCATCTCATCCAACTTCTTAATGTTATCCCTAAATATCTGAACAACACAGTGTGCTCCAGGTGCTCACCACTAATTTTGTAACTGGATATTATTTGATTCTTTCTCTTTGTTCTGGGCATTATCATATAATTATCCGCATTTAAAACAAGTTGGTGTTCATTACAACAAGTGAACATTTTTGTCATAATCTTTTTGCATTTGCTTTCTATCATCCAACCTCAATATTTTTCAGTAGGCAACAGCATCATCAAAGAACATTATAGTGCTACTGATGCTATATGATATATTATTCGCCAGAAGCAATTTAGGGCAATCACGGGAAACCTAAATCAGCATGGTCCTCCCGAATGTAAGTCCAGTGTGTTTACCACTGCACCACCTTGCTCGGTAAAGATAACCTGTATTATGGTATATTGAGGTGTAACAGATCAATTTGGCTTAAACTGAATTGTTAAACCTTGGTCTTTCAAGCCAACGAATAATGTCTGAGGTTTTTAAAAGGAATTTTCTAGTTAACTTAGAAGATGTTTGCGACCCGCCATCTGTGTGCCAAATTTCTGCTATTCTTTGTGCATATACTGTGAGCTGGGGTGGTCACAGTATATCTGTGAGACACGGTGGTGAACATGGATATTGCAGTGAATTGAGGAACTTGTTGCAGCAGGCGATTTCTCCATCCACTGACGTCCCATTGAGGGGATACACACTGGTCTATGGAATCCCCAGGAGTTGGAGACAGGGCAGTTGACATCTCCGTGAAGAGAAATCAGTCATGGCTTGACAGCTTTGGTGTACAAGAGATGTTGTTACTGCATCTAGCCTGAATTTTTAAAAACAATGAACACATTGTAACAGGAGTTTAAGATATGTACTGTAAAGAAGAAGATTTCATGATCACCGAGTAGTAGTTGGTTTTATAAAAAGTGTACAACTTTGCTTCTGCTGTTTGCCGATAGGTGGCGACAACAGTAAGTAGCGGTCGAAGCATACAGATCGCAGACATCAGGCAATAGGCATAGCTTGGACCTCGGTCAACATAACCTCATTCAAACATTAGCCGATTTGTGTCTGCATCATAAAGTTGTCCTTGATTGAAAATGTCAGTTTACGAGCCTAATTCTCGTCATTTGTGGGGGGAGGGGGGGTTACTGTTTTGTTTTAATATGAAGAAAACAGCAGCTGAGTCTCATTGAATGCTCTCAAGTATGTATGGTAAGGATGCTATTAATGAAAGAATGTGTCGTAAGTGGTTTCAACACTTCAAGAACAGTGATTTGAACGTCGTAGACAGCATAGTGGTGGAAGAGATAATGTTTTTGAAGATGCAGAATAGGAGACATTGTGGAGTGAAGACTTGTGTCAAACTCAAGCAGAATTGGCACGGTTAATGGGAGTGACACAGCAAGCCATTTCAAAATGTCTCGAGGCTATGAGCATGATTCAGAAAGAAGGAACTTGGGTCCCGCGTGAGCTGAAACCAAGAGATGTTGAACGGCGTTTGTGTGTTTGTGAATAGTTGCTTCAGAGGCAAAAACAGAAGGGATTTCTGCATCACATTGTGACTGGGGACGAAAAATGGGTTCATTAAGATAATCCTAAACGCAAAAAATCATGAGGATATCCCGGTCTTGCTTCCATGTCAACGGCCAAACCGAATATTCACGGCTCCAAGATCATACTCTGCATTTGGTGGGACCATCTCGACGACGTGTACTATGAGGTGTTAAAACCAAGTGAAACAATCACAGGTGCTCGTTATCGAACGCAATTAATGCATCTGAGCAGAGCATTAAAAGACGAATGGCCGCAATACAGCGAGAGGCATGACAAAAGTGATTTTGCAGCACGACAATGTTCAACCCCACATTGCAAAAGAGGTCAAAACGTACTTGGAAACATTAAAATTGGAAGTCCTACCCCACCCGCCATATTCTCCAGACATTGCTCCCTCTGACTATTACCTGTTAAGATCAATGGCGCATGGCCTGGCTGACCAACACTTCTGATCTCATGAAGAAGTCACAAATTGGATCAATTCGTGGATCGCTTCGGAAGACGAACAAGTTTTTCGACGCGGGATTCGTACACTGCCCGAAAGATGGGAGGAAATATAGCCAGCAATGAAAAATACTTTGAATAATACATGTGTAACCAATTTGTTTCATTAAAGCCTCAAATGTTGGAGAAAAAATGGTGGAACCAAAGTTGTACAGCTCGTAGTAACCTTCAAGGCTGACATAGGCATCACAATAGAGGGAAAGGTTTCTGAAACCAAGATACCTGGACAACGATTACTTCTGCAAATGGTTTTCAAGTGCAAGAAGATAAAATAGATGACCCCTGACAACCGTAAACTATACACGCAAACAGACAATTACAGATGTACGTCACATAACAATCTTGGTTAAAAGATGGTATCTACTGTTAGTTCTCTCTATCAGTTTCTCTGTTCGTGCAAGAGTGTAGTTGTCTGTTCTCACATTTTCTGAATGGTACCATTAAACCAATGTGGATCTTCATCATCTTTTATTACTTTACTTGGTATGCATTAATGTAAGCTCCCAGTTCCTATCATGACTGCTTCCTAGGAGAAAAATGAGTTCCGAGACTATGCCATGAATCCTCTGGCAGTTAACAACAAATATTATATGACTTTTACTCTTCAAATTAGTCATTAGTTTGTTGAAGTACCTGGTTTACCTGAAGTTACTTTTTCCACTGGAGATCTTAGCTTCTTTCGCCTAACTTTTAAAAAATACGTCTACAGTCCACATGTGCTCTGCCGGCTGACTGGCAATTTCCAGTGCCTATTGCACACTTGATCTATCCAAGGTGACTTTACAATTCTCCACAGAGTAATTCAAGTTGAGGAGTCTTCTGCTGAGCTCATCACAGAAGCAAGTCTCTGGTTTAGACACTCCACTCGACTCTATAACATGAACAATCCTGCTGAAAACTGACAGCTGAGCTGAGACCTACGAGTGAGTTAGCTATCTTATTGCTTCCACTAGCCTGCAGAAAATAGTCTCAGATTCCTAATGTCTCCCAGTATCTGCAAAGATAATCCATTTGTAATATGTCAGTATCACTATCTCATCAACTGACATCGACTGTGCCATCATGAGTGATAACCTGCAGCCTACTGCAAATGTACTCTAACCAAATCTCAGGATGGCCTCCTCCATGTGGTGGACTATTTCTCCCAGGGTACAAACCAAATGCTCATTTCACTTGTTCCCCTCTTATGATGCCATCATGGTCCTGATGCATAAACTGATTACAGCCCCCCCCCCCCCTCCCTCTTCTCCTCTGTGGTGGATTGAACCTTGACAGAGGAGAGACTACTATTAAGAGCTGGGAAGTCAGGTCCACCCACTGTCTCATTATCTGTGGAAGACACCACCTCAAATCCATCCACGGTAAATAAAACTGCTATCCTATGTCTCTCAGTATCTGCAAAGATAATGTATTTGTAATATGTAAGTACCACCATCTCATCATGCTTTGAAATGAAGATGAATGATGACATTCATGTGATTGCTATTTAATTTGAGCTTACAAATAAAGTTCTAACTTATTTGGATTATTTATTAGTTGGCAAATGTTGAACATTTCCACTTCTCACATTTATGTGGCCTGGTCTTTATGTTAATATGGGACACACAGCTGTCAGATAAGTAGGTATCAGCCATCCTAAGTCCAAGCAAATATTCAACCATTTCTTTATGGCTATCTGTTGCAGTACAAAGACGTCTTCTGTTATGTTGTTGAGCG
Source organism: Schistocerca cancellata (assembly GCF_023864275.1). NCBI lineage: Eukaryota > Metazoa > Arthropoda > Insecta > Orthoptera > Acrididae > Schistocerca > Schistocerca cancellata. Next base: position 12,841,868 of record NC_064628.1, on the reverse strand, counting down.
GTGTTTCACAGCTTCTTTCAAACTCCTTTGCCCATTTTGCAATGATTCATAACAGTACAGCTGTTGTGCATTTCATTTCATGTAACAACCATGAAAACAAGGTCAGAGAAATTAGGGCTCGTACACAGGGACGTAGACGATCATTTTTCCCTTGCTCCATTTGTGAGTGGAACAGGAAAAGAAATGACTAGCAGTGATGCACGGTGCACTCTGCAACACACTGTATGGTGGCTCATGGAGTATGTAACAGACGTAGATGTGCAAACGCCTGCTGAATCCCTAGAAAATTTAACTTGCATATTTTCCAAGTTGGACTTACAACACTGTGCGTATTCTCTTTTTCTGATTTAAAAGTCTGTGTCTATCATCAACACATACCTCATTAACCTCATTCTATGTGCTTCTTATACACTGAAATAGTATAAATAACCATAAATTGTAACATAAATGCAATCACAGAGCTCTTTATAACAAACTAAGTTCAAAATTTGTGATGCATCAATGAGATGAACATTTTCTACGAGTTTTGTCAATCACGATGTATTCCCATTTTCAAATGCAACTATTCATGATGGCAGACACCTCATACAACAACAATGTAACGAGTTGCACTTCAAAATGGGAACAAATTCCTAAAATGTGCCTGCTATGCATGAAAAAACTAACTGGTGTAGTATTATGTACACCATTAATGACACAGTTGCAGGCTTAAAAAAACATTGATTATGATGAATAAAATTATTTTTTTTGGAAGCTTCAGATTTTTACCTACATACAGTGTCACTATTTGTGACACTGGTAGAAAATGACTGTTTGTTTGATATGCTACAATCTATGAACTGGGTTTGTTATAAAGACTTCCATGATTGCATCTAATTATATTACTCCACTGTAACTGAAACACTTAGAATGAGGTTTATGTTGATGTCAGTCTCAAAAATTGTTACATCAGGAAAAGAGAATATACATAATAATTTCTACTTAGAAAATACGCAAGTTAAATTTTCAAGAAATTGCAGGAGGTTTGTGATGTCACAGCTCTATTGTTCTGCATCATTACAAAATGGGTGATGGGAGTTCAAAAATGACTGGGGAACACCTACTCAATAGCACAACATACGATATCTTTGTACTGCAACTAATATGGTCATGCCAATGCATCATTGAAAATAGTTGTTTAGCACTCTAAGGTACTAATTTGAGGAATGGAAATAAATGAGTCATACACAGTCAACATTTCACTGTAAAAACTTCAATACTTTAATATGATTTCTTTGCACAAGTTGTGTGTATTGAACAATACATCAATTTTCCCACATTTGTGGCCTTTCTGCTCTTTCAAATCAATGTGTGTGTGTGTGTGTGTGTGTATTACAATTTATTCATTTAAACTTCCTATGGCACATACACATATGTCGCAAAAGATTGCATTCTCGTTTTGCAGCATATGGGCACTCAGGGCAATAGTATGCTGTCTCCACACGACATTCCACTTTACTGTCTCTGGGAGTTTGAGAATCTTTGGTTGTTCTAGACACTGAACCCTGTGATAACCTTGGCAAATTTGTGGGAAGAACACAAGGCACCTGTGACACTGGAATGAGTGTGTGTGATTCAGTCGAGCGTACATATGGTATGTGAGACGTATGAGGTTGGCTAGAAATACCAGTAGTCTCTGTACAAACAGGTTGTGGCTGGTTACTTAATCCAGTGGATGTAGTATACAAAGGTTGTGGCAAAGAGGAGTTGCTTGGCAAGTCAGCAGACTGTCCAAGTGGAGGCTGTAGCACAGTAAAGTACCACAGCTTTCCAGCACCTGAAAAACACAGAAAAGATTAACAGAGCATCATGTATACTGTCTTTCAAAATCAGTAACCTTTTTATGATTACTTTGAAGCAAATTACTGCCTCATGGACCGAGAACATGTCCCTAACAATGCAAGAGTTTGGTGATAATATAACAACTAGTACAATATTATTCTATAAAAGCAATACACGAATTGTGTCAGGAAATCCAAATTATAAACATATAAAGCTATTGCACAACATTGCCTTTGTACCAGAAATCCTATAGGAAGTAACAACACACAGATTTTGGTGCCACTTCCAGCTAATGAGATAGTGTTATTGGGGAATTAGATAGTGTTACTGGGGAATTAAATTAGCAAGTAACTCTATAAAAAGAGGAGATGGTTTTTGCTTTTTTTATGCTTGGAATTCTGTTCTCTCCCCCTAGCCAAACAACAAAATGACATTGTTAATGCTATTTGCTCACCCATTGGAGACTAACACTCATATTGATAAATTCTGATGTTTGTCATCTGTGGTTGTGTAGTGTCACTAGTTGTTTAGTGTGTGTGTGTGTGTGTGTGTGTGTGAGAGAGAGAGAGAGAGAGAGAGAGAGAGAGAGAGAGAGAGAGAGAGAGAGAGAGAGTGTTTTATCTTTCTGCATATGCTGTATTATCATTGTTGGTCAGTAAAGCCCCACCTATCACGGGTTTAAATATCCCTGCAGTATGTTCTCCTGCTTTGAAAATGAAGGGATGTTCACCTGTTGGAATACTGGTGGTTGTCAGTGATGTTTCCTGGCTGCAGTCCCGTAAAGTATGTATATATAGTCTCCTTTCCTACTGTAAAAATCAAAATTTTAAGGCTCATCAACAAGAATCTCTATCTTAAGTGCTTCAAATATACTGACATAGTATAAGTTATCCAAAAATATAAGAAATGCAATCATGGATCTCTTTACAGTAAAATCAAGTTTGTAATTTGTGACATATGAAACCGCAAGCGTATTTAATAGTGATGCCAGTCATGAAAAGCAATACACTTCATAAGTGCAAGACCAAAATCGCCGTTACCAGAGAAAGGTGTGGCCAAAAAGTATAAGCTTTTGCAATGATTATACAATATTAATCAGCCCTCTCAGGTACTAATATGAAGATGGGAAACACCTCAAATAGTACCACAGTAATAATTCGATCAACCCTTCATTACATAAACTTCAGAAATTTTAATGTAATTTCTTTGCATGATTTAAGCAAACTTAGCAGTACGTAAATTTTATCACATTTGTGACTCTTTTTTTTTTCTCTCTCTTTCTTTCAAAACAATACGAAGAGTGCCGCATGCATATGTGACAGTTTACTCATTTTAACTTCCTATGGCACATACACATGCCAGCTAAAATATCTCTTTTCATTTTGTAGCATGTGGACACTCAGGACAAGAGTATCTGGTCTCTTTGTTACATTGCATTCTAATTTCTCTTCCCCAAGTTCCAGACTGTTTGTATGTTCTGAACAATGAACACTGGGATAACCGTGGCAGCTTTGTGGAAAGAGCACAAGGCATTGTGACTTTGGACTGAGTGTATATGATTCTGTCGACTGAACATATGATACTTGAAATGCAGGAGATTGCTTACAGTCTCCAGCAGTCTCTATACAAGCAGGCTGTGGCTGTCTACAATGCAGTGGACTTTGTGTACAAAGGTTGTGTCAAAGAAGAGTCACTAGGCATTTCAGCAGGCTGTCCGTGGGAAGTCTGCAGCGTGGCAGAGTTGCATAACTTTCCAGCATCTGAAAAACGAGGAAAACATTAACAGGGCATCATGTACACTATCTTTGAAAATCAGTAACCTTTTTTACAGACAGTATGGTATGCAAGTGAAGTCAGAGCTGCAAGAAACTTACATGCCTAGCGCACCACGAAGAGCTGCCGCCGGATGGTGAGTGGCAGCTCTCCAACCTCGGCGCACAGACTGTGTCTGGGGCTGGTCATGCAAGCATCTGCTCCCCAAGACACGTGGCAAAGGCACTTTATGATATTTCCTGCCTTCTGAGTTCTGGCTTTCAGGTCTCTCAGGTGTGGGAACCATGACAGTTTGAAGTAAAAAATGATGTCTAGAAACTTCACCGAGTTTTCCAAATGTAGAATGATGCCCTTCATACGCAAGTCAGGTAAATTAAAAGTATGAAAGGAACTTATCTGCAGAAAACTGAGAATACGTCTTTGCAACCCACTCCTCCAACCTCTGCGCTGTAAGTTACAACTGATGTGTCACCGTTGCAATTCTGGACGAGGAACAGCAAAAAGCAAAATCGCCCACAAATAAAGAGAACTGTACAGGATTCCTTACTGTAGACCTGAGGTATGGCCATGGCAAAGAGGTAACACTTAAAACACTGCCTTGAGGAATATCACTGTCTTACTCAAAACAATCCAACAACAAGTCTCTAATTCGGGACATAAAAAAAGGACTTAGACAGAAAGGACCGTATGAAGATGGGGAGAAAGCCTCCAAAGCCCCATTGATTGAGTTGCATGAGAATATTGTGTCTCCAAGTAGTGTCATAAACCTTAATGATAAAAAGAATATACCGAGACAGTGATGTTTACACACGAAAGGCCTCTAGTAGGATCAGTTTGTCAACAATGACCGAAGTCGCCGGAATCCACACTGAGAGCAGCTAAGGAGTTGCCTGGTCTCTATCAACCAGACCAAACAACAATTAACCACTTGCTCCAAAGACTTTCCTACACAGTTCGTCAAGGTGACACTCCAGTAACTACTGGGACATGTGCAGTCCTTCCCTTGCTTGAGGAGAGATATCAGAATTGCCTCTCTCCACGAGTTGGGGAAGTTATCCGTCTGCCGAATAAGATTAAAACATTTGAGGAGGATTCCCTTTGATGCTGCTGGGAAATGTCTAAGCTTGCAGTACCGCTACTGGTTGTGACCAGAGTCTCAGACAGTGCCAATTCAAGCTCCTACATGGAGAAAGAGTGGTTGCAAGACACAGAACGTGGGATCTGAAGTCCAACTTGCCCCTCTCTGCAGTTGCACGGCAGCAGCGGAACACCAGATCCTTGTGGACATTGGCTTTAGTTGTTGCAAAATGCTCTGCCATCATCTGAGCAACGTCTCTGAGCACTGTTTGGAGACACCCCTACTTCAGCACTGCTGCTATTGGTTAACAACTGTGTTCACCGGAAATCCTCTGGATGACTTCAAATACTTTTGTAGAACAAGTAGGTCAATTGATAGAGACCAGGCACCCTTGCCATGAACTTTTCTTGCTCTCCTTAACAACACATTGAGCCTTGGCTCTCACGAAAGATCATATCAGAATCTAGGAGTGTAGAGGGATAGTGTCAAATAGCATTGCAAAACTTTTATTTGAGTCTAGATCCTCGCAATTCTACGTGAAACATTTTCATACTTCAGGCCATTAAGTCTAAAATCTTTTGTTTCCTCGTTAAAAACAAACAAAATGTCAACTTGATTCAACTACCTGAGAGAAGAAAAATCCCACCCCCAACAACACTCAAACGGGATTATGAAAGTGCTGAACGTACTAATTCACAGTTCATTTTATGTAAATCCTTCTCAGAGTGAACAAGTTACACTGAAAATAATTTAGACCATAAGTTAATGTGATCAATGTTTATGTAGCATCAAGTGTTATTTGAATCAATTTATCAACAAACACATGTTACACAAATAAAATAACATACTTAACACCAGTTATAAGCGTATTTTGTTGCTATCATATACGCACCACTTAAAAAATTATGCAATGTATGTTTGCTAAATAAACCAGTCCAGTCCGTCTGGCATTTTCTATCCACCAACTCAACCACATGCAAAATGAATGAGTCATTACACTCCAGATTTTAATTTTTAACTTCATGCCAAGGAAAGAAGAAAAGAAATTAAACCAAACAGGAATGCTGTTTAACTTCTTGCTCTAAAAAGATGAAATTAAGTGCATAAATTATGATTAAAAAAACTGAATAAATGTACATAATGTACTTCACTTTAATAACCATCCAAAACAGAACATCAGGCACATTTACTTTTAAGACTCCAACAACAAAAGATAGTTCCAGCATACAAGATTTCAATTATTTTAATTTTTATTTAGTACTATAGAACATACACAATTCTGTGCTTTTCATTTCTAATTATGAAGTCGTTCTACCAAGAAGTAATGGAATATCAGTTAACATAATCAAACATTATTTTAGAGTCTATTTCTGATGAACACTTAAGGTTTATCCTTATCATGAATCACACTAAATAATATACAAATAAAATCAGATCTGCTTTTCACAGGAGCTTAATATTAACAGTATTTTTGTAACTGTGACAGAAAAAAGAAACTGAATGTCGTAAACAAAACTAGAAACAGTAAGCAATAAAATTTGAAAATGATGTCACATCACAACTTATAATGTAGTGAGTTGTGTATAAGCTGTTTTGAACATGGGCCCACAGTCAAAGGCCAGTATGCTTAGCAATTATGTGCTGCTGCAGATTACTTTTTTGTTTAGACCGATGTGGGCAATATGGACAGCTAAACTGCGGCTTTTTATCACACTCTAATTTCACATGTCTATTGAGAGTTTTCTTCTGCATGTAAGATTTCCCACACTTTGTGCATTCAAATCTGCGAGTATATGGAGACTTAGATCCTGCAGTTTGTGTCCATGGATCACGAAAACACATTTGAGACAGCAGGAGGTCTGAAATATACATATACAAAGTAAGTAGATTTTCTGGCACAATTAAGAAATAATTCAGTTCTCTATGCTATAAATATTTTGCCAGCAGTCATGAAAATTTTTACACTTCACAGCTTGTCACCTTTTTATGCATCAACATTGAAAATTAGCTATCTCAATTACCTCAAATAAGTGTGACAAACAAATCTGTTCTGTAAAATTCTCTCTGGAACAGGAGATACATTGTGTAAAGGGGCATGTTCGTTACATGACTAAATTATAACAGCATCTTCTCCACCCAGTTCTCTTTTAAAGAGTTACTACAGATATGTACTCAAAAGCTGGCTTTTTATACTATATAATTTTTAGTTGCAATATGTTTCCTAACCTTGCTGACACACACAATTACTGTACAATCTAGAGCTTACTGTAACCACTTCTCACCTATCCTCACACTGTTATCATCTTCTGATAATATGATATTCTGTCACAATTATCACACTCAACATCGTACGAAATGCATTTTTAATGGAAAAGCACATATTAAAGATTGCTTAATTTTCCTCAACAAACAAATTTTGCTCTGGGTATGAAATGCTTTATCTTCAACAATCAAGTGAACATTAACTCTGACATGTCTGTAACAAAGTGGACACATCTTTTCAATAAGCTATGAAAATGCATATAACATTTTAAAATTAGATTTACTAATTATATGTCTGCACGCCATTATTTCACCATAAACTTACAGAATCATCACTCACATACTTTATGACAATCTTAACAGGCATGGGGAGTGACGAAAGTATCACAAAAGATTTCATACACATTCTAAGAGTAAAATGTTCACACAAATATTTCCTAATAGGACTCAGCAGTTTATGAAAAGGTAAATACTCTCTATGAAAGATTCTGAACAATTAAACTTATGTACCAGATCTTGACTTAAATGTGTATCCTTGCCTTTTGTGAGCCACGTTCTCCCAGAATGTTCATACAGACAGAAAATGCATGACCTCTGTACACTGTACAAATCATCTAGGCGTCACATTTTCAGAGAAAATTATACCAGTACAAAACAAAGATTGATTCACTAGGATAGTCGGCAAATGTGGGCTGCGCCTCCTGGAATCTCATTAACAAATAGCATAAATCATGTATGAACACAGAAGGGGAAGAAATAAATACAGACATGAAGGTCAACTGACACAAGATCAAAAAACTGTAACATTCTTAAGAAGCATTTTGTTTTCCCGAGTGGCACCATAATTCCAGACACAGATCCAACACAATACACTGTAATACAACAGGTAACTGATCTGAATTTGAGGAAGTAAAGGAATGAGATAAGCAAGATAGCTCTATTTCCTCAAAAAATTAAACACTCAAATGGTTGGAACGGCCTTTCCATCTCAGCAGTTAAAAAATGCATTAATGTTGTGGTTAAACTAATTGGATATAGCAATCAACTGTAGCATCAAAAATGCAGCAAATGCACTGAAAAGGAACAGTCAGACAAATTCATAAAAGGGTCAAAGGAGGAAATATCACATTACAAACCAATATCACTGAGTCCTACACGCTGGCACTGCTTAGTGCCTTTTTTTTTCTTAAATAAAAAAAAAATTGATTTCAAAAAAGATCACAATACCACAACAGCTGTCACAGAATTTCTGCACAAAGTCTATAGCTATGCATATGAAGAAAAGAATATTGTGGGCATATTTATAGACCTCTCAAAGGCTTTTGGTCTGGACAAGCAAGCACTTCTCCTGCAGAAACTGAAGGCATGCAATATCACATAAATATCTCTTGAACTTCTGTCTACATACTCAGAATGCCATAAACACAAATATAAATTACCAAGGTGGCAAACCAAAAATTAACATTCAGTAACAACAAACAGCAATGTAAGGCATGCCACAGGGGTCAATATTGGGACTATTTCTTTCTCTTGTATATGTAAATGATTTTTGTACAAGTTTCCTATTCCCATATAATTACTTAACACTGATGACAGCTCTCTGCTGTTTTATGGTGACAATGATCATGAGTGACTAAATATTTTAGTGACCTAGGCCTAAAAGTGAGTACCACAACATCACAGTTCCTGGAGTTCAAAGCAGGTAGATATGTACGAAATATTTGTGGAATTTCATGTACTGACAATCAAGACTGTAAATTTCTTGGTCTGCACTCAGATGGCAATCTTTGACAGAAAAACCATATTAACTTTGTATGCAGAAAAATAAGTGTACTGTAACTGCTTAGCCAAAAGTCTGACATTGTATGTAATAAAATCCTGAAAACGGTGTACTATAGGACAATTTTCTGATTTGTTAAGTTCACTAATCTAGTTACAGAATAGAGATGTGGGGTTAGGCTGATACATGGTGTGGGATACAGGGACACCTGTTGCAATGTTCTTATCAAAAATAAATATCTCACTGTATATTCGAGTGTGTGGGTGTGTCTGTGTGTTTTGACAGGGTGATAGATCCAAATGTTATGATGTACATAATCATAACACAAGAAATGAGCATAGTTAATACAGACAAGGAATAAAGTTTAAAGCAACAGAACACAGTGTACATATCTGTGGTTTCAATCTGGTACAACAAACTGCCAGAATCCATAAGAGCACATACTGAGGATCCATTTAAAACAAAATTAAAATCTTTTCTTGCATATAAATGTCTGTAATCACTGAAAGAATTCTAAGCTGCAGTGTGTATTAACATTCGTAACTAGTTATGTTGTGTATTAACATTTGTACACAAATGTGATACATACTATTTCTTTGTAAACAACATGATATTTGCAAAAGTCATCATTATACACAAAAATAAAAATAAACACCAAGTTCAGAAGGCACAGCACACAGTTTCAGTTTGTTAGGAAAGAAGCACTGGCAGACAGAAGATGTGAGGCACTGCAAGACACATCTCTGTATATTATTATACTGTGTAGACCCTGTGAAAGACAGATGTCCAGGTCCGGTCTCAGACCAGAACCTAGTTTCAATCTGTTGGGAAGCTTTGAAATTCTACTTGTTTACTCACCCATTCAGTTCACCAGCATTTTGCAAATTACCTTGAAAGTGTATTATACATAAGACACATCTTATCAACTAACTCATTACTATCATGATGAGAAACTTATGAGCTGAACTGCCACATCATGATAGATGACATTACAATCTGAGTATAGAATAAAAGTGTCAAATGTCACTCGGGACACCTAAACTCCAAATTAAGAAACACTGATGAAGAAACAACAAATGCACCAAACTGATGCAGAAAACATGAGATTACAAATAATTTAATAATTTTCTTCTGCCAAAATCAGCTCTCTAACTTCACAAATGATCTACAAGTTGTATAAATGAAAATGTATTGGGGGGGAGGGACTATGAGTGACTTTTGTTTGCTAAGTATTCAGTGATGACTCTCAATGTGAAAAATTTAAGGTGTTGATAACATTTGTAGTAAAAGATAGATAGAGAGAGAGAGAGAGAGAGAGAGAGAGAGAGAGAGAACCCACACATAGCTTGGCCAAGCAAGTCCCATTTCCCTTAAACAGCACCATAATACAGCACAGTACTGCCCTCACATACTAATGCTTTCCGTGACCACATTATAGCCACTTTACTTTTGAAACTACATCTTTTATATCTCTTGAAAATAAAGACGGATACATGGACCTTGGAACAGGGTTTCACTCACTCTCTCTAGCAACTGATTCCCATGTACTCAATTGATTTAGAGATTTCAGATGGGTTGGAGAGAGCAAGCCTGTTGCCACAGTCAATGGAATAGCTTGGCACATTATATGACTGGCGCACTGTCAGACCTGCTATTGGAAATCCGCATGACATGTGAAGACAGGACGGACATGATGCATTATATCATATTTTATTGCACCACTATCAGGTTGAGGAAGCACTGTGTTTTTACACTACACAATGTCATGGACGTACCACAAATATCTCAACATAGAGAAAAATGTAATGGCTCAAGTCAAATACAAGGGGCAACAATGTGTTGTTGACAGGGGTTGCCACTGAATACTATAGATTGACATAGCCGATAACATGGGCCACAGTGCAGTTATTCGCTCAGCAATTCAATACCAGAAAACAGTAATTGGTGAGAAACCGTACCATCCAGGACCACATATCTGTGGGTGTTCCAACAGATGCTTAACATTTACAAATCTTGGCACAACAACTAAGTAAGTTCCAGAAATTCTACAGGGCACATAGATTGGAATGGGCTAAGGAAAACGGGCCACTGGAGGCATGAAACATAGAAAAGACCATGTAGACAGTGGAATTGTGGTGCAGGTTCATAAATGTCAAGTACAAAGTGCTTAGAAACCACACGAGCTGATGCACCTTGACTGCCAGGAAGGTTCACCTTTCAGGCAGATGACGGGGGTATTTTTGTGAGAGTAGTGATTACACAGGAGTAAAAGTGGGCTTGATACATCTGCTAATGTATTTCACTGACAAATGACACAGCACTTTGCTATCTGATCTGCAAAAACATTTGTCTACTTACAGAACCATTTTGGTGACTTACACTTTCAGCAAGCGAGTGCTCTCTTCTAACACTCCACGATTGTGAGAGATTAGTTTTAGAAACCCTCCATGGATATGAGGGTACTTGTGCGTCCCCTCACTTTAACAGACCTTACTTCTGTTGAGAATATTCTAGGATGCCATCATGTGATATGTCTGTGACTTGTAGACGGCAGTTGAATGGTTTTGGAATCAAGATGGCTACCCATGGCTGTCAGTCTTTCACAGAGTCCGCAACATAATATGTCGTGGATCCATTAAGACAAAAGGGAGGAGTAGTTAACAGCTATGTCTAATTTAATTGCTCGTGAGTGTTTATGTTCCACAGATCTGATAGCATCCGCTATAGAATATTTCATCAAAACAAATGAAAATTTGTGCCAGACTGGGACTAAAAACTGTTATTTCCCACATGTCAAGAGCAGTCCCCTTAACCATTTCGGCTATCCAAGCACACTTTCAGGAAGAGCCCAAATCTCCATTTGTCTCGGGTCTACTCTCCCTTGTGCTCACACTATGTTACCACGATTCCCGCTCAGGGTGAGACACTGTTTTCTCTCGTCATTGTCTTGCTATTGCAAAATACTGCAGTGCAGCCAGCAACAGACCTGGCACATTCATCTGTTCTTAAATATTCTACAGCTTATTTGGAAATATAAGTACAATTTGCAAGTTCAATCTTATCAAATCCAACTGTCGATCAGCAACACAGTGTCTCAGACACTGCGCTGCGGTACCGTGTTTTTGCCTGCAACCATCAGAGCTTAACAACTGACAACCAGCAAGAGCTCCATTAGCTGTCAGGGATCTTCTGTTGCTGCCTCTGCTATACCAGAATAACAAAGTAATTGACAGTTAGTTGTTTACTGTCAGCTACCACAGCAACAACAAATCGGAGCACAAGTTTGGTTGCAGCATCTGTTCTGTGCATAGTTGTCATATTGTTCTGCTAACTGCCACCTAGCAGTAAGTCGCAGACAATGATCACGGTACATAATTGTTGTGATTTATTCTTACAACATTTGTTTCTTGTGCAGTATGTTTCTTCTCCAGAATGTAGTACGCAAGCTGTGAAATGGCTTAAGAAAGTGATAAGGCTGCTGTGATCCTGCAAAGTGAACTCAATAGTGGACATTTAGAGGGAATGTATGAACCTACTCAATGCATATCCACACAGCCGCTGCTACCAAAACCATACTGCAACTGTGTGTAACGGCAAATCAACATCTCCCCCTTCCTTGCTCAACTGCCAATCTCTTTGTTATTCTGATTCAGGTATATTGGTAAAAGTGCAAAAGTGCAGCGGTGCATCATGCCTCTTTGTGTCAGGAGGACATTCTACGAAAGGAATGGGATGTTCTGGAGAACGTAATATGCTGCTACATTCTCAATGTTTAGGACAATGATAGGTTCCAGCAGGTGATCAACAACTGAAAGCCCTGTTGCAAGAACTACACAAGTCCATAGCAAAAATGCACAAACAAACTTGGAATCTAATTACAGGGATCACTTGTTTGAAATCATTAAAACAAATTGTGTTCATTAAAATGGCATGTTTTGACTGACTTGTTAGAAAAGGACATATTGCACTGATTAATTTCGGATCAAAATCACAAAGTGATGGAATGGCTGGTCAGTCTGCCATCAGAAGCTGCAATTCCTATTTCTGCCAATAGCACATTTAGAATAGAAAGCAGAGGAGGTGTTGAATTGCACACAGGCACAACAAAGACTGTTATAAATATGAGCTTTTGGCCAAAAGACCACCTACTAATGTAGAAAACACACATACACTCAACAAACCACAACTCACACACATATGACCACTGTCTCTGGTCACCAAGGCTGGATAGCAAAACACTATAAGTTGTCAGAAGTAGGGGTTTATAGTTAGTCCACTGATATATATTGTGTCAGTTTCAGTTTAGAGATGATGGAAGGTACAGAATGATTAAATGCAGGTCTGCAACTGAAAAAAATAATGAAATTAAGAAACAGAAATAGAGAGAAAATGGTGGGGGGGGGGGGGGGCACTTGAAAAGTCTGAATGCTATGCCTACAGACCAGGAAAAAGGAGAGGTAAGACAATAGATGAGAAAGTAAGTTCCCATTTCCATGGTTCACTAATTAGTACTGGGTAAGAAGATACAAATGGTTCTCATTGTATAATAAAGTCTCACAGGTATTTTGAATCATACTGAAGAGTATGCTCACCAAACTCATTCTTGGTGGTCCCAAGATAAACCCTTCTTCTGCATTCATTGATGCATTGGTCCAATTCAGTGAAGTTGTTGCTCTGTAAATAGCCATGCAGTGAACACAGTTCATTGGTCTGTAAATAACCATGCAGTGAACATATTCAACTGGTGAACAACATGGATGGTTTCACATGTGTTTAAATATTCCGGTATTTATCAGCTTTGGGGTTGGAGTAAGAGGCAGTTCTCCCAGTTGTAATGATTCTGGGATAGGAACTGTGGAGTAGGGATAATGGTGTGGGAATGTGAGATAAACAAAGTTTATTGTGAAGGATCGGAAAATGAAGAAAGAGGATAGTGGGGGATGTGGAAAGGATACTAAGGAGAGAGGATCACATCTGAGAGTTTAACTTGAAAAAAGTTATATCCTGTGTGCAGTATATGAGGTATTCAAGGACTGGGCTGTGCTGGGTGACATAGCAAGCCCTACAAGGGTTAGAGGGTCAAAGGAAGAGACTGCCCAGGAGATTTATTTGTGGTTAAGATCTGTATGGTGTTTGCGCAAGAAGGAAGGTGAGAGATACAGACGTTCACAATTTTGGTGTTGGAGTGAATAGGTTTACCACAGATGACTAGACAGTAGAGTAGGGAATAGTTGACATGTCTTGAATGTCATACTAACAAAGACCATATAAAATGTACATTATTTTTTTTGTATTAAAGCCACATGATGTTAATAGTAGCCCTTTGTATAGCATGAACAAATACAAACTCACGTTGCCACATAGCTCTCATTTTATTAAATAAATAGTCAATCATTTCAAAATATATTTTAATCACATACTCTGTAAGATATATAACAGTCAAATGTTATAAAGATACAAATTACCATAAATTTAAGTTATAAGTGGTTTCATCTCATTGCTTTAACTTACTGTTTTACTCTGATTTTCCTGAACTAACTTCATTTTTTGAGATGTTGTTTTTCATAGAAATCTGTGTCTCCTATCGCAATATACTTCATCATATCTTCATATTTAGCTTCCTTGACAAGTAAAAGCATAGTACAGTATACAGTAATTCCTCCCGAAATCCGAGATGCACTATTTTTCTTGCTCTTGCAGTATATATTTCTTTCAAGGGTACAAGCACATATAAAACAGTTGTTTGTTGATCATTTCTTACCTTAAAAATGTATTTCCCATCACAAGTGCACTGCTCAACTTTATACCGAGAAATTTTAATAGCATTTGGATTAGTCTTCATAGGTGTGAAATAGTCTTTATAGTTCTTGAACATGTTCACATCACTAGAACAACTGTAAAAAATTTAGATGATTTCATGTCTACAGAATACCATTTCTTGCGAATATAAAATCTGCTGTGAACTGTTTGTCACTTCAACAATATCAGAATTATGATCACAAGGTAGAATTAAGTGACCTCATTCAGGAAAATAAAGTATTAATTTTTTTAAACAATCAATCTATGGAAGCACAGCCGGTTTAAGACCCAATTGACACCAATCATTGTTTGGGATGCTTGGGGGCACCAAGCGGAGATGGGTGCTAGAGGAATTGCAACTGAAAGATTTCTATTCAGTTTGTATTACAATTATTAGTGGCCGTTTGGGGCATCGACCAAGAGCAAGATTTGTGTACAGCTTGAATCACAATTAGTAGTGAAAACTGACTTAGCTGAAAGTGTATGAGGGAGAAACAAGTGGAGAGGGGGGGGGGGGGGGACAAATGATAAGTTTCTTGTGTGGAAAAACATTTTCAAAGAGGTCCTGTATGCAAGGGTATACGGTTAATGTACAGTAACTCTATTTTTATTTGGTGAAGCAAAAAATATCAAAAAATCAGATTCTGAAAAGCACAAAAAGAGTGAAAGGAGGACACAAAATTTATCTGACATCTGGTAGTTCATCCTCCATTATGAATCCCCTCCGCCACCAAATTGTTTGACTGTGTATGTGAAAAAATTATGCCGACTTCATTTAATGATTATGTTACAAGTTATGAAAGTGCGCATCATAACCATAATTTCTTAAGAAGTCGTCGTTTTTTAAGATACAACTGCATAAGCAAAAAGATCTTACACATTCTTTCCAATTACAATCACTTTTCCAGAACACCTGTATCAAAATATTGCAGCAATACAAGAAATGGCAGAGGATACCACAATTTTAATGTTTCATATGTTTTTTAAGAAAGTGTCTCTTTACATCATGTTTCTGTTTTGATTTGTACGAACATAACGAACAACTGAATAGTGGTTCTTTTCCACATTCTAATCTAAGATGTCGACTGAGAGAACCTTTATGCTGATACCAATTTCCACACTGACAACACTGGAAATGGAGAAAAGCTTGACGAGGCTTCAAAATGTTTAATTCTGTAGAACGGAATGGTAGTTGTTCCAAATGATGTATGGTATCTGGAAAGAATAAAAACCAAATATTTGTTTTAACTGAAAACACAGTTAATACACTTTTATTTATTTAATTTGGTCCATCATCTAAATACATAAGGTTTCAATCTATAATAGCCTTATAATTGAATGCCGAAACTTTTCAGTTGGACAGCTATGCTTGAAGTAACATATATTCAGGACCACAATGGAGTGTAATTTACACATTCAAAAAAAATATACATTTAACTTTTGTCACACTAAATGTAAGCAAAATTACAACAAACATCAATACATACTGCTAAATACTTTTCTGTCATTCGTACAATAAACAATTTTTATCATCACATTACTACACCCTGAGAAATTTAGCATGTCTTTACTGTCATAGATGTAATAAAAAGATCTTAAAAAATTGTGATCTGTTTAAAAGATAATGAATATTTAAGCCAATCTGTCTTTTACTTCATTCTCTCTTATCGAAGAATTTCAAGATGTATTTTTTTAAATTTGTTTTTACACATGATATTCACAAGTGAGGACACAAACATGTTCACAGGGACGATAAATGTAGGGTGAATTATAAATGTTTCTTGGGTAGTGGTAGGGCGAACAGAACAAAATTTGCGTGCTGTGAATTAGCATGAAAAATTACTGTAGATAAGACACATCAAAAACACATATTTATTATAAATGTTAGCAACACAACAATGACAGTAATACTAAACAGCTCTAGTGACTGTTAACTGTTATCAACAAATAATGGCAGTTGTTAAATTTTCACCAAAAATGTGAAGACTTTTTCTCACATATTATTTATTAAATATGCAACATGAGATATAAAAAACATTAATCACCTAAATTCCTCATATACAAGTGGTTAACTATGAAACATTCTCTATAACAATCAATTACAATTTATAATGAAATGACGAGAAGCTATCACTCACCTTGTAGAAAGTGCATCAATTAGCCTATATGTACATACACAAGAATTTGAAAATTATGGTTCAGGTTTCAAGCTTTTACTCTTCTGCAGTCACAGGATTGGGAGAATGTGTGCATGCATTTTTTTTTTTCTGTTTAGGACCAGAAATTTCAAGATGGGTCAAGATTCATCACTGCTTTTTTATATATTTACCTACTTGCCTGGACTTCCTTCGTGATGCGAATAGTTGTCTGTCTCCAAGCCATTATTTTATCTTCGTTTCATGATATTTTAATGACAATGAACAATTAGATTGTACAGCATTCTTTGTACAGCTATGAGTTCTCACTGAAGCTGTGTAGACTGTCTGTGCAACACTAAGTTATCTGATGATGGAAAAAGAAGCCGAAAGCCAGTTCATAATGAACTAGTAAATATTATTGTGGAACATCAATATGTTGCATTCAAGTTATTAACTTATGATAAATGTTGATCGCCCACTTGTCAGATGACTGTGGAAAAAGTATGAAATGCAGTAAACACTAACCTCCAAAATTGTCGCCTCTCTCACAAACAAACGATTTCAACCTCATGGTAAATGAAGTATTTAGTTTTTCCATTTCATGCATAGCACCTGAAAATGGTTACTAAGTCCAACATAACCATCAACAAATGAATTTAAAATGTATTAAGCAACCTATGAAACCCTGTACATTCAACATAACAAAAATTTTAAACAATGAAAACTGTAAATGAAATGTATCAATTTAAGAAAAAAATAGTAACATGTAATAACGAAAACAATAATGAGATTCTCCTATGCTGAATAAAATGATAATTACTTGTTAGTCTTAGATACAGTAGAGATAGAAATTGAAACACACAGTTTTGATAATGCTTAATGAAAAAAAAAAAAAGACAGAGACAATAAATTATAAAAAATCAGTACTCACATATCCACCAATGTTATATGAGATTGTATATTGTTGTAACAACTACAAAAAATGTAAGTATGGTAAATGAGCATATCTTAATTTATCTACACAGAGTTTACAACCAAAAGTTACATTTTCTGACGACAGTGTGTGTGAGAGAGAGAGAGAGACAAATTTACGTACTCTTCTGGAAGCATATGCAGATTTTCAGCTCATTCATTAAGTAATCACCTTTTCACCTAACGAAGGAAGTTGTTTTCCACACAATGCTTACTGAATGTATAAACCAATTAGTTGATCTTTTTATTATTTACTGATAACATTCACAGCACAAACATTGTTAAATTTCATGATTAACTTCTTACTAATTTAACTGTTAAAAATCCAAGTGCTGTCTTTACGTTCTTACAGGAGACTGTCCACATACAAAACATTTACCTGATCAAACCTGCAATACTAAATATCAGTGTAGCTTAATTATATTAACAATTATGGCATTCTTTACTAAATAAGACCCTTCAGAAAATAAACAGTCCTAATACATTTTAGCAAGATTTTCCTACTTACAGATGTCAGAACCACAAATAAAATATTTTTTCCGTGTTTGACCCGAACACAATTTGAAGCCAGGTATTAGAAAATACTTAACATGTGGAATATCCACTTTATTACTTAATTCATACCAATGTTAGGTCCTTTATATCAGGGGACCAGTAGGGGATATTTCCACACACATCCAGCAGCACTGGAAGTGATGCTACTGCTTTATCTTTGTACCTGCTTCACTGATGATGCTTCATGGAAAGCAATAAATTACAGGTGAAACAGACCTGATGAACCACAGATTTCATGAATAGAGAACAGATGCTGCCCACGAAGTGGAGTAACTTGTTTTAAACAATTGCATTAGTGACAGTGCGTCTGTGCTAACAACAGGCTACCACATAATTACAGCACCCCTTTTTAATATAGATCAACATTTTGTAACATATTTTCAATAACTGACCAGTATAAAAGAAATGATGATGATGGTGATATTTAATTCTATTTACAGCCCACAGAACCAAGAACAGAACAACAATTCTTGAAAACGAAAACTTCAACAATAAAACAACAAATCTGAGTAGTCAAACCACATTAAAAAATAATCGCTACACAACATATACATGAACTCGTCTATGATGTGTATGACATATTTACCACATTAGTGTTTTTCATATCTTAATAGTTTTCACTGTTTTACTCTTGTTAAATAAGACTCAAAACAAGCAAACAAAAAATTTAAGGAAGTTCGCTGACGATAACAGGACTGCTTGGGTGTGTGAGATATATGCATTTAGCATCAGTACACAAATATGAAACAAGTGTGATATATGACTAAATTACAAAAACTTCAAAGAAAATAAAAGTATTTGTCTAAAATGTACAAAAACTTAAACACACATGCAGCACTAGAAGCACCATAAACTGGAGTACCATTCTCTAGTGTATGACACTACCCAGTTAAACATGAACATAACAAATCTGGTACACAGTGGTAATCTGCGTAATGGGTATATATCACTAGTTTCTTTTAAGTAGTTGAGCTACTGTAAAACAGAACTGAACAGTTCGTTTCACCAACTAAGATATTAAGAATATCAAAAACTAATATATATGTATAAAAATGTTTTTAGTATAAATATGCAGGCATTATGGTGGTTCTAAATTTGAATAACTGGGGCATCAGACCAAACTCTTTTTTAAACTAAATATGAGTTATGAACAAAAAGCAAGCATTTTCAGAATGGATTGTCCAGTTGCCTGAGACAAGTGGGTTCTGTGAACACACAGTCAGTCATAGCTTGTGCTACTCTAGAGGGTAATTGGCAGGCAGCAACAAATCAACAACTTGCTTCCAGCAGCTAGATATCTGTGCCACACAATCAAACAGTTTGCTTTTTGTCAAAAGTTTTCATTTAGTTATATAGAATAATGTAACATAATTCCCAAAATGATTTTATTCAAAATGTTCTACAGTAGTTTAACTGCTTAAGAAAACTGATGATATATGCCAGTACACAACAAGGAGAATGGCTTATGCAGTATTTCCTAAGAGATTAACACACTGTACCAGATCAGACTTGAAGTCAGAATCTTGCTTTTTATTGGCAGGCCCTTACTGAGTCATTTCATGGAACTGGGTGTACTGCCGGTGGTCTGCATCTTCCCAAATCAGGTATTTCCAGCAGCTGTAAACGAATGCAAAGAAGCTAAGTTACGACGTCGAAATATTGTGTTGGGAAGAGGCAGATCACCAGATTCCATGAGATGACACTGAATCACTGGAAAGTCTAAGAAATTAAAATGCTCTTACTAACTGAGCTATGAAGGTATGAATCATGACCCACGCTCACAGCTTCAGTTCTTCCATTACCTCTCTCTTACTTTTCAAGTTTCTAACAAGCTCTAACACTTTGCAGGACATTCACTTCTGGAAGGAAGGACACCTCTTTTACCAGGAGTGCTAAGAAAGGCATGCAGGAGACCTGCGAAGTTCAGATTGCTGGAGAGAAGTCCTGGCAAAGTTGAAGGATGGGTTTTGAGTGATACCTTGATAGTTATGCTCAGATCTACATCTGCTTATATACTCTGCAAGCCACCATATGGTGACTGGCGGAGGGTACCTTGTACCACTAATAGTCATTTCCTTACCTGTTCCACTCGCATACAGAGCACAGGAAAAACCGAATGTCTATATGTCTCTGTAAGAGCCTCAATTTCTCTTATCTTATATTTGTGGCCCTTACATGAAATTTATGTAGGTCGCAGTACAATTGTTCTGCAGTGAGTTTCAAATTCTGGTTCTCTAAATTTTCTTAATAATGTTTCATGAAAAGATCTTCGTCTTCCCTCCAGGAATTCCCTTTGAGTTCACAAAGTATCTCCATACTACTTGTGTGCTGATCAAATCTACTGGTAACAATTCTAGTGGCTCGCTCCAGAATTCCATTGGTATGCCCAGAAACCACAAAAAGAAAGTTCTCAGTTTCAAGTCATTGTCTGTCACACAGTTTTAATCTCCTGGGAAGAGCCAAAACAAAGCATATGCCACTGCCGTAACAAAGATTCATTCTGTAACTGAAGGGGTATTTTTGCAAACATGAGACCTACAAATTAATGACCATTAGTGATGCTACACAACAAAATTCAAAGAACTGCAGAAATTCATTAATTTAACCAAACAATAAACTGACAGTCTATTCCAATTGCATTCACAGGTAAGAGATATGTAGTGGCCCTCCTCACGTCTATAGTTTATGTACGATATGTGTACATAATATGCAATAAAATACTTACTATCTTGTCCACAAAAAATAAAAGATTATTCCAAGTGCATTACACATGGATCAAATGTAGATTTCAGGCTACCCTTCAGATCAATTATCTTACATAAAGATTTGCTAGTTTCGTCAACTAACAGTCAAACCATCACGTTTGAATAAAACCAAGACCTAGAGCTGTACTACTGACCAGTATCCCCATGACCAATATCTACAACTGAAACATACAAACAAAAATATTCCAGATGCAATCTACATAATATATGTAATCACACTTCAAACAATAAACCAATGGCTCAGTTTTTTCACTAGACCCAATCAACTCGGAATCATGACAGCTTTCCCGCAAAAATGGGTTCACAATTTGGCTGGTGCCATAACGTTAAGCAATGAAAATGTTTGTACAACACATCTACTGAAACAAGTTAGAGAGCACAGTTTTATATCCTTGCTAAAGGCGTACCATCCTTTAAGCAACAAACTCAGAAACCTGGATAACAATTGTACAATGAAAAGTTTCAACAATCACAAGCTGATTTAAGCTTCGCATGAACTCATTTAGATTTGGAGTAATTTTAAGGACGTGTACTTGAGTAAATGTTTCATCCAATGTAATTATCGCCGCCCACTCTCGGAGGTCATCATTTGGAATAAATGCAGCAAGTTTCATTCATTTTCCTCGTTAAAATTTCGATACGATGATCACATGTTCCAAAAACATTGTGCTCGTTACAATTTAAAATTTCGATACGATACTCACATGTTCCAAAAAAAATTGTGCAGTTGTGTGTACAACTGTAGCTGCTTCTATTAAATTTCTGCTTACATCACACATTTTTATTGGCATTTACCATCAAAACACTCATATTTCCTATTATTATTCTATAACTGCTAGCATCCCTACTGAACACTATTACACCGGGATTTTTTTCTTTCATCATGCTTCCAAACTACACAATTGTTTCAAACAATTCACTCTAAACAATCATAAAAACATCAACAACAAATACCACTTACCATGTGATGTTAGGTTCTCACAGTACATGTCAGATTGTTTTTAGATTAGATTAGATTTACTTTCATTCCAATTGATCCGTAGTGAGGAGGTCCTCCAGGATGTGGAACATGTCAGAAAAACAACAATACATGACAAATATTTACAACTAAAACAAATAAGCTAATGTACCATTCCACAGGTCCCAAGTGGAATGATTGTCATTTTTTAATGAACACTAAGAGGCATTTTACAAATACTAATGCACTGAATTTAAAATAAAAAAGTTTATTTATTTATTTATAAGGTAATAAACATGTAATACAACTACTGTAATACTTATTTACAATGAACACATTACTGCACTGAAATGGTGCAGAAGTTATGTTGTACTTATATACAAATCAGTTGGTTTTACTAAGAAATTCATCAATGGAGTAGAAGGAGTTGGCCACCAATAAATCCTTTAGGCTTCTCTTAAACTGAATTTCATTGGTTGTTAAGCTTTTTATGGCTGCTGGCAAGTTATTGAAAATGTGTGTTCCTGAATAATGCACACCTTTTTGTACAAGACTAAGTGACTTTAAATCCTTGTGAAGATTATTCTTATTTCTAGTATTGATTCCATGAATTGAGCTGTTGGTTTGAAAAAGTGATATATTTTTAATGACAAATTTCATTAAGGAATAAATATATTGGGAAGCTGTAGTTAGTATCCCTAGTTCCCTAAACAGGCTTCTGCAGGATGTTCTTGAGTTCACACCACATATAATTCTTACTGCACGTTTTTGTGCCCGGAAAACTTTAGCTTGGCTTCATGAATTACCCCAAAAAATAATCCCATATGACATTATGGAATGAAAGTAAGCACAGTATGCCAGCTTTTTCATTTTTATATCCCCTATGCCTGACAAAATTCGCACTGCAAACAGAGATTTGTTAAGACGCTTCAGCAGTTCTGTGGTGTGCTCCTCCCAGTTGAATTTATTATCAAGCTGTAATCCCAAGAATTTAACACTGTCCACTTCTTCTATCTTCTTGTCATCATATGTTAGACATATACTCTTGGGACACCCCTTACATGTTCTGAACTGCATGTAGTGTGTTTTTTCAAAGTTTAGTGACAAAGAATTGGCTAGGAACCAGTGATTAATGTCCACAAATATTTTATTGGCTGATCTTTCTAAGACTACACTTGATTTGCTATTTATTGCAATGTTTGTATCATCGGCAAACAAAACAAACTTGGCATCTGGTAATGTTACTGATGAAAGGTCATTGATATACACAAGGAAAAGTAAGGGCCCCAAAATGGAACCTTGTGGGACCCCACATGTAATTAGTTCCCAGTTGGATGATGCCTGATAGCTTGATACATGTCTCTTTCCTAATAACACTCTTTGTTTCCTGCCAGAGATATAAGATTTGAACCATTTTGCAGCATTTCCTGTTACACTATAATATTCTAGTTTACTTAAAAGGATATTGTGATTTACACAGTCAAATGCCTTTGACAGATCACAAAATATACCAGTTGCCTGCAATTTTTTGTCTAATGAATTAAGCACATTTTCACTGTAAGTGAAGATAGCCTTCTCAATATCAGAACCTTTTAGAAATCCAAACTGTGACTTTGACAGTATGTTATTTGAGATAAGATGGTTATAAAGACGACTGTACATTACTTTTTCGAAAATTTTTGAGAATGCTGGCAACAGTGAAATTGGACGGAAATTTGATGCTATTTCTTTATCTCCCTTCTTAAACAGTGGCTTAACTTCAGCATATTTCAGCCATTCAGGAAATATTTCACTGATAAACGACTGGTTACACAGATAGCTTAATATGTTACTTAGCTCAGAATCACATTCTTTAATTAACTTTGTTGATATTTCATCATACCCACTAGATGTTTTTGATTTTAAAGATTTTATGATGGACATTATTTCTGTTGGGGTAGTGAGGGTCAAATTCATATTATGGAAGTTACTTGAAATGTCTGGTCTAAGGTAATCCATAGCAGCATCTACCGAACCTGACAACCCCATCTTTTCAGTAACAGTTATAAAATGTTTGTTAAAAAGTTCTGCAATACTATACACATATGTCACCAATGTATCATTTACTCTTAATGCTATTTGTTCCTCTTCATGTCTGGTTCTACCGGTCTCCTCCTTCACTATATCCCATATTGTCTTTATTTTGTTATCTGATATGACTATCTTTTCCTTGTAATATATTTGCTTTGACATCCGTATTACAGTCTTTAATATTTTGCAGTATTTCTTATAATGTGCTATAGCATCAACATTGGAAATGTTTCGGATTGACAGATACAGTTTTCTTTTTGTTTTACAAGATACCCCTATTCCTCGAGTAATCCATGGCTTCTTTGTAGACTTTGCTCTAACCTTGGTAAGTTTTGGGGGAAAGCAGTGTTCAAATAAGGTAAGCACTTTATTAGCAAAAATGTTATATTTTTCATTCATGCCATGAGCACTGTAAACATCAGTCCAGTGAATGTCTCTGAGGAGTGTCCTAAAATAATCAATTTTTGGCTTACTGATTACCCTCTTGAGCTCAGATTTAACAGATTTTATATCCTGTTCAGTATTAACATTTAACAGAAGGAACTGCATGTCATAGTCTGAGAGGCCATTGACTATTGGTTTTGTAATATAATTTTGTTCATTGGACTTTTCTATAAAGATATTATCAATGGCTGTTTGTGAGCAAGTGGCTATCCTAGTGGGGAACTTTACTGTGGGAATTAAGTTCAATGATAGTGTTACTAACTCAAATAAGTTCTTATTGGGAGAGTCTTTAAGGAAATCTACATTGAAAGCACCAGCAACCACTATTTCTTTGTTTTTGGTTGTTAAATGGGCCAGTATAGCTTCAAGGTGGTTTACAAACAGATTAAAGTTACCTGCAGGTGCTCGATATACACTTAATATTATGAAAGATTTTTTGTGAAAATCTAATTCTGTTGCACATGCTTCCATATGCTGTTCTAGACAAAATTTGTGAATGTCTATGTTCTTAAATTTATGACAGTTCCTGATGAATGTGGCAACTCCTCCTTTCTCCATTTCTGATTTACAAAAGTGAGATGCTAACCTAAACCCTGTAACACTTAAAAATTCTATACCAGTGGTCACATGATGTTCCGAGAGGCAGATTATGTCAGCTGGATTTGAAGACTCTAATTCATCTATGCAGATAGTTAATTCATTAATTTTATTTCTCAGTCCTCGAATATTTTGATGCGATAAAGATAGCTGACTTTCCCCTTCCTGTTGAGGTGAAGGCCATGCCTAGTATAATCCCACCTACTGATAGAATCAACATGAACCACACCAATGTGTGACCCCACACCCGACATGAGCAGCCGTTCCAGCTCCAAATTAACTCTCTTGACAGAAGAGTTCAAATGAGGTCGGTCATGGCGCCCAAGAACAGATACAAACTCAACACTGGTATGCTTCGATGCAGATGCAATCGTCGCCAGGTCACACATTGTAGACAATGGATATCGAGTGGTGCATCAAAACTTAGCAAAAAGAGTTTTCATTTTATTTATCGGCTACTCACTATGACACTAAAAGACTCACTCTTGTCCATCGCTTTATTTAGATGTCACACAAGTGTAAGCAAATTCAAATACACATCACTATACAAGATGAAACAACCAACACTTCGTTTCTGACAGAAAATGGTCTCATCAAGTCTTTACGTTCATCACGCAATAATAAAAATATCATTTAATTGAGACGGCCGTAACAACTCTGACGAAAATTTCGAAAAGAGAATGGACACATTAGTAGACTCTGAACTTACTATAAAAACTGTCAAACCAGCGACAAACAAAATAAAGGAAATAAATGGGTTCACTACAAAGACGTTGTAACAAATTACAACGACTATTCTTAATATAATGCATCAACAACACTATAAATAATTTTGTGCAAAACTACAGCAAATAAAATTTATGTATGTTTCGCCGGTTAGTCCTTCAAAGATAAACATGGACAGCTTTGGAGTTCTATATATTCTACTCATTCAAACACAAACAAAACTCCTTGATTCAAAACTACATAGCAGTATAAACAAACGGCTACAAAGTACAAACAAACAAAGTTAAGAAACATCTGACAGTATACACGCTGCCAACCTATCAATACAAAAATACGCAGCTTACGAGTAGTACCACAGTCTAACATTAGACTGTGGTAGTACCAATCTACCTCCTTGATAGTACCGGATGAAGAGAAATTTATTAACAGTAACGTAGCAAAACTGATAATCGTGGGATGAGGTAGTTTGTGGGAAGGTGAACTACATGTGTCAGATTACTTGATTGTAGCCTAATTTAAATTTACAAAAAATAAATACGGATTAGTAACTCTTAAAATGCTCTCTTCGGAAATACTTATAAGGGCCTGTCCACACGCAACGATCTATCTGCGCACATCACATCTGCGCAGACAGATCGTTGCGTGTGGACAGAAGATTTGCACCAACCTAAGGTGTGTGCAAACCTGGAAGTTGGAGTTGGAGGTTTGAGCGAAACCTCTCAAATCTGTGGGTTCAAACAACATCTGCGCAGACAAGTTGGAGCGTGTGGACAGGAGATCGCCGCAAATCCGGCGCGAAACAGCTGTTTGCTCAGTCTAGTGTTTTTATTTGTGCGCACAGGGCATTAAAATGGCTGATACTCATCAGTGTTCTCGAGAGTTTGTAAGTGAATTCATTGAAATATATAGAAACCACCCATGCTTGTGGAAGATCCCCCACCTCCTCCTGTTCCTCCAACATCTCCGCATCCTTTACATTGTCCGCAAGCTTGATCCCCCCCACCCTCTGGTTTCCTCCTTCCTCTCCACCCCCCGTCCGTTGCCACGCCTCTATCGCTGTATCCCTCCCTCTGTCCACCTCCACACCCTCCATCACCTTCATCAGGGCAATTTCCAACGCCTCCCCCTCCCGGATGACGAACTTCGCCGTGACATCTACCCTTCCTTCCAACTATAACCTCGCCTTATTCCCCCCCCCCCTCCACGGGGCCCCCTTTTTCCTCTCCCCTCCTTCTCGCAGAGCAGATTTTCCTCCATCCCCCCCTCCCGTGAGACCCTGCACCCCATACTTGCCTCTTTCCTTCCCACATCCCTCCCTACCTGGCCCTCTTCAGCGCGCCCCCCACTCATCTCACCCATCTCTTCCCCTCCCTCCCTTCTTCAGGTCTCCCTCATCTCCTAGCACCTGGCAGATCCTCTGTATTGATCGTCATCAGTGTGCCACATCAGTGTTGTGTTTAGTGCTGTTTCTCCTGTGCGTCAAGAGGTGTGATTTTAATTGTGTACTGCCTTCAAGTTCGCCGTCAGTGTTACGTTATGTACTATGCCATCCGTCGATACCTTTATGCTCCAGTCATACTGTGCCTAGTGTTCTTTTAATCGTCGCTGTGTGTGGCTTTTTGTGTGTGCTACTTTTAAACAGTTTTTTTATCTCCTTTTTACAGTCACCCCGTTTTTTGTCTATTGCCTTCCATGATGTTCCCCCTTTTTTATATCTATGTTCACCTTATTCTCTCTTTCGCTATTTTTAAATGTCTTCTATTGTTTTGTTCTATGTCTTTCGGCTGAAGAGCAGCGCATATGCTGCTGCCAGCCTGCCCCGATGGGCAATTGAAATACAATAAAGAAAAAAAAAAGTTTGTGGAAGATTAAAGTAAAGAATATAGTGACAGAGACAAAAAGACAGCAGCATATAATGATCTAATTGAAAAATTGTGGGTATTATTTCACTCAACTCTTGTTTCGATATTGCAGTTCAAAATTCCAAACCCCTGTAGCTCCTTCCTGTTGCTAGGAATCTTAATGTTACCGCCAGCCGTTCATGAGGAGAAATTGCCCTTCTCTATACAAGTATTTTTTCTCATAATATGAGGGGTTACAAGCTTTAAGAGAGAATTAAAATTTCCGACATCCATCCGCAAATAATTTCGCCAGTCGTTAGGTTCGCCCTGCAACTCTCGCAGTAAATTTACGTGAGAAAACTGCTTTAGCTTTAGCAGCCACTGTCTACACCATTTTGACCGCTTTCTCTGTTTCCTGCGGTTGGTCTGGATGTTTTTTGCAACACAAGTTGCGAACACAGACCACAACAGAACTTCCTCCATTTCTATGTTTCAAAATAACTGAATTAAGTTTTTGACGTTTACGGGGAGCGTAGTCGATTGCCACTGATATTTCTTTTCTATATCGACAGATGGCGGGCGAGTAGTGGATTGGGGTTTGTGTCGTGTGAACACACAACATTTGCAGCGATCTTTTGCATGTACAGACATCTGCGCCGATGTCTGCGCAGACAGATCGTTGCGTCTGGACCGGGCTTAACAGCAAGCGAAAACACACCTAACAACTCTGTATAACAGATGGCACAACATGACATACAGGTAGTCACTACATTAGAGGGGACATTGTGCTGATAAACAATAAGTGTCAAGAAAAAAATTGGCTATGTTGCTCCGTTTCTGAGTTATTTAAGATTGAAGTTAGCCAATCTGATCACTGCGCCCCGACAAATTCAAGCACTTGCACGCTCTAAAATGTGATAACACACAGTCCGTGAGTTACCACTTGTTTAAATGCTCATTAACAGCTGAGAAGTGCCTCTTTGGGAAGTGAAAAATTTAAGCTACGTGAGCAAAAGCCACGTTTCTCCGGATTGATGAGACTAAACGAAGAACAAGTTTGGCGACAATGTCTCTGGCAAGCTGCTTGAATTTGCGGTCGCGGCGACCTGATTGGCTAACGTCAATGCTAAAGGGCTATGAAACGGCGGAACGTATCGCATTTTTCTTAACAATTACTGCACAGCACAACTTCCCCTGCAACACGCTTACAAACTTTTCAGACTGTTTCTGCCCACTCTCACCCTGCGTGTTGCGTTGTGTCGTCTATTGTATAGGGTTGTTAGGTGTGGTGTGTTTGCTTGCTGTATTAAGTATCTCTGAAGAGAACATTAACAGTTACTAATCCATATTTAACTTTTATACATTTAAATTAGGCTACAATCATACAGTCTCACTCACGAAGTTCACCCCACCCACTTTTTCCCGGAAAAACAGGTGATAGTGGCAGCGAACTGTCGAGTTGTTATCGGTGTACCAAGCTGAGGACTGCTTGTGGAATGTACGAAGCAATCAATCGGAATGCACACACACAAAAAAAAAGAAAACCAGAAGCTATGCAGAGAGTTGATGCTACGTTTGGTAGAGTACTGACAAAGACGCATAGAAAGGAGAAAAGGTTGGTGGTCTTAGCTTGCTTCTTAATTATGAGCATCTTTTTAACATGGCGGCAGCTAGTGATAATTTCAGTGAGGCTAGAGCTTAGATTAGATTTACTTTCATTCCAATTCATCCATAGTGAGGAGGCCCTCCAGGATGTGGAACATGTCAGAAAAACATCAATACATGACAAATATTTACAACTAAAACAAATAAGCTAATGTACCATTCCAGAGGTCCCTAGTGGAATGATCCTCATTTTTTAATGAACACTATATGAAAGTCATTTTACAAATACTAATGCACTGAATTTAAAATAAAAAAGTTTTTTTATTTATTTATAAGGTAATAAACATGTAATACAACTACTATAATACTTATTTACAATGAACACATTACTGCACTGAAACCTTTTGTTAAACTGACACGTACCAAATTATTACGAAATATCGTACTCATGATTTGTGGGCCAAGTATTAAGCTAACCTAACCGACTAAACAACCAGGAAAACAAAGTAAATTAGAACAATGCAATCTGTTGCAAGAGTACTCAGCCATCAAACAAGTGAATATTGTGATTCAAACATAAAAACAGCGACAAATAGAGAACATTTTAATCCAAGTGTTAAAACAGAAACTAATAGTGTGAAGTAAACAATCACCAGTACAATGCATCATTCTCGCCGAATCGCTTGGGCAAACGTATCGGAGAAGCTATAGAAAGCTCCACTAAGTGGACTGTTGTAAGTACATATACCACTAAGACTGATGTATACGAGAATCCAAATGTTATTGATAAGCCTTATAAATGTGCTTACCCCTCGAGAGAAAATTGGCAACAAGAAAAAGTGAAGACTTAGCCTACCAGAACGTCTCAAACGAACATAATACCAAAATGACAGTAAGTGTCTGGTAAGTTTTCACAGTCAAGGCGATACGATAGTGAATTATTACCAACCGCGTTACATTCTGTACACACCATTTTGTTTCCACTTAGTACAGTACATTGCGTCCGTTTGATACAACAGCAGAGAGCGTACTAACTATAGCTCCAGAAGATAGCATATACATCGTACGCCAGCAATATTATTGTTCAGAGTCCCCACAGAGACCCGCCCCCCAACTTGATGTGCGAAGCAAGTGTAGAGCCACCGCTATCACTGTAATGAATGACTGCTGACAGTTATGTGGGTTCGTAATCACTGAGGGTCGTGGGAGGTGTCGCGATCAACCAAACACCGAGGTGGGAGCTGGCGCCTCGTCATCCACTGTCGTCGGCCATTGTGTGGATGACGCCAGTCTTTCAGAAAACAGGGGCGGCGACGACGTAACTGGTGTGGAGTCGGTGGAGAAATCTCCCACGGTCCCCACCGACTTCAAAGGGTTGCTGGCCGCTGTTGTCACTTTGCTGTTGACCTCGATTCGGAAGGTGTTGTCGTTGCAGCTGATGACTCGATATGGGCTTTTGTAGGGGTGTGTGAGTGCAGGTCAGACCGTGTCGTCACACGGCTTGACGTTGTGGCTAGCACGTTGTGCATGCAGGTAGGCGGTGCTTTGTGGGGCCGTGGTGGTGGAATGGCGATGTACCCTTTCTTCTCGATTTAGTAGTTCCTGTAATAGTTGCTAGTCGTCCTCCGTGGGTGCTGTGAAAACGTTAGCTGGTAGTTGCAGTGACTCTCCACATAGCAACGCGGCAAGTAACGCCTGTAAATTGTCTTTTGCAGTGATGTGCAACCCTAGCAAGACTCAAGGGAGCATGATGATGATGATGATGTTTGGTTTGTGGGGCGCTCAACTGCGTGGTTATCAGCGCCCGTACAATTATCCAATCTTTGCTCAGTCCAATTTCGCCGCTTTCCTGGATGATGATGAAATGATGAGGACAACACAAACACCCAGTCATCTCGAGGCAGGTGAAAATCCCTGACCCCGCCGGGAATCGAACCCGGGACCCCGTCAAGGGAGCACATCTGCTCATTCACAGCCATGTCACATGAGTGCTGCTTTCATTTTTCTGTGCCACCTCTCGATCGGACCATTATTCGGCAGGTAGCACGCTGGCATATGCCAGCGGTCGATGCTCCACGTGTTGCATAATGCTTCAAACAGGAAGGCCTCAAACTGTTGTCCTTGGTCCGTCGTTATCGTGAGTTGGTAGTCGAACCAGGTGATTCGTGTATGCACAAACGCTGTGGCTGTGGCTTCCGCCATCATATTAGTCACTGGTGTCGCCTCAACCCATTGTGTCACACAGTCAGTTATGGAGAGGATGCATTATACTACCCGCGATTCCAGTGAAAGGCCAACGAGGTCCATATGAATGTGACAGAATCTTCCTCACAGAACTGTGAAGAGTCGTAGTGGCGGTTTGTTGACAGCCATTGCATGTGCATGTTCATACATTGTAGTTGCTTTTAATGTTTGGCCATATGAAGCAGTCAGTGACATGGTTCGTTGTCGGCTGAATCCCTTGTGATATTCGCTATATTTGGCTTCATTACAACAGCAAATAGTTAATACTTTCAGCCAGAAGGCAAATACTTGTTTATAAAGAATGATTAATTTATAATAAGGCGTCGCATAGCAACGGTGGAATTTCCTAAATAACGTAATTCGCCGTCTTTGGGCGGCAACATAAACAGTAGAATACGGATGGATATGCGATCCTTCACTATTTTGTTCGCTGGAGAGCAAATGAAGCCTTAAGTGCTAAACACTTGTACTGCTTCTCTTAAGTAAGATGGACACAGATTTGGGCGGCCTGATCTAATTTTTTACTAAAGAAATAAAAACGTGTTCCGTCTAAGTTTGAGTGAAGTGTAAAAAAAGAAGAACTGTTATAATTTATCGTGACGATGCACGGGCGACTCAAAAGGACAATGGCTATATAAAAGAGCGCTCAATGGACATGAAACGAATATAAAAATCTACCGTCATTGTAGTACTAAAATTAATGTAGATATAAGTTTTAGTTATAATAAATATTTGTTCTGGAAATACTGAATCATGTAGCAGTGCTCATTCCTATCATCTCCTCGGTATTATTTTCATTTTAATTATGTATTTTGCTAAGATTACAGACGCCAAGATCAGCAGTCCAATGTGCGTGTTACATTGACAAAAAGAAAATTGTTTTATCGTCTTCTTGCATCAGCTTTAATATTGAATTTCCCTTTTGTGTGATGTTACAGTTGTTTTTGCGCCCTTAAGAACTTTCTGGTCCCTTAGGAAATTGTTTTGTCATAACAATAACTTCACGACCGGGTACGATCGTATCTACGATCATGAAGTAATTAGAAACACGATAATGCAATTTCTTAATCACACATAACTGCAAGTAAAGACTATTCACATTTCATAATGCAATATTATAAAACAATGGTCAATCCACGATTCTTACGCCAATTGTGACTGATAAAACAGTAAGCGAAATCTCAAATTCCAACTTTTCCATTGAATAACAACATCACTTTTATTTTGTTACATCACACCCTGTATGGGAGAGATTGTGCAATGACTGAAAAGTGGCTTCGCAAAAGGATGCTGGAAGCAGTGGCTGTAGTTTTCCAAGTGAAGTATCACAGAGCAGAGCTGCATCTATCTCTGGTACCTGACATTGTTCAGTATTCAAACTGGTCGACACATCAGAAGCGACCACGGTAGTCGACGGATCCAGTGTCTGTTCCCGTGCCATTTGGAGACAGTCTAGCTGAAGTGATATGGTACTAACCCGTGAAAGGTTGTTGTTGTTGTTGTCTTCAGTCCTGAGACTGGTTTGATGCAACTCGCCATGCTACTCTATCCTGTGCAAGCTTCTTCATGTCCCAATACTTACTGCAACCTACATCCTTCTGAATCTGCTTAGTGTATTCATCTCTTGGTCTCCCTCTACGAGTTTTACCCTCCACGCTGCCCTCCAATGCTAAATTTGTGGTCCCCTCATGCCTCAGAACATGTCCTACCAACCGGTCCCTTCTTCTTGTCAAGATGTGCCTCAAACTCCTCTTCTCCCCAATCCTATTCAATACCTCCTCATTAGTTATGTAATCTACTCATCTAATCTTCAGCATTCTTCTGTAGCACCACATTTAGAATGCTTCTATTCTCTTCTTGTCTAAACTATTTCTCATCCATGTTTCACGTCCATACATGGCTACACTCCATACAAATACTTTCATAAACGACTTCCTGGCACTTAAATCCATACTCCTCCTTTCAAGACGCTATCCATTCCGTTCAACTGCTCTTCCAAGTCCTTTGCTGTCTCTGACAGAATTGCAATATCATCGGCGAACCTCAACATTTTTATTTCTTCTCCATGGATTTTATTTATTTATTTATTTTATTTATTTCTTTATTGTTCCGTGGGACCAAATTAAGGAGAAGTCTCCATGGTCATGGAACGAGTCAATACATGAAATTATAATTTGCTTAATTTTTTAGCTCTTCCAGGAGCTCCTCGACAGAATAGAAGGAGTTAGCCATGAGGAAACTCTTCAGTTTAGACTTAAAGCGTTTGGGGTACTGCTAAGATTTTGGAGTTCTTGTGGTAGCTTATTGAAAATGGATGCAGCAGGATACTGCACTCCTTTCTGCACAAGAGTCAAGGAAGTGCATTCCACATGCAGATTGGATTTCTGCCTAGTATTAACTTATTAACTGAGTGAAAGCTGCTAACTCTTGGGAATAGGCTAATATTGCTAACAACAAACGACATTAAGAAAATATATACTGTGAGGGCAATGTCAGAATTCCCAGACTATTGAATAGGGGTCGACAAGAGGTTCTCGAACTTACACCACATATAGCTCGAAAAGCCCGTTTTTGAGCCAAAAATACCCTTTTTGAATCAGAAGAATTACCCCAAAAAATAATACCATATGACATAAGCGTATGGAAATATGTGAAGTAGACTACTTTTCGTGTTGAAGTGTCACTGATTTCAGATACTGTTGTAATGGTAAATAAAGCAGCATTTAGTTTCTGAACAAGATCCTGAACATGGGCTTTCCACAACAGCTTACTATCTATCCGAACTCCTAGGAACTTGAACTGTTCCGTTTCGCTTATAATATGCCCATTCTGTCTGATCAAAATATCGGTTCTTGTTTAATTGTGTGTTAGAAACTGTAAAAACTGAGTCTTACTGTGATTTAGCATCAAATTATTTTCCACAAGCCACGAACTTATTTCATGAACTACATTATTTGATACTGTTTCAATATTACACACAAGATCCTTCACTAACAAGCTGGTGTCATCAGCAAACAGAAATATTTTTGAATCACCTGTAATACTAGAAGGCATATCATTTATATAAATAAGAAACAGCAGTGGCCCCAGCACCGACCCTTGGGGAACGCCCCACTTAACAGTGCCCCATTGGGACTGAACATCACTACCACTCTCAATATTGCAGAGAATTACCTTCTACTTTCTGTTCTTAAGGTAAGAGGCGAACCAATTGTAAGCTACTCTCCTTACTCCATAATGGTCCAACTTCTGCAGTAACATTTTGCGGTCAACACAGTCAAAAGCCTTCGGTAAATCAAAGAAAACACCTAGCGTTCGCAACCTTTTATTTAATCCGTCCAAAACCTCACAGAGAAAAGAAAATATAGCATTTTCAGTTGTTAAAACATTTCTAAAACCAAACTGAACATTTGACAGCAAATTATGTGAATTTAAATGCTCCAGTAACCTTGCATATACAACCTTCTCGATAACTTAAGCAAACACCGATGGCATAGAAATAGGTCTATAATTGTCAACATTATCCCTGTCTCCCTTTTTATAATGTGGCTTCACTACCGAGTACTTTAATCGGTCAGGAAACCGACCACTCCTAAAGGAAAAGTTACATATATGGCTAAGTACTGGGCTAACATACATAGAACAATACTTCAGTATTCTGCTAGATACCCCGTCATATCCATGAGAGTTCTTGGTCTTTAGTGATTTAATTATTAACTCAATCTCCCTCTTGTCAGTATCATGGAGGAGCATTTCAGGTAACAGTCTCGGAACACTTTTTTCTAAGAGCGCTATATGATTCCCTGTTGGGACTAGGTTTCTATTTAGTTCACCTGCTATATTCAGAAAGTGATTATTAAATACTGTACATATATGCGACTTATCAGTAACACGGACATTCCCACTACGCACTGATTCTATATCCTCGACCTGTCTCTGCAGACCAGCCACTTCCTTTATGACTGACCATACGGTTTTAATTTTATCCTGAGACTTAGCTATTCTATCTGCATACCACATACTTTTTTCCTTCCTAATAGCATTTTTAAGCACCTTACAGTACTGTTTGTAATGGGCTGCTACATTTAAATTTTGACTGTTTCTAACGTTTTGATATAATTGCCACTTTGTTCTACAAGATATTCTTATCCCTCTAGTCAGCCACCCAGGCTGCCTGTTTGTGCTAGTACCCTGTTTTGATCGTTCTAACGGAAGGCAAGTTTCAAAGAGCACGAGAAAAGTCTTGAAAAAAGCATTATATTTATCGTCTACTGTATCATCGCTATAAACATCTTGCCACTCTTGTTCCTTGATAAGGTTTACAAAGGTCTCTACAGCAACTGGATCAGCTTCCCTAAACAGCTGATGACTATATTTAACACGTGTTGCAGCACAAAAATGTTTTAGAGTTAAAATTTGTGCATCATGATCTGAAAGGCCATTCACCTTTTTGCTGACAGGATTCCCTTCTAGTAATGAGGAATGAACAAAAATGTTGTCTATGGTTGTTCTACTGTTCCCTTGCACTCTCGTTGGAAAGAATACGGTTTGCATAAGATTATATGAATTAAGGAGGTCTACCAGCATCCTCTTTCTTGCACAATCACTTATACAATTAATATTGAAGTCATCACATATAACTAACTTTTTGTATTTCCTATAAAGTGAACCAAGAACCTCCTCTAGCTTTAGCAAAAATGTTGTGAAATCGGAGTCTGGGGATCTATAAATAACAACAGTTAGTTTAGCTCCGTTAAATTTAACCACACCTGCACAACATTCAAACACTTTTTCAGTGCAGTACTTTGAAACATCAATTGACTCAAATGGGATGCCGTTTTTCACATACATGGCTGCTCCCCCACACCGCAAAGAGCTCCTAGGGAAGCTGCCAGCCAACCTGTATCCTGGTAAAGGAAGCCTCTGAATGATCTCCTTATTTAAGAAGTGTTCAGATATACCAATAATTTCAGAGTCAACATCTATAAGCAGTTCACTAACTTTATCTCTAATACCTTGTATATTTTGATGAAATATACTAATTCCCTCATTACTCGGATACCTAAGGTTTGTCAAAAGTGGTTCCTTTGTTAGAGAGACTTCCCTTAAGCAGGAATACATATCAGCTGACTTCAATCTAAAAAAGGTGCAGCTCTAACACCCATTACTGTAGGAATTTTCCCATGAGTGATCCCACCAACCCCACCTACGCTGTCACCTATAAGGTTTGCCAACCTCCCCTTCCCATACCTGTTGAGGTTGTAACCTCCCCCTCACTTATTGACCTTAATGACAGTGAAAAATTAAACTGCGTGTATCTAATGGAAATTTGGGAAAAGCAATCGTCACCGATGTTAAACTGTCGGTAAAGAGGGAGGAAAGGGTTACATCTAAATGAAAGGAAAAATGCAAATGAAACTGGTGGAAATTAATTTTGAAAAGGGGTAAAGTTAATAAAGAAAGTAAATGTGCGGCCGTTACGTTAACAATTAAATAGCGGTAATTAGATATTTGAGATTTGGGGGAAATTACGGTCGCCAGTCCTAAGGACAATTACTATAGTAACTGAAAAAGAAAGGTTATTACACATAATTAGCACTAGAAGTGTGGCAACTGAAGGTTGACACGTGTAGTGTGAAAACTGAAAGTTTGTCAGAAGTAATAAATTTCGCTACACTCTGACTTAATTTAGCAAAAGAATTAATAAAACGGGAAAATCGAAAGTTAATTTAGTGACTGAAGTTAATAGTGAGCTTTCTTTCTGAATCTATGCAATTTAGAAATAAGAGATTTAACTTTGAACTTTAATTAAATGATTCTGAACAATTAACAATAGTAAAATTTAGTATGTACCAAGCTGAGCTGCAGTCACAGGTAAGCTAAAATACGGTAACAAAACTCGCACTCTTAATTTGTGCTTGTGTAATCTAAATACTGTAGCCAGCTATAAATACCTTAACTGAATTTTGAAATTAAAGCAGTGAAATAAAATGATGCTGGCGTTTGAATTTCAACGACACTCGGGCTCATTTCGGAAAAGGAAGGGACCCTGCTTGGTAATGCAATTGGGACAATGAGCAACAAACGTTCATGCTAAGTTGCTGTAATTTTGTGATGCAAAAATTTTAAAAGTTTGAAAAGCTGAGGTCTGCCATACATTTCTAAAACTTTACGTGCTTCCAGTCTTCCTTGTTGGTTGATTGAAGGTTTGAAGCTGTCGATCGAAGAGGTGGGGACAGTCACTCATTGTCGGCCGTCGCTGTTGCAGAAGCTGGATGTTGCCGCGCCTTCTTCTCGACACGGTCACCAGACGAAACGGGCTCTTGATGTGCACCAGCTAATGCTTCCCGTCCGCGACACCATGTCAGAAACTATCATCGCAAGTCGAGCGCAATTACATGCTGCCAAACCCCGAAAGCGCGGCAACTCGCGGGAGCTTCACACAACACACCTGCTCCACTGCACCACCCCAGCCAGACTCCCCCTGCTCAGCCCGCGCTCCGCGTGGCAGAGTTCACACTACCAAAGATCCTACACACTTTGATTCTTCACACGACCTATCGATGTAATCGTTCGATAGCAGTTTTCCCTAGGCAAGACCCAGCGTAAAAATACAACTAATATTTACGAAACAAACCAATTATACATCGACATAAATGCATAAATATATATATACATATATATATATATATATATATATATATACACACAAATAGTAAAACAATTACAATATGTAAAGACACAGAAATGTCATATATTCAGGTAACAAAAATAAGGAAAACAAATTTATAGTGCAATAGATGGAAATAGGAGGATATGCATTTCCGGCGTTACACGTGGCCCACATTGTCTGAGGATGTTCGTGTAAGCTAAACAGACTCAGAAAATGTTCCAAAAAAGAAAACAGCAGAAATGCATATGCTCTAAACAACAACAAAATTTAGCATTCGTCTAATTAACAGTAAACCAATTTTTAGACGATAATGATTGAGTGGAGACACTCCTAATCTTATTCCACTCTGTCATCTTGCACAAAATAAAACAGGGTGACAACATATTAAAATTCATAGAAAACATAGAAAATGGTTTAGCTATTCTAAAATCGTCAAAATCCGTAACACTTTCAAGAAATGGAATACTATTTACAAAATTAATCAGAGTACATGGTCATAAAAACAGGTAGATCAAAATACGCAAATTAATTATTAATTACATAGAATACACATTTTATATAACCTTTTCATAATTAATACTCTCGCCATGAGAGTCCACTTAATGCTAAACAAGAAAATAATATTCAGCAGATCGAAAAAACCATAAATATTGACAGTAGAATTCTTTCAGCTGTCCAGGAAGAAAAACAATTCCGCCTTCCATACCCGCAAGTACAAAGAATGCCGACAGTGGCACAAGGAGTCCATAAACACTATCACAGTGGATAAATCAACACTGTCCATCATCACACGCATGTACTAGCCTGAAACTTAAAACATCGTCTAAGTACATCGGCAATGACTAGTAAAACACACATTCATGAAATCTGACAGCTAGTTACAAAAGCATATTTACATTCCTTAATCTACTGTGACTCAGCTGAAAACTTAAACTAGCAGCTTGGATTTTTCAGTTGATTAGATCATGATGAAATTGATTAAAATTAAATTGATTAATCAAAATGAATTACTTATTAATTACAACTTCTTTAATGACCTTGGTCAGTCAAAAGCATCGCAGCATGGCACATCCTTAAATCTTACACTCTATATTTACATACTGTACAAATTACCCTTTCGGTGGTATTAATCAATCCTTGGTTGGTACAATTTCAGGTCTACAATGTTCCATATACCTAATAGTTTTCCAGAGCTTGGATACTCTAAGCAATAAGCATTTGTGTGAGGTTTACCAATGACTTTATATGGTCCATTATAAACAAACTTAAATTTAGAGATTTCATTGTCTATCTCGCTCGATTTCTCATGAGCTTTTACAAGTACTAAGTCTGCGATTGCAAACTTAGCAAAACGCGCTTTAGCGTCATGACGACGTATGCGACCATCGGTTCTTAGCTTCATTATTTCTGGCAAACGATCTTTTTTCACACCAATACTCGGTTTGTCTGGAAACACACTCATATTCCTCATTATTTCTTCATACAGGTCTCGTCTTTGTTCGTGTGTTACGTTTGACACACCGTCTACAATACTTTCCAAATCACTTTCTACAATATTGTCAATGCCGAGATTCCTCACATTACAGTAGTTCAAATTCATACCTACGTCAATAGCATCCGGCCAGTTAACAATGTGTATAGGCTGGTATTGCCTATGCACACCGTCTCCTGCCTCGTCAAAACTAACTACTATTGTTTTATCTTGTGACGTACATGTCAAAGTTTTGCTTTCGCAATTAATCTCTGCACGGTACTTTAATAGCCAATCTAACCCGATAATTACTTCCGTAGTTAAGTCTGGCACGACGACAAACTCTTGTTCAAATCGTGCCCCACATATCTCGAAGTTGACAAAAATCTGGTTTGTGACCGGTTTACTGGCCTTCCCAGTAGCACCGATAATTTTCACTCCT
Organism: Schistocerca cancellata; assembly: GCF_023864275.1. Lineage (NCBI taxonomy): Eukaryota > Metazoa > Arthropoda > Insecta > Orthoptera > Acrididae > Schistocerca > Schistocerca cancellata. The sequence goes on along the minus strand of NC_064628.1, from coordinate 12,801,854 downwards.
GTTACTGGCATAACTACGATGCCGGGTCTGTCTTTCAGTAACTCAAATATTTTCCCAGATACAGCACTCAATTCTGCACCGGTGTCAATCAACACGTTTAGTTGTAGGTCGTGCATATTAACAGACACTACTATCTGTCTACACTTGTCCTCGACTGTTTCTTTATTTTCCCACAGTAAATCCTCGTCTATATCCAGGTCCTTCCAGAAAAAAACCATCCGGCTTTGATCCTAAATCCGGCTTATCTGGCGGCTTTTTCAGCCTCTGTTCACATACAGTTTTAATTTCAACACGTTTGTCCCTAGGCTTAGTCTGTAGCTTCGCCTCCAATACCGAAACCTTTTCCTGTAACTCGTCAACTAGTGAGTGTTGCTTTGCTATCAATTCATTAATTGTCACCTTCATTGATTCCTCTTTGGTCAGATTGATCTCATCTGCCAATCTACCTGGAGGAATGTGCCCAGTAGCTCCTGCAGTTACTTCCTCTAGATCTGCGCAACCCACACTGCTACCGTCTGACCGTATAACGTCAGCTCTAACCTCATACACGCTGTAATCTGCGTGCTTTTCTACCAATCGTGTCCGGCTATCACTAAAATTGTCGTAATCTTTCTCCTCAATACTTTCGCAATGTTTAAACTGGAGTTTTGCGTCAGATGGGTCGGCTACTTCTACCACTATAACTTTCGGTAAAGTCTGCCGGTTAGGGCCAGAACTTTCCGTTACTACTTCAACATCTAACTCCTGCGGGACGAAACACGACGAATCTTGCTCGTGCTCCCCATTAACATCAACTGTTTCTGGTAAAGTCTGCCGGTTAGGGCCAGAACTTTCTATCATTTCACAAACACTATCTTCCTGCGGGACGAGACGCGGAAAATCCTGCACGCGCTCCCCATAAACACTTCTCCCATACAGGCCCCTATAATCTCTTAGTTCGTCGTATAAGCGACCGAACTGCCTTAACCAGACCTCATCCCTCTCTGCATCCCCTCGCTCGATGACGGACGTTTTATCCGACATCTGATCTTCTCTCAACACTTGCGAATCATTCTTAAACTCAATCTCCAGTTCCGCTGAGGGTATTACAGCTGCCACTTTATAATCGATTTCCGGAACACTACTTAAATTGTTCTCACTGACAGCGAATGTACTTCCTACTGCCGTGTATACAGCTGATCTACTACTTGTGGGCGCACTCCTTTCTCTTAACACTGGCACACTCTCCTGCCGTTGATTATTCCATACGGAATTTTCATAACGACGACACCTGGGTTTTCTCTTGTTATTGGGCCTCCAAAATTTCTCCACGCCCGGTCGGCCCCTCACCGGCGCGGCTAATGGTTTCCCTGTCTCGTCCCAGCAGATACGCTCCCCGGATGCTGCTGAGGCGGCTCATCACACCCTCTGGCGTTATTACTATTCTGTGAAGCCCGTATCACGTTAGTATGATACTGGTTTCCGTCATTCCTGTTATTATTTGCATTGTACCGATTGTTATTACGGTCCGAACCATTATTGTTATTGCTGCCATGGTTGCGGTATGCATTATTCCCATGGTTATCGTTGTTGTGGTTGCTGTGGTACCCGTTGTTGTTACCACGGCCTCTACCATGGTCGCGATTATTGCGCCAATTGTTCACGTCCTCCACTCTTTCCAGGAAATCATTTATTGTCCTGTAATTGCTTCCTACGTAGCGTTTTGTATCATCTGGAAGCTTTTTGTAGAGTTCCCAGACTATTTCGGATTCCGTGCGGCGATCACGCAAATATTCCAACTTGCGGATCCAGCCCTCACAAAACTCCTTCATCGAGCCGCGCGAATTCGCATCGAAAGGCCTCGATACGACAAATTCGCGCCAGACACTTTGCTGTTTTTGCTCTGACCAGTATTCAGCCAGAAACAAATTTTTAAATTCGTCAAAAGTCAGGTTCGTAATGTTGAGGTTTAAGCCCCAACGCTTGGCATCACCAGCCAACACATCAATAATCGCATTAATTTTTCTCTCATTAGTCCATGATCTGGGTAAAACTCTTTCACAATTCTTAATGAAATCCGTCGCGTGTATACCGCCTTTTTTCAAGGGGTCGAACCGCTCCTCTTTCGTCAACAATTCCGAACTATGTGCACAGATTGCACATTCTTTTCTAATTCCGACACTCTCGTAATTACTTGGCAAGTGGTTGTCGCAAGCGTTTCTACTTCCCTTTTTTTCTCTTCGCAGGTATTAGCCTGCTTCGTCACTTTGGTATCTACTTGGGATACTAAAGCCTTTAAAGTTTCCACCTTCTTTTGATCCTCTATTTTCACTAATTGAATTTGTTCCGTCACCTTATTCTCGATGATCGGAGCAACTGCTTCTCCTACACTTTTCTCGATTCTGCTAATTTCGGAATAAAAACGAGTTTTTATGCTCGCAATTTCCGCCTGAACGCCTATCATTTCCTGTTTAAGATTACCGATTTCGGTATTAATTACAACAATATCTTCTTTGATTTTATCAACTTTTGTGTTAACAACTCCAACATTGTTGTTAACAACGTTAATAGCTTTGTTCTGATTGTCTAGCATCCGTTCAATTTTTTCAGACTGAGCTTCTTGCTTGGCAGCCTGAGCTTCTTGCTTGACAGCCTGAGCTTCTTGCTTGGCAGCCTGAGCTTCTTGCTTGGCCGATTGTCTCTTGATTTCGTTAATCAAAACATTCAATAAATCAGTTAAATTCCCGGAAACTACCGGTTTTACTTCCGTAGCGGCTTCCTTTTTAATTGTCCCCCCGTATTCGTCATCAAGGGATTCAGATTTGATTTTCACTTCCGATTCCGAAACATTTTCTTAAGTTTGGAATTCCATTTCTGCGCTTTGTTGCGTTTCGACGGTCGCGTCTTTCATGCTAGCTGCCTGCCCCTGAACAATGAGTTCTGCGGTGCGCGTTTCCCACTGTTCGACCGATTGTTCCGTATCCAAGTCTACCAAATTTTGGTAATTGTTGCCTTCACTCATTTTAATAATTTTCAATATAAATGCCAAATCTAAAATCTAATTAGGATTGCTCACACTAATATTCTCGCTGACGTATCGACCATTTCGTAACCAGTACTTTGTTACGAGATTTGCACAATGCTAAATTCGTGTCCAGAACAACCTCAAATCCGAAGATTGTCCTGTCACCAGGTCGCCACATGTAACCTCCCCCTCACTTATCGACCTTAATGACAGTGAAAAATTAAATCGCGTGTACCTAATGGAAATTTGGGAAAAGCAATCGTCACGGAAGTTAAACTGTCGGTAAAGAGGGAGGAAAGGGTTACATCTAAATGAAAGGAAAAATGCAAATGAAACTGGTGGAAATTAATTTTGAAAAGGGGTAAAGTTAATAAAGAAAGTAAATGTGCGGCCGTTACGTTAACAATTAAATAGCGGTAATTAGATATTTGAGATTTGGGGGAAATTACAGTCGCCAGTCCTAAGGACAATTACTATAGCAACTGAAAAAGAAAGGTTATTACACATATAATTAGCACTAGAAGTGTGGCAACTGAAGGTTGACACGTGTAGTGTGAAAACTGAAAGTTTGTCAGAAGTAATAAATTTCGCTACACTCTTACTTAATTTAGCAAAAGAATTAATAAAACGGGAAAATCGAAAGTTAATTTAGTGACTGAAGTTAATAGTGAGCTTTCTTTCTGAAGCACATCGAAATTCAGTAATATACGGTTAGTCTTGGACTACCTCAACAATCATTTCAAAAGCTACTTGAATCTATGCAATTTAGAAATAAGAGATTTAACTTTGAACTTGAATTAAATGATTCTGAACAATTAACAACAGTAAAATTTAGTACGTACCAAGCTGAGCTGCAGTCAAAGGTAAGCTAAAATATGGTAACAAAACTCGCACTCTTAATTTGTGCTTGTGCAATCTAAATATTGTAGCCAGCTATGGATACCTTATCTGAATTTTGAAATTAAAGCAGTGAAATAAAATGATGCTGGCGTTTGAATTTCAACGACACTCGGGCTCATTTCGGAAAAGGAAGGGACCCTGCTTGGTAATGCAATTGGGACAATGAGCAACAAACGTTCATGCTAAGTTGCTGTAATTTTGTGATGCAAAAATTTTAAAAGTTTGAAAAGCTGAGGTCTGCCATACAGTTCTAAAACTTTATGTGCTTCCAGTCTTCCTTGTTGGTTGATTGAAGGTTTGAAGCTGTCGATCGAGGAGGTGGCGACAGTCACTCATTGTCGGCCGTCGCTGTTGCAGAAGCTGGATGTTGGCGCGCCTTCTTCTCGACACGGTCACCAGACGAAACGGGCTCTTGATGTGCACCAGCTAATGCTTCCCGTCCGCGACACCATGTCAGAAACTATCATCGCAAGTCGAGAGCAATTACATGCTGCCAAACCCCGAAAGCGCGGCAACTCGCGGGAGCTTCACACAACACACCTGCTCCACTGCACCACCCCAGCCAGACTATCGTTCGATAGCAGTTTTCCCTAGGCAAGACCCAGCGTAAAAATACAACTAATATTTACGAAACAAACCAATTATACATCGACATAAATACATAAATATATATATATATATACAAATAGTAAAACATTTACAATATGTAAAGACACAGAAATGTCATATATATTCAGGTAACAAAAATAAGGAAAACAAATTTATAGTACAATAGATGGAAATAGGAGGATATGCATTTCCGGCATTACAAGGTGCAGGCCATGTCTAGTGAAACCCGTCCTGCTGATAGACTCTATCGACACCACTGAAATGTGACCCATGCTTTCTGTCATCAGCGCACCCCCAAGTCTCATGTTATTACGCCTGATGGCTGTATTAAGATGAGGCCGAACGTGACGCTGAAACAGTTCCACGAAATGCACATTCGTGTTGCCAGTCTGAGTGGCTATCTTTTCCAGGTCACCATCTATGTCATACTCCCCATCCCTATCAATACTGTTACCAGCCCCACCCACAATCACTACCAGATCCTCTTAGTAAAATCCCTACATAAGCCCCCTACGTTAACAGTCACCTGAGCCAATCCTGCATTAGGCTTCACAATGCTGGTGACCTGGTACTCACTCCCCAGCACTTCCTGCAACTGCTGGCCTACACCTCTGCCATGAGAACTACCTAACAGCAGAACCTTCTTCTTCCTCTTCGACTTTGCAACTGTTCTAGCCACCGTAACTACTGAGGTCTGCTGCATACTTCCTACATCTACAGCTACTAGAGATTCCTCTCCACTAGACTCTGACAGTTGGTCATATCTATTGTAAACACCAATAGTAAAACTATCTGAAAATCTTCTTCTCCTAGCAGATCTCTTGCCAACAGCCAGCTCCCATTCCCCAAGCCCCTTCTCCCTCCTCATCCTACCTAACTCCTCCTGTGCGTTTTTCAACTGCACCTGAAGGGCACCTATCTTACGCTCCTGCTCCTCTATCAACTTACTCTTGCAATATAACCTGCAGTTCCAGGAGAGGATCTCACCAGAATGCCCACTGGCTTCCCCACTGTATTCCCCCCAGTGAAAATACTTCGAACAAGTCTCACACCGCAATCCACTACTCACGAACCTACGACAAAGCTCACACTTCTCACTCATGGTAAAATTTAAGTTCCGCTATTACAATAAGAAGATGTTAAAAACCAGACTACAATAAACACAAACTTACTCTACAAGGGAAGTAACTACTATTATTAACAGTATTAATAAACAACAAATGTGAATAAAACAAAATACTAATACAGAAAGACAATCAAACGTCTAATGAGACAGTAACGAAGCTGAAAACAGTTCCCAAAAGGTTCTTCTGAAATTATTTCACCAGAAAACACTAAAAACTCCGGTTGAAGACTACTATAGTTCCTAAATAAACCACTATACACAAACAATTAATTAGTACTTAGTTTTCGATACGCCGCTACAGCTGTAACCAATACCTACTCCGAATTTTTCTTTTGTTTCCTTTACTGCTTGCTCATTATACAGATTGAATAACATCGGGGAGAGGCTACAACCCTGTCTCACTCCCTTCCCAACTACTGCTTCCCTTTCATGCCCCTCGACTCTTATAACTGCCATCTGGTTTCTGTACAAATTGTAAATAGCCTTTCGCTCCCTGTATTTACCCCTGCCATCTTTAGAATTTGAAACAGAGTATTCCAGTCACCATTATCGAAAACTTTCTCTAAGTCTACAAATGCTAGAAACGTAGGTTTGCCTTTCCTTAATCTATTTTCTAAGATAAGTCGTAGGGTCAGTATTGCCTCACGTGTTCCAACATGTCTGCGGAATCCAAACTGATCTCCCCCGAGGACGACCTCTACCAGTTTTTCCATTCGTCTGTAAAGAATTCGCGTTAGTATTTTGCAGCAGTGACTTATTAAACTGATAGTTCGGTAATTTTCAGATCTGTGAACACCTGCTTTCTTTGGGATTGGAATTATTATATTCTTCTTGACGTCTGAGGGTATTTCACCTGTCTCATACATCTTGCTCACCAGGTTGTAGAGTTTTATCAGGACTGGCTCTCCCAAGACTATCAGTAGTCCCAATGGATTGTTGTCTATTCCCAGGGCCTTGTTTCGACTCAGGTCCTTCAGTGCTCTGTCAAACTCTTCACGTAGCATCATATCTCCCATTTCATCTTCATCTACATCCTCTTCAATTTCCATAATATTGTCCTCAAGTACATCGCCCTTGTATAGACCCTCTATATACTCCTTCCACCTTTCTGCTTTCCCTTCTTTGCTTAGAACTGGGTTTCCATCTGAGCTCTTGATATTCATGCAAGTGGCTCTCTTTTCTCCAAAGATCTCTTTAATTTTCCTGTAGGCAGTATCTATCTTACCCCTAGTGAGACAAGCCTCTACCTCCTTACATTTGTCCTCTAGCCATCCCTCTTTAGCCATTTTGCACTTCCTGTAAATCACATTTTTGAGAGTTTGTATTCCTTTTTGCCTGCTTCATTTACTGCGTTTTTATATTTTCTCCTTTCATCAACTAAATTCAATATTTCTTCTGTTACCCAAGGATTTCTACTAGCCCTTGTGTTTTTACCTACTTGATCCTCTGCTGCCTTCACTACTTCATCCCTCAGAGTTACCCATTCTTCTTCTACTGTATTTCTTTCCCCCATTTCTGTCAATTGTTCCCTTATGCTCTCACTGAAACTCTGTACAACCTCTGGTTCTTTCAGTTTATCCAGGCCCCATCTCCTTAAATTCCCACCTTTTTGCAGTTTCTTCAGTTTTAATCTACAGTTCATAACCAATAGATTGTGGTCAGAGTCCACATCTGCCCCTGGAAATGTCTTACAATTTAAAACCTGGTTCCTTAATCTCTGTCTAACTATTATATAATCTATTTGATACCTTCTAGTATCTCCAGGCTATGATTAAGTTATGCTCTGTGCAAAATTCTACCAGACGGCTTCCTCTTTCATTTCTCTCACCCAATCCATATTCACCCACTATGTTTCCTTCTCTCCCTTCTCCTACTCTCGAATTTCAGTCACCAACGACTATTAAATTTTTGTCTCTTTTATGTCATCATACATTTCTTCAATTTCTTCATCATCTGCAGAGCCAGTTGGCATGTAAACTTGTACTACTGTAGTAGGCATGGGCTTCATGTCTATCTTGGCCACAATATGCTGTTTGTAGTAGTTTATCCACACTCGTATTTTTTTATTCATTATTAAACCTACTCCTGCATTACCCCTATTTGATTTTGTATTTATAACCCTGTATTCACCTGACCAAAAGTCTTGTTCCTCCTGCCACCGAACTTCACTAATTCCCACAATATCTAACTATAACCTATCCATTTCCCTTTTTAAATTTTCTAACCTGCCTGCCCGATTAAGGGATCTGACATTCCACGCTCCGATCCCTGGAACGGCAGTTTTCTTTCTCCTGATAACGACGTCCTCCTGAGTAGTCCCCGTCTGGAGATCCGAATGGGGGACTATTTTACCTCCGGAATATTTTATCCAAGAGGATGCCATCATCATTTAACCATACAGTAAAGCTGCATGCCCTTGGGAAAAATTACGGCTGTAGTTTCCCCTTGCTTTCAGCCGTTCGCAGTACCAACACGGCAAGGCCATTTTGGTTAGTGTTACAAGGCCAGATCAGTCAATCATCTAGACTGTTGCCCCTGCAACTACTGAAAAGGCTGCTGCCCCTCTTCAGGAACCACATGTTTGTCTGGCCTCTCAATAGATACCCCTCCGTTGTGGTTGCACCTACAGTACGGCCATCTGTATCGCTGAGGCACGCAAGCCTCCCCACCAACGTCCATGGTTCATGGGGGTAGGTAGTCTGCCACAATGTTATCCGTTCCCCTTAAGTAGCAGATGTCCATAGTAAATTGAGACATATATAGTCCAAGTATCTGAACTGTCTTGGAGTAGCTCATGTTGATGGATGTCGAACTGCATCCATGATCGGTTTATGGTCTGTGAAAATCACAATTGCTCGCCTGTCAATATCTTCATTGAAATTGTGGATGGCTTTGTAGAGCGTTAAAAGTTCTCGGTCAAATCTGGAATACTACATATGGGCTTTTGAGAGATTTTTGAAAGAAAACAAGAGCATTTGCAGCTGCTCGTCGATGGTTTGTTGGAGTACTGCCGCCAGCTGCAGTGGCTCGGTTCTAGGAGCTTCAGTCCAGAACCGCTCGAATTCTAAGGTCGCAGGTTCGATTCCTGCCTCGGGCATGGAAGTGTGTGATGTCCTTAGGTTGGTTAGGTTTAAGTATTTCTAAGTTCTAAGGGACTGATGACCTCAGATCTTAAGTCACATAGTGCTCAAAGCCATTTGATCCATTTGGAATGCTGCCCCTATTGTTACCTTGCTGGCATCGGTAGTGACTGTAAGAAGATCGCATGACCTTGGATGGGCTAAAGCCACCGCTAAAAACTGAAAATGTAAAAGCCACTTGCTCGACTTCAGTCCATGTGATCTGGCGATGTCCATGTTTGTTTAGTCCTTTTAATGCATCAGTGAGGAGAGCCTGTATGTCCGCTGCATGTGGGATGCTTCCTCAATAAACGTTTAAGATGCCAAGATATTGCCAAAGATTGTCAAATGTTTGTGATCCTGAAAGATTTTATGCAATGGCCAACAAGATGACCGTTGGACATATTCCTGAAGTGGAGAAGGTGTATCCTAGAAATGTGACTTGTTTCTGTCGAAGCTGTAGTTTGTTCTTGGTGATTTTGATCCCTGCTAGATTGTGGGTAAGGTCTTGAATCGTCGGCAGTGGGTAGAAATCGTGCACAATTCGTGCATTCAATATATGATAATCACTGCATGTGTGGACCGATCCGTCTTTCTGTGGAACCACTTTTATTTGCAAGGCCCTTAGGCTGTCAGATTGTCAAAGCACACCACATGAAATCATTTGATCAACTGCTTCTATTGAAGAGTAGAGTTTTTGAGGTTCTATGTGCCTTGTGTCATACCACAGGTCCCAGTGTAATGACAACTCTATGGACCATTCCATTCCTTTCCATGTGTTGTTGTTGTGGTCTTCAGTCCCGAGACTGGTTTGATGCAGATCTCCATGCTACTCTATCTTGTGCAAGATTCTTCATCTCCCAGTACCTACTGCAACCTACATCCTTCTGAATCTGCTTAGTGTATTCATCTCTTGGTCTCCCCCTACGATTTTTACCCTCCACGCTGCCCTCCAATACTAAATTGGTGATCCCTTGATGCCTCAGAACATGTCCTACCAACCGATCCCTTCTTCTGGTCAAGTTGTGCCATAAACTTCTCTTCTCCCCAACCCTATTCAATACTTCCTCATTAGTTATGTGATCTACCCATCTAATCTTCAGCATTCTTCTGTAGCACCACATTTCGAAAGCTTCTATTCTCTTCTTGTCCAAACTATTTACTGTCCATGTTTCACTTCCATACATGGCTACACTCCATACAAATACTTTCAGAAATGACTTCCTGACACTTAAATCTATACTCGATGTTAACAAATTTCTCTTCTTCAGAAACGTTTTCCTTGCCATTGCCAGTCTACATTATATATCCTCTCTACTTCGACCATCATCAGTTATTTTGCTCCCCAAATAGGAAAACTCCTTTACTACTTTAAGTGTCTCATTTCTTAATCTAATACCCTCAACATCACACGACTTAATTCGACTACATTCCATTATCCTCGTTTTGCTTTTGTTGATGTTCATCTTATATCCTCCCTTCAAGACACCATTCATTCCGTTCAACTGCTCTTCCAAGTCCTTTGCTGTCTCTGACAGAATTACAATGTCATCGGCGAACCTCAAAGTTTTTATTTCTTCTCCATGGATTTTAATACCTACACAGAATTTTTCTTTTGTTACCTTTACTGCTTGCTCAATATACAGATTGAATAACATCGGGGAGAGGCTACAACCCTGTCTCACTCCCTTCCCAACCACTGCTTCCCTTTCATGTCCCTCGACTCTTATAACTGTCATCTGGTTTCTGTACAAATTGTAAATAGCTTTTCGCTCCCTGTATTTTACCCCTGCCACCTTTAGAATTTGAAAGAGAGTATTCCAATCAACATTGTCAAAAGCTTTCTCTAAGTCTACAAATGCTAGAAATGTAGATTTGCCTTTCCTTAATCTTTCTTCTAAGATAAGTCGTAAGGTCAGTATTGCCTCACGTGTTCCAGTATTTCTACGGAATCCAAACTGAACTTCCCCGAGGTCGGTTTCTACTAGTTTTTCCATTCGTCTGCAAATGATTCGTGTTAGTATTTTGCAGCTGTGGCTTATTAAACTGATTGTTCGGTAATTTTCACATCTGTCAACACCTGCTTTCTTTGGGATTGGAATTATTATATTCTTCTTGAAGTCTGAGAGTATTTCGCCTGTTTCATACATCTTGCTCACCAGATGGTAGAGTTTTGTCAGGACTGGCTCTCCCAAGGCCGTCAGTAGTTCCAATGGAATGTTGTCTACTCCAGGGGCCTTGTTTCGACTCAGATCTTTCAGTGCTCTGTCAAATTCTTCACGCAGTATCGTATTTCCCATTTCATCTTCATCTAAATCCTCTTCCATTTCCATAATATTGTCCTTAGGTACATCGCCCTTGTGTAGACCCTCTATATACTCCTTCCACCTTTCTGCTTTCCCTTCTTTGCTTAGAACTGGCTTTCCATCTGAGCTCTTGATGTTCATACAAGTGGTTCTCTTCTCTCCAAAGGTCTCTTTAATTTTCCTGTAGGCAGTATCTATCTTACCCCTAGTGAGATAAGCCTCTACATCCTTACATTTGTCCTCTAGTCATCCCTGCTTAGCCATTTTGCACTTCCTGTCGATCTCATTTTTGAGACATTTGTATTCCTTTCTGCCTGCTTCATTTACTGCATTTTTATGTTTTCTCCTTTCATCAACTACATTCAATATTTCTTCTGTTACCCAAGGATTTATACTAGCCCTCGTCTTTTTACCTACTTGATCCTCTGCTGCCTTCACCACTTCATCCCTCAAAGCTACCCATTCTTCTTGTACTGTATTTCTTTCCCCCATTCCTGTCAATTGTTCCCTTATGCTCTCCCTGAAACTCTGTACAACCTCTGGTTCTTTCAGTTTATCCAGGTCCCATCTCCTTAAATTCCCACCTTTTTGCAGTTTCTTCAGTTTTAATCTACAGTTCATAACCAATAGATTGTGGTCAGAGTCCACATCTGCCCCTGGAAATGTCTTACAATTTAAAACCTGGTTTGTAAATCTCTGTCTTACCATTATATAATCTATCTGATACCTTTTAGTATCTCCAGGGTTCTTCCATGTATACAACCTTCTATCATGATTCTTAAACCAAGTGTTAGCTATGATTAAGTTGTGCTCTATGCAAAATTCTACCAGGCGGCTTCCTCTTTCATTTCTTAGCCCCAATCCATATTCACCTACTACGTTTCCTTCTCTCCCTTTTCCTACACTCGAATCCAGTCACCCATGACTATTAAATTTTCGTCTCCTTTCACTATCTGAATAATTTCTTTTATTTCATCATACATTTCTTCAATTTCTTCGTCATCTACAGAGCTAGTTGGCATATAAACTTGTACTACTGTAGTAGGTGTGGGCTTCGTATCTACACTCCTGGAAATGGAAAAAAGAACACATTGACACCGGTGTGTCAGACCCACCATACTTGCTCCGGACACTGCGAGAGGGCTGTACAACCAATGATCACACGCACGGCACAGCGGACACACCAGGAACCGCGGTGTTGGCCGTCGAATGGCGCTAGCTGCGCAGCATTTGTGCACCGCCGCCGTCAGTGTCAGCCAGTTTGCCGTGGCATACGGAGCTCCATCGCAGTCTTTAACACTGGTAGCATGCCGCGACAGCGTGGACGTGAACCGTATGTGCAGTTGACGGACTTTGAGCGAGGGCGTATAGTGGGCATGCGGGAGGCCGGGTGGACGTACCGCCGAATTGCTCAACACGTGGGGCGTGAGGTCTCCACAGTACATCGATGTTGTCGCCAGTGGTCGGCGGAAGGTGCACGTGCCCGTCGACCTGGGACCGGACCGCAGCGACGCACGGATGCACGCCGAGACCGTAGGATCCTACGCAGTGCTGTAGGGGACCGCACCGCCACTTCCCAGCAAATTAGGGACACTGTTGCTCCTGGGGTATCGGCGAGGACCATTCGCAACCGTCTCCATGAAGCTGGGCTACGGTCCCGCACACCGATAGGCCGTCTTCCGCTCACGCCCCAACATCGTGCAGCCCGCCTCCAGTGGTGTCGCGACAGGCGTGAATGGAGGGACGAATGGAGACGTGTCGTCTTCAGCGATGAGAGTCGCTTCTGCCTTGGTGCCAATGATGGTCGTATGCGTGTTTGGCGCCGTGCAGGTGAGCGCCACAATCAGGACTGCATACGACCGAGGCACACAGGGCCAACACCCGGCATCATGGTGTGGGGAGCGATCTCCTACACTGGCCGTACACCACTGGTGATCGTCGAGGGGACACTGAATAGTGCACGGTACATCCAAACCGTCATCGAACCCATCGTTCTACCATTCCTAGACCGGCAAGGGAACTTGCTGTTCCAACAGGACAATGCACGTCCGCATGTATCCCGTGCCACCCAACGTGGTCTAGAATGTGTAAGTCAACTACCCTGGCCAGCAAGTTCTCCGGATGTGTCCCCCATTGAGCATGTTTGGGACTGGATGAAGCGTCGTCTCACGCGGTCTGCACGTCCAGCACGGACGCTGGTCCAACTGAGGCGCCAGGTGGAAATGGCATGGCAAGCCGTTCCACAGGACTACATCCAGCATCTCTACGATCGTCTCCATGGGAGAATAGCAGCCTGCATTGCTGCGAAAGGTGGATATACACTGTACTAGTGCCGACATTGTGCATGCTCTGTTGCCTGTGTCTATGTGCCTGTGGTTCTGTCAGTGTGATCATGTGATGTATCTGACCCCAGGAATGTGTCAATAAAGTTTCCCCTTCCTGGGACAATGAATTCACGGTGTTCTTATTTCAATTTCCGGGAACGTGTCTTGGCCACAATAATGCGTTCACTATGCTGTTTGTAGTAGCTTACCCGCATTCCTATTTTCCTATTCATTATTAAAGCTACTCCTGCATTACCCCTATTTGACTTGGTGTTTATAACCCTGTAGTCACCTGACCAGAAGTCTTGTTCCTCCTGCCACCGAACTTCACTAATTCCCACTATATCTAACTTTAACCTATCCATTTCCCTTTATAAATTTTCTAACCTACCTGCCCGATTAAGGGATCTGACATTCGACTCTCCGATCCGTAGAACGCCAGTTTTGTTTCTCCTTCCTTTCCATATAGCACACGAATACTCTGTTGAGGGACACCAGTGCAGGCTGTGGTTGCATGCGGGGCATAGTGCAAAGCACGTACCTGTGTCGACTTGTCTGCCCAGTTTGGCTATGGGAGTGGTTCTGGTGTGGCCGACGAGGAAACTGTGGATCCCATAGATTGACGTGTGCGTTACTGTTCTAATGCCTCGATTGTGGTGCAGGTCATGTTGAGCTCCTGTGTAAGTGACTGAAATTGTTGGCGCAATGAGCGGTTTTCTTCATGTGAACACAGGAGCTGTAAATTGTTTGTAGTCAGCTAGCATCAGTGGTACATTCTGAAGTTGTAGTATCAGTATCTGAGGTCCTGAAGATGGTGTGTGTGTTGTTGTGATACAGTGCAGATCTTTGCAAGTCAGGGGAAAGTCTGAAGAGTTGCAAGAAGTCCTCCCTGAGAACTTGTTGCATGACATCAGCTATGTAGAAAGTTCACGCACGTTGTACTCCATCAGCGAAAGTCGCTGTTCCGGTTGCATTGCCACATACCCATATCGTGACGTCACTGGTGTCCAGGCAGTGCAGAAGTGATGAGGTGGATCACACTGAGGCAAGGTGCTGGAGGAGTAAACTGACATCGGACCCTGCGCAAGTCAGGAAGCAGAGTTGTCTGTGATGTCTGTGACGAAACTACGCCCACTTGCCGTCAGGGTGATGGTGACCAGAAGGCGATTTATTGTAGCGTGGCGAGCTAGTGCACTTAGTCCTGCCGGCCAGCAGCGTTTCGTTGCTGGAGCAGAGATCAGTATTTTTGTGCCTTATCACCAAATGTATGGTGATACCAGTTGGCGTTGTCCGATTTGGCCATGATTGTGACGGCTGAATGCCGATAGTGCTGGGGTGGTTCAGACGTCATGTTGTAGTGAGATGTGGTGCACCAATGTTGCAGTATGGCGTGTTGTTGTTGGGTGGTCCATCGTCGTGGCGGTTGTCCTGACCATGAGGGCATATATTCTGTCGGCCAGTGGCAGACTGTCTTCCATCAGTTCCTGCTCACGGACTGTCAGTGTTGTCTGGATTGCAGTCAACATCTTTGCATGCCAGATAGTCCACAACATGCGATCGTTGATGACCACTATGTCTGTCAACGGCCGTATGCGTCGCCACAGCTGTGACGGAATGCCGTCGTCAAGTCACGCCTCCTATAGCTTTAGATGTAGTTGTTGTTCCAGTGGGCGTGAAAATCTTCTCAGAATCGCTCGTTTCTCCATCTCACATTCGTTGGAGGGTGGTGGTCACAGGATGACATCACTAGCTAGTTTGGCATGCCCGTCTAAGTGACATAGCACAGCAATGATATTTTCTGAATCGCCCATAATGTCTCTGTGTGCAAAAAGCATTCAGCTGCCTTGTTAATAAAGTGACTGGGGGCAGGATGTATGTGTATATACTGTTAATTTAATGCATGACTTTATTATTATTATATCTGAGTGTTACCTGAAAGTGGATTATTGTTTTGTTGATCTCGAGGCCTGTGGGAGGTTGTTGCTTATTTATTGTAGTGTACTGTTTGACTTTGCTTAGGAGCTATTTATTTTCAATTGAATACTTATTGTTGCCAGTCTAAGTATGATAAAAACAGGGCGTGTAGTGTGAGAAGCCTGAAAACTTTAAAAATTATTATGCTTATAGTGACTTAACGAGAGTGCAAAGAACTCCACAAGATAATAATTAATTCCTAATACACTTAAAGACCAGCTCTTATGCTGTATGGATTCATTTTGCTTTATTTAATGTCACATTGTTGATCTTCTGTAAGTGTGATTGAATCGATAACATAAAATTGTGTACTCTTTTCTTCGTCAAACCTTTGATGTCGTGATTTGATTCTATGCAAAGTAGTGTATCTGTAATTTAAAGTTCTTTGTCCCATTTGGAGGGAACAGAACTTATTGTAAGTAATTGTAATTTTGTGTGAATAATTTTTTGTAGAAGTGTCAATATGTGAAAATGTTCTGTTTTATTTAATGTATTTGTTTGCTGTTATGTAAATTGCTGATCCTCACTTAGGGCTCTTAGTTATTCTGTATGTAAAAGGTGTAGTGGTTCCCCTCGGGAACGGAAATGTGCAGAGCGCGCAAATTGTGGTTGGCATAGGTGGAAAAGGTGGAACTGATAGTCAGTCGGAGATGAGCCAGCAGTCGGAGACGAGCCACCAGTCTGTGCACTGTCTTTGTAAAGGTGCACATCGTGCTGATTCAGAGAGAGGCTTTTCCTGCTTCTTTCCAATGCCTCGGATGGGTGGATAAATGGCTGGAACTATTCTGGAATTTGTATGAATCATCGCCATGAAGATACGATAAAGTCCGGCAATTCTACCTGCAATTCCACCTACCAACATGCAGTTGCCACCACATTGCGCAATCACTGTAACGTAATACTATATTGATGTACAGTGAAGGATCAGCCTAATGGATTTGTTAGTGTGCTGAAATATAAGGTAATTCATATCGGAATTTATTTACCTACCTTGATTTTACTCCTCATCATAACACCTCTCAGGGTCCTCTCCGTTTGAAGTAAAGTGATTACTGAGTGTCCTTACTGAAAGTACATTGAAGCCTAGAGCTCTGTTAAATAATGCCTCTTGAACTTATTAAAGAGAAAGTTAAAGTCAATGATAATTGCTGAAAACAATTTTCTTAGTAAAACTGATTATCAAAGTTCTGTTGCTAACGGTAAAATTAAAAGTCCTTAAGTAAAGTAAATGAACACATTGTTGCCTGTAGTAAATTCTAAAAGGAGAGTCAGTTTCTTGCAATTTTGTCAACATTGTGTTTCGTTGTAGTAAAATTGAGAAAGTTGCAGTTGTGAAACGTTACATTCTCATGTATGTCAAGTGTTTGTCTCTCTTGTGCGCATATTAACAGTATAAAGACCACTCAGTTTGTGTAAACCCTGAAAGTGATAGTGTTTTTCGGTACCTGTTATAATTTTGGAAATAGTTCCTGCTGCTCTAACTGTTAACTTCAATCTTAAAACATTTGTGTGTCAGAGTTCATTGCACTCGCGTGTTACTAAGTCTAGGTTGTGTCTGTTGTGTTGTCCATTATAGTTACTTATACCTACTTTCATAAACGAGAATGTTAATCTTTCTCTTGCCTAATTAGGCTGGCGACCGTTTCCCTTATTCTAGGAAGAGTATAGCTAGGCAAAATTTTGTTTGTCACTATTCCAATATTAACGTAATTCTGACTTTCATTTCCGATAAGCCACTTCCATTAGGAACAATACGGTCAACTTAACAAAATTCCTCTCAGAGGGTAACACTGCTCTGTTGCTTTGTGCCATAGTTACTTTTACAAAACTGTTTTATGTTACAACCTGCTTCTGGCATTGAGGTTATGGTACAGTAGTTAGCAGACGGGGAGTGTTATACGTGGCGCCGCGTGACAGGACGTTGTTCATTTTGCACCTACAGTCGGAAAAAATTATAAGTAGTTAGCATTTTACACACATAGAGTGAACATAAAACGTCCAGCGGCACGAACCTGTACATTAGTTGACAGAACTAGTAGTGAAAGTTCAGTTTAAATTATTAATAAAAGGTATCAGTACTTAATAATAGCTAAAATGGACAAGAGACTAGAAATAAATTCAGACACGCGAGAGCAAAATGCAACCGAGAGCAGTTCAGGCAGCACACCAACAGATGGCATGACGCGCGAGTTAAATTATGTACGTTATCACGCAGACGTTAATAAACAGATCGAAGCTATGTGTGTAGCGCGTACTAAGCAAGACAATGTAGGCGATGTTATCAAAGACAGTGGCTATGCTGATGAATCAAGGGATATGTTTGAATCACCAAAACCAGAAAGGGGTGTAGGATCTGAACACGAAAACGCAGTAGAATCTAAAAGTGAAAAGACACCAGATGTAACTGATTTGTTAAAAATGTTGTCTGCACAAATTGCAGCACTGGGGCAACAAAATGTAGAACAAAGACAGCTAATTGCAGCACAGGGGCAACAAAACGCTGCGCAATTTGCAACGCAAAATGACAATATTAAGGCGCAAAACGCAGCACTAGGTAGTGATATTAGTAAACAAATGCAAGAGCAGGGCAAGAATCTTAGTAAACAGATTGAGAAGGTTGATGTAAAAGTAGACATTGTGAGTAAAGAAATTAAAAACCTCAAAAGCGAAATTACTGTCATCAATGGCAATATTGCCAACATACAGGGACAAATTGATGACATTAACGAAAGATTTGACTCTGAAGTAATTAAAATTCAAGATCAAATTGAACCCTTAGTCTGTACTAAGGTTGACGAAAAGGTATTCGGTATTAAATCCGAAATACAAACCGAATGTAACGCGGAATTTGCACAGATTAAACAATCTGTAACAGAAACAAGCAGAGCTGTAACCAAACAGATTCTTACTTGCGAAAAGAAGTGTGAACATAACACTTCACAAATCCAAGGCAAAATGTATGACTTGGAAAGAAAAATACAATCAGTACCTACACATTTTACTGAAAAAATTCCCTTCAGTAAAATATTAGAGAGCGAGGAAAAATTCGACCCAGCAAAGAGACATAACGGATGGCACCCCCTAGACTTTGTAAAGAACTGCGAAAGAAATTTTCCTGAATATTTAACTGATCAGGAAAAAATTAATGTTGTAATCAGTGCATTAACGGGAGAAGCAAAAAGGTGGGGGTTGAATCTGGATACAAACCAGATGTCTTTTGAAAATTTTAAGCAAAAGTTTATTGACGAGTACTGGTCAGAACAAAAACAAGACCAGTTGTGGCGTGAGTTTTTAATGGCCAGGTTGTATGACATCAGGGGTAGGCAAACCATGAAAGAATTCTGCGAATCATGGTATAGAAAACTGATACATTTGAAGGCTAGAAGAACTGAAGCTGAGATCGTTTGGGTTCTTTGGCAGAAACTGCCTGAGGATTCGAAACGATATGTTGGGAGTACACACAGTAGTTTTTCTGCGTTCTTGGAAAGGGTAGAGGATGAAGATCACTGGCGAAGAAATCGCGAATCTCGTCCGCACAATAACAACAACTATTTGCGAGAAAGTAATGACCAAGCTGAACGACAGGAACACGATAGATTTCGTGTAAACGCGATTCAAAGAGGTCGTGCGAGAGGCAGGGGAAATTATACGACGCGCGGCAGAGGATACATAGCACGTAATTCTCAAACTAGAAACGAAATGGAAAACTAAAAACCGCGTGTGTTGCGGGCCGGATTCACGCGGAAACCGGTTTTGGGCCCAAAGAAAAGATGCCAAATATTAGATTCGAGAAGGAAAGACGTGAACTACGGGGCAGGAAGGTTAAGGGCGCGCCTATAGCAGACGGGTGCGGAGTGATACATAGTGGCGTTCCCAGTGCGAAGTCACGTGACCGTTCGTGCTCGGGCCAGCCGTTGCCGAAGCAGTGTACATTGCACTTGGCAGCAGACACAAATGGCAGACGTCAGAACAAGATGGCTGCCGTAGAGAGAGACAGAAGAGGCGGAATCGGACATTTCCGATGGCCGGTTTCAGTAGTAAATGAATGTAGAAATGAAAATAAAGTTAATATGTCATATGATAAAGATAACTCGGTATCGGAATCGTGCGGAAAGACTTTATTAAAAAATAAAAGGGAGCCAGAAAAGGCGAGTGAAAAGGGAAATATTGGCACTGTTAATGATGTGTATGAGGTAAAAGACGTAGATGTGGGGGAGGTTGTGATGAATAAAGAGGAAAGGGAGGTAGAATATGCCACGCAAAAGACGTGTGCACAATTAATAATAGATAAAAAAGAGGTAGAGGAGGACGTTAGTAATCATGACATTATAAGCAGTGCAGACGAAATTGTTGTTAATGGAAAGGTGTTCTGTGATTATAATGCAGAAGAGTCTAGTAGGAATTTCGCACGATTACCTGAAAATGATAGCATGGAAGAAAATGAAATGAAAGTTATCGAAGTATGTGACGATTATACTAAGTATGAAGTTAAGGCTGAAATCGTTCAAAGTGATATAACAGAAGTGCCTGACTGTCCAAACGATGTGCATTGTGTAGAAAATGAGTCGGAAGACGAAGTGACTGAAACATCTAGTGATAATCTGCCTCACTGTCTAAAAGTTGCTTTCCTGCTCGAATCTGATAACGAAATAGAACCTAGTGATAGCTCAGACGAAGGAGAGACGACAGATTCAGATACAGATGAGTTTTCGGAGGTCGACAAACATAATTATACCTTCACAGAAAGAGGTTACGAAAAAATTAACGACATCTTTTCGAAACAAAATCCGGAATGTGTAACTGAAACAAAACCGAAAGAGCCGCCGGATGATACTATATTAGGGCGGGCTTTACTAAATGAAATGACAGAAATAGATTTACAGAAACCTAAAGAATGTTCAGAGATAAATATAGTAGACCATGAACTGTTAAAGATCTGTAAAGATGTAGAGGTGCACAAACCCAAAAAGCCACCTGACATACAACTGAAATCAGTAGGTAATATTTCCTGGAAAGACATAATGGTTGAGCAGGATTTATTATGGGAAGAACAGGAGGAAAAGGAACAGAAAATTATTAAACAAACTATAATATCTGTAAATGTTTGTAACACTGAACTGCAAGTACTTTTAGACACAGGATCCCAAATCAGTGCCATATCAGAATCTTTCTTCGATCATATTTCATGTAAACCAGGGTTAGTAATAATGTCTGTTAGTGGAGTGAAAATTATAGGAGCTACTGGTAGATCCAGCAAGCCCATTCAAAAACAAGTATTGATGGACTTTGAAATAGGAAGCCAAAAATTTGAACATGATTTTTTAGTGGTCCCTGAACTAAGTGCTGAAATGATTCTAGGTATTGATTGGCTAGACAAGGAAAAAGTAATTTTAGATTGTGGTAATGGAACTGTTAAGATTAATAGGGAAACCGAGACAATAGAAATTAAGTTTGAGGGTGACAACCAGGTCCAAGCTGTGAATGTAGAACCCATTTTATTAAAAATAGAATCTGAAAATGATGGTTTATCCCAACTATATGAAATATACCATGTGAGAGGTTTATTGCAGGATGATCAAAAAACTGACAGTTTTAGGGAAATTGTTGATGTTATCCAAGAAATATCATGTAAACAGAAAGATGATTTATTTAATATCTTGAATAGTAATAAGAAAGTGTTCTCTGATAAACCGGGTGTTGTAAATAATTTTGAATACCGTATGGATATCCTGGAACATGAACCATTCTTTGTCAGACCATATCCAATACCTATAGCTAAGAAAGAGGCAGTACAAGCTGAAATTGATAAAATGTTGGAATGGGGGGTAATAGAAAGAAGCAATAGTGAATACAATAGTCCACTTATTATAGTCAACAAAAAGGATGGAGGTGTAAGAGTAGTCATCGATGCACGGACATTGAATAAAATTGTCAGGAGAGAAGTAGATAGGCCTGAAAATTTAGATGATTTATTACAAAAGTTTCATAATGTGAAATATCTAACCAGTTTAGACCTTACTGCTGGCTATTGGCAGATCCCATTACACAAAGATTCTAGGAAATATACAGCTTTTTTGTTTGCAGGAAAATGTTACCAATACAAAGTTGTACCATTTGGTTTGAATACTTCTGTTTCTGTTTTCATTAGGGCTTTGGATTCTGTATTAGGAAAAGAACTTTGTGCCAGATTGACTGTATATGTGGATGACCTATTGATTGCTACTGATAACTGGGAAGAACATTGCGACCTGTTAAACAAAACCCTTATTGCTCTTCAAGCAGGGGGCATGACGTTAAAGTTAAAAAAGTGTGAATTTGTGAGACAAGAAATTAAGTTTTTAGGACACATAATAACCACATCTGGGATTAGCAAGGACCCAGAAAAGCTTAATGCTATTGAAAAGTGCCCTCCTCCAAAGAACAGGAAACAGTTGAAAGCATTTTTAGGTCTTTGTGGGTTTTACCGCAAATTTGTGAAAGGGCAAGCTTTTAACAGCCCACATTTGAATAGCTTGTTAAAGAAAAATAGTGTATATATTTGGACATCTGAATGTCAGGAAGATTTTGAAAATTTGAAAACTGAGTTAGTAAGGGAAAACATTTTGCATCATCCAGTTTTAAGTGAGCCATTCCACATGATTACAGATAGTAGTGCTTATGGTATTGGTGTTGAAATATTTCAAGAAAACACAGAATCTGGGGAAACTGAACATAATACCATTGCTTTTGCTAGTAGAACATTAACTAAATATGAGAAAAACTATACTATTTCAGAGAAGGAGGCTTTAGCAATCATTTGGGGATTAAAGAAATTTAGGAATTATTTATGGGGACATAAAACTATAATTCATACAGACCACAAGGCATTAACCTTTTTAAAAAACTGTAGACTGTTTACCGGCAGGTTGAGTCGATGGGCCCTGTACTTACAACAATTTGATTATGAGATATTATACATTAAAGGTAGTGACAATTATGTAGCTGATGCTTTATCACGGTTGCCTGAGGGTATGAACAACTTACCAAGGGAATATAATGAAGACGGCAAATTCCATGTAAGATATATTAAGGAGGTTCCAGGTAGGAAAAGAATTGAGCAAATTTGTAAAAGTATGAGGTTCCACCAGAATGAGGGTGAAACTTGGAAATCAGTGAAAGTTAATTTTAGTAACCCGAATTACCCACAAATCTGTAGATTTTACAAGATATTTAATGGAATTTTATACAGGAGAAAGAATACCAGCACTGAAGAATGGAAGGTGTGTTGGCCTAGGCAATTTGAGACTGAAGTAATTGATTATTTTCATCTTGCCTTAGGGCATTGTGGTCCCAAGAAGTGTATCGAAAAATTAACTGATGTGGTTGTGATTAATGTAGGTGCTACTAAGAAAATTACTGAGAGAATAAGATCTTGTGATGTATGTCAGAGGGCAAAAGTAACAAATAAAATAAATCAAGGTTTCATGCAGAATACAGTACCAGAGGACACATTAGAATTATTGTCAGTGGATTTGTATGGTCCTTTACCTAAAACCTCAGGTAACTGGTCTTACATTGTTGTAGTGTTGGAAGTGTTCTCCAAATTTATTAAATTATATCCAGTCAGGAAAGCCACTGCTAAAGCAGTCTTTAGCAAGATGACTGAGTATTTTAACACCATTGGTAAACCTAAAGCAGTTTTGTCTGATAATGGACCACAGTTTAACTCAAAAATCTGGAAGGAAGGTATGAAGCAACATGGTGTTCAAGTTAAATATATTTCAGCTTACCACCCGGCTAGTAACCCTGTCGAAAGATATATGCGTGAATTAGGAAGGTTAGGTAGAACCTACTGTCACCATAACCATAAGGCTTGGGGCAGATTTGTAAATGACTTTGAAAAGACCATGAACACCTTATACCATGAAACCACAGGTTTTACCCCTGAAGAAATTCTGTTGGACCATAAAAGTAAAAGTGTTATTGAAGAGATCTTGCAATTCCCCCCTATTGTAGGAATTAACCTGCATGAGAAAAAAAGAGTTGGTTAAGAAAAGAATGAAAGAGAAAGCGGCCGCTAGATCTAAAAGGCATGACAATAACCTCAAAACAACTAAATTTAAACTTGGAGATTATGTTTTAGTGAAGACCCATGAAAAATCTAGTGAAATTAATAATGAAATTTCTAAATTCAAATACATTTACAATGGGCCTTTTGAAGTGCAAGGAACTCCACATGCAAATGCTTATTTTCTTGTGTACCCTAGGTCAAGGAAGCCTTTGGGAGTTAGAAATATAGTTGACCTGAAAAAGTATGTCCACAGAAACCAATGATGAATGAAATGTACAACCCTCAGGGGGCAATGCACTCTTTGCATTGTCAAGTGCCTGACGAGCACCAGGGACCCGAGTCGTTGCTAGCACTACTTCCATTTCTTTTCGTGCTGCCAACCTTCCTCTTCATCATTCAGAACTTTTACTATCTTCTTTCCTTCTTCTCTATCAGAGTTTATTGAATAGTGTGGAAATAATGTAGAATACTGTGGGTACACTAGAAAATGACTAAGAATAATGAAAGTATAGTGGGTATTGTAAAAGAGAAAATGTAATGGAAAAGTAAAGGGACGAATAGATGAGAAAAGGTAAGACTACTGAAAACAAGGTAAATTAATATTATAATATAATTAAATGTGAATGTTTTTGAAAAAGAAAGGGGCAAATATGGTATTGAAAAACTGTATATGTGTTTAAAACTGAGGAGATGAACCTGACTAAGGTATGGGAAATAAGTGTGTGAGGTATGTGTCTAGTGCCAGCAAAAGAGTTGGCAGAAATCACTTGCAATAGGATATGAAATTATTGTCCTGATCTTGATGTATGTAATGACCTAACTGTGTGTGGAAAAGCAATGATAAAGAAGTAGTAAGAAATACTTTATCCTAACTTGATCCTGAATATGACATTTAATTTTTTTCTCGATTAATGTATATGTTACCTGATTGTGTCATTTGAAAAGAAATGGTTTTGTTACCAGTGTCTAATTGCTGTTTCAAAGTTGCAGGTTTTATGTTTTATACCATTAATGCAAATTTTACCAAAGATGTGACATAATGATGAAAAACTTAAAGATGATGACAAAAACTGCTCAAAAATGTGTTGATGGGCAGCAAAACATGACAAAAGAATAAGAATGCTGTGGTCCTGAAATTGAGGACTATGTGAACAGTAGCCAAAGGACTTGCCATTGTGGGGCAAGGAGCTGATAAGTGGTCATGAACTGCCAAACCTAGAGGATGGGGCAGTGAATTAATTTAAAAATGTGTTTTTTTTTAGTGTGTTCTTAATCTAAATTGTGTTTTGTGTCTAAAGGTTATAGGTAAAGACTGCCAAACCAATAATGGGCAGAATGTGTAACATGGACTGCTAGTGCTGAGGCAAGCAGTGAACTAAGTTAGGTTTTTTGAGCAATATGTTATAAACTGACTATTCTTATTGAAGTCAGTGAAAAGTTATTATAAAATATATATGCAACTTATTTAAATGGATGTAGATGTTTTTGAGACTAAGTTTTCTTGAATAAATTAAAGTTTTGGACTGCCTTGTTTTAAAACACAGCAGTGATGATTAAAGATAGGCTCTGAATATGTTAGTGTGTTTATGTGTAACAAATATTTTGGACTGCTATTAATGAAGAGCAGCGTTAAAGTTAATTAATTTGAAAAAAAACTTGCAAAGTTACTTTGGTATTTAAGGAGTCAGTTGGAAAAGGTTTCCATAGCTGTTTGTGTAAAATTTTGTACATATGTGGATGCAAACTAATATTTTCCATATTTCATTAATTGCTGAACCTTGTAAAATGTATTGTGATCATTAATATGCTTGTGTGTCTGTGAAATTTTACATTTATTTAAAATTATTGAGAGACAAACTTCTGTTTTGCTAACTTAGAATGTCCTGTGCTATTGTATATGTGTATTTTCTTTATTTTATTTGAAGGCTATACCATATTCTACTAATATGCAGATTAATTTTGTACTGATTGCCTATTAATTGAACTGTGTGTGTATGAAAAGAACATGCTTGAAGATATCTTGTGTAATGGTGCAAAATTAGTTTCCTTAAACCAGTGTGAAATTGAAAATTGCTTTAGATGTTTTACTTTGAAAATATTTTGGAAGAAATACATGCAATTTCATAGTGTATATACTGTATATTTGTAATGTGTGTGTGTGTTTTTTTTCTTCCAACTGAAGTTGGATGGAATAATTTTTTTTTGCAGCCAGCACCACTTAGGTGTTATGGATGTTTCCTTGAAGTATCCCTGACAGGAAACTTCAACGAAACATGGGGCATGTGTAACACCACAGCTCTTATGCTGTATGGATTCATTTTGCTTTATTTAATGTCACATTGTTGATCTTCTGTAAGTGTGATTGAATCGATAACATAAAATTGTGTACTCTTTTCTTCGTCAAACCTTTGATGTCGTGATTTGATTCTATGCAAAGTAGTGTATCTGTAATTTAAAGTTCTTTGTCCCATTTGGAGGGAACAGAACTTATTGTAAGTAATTGTAATTTTGTGTGAATAATTTTTTGTAGAAGTGTCAATATGTGAAAATGTTCTGTTTTATTTAATGTATTTGTTTGCTGTTATGTAAATTGCTGATCCTCACTTAGGGCTCTTAGTTATTCTGTATGTAAAAGGTGTAGTGGTTCCCCTCGGGAACGGAAATGTGCAGAGCGCGCAAATTGTGGTTGGCATAGGTGGAAAAGGTGGAACTGATAGTCAGTCGGAGATGAGCCAGCAGTCGGAGACGAGCCACCAGTCTGTGCACTGTCTTTGTAAAGGTGCACATCGTGCTGATTCAGAGAGAGGCTTTTCCTGCTTCTTTCCAATGCCTCGGATGGGTGGATAAATGGCTGGAACTATTCTGGAATTTGTATGAATCATCGCCATGAAGATACGATAAAGTCCGGCAATTCTACCTGCAATTCCACCTACCAACATGCAGTTGCCACCACATTGCGCAATCACTGTAACGTAATACTATATTGATGTACAGTGAAGGATCAGCCTAATGGATTTGTTAGTGTGCTGAAATATAAGGTAATTCATATCGGAGTTTATTTACCTACCTTGATTTTACTCCTCATCATAACACCTCTCAGGGTCCTCTCCGTTTGAAGTAAAGTGATTACTGAGTGTCCTTACTGAAAGTACATTGAAGCCTAGAGCTCTGTTAAATAATGCCTCTTGAACTTATTAAAGAGAAAGTTAAAGTCAATGATAATTGCTGAAAACAATTTTCTTAGTAAAACTGATTATCAAAGTTCTGTTGCTAACGGTAAAATTAAAAGTCCTTAAGTAAAGTAAATGAACACATTGTTGCCTGTAGTAAATTCTAAAAGGAGAGTCAGTTTCTTGCAATTTTGTCAACATTGTGTTTCGTTGTAGTAAAATTGAGAAAGTTGCAGTTGTGAAACGTTACATTCTCATGTATGTCAAGTGTTTGTCTCTCTTGTGCGCATATTAACAGTATAAAGACCACTCAGTTTGTGTAAACCCTGAAAGTGATAGTGTTTTTCGGTACCTGTTATAATTTTGGAAATAGTTCCTGCTGCTCTAACTGTTAACTTCAATCTTAAAACATTTGTGTGTCAGAGTTCATTGCACTCGCGTGTTACTAAGTCTAGGTTGTGTCTGTTGTGTTGTCCATTATAGTTACTTATACCTACTTTCATAAACGAGAATGTTAATCTTTCTCTTGCCTAATTAGGCTGGCGACCGTTTCCCTTATTCTAGGAAGAGTATAGCTAGGCAAAATTTTGTTTGTCACTATTCCAATATTAACGTAATTCTGACTTTCATTTCCGATAAGCCACTTCCATTAGGAACAATACGGTCAACTTAACAAAATTCCTCTCAGAGGGTAACACTGCTCTGTTGCTTTGTGCCATAGTTACTTTTACAAAATTGTTTTATGTTACAACCTGCTTCTGGCATTGAGGTTATGGTACAGTAGTTAGCAGACGGGGAGTGTTATAATAGCATCGAGTTATCCACGTGGAATGGCGTGAGCTTAATGATCAGCATGCTGACAGGCATGGCATGCTGACAGCTTGTGTGCACATTTCATGTTGTGGTGTGCAGTTGCTATGCTTTCTGCCGAATGGCGACTGTGGTGATAAAGGCAACATGGCACTGTGATTGTTTGCCTGTTGCTATTGGTCTGTCTTGATACCGAATGCCTCTGAGGCGAGTCAGTGGAAGCTTGGTGTGGAGTCCTGCCCAGTTGTCGCTTATACGGTGTCTAAAGGATCCTGCGTTCTTGGAATGCTATACAACAATTCAAGCAAATAACATTAATAGTTTTCATTGCAATAAAGAAGATAGATAATACTTAACTTTGAATTTACAATGGTGTCGCAAGTGATGGGCAACATGCAAACAAGTAATGTTCTTTGCCACAGACAGTGTCCATCTAAGCAATTGATATGGACTACTAGTACCTGCAATCGTAGCACTCTCTGCTAGGCCGGGTCTAGTGCTGGGCTAATACCATCCAGTTGAGACTGGCAGGAGTGGCGCTTATATTCTCTTCTTGCAGAGGGCGCTCCTGTCGTGGGGTGGTCCTTGTCAGTGGGCTATTGGCTGACGTCGGTTCACCGCCTCCTCTGCTCTTGCTGTCATCGTCTTCGTGCTGGCACTTGTAGAGGGTGGAACACTTGGGATGCAGGACACTCCGCACGGTTCACTGGTGAAATTATGCCGTTGAAGTCGGCACTAGTGGTAGTATCCGTCGGAAGGAGGCCAGTTGACTATGTGGGGGTAGAAGACCATTGCTGTTGTTGTGTGGTCCGCATTGGCGACATGGTGGTCGGTCGAGGTGCGGTTTCTCACATGAAATTTTCAATACAGTGAGGGAACTGCGTTGGGGTATACATATAGCACTGATGTAGTGTTCGTATTGTCGGACCTATAGAGTAACTATTGTTGCAAGTCGTCAGTATCGAAATACAGGATATACTCGTAATTTGAAGTTAATCAAAATTTTCACTCTTTTCATTTTGTCAGTAGTCACTGTAGCTTCTCACATCCATGGAGATCGCAAAGGTGTATGTCGAATATTCGGAGCGGACGTGGATGCTTATGATCACAGATGCGTTTCACGATTCAAGGTCACCAATGTGATAAGATATCACAGTTCCTACGATACGATAGTGAATTATTACCAATCTCTTAGTACAATACGTAGCATCCGTTTCGTACGAAAGCACAGAGCATACTAACTATGAAATTTCCTGGCCGGACCGAGCCTCCAGAAGAGAGCATATACATCGTCCATCAGCGATATTATTGTTCAGAGTCCCCACGAGTGTTATAGGCACTGGTAAAGAACGATATGTTTTGTGGAGAGAAGAAGGCCTGGCTCCATTTGAGCAGAGTAGAAACTCGCACAAAACAGCCGAAAATGTAACTACTTTCTTGGAAAAGCGTTTCCCAGACCACAAGAACTTTGTAGTTGAGAAAGTAAGCACGAGGTGTTGACTATGAACTAAAGGATAAATTAATGAATCCTTCTGCGTAGCCTAAAAACGTAGTAATAGGGTGGTTTTTATTCTAGGGGAAGCACAGCCCTCCAATTAAATAATTATTCCAGAAGAAAATGCAAACATCCAGAACAAAACTAAACATTCCAACCTCGTATGTGGATCAAGTGAAACAAGATATTTTGTGCATCGCTGAACACTGGCTAGCTGAGCAGAAAGAGGATTATTATAGACAAGTGGAGTAGCTTGAAATAATAAGTGCATGGTATGGCAAAACAGCTACTTCTGGTGGGATATCCGTCTATGCAGACAAAAGTCTTTGTGTCTGGGAAGTTGACCTAAACAAGTTTTGTAATGATCTGGATTTTAGTTGGTTGCCTTAAAACTGTGTGATGTACTCGTAAATATTGCTGTCTTGTCCATGTGCCACGCACCTAGTGGCGACTTTGATAATGTTCTCACCTGAATAGACAGCTGTTTGTGCTACCTAATGCGTTTGAATTCAAAAATTATGTTCTATGATGACTTTAACATCCATTTCGGAGAAGGCAGCACTAACGATAAAACGTTCGAGTACTTGAAGAGTAGCTATGGATTGTAGTATGTGGATAACCATGAGTCGCCGGCCGCGGTGGTTTAGTGGTTCTAGGCACTTCAGTCCGGAACCGCGGGACTGCTACGGTCGCAGGTTCGAATCCTGCCTCGGGCATGGATCTGTGTGATGTCCTTAGGTTAGTTAGGTTTAATTAGTTCTAAGTTCTAGGCGACTGATGACCTCAGAAGTTAAGTCGCATAGTGCTCAGAGCCATTTGAACCATTTTTGATTACCATGAACCAACTACAAACATAAAAAAAAGTTTTGCATCACCACAGTTCCGAGAGTTCCAGAACCTGTACAGAAAATTGGAATATAGATCGATATAAACATCATTTCCGCCAATTTTATTGCTCATGAAAACTACACATTGTATGTTGTACCACCATACAGCGAGACCTTCAGAGGTGGTGCTCCAGATTGCTGTACACACCAGTAACTCTAATACCCAGTAGCACATCCTCTTGCATTGATGCATGCCTGCATTCGTCGTGATATGCTAACCACAAGTTTCTCAAGGCACTGTTGGTCCAGATTGTCCCAATCAACGGAGATTTGGCATAGATCCCTCACAGTGGTTGATGCGTCGCGTTGTCCATAAACAGCCCTTTTCAATCTATTCCAGGCATATTCGATAGGGTTCATGTCTGGAGAACACGCTGGCCACTCTAGTCGAGCAATGTCGTTATCCTGAAGGAAGTCATTCACAAGATGTCCACGATGTGGGCGCGAATTGTCGTCCATGAAGACGAGAGCCGCGCCAATATGCGACAGATATGGTTGCAGAATCGGTCGGAGGATGGCATTCACGTATCGTACAGCCGTTACGGCGCCTTCCGTGACCACCAGCGGCGTACGTCGACCCCACATAATGCCACCCCAAAACAGCAGGGAACCTCCACCTTGCTGCATTCGCTGGACAGTGAGTGTAAGGCGTTAAGATGACCGGGTTGCCTCCAAACACGTCTCCGACGATTGTCTGGTTGAAGGCATACGTGACACTCATCAGTGAAGAGAACATGATGCCAATCCTGAGCGGCCCATTCGACATGTTGTTGGTTCCATCTGTACCGTGCAGCATGGTGTCGGGGTTTCAAAGATGGACCTCGCCATGGACGTCGCGAGCGAAGTTGTGCATTATGCAGCACATTGCGCACAGTTTGAGTCGTAACACGACGTCCTGTGGCTGCACGAAAAGCATTATTCGACATGGCTCCTCCGAGTCATAATCCGTAGGCAGCGGTCATCCACAGCGGTAGTAGACCTTGGGCGGCCTGGGCGAGGTATGTCACCGACAGTTCCTGTCTCTCTGTATCTTCTCCACATCCGAACAGCATCGCTTTGGTTCACTCTGAGACACCTGGACACTTCCCTTGTTGAGAGCGCTTCCTGGCGCAAAATAATAATGCGGAAGCGATCGTACAGCGATATTGACCGTCTAGGCATGGTTAAACCACAGACAACACGGGCTGTGTACCTCCTTCCTGGTGGAATGACTGGAACTGATCGGTTGTCGGACCCCCTGTGTGTAATAGGCGCTGCCCATGCACGGTTGCTTAGATCTTTGGGCAGGCTTAGTAACATCTCTGAACAGTCACACGGACTGTGCCAGTGATACAACATCCACAATCAACGTCTATTTTCAGGAGTTCTGGGAATTGGGGTGATGCAAACCTTTTTTGATATGTGTATTAATAGTAAAAGAAATGAGAAATAACTACGTAAGGCTCTGGAATGAATCTCCTGCTGCCAAAACGAAGAGTAACAGCATGGTTGGTTGGCTGTAATTGCTTTCCTGATGTTTGTTCTTTTTTTTAAACAAAGAGTGTTACCATATTTGCCAGAAATTCAAAGTCGATAGAGGATATCAGAGTGAAATTATAGAAACTGAGCTGCCTTCAATATTGATCTCCTGTGGTAAGTTATTGTCTCCAGTTCTTCTATAAATTGTCACCAACGATGGTGACTGCTATCATTTTGTTCATGTGAACACACACACACACACACACACACACACACACACACACACACACACACACATATATATATATGGATATATTTCGTAAACCACATCAAATACTGACGAATCGATTCCACAGACCGAACGCGAGGAGAGGGGCTAGTGTAATTGTTTAATACAAACCATACAAAAATGCACGGAAGTATGTTTTGAACACAAACCTACGTTTTTTTAAGTGGAACCACGTTAGTTTTGTTAGCACATCTGAACATATAAACAAATTCGTAATCAGTGCCGTTTGTTGCATTGTAAAATGTTATATATATATAGGGTTATTACAAATGATTGAAGCGATTTCACAGCTCTACAATAACTTTATTATCTGAGATATTTTCACAATGCTTTGCACACACATACAAAAACTCAAAAAGTTTTTTTAGGTATTCACAAATGTTCGATATGTGCCCCTTTAGTGATTCGGCAGACATCAAGCCGATAATCAAGTTCCTCCCACACTCGGCGCAGCATGTCCCCATCAATGAGTTCGAAAGCATCGTTGATGCGAGCTCGCAGTTCTGGCACGTTTCTTGGTAGAGGAGGTCTAAACACTGAATCTTTCACATAATCCCACAGAAAGAAATCGCATGGGGTTAAGTCGGGAGAGCGTGGAGGCCATGACATGAATTGCTGATCATGATCTCCACCACGACCGATCCATCGGTTTTCCAATCTCCTGTTTAAGAAATGCGGAACATCATGATAGAAGTGCGGTGAAGCACCATCCTGTTGAAAGATGAAGTCGGCGCTGTCGGTCTCCAGTTGTGGCATGAGGCAATTTTTCAGCATGTCCAGATACACGTGTTCAACCGTTTCTTCGCTCACTGCAGGCCGACCCGTTTATTTCCCCTTACAGAGGCATCCAGAAGCTTTAAACTGCGCATACCATCGCTGAATGGAGTTAGCAGTTGGTGGATCTTTGTTGAACTTCGTCCTGAAGTGTCGTTGCACTGTTATGACTTACTGATGTGAGTGCATTTCAAGCACGACATACGCTTTCTCGGCTCCTGTCGCCATTTTGTCTCACTGCGCTCTCGAGCGCTCTGGCAGCAGAAACCTGAAGTGCGGCTTCAGCCGAACAAAACTTTATGAGTTTTTCTACGTATCTGTAGTGTGTCGTGACCATATGTCAATGAATGGAGCTACAGTGAATTTATGAAATCGCTTCAATCATTTGTAATAGCCCTGTATATATATATATATATATATATATACACACACACACACATACACACACACACACACACACACACACACACACACACACACACACACACACACACACACACATATATATATATATATATATATATATATATATATATATATATTTAAAAAGAAAGATGATGAGACTTACCCAACAAAAGCGCTGGCAGGTCGATAGACACACAAATAAACACAAACATACACACAAAACTCAAGCTTTCGCAACAAACTGTTGCCTCATCAGGAAAGAGGGAAGGAGAGGGAAAGACGAAAGGATATGGGTTTTAAGGGAGAGAGTAAGGAGTCATTCCAATCCCGGGAGCGGAAAGACTTACCTTAGGGGGAAAAAAGGACAGGTATACACTCGCACACACACACATATCCATCCATACATACAAGACACAAGCAGACATTTGGCCTTTACAAATGTCTGCTTGTGTCTTGTATGTATGGATGGATATGTGTGTGTGTGCGAGTGTATACCTGTCCTTTTTTCCCCCTAAGGTAAGTCTTTCCGCTCCCGGGATTGGAATGACTCCTTACTCTCTCCCTTAAAACCCATATCCTTTCGTCTTTCCCTCTCCTTCCCTCTTTCCTGATGAGGCAACAGTTTGTTGCGAAAGCTTGAGTTTTGTGTGTATGTTTGTGTTTATTTGTGTGTCTATCGACCTGCCAGCGCTTTTGTTGGGTAAGTCTCATCATCTTTCTTTTTAAATATATTTTTCCCACGTGGAATGTTTCCCTCTATTATATATATATATATATATATATATATATATATATATATATATAAAATAAAGCAGTACCCACCACATACCGTTACAATTTCCTCATCTCTAGGCATAACATAGTAGACGAAGTGAAAACAATATGACAAACAACTTTGCAGACAATGTGAATACATTACAACAATGTTTTTTTACCATTTTGGACAGAAACAGAGACAAGAAAGAAAGTCAGAAACATATTGCAAAATATTACATGAAACCTGTTTTCAACAGGAACATTTTTTTTTGTGGCACTGTGTACGCAAGTTCCATTTGAGGCTTCACATAAAAAAATCGTAAGTGTAAGGCCATTGTTCCCCCAATGAGCCATGCATCTTGCCCTTGGTGGGGTGCCTTACATGTCACAACGATACAGGTAGCCGAATCGTAGGTACATCCACAATGCAGGGGTATCTGTTGAGAGGCGAGAAAAACATGTGATTCCTGAAGAGCAGAAGCAGCCTTTTCAGTGTACAATTGGCTGGTCCGGCCTTATAACATCAAACCTAGCTGTACAGGTACTGCGAATGGCTGAAAAGTATAGGAATGTACAGCCATAATTCCTTCAGAGGACGAGCAGCTCTACTATATGGCTAAATGATGATTGCATCATCCTGGGTAAAATATTCTGTAGGTAAAAATGTCCCCCATTCGGATCTACGGCAGGAGACTACTTAGGAGGCTACTGTCAGTAAGAGAAACAGAACTGGCATTCTACAGACCAGAGTGTCGAACATTAGATCCGTAATCAGGCAAGTGGGTTAGAAAAATTAGAAATGGAGATGGATAGGCTGAAGTTAGATATAATGGGAATTAGTGAATTTCAGTGGCGAAAGGAATGGGCCAGGTGAATACCAGGTTGTAAATACAAAGGCAAATAGGGATAATGCAGGAATTAGTTTAATAATGTAGAAGGATAAAGGAATATAGTTAAGCTACTACGAACAGCATTGTGAACGCATTATCGTATCCAAGAAAGACACGAAGCTCATACCTACAACAGTAATATACGTTTATTTGCCACTAGCTCTGCAGAGGATGAAGAGATTGAAGAAATGTATGACGAGATAAAAGAAATTATTCAGATAGTTAACAGAGAAGAAGATTTAATTGTGATGGGGGACTGGAATTT
Organism: Schistocerca cancellata; assembly: GCF_023864275.1. Lineage (NCBI taxonomy): Eukaryota > Metazoa > Arthropoda > Insecta > Orthoptera > Acrididae > Schistocerca > Schistocerca cancellata. Next base: position 12,767,243 of record NC_064628.1, on the reverse strand, counting down.
GGTAGTAGGAGAATGAAGAGAAGGAAAAATAGTATGTAAATGTGGACTGGGGGAAAGAAATCAAAGAGGAAGTAGCCTGGAGGAATTTTGCGGAGAGCGTAATTTAATCAACCTTAACGCTTGGTTTAAGAATCATTAAAAAAGGCAATATAATAATAAATGAAAAGCACCAGTTTGCTTTTGTTCTACAATATTATTTTTATTGCTAACCGGTTTTCGGCTTACAAGGCCATCTTCAGGCATTTACTGAGTATTATCACCAAAGACGTTAAATGTTAGCAGACAACATTGGAAGAGAAGCAACACATGTAGAGCGAAGTAGAAACATACAGTGAGTAACATCTTTGCAATGAAATAGTAAAAACTGAACAGTACATAAATAACAATGGAGTTGACAGGAAAACCTTTAGCACAAAATAAGAATAGCATGCCTACATAACAGTTTCTATTGATAAACAAAACTATTGAAATAAGATAAAATTAGTACTAGGCAAGGCTGCATCAAGAGGCATGAAACATGGAGAGTGATACACAACCAATTAAAAAAGAAGAGACAGTTGTCAATGTAAATACAGAATACACGAGGAACTTAAGCCATATCAATACGATAAACAGAAATTAATAAATGCAGGAAAATTGAGGTGTTTGAGGGAACCTATAGTTTGAGAGTGTCGTGGTACTGCATTTTAACATTAACATTATAATCAAAGCAGTGGCTGTATACCAGTTTACATAGCAAATAAAGCAAACTGGTGCTTTTCATTTATTATTATAATGTTGTTCTACCAAAAAGCAAACTGGTGCTTTTCATTTATTATTATAATGTTGTTCTATCAAGAACCGACGGAAGATTCTGTTAATATGAAAAGGCAGTATATGTGAAAGAGAGCTGGAGACATGGTTTAAGAATCATTAAAAAAAGGCAGTATATGTGAAAAAGACCTGCAGACAATGGATGGTTTCAGACTGATTATATAATGGTTAGACAGACACTATAACTACGAATCTGCTTGCAGTGATGTGTTGGGGGGTATGTGTGCTGAGATGGTGGAGGAGACGCTGTGTAATGGGGCCAGTGCGAGCAGTCCTGCTGCTGCAGCCCTGACCTGCTTGCCAGAGGGAGTGTCGCCCGTGGATGCCAGTGCTGGGCTAGTGTGGTGGCAGTGGCGGTGACTTATGATGTGGCGAACTAGCGGCACCCTTGCTGGCGAAGTACGCCGTACCAGACCCCGCCAAGATGTTATAGGCGTCTCTGCTCCAGTATTCGAGCCACACTGTACTGCGGAAATTGTTCCCTTGAGGCAGTCGCTGTAGAAGACAGAAAGAATAACGAACACAATTAAGTGCTACCTTCTAGGCATTGCCTGCTGCTGCTGGTGCAAGGAAAGAAAGATCACTGATTATTTCTAATCATACGAGGTTCGACAATAAAGTAATGAGACTGATTTTCTTTGCAAGATGTGGCAACCGTGCAGACTTGCGTAGGCACAATACCTTTGACCTCGGTCTATAAGCTGCTTTTAATCCAAACGGCACATCGATGCAACTGCTCAGTCGTGAATTGTGCTGTAATAAGTTAACACGTGTTTGTGTCTCTCATCACGGAAATGGAACCACATTATATTGCGCAACAGTATGCCATTTCTTTTCGCGTTAAATTGGGTGAAAATGCGACGATAACTTATGGTAGCATTCAGAAGGCTTTTGGAGAGGAGGTTATGTCAAAAGCTCATGATTTTCATTGGCATAAAATGTTTAATGGGGGCAGAACGAATGCACTGGACGACCATCAATTTCACGGACAGATGTCAACTTGCACACGGTGTGTGAACTCGTACAATCTCATCAAAGATTATCTGTGCAAATGATTGTAGAAGAATTGAACATCAATCGAGAAACGGTTCGTCTAATAATAACTGATGATCTTGGTATGAGAAAGATTCGTGCAGAAATGGTCCCCAAAAATCTCACACCATGTAATGCCAGAAATGCATATCTTCCCATTTCCATTTATTGTACTGTAATTTTTTTCCTTATTTTTGTTATCTGAATATGTGACGTTTCTGTGTCTTTACATATTGTAATTGTTTTACTATTTGTATATATATATATTTATGCATTTATGTCGATGTATAATTGGTTTGTTTCATAAATATTATTTCTATTTTTACGCTTGGTCTTGCCTAGGGAAAACTGTTATCGAACGATAACATCGATAGGTCGTGTGAAGAATCAAAGTGTTTAGAATCTTTGGTAGTGTTAACTCTGGCGCGTGGAGCGCGGGCAGAGTGAGTCTGGCTGGAGTAGCGAGTGGAGCAGGTGTGTTGTGTGAAGCTCCCGCGAGTTGCCGCGCTTTCGGGGTTTGGCAGCATGTAATTGCGCTCGACTCGCGATGATAGTTTCTGACATGGTGTCGCGGACGGGAAGCATTAGCTGCCGCACATCAAGAGCCCGTTTCGCTTGGTGACCGTGTCAAGAAGAAGGCGCGCCAACATCCAGCTTCTGCAACAGCGATGGCCGTTAATGAGTGACTGTCGCCACCTCCTCGATGACGGCTTCAAACCTTCAATCAACCGACAAGGAAGACTGGATGCACGTAAAGTTTTAGAACTGTATGGCAGACCTCAGCTTTTCAAACTGTACCATTTTCGTAACTATAATTACAGCAACTTAGCATGAACATTTGTTGCTCATTGTCCCAATTGCATTACCAAGCAGGGTCCCTTCCTTTTCGAAATGAACCCAAGTGTCGTTGAAATTCAAACGCGAGCATTAAAATAATAATATAGCATTTCACTGCTTTAATTTCAAAGTTCAGTTAAAGTTTTCATAGCTGGCTACAATATTTAGAATACACAAGCACAAATTAAGAGTGCGAGTTTTGTTACCGTATTTTAGCATACCTGTGACTGCAGCTCAGCTTGGTACGTACTAAATTTTACTATTGTTAATTGTTCAGAATCATTTAATTAAAGTTCAAAGTTAAATCTCTTATTTCTAAATTGCATAGATTCAAGTAGCTTTTGAAATGATTGTTGAGGTAGTCCAAGACTAACCGTGTTTTACTGGATTTCGATGTGCTTCAGAAAGAAAGCTCACTATTAACTTCAGTCACTAAATTAACTTTCGATTTTCCTGTTTTATTAATTCCTTTGCTAAATTAAGTCAGAGTGTAGCGAAATTTATTACTTCTGACAAACTTTCAGTTTTCACACTGCACGTGTCAACCTTCGGTTACCACGCTTCTAGTGCTAATTATATGTGTAATAACCTTTCTTTTTCAGTTACTATAGTAATTGTCCTTAGGACTGGCGACCGTAATGTCCCCCAAATCTCAAATATCTAATTACCGCTAGTTAATTGTTAACATAACGGCCGCACATTTACCTTCTTTATTAACTTTACCGCTTTTCAAAATTAATTTCCACCAGTTTCGTTAGCACTTTTCCTTTCATTTAGATGTAACCCTTTCCTCCCTCTTTACCGACAGATTAACTTTGGTGATGATTGCTTTTTCCAAATTTCCATTAGGTACACGCGGTTTAATTTTTCACTGTCATTAAGGTCGATAAGTGAGGGGGAGGTTACAACCACAACAACGAGAAACACGAAAAAATGTGGCAGCCAATATGTTAGAGCAGTCGTAAGTCAATCCAGAATTGTTGTGCCGTGTTATCACTGGTGATGAAAGTTGGTTTTTTCAGTACGATCCAGAGACCAAACGCCAAAGTTCGCAATGGTGCTCAAAGGGATCACCCAGACGAAAAAAAGCTCGCATGTCAAAGTCAAAAGTGAAATGCATGCTTGTGTACGTCTATGATTCCAAGGGAATTGTTCATAAAGAGTGGGTTCCTTTTAGACAAACAGTTAACCAATATTACTACAAAGAAATTTTAGAAAGACTTCGTAAAAGAGTTCTTCGTGTCCGTGTCAACGTAGCTGATAATTGGATTCTGCATCACGATAATGCGCCATACCATACTGCTCTGTCAGTACAGCAATTTTTAACCTCAAAACAAATTTCAGTACTACCACAGCCACCTTATTCACCAGATATCGCTCCGTGCAACTTTTTTCTATTTGCAAGAGTCAAAACGACGGTCAAGGGACACCATTTTCAAACAACAGAAGATGTCCAAAAAGCTGTGACGAGGGTCTTGGAGGATACTACAGAAGATTAGTTCCAGAAATATTACCATCAGTGGCAGAAGCGCTGGAAAAAGTATGTGCAATGAGAAGGGAACTAATTTGAAGGAGACAACACTAAACTTGACTAAAACGGTAAGCAACATTTTTTTTCACATCAGTCTCAGTACTTTATTGTCACACCTCGTATTTTGCTCTAACTCCTTGGCATCTGCTCATGACAACAAACCTCTCTCTCAATCTCCTCCACCCACTAGAGCATTTCATCCTCACCTGAACCACTGTGGATTCTTCGATCCAGCCTCCCCTATATTGCCTACAACATAGTGATCTAATAATAAAAACATGCACACACAAAAACTTCGGAAAATAAAAATATTTTTTTAGAATATCCACTTACATGAGGTCTGAAGTGGCACATACCCCTTCCTGTTCCCCTTCATCGTCTGTAAGGAAATCATCTACAACAAAGAATATGGACCAGACTATGCACATGATGAAATTTAATTACGTATACACAGTACTATGAAAATGAAAAGAATTAATGGATATATACACTGACAAAATACGAAATTCCTAGTGAAAAGAAAAGAAGTAACGTTTTATCGATTTTGATCCTCGAAATCATCTTCAACAATAAGAAGAACAACATAATACCTAAACGATGAAATATTTATGAAGAAACTACGTGTATACGACATACACTCCTGGAAATAGAAATAAGAACACCGTGAATTCATTGTCCCAGGAAGGGGAAACTTTATTGACACATTCCTGGGGTCAGATACATCACATGATCACACTGACAGAACCACAGGCACATAGACACAGGCAACAGAGCATGCACAATGTCGGCACTAGTAAGTGTATATCCACCTTTCGCAGCAATGCAGGCTGCCATTCTCCCATGGAGACGATCGTAGAGATGCTGTATGTAGTCCTGTGGAACGGCTTGCCATGCCATTTCCACCTGGCGCCTCAGTTGGACCAGCGTCCGTGCTGGACGTGCAGACCGCGTGAGACGACGCTTCATCCAGTCCCAAACATGCTCAATGGGGGACAGATCCGGAGATCTTGCTGGCCAGGGTAGTTGACTTACACCTTCTAGAGCACGTTGGGTGGCACGGGATACATGCGGACGTGCATTGTCCTGTTGGAACAGCAAGTTCCCTTGCCGGTCTAGGAATGGTAGAACGATGGGTTCGATGACGGTTTGGATGTACCGTGCACTATTCAGTGTCCCCTCGACGATCACCAGTGGTGTACGGCCAGTGTAGGAGATCGCTCCCCACACCATGATGCCGGGTGTTGGCCCTGTGTGCCTTGGTCGTATGCAGTCCTGATTGTGGCGCTCACCTGCACGGCGCCAAACACGCATACGACCATCATTGGCACCAAGGCAGAAGCGACTCTCATCGCTGAAGACGACATGTCTCCATTCGTCCCTCCATTCACGCCTGTCGCGACACCACTGGAGGCGGGCTGCACGATGTTGGGGCGTGAGCGGAAGACGGCCTAACGGTGTGCGGGACCGTAGCCCAGCTTCATGGAGACGGTTGCGAATGGTCCTCGCCGATACCCCAGGAGCAACAGTGTCCCTAATTTGCTGGGAAGTGGCGGTGCGGTCCCCTACGGCACTGCGTAGGATCCTACGGTCTTGGCGTGCATCCATGCGTCGCTGCGGTCCGGTCCCAGGTCGACGGGCACGTGCACCTTCCGCCGACCACTGGCGACAACATCGATGTACTGTGGAGACCTCACGCCCCACGTGTTGAGCAATTCGGCGGTACGTCCACCCGGCCTCCCGCATGCCCACTATACGCCCTCGCTCAAAGTCCGTCAACTGCACATACGGTTCACGTCCACGCTGTCGCGGCATGCTACCAGTGTTAAAGACTGCGATGGAGCTCCGTATGCCACGGCAAACTGGCTGACACTGACGGCGGCGGTGCACAAATGCTGCGCAGCTAGCGCCATTCGACGGCCAACACCGTGGTTCCTGGCGTGTCCGCTGTGCCGTGCGTGTGATCATTGCTTGTACAGCCCTCTCGCAGTGTCCGGAGCAAGTATGGTGGGTCTGACACACCGGTGTCAATGTGTTCTTTTTTCCATTTCCAGGAGTGTATATTGCAACAATACGAAATTCTTAGTGAAAAAGTAATATTTATTGATTTGGATCCCTCGAAATCATCTATAATAACCTGGGACTCGTTTTGTCACAACATATTATGTATTCGATGAAAAATATGTATCCTGTTTACGATGATACTGCACCTCCTTCCGTTCCTGCTACTGCTGCTGCTGGTGCAGTTTCTGCCACTGCTGTTGCTGCTGCTGTTGTTGCTGTTGCTGCAGTTGTTGTCTCTACGACTCCTCTATTACTCGCTGTATATATGCTGAAACAATAATACATGTATTCCATACGAATTTTTTAGCGAAAGAGAGGTACATTTATCGATTGTAATCCCCTCGAAATCATCTACAGACTCGCTTGTCACATCAGTAGTACAAAGATGGAATATATACTAACAATGCTGCTGATGCTGTTGCACCACAGCATTCATTTCATCCACGATTTGGTAGTGGTGGATATGCACTGAAACAATATGAAGAAATGTATTTAATACTACGAAATTCTTAGTGGAAGAGAAAAGTTACTGTCACCGGTCTGAGTCTGTACTTACCACGTTATTCTCCATCCTGCCGTTTGCCGCCACTGGCACTACCAATGATGCTTGATGCCACTGGACGCTTCACGTTTGACGAACCAAACTAAAGATTAACACACACGTGCGAGAACAAGACACTGGACCTCACACTATGGTGGCTGACGACAGAATGAGGGCGAGGCTCTCACTCTAATTTCTTCCTCTGTCTTTAGAGGTTGTTTTCTGAGAAGGTTTTTGTCCGATTCGGACATTTCCTTCAATTTTTGTTTGTGGGTAGTTTGTTTGATGTGCTTGTCTTTTGTTTGTTCTTTTCTTTAGAGTGTTGTGGATTCTTTTCTGTCACTTTATTAGTAACGGTTTTTTTTATGCACGGAGCATTGCTTTTGGTCTTTTGTACCGGTCTGGTACGTTGTTGTACCGACCAAGTGAGTTTATCAGATCGTTTGGCGATCTTTCCGCGTTGGCGTAGAACTGCTCCGCCAGGGTTCGAAATCGCGTGTTTAATTTTTCGATGTCTGCCGCTATGTGGAGGTCTTCCGTCGGGAAGCGCGGCGGTGTGTGTAGCGCTCTTCTGGATCTTTTGTAGCCGTTCTACCGTCGATCTAGCAGCATAACCCCATACGGGGCACGCATACTCCAGTATCGGTCTAATTAGACTTCGAATTATGGCTACTCCTGTGCTCGGGTCAAGGGAACTTGCACTATTCAGTATTGGATAGAGGATCTGCATCCTGCCTAGGGCCTTTTTGCGGACCTCCTCGATGTGCCACTTCCAAATCAGGCGCTTGTCTAGTGTCACACCGAGGTACCTCGCTGTGTTTCTCCAGGGGAGGTTTTGGCCCTGCAGGTGCAGCATTTGGTAGGGTCTTCTGGAGGGGCGGCGTTTACCGAGACGTCTAGTCATTAGCATGGCTTGGGTCTTCTCAGAGTTTAGTGAGATTCGCCATTGTTTGGCCCATTCGTCTGTCTTATTTAGGGCGGTTTGAAGACGTCTCGTGACCAGGTTCCTGTTTGTTGAGCAGGAGAAGAATGCGGTTTCATCAGCATATTGTGCTGTTTGTACGTGTTGGGTGGTTGGTATATCTGCGGTGTAGAGACTGTACAGGGTTGGACCAAGAACCGAACCCTGTGGTACCCCTGCATGTATTCTTCTCCTGCTTGACAGTGATGTTTCTACTTTTACAGAGAATGTCCTACCGGAGACATAGCTTTCTATAAGTTTCACAATCTTTCCGGGGAAGCCCTGGGTGTACATTTTATGGAGTAGCCCGGTGTGCCAAACTGAATCAAAGGCTTTTGCCACGTCTAGTAAGACGATCCCGCAGTAGCCTTTGCGGTTGAAGCTTTCTGTGGCTGCTTCAACCACCCTCATTATTTGTTGGGGGGCCGAATGTTGTGGGCGGAACCCAAACTGAAATTTGGCCAGGATTTGCTCTCTTCTGATGTGATCCTGTATCGGTACTAAGAGGAGGCGCTCGTATAGTTTACTGAGGGTAGGCAGTAGACTAATTGGTCTGTAGTGTTGCGGGAACACCGGGTCTTTTCCAGGTTTTGCGATCGAGACTACTTCAGCGTGTTTCCACTGTGTCGGGAATTTTAGCGATCGCGTAATTTCGTTTAGGATGTCTGCTAAGTGTGTTATTGCCATGGGCGGGATATGTTTTAATAGTTCGTTGGTGAGCTGGTCGTGGCCTGGTGCCTTTCTTGTTGGCAGCGATTTGATGGCACTCGCCACGTCTTCGGAACTGAAGAGCGGCGTGTGTTCATCGTCGTCGTCTGCCTCTAAAAAGGTGGCCAGTTGTCTGCGGACGATTGCGACGTGTTCTCTGTCCTGTACCTCTGCTGGCGTAAATTGTTTTTCGAACACGTCTGCTAGCGCATTTGCTTTACCTTCAGTGCTGAATTGCAGTCCACGTTCGCCATGCAGAGGGACATTTTTCCTTGTAAGAGGGATCACAAATTTAGCATTGGAGGGCAGCGTGGAGGGTAAAAATCGTAGAGGGAGACCAAGAGATGAATACACTAAGCAGATTCAGAAGGATGTAGGTTGCAGTAGGTACTGGGAGATGAAGAAGCTTGCACAGGATAGAGTAGCATGGAGAGCTGCATCAAACCAGTCTCAGGACTGAAGACCACAACAACAACAACAAGTTTCCATTCTTTGGCGATCCTGTTTTTGTGTCTGATTTGGGCAAGCAGGTGCTGAGGGAGCTGCCTGGAGCGGGGGGCTCCCGTTGGCGCAGGCGTTGCTTCCTCTGCTGCTTGCAGGATCGCTTTAGTGAAGTCTTCCAGCGCTTGTTCAGCAGTCTCTGCTGTTGGAGGCGGGGCTTGGGCAAGTTCAGCAGCTATTCCGTTGCTGAACTGTTCCCAGTTTGTTCGTTTGTAAGTTGTGGTGCGCTGTGGGAGCGAGAGCCATTCTCCCATGTCGACCTCTAGGATAACTGGATTGTGGCCCGACGACATCCTGTTTATCGAACTGGCAGACACAAAACCCGTAATGTGTTTCGTGAGTGCGATGTCGAGGACGTCCGCCCTGTTCCCCTTGTTTGGGAAGTGGGTGGGCTCCTCGGGTCCCCATACCTGAAACTGGTGGATGCGCGCGAGTCGTTGCAGTTGTCGACCAGCTCTATTGCTTACTCGTGAGTGCCAGTCTGCGTGCTTGGCATTGAGGTCTCCTCCTATTAGGAGCTTGCCTCTTATTCGCCCTAGTGCAGCTATGTCCTCTTCTTCTAACGTTTGGGAAGGGGGGCGGTAGGCTGCAACGACTGTGAGGGGCCCAGTTACAGTGGCAATTTCTATTGCGACTGTTTCAATTTGGCGAGTTGCTGGTGGGTACACTTGGTGGTGTCTAATACCTCGTTTGACATATACTGCAACCCCGCCTCCTGCGGTAGGCCGATCGCGTCTGTAGCAGTTGTAGTTGGCTACAGATGCTCTTACACCTGGCTTCAGGTGTGTTTCGGCCACTAAGCGTATGTCAATGTCTTCCTCTTTTATGAATTCCCTGAATTCGAGGGCTTGCTGGAATAGAATGAGGACGACTGGGGGTGCGGTGACTTTATATATCCTCTGCCCTCTACAACCACCCACTTTCCACAGAGGACCAATAGGAACGCAGTATCACCCCACCAGCAGATGAATACTGGTCCGAACGTACTGGACAGGTCATTGCCGGTACGAGCACGCTGGACAATCCAGTGCTGGTCTGCAAGCATTGCCTGCATCCTGCTGGTTGGTTTTTTTTGCCATGTAACAAAACCGACCCTGAGATTAAATGTAGGTAATTCTCTCGCCGTTTCGAGATAACTATACGATCAGCTTTCTATCTATCTAGGGTTGCCATAATTTTCTATCTGACAAACTGGGACATCCCTCTCAAACTGACTAAAAATGGACAGAATTTGGGAAGGAGGAATTGGGACAAAGTGGGCTATTTCTCTTAAGCTTAAAAAAGTGAAACATTGGAGCAAATGCCGCTTTTGGTTGGGAGCAGTTGCAGCTATACCAAAAATAACGGAACTTTGAAATATCAATGTGTATTTGTTTGACAGTGTCGGGCGTTAACAATTGTTTCACAGTTGATGTTGGTTTTGTTAGCCCAAAGTCACAATTTTTTTGCGGCTTCGGAAACATTAAAAAGTTGGTGTGAAAGTATAGTTCTCTGATTTCAAAAACCTGATGATGTATAACAGTATGACAGCACACTGCTAATTTCGCTGCTGTTACTAATTGACCCTGTTTGAATGAATTTGAAACAAAGTAATTGCCCATTTTCTAAAGTGCTTCCAGAAAGCACGTCTCTTTTGTGCTTTAAATTAGCTAAGCGATCCTTAATGTCTGCTTCTCCCCCATCCGCAGTAATAATATCATAACTCTTAAAATTATGCATCCTGCTTCATTGCCATACCTCCCTCATTTTATTAAGAACCATTAATCTCAATATTTTTCTTGGAATGAACATATCCTCTTCGACATTTTGAGTTCACTTGAAACAACCAAACACCTTAATAACAAATTAACCGCGATACGACTCAGAGAAACAGAAAACAACGTTGCTGCAAAGCTTAAACTAAAGTGAGGTAGGGGACATTGATGGTGGTGCATCAGTCTGACATCGCACATTCGAGTGATAGTGCTTAAAGCAGGGTTCATACTTTGAAATGAAACACGTCAGGTGGCAAATAAAATCTGTGGGATATATATCACATAGTAATGGCACAAGTTGTGTGGGGAATATGTGGTCATCAAAAGTGTGACGTGGCGACGACTCTTAATCAGTGTCATATATACGAGGGCAGTTCAATAAGTAATGCAACACATTTTTTTCTCGGCCAATTTTGGTTGAAAAAACCAGAAATTTCTTGTGGAATATTTTCAAACATTCCCGCTTCGTCTCGTATAGTTTCATTGACTTCCGACAGGTGGCAGCGCTGTACGGAGCTGTTAAAATGGCGTCTGTAACGGATGTACGTTGCAAACAACGGGCAGTGATCGAGTTTCTTTTGGCGGAAAACCAGGGCATCTCAGATATTCATAGGCGCTTGCAGAATGTCTACGGTGATCTGGCAGTGGACAAAAGCACGGTGAGTCGTTGGGCAAAGCGTGTGTCATCATCGCCGCAAAGTCAAGCAAGACTGTCTGATCTCCCGCGTGCGGGCCGGCCGTGCACAGCTGTGACTCCTGCAATGGCGGAGCGTGCGAACACACTCGTTCGAGATGATCGACGGATCACCATCAGACAACTCAGTGCTCAACTTGACATCTCTGTTGGTGGTGCTGTCACAATTGTTCACCAGTTGGGATATTCAAAGGTTTGTTCCCGCTGGGTCCCTCGTTGTCTAACCGAACACCATAAAGAGCAAAGGAGAACCATCTGTGCGGAATTGCTTGCTCGTCATGTGGCTGAGGGTGACAATTTCTTGTCAAAATTGTTACAGGCGATGAAACATGGTGAAATGCGGCAAAGTCACAAATTGAAAATATGATCACTATTTTTTCTTATTTACTTAAATTTGCCATATTTCATAACAGTACCTTTTCCATTAAACGTTTATACGGCGATATAGTCTTGGCTTCAGTTGTCTGAGAATGATTCCACAATGCGTCTTTGTTGGTTGCAGAATTGACGTGGTTCAACGTGTTTCATTTTGGTGTTTCAAATACAGTTTCTTCAAATGTAATTTCTTCTTTTTAATTAATACAAAAATAATAGTAACATACTTCAAATTGTTCTTCCGTCAACACCATGGTCAACACACACCAAGAGTTAGCTGCCGACTTACTACAGTCAAAGATGACTCCAACGTCAAAGATAATTTACACCACACACAATCTTCCAGTTGTAATCAGTCTCTCTGCTAATCTTCGATACATTTTCTAATAGTAATCAATATGCTTTTACTCTCAAAAACAGAAGTAAATTAACATATAATAAGACAAATTATAATAAATCCTGACAAAAATATAAGAAAACATTTAAATTCGGTATCAACAAATACGGTAAAAAAATAACGTCTCCCAGATCCATTACAACTGCTCCCCAGGGCTTTTGTTGTTATGGACATATACAACAAAATCCCGACCACACTCAGTAATGGATCTGTATTACACAATTAGTACATTAATGATGCAGTCTGACAACCTCTACCAAATTTGGACTCTTTGAATCTGTGGACTTGTTACTGGCTGTTGTTGCAAAGTTACTTCCCCATCAATCTCATACACAAAAATTCAAGTAAAGAAATTATTTGACATAACAAATATACATGATATAAAACATACATGAGAAATATTCTAACATACAGCATACAGATTGAAAATAATAGAAAGGCAAAACTCATTTCCCAGAATAAGATTTAAATTTTTTTTTTTTATAAATATTAATGTTAGTTTCATTATTCTTACATATTGTACAGTAAAAATGATACTGGACATATATAGTGTAATGTGTTTTTCTCTATATTTGCCTTTTATATATATATTTTTTTTTTAACTTCTGATTTTTTTTTATTTTTTATTTTTTTTAGTCATGTTTTGTTTTTGTTTTGTATTTTTTTTTCATATGATTTTCTTCTTTTAGTACAGCTAAAGATACATCAGTACTATCTAAATTTTTTTTTTTTTTGCAATCATTTATGTACACTTGCCTCTCTACTACAATATTACTATAAATCACATTCTTGTGAAGTACTTTTGCTCCCCACAACATCAGTATAAACAACAATAAACTGCTCATATATCATGAGGCTTTATCTAAAATTGGTTTTGAAACTTATACCTTTGCATGCATGTCCTCACATGCATGCCTTTACCCACAGGGAAGACTTAGCTTCCAAAAATTAGAAAAATTCAGAAATGCTCACTATGGAGACTTTTTTTTTTGTAAAAAAAGTAAAAATAAATCTTTCTCTCATTTTTTTTGTTACAACAGTGTTTTTTCATCAGTTTCAATTAACATGTGACTTCAAATTATTACTTTATACATGCAAATATACATACTTGGTTGTACAGGCAGTTTTGTTCTAACAAGCGTATTCCAGTGGAGGACTTTTGTTTTAGATGCTCTTTCTCAACAGCAGGTCTTTTTGATATTGCAATACTGTATGGTTTTATGAAAAATGGTTCATGAGATTTTACCTGAAGCTCACACTGATAACCCTTTACCCTACCAGGTATGTCACTGAAAACATCACTGTATTCCCACAGCAGATTTTCTAACTGTTGTTTTTGCTCCCCAGATAAATTTTGTGTTTCTGAAATTTTCAAATTTACTAAATTCCCAAATTCAACTTCATCAGTATCAAATCTATGAGTTTCAATATTCTCCAATCTATTTTCTTTTAGTAAATTGATACTGTCAAAATTTCGATTACTCTGATCACCAAGTGTGTTCACAAAATTTGTCTGAATGTATTCCCTTTCACTAGTTTCAATCAAAAGTTTTCTTCCAACCCAATCAAATGCTGTATTTACTTTTACTATCCAATTCATACCCAAAAGAAAATCCTCATTAAATTCCTGAATTACAAAACATCCATGTGTGAACAACTTGCCTTCAATTAAAAATGTCACTAAAGCCTGGCTTTTTACCAATTTACTGCTCTTCCCAGTAGCACCTTTTATCTTTACCCCAACAACTGGCATTTCAACAAAATCTTTCCCCACCTTCAATTTCTTGCTTAACCTTTCAGATATTCCCGAGATCTCACTTCCTGTATCAATTAAACATTTACCAATCCATGACCCAATTTGAACTTTTATATAAGGACTGCAAAATTGATCACTTTTCTCAGAACCTGTATCCTCATGTAACAAATCACTTTCAATTTCCCCAAACCTATACTTATCAGAATCATATGGTATATCATTACATGTATTATTTGTCACAGTTATAAAATTTGCACAAGACACAAAATTATCATTAGTACTCTCTATTATCTCGAATGGCCAAGAATTTTCATCCAAATCACATTGTATACTATTGAAGTACTTATCCTTCAGCTTTTCAAAAATAAAATATCTCATCTTTTTCCACCACTCAGGACATACAGTTTCACATACATTAATAAGCATCTTTCTAAAGTTCTTGTCAAAAGAAATAGTTTCACTGTTCATCCATATATTCATAAGAAATGTGTGTGTATCATTAGTATCTGTAAAAGTTTCACTTATGCTAGAAGTTATACATGTGTCATCGTTATTTGTGTAGTCAGATTCTTTACCAACAACATCAAAATTCACACTTTCACATACATCCATCTTGTGAGCTTTATTCATCCTGGTAACATCCCTGGGAATTTCTATAATATTCTCACTATTTAATCCATTTTCAACCATGTGTATACCCAACTCCCTATTTAAACTAATGAAATACCTTTCCTCAACATCATCATCAATACCATTACCATCATTATCAACTTTATCAACAACATCATTATCATTATACATATTCAAGTCATACACATTCAAATTATTCCCCAAAATATAATTTCCCCTTTCTAAAGTTACCAGATCCCTTTCACCAATATTTTCATTCTCACAGCATGCATTCTCTCTTTCATTCACACACATCTCTGAACTACTACAAATTACATCATCTGACAAAATGTTGTTCTTTTCTGCCCAAGAGTAAAATTCTGTTAAATTAAATGGATCACAATTACTTTTATGTACTGTATGTTCTTGTGTACTGAAAATTTTATTTTTATCAATATTATTTTCCTCTTGAAATTTTTTCAATAAGTAACAACTAATGACCTCATGTGATAGCTTAGGTTTGGAACTGTCATGTTTGGGTTTATGATACTCACATCCATTGGTCCTTTCATCATGCTCACCTTCTGCCTCAACCTTGCGGACCTTCAAGGGGGCGTCTACTCGTTTTTTGTTTCCTGAATTACAACTTGTTCCTGTTTGAACTGCTGATTGTGGTTCTGCCAATGCCTCTGATCAACATTTCTGTTCCCATTCCTATGCCAAACATTACCTGATTGTCGGTAGTTTCTATTGTACTGATCTCTATCAAAATTTCTGTGATTTTGATCCCTAAAGTGTTCTCTATTTTGTTGATAATTACCGCGAAAATGTTGTTCTTGTTTTGGATAAAAATTATGATCCTTCTTCTGAAAATTGTTATATCCCCCTGAATTTTGACTAACACCATGATAATTGTTTTGTTCCCTTTTTTGAAAGTTATCATTTCCCCAATTTTGACCGTTACCTTTCTGAGTAAACCCACTGTGTGTTGTTGTTGTTACCCTATCCAACTTTTCAATATAATTGAGAAACTGCTCTACATTACTATCAGGACAATGAACTAAACTCAACTGCATTGCTGATGGCAATATTATCTTAAAGGTATCAATTTTGATCAAGTCATCCAAAGGTTTTGTTAAATGAATAAGTTTTTGAAGTTCACTTTTGCAAAATTGTTTCATGCTCCCATCTGATTCTCTATAGTTTCGCCCATTCAAAAATTCACTTTTGATTCTAGTTTGTTTAAGATCATCCCAAAAATTTTCCAGAAATTTTGATTCAAATTCTGAAAATGTCATCCCCATAGTTACAATCTGGTTTGCCCAAGTCAAAGCTTCCCCTTCCAAGAATTTTTTCACAAATTTAATTTTTATTTCATCTGGCGAGTGAGGTAAAAAGCAATCTTTACAATACTGCATAAAATCAACGGGATGTAAGGGTCCATCTACCGAAAAGTGCTTCACTGGAATATTAGATACAAGATTACATGTGTTGAAATTGTAATTTTTGCTTTGAAATTCAATGTTAAAACTTTCAATTTTTTCGCTAAGTTCTTTGACAGATTTTTTGTTTTCTAAATCATTGCATTCTACTTTTTCTTCTAAAGTAACCAAACGATTGTCAGTTTTTTGTTCTACATTTTTTACTAAAACTTTTGTATTCTCATCCAAATTTTTAATTTCCCCTTTAATGTCATTAAAATCAATTAAATTTATTTCCCTATCTGCCAGTAACTCATTTTTTACAGTATTAATTTCACCGCTCAATTTAGCATCAATTTCATTTACTTTTGCTTCCACAGATCCAATTTTTTCCTCAGCATTGTCAACTCTGTTCGAAAGATCACCCACTTGGGTATTGACTGCTTGCACTTGCAACAAAATGTTATCAATTTTTTCATCCCAGTAAGTCTTATTGTCGTCAAGTGTTTGTTTAATTTCTTTCGTAAAATTTACAAGAAAACTTTTTAAATCAAATTTATCGGTTCTTTCTGTTTCATTTGACATGTCCTGATTTTCGAAGTCTATTAAATTACTACTTTCTACTTTAGGCACAATATTATCGAAAATATCATAAGTCATTGTGAAGAACAAAAATTTATACACAACAATACAGAACAAGATAAAAAGATTGTTTTTAACAAAATACGATGGTTTCGTGACTTATCTGGAACACTCTTCTACTGTTGCAAAACCACGTTTTTCATCCATGTGATTGTTGACCAAAATTCTTGAAATATTTTCTTCTGTCGAAAATTATATTTTTTGCCGAAACATTTCTTCTCCAAAACTTTTACTTCCCGATGAACACAAACACTGTAACACACATTCTGAAGAAACTGGTATTAACACACAAAAATTTTCTTCCTCGTAGCACTGTTGAAAATCTCGTGAACACGATATCCCGGCTGCTGAGCCCCCAATTGAAATGCGGCAAAGTCACAAATTGAAAATATGATCACTATTTTTTCTTATTTACTTAAATTTGCCATATTTCATAACAGTACCTTTTCCATTAAACGCTTATACGGCGATATAGTCTTGGCTTCAGTTGTCTGAGAATGATTCCACAATGCGTCTTTGTTGGTTGCAGAATTGACGTGGTTCAACGTGTTTCATTTTGGTGTTTCAAATACAGTTTCTTCAAATGTAATTTCTTCTTTTTAATTAATACAAAAATAATAGTAACATACTTCAAATTGTTCTTCCGTCAACACCATGGTCAACACACACCAAGAGTTAGCTGCCGACTTACTACAGTCAAAGATGACTCCAACGTCAAAGATAATTTACACCACACACAATCTTCCAGTTGTAATCAGTCTCTCTGCTAATCTTCGATACATTTTCTAATAGTAATCAATATGCTTTTACTCTCAAAAACAGAAGTAAATTAACATATAATAAGACAAATTATAATAAATCCTGACAAAAATATAAGAAAACATTTAAATTCGGTATCAACAAATACGGTAAAAAAATAACGTCTCCCAGATCCATTACAATGGGTTCATCACTTGGAACCTGAAACAAAACGGCAATCAATGGAGTGGCGCCACACCCACTCCCCTACCAAGAAAAAGTTTAAAGCCATACCCTCAGCCGGTAAAGTCATGGTTACAGTCTTCTGGGACACTGAAGGGGTTCGATGTCCTTCCCCATGGTCAAACGATCAACTCTGAAGTGTATTGTGCTACTCTTCAGAAATTGAAGAAACGATTTCAGCGTGTTCGTAGGCACAAAAATCTGAACGAACTTCTCCTTCTTCATGACAACGCAAGACCTCACACAAGTCTTCGCACCCGAGAGGAGCTCACAAAACTTCAGTGGACTGTTCTTCCTCATGCACCCTACAGCCCCGATCTCGCACCGTCGGATTTCCATACGTTTGGCCCAATGAAGGACGCAATCCGTGGGAGGCACTACGCGGATGATGAAGAAGTTATTGATGCAGTACGACGTTGGCTCCGACATCGACCAGTGGAATGGTACCGTGCAGGCGTACAGGCCCTCATTTCAAGGTGGCGTAAGGCCGTAGCATTGAATGGAGATTACGTTGAAAAATAGTGTTGTGTAGCTAAGAGATTGGGGAATAACCTGGTGTATTTCAATGCTGAATAAAACAACCCCTGTTTCAGAAAAAAAATGTGTTGCATCACTTATTGAACTGCCCTCGTACATCCGAGAGCGCATTACTCACGTTCCTTGACTTCATCCGCCGAAACTCGTTGTAAGCAGTGATAATCTCTTTTCCCAGCGAATCCGTGGTCCTCAAGGCTCATTGTCGTAACATTTTGACGAAGTAAGAGCTCTAGAATATTTTTTCGAATGTGAGGGGACAGCTCTGTTCTTGAATAAGTAGAGTTGTGCAGTCACTATTCCCCTTTAATAGCGACGACCAAGCATGAGCGTACTTTGTACAGTACACTCACTATCACTCCTCAGGTTCACTATTAGACTTACGGCATTAACTTATTCATAGACGTCCTGCACACACTTGAAGTTGAATAATTGAATGACAATGGATTCTTAGTGATTATTCACTTACATACAGCTGATGTGCTGAAAGGGAGAAGCAGAAATCTATTGCACCCTTGGAATAAAGCATTCTTTGCATTCAAGCATATAGCAGATATCTACATAACGTGGTATTCCTTTTTGAAAAACTAAGCGCCCGCATATACATGTTGTAGGATCTAAACAGGTGTGTATCATTGAGTCGCTGTTTCTCGCACACGTAACAAACAAAATCTTTGAATGACGCTCTAACCGGCTTTTTTGTATTTTCGTAACAAACTCAATTTGCCAGCCGCGAACCTCCTCCTGCCCCAAAGTGTTAAACAGGTATGACGCTTAGCAACGGGAACTTAAAATGTGCTTAGACTCGATACGGATCAGTTTTGCGGGTTCTCCACCCATCCACTTGGCCCCCGAAAATTAACTCCGACGGACGTTCTCTTGTATATATTGCACCCTCAATGATTTCTTAGTCAGGGAGAATTTGTATCATCTGGATGGTAGGTGGATCTAAAGTAGCTTTGCATGGAATGTACTGACTTCGAAAACACATTTCCAAAAGTGTGTATGTCTGTATCAACATATCACAAAAACAGATGGATAACAGCAGGTATTAAGAAGTCCTCCCAAACACTTAAACACCTCAGTTACATGAAAAAGATTCGCAATGATCCAGATTTCTTAAATTTCTGTAATAGATACAAAAAGGTCTATAGGAAGGTACTGATTGCTGCAAAAAAGTCATTTAATGACAAAAAATATATAATGCACAGGATAAAAGCAAAGCAGTCTGGGATGTTATAAAAAAGGAAACTGGAAGAGGCAAACGAATGCACAATAACATACTGCTAAGGGAGGGGGATAAGGCAATAAATGATCCACAACAGTTAGCAAACTATGTAAACGAGCATTCTTCAAGTACTGCAGACAAGTTACAGCAAAAATTCCCCAAAACTAATATGTTGTTGTTGTTGTGGTCTTCAGTCCAAAGACTAGTTTAATGCAGTTCTCCATGCTACTCTATCCTGTGCAAGCTTCTTCAGCTCCCAGTACCTAATGCAACCTACATCCTTTTGAATCTTGATCTCCCTCTACGAATTTTACCCTCCAAGCTGCTCTCAAATACTAAATTGATGATCCCTTGATTCCTCAGAATGTCCTACCAACAGATTCCTTCTTCTAGTCAAGTTGTGAGACAAATTTCTCTTCTCCCCAATTCTATTCAATACCTCCTCATTAGTTATGTGATCTACCCATCTAATCTTCAACATTCTTCCCTAGGACCACGTTTGGTAAGCTTCTATTCTCTTCTTGTCTAAACTGTTTATTGTCCACGTTTCACTTCCATACATGGCTACACTCCATACAAATACTTTCAGAAAAGACTTCCTGACACTCAAAACTATACTGGATCTTAACAAATTTCTCTTCTTCAGAAAAGCTTTCCTTGCCACTGCCAGTCTACATGGTATATTCTCTCTACTTTGACCATCATCAGTTATTTTTTCCCCAAATAGCAAAAGTCGTTTACTACTTCAAGCGTGTCACTTCCTAATCTAATTCCAGCAGCATCACCCGATATAATTCGACTACATTCCATTATCCTCGTTTTGATTTTGTTGATGTTCATCTTATATCCTCCTTTCAAGACAATGTCCATTCTGATCAACTGCTCTTCCAGGTTCCTTGCTGTCTCTGACAGAATTACAATGTCATCGGCGAACCTAAAATTTTTATTTCTTCTCCATGGATTTTAATTCGTACTTCGAATTTTTCTTTTGCTTCCTTTACTGCTCGCTCAGTATACAGATTGAATAACATTGTGGATAGCCTACAACCCTGTCTCACTCCCTTCCCAACCACTGCTTCCCTTTCATGCCCCTTGACTCAAAATTGTCAAAAACTTTCTCTAAGTCTATAAATGCTAGAAACGTAGGTTTGCCTTTTCTTAATCTTTCTTCTAAGATAAATCGTAGGGTCAGTATTGCCTCACGTGTTCCAACATTTCTACAGAATCCATGAAGTGGCTTCTATCAGTTTTTCCATTCGTCTGTAAAGGATTCGTGTTAGTATTTTGCAGCCGTGGCTTATTAAACCGATATTTCGGTAATTTTCACATCTGTCAACACCTGCTTTCTTTGGGATTGGGATTACTATATTTTCTTGAAGTCTGTGGGTACTTCGCCTGTCTCCTACGTCTTGCTCACCAGATGGTAGAGTTTTGTCAGGACTGGCTCTCCCAAGGCTATCAGTAGTTCTAATGGAATGTTGTCTGCCCTCGGGGCATTGTTTAGACTTAGATCTTTCAGTGCTCTGTCAAACTCTTCACGCAGTTTCATGTGTCCCATTTCATCTTCATCTACATCATCTCCCATTTCCATAATATTGTCCTCAAGAACATTGCTCTTGTATAGACCCTCTATATACTCCTTCTACCTTTCTGCTTTCTCTTCTTTGCTTAGAACTGGGTTTCCATCTGAGCTCTTGATATTCATACAAGTGGTTCTCTTTTCTCCAAAGGTCTCTTTAATTTTCCTGTAGGCAGTATCTATCTTACCCCTAGTGAGATAAGCCTCTACATCCTCACATTTGTCCTCTAGCCATCCCCACTTAGCCATTTTGCACTTCCTGTCGATATCATTTTTGAGACGTTTGTATTCCTCTTTGCCTTCTTCATTTACTGCATTTTTATATTTTCTCATTTCATCAATTAAATTCAATATCTCTTCTGTTACCCAAGGATTTCTATTAGCCCTCGTCTTTCTATCTACTTGATCCTCTGCTGCCTTCATTATTTCATCTCTCAAAGCTACCCACACTTCTTCTACTGTATTTCTTTCCCCCATCCTTGTCAATCATTCCCTAATGCTCTCCCTGAAACTCTCTACAACCTGTGGTTCTGTCAGTTTATCCAGGTCCCATCTCCTTAAATTCCCACCTTTTTGCAGTTGCTTCAGTTTTAATCTACAGTTCATAACCAATAGATTGTGGTCAGAGTCCACATCTGCCCCTGGAAACGTCTTACAATTTAAAACCTGCTTCCTAAATCTCTGTCTTACCATTATATAATCTATCTGAAACCTTTCAGTATATCCAGGCTTCTTCCATGTATACAGCTTTCTTTTATGATTCTTGAAGCAAGTGTTAGCCGTGATCAAGTTTGCTCTGTGCAAAATTCTACCAGGCAGGTTCCTCTTTCATTCCTTAACCCATTTCATATTCCCCTCCTACGTTTCCTTGTCTTCCTTTTCCTACTACCGGATCCCAGTCACCGATGACTATTAAATTTTCGTCGCCCCTCACTATCTGATTAATATCTTTTATCTCATCATACATTTCATCAATCTCTTCGTCATCTGTAGAGCTAGTTGGCATATAAACTTGTACTACTGTGGTAGGCGTGGGCTTCATATCTATCTTGGCTACAATAATACGTTCACTATGCTGTTTGTTGAAAATGGCTCTGAGCACTATGCGACTTAACTGCTGAGGTCATCAGTCGCCTAGAACTTAGAAGTAATTAAACCTAACTAAGCTAAGGACATCACACACATCCATGCCTGAGGCAGGATTCGAATCTGCGACCGTAGCGGTCGCTTGGCTCCAGACTGTAGCGCCTAGAACCACATGGCCACTCCGGCCAGCATGCTGTTTGTAGTAGCTTACTCGCATTCCTATTTTTTATTCATTTTTAAGCCTACTCCTGCATTACCTCTATTTGATTTTGTATTTATAGCCCTGTATTCACCTGACCAAAAGTCTTGTTCCTCCTGCCGCTGAACTTCACTAATTTCCACTATATCTAACTTTAACATACCCATTTCCCTTTTTAAATTTTCTAATCTACCTGCCCAATTAAGGGATCTGACATTCCATGCTCCAATCTGTAAAATGCCAGTTTTCTTTCTGCTGATAACGACGTCCTCTTGAGTAGTCCCCGCCCGGAGATCTGAATGGGGGACTATTTTACCTCTGGAATATTTTACCCAAGAGGACGCCATCAGTAAGGCTGCATGCCCTCGGGAAAAATTATGGCTGTAGTTTCCCCTTGCTTTCAGCCGTTTGCAGTACCAGCACAGCAAGGCCGTTTTGGTTAGTGTTACAAGGCCAGATCAGTCAATCATCCAGACTGTTGCCCCTGCAACTACTGAAAAGGCTACTGCCCCTCTTCAGGAACCACACTTTTGTCTGGCCTCTCAACAGATACCCCTCCGTTGTGGCTGCACCTATGGTACAGCTATCTGTATCACTGAGGCACACTAGCAGAAAACTAATATAACATCTGTAAATAATGTTGTACTAAATACAATGATTTTGCTTCCAACCACAGAGAATGAAGTCAATAAAACTGTTCAAGAATTAAAAATAAAAAGTCAGTAGACTTAGATGAAGTACCATTGTCAGTACCAAAACAACGCATAGCGATTTTACAAGTCCCCTTAACAAATATAATAAATGAATCCTTCATATCAGGGACATTTTCAGAGCAGTTAAAACAGGCAAGAGTAGTATCTTTGCCTAAGAAAGCTAATACAGAAGACATAGAAAATTACTGGCCCATTTCCCTGCTGTCAGCATTCTCAAAAATAATAGAAGCAATTATGAAATACAGATTAATGAATTACCTGAATAAATACAAGCTTTTAAAAGAATCACAGTTTGATTTCCAAAGTGGCAAAAATACGGAGTCAGCCATAGTAAAATAAAAAAAAGTTGTACTTGATGCTGTTGATAAAGATGAGTGTGTCACAGGTATATTTTTGGATCTTTCTAAGGAATTTCTTACAGTCGACCACAAGATTCTATCAAATAAATTAGAAGCATTAGGAATAAGAGGGGTGCAAAGAGTAGAGATAACATATACTTCAAATAGAGCGACATTTAGTAAAACACTTATCAAAATCAAAATACATTAATATAGGGGTTCCGCAAGGTAGCATATTAGGACCAATACTGTTCCTGACATACATCAATGACTTTCCCTGTAGTGTTACTAATGGTGAAAAACTCCTCTTCGTTGATGACAGTAATATTATAGTCATTGAGAAAACATGAGAACTCCTTGCTGAGAAAGCAAATGTAACTCTCAAGGAAGTTAATGATTGGTCAATAAGTAATAAAGTGACATTGAACATAAAGAAAACTAATGCCATGAATTTCCGTTTCAAGAGGAAAAACCACAATGTTAAATTAAATGTAGATAGCACCTCTATAGACTGTGTAACAAATGCAAAATTTCTAGGAATGAATAGTGATTCCCAGTTAAAGTGGTGAGAAAACACAAAGGTACTTGCAAACAGAATGTCATCAGCATATTATGCCCTTAGAATCCTATCATCAGTGTGTAACATGCAGTGTCTTTTAGTTACATATTATTCATATGTACTCTCAATTCTTAGCTATGGAATTCTTTTTTGGGGAACAAATGCACAAAATATGAACACAATTTTCAAACTCCAGAAAAGAGCCATAAGAATAATAACCAAAAAAATTAGTCGAGCTCATTGTAAAGATCTGGTCAAAACATTGGGGTTTTAACTGCTCCATGTGAATATATTTAGCAGTCAGTTGTACATGTCAAAAACAACATTGGTAATTACTGCTCATACAGTTCTGTCCATGACCATGCAACAAGAGATAGACTAAACTTACATTTACCAAGAAAAAATTAACATAAAACTCAAAACAGCATTTGCTACCAAGGAATAAAACTGTACAATAAGTTACCAAAAGAGATTAAAGAAATTGCAAAAATACACTTATTTAAAAAGGCAGATGAAAAGTACCTATTATGCAGTACATTTTATACATTGAAGGATTACCTAGATAAACAGAGTAGGAGTATGATAAAAATGCTATACAAATAAATAATAATAATGATTATAAAACTTCCAACATTCCACATAACACTTTCACTCTATATTTTTTTCCTTTCTAGAAATACTTACCCCCAAGCTGTGCATAGCACAATACTAACAATTCTTCCTCTTTCCGAGCTTAACATCTCACTCATTATGGAGGGATGCTGACTCAGTTTTTCAGGATAGAAAATGGGACGCTGTGGTGCAGAAAATGGCCTAGAGATCACCAGTGTCTGTGTGTACGTGTGCATGTGTGTGCGTGTGTGTGTTTGTGTGTGTAGTGAGTGAACTGTTATGAAACAATGTGTGTATAGTGTGTGCAGTGACTGATAATGAGATATTAGTGAACACTGTGCCATTACATTATTTAATAAGTTATTTGTAAGAAAAAGTATTGTATACCAGGCGTAAATCTAATGATTGTCTCTAACTGTAAGTCTGTCAATATACGTGTATATGAATTAGCTTATTTTAAATTGGTCTAAACTTGTAAATACTTTGACATATCCTTGCAAAAAGATATCTACGGATGAATAAAACTACTACTACTACTACACAAACCACGACTTGGAGGTCTGAATATATATACACTCCTGGAAATAGAAAAAAGAACACATTGACACCGGTGTGTCAGACCCACCATACTTGCTCCGGACACTGCGAGAGGGCTGTACAAGCAATGATCACACGCACGGCACAGCGGACACACCAGGAACCGCGGTGTTGGCCGTCGAATGGCGCTAGCTGCGCAGCGTTTGTGCACCGCCGCCGTCAGTGTCAGCCAGCTTGCCGTGGCATACGGAGCTCCATCGCAGTCTTTAACACTGGTAGCATGCCGTGACAGCGTGGACGTGAACCGTATGTGCAGTTGACGGACTTTGAGCGAGGGCGTATAGTGGGCATGCGGGAGGCCGGGTGGACGTACCGCCGAATTGCTCAACACGTGGGGCGTGAGGTCTCCACAGTACATCGATGTTGTCGCCAGTGGTCGGCGGAAGGTGCACGTGCCCGTCGACCTGGGACCGGACCGCAGCGACGCACGGATGCACGCCAAGACCGTAGGATCCTACGCAGTGCCGTAGGGGACCGCACCGCCACTTCCCAGCAAATTAGGGACACTGTTGCTCCTGGGGTATCGGCGAGGACCATTCGCAACCGTCTCCATGAAGCTGGGCTACGGTCCCGCACACCGTTAGGCCGTCTTCCGCTCACGCCCCAACATCGTGCAGCCCGCCTCCAGTGGTGTCGCGACAGGCGTGAATGGAGGGACGAATGGAGACGTGTCGTCTTCAGCGATGAGAGTCGCTTCTGCCTTGGTGCCAATGATGGTCGTATGCGTGTTTGGCGCCGTGCAGGTGAGTACCACAATCAGGACTGCATACGACCGAGGCACACAGGACCAACACCCGGCAACATGGTGTGGGGAGCGATCTCCTACACTGGCCGTACACCACTGGTGATCGTCGAGGGGACACTGAATAGTGCACGGTACATCAAAACCGTCATCGAACCCATCGTTCTACCATTCCTAGACCGGCAAGGGAACTTGCTGTTCCAACAGGACAATGCACGTCCGCATGTATCCCGTGCCACCCAACGTGGTCTAGAAGGTGTAAGTCAACTACCCTGGCCAGCAAGATCTCCGGATGTGTCCCCCATTGAGCATGTTTGGGACTGGATGAAGCGTCGTCTCACGCGGTCTGCACGTCCAGCACGAACGCTGGTCCAACTGAGGCGCCAGGTGGAAATGGCATGGCAAGCCGTTCCACAGGACTACATACAGCATCTCTACGATCGTCTCCATGGGAGAATGGCAGCCTGCATTGCTGCGAAAGGTGGATATACACTGTACTAGTGCCGACATTGTGCATGCTCTGTTGCCTGTGTCTATGTGCCTGTGGTTCTGTCAGTGTGATCATGTGATGTATCTGACCCCAGGAATGTGTCAATAAAGTTTCCCCTTCCTGGGACAATGAATTCACGGTGTTCTTATTTCAATTTCCAGGAGTGTATATATATATATATATATATATATATATGAGATGCCACCGTGTGTTGGCTGGATTCACAAGTGTCAAAAATACGAAAATGTTTCGTGAATTGGCAAAATAAAAAGAGATTGTAGGGAATTTTTTTAATAGTAATTACATCCTTTATTCATCGAGAAATATGTGATGGCGGGAGGCTTTTTTGCTGCTGGGCAGTGCAAATCCGACACTCAGCTGGTGCGATGTGGATGTATCATTTTTTTTATACACCTATAAATGAGAGTCAGTTATGCTGCTTGAACGTAAAGGTACTATGGCTTATGTTTTGTCCTATCACCAGACGTTCATGGGAAGTAATCAGACAACTATTAATGTAAAAAATTATGTCTGTGTAGCCGTAAGGGGAGGATAGATTTGACATGGTGAATTGTGAGTTCGACTCATTGAGGAGTGTATCTGAATGTAAGGAGTGATAGATTCATTTTGTAAAGAGCTGGACAATAAACAATGTGAGGGTTCAACTGGATCTGCTATAGTGTACAAACAGGATGGGCAATATGGCTATAACAAAATGGATACACTGAATGTCCCCTCATCGGCTCCCCTAAGCAGATTCGCACTTCCTCTTTGTTGCACTATCGACTGTGGTGTTGATTATAATACACCAATAAAGATATTATCAATGGCTGCTTGTGGGCAATTGGCTACCCTAGTGGGGAACTTTACAGTGGGAATTAAGTTGAATGATAGTGTTACTAACTCAAATAAGTTCTTATTGGGAGAGTCTTTAAGGAAATCTACATTGAAATCACCAGCAACCACTTTTTCTTTGTTTTTGGTTGTTAAATCGGCCAGTACAGCTTCAAGGTGGTTTACAAACAGATTAAAGTTACCTGCAGGTGCTCGATATACACTTAATATTATGAAGGATTTTTTGTGAAATTCTACTTCTGTTGCACATGCTTCCATATGCTGTTCTAGGCAAGATTTATGAATGTCTATGTTCTTAAATTTATGATGTTGCTGATGAATGTGGCAACTCCTCCTTTCTCCATTTCTGATCTACAAAACTGAGATGCTAACCTAAACCCTGTAACACTTAAAAGTTCTATACCAGCGTTCACATGATGTTCAGAGAGGCAGATTATGTCAGCTGGGTTTGAAGACTCTGATTCGTCTATGCAGATAATTAATTCATTAATTTTATTTCTCAGTCCTCGAATATTTTGATGCAATAAAGATGTGCAAATAAAATGTCATTGTCTGAACGCAAGGGAGGTATAGATACGACATGGAAAATTTCAACACATGGATAGCATTAATAACCCTCCATTGTTCGCTGAAAATTCGTCACATGGTCACTCGCGGTGATGACAAGTGTCATCCACAAAGCAAGCGGTCTAATTGTATGTTTTGAACAGTCTTTATCACTGATTTTATGACTTTTTATTAAATCTAAATATAATACCGTATAACACAGTATAATACGTATATTCTAATGTCTGAAACAGTTAGAGCAATAATTCAATAAAGTTAATTTCAAAATAACAGTTTTACATCTGTTTTCAATGTAAGCATTGAGGTGTGTGTAACAATGCAACTAGTTATCAAAAGAACATGAAATGCTTATTTCAAAACAATGACCTAAATAACAAGCATATACATCCAGTAATTTAGTGAAAAAGTGCAAACAAAATTTAAATAAAGAACACATTATTTGACAATTCAATTTAAACATGTCTTTCAGATGATCTACATATGTCCAGTTGTTGCATGTAGTGCACCATCTACGAGTTGTTTTATTTCGCGCTCTTCCACATATATAACACCTTTCACGTGATCCAGTTGATTTTTCTGGCTGTTCCACAATTTCTTGCACGCCTGACAGTAATTGAGCCCTCCTACGAATTTCACATGGAAGGCTTTCAGAAAGGGAACGTCGCTCTCTTTGAGGCTTTATTCGTTGCCAGCTGATTTTTTATATAAAATCAACCCTTTTTACAAGCTGAATTGAAGCCACGCATGAAGCATTTATGGCTTCAATGTTCAAAATATTGTAAAACAGTACCATAGGCCACCTTCTTGTATTATGTGACACATTGTTCTTCTGACAAAGCTGATCTAAAAGATCTTCCCCCCTTTTGGCATGTTATAGAAAGTAATCAGTTGGTTTATTTTGTTCCCCTGTTGAACGACCAATAGCGTCATCGAAATGCAAGCTTGACAACACCAGCACTGTTATATTCTTCACTGGACAGTATGAGACCAATGTACAATCCTAATGAAATCCAAAGGTAGATTATTTTGGCTCCCTTTCTCTTTGTGGTAGAAATTCTTTTGTTCTTGACTAAAGACAAACTGGTAAACCAGTTGTCACCAGTAATATTAAAGCTTGTAGCTTGTACTGGTTCGACCATTCGAAGAACAATATCTTCAGCTGAATTACTGGTATTATATGGTCCCTCTGGTTGTTTACTGTCGTACGGTTCTAAATTCAAAGTGTAAGCTGTTTTCACATCAAACAAAGCAAACACTTTTAACCCATACTTGGCAGGTTTGCTAGGACGATATTGCGTGAATGGACAGTTTACTCTAAATGCTAAAAGCTGTTCGTCAACAGTTAAGATATTCACTAGGTGAAAAATATTTTTGGCAATTGTTCGTGAATAGTTCAGGTACCTCTCTGATAGCAGTCAACTTGTTAATCTCCCTGCGAACACCTCTGTTACAGATATTAGCAAACCTCAGACATCTCAACAGAAACCATAATCAGTTTTCACTTACGCATAAAGAAGTCTGTTTCCCTTTGAGTTACCCAACAATTTCGATACACTATTCCTAGAATATCTCAAAGATCCACACAGATATAACAAACCAATGAAAGCTTTTATCTCTATCGCATCTGTTTCTTAAGCATCCTTTCGATAGAGAAGTTACCACGAACTTCATTGATGTATATATTAGTGCAGATTGCGATAATGCTTATTATGTTTTCATCCAAGAACAAATTCAGAATATATATTTCTGTCTTTTTTAAGCAATCTTGATTTTTTGGTCCAGGCAAAAGCGTAATAATATTACAACATCTGCTTCTAACATTGTTATGATATTTATTTTTCCTCCATTTAGTTATTCCATCTTTCCCTAAAAACATGCATCCTCTTGAGTTACTTCTTCCTGTGACTCATATTCATCATTTTTTGACACTTCTTGTTCTGTTCCTGAATCATGACCACTTTCATGAACACAATCCTCAGTCTCTGAGTTGGCGCTATCGCTATGAGCACCTTCATCGTTCATCTCATTCAACCATTCCAGCCATACATTAGGATCTCTACTAAACTTTGTCCGAGGTTTTCTTGTTTTTGACACTTCTTCCACAATCTAAAAATAAATAGAATACTAAGTGACACGGAAGGTAGCGGCAATCAGTTTCAATACGCCTCAGTTTACGCACATGAAAGATCTATTGAATCTAGGGGAGCAATAAAGTAATATACACTTAATTTTGTTTCAGATTGTGGCAGCAGAGCTCACGTGGATGACCAGTGTCCTCTAGACTATAATAATGTTTCATAAACAATATATCTTTCATAACTAAAAGCCGCCGCGCGGGATTAGCCGAGCGGTCTCAGGCGCTGCAGTCATGGACTATGCTGTTGGTCCCGGCGGAGGTTCGAGTCCTCCCTCGGGGCCCGCATCTCGTGGTCGTGCGGTAGCGTTCTCGCTTCCCACGCCCGGGTTCCCGGGTTCGATTCCCGGCGGGGTCAGGGATTTTCTCTGCCTCGTGATGGCTGGGTGTTGTGTGCTGTCCTTAGGATAGTTAGGTTTAAGTAGTTCTAAGTTCTAGGGGACTGATGACCATAGATGTTAAGTCCCATAGTGCTCAGAGCCATTTGAACCATTTGAACCTCCCTCGGGCATGAGTGTGTGTTTTTGTCCTTAGGATAATTTAGGATAAGTAGTGTGTAAGCTTAGGGAGTGATGACCTTAGCAGTTAAGTCCCATAAGATTTCACACACATTTGAACATTTTCGCAACTGAAAGCCAACAATGACTGGAGCTAACAGCCGGAGAGTTAACAGCAATGTACTGAAAATGGCGTGTACTCAATCCAGCCCTTTCAGAAAAAATTGAGCGGCAATGTCATGTGGATGACGGGTGTCAACGGAGGCTTGGGTACGAGAGAATTTTACGCGGAAAATTATGTGCACTATAGATACTGAAATTTCAATGTGAGATTCGTTCCAGAACCACAGCTGTAAAGAGGAGACATTTCCGGTACATCGCAGCAGTAATCGTAACATTTAATTGTAATTACACTGATACTGCAGTGACGTTATTGAATTCTCAAACCTACGTGAGTTTAGTATTGACGCCAGTCACAGGGAAGTTGATCAGTTATAACAAACAGAACATTGCGCTTTTGGGACAATTTACGGTATTCTCTTACAAGTCAGTGTTTTGCTCCATTATTTTTGGTGGTTGCTAAAGCCAGTCTTGATAACTTGCCTGGGTGGATGCACCTAAGGCATTTGGATTTTCTGTCAGCGATGCAGTTCACCTTGTGTCCAATCAGGTACCGTAGTCTCAAATGGAAACACCGTGTGAGACGTTTTCGGAAGATACAGGGTGTGGTAAGAATTTTTACGTTCACATTTCTTTGAAACCCACGGCTCGACCTCGTTTTTGTCGTGTGCATCCTATTCGTGCCACCCTGAAAGATCAGGTGAAAGCAGAACTGGATAGACTTAAATCTCTAGGGATGGTGGAACCTTTTATGGTCAGTGAATGGTTGTCTACACTGGTTGTACTTCGGAAGCTGTCGCGGAAACTTCGCCCCTGTGGCGACTTCAGTACTACTGTCAACATTCAGTTGATCGTGGATACGTATCCTCACCCACGCCAGGAGGAACTGTCGGCGAAAATATCGGGTGGCCGGTACTTTTCTAAAATTGGTTTGTCTGATGCGTATCTACAGGTTCCCTTGGATGAAGAGTCTCGGCGAGTTCTGGTTCTGAATACTCCGTTTGGTTTCCGTTAATATTTATGTCTTCCTTGCGATGTGGCTAGCGCCCCAACTATTTTCCAACGATTTTTATTGCAACTGATCATGCCTCTCCGGGGATGCGTTAATTATGTGGATGATATTGTTGTTCAGCCTCCCATTGTTTATTTGGGGTTGCAGGTCTTGTGGAATAGGGTTCACCCTCTGCCAGACAACATCTCCGCTGTTTCGTCTTTGCTTCGCCCTCGTCCACTAAGGAACATCAGGCCTTACTAGGGAGGATAGCCTACTACCATAAATTACTTGGGGGGCGGTCACATTGGCCCACCTGTTAGATTCCTTTTTACGCTGGAGCCCAGATTGCGAACGTGCTTTTCAAATGTCGAAATCCAAACTACTCTCGATTCCCTGTTTAGTTATGTTCTCTCCAGACCAGCATATAGTTTTGGCGACTGACACTTCACAGTACGGCTTCGGCGTGGTCCTAGCCCACCGATATGCTGATGGCTCTGAATGACCTGTTGATTTCGCTCTAAACACTCTCACTCCGGCCCAGCAGCATCATACTCTACTGGGCTGGTTACAGTGAGTGAGGACGTCATTGCGAGGCTTCAAGCCAACTGATTTGAGAAACTCATAGTCCCCAAGTGTTATCACTTAAATGGTTTGGCAGCGAAGTGATGTGCTGTGGATTGCGTGCTCTGGTTTTATAACATATACCAATCCTGCCTTAGATGTAATCGTACAATGATTTCCTCACCTAATTATTCTCATTCACAGTAGGCAACTCCGTATAGTCCAACGCCTGAACTGTCACTGGAGGGTATATTGCTTTGGTGGTAGTCTCAACGGTCCTATCCCTTGTTTCAACTGCCGGCCGAAGTGGCCGTGCGGTTAAAGGCGCTGCAGTCTGGAACCGCAAGACCGCTACGGTCGCAGGCTCGAATCCTGCCTCGGGCATGGATATTTGTGATGTCCTTAGGTTAGTCAGGTTTAACTAGTTCTAAGTTCTAGGGGACTAATGACCTCAGCAGTTGAGTCCCATAGTGCTCAGAGCCATTTTTGCACCTTGTTTCAACTGAGGGGAAGAGTCCACAAATAGTCTGAATCAGACTGTCTTTGAGATGGGAGTTCGTTGCAATGTTGCACTCGACTCGGGTTGTGCTAGGATCCTTCTTCTAAACCTCTCAGTTTTGTGAAACCCAATAGCCGCCCTATTGAACCTTTTTGGTTAAAGTCGATCGTTGCATTCACAGTCCTTAATTCAGAATTAAGTGTACTGATGTTTGCACATAGCTTAATACCTTTTCCAGACTGTTCTAAGAATTCGTTTAAATCGTCGATAGCGTATGCACCAGGTTTTATTCCCACAATGAATTTTTCATCTCCATCTACATATACGTGATTACACTGCTATTCACAATAATGGGCCTGGCAAAGGCTTCAAGAAGTTTAAAGCTCTTCCTTATATATTCTTCTTCTTCTACTACTACTACAACTTTTTCTTCTTTGTAGACGCCAAGAGAAACATGATGCACACATGTTTACAAAGGTGTGTGTTAAAGACCTGATAGCGCCTAAAACTGTAGAACAGACGTCTTGTGCTAGTGAAGTTTTGGTGTAATTCTTCTGTCGGCTGCAGCTCACCAAATGGGTGAAATAGAAGGCGGCATTTGCATTTTTCATATGACACCTAGTGGGTGCCAGAACCTCCAGCAACATCTAAATTCACAATGCCACATTCAACAGTTTTCCACGTAGTCATCGGTAATGTACCCCACATAAACACTTCACGGAATTTTAGAAAGTTGAAATTTTTTCTAAGAAACTTAACTAGATCAGTATTCGTGAGTGCCCGATCTGGTAGGACTGATAGTGGGCTTTTTTTAAAATTTAGGAATAGACCAAGCCCTTTCCTGTATGGTTTCAAGTACTTTTCCAATGGCTGCAGCTTCCATCATGCGGTTATACCTTACTGATTCTTGTAACTACGCTTTGGAGTTTTGCGCGTTCTTGACTGTTCGAGCAATAGTTGCCACCAGATGTCTGAGGTATTGGTAGAGCTCGGGCTGCTTTAACCGATCCTCTTCTTCTTCTTCTTCTTCTTCCCGCCCCCTTCTGCTTCAGAGCTTTTGTAGCGGCATACATGGCTGTCAGGATTCAGTTCTTCAAAGACCTTTGCTTCCCACTCTTATTCTTCTTCTTTAGTGCACAACTTGCAGCATTCATAACTCGCGTGAAATTCATCACTTCTAAACCCAACTTAATTTTTACACGCATGGTTTTACGAACTGCAAATACTGCAATGTGATGACCTATACCTACTTTCTTTCTTCTGCGTATCGCCTTAGACGCATCAGTTAAAATCGTGTATGCAATGTGACGACTTGGGAGGTCTTTATTTGAAGCTTATGCAATGCCTTGTTCCATACACGCTTCGTCGAGCAGATTAATCCCCTTATCACCTCGAGCCAAGCGTTTTTTAAGCCTTGTTCCACGACCACAGTAGTTATATTTCGGAATGTGCAATTCCATTGCCAGTTTGTCTAGAATACCACCACTTCCTCTGCCGCGTCTCCTAGCGTGCACGTTATGCTACTGCAGTGTTGTGGACTGTGCACTGGATTGTATAGCAAATCGTTAACATCAAACTAACTGTTTTGTGCTGCAGGAAAACCAAGCCGTTTGACTAGCGCTCTATTTCCTCGGCGGCTTATGACTCTCTCCACGAGAAGCACATCAGATTCTGAGCATTTCTGCAACTGTTTGGTGTAGAAGCAACCCGCAATTTCTTCACCTTTACTATCTGTCAAGATATAAGTTCTGCATTCGCTCTGTGCACCTTTGAAACTGTAAGTATCTCTGCTGATCAGTTTGGCAGGTATGATTTCTCAAATGCTGTCTTGTGATTTCAGATATGTGCCAAATCACCTACATTAAATTTCTGTTTACATGGATCCAGCATTTTAATACGATAGTGCACCGTATCCATAAGTCTGTTACCATCAACATCGATAGGTCTCATTGTTATTGTACTATGTTTGATTCGATTATACTGTGAAATTACTTCTGGGAGGATAGCCATCCATTTGTAAGAGCCGCAAAGATTAAAATGCATCCATATCTGACCTTTTATTGAGCTGTTCAGACGTTCCACGATACTCGCCTTTAGGTGGGAGAATTCTGGGTAGTGACGTATTCCGTACTGCTGCATCACAAGTCTTGAAATACCTGTTGTAAAACTCTCCACCATGATTGGTTTAGAGGTTGTCCGGGCATCGATTCGTTCCTGTCTGCAATAAATGCTCACACACATCAGCGACATTTTCCCCCATTTGTTAAAAATGGGTAACGCCCAGGCAAATTTAGAGTAAGTATCAATAACCATTAAAATATATTTGAATGCATTACTCTAATGTGAATATTCTTAGATATCTACAAGATCAACCTGCCACAAATCATCCAAACCTTTAATCGTAACATGCCTAC
Source organism: Schistocerca cancellata (assembly GCF_023864275.1). Lineage (NCBI taxonomy): Eukaryota > Metazoa > Arthropoda > Insecta > Orthoptera > Acrididae > Schistocerca > Schistocerca cancellata. The sequence continues at coordinate 12,732,311 of NC_064628.1, read as the reverse complement.
AAGGGTATGTTTTGTGTGCTGGTTTGTACAGTACTCGACCTACTGTCTCCATAATTTTTCGAAAATACCTCTTTACATCTAGATCTACATGGTTACTCTGCAATTCACACTTAAGTGCCTGGCAGAGGGTTCATCTCCAAGCTCGGAAATTACTGAAACAGCCCCATTCGAGTGAGCTGTATTATCTGCAGCAGCTGATGCCAAGATCAGATGTAGTCGATTCATTCGCTCGTAGGCCACCGTCATGATATACATCCTGGGGATTCCATTGTTCACTGCTTTATTCTCAATATCAATACCATCATCACTGCTGCTGTTCTTGTTTTCACCATCGAGTAATGGTTTTATAATGGTTTTTTATTTCTTGTTACTCTGTCTTTTTACGATTTTGTGTAATTTCGCATCCATGTACAAGGAATGTTCTGTCTATGTATACCTATTCTCTCAGGTTGAGAGGCAGACAGGCGCAAGAATTTTTCCATGGTGCAGCGCATATTGATATAATCAGCTCTCTTATCAGGCTTTATATACAGAAACTCTTGAAAGTTTCGCCTATACCTACCATCATTCAGTTTTCTTGTTTCATCGATAGCGAGAAACCCATAACGTGAATGATTCCAGCAATCAGCAGATATCTTTCCAGACTCATTGAATGACATGTCAGTTGCTACATGTGCTTGGTAAATGTGTTTTAAATTCAGATTATCTTCTTTGAAGACTGTAATGAGGTTTTCATTATCTCTAACCAACAGTTTTGGGATTCTGGAATACGTTTGGCTTAGATAAAATACTTCTGCACTTACATGACGACCGAAACAGAAATATTTTCGAATTTACTCTTGGGTTTCTGCAGCAACATCGTTAAATACGAACATTATTTTTCAGTTGAAACAGTGTTTTTGAAAATACATACATGTTCAAATCAGACTCCACCCACATGTGTTAGCAGCGTCATGAGAACATTAATCTTGTCACAGTTGGATGGACCAACAATAATTGCTCGTATATTATCAGGAAGAAGTTTTTCATTCTTTTTCTTCTTCAGGTCTTCTTTTACATCTTCAGAGGACTGGTCACCTGCAACAAAGTCCTTGTGATGGTGATGTTTCATCCACCCTACCACTATGCTACGTACTGACAAGTAGTGGGTATATACAGAAAGACACACACACACACACACACACACACACACACATACTTGTAAAGACGGTAATAATATGTGTAGCTACTATAGCTCCATCACTTAACCAGCTGAGCTGCATTGGGCACACAGAGAATTCTGCTACATATATATGTAGACACTCATCAAAAGTAACGTCATCATTCAGTTTGACAACGACTGGTGGTGAGGTGTTTTAGGCAACTGTCTGCTGCTGCATGATTGTAGGTGCAGCATTGCAAATAATGATATTAATAAATGTAACACTTACTATAATGAGAGAGGTATGAAATAAAACGCAAACACAGTTTGAGACTATATACACATGTTATTTATTTAAATATCCTATATTGGATGTAGTATTTTGAAAACACTGTCAGATTATTTTTTTATCTTCTATTCATCCGTGCAATATTTCCCAAATGAAGCTTTTTTATATTCACTAAATTTCGATCGTATCTCTTTCCAATTGATAGGCACCTCACAATACTCTGGTTTTTGTATGCACATTTAACCTGTTTCTCTTTCGGCTCTGCATTCATGCAGAAACAAAGGTACTGATCCAAATGATCAATATGTACACTATGCAAAAGTAGAAAGTTTACACCGTCATTGAATGTGGGATCTGTGCTTGGCAACCAATGACTCAGTCTCTCCAGTGCAATGTGTAGTTCAATATCCACATGAAATAAATTCATAACTGAAATAAACTAGATAAACATACTTGTCACCCAATTTCACACATACTGCAGAGTCATAATATACTGTTGTAATAGACAGTGTCACACCAGTAAGGCGAATTTTGGGTGGTGTATGAGCTGGATAATACACTGTGGTCATCTGCTGATTGATGTAATGCTCTGCCCAACATGTTTGTCCTACTTAAACTTAGAAATAGTCACTTTATGTTCCAATAGAAGTTAAATTATATGTAGAACTAAAAAGCATGGGCACACTTGATATTTTCTTATCCACAGCATCTGCAATCTGTTCCTGTACTACCACAGGGACGTAATACTGTGACAGGTCGTATGTTGGTGACCAGTACTGTCCTCCATTTTGTTGTTTAGGACCACCAGCAGCACTCGAGGCAGTGGCAACAGATCACGCTCCTCATCGTCCAAATCGATGAGTGGGACAGGCAGTATGTGATGATAAAATTAAATTCAAATTGCAATGTCTAAAAAGTTTTGTTTATTTAAAACAGTGTCAAGGAAAATTGACAGTGTAAATTGATCGATCTAGTACAAAAGATTAGTGTTCAGGAAACCTCTGTGACTATTTCAATAAGCACAAGTGTAACATCTGTGATAAATGATCATTGGAAGGAGAGAGAATGTTGTGAAAATTAATAATTTTATCAAGAATAAAATATAAAAATGAATTTAAATTATAAATGTACTGGCCGTAGCATTCTAAGGGTATTAGAACATGTAATTCAGTTAAAGCAAATGAAATCACAAAGGCAGGAAAACGACTATGGTTTTTCGACTGCTAGTTGGATAACCTTGATGTGAGCACTGCAGAGGAGGAAAGAATGGAAAACCAGGGAGTTCAAGTCGAGCCTTGACAGTGTATGTATCGTGGCATGACATTTCTGGCGATGTGATCGTTAAGCAGTAACAATTAGGAGTGAAAGTACTTAATATTTGGTGTGGCAGTGCTTTATATCCCACTTGAAAATGTCTCCCGCAGACGGGTACAAAACGTCGCGTTTTCTAATGAAATCCCTTCTACCACGGCATAATAGCCTGGAATATTTTATTATTTGTGACAATTCTGGCCATGAAAGTTTACATTTTAAAAGTAGTTTATAGTTTCTGAAGGCGTCTCCAGTTTATTTTGTGCAGAAAGCAAGAATATCCAACTTATTTTATATGATGAAATATGGATCCGATGATGAAGCAAGTTAATATGGCTACTGCAGGTGGGTAGTAGTTATTAATTAATTCCATCAATGGAGACGTGAAGAGTCTACAAATTTTGATACAGTAAGCCCCACCTTCAACACCGATATGACTGCAACGAACCACACAAGAGTTTTCGTATTAACAGTCTGTAGCAGTGTATCAGAATGTTACAATCAACACCATGGTTTGTTAAGGTTATAATACAGTTTTTTAAAAGTATTTTTTGGCATCATTGTTCAAAAGTCATATACTGGTCCAAAGTTCCCTGTCCATTTTGTTAAATGGAAATTTTGTGTCACTCTGTATGGCTAAAAGATGGTAGTGATCGGTGTTATGACATTCTTGCAATGTTATATAAAAGTAACTTCCAATAATAATTGTTTACTCTCAAACTGAAGAGACAACAAGTGTAGTCGCTTTGATATATTATAGTAAAGTTATTTTACTGAGATTTCTTAGTTTTAAATTTGCTTTATGAGAATATTAATATTATTTAATCAATCAAAGTAAAGATTGCACCCATTAAGTCATGTAAGAATATCTGACTCTGCTTCCATCTTGTTTCCAAGTAATGCTATTGCCACAAAAGTCGTTAAAGTAAATTTACTTCAGGCACTGAAATAAAGTATTGAAATTGCTCCTTCAGAGCTAGCAACCAAAACAATGTTCATAGATGTAAATTTCTTTCAGTGGGTATGTTGTATGGTAAGGCTACATAGCTGCAAGCTGTTTGCTACAGGGGTGTGGATAAAATCAAATCTACGTAGGTCACATAAAGTTTTGTGTGTATAATAACTTGTGTGGAGTACCAGTCCTGAAAATCGAACCCCATTATCCACTCTAATAATAGCACTCTATTAAGTAACACATGCCAAAATTTGTGTTAGAGATTGTTGTTAATGTTGATAATAACAGTATTATGTTGTGCAGTTTTGATGAAAATGCTCTACTGTGCAAACTGAAAGCTGAATTTTTCTGAGGAGTGACACATAGTCAGAGCAGGAGGGATGAAGGTTCTTCTGTTTTATAGGGCAGTCCTGGCATGTAGCACTACGTGAGTAGGGATCCCATAAATCCGAAGCTAAACAGATTCCCTTTCTGTAGTGTGGCCAACACTACTGAACGATACATTTTATTACTTTCATGTTAAGCAATATTAGTGAATCATCCAGCTAAATATTGTCACGTTCATAGTGTTGTAGCATAGCAAGACAGCCACGCCACTCGGAAGTAGCCGAAATGCACGCGTACACACACGCCGGTTGGCGTGAGGTCTGAAACAGGATACTTAATGAATGCTATAAAGAAAAGTACGTAGCTGCGGTAATACTTATCTTTAATCCATCATTGTGGTACATCACTCTTGATGATACAAATGAGACTCTTTAAATACAAGCACTGTAAGGCTAATGGCACCTTGCTAGGTCGTAGCCATGGACTTAGCTGAAGGCTATTCTAACTGTCTCTCGGCAAATGAGAGAAAGGCTTCGTCAGTGTAGTCGCTAGCAAAGTCGTCGTACAACTGGGGCGAGTGCTAGTCAGTCTCTCTCGACTTGCCGTGTGGTGGCGCTCGGTCTGCAATTACTGAAGTGGCGACACGCGGGTCCGACATGTACTAATGGACCGCGGCTGATTTAAAGCTACCACCTAGCAAGTGTGGTGTCTGGCGGTGACACCACACATAGCTAAAAAAGCATTCATTTCCCTGCTATGTAACATTAAAAACGGTTCGATTACATGCGATTCGGACATTTGAAATACAAAGGAGAATCAGTCACACATGGCATTGGCGGATTTGATTACAAGTAACAGCTTCTTGTCCTGCTCCAGCATGTGGGCAATTTGTGCTACAGGATCCCAAGTGGTCACTACAGGTTCGAACATGCTGCAGGTCGTTGCTGCAGGTCCAATAGTCAGTGCAGGACTCGAAAAGATATCGGCTGAAGTTGCTGCTGGTCTGGATGCAGCAGAGGTCAACATGTATGTGCTCGCACTTGCAGGCCTCAATCGGTTGGAGGCTACTGCTGCACTAGATAAAAGAAGAGTGACATACCGACCAAGACAGGAAACAATCAATAATAATGCTAACTATGGACAAGAATGTACTTAAATATACAATATTACACACTTCATACAAAATACTTACATCCATCCTATCCTGCATTCCAACACAGACTGAGTTCTTTTCATGCCAATTTCCAGATGGGGCAGGGGAGGAGGAGGGGAGGGGAGTGGTGTGGAGTTAGTTTAGTGGAGGTAGCCCAATTGAGCTGTTTTCCTTCCAAAATTTGAACTTCCCGCCATGGCGTCACTGAAAAATTACCACATATATGGCCGCTATCTTGAATACGCCACATTGAATAAATTTGACAACAATGCAGGTTGCGGTCTTGCACTCTTTGTCCCACTACTCTTACATTCTTCTCAAAGGTATAACGTGTCAGTAGTATCTAAACATACAGATCAAGCTAGAACTAGTTCATTGCATTTTTAAAACGTTGTAATGATACATTAGCATTGTGCTGATGTGTTTTGTGGTAGATCTGTGCTATATCATAAAACCAATCTAATGTCAAAGTGTCTGTCACCGGCGCAGCTAATGGTTTCCCTGTCTCGTCCCAGCAGATACGCTCCGCGGATGCTGCTGAGGCGGCTGATCACACCCTCTGGCGTTATTACTATTCTGTGAAGCCCGTATCACGTTAGTATGATACTGGTTTCTGTCATTCCTGTTATTATTTGCATTGTACCGATTGTTATTATGGTCCGAACCATTATTGTTATTGCTGCGGTATGCATTATTCCCATGGTTATCATTGCTGTGGTTGCTGTGGTGCTCGTTGTTGTTACCACGGCCTCTACCACTGTCGCGATTATTGCGCCAATTGTCCTCGTCCTCAACTCTTTCCAGGAAATCATTCACTGTCCTATAATTGCTTCCTACGTAGCGTTTTGTATCATCTGGAAGCTTCTTGTAGAGTTCCCAGACTATTTCGGATTCCGTGCGGCGATCACGCAAATATTCCAACTTGCGGATCCAGCCCTCACAAAACTCCTTCATCGAGCCGCGCGAATTCGCATCGAAAGGCCTCTATACGACAAATTCGCGCCAAACACTTTGCTGTTTTTGCTCTGACCAGTATTCAGCCAGAAACAAATTTTTAAACTCGTCAAAAGTCATGTTCGTAATGCTGAGGTTTAAGCCCCAACGCTTGGCATCACCAGCCAGCACATCAATAACCGCATTAATTTTTCTCTCATTAGTCCATGATCTGGGTAAAACTCTTTCACAATTTTTAATGAAATCCGTCGCGTGTATACCGCCTTTTTTCAAGGGGTCGAACCGCTCCTCTTTCGTCAACAATTCCGAACTATGTGCACAGATTGGCACATAGCTCTGTTTTTCGTCAAGTTTCTTTTCTAATTCCGACACTCTCGTAATTACTTGGCAAGTGGTTGTCGCAAGCGTTTCCACTTCCCTCTTTTTCTCATCGCAGGTATTAGCCTGCTCCCTCACTTTAGTGTCTACTTCGGACACTAAAGCCTTTAAAGTTTCCACCTTCTGTTGATCCTCTTTTTTCACTAATTGAATTTGTTCCGTCACCTTATTCTCGATGATCGGAGCAACTGCTTCTCCTACACTTTTCTCGATTCTGCTAATTTCGGAATCAAAACGAGTATTTATGCTCGCAATTTCCGCCTGAACGCCTATCATTTCCTGTTTAAGATTACCGATTTCGGTATTAATTACAACAATATCTTCTTTGATTTTATCAACTTTTGTATTAACAACTCCAACATTGTTGTTAACAACATTAATAGCTTTGTTCTGATTGTCTAGCTTTCGTTCAATTTTTTCAGACTGAGCTTCTTGCTTGGCAGACAGAGCTATAATTTCTGCCGATTGACTCTTGATTTCATTAATCAAAACATTCAATAAATCAGTTAAATTCCCGGAGACTACCGGTTTTACTTCCGTAGCTGGTTCCTCTATATATGTTCCCCCGTATTCATCATCAAGGGGTACAGATTTGATTTTCGCTTCCGATTCCGAAACATTTTCTAAAGTTTGGAATTCCATTTCTGCTCTTTGTTGCGTTTCGGCGGTCGCGTCTTTCATGCTAGCCGCCTGCCCCTGAACAATGGGAACCGCCGTGCGCGTTTCCCACTGTTCGACCGATTGTTCCGTATCCAAGTCTACCAAATTTTGGTAATTGTTGCCTTCACTCATTTTAATAATTTTCAATATAAATGACAAATCTCAAATATAATTAGGATTACTCCCACTACTTATTCTCGCTGATGTAACGGCCTGTACGTAACCAGTACTTTGTTACGAGATTTGCACAATGCAAAATTCGTGTCCAGAACAACCTCAAATCCGAAGATTGTCCTGTCACCAGGTCGCCACGTGTAACCTCCCCCTCACTTACCGACCTTAATGACAGTGAAAGATGAAACCGCGTGTACCTAATGGGAGTTTTGGAAAAGCAATCGTCACCGAAGTTAACCTGTCGGTAAAGAGGGAGGAAAGGGTTACATCTAAATGAAAGGAAATGTGCTAATGAAACTGGTGGAAATTAATTTTGAAAAAGGGTAAAGTTAATAAAGATAGTAAATGTGCAGCCGTTACGTTAACAATTAACTAGCGGTAATTAGGTATTTGAGATTTGGGGGAAATCACGGTCGCCAGTCCTAAGGACAATTACTATAGTAACTGAAAAAGAAAGGTTATTACACATATAATTAGCACTAGAAGCGTGGCAACTGAAGGTTGACACGCGTAGTGTGAAAACTGAAAGTTTGTCAGAAGTAATTAATTTCGCTACACCCTGACTTAATTTAGCAAAAGAATTAATAAAACCGGAAAATAGAAAGTTAATTTAGTGACTGAAGTTAATAGTGAGCTTTCTTTCTGAAGCACATCGAAATTCAGTAAAATACGGTTAGTCTTAGACTACCTCAACAATCATTTCAAAAGCTACTTGAATCTACGCAATTTAGAAAGAAGAGATTTAACTTTGAACTTTAATTAAATGATTCTGAACAATTAACAATAGTAAAATTTAGTACGTACCAAGCTGAGCTGCAGTCACAGGTAAGCTAAAATATGGTAACAAAACTCGCACTCTTAATTTGTGCGTGTGTAATCTGAATATTGTAGCCAGCTAACTGAACTTTGAAATTAAAGCAGTGAAATAGAATTAGCTATATTACTTTAGTGCTGGCGTTTAAATTTCAACGACACTCGGGTTCATTTCGGAAAAGGAAGGGACTCTGCTTGGTAATGCAATTGGGACAATGAGCAACAAACGTTCATGCTAAGTTGCTGTAATTATAGTGACGAAAATGGAACAAGATTAAAAGCTGAGGTCTGCCATACAGCTCTAAAACTTTACGTGCGTCCAGTCTTCCTTGTCGGTTGATTGAAGGTTTGAAGCCGTCGGTCGAGGAGGTGGCGACAGTCACTCATTGTCGGCCGTCGCTGTTGCAGAAGCTGGATGTTGGCGCGCCTTCTTCTCGACACGGTCACCAGACGAAACGGGCTCTTGATGTGCGCTAGTTAATGTTTCCCGTCCGCGACACCATGTCAGAAACTATCATCGCAAGTCGAGCGCAATTACATGCTGCCAAACCCCGAAAGCGCGGCAACTCGCGGGAGCGTCACACAACACACCTGCTCCACTCGCTACTCCAGCCAGACTCCTTCTGCCCAGCCCGCGCTCTCCGCGGCAGAGTTAACACTACCAAAGATCCTACACACTTTGATTCTTCACACGACCTATCGACGTAATCGTTCGATAGCAGTCTTCCCTAGGCAAGACCCAGCGTAAAAATACAAATAATATTTACGAAACAAACCAATTATACATCGACATAAATGTATAAATATATATATATACAAACAGTTAAAGAATTACAATATACAAAGAGACAGAAATGTCATATCTTGAGGTAACAAAGCAAGGAAAAAAAAATAGTACAATAGATGGAAATAGGAGGCTATGCATTTCCGGCGTTACACGTTCAGAGGATGAGTCAACGTCGGCCCCTGTGGAGCAGACAGCATGTGCCCGAGTGCAAGGGGGACGTCCCCATGTTCAGCTTAAATAATATTCCGCTACATTGTGTGGGAGCGTCCAACCTACGCATTCTTTACACACAGCACGCAGTTTCAGAGATTTTCACAGGGAGACAGCAAACGCCAAACGCCGATACTACAGATTTCCAGATTGGTCGCCTTAAACGAAATGTCATTCCCCCATTTTAGAAGAGCAATGTTCATTGCCAGACGTTATTTCTGATGCCTTGAGCTGAAGGAATAATGGAAGAGACTGAAAGATATACCCATTCATATCTGGCGTGGAGAGGCACCATTCCGTTGTCGCTCATGGAGCAAGGAACAAGTCTCTCCTCAGTACTTTACTGGGAGAGCACCTCTGTTGAGAGCGAATCAAAGTGCGACTCTATATTGAGTCCTTGCGATTAAGCGTTGTTCACTGTGTTGGCTGACACACTTATTGTGCGGTGTGAATGGACAGAGTTATAGTTAAATTTTTAATTTTTGAGTGGCATCATGGTGGAATGGTTATCTGACCGGTGTACCACGCCAGTAGTTAGACTAGGGGCGAATAGGAATCCTTAACTTCATCAAGGCGTAGGGAGAGTTTGATTGGCGTAGGTCAATCCAGATAGAACGAGAGTTATCTTATTTGTCAGCAGTGAGCGGCGCAGACAGCAGTCATCGCAGTTTACGGTATTGTGCGCTACAGCTATTCGAGCCCCCTATTTCCTCCACAACAGTACACTTCACTGCATTTCACACCCGACAGCCTCGACCGTACCTAGCAACATTCTAAAGAATGATTATTCAAGTTGAGTAGGCGCGCCTCTCAGCCATTCGGCCAAGTCAATAACAATCTTAAACTTTGTAAAGAAATTTCATTAGCGAATCCTATCCTTGAGAGGCAACTTCACATTCCGAAAAGAACCAGGATATAACTTGTTCAATTCATAACTAAAAGTGCCATTGTGATTTCTCAGAATTTTTGCAAAATAAATAATAATTTTCGTTAGTTTCATGTTTTTCTTAAACTAACTAGCACTACTCCAGTACCCAAGTATCCCACCGAGCGAGGTGGCGCAGCAGTTAGCACACTGGTCTCCCATTCGGGAGGACGACGATTCAATCCCGCGTCCGGCCATCCCGATTTAGGTTTTCCGTGATTTCCCTAAATCGCTCGAGGCAAGTGCCGGGATGGTTCCTTTGAAAGGGCACGGCCGACTTTCTTCTCCAGCCTTACCTAATCCGATGAGATCAATGACCTCGCTGTCTGGTCTCCTTCCCCAAACAACCCAACCCAACCCAACCCAAGTATCCCACTAGTTACGTAAGAAATTTTGTGAATTTTTGTGTCATTTCCTTACAGAAGACGACTCAAGAAAATATTTATTGCTGAAAGTTTTTCAGGCATTTATCTTTAGAACGTTAGGAGCGTCTGTCTGACTTCTGTAGTAGTGTGGGGGTGGAAATTGCATCTTGCAGGAGCCACAGGGTAAAGGGTACATCTCAGATTAATCCGTTGCGCAGAATAACAGAATAGCAGATCAACCCCACCACCACTGAGCTTACATAACGGAAAGGGTAAATGATGTCATTGTTTACATAAGCATACCGATGGGTTCCCTGTGCCAGGTCGTCCCCCACTACTCTGTCTTGTTCTCTTCTGCACTGACACCATGGACATATGCATTACTGTCTGTTCCACTTCATATTGATTACTGTTTAATATTAACTAGAATCTTTCCCATATCTTCAAAGTATTCACCAAGCACCTAGAGAGGTACTGTGCACTAAAAAGCTTGTACTCGTCTACCGATAGCAGTTTCTTCATAAACCAACCTGCTTTATCTAAACTATTCAATTCCGATTTTGATATGAAATTGACATGTATTTTATGTTGTGATACCTGCATTCCTCGTGCTGTCAGTCGGAATACAATTAAGTTCACATCTTATTTAGTGAAACAGGAAAGTGAATGTGTTTCGTGTAAGATGAAATGTAGCTGTAGGAGTTCAATCATTCTTCATGGACTTCTCCTCCAAGCATAAGAAACCACTTCTTGGAATGGTCAAAGCATCATGCTGCTGGATGACTGTGCGGACCTCATCACTGTTCTCGAAAGTCGCTGAAGCAGAAGGTTTGTGCCAGAGCATTCCTGGCAAATGATTCGTTCATCTTTTTCGGCTGAAGCGTTTCTGGTGTAGTCATATAATGATTTCTTCACTGTGAAAGTCAACGAGACGATCGCTATGGTCCACATTTCTCAACTCGAGATGATCTAATATCCGACCGTCACTGGAAGATAAATGGCGTTGCTTGATGTCTCTAAATTTTACATTTGGACTGACTGGAGGGAATGTTCAATAGATTGTATGAATAAATTTTTCATTGGGAATGAATTCATCAGAATATTGCACTCCATGTGAATTCTTCTAACTGGTAACTATAACTACTGCACGAAATGAATAAAAATTTATGTGGATCAGTATCTAGAATTTGATCCTTCGAGAATCCTGGTAGTGATCCCACTGAATTTTGTTTTATAAAATGTGTTAGTTTCTCAGTCATTCTTGTTTGAGTTCACTTGTAATTCTAAATCTGGAATTACCTGTTTTAAATATTCGTTTAAGTCATCAGTGTCATTTGTGTTGTGGAATTCTTGCACAACTTTATCAGTTACCAGATGTAGATTGAAGTTTGGTGTTGTGATATCAAGAATAATTACTATGTTTCTAAACTGATCAATACAAACCTCCCACATGCTTCGCTTAATACGATTGGTGAACAGTAAGGGATACATATTGAACTTTTGGTAGCGTAGATCATTGGTGAAAATGTGGTTACTAGTAAAGTTGTGGTCTAATTCTTCCATCAACTGTAATTCACTGAAAGACTCAAAGTAGAAACGTTATTTCAGATTCTTTTCCTGACATCTGCCACCCATCGATTTCCAGATTCTCTTTTAATGTTACATATACAAGTCCACATTCATTAGATAGTATTGATAGATAGATCATTAGATAGTATTGGATAGTGTAATCTGTAAACACTCCATGAAGTTTTAGTAAGGAGAGCTTTTTGGCGAATTTAAGAAGATCGATATTTGTAAGTGGTATTTCAGGCGTATAGGTGGTATATATATTTTTTTAATGAACAGTCTGAGCCCCTTCCTGTCGAATTTTCATAGAATCCTTTCCCAGTAACCCCAGATTCCATGAATCTGTCATGTCCCTGCACTTCTTCAAGCTAAAAAACCAATTGCTGAAAGTCTTGCCAAGACTGGAATTATGAAAGAAATTATTCCATCTGATGTGCTAGGCACTCGTAGGACTGTAGACGTTCTATCAGTGTTCCTTCTGAACGTCTTTTAGCTGCCACCAACGGTAACTAAATGGTTTTTTGTGCATCCTGATGTGCTCGTCCTCCTCTTCTTAGTCTTCAGCAGACGACGAGTGTCATTCACGAATCGACTGAAATTTAGCCCATACCTAATTTAAGTTTTTTGCCCGTTTCTTTATCAACTAAAAGTGAGATAATGTGCTGGCCAATACCGACATCTCTTCTTGCACCTATCTCCTTGGTTCGACTGGCTTAAAACCATCCTCCAGTGCGACATCCTCTGAGATTCATATTTACTGCATACATAATATCATGCTGTCAGCAGGCCTCAAATAAAAGGTTCACATGATTCGTTCTTGAAGCTAGGTTACTGGTCTGTAGTAGGAATATGTAGGGATGTGAAGTTTTATAGGTAACTTGTCGTGAATACCACTACCTCTGCACTTGCACTTTTCATATTGTGCAGATTATATTACGATGCTGTTTGAAGATTGTGGGCCTTGTTATATAGCAAACCTTTGGCACCAACAAAAGTGTTGCGTGATGAAGCTAAACCATGCCATTTAACAATAGTCCGCCCCCCCCCCCCCCATCACCTTATGAGACGTTCGCTAAGAAAGATGTCTAGTTAATTGTCTGCCTGTAATTCTTCCATATTAAAAATAATAGGAATTTCTCTATCAGTGCTATTCTTTAGGAGGTATATTCTAGGGTTTGTCTGTTGCACTTCGGAAACTGTAAATATCTCCATCGATCAGTTTGATAGGTATAATTTCTCAAATGCTGTCTTGTGTTTTGAAATATGTACTAAATCACATAAGTTAAATTGCATAGGTCTAACATTATAATACGACTGTAAATGGCATTAGCAAGGTCATTATCAAGAACATCAATTGGCTTCATTTTTATTGTCCAGAGAGCAGTCCACTTATGAATGTCAACTATTTGTGTGTAAGATATCAGTTGATTTACAAGAACCACGGAGGTTAAAACACATCCATGTCCATGCCTTTATCATTTGCTACGAACGCTCCACCATACTTAAAATTTAATCTGAGAGAATATCTAATAGTGGTATGTTCCATATTTCCCCATTATCATCATGAAATATTTGTTATAGAACTCGCCACTACAATCTACTTGAAGATTGTCTGGGACGTGATTTGTTCCTGTCTGCAGCAACTGATCAAACACCTGTGTAACTGCCTTCCTCTTCTTTGTTTTCACAATTATGTATCAATAACTATTAAAATATATTTGAAAACCTTATTCTCCCATGAATGTTGTCTCATATCTACAAGATCAATCTGTCATTAACTGCCCAAACCTGGAAATATAACTTGCCTATGTGGGAACGTAATGCATTCTGGTTTATGGAGCTATTGAACAACTGTCTCCATAGTTTTTCGATGAAACCTCTTTCTCTACTGAAAGTATACGAATGATTTCATTGGAACGTGCTGTATTCCCAGCTGCAGATAATGCTGTGAGCAGCAGTAATCATTCAACTACTTTGTTAAGTTGGTCATGGTAGATGTGCTGGGGCAACCGATTGTTAATTTTCTTAGTCTGAATGTCAACAACGTCTGATAATGCATGTTTAATCATGTTTTCAAACGGTTGCAACATTTTGTTCCTGCTACATTGGCTTTCCTATATACTTCTGCCATACGTAATATCTGACCGAACATTTCTATATCAGTAAAATTTGATTTTGTTTTGACATGTACAATGCCTGAATAACTTATGGGAATGCAGCTGTGTGACGCCTTCGAAAATTGCCTATATTTCGACAGGTGAACACCCTGTCATTTTCGAAGCACTAATGCAGTAAGGAAGCTCTGTCCAAGGGAATTTGAAATCTTTTTATGTAGAGCATATGTCATAGAGGTCAGGCTGCTGCATTGCTGTGACTTATGTGGACAATTTTATACCTTTTAGTGATAATCTGTAGAGTTTCTCGTTTTTTAAGAATATTAGTTTCAGAAAACGAGGCACCCTTTGAAATCTTCTATCACTGATCTCTGCTGCATTCTTAGTTAAACTTATAGATTGAGCGCCCAGCATTTGTTGTTCTATTGTCTACTTACTTTGTACATCCTATATGACTATCGCTGTAATGTTTAATGAAATCACTAATAGTATCTTTTTCTTTAGTCTTCAAGAGTAGTTCAGAAGATTGCGTGACAAGACTGAATCTGTCTCACAGTGATTGGTCTCCTTCCAAATGCTCTAACTTCAGCTTTCACAGTTTCTCTTGAATAGCCTTACATGTTTATCCAATTTTATGAGTTACTGGTATGTTGTTATAGTGTTCAGGAAAGGAGGAAGACTCAGTGAAGCAGAGAACGTCAGATGCAATGGAAAACCACTGAAGAGGATTATCAATTTGAAATATCTAGGCATCACAATCCAAACAACGGGAAAAAGTTTCAGACTACACAGCTATGGACCTGTTTAGGCAACTACCTACTCTGACGTATGGCTTAGAATCAGTGGGAGAATACGTCACATACAGACAGCTGGAAGAATTGGAGTGAGTAAAGGCTAGATGCCTGAAGAGAATTTTAGGAGTCATACAGAACTCAAGATTGAGGCTAGTGTACGAACTTACCAGGGAGAACTTCCTGATACAAGATTTAAGATGCGAGCTCATATTCCCAGCTAGTGCCGACTTCAAACTGCTTCTGCAAGATCTGCATGAGAAGAAAAAAAAAACATAACGGAGGACTTCTATGCAACGTCTGCTATGCAAGACAAGACCTGGATGGAAGCTTATCATGAAATGCGACGTGTGACGACGAGACTGGAACCCATGGTTTTCACCACAAGGTGTGTTGCAACACATTATTTCACGAACCAAATGACGAGCGTGTGTGTGAGTTGTGCTTGAAATTTTGTGACCGATACCATATTATCAAATGCAGGAATAGACAGAAATTCATCGTAGCTTATAGCAAAGACAAGTAATGAGAATGTAATGTACTGTGAATATAATCCATTGCACGGCATGTGTGCATTTCCAACAAATAAAATTTACTAAGTAGACTTTGGTACAATATACATCTTATGTACACTCCAGTTTACCTACATCAACTCTTGTAGTTAACTCGTTTGCCTTCTTTTCAATTAAATCAACCCTAGAGTTAACTCATTGATTAACCTCAAAATGTTGAGAATAATTATTTAATTGCCTAATACTTATGCTGAGTCTTCAATTATAGTGGTATGGCGCCTGAAATTTCATGTCAATGTAAAGTCGAATGTTCTGTCTTCCCTTCTCAGACTGATTGTGGATGGATGTACCCACAAACTTGTTCTTTGGGTAAACTATGGTGATGTGGTTACCCTCTTGTTTCACTACATATACGCCCATCGTCTTTTAAAAAACTACCTGAAAGTTCCACTGGCATCGATAATCATTCAAGTGCCTCATTTCATCGGTAACATAGATGCTGTAGTACTGTGAACGATGCCAGTAATGTCTGCATAAAGTTTTAAATTCACTGAATGTCATGTCAGTTCCTTCATGCACCTGGTAAATGTGTTTTAAATTCATATTATCTGGTTTGAAGCTTGCTTTGGGATACTAGAAGTTGTGTGACTTAGAAGACTTCAACAAATACTTTTATCAAAGCCAAAATAGAAGTGTTTCGGTATTTGATACTGGTTTTCCACCGCAACATTGCCGAATATGAATACTGTATTAAGGTTTACTTCTTCAGGCAGCATGAAATCGTCACTTTGAGTGAAAATATTACACATAATACCGCAATACCTGAAAGTATTTCCTCAAGGAGATGTTATTTGGGTTGGAATAGTGTTACTGAAAATATGTATACATTTCCTGAGCGAACACTGCCTGGACGCAATAGCAGGAACAAGAAAACATTCCTCTACCCTCCATCTGATAGACTAACAGTGATACTGTCCAGCAGTAGTGATCTGTTTTTCTTATTTTGTTTTTCTGAAGTATTCACAGATCAGTTAGTTACAATGAAATCCAAGTGATGAGGATGTTTCATCCATTAGCTCTTGTTGAATACTATATAACTACAACACTAGGGAAAAAATACAAATGTTCTTCACATTTCATTTATTTTTACAGGTAGATGGGTATGTACAGATACTCAACGCAGATCTACACCTGTACGACGTGTTGTAAACATATACATAGTTCTGGGTATCGATGTGCTAGATGCGAATTTTCGGGCCATTTCTTCTTCAATGAGATTGGAAGTTTGCTGTGACATTTCCTATAAATTTCCTTACAGTATTTAGTAAAGGCTAAAAGCGGAACTTGGCCAGCTCAGTATATGGTTGAGTGCTAGCTGTATGTCGGTTCTGCCATACATCATATTCTCGGAGCTATGTTCTTTCATGTGAGTCGATTCCGTTTTGTTAAATAGTTGTGATTGCTAGTGAGAAGTCGCCCACATTGATCTTATGATCTCCCAGTAACACTGTAGGTGTCATTTGAGTATTTCGAGTAAACATGCCTGCAATTGCGATTCCATTATCACACAGCCAATGCAACTCTATAGGGGATCACATGACAGTAACACGAGTTTCAAAAATCGCTGCTGGCTTCAATTCATGACCATAGAACATTCAGACAGTGACACATTTACTTGCACTAAACTTCAGGATGAGAGACATATTGAAAATGGGAATGTACTCCTGCCGAGACATATTTGTCAGGGGATAATCTACAATATCATCTGGAAATAACAAAATAAAATGAGTTAAATCATTCAGCACACTCATACACTTAAAAACATTGATGATACTTACAGCTTGTCAATTGTTTAAGTTGAGCCTGGCATTTCATGGCGGCGATGTTAACTCGTCGATCGCATATTGCTAACTGAAATCATTACATATTGGCAGTTTCGCAATGTAGCGTGGATACCTTCGCGAAAAAAAAGTTTGATCAATGTATTGCAGTTATCTGTGGGGGAACTCAATGTTTCAATCTCCGCTTGGATAGAAGATCTGCTACATGAATTTATATGGAACGAACCTACTACCACAATTCTGTGTGGGACCCAGTAAAACTGCTGCAACTACGTCTAAATCAATTATTATTCGACGAATGGTCTTGCCCTGATTGCGCCCAAATTTATCCATTGTGTAGAGTAACTTGAAAGTAGCTCTTCAGATTCCTGATGAATGGATTTTAGTGAGTCCGCTATAAACAACTCTGCAGGCTCCTACAGGACTGAGTGCTTTCTACCTCAGGGGAAAAAATACGTTTATCCCTTTTAAGTGGTTTATCATGTCACTGAAAGTAAGGCATCTATATATAGTAGTTTGGTTACTACCTCTAGGATGAAGAAAAATTTTTACATATCCTAAGTCGATTGTTGGAAATAATTGGCAGATTTCCTAGAGGCAGTGGCAAGAACGTCTGCTATTTTGGCTATAAATAGCAAACCTTCAAAGTGTGTTTTCGAGTTGGAATGCGCTTCAGCTATCATTTGGCTGGGAGAAAATACCATTGTCTAACAGTACGAACAATACGCCGGTCTGGACCTGCAGCAGGAAACCTCTTTTGTCATGGCTATGAACAGCAACGTCTCCAGGTTTTAACATTCCTGGGAGAAACTATCTTTTGTCTCAACCATGAACGGAATAAAATTGGTTTGATCACACGCAATCAGCTGGCTGTACAGTGTTTGTGGCTCTGGACTGGTGTGCAAATCTATATATTTGATTCGTTCAATTTTTGTTCTACTAATTGTTAACTTCAGTGTCGGTCTCGTGTTCGTTATCACACCTGTTCACAAAATACACGGTGGGATATGAATACTGTACAGTGACATGGGGTTTTGGGTTTACTTTGTCATACCTCTCCAGTGTGGTAATCAGGCTGATAGAAAATCTTTCTCCCTTCACAAAGATATGGCACTTATCATCACCTATGTCTATTTGAGTTTTGTAGGTTCTGAATGTGTCCATACCTATCAAGCAGTTGACTATAAGTTTATCTACTATTAAAAAATTACACTGCACAGAACTTTTTTCAATGGTCACGGTGATAAGCGCTTGGTGTTTTACTAATTTGGTTTTGCCGCCTGTAGCGGTTTGTACTTTGCAGTTTTGCACTGGCAGAACAGGAAATTTATTCCGTCCTTTTAATTCAGTGAAAAATGCTTCAGACATTAAATTAGTCGTGGACCCTGTATCAAGTATTAACAGTGTGTCTATACCAAAAACTTTCACTCTGATTACTGCTTGCACTTGTTCTTCTAGTGTATTTTTCACCGATTTTAGGTCATGTTGGTATAGGTCGTCCTTTATGTCTCCTTGTTTATTGAATCGTACGAAACATGTTTGCAAATCTGATTTGCCCCCATCGCTTATAAGGTCTATAGTATGGGGCTCAACTACGACCGATTCGGGTTTTCCTGCGGTGTAGTCTGATCTACTTCAGTACACGGTACAACTTCTGTCAGTTGTACTGTGTGATTGTTTCTACAGTGTGTATCATTTCTAGTTCGCAACATGCTTTCTCGTGTGTTCATATGGCTGTTTTGATATGTTGCCGTGTTGTGGTTTTGCCGCGCAAAGGTTAGCTGCGGTACGGCGTGTTATATGTTACTGTTATTGCCCCGCGCCGAGCCACCGAAGCGGCTGACTGTTTTCATTTACACGCGATGCATAACTTTGAGAGGAGGGATTGAAATTAGCTGGTGGATGGTAATCGTTCCTGTTATACGGAAAGTTTTGTTTAAATCTCTTGTTCCTACTATTTCCATTACCACGGTTAATGTATCCTTGCGGTTGCGCGTACCAGCTTTGCTGTGTGTTCGTGTCTAGCTTTTTGTATTGACCATTCAAGTTATATTGTGGTGTTTGCCTGTCTGACGCCCTATTTGTTACTACTTTCTCTCCATATATTAGGTCGAGTGAATCTAAAATGGATAGGAAATACTCTGTGTCGTGCTCAGGTGTAGTAATTAATTTTTCACGAATGTGTGATGGCAGACGAGTATTTAAAATTTTTTAAAACATTGACATTAGAAATAGGATTCGTCCAATAATGTGTTTTGTTGAGATACTTATCAAGATATCTTCGCAAACTACCATATTTGTTATTAAAAGGGGCGGGTTTAAAAACCTCTTGCCCAAGTCTCTCCTGTACGGCTTCTGACCAGTATTTGTCAAGAAATGCCCGTTCAAATTGTAAATATGTGACACAACACTCAGCTACCTCGGACGCCCACGAAGGTACATCGCCTTACGTCTACCCAACAACAAACCTGATCTTTTGTGCTTCCGTCCAATTTCTAGGAAACACATGTCGAAAAACATTAATAAATACAACAGGATTCATCTTCTTACTTGAGTGTGGAATATATGGCGTTGGTACTTCAGATGTTCTGTCTTGCAATTTTACGCCATCTTGCGTTTTCGCCATTGTCAGCAATAATGAAAACTGTTTTTTGTGCCATTTTGCTTGAATATTAAAATTTTTGGAAAACAGAAAACTGAAATATATTATTTTTGTAAATTTAAACTTACGATTTACGTGTCGTCAAGCGTTATTTCGCTACTTTACGACGCAAAAAATGTTATGAAACAGAAACTTTAACTAATTATTACGCAGGAAACGCTACCAAGCATAGCTAAGCAAGCGGTTGCGTAGCGGTCCTACCTTTGCTGCGATGAAACAAACAGCGTATTTCCAAAAATTTCAGCAAATTCCGGTTTCTTTTTCCTTCCTTTTTGAATTGGTTTTCTCCACAATAAAAAAAAGATTAATAGAAATCAATTACTTTCAATTAATGCCCAAATTTTGGATTTTTTTAGTTTCTCTCCTTTGAGTCCGTTTTAACTTGAACTTATTTCCATGTAGTCGAGTTCTACACACTCCTGTTAACTGCTTCTTCTTCCGACGCCGCAAAACTTATCATTATTGACCGTGTAGGTAATGTAATTTTAATTTATTGGACTTCTTCCTTATATACAGGCAGCACTCGTGGCATGACGTTTACGTATTGCAGGAAGATAACTAAATAGCTTCTTGGTTTTGTTCCAATAATAATTATTATTCAGACAAAACAAATGGCTACCACACACATCTTACAAAAAATACTTATGCACTCGAGAACTAAAGATAGAGTCTCTCTATTAATTGAAGCCGGCCGGAGTGGACGAGCGGTTCTAGGCGCTACAGTCTGGAGCCGCGCGACCGCTACGGTCGCAGGTTCGAATCCTGCCTCGGGCATGGATGTGTGTGATGTCCGTAGGTTAGTTACGTTTAAGTAGTTCTAAGTTCTAGGGGACTGATGACCTCAGAAGTTAAGTCCCATAGTGGTCAGAGCCATTTGAATCATTTATTAATTGACAAAAAAATTGAATCAGGTTTCCCTCATTTGTTACCGCCTTCCGTCATAGTAAAACACATCTTTTGCTGACGCTTACAGCGGTCGCGCTCAAGTTTTTTGTCAGTGCTTTTCTTACATACCAATACATTGGGTATAGCTGGACATGGGATAGCAGCGTTAGCATGCCAGCGGTAGATAGGGAGAGCGACAAAGTGGCTTATAGTGTGACATCAAATGTGCTTCGGTACTGTTGGGTCAGTCCACAAAGGTGACAGCAGTAGTGCTGTGGCAGTGGATACCTGTACTGCTCAGTAACGTCCAAGCGAGCAGACTGTGGACAGCAATAGGGCAGCTGATGACTTGTGGCTTCTGACACTGTGGTGCACTGCCTGACATGTTGTTGTTGTTGTGGTCTTCAGTCCTGAGACTGGTTTGATGCAGCTCTCCATGCTACCCTACCCTGTGCAAGCTTCTTCATCTCCTAGTAGTTACTGCAACCCACATCCTTCTGAATCTGCTTAGTGTATTCATCTCTTGGTCTCCCTCTACGATTTTTACCCTCCACGCTGCCCTCCAATGCTAAATTTGTGATCCCTTGATGCCTCAGAACATGTCCTGCTAACCGGTCCCTTCTTCTAGTCAAGTTGTGCCACAAACTTCTCCCCAATCCTATTCAACACCTCCTCATTAGTTATGTGATTTAGCCATCTAATATTCAGCATTCTTCTGTAGCACCACGTTTCGAAAGCTTCTATTCTCTTCCTGTCCAAACTACTTATCGTCCATGTTTCACTTCCATACATGGCTACACTCCATACAAATACCTTCAGAAACGACTTCCTGGCACTTAAATCTATACACGAATGTTAACAAATTTCTCTTCTTCAGAAACGCTTTCCTTGCCATTGCCAGTCTACATTTTATATCTTCTCTACTTCAACCATCATCAGTTATTTTTCTCCCCAAATAGCAAAACTCCTTTACTACTTTAAGTGTCTCATTTCCTAATCTAATTCCCTCAGCATCAACCGACTTAATTCGACCACATTCCATTATCCTCGTTTTGCTTTTGTTGATGTTCATCTTATATCCTCCTTTCGAGACACTATCCATTCCGTTCAACCGCTCTTCCAAGTCCTTTGCTGTCTCTGATAGAATTACAATGTCATCGGCGAACCTCAAAAGTTTTATTTCTTCTCCATGGATTTTAATACCTACTCCGAATTTTTCTTTTGTTTCCTTTACTGCTTGCTCAATATACAGATTGAATAACATCGGGGAGAGGCTACAACCCTGTCTTACTCCCTTCCCAACCACTGCCTCCCTTTCATGTCCCTCGACTCTTATAACTGCCATCTGGTTTCTGTACAAATTGTAAATAGCCTTTCGCTCACTGTATTTTACCCCTGCCACCTTTAGAATTTGAAAGAGAGTATTCCAGTCAACATTGTCAAAAGCCTTCTTCATGTCTACAAATGCTAGAAACGTAGGTTTGCCTTTCCTTAATCTTTCTTCTAAGATAAGTCGTAAGGTCAGTATTGCCTCACGTCTTCCAACATTTCTACGGAATCCAAACTGCTCTTCCCCGAGGTCGGCTTCTACCAGTTTTTCCATTCGTCTGTAAAGAATTCGCGATAGTATTTTGCAGCTGTGACTTATTAAACTGATAGTTCGGTACCGGAGAACTACGATGCAGCAGCTGTTTGGCACAGCTTGTTGTCCCATCACTGTCCTGCTGCTGGTGGACGTTGCAACTGACATGTCCGGAGACTGAGGAACAGGCTCTCCACAGCATGGTTTTTGTTTAAGTGCAGACACGACTGTTACTGTCCTATCCCAGTAGTTGTTAAAGCATGGTGCATGTCAACTTAAACTTAGGGAAATGAACTGTAACAACAACAAATAAGGACAACTAATGATTTTTCGGATGTTCCAATATTTTAAACTTTACTTTACTTTACTTTTCCGTGTCCAGATCAAATTTTATTTTTCCAATAGTTAGCCACCGCTACGGCTTTGTCGTTGGCTCGTAGCAGGTCACTAAAACTACAGGGTTCCGGCAGTAGTCGGCGCATGAGCAGGTGTGCCTCGTCTTGTACCTCTCCGCATCCGCAAAGGACGTCGTCATCGTTAATCAGTAGTCCCCACTTGCACAGATTAGTTTTGCATCTGGGTACACCAGCCCTCAGCCTATTTAGTGTTCTCCACACTGTATAAGGAAGTTTGTTTCCAGGTGCCATTTGCTCTTTTGGTATTATCTGCAGTGCGGTTTGTTCATTCTCCCATTTACGGACTCTATTATCTTCCTGTGAACCGTCGAGGATCTTGGTTCTTGCAATAAAGCTATTTCTAGACTTAAGCCTCCGAACCTGAGTGACGTGCCCATTCAGTGGGTGTCGAGAATCTGTTTCTTTCTCTGTTCTCTCAGCGTCTGCTGCCACCTGCCTCCTGATCTTGGATGGGGCAATTCCAGCAAGTAGGTACAAATTACCCGTTGGTGTGGGTCTGAGACAGCCTGTAACAATTCGCATTGTCTCATTTACACTTACATCAACCTGTTTAATATGTGCAGATGCTTCCCATACTGGCGCTGCATAGTCCGTTGCAGAAACACTCAGAGCAAGTGCTGATGTTCTCAGTACTGATGGTTGAGCTCCCCGTTCATAGTTTGTCAGCCTGCGGATGATGTTATTCCTGGAGCAGACTTTAGCCTCGGTGTTTTGGCAATGCTGCTTGAAGGAAAGCGTTCTGTCAAGTACAACCCCAAGGTATTTAGGTTTTGGGCAGTGCTTTAGCTTCTTACCTTGCCATGTAACGTCGAGCTCAACTCCAGCATCTCTGTTGCGCAGGTGGAAAGCACATACTTGGGTTTTGTCAGGGTTTGGCTTGAGGTGATTGGCGTCGCAGTATTGAGCCATTTCTTCAAGCGCTCTAGAGAGATTTCCAGATGTTGCATCAAAATTGGACCCCTGGACCACCACAGCTGTGTCATCAGCATATACGAACAGTCTTGCATCTCGAGGTATAGGTTGGTCATTAGTGTACACATTATAAAGGATGGGAGAAAGTACACTTCCTTGTGGTAAGCCATTCTTCTGCAGTCGCCATCTACTGTTCTTACCATTTAGGGAGACATAAAATCTTCGATTCTGCAGAAGACTACCAATAACCACTGTCAACCTACAGTCCCCTGTGAGGTGATATAATTTCCGCAATAGCTTTCTGTGGTTTACCGTGTCATATGCAGCAGTAAGATCTATGAAAGCTGCTCCAGTCATTAATTTTTTTTCAAACCCATCTTCTATATGTTGCGTCAGATTAAGTATTTGCCCACAACAAGATCTTCCTGGTCTGAAAACGGCTTGTTCCTTTATGAGCTTTCCATCTATAGTTTCTGGCACCCGCTTGAGAATCATCCGCTCCAGTATCTTATAGAGATGGCATAGAAGTGACACTGGTCTGTAACTTTTGGGGTCCTTTATCTCCTTGCCAGGTTTTAGTGAAGCCACCACTCTCGCCTGCCGCCATAGTTTTGGAATATTCAGCTCTTTAATACAGGTGTTCATCATTTGTAGTAACCAGTTTCGAGCTTTGGGCCCAAACTGTTTTATCTGCTCTGCTGTAAGGTCATCAGTTCCACCGGCCTTATTCAGTTTCATACTCTGAATGGCGTCTTCCAGTTCAGTTGCTGTGAATGAAGCATTGAGGAGTCCTTAATCTTTTTGTTCTTGGGGTATATCTCTTTCCCTTTCTCTTTTCCATTTGGTTTTCCCATTCTTCAGAAGGTGGTTAGCAATCTGGTTTGCTGTTACCCCGTTGTTCTTCTGCTGGTGGTCAGTTTGGTCCCCACTTAAGTTTTTCAGTAATTTCCATGCACGTCTGCTGTTTTGTTTCATGTCAAGATTCTCGACTAGTTTGCACCACCGTAATCTCTTATTCTCAGCAATAGCCTGCATTAGTTCCTCCCCAGCCTCCATCGTATCTGCGCTGAAGGGGTCCTGAGTGAA
Organism: Schistocerca cancellata; assembly: GCF_023864275.1. Lineage (NCBI taxonomy): Eukaryota > Metazoa > Arthropoda > Insecta > Orthoptera > Acrididae > Schistocerca > Schistocerca cancellata. Next base: position 12,707,499 of record NC_064628.1, on the reverse strand, counting down.
CAGCTTTTGGTACCTGTCAAGTAAGACCTTGCTGCTGCCGGTCAGACCCTGGATGTACTGGGTACGGCAACCCCTTTGGATGTTTTTCCTTGAGATCCCTTTCACAAGATCGATAAATCTACCATACTCATCTGGTCGAGGAGGGATTTTCTCAATCTCTTCGTCCAATTGCTCTTTAAATTTCTGCCAGTCTGCCTTTTTGAAATTAAACCGTCTTCAGAAAGGCACCTCCTCTGGTTTAACCATGGCATTCACAACACAAATGATGGGTCTGTGTTGTGTACTTGGGATAGGTTCTTCAACAAGCTTCATGCATTGTGCTGCCACCTTCCTACTCACAAAGATGTTGTCAGGATTATATCCCCTTCTCCATCTTCTGCTGTTGAACGATGCTGGCTGTTTTGGGTCGTGAATGAGTTGTAGGTCGTTAGTGTCAGCCCAGGATTCAAGCTGTACACCATTCTCATCAGTCTCATTATATTCCCATGCTTCACCATAGCAGTTGAAATCGCCCATGACAAAATTAATATGGTCATATGTAAAATTGTTTGGTTCATGGAAAACAAAATCCACATCTGGTGGTATGTACACAGACGTCACAGAGAACTTCTGTGCGCGAATGGTAAGTACTTCAATGTTATTTACTTCTGTCATTGCGGCTGATGTTACATTGAGCCCGGGTCTGATGAAAATCCCACTCCCATACTTGTTGTGAGGTCTTTCAATGGCCAAATCCATTCCTGCTATTTTGGGTCTGTGGCTGGTGGCTCCCCAGTGTGTTTCCTGCACCAACAATACGTCGCATTTATGCTTATAGCACATGTCTGCTAATAAAACACTCTTATGACTAGAGAATCGCTCAATATTTATCGAGATCGTCACAAGTGGTGGTCTTGATAAAGGCCGTTGCATCTTGATGTTAATTTGGTTCTGGACTTAAACTTGATCTGGCGTTAGAAGCATTACCCGGTGAAGTCTTTCACCATTTCCAGGGTACGCCCGATTGTGCCTGTCTTCAGCCTCTGGGCTCACAATCTTCTAGGAGGCTCCTTCTTTGTACCCATTTTAAACTTAGGACCAGACTTGAGGTAAGTAACCTAGCAACCATGTAAGCTGTGTTCGTATCCTCTGGCGCACCATCTTATTTTTTTGTTTAATTTCACAACAGCAGGATAATGCCCCATCTTGAATATTTTGAATTTCCCATCACTTTACACTTAGAACAGCTGCCATACTTCCACAGTGACATCATATAGTAGGGGCGGATATGTCTGTAGTGCAGTTTGGCTATTTTTGAATGTCTCATCATTTTTTGAATTTCCCAACATTTTTTTGTATTTCCAAACAATTTTTTGAATTTCCCGCCATTTAATACATAGAGCAATTGTCATATGTCAAAGCGTTGGGTACGTGGTGACCTTGGGAGACAATACCCCTCATTCTAGAACTGCAATACTCAGGGGGGAGAGCGGCAGTGCCCTATGTCCCAGAACTGAAGAATGCAGCTCGACCTTCGCTGCTGTTCCCTAATATAATTTCGTAAATAAATATAAATTTGCGGATATGATTCTGACAAAGACACAGAACTCTTTTAGCTGTTACACTCGCATACATTTCTATATAGTTTTACTCTAGAAACGAATTTTTAATCATTACTATGTGTTAAAAATATTTGGCCAGGGAGGACTTTTTTTCGCATTTTGTATAACCAACAGATTAAACTCTAACATCATGTATATATCATACTTTTCAAATAGTGTTTCCATATCACATATACATTAAGACAAATTTTAAATGCAAAAATTTTTATAAATTTAGATGGCTGCATAATAGTGTTATAAATTGTCCTAAAATTTGACTTTTGCTATTCTTACCAGGACTGTATTCTGATAATCTTACGATTATGAACAGAATTTTGAGCTACATTAAATGTATTAGCAGTTGCAAATATGGACTACTGTCAGCTTTATAACGGAATGATAACAATGAAAATTTGTGCCAGACCAAGGCTCGAACCTGTATCTCCGGCTTATTGCAAGTTGTCGCTTTACCATTTGGTTATCCAAGCATGACTTACAGCCAGATTCAAACTTCCATATGTCGTCAACCATGTGTCTACAACTTGTACTAGTACATCCATTATGTATATTCCCATACAGCAGCAACATTTTACTTGAAACTCGCTTCCCCAGTGTCAGCGGATAATACGATATATCCATATTATGATGCAAAGTTCCAAAGGAACAGGCACTGTGGCCAGTACAGCGCCATGAAATGTATTTGCAGTTGGGAATACAGACTACCATCAGCTGTGTAACTGAATGACGACAAAGAAAATATGTGCCGGACTGCGGCTCGAACCTGGTTTTTCAGTTTATCATGAGCAATTGCCTTAACGACTTCAGTTATCCAATTATCCAAGCAAGCTTCCTGTCTAGGCCAAATTCTTACATTTTGCTCACTACAGACGTAGAGTTCCCTCTCCACTATCCTCATTGCTCCCACGCACACTTGATTGCCACAAGAGATCGACCAAACAGTGCATCCGCTCTGAAGGTGTCATTGTTTTGCCATCAAGGCACATAAATTTATACTGTGTGGCCATATGCACGTTTTCGATACATGCTTAGACCTCACAGGCGCCCTCCCAGGATTGAAAGTTACAGATATTTACTATAATTGTTGATGGAATTTCTCCTTGGCAGGGACCAGTCTCAATTAAAGACATCACAGCAAAGTCAAGAGCTCATGCGTTCGTTCACTCTTGAATAGTCAAATTTGGATATCCTGAAACGATAACGACAGGCCAGGGAAGACATTTGTGTCTGCTCTGTTTGAGACATTCTACATCCTCTGTGACATAACACGTAATTTTATGACCATATGCCATCTTCAGAGTAACAGTCTTGTGGAGCTGTGGCACAGAATCCTGAGAGCTGCACACATGTGCCATGGAGGACTGTGGACAGAAACATTGCCATGGCTGTTATTAGGTGTTAGTACAGCTTTCAAGGAAGACCTACATGAACTACTAGCAGAAATCTTGTAAGACGAACCACTCACACTCGTGGCAGAGTTCGTTCTACTGACCCAGCCCCTTGAACCAGCAGACTTGCCAGCGTTGGTCCAACGAGTGAAGAGCCATATTAACCAAACGCAGGTGCCATCACCTATCTCGCATACTAATGCGAAAGTTTTCATGCACAAGGCACTGAGTAATTATGAATTCGTAATAGTATGAGACGATGCAATCTGGCCAGCTAATGGCTATCCCAGGACTGTATCAAGTTTTAAAACGCGACACTCACACATTCGAAATTTTACTGAATGGAAGAGCAGCGACACTCTCATTGAGACACCTGAAACCAGCGTGGATTCTGCGCAAACACACAGCTATATGCGACACATAACCAGAAGAAATGGACAATTACTCTGGGGATCCATTTGTCATCAAACTCGACATGAGAGACTTTGATCTAGGGAACATGCATGTGAAATTTGTAGACAATGATCTGATGGTGGACGCCTGCCATGAAAAAGTTTATCTGATAATGGACCAATAGCATGACAATTCACACACACATATCAGTTACCTATGTACGTCGATTATGCCGTTATATCTTCGCATTTGTCAACAATTAGAGTACACACTATTAAAGCCTCAAGGGAACCGCAACATCTACCGTTACAAGCAAATTCGGAATCTCTTACCGATGCGCCATCCCAGCTGCCCCATCCTCTGCTGCCAACCGCGCCAACCGAATCTTGGTACTGTCGCCCCTGACCTCCTCAACATTTAGCACTGTATCCCCTGCTCGTGTATAACACCAGTGCTTCGGGGCAGTTCAACACGAGAAACAGTCCAACCATGTCCTGATTTGTAGCCAAGCATGGCATGATCATGACTGGTCACTTTCTTGACAGACACAGAGAAACGGTCCTTCTGTGTCCTGCTCAGCATCTGGCCATTAAACGGCTTGTCAATTACATCTGCACATCAACCACCTGCTCATTGACGTCCATGAACCACCGCTACCCGTAGTGCATCGAGCTAAGGGGTTGGGGGAGGGGGGCGGAAGAGGACCTCTTTGGGTAATGCCCCTGACTAGAGAATACATTCAGCCAGTTCCGTTGAGGACATTGTACGTCAGGTTACAAGCAATATAGCAGCACTATCATATCAATGCATCACCTCCGCTATTGGTGCAATCCCCACACCTAATAGGCAAAGCTGTCACAAAGTCTTATTGTGCGCTACTTTGAGGAAGCAAGTTATTCAATTAAATGTTTATAACGTCATATCTCCTGAACTATAGTCCGCGTGCTTAGCTGAGTGGTAATGTGCTTGCCTACCATATTGTGGGCCCAGTTTCGATTCCTGGCCAGTTTCGAGATTTTCTCCACTTGTGGACTGGGTGTTGTGTTGTCCTAATCATCATTTCATCTTCGTCACCGACACGCAAGTCGCCCAATGTGACATCGACTGGAATAAGACTTGCAAACAGCAGCCGAACTTCCCCGGATGGGACCTCCCAGCCAACAATGCCACATGCCCATTTCATTTTTCCTCAACTATGTGTCGTACAATGAAATAATTTTGCAAGAACATCCAACAGTATATGTGAATAATGCCTGCAAACTGTGTTGAGAATAGGGTTGGTAGTAAGGAAGTAGTAAATTAAAATGTGATGTCTGAAGCTGAAATTTTACTGCATGAACAGCGATATTGTAGTAAGCGACAAACTTTTTTCCTTTCGTCGTCTTGAGGGGTGTGTCAGTGAGAAAAAGTTTCGAAAAGGTTTTAAATTATGTGTAAAGTCTTCTGGATGTCATTAAGTCCACTCTGTCTCAAATACTAGATGAATAAAGTCTATATATTTGCGTGTTGTCAGTTACGCTCCCTTAAGACAAACACAGTTTCTAAAAGCTGTAATATTTGTCTCATTGTCTTAAACTTATAACATAAGATTGCATCTCTTTCAGTTTTTAAATTCAGTCAATAATTACACAAAGTATGGAAAAAAAATTTTGTTGCCCCTGGGAGCCATTAAATAGGAAACCTGCAACAGGTATTGTGTTCTGGGATAGAGATTCAGTAATACAGATAATATATTCGTAACAACGAATACTTAGAACCACAGAATGTAATGTGTCATTAACTTTCAAAAATGACTGTGAAAATTGATGAAGATAAAATATTTTTGAAAACAAATTTTGATGAAAAAGGTAGAATTTTAGAAGTGGCAACAATCTCTGTGGGCACCTAGCAAATACAGGTAAAAACCACCATGAAATGCCATGGAGGTTCGCTCACCGTCTGTCGAGTGTCTGGGCATCGGAAACCAACAGCCAGACTGTGTCTGTGGTCTCTGTGGCATGGCATGTGAACAGGTCCTTGCTCTCTGCATATTGAAACCTAAGAAACTCCTATCGACTATTCCCACTTAAGACAGTGCCTGCTGACTTATGGCTTTGAACCCCACTACCTTCAGACTATAATGAGATGAATCATGCACACTAATGTGTCTGCAGAAGGCAGTGCAGGAAGAATGTCCAGGTATAAAATTCATATGAAGTTTATTGTAAAACAAACAAAGAATCTTCTCTGATAGGAGTTACTCTGTAACACATCTGAAAACAAGTCAAGTCTTGATTATTGAAACAACAACAATAATACACTCCTGGAAATTGAAATAAGAACACCGTGAATTCATTGTCCCAGGAAGGGGAAACTTTATTGACACATTCCTGGGGTCAGATACATCACATGATCACACTGACATGATGACGGTTTGGATGTACCGTGCACTATTCAGTGTCCCCTCGACGATCACCAGTGGTGTACGGCCAGTGTAGGAGATCGCTCCCCACACCATGATGCCGGGTGTTGGCCCTGTGTGCCTCGGTCGTATGCAGTCCTGATTGTGGCGCTCACCTGCACGGCGCCAAACACGCATACGACCATCATTGGCACCAAGGCAGAAGCGACTCTCATCGCTGAAGACGACACGTCTCCATTCGTCCCTCCATTCACGCCTGTCGCGACACCACTGGAGGCGGGCTGCACGATGTTGGGGCGTGAGCGGAAGACGGCCTAACGGTGTGCGGGACCGTAGCCCAGCTTCATGGAGACGGTTGCGAATGGTCCTCGCCGATACCCCAGGAGCAACAGTGTCCCTAATTTGCTGGGAAGTGGCGGTGCGGTCCCCTACGGCACTGCGTAGGATCCTACGGTCTTGGCGTGCATCCATGCGTCGCTGCGGTCCGGTCCCAGGTCGACGGGCACGTGCACCTTCCGCCGACCACTGGCGACAACATCGATGTACTGTGGAGACCTCACGCCCCACGTGTTGAGCAATTCGGCGGTACGTCCACCCGGCCTCCCGCATGCCCACTATACGCCCTCGCTCAAAGTCCGTCAACTGCACATACGGTTCACGTCCACGCTGTCGCGGCATGCTACCAGTGTTAAAGACTGCGATGGAACTCCGTATGCCACGGCAAACTGGCTGACACTGACGGCGGCGGTGCACAAATGCTGCGCAGCTAGCGCCATTCGACGGCCAACACCGCGGTTCCTGGTGTGTCCGCTGTGCCGTGCGTGTGATCATTGCTTGTACAGCCCTCTCGCAGTGTCCGGAGCAAGTATGGTGGGTCTGACACACCGGTGTCAATGTGTTATTTTTTCCATTTCCAGGAGTGTATCTGAACCCTCAATGCCCGAAAGTGTCAAAGTAAATTAACAGTTCCAAAATCCAATGTCCATACACTAAACATACCGCAATCCAAATCCGGAAGGCATGTGCAAGATTCAAATTCCCAAGAAAACAAGCAAAAGCTAAAGTCCACAAGGGACTCACGAAATCTTAAGTCCAGTGTACTGACGATGAAAAATAAAGATAAATATTAAAAAGTCCAATTTATTGCTTGTCAAAGGACCGAAGGCCATATCTCTATGGTGTAGAGGCCATGAACGGTGTAGGTCTGTAGATAGCAGCTCGTAGAGGCAAAAGGCAGCGATGGTATCATCATAGTGACGGCTCCATTGTGAGATCCTGATTGTGGGAATGCTTTCGAAATTGGCACCTGCTATAGGAAACTCACCCAGAGTGATCTGCCAGAGAATCTCCCAGGTGCCGGCCTAAATACTGTGGAGGCAGCAGGATACTGCGGGTACTATGTTCGGTCACATGACCCACAGAGGAGAGAAGGTGTGTGGAGCCAGTGACTTCTTGCAGTGCTTCAGTTGACAACTACTGGCGGAGTGTGGTCATCTCTTGTCTGTCGTCTGAAGAGTTGTCCCCTGCGAGGTCCATGCCCACATAACCCATCTGTGGTGTTGGTTGCTGGCTGAGTAGGCATAAGGCCTCGACACAGCACACACCAAATCCAGTATTACTGTTAGTCAGTGCCACAAATCTTTCATAGTCTTCCACAGATGTCTAAGATGAGGATTCCTCTGCAGGTGACATTGTATGCATTAGACATTTAACAACTCCTGAAATGCCTCCATTCTAACCTGGAGTCTTCACATTACTTGGTAATAAATATGGAGTTCAGGCATACTTAGATGACGTGAAAATCATCCTTGCTGATGAAGCACATCTTTGTCTCATGCATCAACTGAGACAGGATATGAAGAAGATAGCGATGCCATCTTCAATCCCCAATAATGAGTCCTTGTAAAGGTGTTTTGTGAACAAGCCATGCACCAAGGCTGTGTCGACTATGCTCAGAAATTTCACTGAAAGGCCCTTACATATCCTCCATACATCCTGACCTCTGCCCACGCGATTTATGTATGTTTGGAGTCCTGAAAAAAGACATTTGTAGACATCAATTTGCTACAGACAAAAAGGTGCACAACTGGGTACAATCATAGTTTCACAGACAACCTCAAATATGAGCGTCTTCATGTTTTCGTGGTGTAAAGACTGTTCCATAAAATTTCGGGGGTGCAGCCGCATAAATTCAGTTTCTTCTTCTAATATTTCGGCTAAATACCGTCCAGCCATCTTCGGAGTGAGCCGAGGTGACAAATTATGAAATCTGGCAGTTTGTGTAATTAAATCACAAAGACATCACAATGGCCTGCTCTCCATGACACATTGATATCACCATGTGGATCGACTGCGGAGCCATAGATTTAATTTCCATGCATATGTTACACCTCTTTGCCGCCTATCAACGTCTCTGGCGCCTTGTGTATGCTGTACCGGGTGGTACGACGTCGCTTCTATGATGTTGTTGGAACAAGTGTCTTTCCTACAGACGCCGAAAACGTGCATACCTCCCTCCTTTCTGACGGTCAAATCTAAATAGTTAATCGCCCCATTGTTCTCCATTTCTAGCGTGAATTGAATTTTTGGATGCTGCTCGTTTAAAACTTTAGTCATTTCCTCTACTTCTTCTTTTTTCCCTTTGAATAATAAAATAGTGTCGTCAACATACCGTCTGTAATATTAACTTCTCCTTAATTTCTGGAAAAGACCATAAAACTATGTTCTCAAAGTCATTCATAAAAATTTCAGCTAAAATGCCTGATAGACTGTTTCCCCTAGCTAAACCTTCATCTTGAATAAAAACCTTATCATTAAAGATGAAACTATTAAAATTCAATGTGAACTCTATCATATCCACGAGTTTGACGATTTCACTCATGCTCATTGGCCTATTTTTTATCAGGGTTTTCCTTATAATTTGCAAAGTTTCCGCAATTGGTAATTTAGTGTAGTGGTTCACGACGTCCAATGAGGCTAGGATGGCGTCCTCTGGAATTGCAGTGTCCTTCACTTCGTTCATGACACACACAATTTTTTTACGTTGTAAACTTGCTGGTATTTATAGGCAGATTTTGCTTACGGTATAAAGCCTTATTCAAGAGTTCATTAACGGCTTCCTTCCCATTGCAAATAACACGCATTGGTTTGTTCTCCTTGTGCAACTTTATTTGCGCTCTCGCTTCAGGTGTTCTTGGATTCATATTGTAGGGGACAAGGGGTTATTTTTAGGAAATGCGGTGCGAAATTGTGATTTAGTGTGTTTCAGTGCGCGATGCGCCAGCCTCACGGCAAGCGGCGGACGAAGGCCGGCCAGTGCGTTATGCAGGTGACACAGTTTTGCAACGAGCGTCGGTATGTGTGAACATGTGCGGCAGCCATCAGAACGCAGCATTAGCAGAATTACGCAGGCGCTGGCCGCGTGTGGCGCGGTTGCGTTAGCCAACTCATCGAGAACCTTCTAATAAACACGCCGCCGCGTAACCGGCGGATTCAGCAGCGGTCTGCACTATTTAAGGGCATCAGAGGTGGGCATCGGCATTCGGTTCGACCGATTGGGCGTTCGGTCGCTGTCACGTCGTCGTCATCAGCGACGCTGTCTCTCCGAGGACCAGCCGGCGGAGGTCATTGCCCGCTCCTGCACCGGCGACTCCCGGCGTCATCACGAGCCACCACATCTGCAGGGGGCGAGCTGGGCCGGGCCTCGTGCCGCTAACCTCCTACTGCCTGCGCAGCCCCTGACCAAGCGCGGCGTCGCGTTCCCCGGGCTGCGTGCATCGGCACGTCTCCACCACGACACGAGTGGTGGGGCTGAGCTACCGGAAAATGTATTGGGAGAACCAACAATAAAGAGGAAGACTGCTCAAAACAGCCACCTCCTTCTACCCAGCCACGCCCTACAACCCCGACCGCATCACCCACTCTGGTCATCCTATTACAATCTTTACTAATCTAGCTTTTTCACTTGGAGTGAATAAAAATTGTATTACTTCCACCCTAGCTTTTAAATCTGTCTGAAACTTCTTTGTTAGATCTTTTTGATTTCTTTAATTCCATTTTCTTGAAACAACTGCATTGTCTTATCTACATAATCTTTTTCGTAAATCACAACTGAGGTACTGCTCTTATCTGACTTAATCACAATTACATTGTTAGAATCCAGTTTTAAGTTAATTTCTTTCACTAACCTCAGCTCACTATATTTACCATTACGTAATGTTTTCTGGCATTCAATTGCCTCTTTGGCATTGCTGGCGATACATGTCTCCTGGAATTTAGTTAACTTAGCGTCCCTACATGCTACCCTCACTTCTGTGATCATTCTCTTAATGTCTCGATCTTGCAAATTCATGCACGGATTATGGTTAAGCCCCTTATCTAAAAGCTTCTGCTCTTCATTAGAAAAGACAATATGTGTTATGTTAACGGTTCTGACATAAAATATATGTACACAGTGCCCTTTATCTGTTTCCCTTTCTGAATTTGCTGTTGCTCTACACAGATTAGTAATTTTCTTGTTATGTCTCTTGATGATTTCATCCCTGTGTAACTGAATCCTTGCTTCAATCTCATATTCAACTTGTGTAAATTGCAGTGGTGACAATAGGTTACCTAACTTCATATGTAAATCGAACACTAGCTTATTGAGATTGTCTTTCTCGATGTACCCTGATTTGATGTCCTGTCTTATCCATGACTGTTCTGCTTTCCTCTTGTCTTTTTCGATGTACCCTGATTTGATCTCCTGTCTTATCCATGGCTGTTCTGCTCTCCTCTTAACTTTTCTGGCTGAGATACTGCTATCATTTATCTTCACCCTTGTATACTTCGGTACAACACCTAATTGCAAACAGTTCTTATTTGAATGTATTTTTAAATTAACTTTCATAATATTAAGCTTAGCTTTAAAAAATGTTTTCACATCTCCCACAGCCTGACTAGACACAAGTTCATAAAAAGTAGACATGATGGTCTTAATGGTATTTCCGTGATCGTTCTTTAAATAAAAATATGGCATTTCAGTCTTTGATCGCTATTTTTTATTTTCAATGACCGGTTTCAGGCTAGCTGCCCATCTTCAGATCTGTTAGACAAAGTTAAAAATATAATTAACAAGAGAGTTACATTTACTGATAGAAATATCTTAATTTACAATAAGAAGAAATTTTGGAATGTACTAAATACCAACACCATATATTGCAGTTGCAGAGTAACTTGTCAGTACAGAACTATCGGTTTGCTGCCATAACTAAAATCAATTTTAATCTGTTAAAAGCTTATATTGCAGTTTTGGAGAAACTTGATTGGAAACAGTAAAAAGTGCACTCTACCTATAAGAATTGTGCATATGTTATGTTTTCACTGTGCATATTAATGGCAAATATACTTTTTAATAAAAAAATTTTTAGAGTAATAATGTATGAATTATCTTTCTCGAGTGGACCATGAACCGAAATAATTTACACTACTATAAAAATGTTTATAAAGAAACTTAAAAATATAATTAAAATATAGATATTCTTTTGAAAATGTGTGTTTCCTCTTCTTTGTATTGATTGGTGGTGGAGAGGGTTTCCCTACATCATAATGTATACAATGCCATGCAAAGTCCTCTTCTGCTGCGCCCAATACACCTCGCCGCCAGTACGCTGAGGGCTGCTCCGCTGCAGCTGACCACTCTGCATTATTCATTGAGCTATCAAAAATTAACACAGACATCCATGTAAAACAAGCTTTATTAAAAAGAAACTTCAATGAAAAAATCTAACTAGATTGAATGGCTTTATACAGCTGTATTTCAAGTAGTAGTATCTATGACAAATTTTTAAGCAGTGTTCTTGGGGTGTTTAATGAAGCTTTTCCACTTAGAACCACACGTAACAAAATCACCAGGAAAGTTAAATGGCTAACTCTTGGTATAAAAATTTCTAGTGCTAGGAAGAGGCAACTACATAATGAACTGAAATATAATAAAAATAAGTATTTTACTGAATATGTTAGATGTTATAAAGCTACCTTCAAGAAAGTTGTGAAAGCAGCCAAGCAAATGGCAAACAATAAGTTCAATTCACAACATAAAAGTAAAACAAAGGGAGTGTGGTCTGTTGTCAAAACAGAGTTAGGTGTTAGAATTAATAGAAATGAAATATCTAGGATTGAAGTAAATTAGAGCTTGATTGTAAACCCATATCAAATATCGGAGTGTTTAAATGAATTCTTCATAAATGTGGCATGTCAGATGTTGATATAGTAGAGTATCATTGTAAAGTGCCTCAAGGCTTCATTTTGGGGCCAATCTTGTTCCTATTCTATGTAAATGACTGATCCACAAATTTCAATTCCCCATCAGTTCTGTTTGCAGAAGATACTTCTGTTTTAATTGAATATGGTGATGCAGAAAAAATTCCAAGTTTCATTGTGAGCACACTGGATACCCTAGAAAACTGGTTCTAGTTAAATGGGTTAAAACTGAACATTGCAAAAACTCATATAGTACATTTCCAAACCAAACACTCAAAATGTGCAGAGCTTAAAATACAACACAGTAATCAACTTATGGAAGAAGTTGACACTGTGAAATTCCTAGGACTAAATGTGGACAAGAACTTGAACTGGAACACACTTATTGACTCCTTAACAAATAAACTAAGCAGTTTTTAATTTGAAATGCAGATATTTGCAAATTCTGCAGACATGAGTACACGAAAAATAGCATACCATAACTATTTTGAATCCGTCATAAGGTATGGTTTAATTTTCTGGGGAAGTTCAAGTAGAGTATCTTGTATACTGAAACTTCAGGAAAAATATCAGATATGTGTGTACCACACAGAAAACAGAATCTTGTCACCCATTATTTCGACAACAGCAATTTCTAACTGTACCTTCTATATAAATTTATGAAATTATTATCTTCCTACACAGCAGGCAAAAATTATTTGAGGAAAATCATTTTAACCACACATACAACACAAGAAAAAAATAATTTTATGCTTCCCACACACAAATTGAAATTATATGAACAGGCTCCACAGTATATGGGGTTGACAATATTGTAACACTTCTGTCACTAAATGTAACTGGGTTTTCTCTTTTGATGCTAGTCGATTGTCAGGACGAGCATTACTGTACAGGGCATTTGATTCTAAAGCATTATGTCAGAGTGAAAATACTAAGTAAATTACTTTTTCTCTCTTAACATGTGGGCAGGATGGGTTCTTCCTTGGCTCGGGGATGAGGTAGAATGAAACAGCATTTTTACATGTTGTTTGTTGTTGTGGTCTTCAGTCCTGAGACTGGTTTGATGCAGCTCTCCATGCTACTCTATCCTGTGCAAGCTTCTTCATCTCCCAGTACTTACTGCAACCTACGTCCTTCTGAATCTGCTTAGTGTATTCATCTCTTGGTCTCCCTCTACGATTTTTAACCTCCACACTGCCCTCCAATGCTAAATTTGTGATCCCCTCATGCCTCAGAACATGTCCTACCAACCGGTCCCTGCTCCTTGTCAAGTTGTGCCACAAACTCCTCTTCTCCCCAATTCTATTCAATACCTCCTCATTAGTTATGTGATCTACCCATCTAATCTTCAGCATTCTTCTGTAGCACCACATTTCGAAAGATTCTATTCTCTTCTTGTCCAAACTATTTATTGTCCATGTTTCACTTCCATACATAGCTACACTCCATACAAATACTTTCAGAAACGACTTCCTCACACTTAAATCTATACTCGATGTTAACAAGTTTCTCTTCTTCAGAAACGCTTTCCTTGCCATTGCCAGTCTACATTTTATATCCTCTCTACTTCGACTATCGTCAGTTATTTTGATCCCCAAATAGCAAAACTCCTTTACTACTTTAAGCGTCTCATTTCCTAATCTAATTCCCTCATCATCACCTGACTTAATTCGACTACATTCCATTATCCTCGTTTTGCTTTTGTTGATGTTCATCTTATATCCTCCTTTCAAGACATGGTCCATTCCGTTCAACTGCTCTTCCAAGTCCTTTGCTGTCTCTGACAGAATTACAATGACATCGGCGAACCTCAAAGTTTTTATTTCTTCTCCATGGATTTAATACCTACTCCGAATTTTTCTTTTGTTTCCTTTACTGCCTGCTCAATATACAGATTGAATAACATCGGGGAGAAGCTACAATCCTGTCTCACTCCCTTCCCAACCGCTGCTTCCCTTTCATGTCCCTCAACTCTTATAACTGCCATCTGGTTTCTGTACAAATTGTAAGTAACCTTTCGCTCCCTGTATTTTACCCCTTCCACCTCTAGAATTTGAAAGAGAGTATTCAGGTCAACATTGTCAAAAGCTTTCTCTAAGTCTACAAATGCTAGAAACGTAAGTTTGCCTTTCCTTAATCTTTCTTCTAAGATAAGTCATAAGGTCAGTATTGCCTCACGTATTCTAATATTTCTACGGAATCCAAACTGATCTTACCCTAGGTTGGCTTCTACTAGTTTTTCAATTCGTCTGTAAAGAATTCGCGTTAGTATTTTGCAGCCGTGTCTTATTAAACTGATAGTTCGGTAATTTTTACATCTGTCAACACCTGCTTTCTTTGGGATTGGAATTATTATATTCTTAGGGTATTTCGCCTGTCTCATACATCTTGCTCACCAGATGGTAGAGTTTCGTCAGGACTGGCTCTCCCAAGGCCGTCAGTAGTTCTAATGGAATGTTGTCTACTCCCGGGGCCTAAGATAACTTTTATTGAAAGTTTTGTACAACTGTATCTTACTGGATGTTCTGGCTCAGAGAGCAGCAGCTGTGTCGTTTGCGAAGCCTTCTGTTGCAGCAGCGGTGGCTTCTGATTACGCCTAGCGCTGTGTATCTCGTGTCGCCGTCTCGCCCAGTTGACTGGAGACGCGCCTTGTGTGGTGGCCCGTTTAATTATTGAGAGCGAAGTCGTGCATCGGATGGTGATACCTTGGATGTGGCGTCCCAATGTTTCTCTTCTCTAAGCGGCCATGTGTGTTGTGCGTCGGCCAGCGGAGCGGCGCGGCGGGGGAAGGCCAGTGTCCCAGACTCGAACAACGGACTCCCACTTGCCAGTCTTCGGCTGTCAGATCTTCATCCCAGCTCACAGGTGACTGGTGATGTGAGGCCGTCTCCTTCCCGTCCTCACGAGTCACCCGGGTACATAAAAATCAAATCCTTCTGACTTCTGTCTTCTGGCGGCGAGGCTGCTGCTTTCTATTCCATTACAGCGGCGGACTTGGTGCGTCTGTGTATGATGTAGTCTCTTCTTGCATGACGGTCTTCAGCACCGAAACTGACTGAAACTACTGCTACTCTTCTCTTCTTCCTTCGTCTGTCGGGCCCACTGCGTCTCGCGTATTTATTCACTTCAGTTTACTGGAGGTGAACGACTTCACGGTCATTGCTTTTTCTGTCACATTGAAAAGCTTCTCAAAGAATCTTCTTAACGTCGGTCATTGGCTCTTGGAATGTAGGCGAGGGCCTTTGCTCACATGTGACAACTGAGAAACACGTGAGCCGGTAGGGCGATGACAGTGTGTAATTCTTCTAAACTAAACTAAGTGTTTAATTTATTTTCTAATTTCTACTTCACTTTGATTTCACTAATTTATTTACTTTTCTTAAGTACCACTCAACAATATATAACAAATTAATGAGCAATAATATATTTAATATTAACCCAGAGATCCCAAAAATAAAGCTACATCAAATTCTTGGGGAGAAATGGTACTATTCGATAGATGAGTTTTTAGAAGATGACATAATAATTTGAGCTGCAGTAATTTAGTGGAAGATTTTTAGATACTATTTTTATTGTTCTTATTGTTATTATTTCTGCCCTTTGTGTATATGAAACAAAATTGTATTATTATTATGCTGTATGTAAACATCAGCTTCGTATGTTTACAATAAATGTTACCAAACTTCTGACGTGGCTCCTGTATCCGAATCAAATGATTTTGATTATGTATATTATGAGACTAATAAACCACAATTCACAAAGTCGTTTACGAGATGCATCATTGTGAAAAGTTTCCACACTGACACTTGTTTGTGACATTTAACATGTGTAGTTACTAGGTATGATGTTGTATTTGCTTACAGTGTGCTTGGGTGTTCCTTGAGTGCAGTGGGACATGCTAGTCAGTTAGTTTGTGACAGTCCGAGCAGTAAGTTGTGAGCAGACTATGGGATTTGCCAACACAGAAAAAGCCGACGTGCATTAGGTTTATGGATAGTATAGGAAGAATACACTTCTTGTATGGTGTCAGTGGCAAGATATCCCAATAGATGTCAACCATCTCGACAGTTATTTATCACCCTCTTCAACTAGTTACATGAAAGTGGTAGTGCAACACCTAGACAACATAACAGAAGAAAACAAGTGATGACAGAAAAGAGGGAAAATAATGTTCTTGCTGCTGTTGCAGTTGATCCACATATTAGCTCCCACGGAATAGCATAAGAAAGTGGCATGAGTTTGGAACTGTTATATGAATTCTCTGTCAACAAAGGTACCATCTCTGTAACATCTCTCTCGATCAAGAGCATGTAAACGATTTTGTGAATCATGTTTACTCCTGTATGTGTGCATTAAGATAGGCCACTTCAGGTGTATCATGTATTTTATTTAGCCACATTTACCAATCATGGCCAGATAAACCACCGAAACATGCACTATTCGTCTGTTGACAATCCCCGTTGACTTCCTCAGCTGGAACATCAGCATCCACGGGGCGGGGACGTGTGGTGTGGGCTAGTGAAATGTTGGGTCTTAGGCCTGTGTTTCATAGAAGGAACACTGAACATGCAGTGTACTGCAGCCTGCTAACAAACCGTCTTCCTTGGATGCTAGAAATTTTCGTCTAGGAGGAACCTGCGATGCCATCATGGTGGCTGTCCAGCCCATAGTGCATGAAGTACTACAGCATGTCTTCTTTAATTGTTTCCAAGATTGGACGCAGAAGACCAGTATCTTGGCAGCTGTAGACTTTTTTTCTGTGGGGAAAGCTGAATGACTGTTTACAAGGGCATATCAACAACGCCCGATGATGCGCAGTGGCGTCTTACTGCAGCCTGCTCAGACATCCACGCTGAAATGCTAGCATGTGTGCAGCAGTCGTTCCATACCAGACTGGAAGCTTGTATTGCCAGTGCCAGTGGTCATTTTCAACACAACCTGTGATGATCAGTTGTCTCGTTATTGGTCAAAATACACATAACTAGTGGATGTACTTCTGTTGTTCTTTTGTGTGCGCTATCACAGATATTGTACAAGAGTCAGTGTGGGAACTTTTCAAAATACAATATCTTGTAAACGACTCACACTTGAATCCTGCAACAAAACCACTGATATTCTAATTTGCCCTACTTTTAGTCTGTTTGTGTCTCTAGGCACTGTTCCATTTAAAAAAGTGTATGTTTGCACAAAAATACACTTTCTAAATACTATTAAAATCTATTATAAGCTAAAAATACGAGCCTTTGAATACCATTCCATTTTGTGAAGACCGCACCTCAGTAGCACCTACTATTTCCACCATATTTGCGGTGCAAGTTTTAGGTGATTCACACCATATACTCCGCCATATACGTGTGTGTGTGTGTGTGTGTGTGTGTGTGTGTGTGTGTGTGTATTTTGCACTCATCACTGCCTTTGCAATACATTGTACTGTCCACACAAACCAAGCTGATACTAGGTGCAGTGACTAGTATTTAAATGAAATCATGCTTGCTTTTTTACTATACTGTTATTTATTTGTACAACCAACTATTGCCATTTTGGCCGTGTGTCTATTATAAAGTGAAGATAATGGCGCTTTAGTATATATCAAAACCTTAATGGAAGCGACCTCAAATGAAAAATGCAACTAACTTAACTAAAATCATAACGAAGCTGCCTTACTCAACAATAAATCACCCTTTTCGACCTTAAACACGTTTAATGTAAAAATTCTCGCATAACTGAATCATTTAAAATTGAGGCCATGTCAAAAATGTCCCCTGTATACGACTTTGAGCGTTGAATAGCTATAACCACAGTGTGCTATATAGTCACACTGTGCTATAACTGGCTATCGTGCTGGCTATAACTCGAATCGTGTATCGATTAATCAGATGACTGTCAGAAAATTTTAGCTTATACACATCTCTGGCTTTGTTTATGTAAACTGCGTCAGTTGTCAAAAGCGTAGTAGGTGTTGTGTTGTGTGTATGGAGATACTGAGTTGGATGCGTTATCATCGAAGAGCATGTGAAGACGTTTATTGTTGTTGTCACTGAAAGCAAATTACTCAGAAAATGTCTCATGTACAGTACTTGGATGAATTAATTAGAGAATATCTCGTGTTTAGAGGATTCAGCAGCACATTAAAAGCCTTTGACTCTGATCTGAAGATCGAAAAGGATAAAGGTTTTCGGGTAAGAGGTGTTTTCATATCATGCTTCTTCAGTTCCTCAGGAAATGTTTCTCAACTCGTGTTATAGCCGTGTTGTAATTCATAGGCCCGGGTAGTAACTATTTTGTGTATAAATTTTGCTGGAATAACTTGTGGTGAACTATCAGTCTGACCAGCGGAACGCACTTTCAATTTTTATAAAATGCCATTGTAATTGTCAAAATTAACGTAAATAATTCGTATTTTCCATAAATACGGTGCATTTTGTAGTGTGATCTCATTTGTCACTTATTTCTATGACATAAATGGCCCGTAGGTTTTTTTATATCACCAGTAAGTTTAATAAAAGAATACATTGACCGATGTAAGCTGTATTGTGCTTTATTAAAATCGTGCTATTAGCTAATGTCGGCTGTGAGGCGTTATGAAGCACATTTGCTATCTCATTTATTACATATCGTGCTCATCGCATTCTTTTATGTCGCATATATAAAACCAGCAGCTGTACTCCGTCGAAAATGTGGCGGTTGCCGTAGTAATTTGAAAGAGGTGGTGTTCTGTGTAGACTGTAAGTTATGGTTTCATTGGGGCGAATGTAGCGGCGAGGAAACAAGGGTAGAAAATGTGCCTCTTCCATGGCAATGTAGGTTATGTAGAAAGGACAAAAAAAATCGCTGAACAGGAGGCAAAAATTTGTGCCCTTAAGGCTGAATTAGAAAACGCAAACTTGGAATTGGACCTATGTAGGCTAAGGGAGGAAAAAGACACTGGGAACTGGGAAAAGGTAGCAAGCAAAGGGCTAAAAAGGGAAACACTTGAAAAAACTCCAGAAATTCAATTAGTAAATCAGTTTGGCATGCTATCTGAAGTGGAGGAAGGGCCTCATCCAGATGTAGTTGAAACTAGGTTGAAGCAGAATATTACCTTAAAGAAAAAAAGACAGGTCAGGATCAAACGAGAATAGGAAAAGAACAATGCTGCTTTTAGTCAGCAGTCATGGGAGGGGTGTGGGCCAGCAGCTTCAGGAGAAATTAGGTGTAGGGTACGAGGTCACAAGTTTTGTGAAACCAAGTGCTAGTCTTAGCCAGGTGACAGAAAACTTAGGTCAGCTATGTAGGGACTTTGAGAAGAAAGATCACGTAATTATAGTTGGGGGAGCAGGAAACAGCCTGGCTACGAATCCAAGATACAGTTTTAGGAGTGACCTGGATAAAATAGGACCAGAAACTGAGCGCACAAATGTGGGGTTTGTGGAGGTCTTTGAGCGCCATGGTCAGCCCTGGGTAAACACTACTGTAAGGCATGTTAACACTGAGCTGAACAGGATGCTCCAGACTCTGGCAAAATCTCACATAAGTGTTGTTCCAGTAAATGCTATTGGTAGGTGGGGATACGCTACACACGGCCTGTACCTGAATAGGATGGGGGAAAATAAGTTAGCTTCTCTATTTGCAGAAACTGTAAGGGGGTTCACAGTCACAAGGGGTGATCCCTGTTGTTAATGGGACCAGGCAGACATGTTTTTTAGGTGTGTGGGGCTCATAGTCACACATCTTGTAGGCATCTTTTTAAAAAATTGGGAATTCTTACAACAGCCTCACAGTGCATTTACTCGCTAAAGAAATTTGTTCTCACCAACATGGAGCAGTTTAAAAACAACAGTGACATTCATGATTATAATACCAGAAAAAAGAAAGACTTACACTATCCTTTACTCAACCTATCTTTGGCACAGAAAAGGGGTAAAATATGCTGTTATAAAAGTGTTTGACAAATTACCAGATGAAATAAAATGTCTGACAGACAGCTGTAATAGCTTCAAAAATAAATTGAAATCATATCACTTTGACAACTCCTTCTATATCATAGATGAATTCTTGAATAGGAGCAAATAAATCTAAAAATATAGCATAAGCATTTTGTACCATTTAAGGGAATGGGGTAAATAATAGAAATATTAACCAACTAACTAACATGTGGTTTTATATATGTGACATAAAAGAAAGTGATAAGCGTGATATGTAATACATGACATAGCAGTCGTGCTTAATAATGACTCATGGCCGAAATTAGCTAATAGTGCATTTTTAATAAAGCACAGTAAAGCTTACAACGGACAATATATTCTTTTATTAAACACCTAGAGGCCGTGGATCCCCATGGAAGCAAAATGTACATGTCAAGTTGCTTCAGTTTGGGTGCAGGAGGAAAGTTTTGAGACATTATTGCTGTTTATACCCTCAACAGCAATATTCTACTGTATTGTGGCTACAACAACATTTTCTTGACATACCCCAACAGTGTCAGTGACTCATCTAAATATATTATAACTGTGTATCTGATCAGGCTTGGGTCTTGGATTTTTGCTTTTGTAGCACAAGTGCGAGACCCAATTCACAAATTTAGTCTGCCAATGGTCCTTTGCTACAGTTCAAAATTATATTCTGACACACCAATTTAGCTGCAGTACTAGTGCCTCTGGGACAGACGAAGGAATGGAGAGTATTCTATACAATACCTAATTTGTCACTGGTCACTATTCACTCTAATTAGACGATTTAGTCCTGCAGCCCGATAGCAGAGCCTGTGCATAACTAGCAACCATAGGAGAAAAGCAGCAGCAAATTTTTATAGTGAATCATGCTGCAATGTGTGCCTAAATGGCTATTTGTTGTGCTTTAGACACCAAAGATAAACATTGAGAGTTTGAAACACTGTTTTGGAGAGAGTTACACTTTCTCTGGTGATTCACTGCCAGTTTGCACTTCAGTTCATTTTTGTTTTGTTCTGTTTTCAATGATCAACCCAGTTGATACTGGTAAATAAAATGAACAAAGTTTTTTTTTTTTTCCACAGGTAGGCTACATTTGTGAAAAGTACCTCTCTCACAAAGGTGTGGACTGTCCAAGATTCACAGGAGCAATACTTGCCACTGATTTGACTTGTAGGAAGACTAGCACAGATCTGTATTCATAAGTGTGTGTGTGTGTGTGTGTGTGTGTGTGTGTGTGAGAGAGAGAGAGAGAGAGAGAGAGAGAGAGAGAGAGTAGGAGCAAGTGACTGTAGTCATTTTACATGAGTTTGTGGCATTAGAAAAGTGTCTGGTTTGACCCATCGGCTTTGACCATGATGTCATCAAGATGGTGACCACCCTTACTACCAGCATGTACAATATATATTCCTATTCTGCCAACCACCATGAAATGCATGGCAGAGGGTACATCCCACTGTACCAGTTACTAGGTTTTCTTTCTGTTCCATTCACATATGGAGCATGGGAAGAATGATTATTTGAATGCCTCTGTGCATGTAGTAATTATTCTAATCTTACCCTGTGTGAGCAATTTGTAGGGGGTTGTAGTGTTGTCCCAGAGTAATCATTTAAAGCCAGTTCATGAAACTTTAAAAGATTTTCTCGGCATACTTTACGTCTGTCTTCAAGAGTCTTCCAGTTCAGTTCCTTCAGTATCTCTGTGACACTGTCCCATGGATTAAACAAATCTGTGATCATTCGTGCTGCCCTTCTCTGTATACATTCAATGTCTACTGTCAGTCCTATCTGGTATGGGTCCCACGTATTCAACAGTGTTCTAGAACTGGTTGCATGGTGATTTGTAGACTGATTGCACTTACCCAGTATTCTACCAATAAACTGAAGTCTATCACCTGCTTTACTCACAACTGAACCTATCTGATCATTCCATTTCATATACTTACAAAGTGTTACACCCAGGTTATTGTATGAGTTGGTGAATCCGGCAGTGACTCATTGATATTATGGAATACTACGTTTTTTCATTTTGTGAAGTGCACAGTTTTACATTTCTGAACATTTAGAGCAAGTTGCCTATCTCTGCACCACTTTGAAATGTTATTAAGATCTGGCTGAATATTTATGCAGCTTCTTTCAGATAGTACTTCATTATAGACAACTGCATCATCTGCAAAAAACCTGATTTTACTATTGATATGTCTGCAGGATCATTAATGTACAATATGAACAGCAAGGGTTCCAGTACACTTCCCTGGGGCACACTCGAAGTTACTTCTACACCTGACGATGACTCTCTATCCAAGATAACATGCCGTGTCCTCCCTACCAAAAAGTCCTCAATCCAGTCACAAATTTCACTTGATACCCCATATGACAATACTTTTGACAATTAGCAAGGTACTAAGTCAATTGCTTTTTGGAAATAAAGAAATACTGCATCTACCTGGTTGCCTTGATCCAAAGCTTTCAGTAAGTTATGTGAGAAAAGTCTGACTTGAATTTCACATGATCAATGGTTTTGAAATCCATGCTGGGTGGCATTGACTAGGTCATTCTGTTCAAGATACCTCCTTATATTTGAGCTCAGAATATGTTTTGAGATTCTACAACAAATCGATGTCAAGGATATTGGACAGTAGTTTTGTAGATCACTTCTACTACCCTTCTTGGAGACAGGTGTGACCTGTGTCTTTTTCCAAGTACTGGGCACGGTTTTTTGTTCGAGGGATCTACGATAGATTATAGTTAGAAGAGGAGCTAACTCAGACACAGATTCAGTATAGAATCTGACAGGGATTCCATCAGGGCCTGGAGCTTTGTTCAGTTTTAACGATTTCAGGTGTTTCTCAACACCACTGACACTAATACTTATGTCATCCGTCTTTTCAGTGGCATGGGGATTAAATGGGGGCAATTCTCCAGAGTTTCCTGTGTAAAGGAACATCTGAAAATGAAGTTGAGCATTTTAGCTTTTGCATTGTTACTCTCAATTTCAGTTCCTGTCTCATTCACTAGGGACTGGACTCTTAACTTTGGTGCCACTAACAGCCTTTACATACAACCAGAATTTCTTTGGATTTTGTGGAATATCATTTGGCAATATTCTGCTATGGTAGTCATTAAAGGCATCACGCATTGCTCTCTTGGCAGCCAAATGCATTTCATTCAGCATCTCTCTATCTATAGTCCTATGCCTAGTATGCAGTAATCTCTGTTTCTTTAGAAGTTTGTTTAGAGTGACTGTTTACCGTTGAGGTTCCCTCCATTATGAACTATTCTACTGGGTACATATATATCCAGTGCATGGTCAACTATTCTTTTAAACTTGAGCCAGAGTTCCTCTACATGCTCTTGACATGTGCTGAAAGTTTCAAGTTCCTCATTGAGATGTGACACTACTGATCTTTTATCTAGTTTACTGAACATATATATATTTCTGCTTGTTTTAGTTGTTCTTTGTACTTTAGTAATCATTGTTGCCGTGACCGTGTCATGGTCACTGATACCAGTTTTGATGTGGGAATCCTCAGTGTGCAGGTCTGTTTGTTGCCATTAGATCCAATATATTTCCACCATGAGTGTTGTTTCTAACTGTGTGTTCTAGGTAGATTTCTGAGAAGGCGTTTAGTAAAGTTTCACAAGATGTCTTATTGTGCCCAACACTAACAAAACTCTAATTTTGCCAATTAATTGTTAGATTTGTTGGATGGTTAAAGTCTCCACTGATAATGACAGTATGGTTGGGGAACTTATGTACGAGTGTACTGAAGTTTTCTCTAAAGTTTTCAGTTACGTCAGGAGAGGAGTCTGGTGGGTGACAGAAGGATCCAATTATTATGTTATGCCGTTGCCCAAACAATCTCACATGCAGCTTCAATTTCAATCTCGGTGGATAAACCATTCTTTCAATATACACTTAAATTTTCCGTGAAAATCTCACTGGTCTCAAATCCAGGTTTCAACCAGCTTTCTGTACCTAGTATTATACACTGTGTGATCAAAAGTATCCGGACATCTGGCTGAAAATGACTTATAAGTTCGTGGTGCCCTCCATTGCTAATGCTGGAATTCAGTATGTTGTTGGCCCACCCTTAGCCATGATGATAGGTTCCACTCTTGCAGGCATACATTCAATCAGGTGCTGGGTTCTTGGGAAATGGCAGCTCATTCTTCATGGAGTGCTGCACTGAGGAGAGGTATCGATGTTGGTCGGTGAGGTCAGCGTTCCAAAACATCCCAAAGGTGTTCCATAGGATTCAGTTCGGGACTCTGTGCAGACCAGTCCATTACAGGGATGTTATTATCATGTAACCAGTATGCCACAGGCCCTGCATTATGAATAGGTTCTTGTTCATGTTGAAAGATGCATTCACCATCCCCAAATTGCTCTTCATCAGTGGGAAGCAAGAAGGTGCTTAAAACATCAGCATAGGCCTGTGCTGTGATAGTGCTATGCAAAACAACAAGGGGTGCAAGCCCCCTCCATGAAAAACATGACCACACTGTAACACCACCACCACCACCTTCTCCGAATTTTACTGTTGGCACTACACACGCTGCCAGATGACATTCCCTGGGCATTCGCCATGCCCACACCTTGCCATCTGATCGCCACACTCTGTACTGTGATTTGTCACTCCACACAATGTTTTTCCACTGTTCGATCACCCAATGTTTACACTCCTTACACCAAGCAAGGCATTGTTTGGCATGTACCAGTGTGATGTGTGGCTTATGAGTAGTAGCTCGACCAAGAAATCCAAGTTTTCTCACCTCCCGCCTAACTGTTGTAGTACTTGCAGTGGATCCTGATGCAGTTTGGAATTCCTGTGTGATGGTCTGGATGGATGTCTGCCTATTACACATTATGACCCTCTTCAACTGTTGGATGTCTCTGTCAGTCAACAGACGAGGTCAGCCTGTACCCTTTTGTGCTGCACGTGTCTCTTCACATTCCCACTTTACTATCGTATTAGAAACAGTGGACCTAGGTATGTTTTGGAGTGTGGAAATCTCGCATACAGACACATGGCACAAGTGATACACAATAACCTGACCATGTTTGAAGTCCATGAGTTCTGCAGAGTGCCCCATTATGCTATCTCACGA
Organism: Schistocerca cancellata; assembly: GCF_023864275.1. NCBI lineage: Eukaryota > Metazoa > Arthropoda > Insecta > Orthoptera > Acrididae > Schistocerca > Schistocerca cancellata. Next base: position 12,682,439 of record NC_064628.1, on the reverse strand, counting down.
TATCTAATGACTACTGACGTCGCTGATATGGAATACATGGCAGAAGGTGGCAGCACAATGCACCTAATATGAAAAACGTATGTTTTTGGGGGTGTCCGGGGTGATCACATAGTGTATGAGCTCCACAATATGTCCACCATAACATCACTACATACACACACTAACAAAAATAAAAACTACACAAGAATATTTCACTCCAGCATTATAAAGAAACTAACGGAACAATTGTGGGAAGGTAGGGAGTTTAGGGTGAGGACAAGCTGAATACACCATCCTAAACAAATATTAGCCACAAGATCAAACACAAAATATACTCATCATATGACATAACACTACAAACATGGAAATCACAGGAATCGTACATTCTGCTTTACCTATATAGCTCAAAGTAAACCATCCATACCAAAAAACCAACACATGCAACTGTGAAACACGGTATCACAAAATTCCCATCACCTATTTAGCTCAACCAAAGCCCACAATACCAAAAAACCAATAAATGCAACTCCAAAAGGTGGTATTACAGAATTTTCTTCACCTATATTGCTCAAAGAAAGGCCTCAATACCAAAAACTGACATGTGCAGCTCCAAAAAGGTGATATCGCAAAATTCCATTCACCTACACAGCTCAAACGCAGTGAAAAATACCAAAACATCACACACAAATCAAAAACCCAAAACTGAGAGATTTCACTTAACCAATTAACATATGAATGAAAAAACTGTACTCCAAAACGAACAAACCATAACTAATGCATTAAAAATCAAATCACACACAAATTCACTTACCAGCTAAAATGACTGAAAAATAGAGCTGTGTAGACCATTCTCCCCCCACATGCTGCTCCACACACACACAACCAAAACCAGAACAGAATCCTCTAAACAAACCCAAACCCCACACCTTTTAATCAACCCCAAACAACCCAACACCAAGCCAGTCCTCAGAAATAGAAAGAAACTCCTCAAAGATGTCAAGACGAATGACAACAAAAATGATATTTAAGTAAACCAGTTTATCAGATGATCCATCTAGCTATCTTGAACTAGGTTCCCTGACTCAGAAACTTTCATCTCTGCTGTCACTGTTGAATCTCCCCCACGTGGTAACATCGATGTGATGGTTGAGCAGGTGACTACAACAATTGTTTCTGTGGCAGAAAATGTGATCCCTCGCTCTTTAGGGTGCCCAAGGCAAAAGGCAGTCCCTTGGTGATCACCGGAAGTCGCTGAAGCAATTAAGGAGTGTCAGCGAGCTCTACAGCGGCATAAGTGACACCCTTCCCTGGAGCACCTCATAGCATTTAAACGGCTCCATGCTTGCATTCGCCAACTTATCAGACAACGGAAGGAGGAGTGTTGGGAGAGATACGTCGTCCACTATGTGCCATACGTCACCTTCCCAAGTCTAGGCAAAGATCAAACATCTTTTCGGGTACCAGACCCCAACAGGTGTTCCTGGTGTCAACATAAATGGCATGTTATCTACTGATGCAAATGCGATTGCTGAGCACTTTGCTCGAGCCTCTGCATTAGAGAATTACCCTCCAGCCTTTCACACTGTTTAATGATGGCTGGAAGGGAACGTCCTCTCATTCACTACACGCCACAAAGAATCCTATAATGCCCCATTTACAGAGTGGGAGCTTCTCAGTGCCTTCACACATTGCCCCAACACAGCTCCTGGGCCTGATCGGATCCACGGCCATCTCTCATCTGACTACAAGCGACATCTCATCGTCATCTTCAACCAGATCTGGTGCGTTGGCATCTTTCCATTGCACTGGTGGGAGAGCACTATCATTCCTATGCTCAAACGTGGTAAAAACTGGCTTGATGTGAATAGCTATTGGCCCATCAGCCTCACCGACATACTTTGTAAGCTGCTGGAATGTATGGTATGTTGGCGGTTGGGGTTGGGTCCTGGAGTAACCTGGCCTACTGGCTCCACGTTAGGGCAGCATCCGCCAGGGTCACTCTACTGCTGAGAATCTTGTGTCCCTCGAGTCTGCCATCCGAACAGCCTTTTCCAGATGCCAACATCGAGTGGCGTCTCTGGGGCCCGCTCCCGATTTTTATCCAAAACTTCCTGTAGCTCCGTACTTTTGGTGTCCAAGTTGCTGCCTCCCATAGTTCCATCCCTCTCCAGGAGAACGGAGTCCCGCAGGGCTCTGTATTGAGTGTCTCACTATTTTTAGTGGCCATTAACGGTCTAGCAGCAGCTTTCGGGCTCTCTGTCTCAACTTTTCTGGATGCAGATGACTTCTGCATTTCGTACTGCTGCTCCAGTACTGTTGTTGCTGAGCGTCACATACAGGGAGCCATCCACAAGGCACAGTCACGGGCTCTAGCCTACGGCTTCCAGTTTCCAGCTGCAAAGTCTTGTGTCGTGCACTTCTGTTGGTGTTGTACCTTTCATCCAGACCCAAAACTTTACCTTCATGACGATCCACTCGCATATTGATTCTTAGGACTTGTTTTAGATGCTCGATTGACTTGGCTTGATCATCTTCGTCAGCTTAAGCAGGAGTGCTGGGAGCACTTCAATGGCCTCTGTTGCCTGAGCAACACAAATCGGGGTGCAGATCGCTCTACACTGCTGCAGCTCCACAGAGTCCTTGTCCAATCCCGAATTGACTGTGGGAGTGTGGTTTATGGTTCAGCAGCACCCTCGGCATTTCATTTACTCGACCCTGTGCACCACTGTGGGGTTCGACTAATGACAGGAGCTTTTAGGATGAGTCCGGTGACCAGTGTACTGGTGGAGGCTGGCGTCCCTCCATTGCAGATCAGACGTGCACAACTGCTTGCCAGTTACGCAGCACACATTCGTAGTTCTCCAAATTACCGTTTCCTTTTCCTGTCCACGGCAGTCCATCTCCTGCATCGGTGGCCCAGGTCGGGGCTAACGATTTCGGTGCGCATGCGGTCCCTTCTCTCCGAACTGGAGTCCTTCCCTTTACCACTTCTACTTGCGATCCATTCACGTTCACCTCCACGGTGTACGTCTCGACTGCAGCTTTGTCTGGACCTTTCACGTGGCCCTAAGGACTCCGTTAACCCTACGACTCTCTGCTGTCACTTCCTCTCGATTCTTGATGTGTTCCAGGGGTCTGAAGTGGTTTACACCAACGGCTCGATGGGTGATGGTCACATTGGCTTTGCCTATGTTCACAGTGGCCATATTGTACAGCATTCCTTACCTCATGGCTGCAGTGTATTCACTGCAGAGCTGGTGGCCATTTCTCATGCATTTCAGCATGTTTGTTCGTGCTCTGGAGAGTCTTTTCTTTTATGTACTGGCTCTTTGAGCAGCCTGAGAACTATCGACCTGTGCTACCCTTGTCATCCTTTGGTAGCATCCATCCAGGAGTCCGTCTATGCCCTGGAATGGTCCAGTCATTCAGTGGTGTTCGTCTGGACCCATGGTCACATAGGAATCCCAGGAAATGAACTTGCTGACAGGCTGGCCAAACAGGCTACACGAAAACCACTTCTGAAGACGGGCATCCCCGCAACTGACCTGCATTTGTTGTTATGTCGCAAGGTTTTTCAGCTTTGGGAGACGGAATGGCAAAATCTCAGTATGCATAACAAACTCTGAGCCATTAAGAGGACCACGAATGTGTGGAAGTTCTCGATGAGGGACTCTGTGGTTCTCTGCCAGCTCCCGTTTGGCCATACCTGGTGACCCACGGCTACCTCCTGCACCGTGAAGACTCACCTCAGTGTCGATGTGGCGCTCAGTTGACAGTGACCCATATTCTTCTGCCCTGTCCTTCTTTGGCTGCCCTGCGATATCATCATCGGTTGCCTGACTCGTTAGCATCGATTTTAGCAGACAACGCCTCATCGGCTGATTTGGTTTTGCATTTCATCTGTGAGGATGGGTTTTATCATTTGATCTAAGTTTTAGCACATGTCCTTTGTCCCTCTGTGTCCTCCACTGTAGCGCTTTTAGGGTGGAGGTTTTAATGTGTTACAGGGTGGCTGGCTTTTCCTTTTTATTTTCGTAGTCGGCCAGCCACTGTAATCTGCTTCCTTGTTTTACTCTCTAACTGTTTCTTGCATCTCTCTGTTGTTCTCTTGTCCTCTTTTGTTCCGTTTAGCATCTGTTGCCTTTCCTTCATTCTTGTGGTCTTTTCTTTCTTTCTGTTTTGTGTTATATGTCTCGTCTGTTTTATTCCCACACTTGTGGCATTGTTTTATTAGGAACAAGGGACCGATGACCGCCTCGTAGTCTGGTCCCTTTCCCCCTCTTTTAAACCAGCCAACCAGGTTCCTTGTCGGATAGTTTGCTGAACATTGTCGCGGTGACACCGCAACATATACTGGTGCCAGGTCCGAGAAGCCAGGACTCTACTCAACTTCTCACTTTCATCACACAAATAATACCTCAAACAGTCAACACTCGAGCCACAGCACTGCAAAAATCTTATCCTTGTCATCATATATTGCCCATTGCAACCCGGAGCAATTAACTATTAAATTTTTTTGTCATATTCATCTCTAACAAAAATCAAGAAAAACACTCTAACATTTCAATCTGTTAAAAAAACACACAACACTAATCATAACTGACAGACATAAATGCAAAAGCCCCTGGGACAGTAAACCAATATAACTCACTGGCAACACGGCTCTCTCTTCCATCAACTACTTCACAGAACAGTTACACAATGTCAAATGCTCAGATACCATACATAACACAAACATCTTCAAATATGAGCATCCATTACAAAAGCACACCACCAAATACAACAACACACCATATACAAACACGACTCGACTCAAAAATAATGTGTCACAATGATGGCACACAACATATTTATGCAAGAGGTCAAAGCATGCAGATGGAGTTGGACACTTGCCTTGACCGTAGTTTGTATTTTCGTGTATTACTGCTGAAAGATTACTCAAGTGGAAAGGTAAATTGTGGATATTTGGATGGCATGTTACTGAATAGCCAGTTGACATTTGTGGTACATATCTTATGAAAGTTTACACCAATTGATACTCCCAATGTCCCACCCTGTAACCTAAATATTGGCTAGACAACATTGCTAATACTTCAGCTGGCTGGCCACATGGAGAAAGAGAGCTGAGAAAATGTCACTAATGTCATAAGCAGCAACTCCCAAATTACATATTTTTTCTGTTGTCTGGAAAAGGTGTGAATCATTTCACTTTTTGTGAAGGGCCAGAGAAAAACTTGAAAAAAAAATGTGGTACTATATTATTTTTGTTAACATGTTAGTTACTCACATGTTCTGTGGATCATAATTGCGACTTCTCACAATGATATATGATTTCTTCAGGGTTTTGTTTCTGTACTTACAGTGATTTACACTTAACTGTGTTCAGTATTCATCTAGCCCTCTCTTAAACAAACACACACACACACAAAGAAAATTACACTGCTACACATCCAGAAATTTTTCTTTTTGATGTTCCCAGTGCATATGACTGGCATGGTAGATAACATCAGTCTTTCAAAGGCTATTTACAAGTAGTGCAACTCTACTCAGAGAGAATATGTCAATAGAAAATTGTTGCATTTGATCTAATTGTCATCAACAGTTAGTACAAAGACTAATCCGCAATGTGTGGTTTAGTGGTTAGTGTCACTGCCTCCAAATTGCTAGACTGCTGCAACCTGGGTTTGATTTCCAGCAGAGTTACAGTTTTTTTTCCCTTGGGGTTGGATGTTTGTGTTGTCCTAATCATTTCATCTGATCCTGATCGACATGCAGTTTGTCAAAGTGGGATCAAAGAGAAGGACTTTCACCAGATGACCATACAACCTCTCTGGCCAATAATGGCATACAATCATTTAATGTCAGTACAAAGACTAGTAGCTGATCACCTCACATAAGCTGTTCTAATGCAAGAGTGTTGTTTGTAAAAATCTCATTCAACAAATCCTTGAAAATTGTTTTAATATTTAAAGCCAAGTTAGGTAAATTAAAGTGTTTGAGTAGAGCTGTGTGATTCACCATAGATTTACTGAATCAGTTTGACTGCATCATATGATCAACAAACACCCGTGGTAGATACCCCAAAAAGAAGTTCGATCTGTGAAAAGTGTTCAAAGGCAAGTCAAGAGAAACATTATTTCCAGCTACGTATGTTATACATAATGACCCTGGTGGTAAAAACATAAGAAATTTTTGATTATGTGGGAGTGTATTTCTCTCTCTGTTGGGTCAAGGGGAGCATCCATTTCCATTCATCTGCTTTGACCCATGACATAAGTGTGTTGTGTTTTGTGACTTCATTGTGGTGCTGTGTTTTTGATTTGGGTGGTGTTTGTAGATGGCATGTTGTTGCTTTTGGTAATGTGGTCATGTTTGAAGATGTTTGTGTTTTGTGCCATACTTGGTCTTTGTGTGACTTTGTGAAATCATTCTGTGGAGTTGTTGCTGGAAGAGTGTGCTGTGTGTTTCCAGTGATATGCGTTGATTTATTGATTTGGGGCCTTATGCTTTTGTGTTTCTGTTAGATACTGTGTGTTTTGTATGGACCAAAATGTAATAGTGTTTTCTGTTAGAGATTGATATTATATAATGGTTTTTGCAGGAGTTCAGCTTGTTTGTTGAGTATGTGTGGTGTCGTGTGTAATGAGAGTATGAAGTTACTTAGAGTCCCAGCTACTCACACCAGGGACCTGTATATATGGCAGTGTCACTGTGACAATATTTGTCGATCTTTCTGACAGGGAACCTGGTTCATGAGGCCTAGTTTGCCCATCAGAGAAATTGTTTTACTTATGTATTATTTTTATCATCATTCACTTTACATCTTTAAGGAGCTACTTTGATTTGTTTTGTTTTCTGAGAACTGTTTTTGTTGGTGTAATGTCTAGGAGTGGTATTGATTATTGGGTGGGTTGGGGTTGGTAAAACAGGGTGGGGATTGGGAGGTTGGGGTTGTTTGGAGGATTTTGTTCCGTTCATTCGTTTGTGTGTGTGTGTGTGTGTGTGTGTGTGTGTGTGTGTGTGTGTGTGGTCGGTTGGTTGATAAGTAATTTTTTTCTTTCATTTGGTTTTTAATGCATTACTTATGTTTGCTTGCTTTATATATTAATTGCTCAAGTGAACCTGGGGTTTTTTGGATTTTTTATTTGTGTTTGGATTTTTCATATTGTTGGCTTCATTTGAGCTAGTTGATTCTTCCACCCACCCAGCTATGAAAGCTTGGGAGGCCAATCTTCTGGAACTGTTGGTAGATTAAGATACAGCAGCCAACAGTAACAGGCTACATACATTCCTAAATGTACTTGTTGCCTTGAAAAGGGAAAAAGAAACTTCTGAGTAGTTTGTTCTGTATTTAGCATGTATTTGCAGCAGTGGCTGTGTGAATTGCACGTCTGCCAAGTATCCTCAAAATGGAATCCTCCTTATAGGAATATCAGTAATCAAATGATCAGGACAGCTCCTCAAGTGCCAAACACTGGGTGACTATCCGGTTGTTGTTTAACAACACTGTACACTTAATTTCAGTTAAGAGGTTGTATCATGTCATTATACAACGAATATTGGCACTAAGAAATTAAAACATGAATGGTCTTATGATAAAGTAATGGAAGGGAAAAAAATTATGAAACTACTAAATGGTGATGATTAAGTAATGGAAGGTAAAAAATTATGAAACTACTGAATGGTGAGGCTGAGAAAACTGCTGTATTTTATTATAATGTTTGATTGCCTACTTTTTTAGAGCAAGGCAAGCTTCCTGCATTTGCATGTTGTCCATACTGTCGTTGTTTTAAGTATCTATGATATGGGTGCACTGCACTAGTTTGAAAGGGACAAGTTTCATGTGTCAAATTTGGAAAACCAACCCTTAATGCATTTGCCGTATGTTCACCCCAAACATCTGTGTCAATTACTCTACCAACCACACTTCTTACAGTCCATTGGTTCCACATATGGCACCACCAATGTGTGTGGACCTACTGATTTTATCTTTTTGTCAGTAATTCAGCATTTGTCATTCAGGTAAAATCTTTTATGTTATTAAGCTGCATCATGTTCTTCAATTTTCAACTTCCAGGAACTACTACTTCAGAAATATTCTTATTTTTTCAGCTGGCTGAACACCGCCCAAAACCAGAATTGCCTTTATTGATGAAAGACCGTTTTTCTATTCTTATTTTGAAGAGATGGAATTGTCGAGTAAAATTCTTCAGGCTACTATTGGTGGGCATTCATCATTGATGAAAAAATTGTTGGGGTACTGTCGTAAGTTGCATTAGGAAGTGTCCTTTATTTATTGATGGTGACTAGTTTTGGACTTGCGTACATTCTCACAATTGACTGAATACAGTTATGTGTGGACAACCATAGCATATAGTCTAAATGGTAAAGTATCTATACCAACATGCATGCATACATATCTGTATTAATCACTTAAGAAGAGGAATGGTTTGAGAATGGATGCAAGTCCAAAACTAGTCACCACCAATAAATAAATGAGACTTCCTAACGCAACTAAAGACCATTTCCCCTGCCTCACCTCCGGCATATTGGAGATCTGTAAATTCATCATTGTGTTGTTTGTGACAACATAGTAAAAGAGGAAGGGGGTTAGGAGGGGGGCAGAGGTGCGTTTATTGGAATGTTACTGTCGTACTTGTGAGGTGGTTTGCTTATAGTTGTATTCCTGTTGAACCATAGCTGCCACACTCTTATACTTTCAGCAGCAGGATAAGGAGCCAGGCATAGAAAATGCCTCCAATAAAAATCTTGCATTGACACTGGAATCTAAATGTGTTCAGCACTTATTTGGAGGAATTAAGACTCTTATCACAGGAAAAACCACAGTGCTTGGGCCTTCAATAGATAAATCTAAGAGACTCCGACTCCCACGTATTAATGGGTTGCACTCTCCACAGAAAGACAAATTCAAAGGGGAGAGAGTTAAGTGCCATGTGTATACATTCACTCACAATTAATAGGATTCCTCACATTTCTCCCTCAGCAAGTCTTAAAAGCAATTGTTGTCACAGTGCACTTGCTATGCAATCCAATTATTTCAAATTTTCTTCCCTGTGCGTGCCTCCTAATTATGATTTAATCTTCAAGACTGAGTGAGGTGCCATAGTGGTCAAGACCCTCCAGTGATCAGTCCCACAGCTCTTTCGTGGTACGTGTGGGGCACGCATGAGGCCCCGAGCTGTTGCAGGCTTTCTTCTCTCCTGGGCAGCATTCTCTTTCCCGTATCCAAATCCTTCCCACCCTAACTCCTCTCCCTCCTGCTCCGTGGCCACTCTTTCTCCCTTGGTATTTCCCCTTGTGATGACCCATCTATTCCCTAGTATCTGCTATTCCTTTTCACTCTCCCGATTTCCAGTTTTGTTTGCTTTTTCTCATCGCCTTTGAGGTTTGACCCCTGTTCTTTTCTAAATTCTGTTTCCAAAGTGTGAGCCATTTTGGGAAGAACTCTCTGCCTAGTGTCTCCGGCTTGGGTTTCTCCCCTCCCCCGCCCCCAACCTTCCCCCTTCCTTACCACCTGTAGCCCACCTACCCTCCCCCCCCCCCCCCCCCCCTCCACACTAGGTCACCAGCACGTGTAGCCAGTCCGTGTGGTGGTGCTGTGTTGCTGTTATGCACCCTTCCGGCTGAGCCCCCTGACTACACAGGGTTCCTGAGCTGTCACTGCCTTGTGTATGCCTAGGAGTGACCCTGATTGAGAGGGAGGGGGCAACACCCCCTGGGATGTCAGTGTATGTGTGTTGCTCGCCTTTTTGGTGCATAGAAACTCATGGCAATGACGGCCGTGCCCAGCAGCCCTTGCTGCAGCTGGATGGTGCCCAAGGGGTTGGCCCCTGATCGTAGTGGGTGGTACCAGGGCAGATGCTCTGCACATGAAGTATGCTAGGCTCCATATTTCTGGCCACTCTTCCTTGGCTGTCTCTTTGACAGGAACGGTTCTCTCCCTGCTCCTGCTTTTGCTTCCTCAGCTTTCCCCTCCCTGGCCACTCTCTGGCACGAAACCCTTTCCCTGTTACTTGGTTTGTTCCAAGACAAGGGGGACTTTCACAGCTACCAAACCACTCCCTTTTTTTTACCGAAGATAAGTTTAGTGAAAATGACTCACTTAGCAAGATGCAATCTGGTTGCCTACTGATTAAAACCTCTAGTCATTTGGCTTCCCTTTGTACATGCAAGCACTTAGAAAACAGCGAGCGTTACTCCTCACCAGTCTGTAAATATGACCCAAGCATTGTTTTCCAAAGGGAGCTTCAATCTGACACGGAACTCAGGACTAATGGCATGCCATGGCATTTGTTTCATCGAGCAAGTCCATACACTGACATCCCAGGAGGTGTTGCCCCCTTCCTCTCAATCAGGTTCTGATCTTACATTCATAGATGTCATTCCATTCTTACGAGTGACGGACACTCGAATTGGCACAATGACCAATTCTGGCCCATTTGATGTCCATTCGGCCTCTTGTACTACTGTCCTTCAATGGACATGTAGTGGTTACTCTCATATCTTCCAGAATTGCAGTTTCTTCTTTCTCTCTACTCTGTTGCTTGTGCTGTGCCAGAACTAGGTTGGCCCTTAGCAAGCAAGTTGGTGTCTGTATGTTGGTCTGGACAGACATTGTTAGTTCCTGGGTTCCTCTTCATACTGTGCTGGAAGTGGTGGCTGTTCAGATCCATTTAGACTATGTGGTAACGATGTGCAATCTTTATCTCCTCCCCTCCGGACAAGCCTCATATGCTTCCTGCCGTCATTCGACTGTTCCCTCCCCCCCTTTTTCATGGGAATTTTCACACCCATAACCATCTGTGGGGTGCTAATGCGACCACTGACAAGGGCAGGATTGTTGGAGACCTACTGGCAGGGCTTGATCTCTGCCTTCTGAGCACTGGAGCCCTCACACACTTAAGTGTGGCACACGTCACTTTCTCAGCCAATGACTGTGCCATCTGTAGCCCTGGATTCCTCCCCACCATTCAAAGCGGAGTTCATGACAATTTGTGTAACAGTGATCATTTTCCATTTTCCAGCATCACTCCCCTCCTGATGGACCTTTCCTAGTGCAGGTTGGGATGCCTTTCCTCAGCTTGCTTGCCAGCTGCTCCACCACACAGACATTAATGAATCCGTGCTGCATTTGACCGACACCGTCCATTCAACAGCAGCCTCAGTGATTTCTTCTTCCTCAGTTTCTCCCCAAAGGAAGAATGTCTGTTGACGGATCCCCAAAATTACGGCAGCTATTGGAGACTGCCGTTGTGCCCTCCAACATTACGAAGAGCAGCCACCTCCTGCCCTTTACAATAAAAAGCATTGTGCTCAGGACCATTACCTTCTTAAGTGCCAGAAAGAGATTTGTTGGGAACAATATGTTGCTGCCATAGAGCCACATACTCTCTCTTCACAGATATGGGCAGAGATAAGACATTTTTGACCGCCATCCTCCTATAGGTGTTTGGGAATTGCCCTGACTGCTGTTATCCTTACCAGTCTGGACTCCGTTGCTAAGCATTTTGTTCTGACCTCGGTGTCTGTCTACTGTTTGTACATATTTCATGTTCTCAAACATTGCCTAGAACGACTACCTTTATCTTCCATTCTTCACCACCTGGAGACATATAAATCCCCGTGTAGCAAGTGGGTATTCGCCAGTTCCCTTGCTCTCTGACCCAACGTGGCTCCTGGACTTGACTAGGTGCTTAACCAAATGCTTCAACACTTATTTATGGCTAGCCAACATCATGTACTTGCCCCTTTCAACGGGTCGACTGAAGTGTCCGATCCCATCCATCGGCTTTGACCCGTGACGTAAGGCTGTTGTGGTGTGTGACGTCACGACGGCACGGAATTTAGTTTGTGAGAGTGGCGTGTTTGTAGGTGTCGTTCTGATGCGATCGGTGGTGCTCTCTGGTGGTGTGTTAGCTGATGTTTTTGGTTTAGTTTGCGAGTGTGGCGTTGTGTGTGAATTTTGGTAAATTGCTTTTTTTATGTCTTTGGTAGGTATGGATATGACTGACAGGGTCAACAGTTTTCGGTTGTCGGCTATGATGGGGACAGTGTGTTGTCTCTAATAACATTTCTTCAACTATTCGGATTTTTGGATGAAGTTGTAAAGTGTTCAGTGTGTCGTGAAGAAATGAGGCTTACTTAAAGTTCCGGCGTCTCGGACCAGGGACGGCTGTATGTGGAGATGTCGTAAGGATAACAGGTCAAGGGAAGTGTTCGATCCCAATGTGTGGCTGTGAATGTTGGTATTGGTATCTGGAGATGTTTTTGAGCTATATAGGTCAAGGGAAGTGTTAGGTCCTAATTTACGGGATTGGGAGCTGCTGTTGAGCTATATAGGTCAAGGGAAGTGTCCGATTCCTGATGATATTGTGTTTAGTGGTATTTGGGGAGTTTTGTGATGTCGGTTCTTTTCGTCGTTTTGTATGGTGGTGTGTGTCTAAATTTGTTTATATTTAGTTTGTCCCCACCCAAAAAACCCCTATTTCCTGCGCTTGTCCCGTTAGTGTCATTAGGCTTTTTGTGGAACATGTGTGTGTTTGTTTTTCCATGTATTTTTGTCCCCATAATGTGTACGTAATGACTTTATATGCGCCATATTGGGATCGTGGTTTATGGTCGTTTCTGCCATATTTGTGATGTCATGGGTCAAAGCAGACGGGCAGGATCGGACGCTTCCGTATTTCCCTTTCAACCATCTTTGGAGCAAGGGGGAAGGCCCTTCCCAGTGGTGAGAAAGTGTTGATATTTCAGTTTTGAAATCAGGCAAAGTGCCTCTTCAGATGGACAGCTATCATCCAATCAGTTTAACCAATGGCCTCTGCAATTAACTGGGACATATGGTGACTCAGAGTTTGTATTGGATTCTTGAATTCTGGGATCTTTCGGCTTCGACTCTGATAGATTTTCGCCAAAGTGGCTCTACTGCAGATAATTCAGTCCACCTGGAGTCTGTTACCCAAATGGCTTTCACCCATTGTCAACACCTTGTTGCAATCTTTTCGATCTGCCACATGACACCACCACATCCTTGCCGCATTACATAACTGACGCCCCTGTGGCTTGCTCCCGAGTTTTATCCAGAATCTTTTTGCAAGTCGCACTTTTAGAGGTTGGCACCTAGTGTAGCAACTTCCATCTGAAGGAGAATGGGATTCCACAGAATTCTGTTTTGAATGTCCCTTTCCTTTCAGTGGCTATCCATGGTCTGGTGGTGGCTGCAGGACGTATGGGTCACCCTCTTTATATGCTGATGACTTTTGCATTTATTTTTGTTCTTTTGTGACTGCACGGAGTAATACACTGAGCACAATCTTGAGCTCTTACTCGTGTCTCCCATTTTTCAGTTGCCAAGATCCGCATTATGCATTTGTGATGCCACCATACAGTTAATACCTATCTGGTATGCAATGGCCTCTCATCATTTTTTGGGACTGGTCTTTGATGCCCAGTTGACGTGGTTTCCCCATCTTTGTCAACTAAAGCAAACATGTTGGTTCCACTGCTATGCTCTTCAATTCCTCAACAAGACCAGCTGGGTTGTGGACCACTCTTCTCCGATACGGCTCTACACAGCATTGGTCCAGTTCTGTCTAGATTACAGGAGTCTCGCATACAACTCAGCATCACTTCCAATGGTACAGATGCTGCACACAATTCACCATTGTGGGGTATGACTGGCAACTGATGCCTTTCAGGCCTGTCAGCCTACAAATCGGGCAGTTCTTGTACTCCGAATGTATAAACTGCTCTGTGGGTCACTCAGTTTGGAGCAGAAAATTTGAGGTTTACGATAATTCAGGAGTTTGAAGTCACAAGCTGCATATGCTATGGTGACACTAAGAAAGCTTTTGAAGCTATGCAACCTCTGGGTTTTGCTACTTCTTTTGCTTCAGCCCTTATAAAGCCAATTGTCAAATGTGATGCCTCCACACGAGCTCACACCACAGATTCAAGTACGAGCACATGCACTTGTTGGTGTACCTGCGGGGAATACTGTGCACTTGAACCAGAAATCATTTGGAAGACATTGGTGATGGGCTTACAACCTGAGGCACATTCTGCTGCCCACTATCAGAAACCTACTAAGCCTTCCTCTCAACCCAAGCAACCAATTCCCCCAAAAGTAAAGAAAAACATCCTTCAAAAAGTAGTTCAAAGTCAAAGAAAGTGGCAGTTAAATGTTCGGATTGGTGAGCTTTCTTCCTCTCAGGTGGGGACTTTACTCTTGAGGATATGGATTTCCAATTGGAGGAACTGGAGAGATGGGCATCGGCTAATGTTCCACCTGACTTCACAGATAAATAACTGCCTCCGAGGAAGAAGGACAAGGCTAACCACTGCTAATCAATGGCTCCAACACTTCCGTGTTGTGGAATTTAAATGGGCACTGCTTGCATTTGGCAGAACTACAGCTCCTGGTCCAGGAGGACGTATTCTGCATCTGCTTACAAGTAACTCATTTCAAAGTCACCTATGCCTCTACATTAGGGGGTTACCACCCTTACACGAAAGAGGATATTACTGGAGACAGGGCTAAAGGTGGAGTACCTGTTTTCAGTGATGACAGATACCACTCCTCTCATGTCCCTCCTAACAAGCAGTTACCAAGAAAGTCCTAGCACTATTTAACATCACAGTGTGTTGTTTATACCTTTCACCTCATGATCCTTTGGATGCGGATGCACTGACAGAACTCCTCTGGGCAGTCCCGAACCCATTCCTCCTTTTGGGGGGCTTCAGTGCACACGATGTAGTGTGGGGCTTGGCCGTCACTTGCTCCAGGGTTCGAATTATTGAGTGACTCATCCATTATGAGAATATCTGCCTCCTGGACTTGAGTCAGATGACACATTCTTCCACAGCTACAGGGCTTTTTCAGTCACTGACTTTTGTTTTTGCTCCCTCAACTATTGCAGACTCGGTTCAGTGGGAAGTGACAACAGATTTACATTCTAGTGGCCACTTCCCAGTGTGGATCTGTCTGCCGAGTCAGACAGTGATCAACATGAGACCATGAAAATGGATTATTCACAGGGCAAATTGGTTGCTGTACAGTCAACAGGCTATTTTCGATCAAAAAGGATTGTGCACAGGAGACAGTGGCCTGAGATCCGATGGGCTGCCACAGATTCCATCCCCCAGTCTAGTAACCACCTCAGACAACAACCTGTACCTTCGTGGAATGATGTGCTGTCGATTGGCAATCGGAGCCAGATGAACAGCTCTGCGTAATTTTGAACAACATCAAACTACAGAAAACCTTTATGCCTTCAGATCTGCGTGAGCACATGCAAGACAAGTGATAAAAGAATGGAAGAGGGATTCCTGGGAGGAATTCGCAACTTCCATTAATCGGTCCACATCCACTGCACAAGTTTGGGGATTAATGTCAATTTCAGGCAAGGGCAGTATATGTCGCCTTATGGCCTAGTCAAGAAATGGGGTTTTGGTGGACGCGATAAAAGACATGCCTCAAGTTTTTGCTGAACACTTTTCTACAGTCACTGTGTCATCCAGACAAGCTCCTGCATTTCAGGTGTTCTGTAGGACTGTAGAGATGAGGAAGCTCCATTTCTTCTCACATAATGAGGAAGTCTGCAACCTTCCATTCTCCATGTGGTAACTGGAATCAGCCCTTTCCTTGGCCCGAGACACTGCTCCAGAATCTGATGAGATTCATTATGCCATGCTCCATCATATCTACCCTGAAGTGAAAGAACAACTCCTCTCTTGTTTCAGTCCGATCTGGTTTGATGGACAGTACTCCACGATTTGGAAGGAGGCAACATTTAATTCCATTATGGAAACCAGGCAAGGACTGTAGCATCCCTAACAGTTACTGGAGTGTAGCCCTTACCTGTTATAAGGGTAAAACTCTTGAATGCATGGCCAACTACCACCTCATCTTGTTGCTTGAATCCTGAGGTCACCCTAGCAATTCCCAGTGTGATTTCAGGCTCTACCATTCCACCCTTGACAACTTAATTCTATTGAGGATGGTGATATAGGAGTTCCTGTCGTTTTTATGCTGAAACCATTTGGTTTGTGTGTTTTTTTTTTTTTTAACTTGAAAAAGCGTACAACCCTACTTGGAGGTACAACATCCTTCACCAACTCCATGAGTGGGATCTATGTGGACATGTGTGTTTCTTATCCAATCCCTTCCTCAAGGACCGGTGCTTTCAATAAATTGTTGGTGATGCTTTGTCTGACTGTGATGTTCAAGATAATGGAATCCTCCAAGGTAGTGTACTCAGTGTCACATTGTTTGTCATTGCTATCAGTGGCATCTGCTCCACAGTCAGCCGCCCTGTCAAATGCTCTTTGCTTGTAGATGATTACACAATCTTCTACTCTTCCTCCAATCTTAACAATGACGATGAGACAGCTACAGTTGACCATCAGGAGGCAGGAAACCTGGGCCGAGGCAACTGGCTTTCGGTTCTCACCAGAGAAGACTACACGTGTCAGTTTTGACCGTGCCCATCGAAGTTTTAACCAACCAGTGCTCACAATGGGGGACAATATTTAACATTTTCAGGAAACTGTGCACTTTTTGGGTTTATTATTTGATTCAAAATTAACTTGTCTCCCACATCTGAAAGACATACGAATAAAGGACTTCCAGTGAATGTGTATTTTGAAATGCCATAGCAGAAAAGCATGGAAAGCTGACAGGTCCCACCTCCTGCAGTTTTATAGAGCATTTGTTCAATCATGTTTAGATTATGGCAGCGTGCTCTACGAATCGGCCCGTTTTTCCTACCTCAAGATGTTACATGCTGTCGGATGTTGACTGGAGCCTTTTGGACTAGCCCAGTTTAGAGTCTGTGTGCAGAGGCTTGTGCACCACCACTTTGGATTTGGTGACATATCCTTTTGGTTTGACAGGCACTGAAAATCTCAGCATCATCTCAGTCATTGGCATTTAGTACAGTGGTCCAATCCAACTTTGAATGGCTGTTCACAAATTGGCTGCAAGTGAACCAGCCATTTGGGATACATGCTGCTGACTGTCTTAAGGTTCTGGATTTGTCAGACCTCTGAGTACACAGCCAGGGATGGAAAGCGTTGCTGCCTTGGTGCCTTCAGGAACCCAAAATGATTTTAAGCTTGACGCGGTACAAGAAAACTTGTACTTATGGTTTTACAACTTCGTTTTCTTCATTTTAAGTACATACCACAGTTTCATCATTGTTTATACAGATGGATTCCAGTGAGAGAATGTCCTCGGTTGTTCCACTGTTTACACGGGTAGGGTTTCAAAGTGCATTTTCCAGAACCATTTACAAATTATGATGTGGAGTCATATGGCACTATAATGGCACTGGAGAGAACTCACAAGCATCACTGTACATGGTTTCTTGTCTGTTCTGACTCGCTTACTGTGTGATAAGCACTTCACCAAATGTATCCAATAGACTAGTTGATTCAGCTCATCCACGACTCTTTACAGCAGCTTAAACACCATGGCAAGGAGGTGATCTGTTGCTGGGTACCTGGCCGCATCAGGGTGCAGGGAAATGACATAGCCAACAAAGCAACCAAGGAAACATGTCTGGATGGTGGTGTCTGTCAGTGACCCATTCAATTGTACACCATCATCTCATTTTTTAACAGACGCAACATGTATCAGTGGGAGCCTGAATGGTTGAAGGTGACAGGCAACAAACTGCGGTCGCTGAAATCGACCACACAGGCATGGTGGACTTAATGTTAGCTTCACCACTGGATGGAGGTTTTTGCACATCAGACATAGCACTTTAACACATGGCTTCCTCCTCCAGTGGGAGGATCCACAACTCTTTGAGGTTTGCAGTGTGCCACTTTCAGTTCGGCATATGTTGGCATGTGAGTCTTATATACTGATATCAGGGCATCACCGAGTTTGTATAAAGATATGGCCACTATTCTTGCTGATACTGATTCCTGTGTTAGAAGAGTGGTGACATTTTGTGAACTGTCAAGCCCTAAACTGGTGGGGGAGGGAGGCAGACGTTAATGCATTATAAACTGCTACACACATGGGGACGGCCTTCATCCCCACCCATGAGATTGGCTTTTCATCAGGGTGGTGATGACCACACTATTTTTTATTTATTTACATGTCGAGTTCCTTAGGACCAAATTGAGGAGCAAATCTCCGAGGTCGTGGAATGTGTCAGTACATGAAATTACAACGTAAAAGTAATAACAGATAAAAATAAAATGCTTATGAACTCGAAAAAAGTCAAACCATATGTTTAAGTAAATACAATCAACAGAACAACAAGAATCAGCTTAATTTTTCAAGGAACTCCTCAACATAATAGAAGGAGTGACCCATGAGGAAACTCTTCAGTTTCGATTTTATAGGGCGTGGATTACTGCTAAGATTTTTGAATTCTTGTGGTAGCTTATTGAAAATGGATGCAGCAGTATACTGCACACCTTTCTGCACAAAAGTTAAGGGAGTCCGATCCAAATGCAGGTTTGATTTCTGCCGAGTATTAACTAAGTGAAAGCTGCTTACTCGTGGGAATAAGCTAATATTGTTAACAATAAATGACTGTAACGAATATATATATATATATATATATATATATATATATATATATATATATATGGTTATAATAGAAGGAAACATTCCACGTAGGAAAAATATACCTAAAAACAAAGACGATGTGACTTACCCAATGAAAGTGCTGGCAGGTCGACAGACACACAAACGAACACAAACATACACACAAAATTCAAGCTTTCGCAACAAACTGTTGCCTCATCAGGAAAGAGGGAAGGAGAGGGAAATACGAAAGGATGTGGGTTTTAAGGGAGAGGGTAAGGAGTCATTCCAGTCCCGGGAGCGGAAAGACTTACCTTAGGGGGAAAAAAGGACGGGTATACACTCGCACAAACCCACATATCCATCCACACATATACAGACACAAGCAGACATATTTAAAGACAAAGAGTTTCAATTTAAATATGTCTGCTTGTGTCTGTATATGTGTGGATGGATATGTGTGTGTGTGCGAGTGTATACCCGTCCTTTTTTCCCCCTAAGGTAAGTCTTTCTGCTCCCGGGACTGGAATGACTCCTTCCCTCTTTCCTGATGAGGCAACAGTTTGTTGCGAAAGCTTGAATTTTGTGTGTATGTTTGTGTTCGTTTGTGTGTCTGTAGACCTGCCAGCACCTTCATTTGGTAAGTCACATCATCTTTGTTTTTAGGTATATTTTTCCTATGTGGAATGTTCCCTTCTATATGTATATATATATATAGAAAGATGATGAGACTTACCCAACAAAAGCGCTGGCAGGTCGATAGACACACAAATAAACACAAACATACACACAAAACTCTAGCTTTCGCAACCAACGGTTGCCTCGTCAGGAAAGAGGGAAGGAGAAGGAAAGACAAAAGGATTGGGTTTTAAGGGCGAGGGTAAGGAGTCATTCCAATCCCGGGAGCGGAAAGACTTACCTTAGGGGGAAAAAAGGACAGGTTTACACTCGCACACACACACATATCCATCCACACATACACAGACACAAGCAGACATTTTGTGTGTGCGAGTGTAAACCTGTCCTTTCCCCCTAAGGTAAGTCTTTCCGCTCCCGGGATTGGAATGACTCCTTACCCTCGCCCTTAAAACCCAATCCTTTTGTCTTTCCTTCTCCTTCCCTCTTTCCTGACGAGGCAACCGTTGGTTGCGAAAGCTAGAGTTTTGTGTGTATGTTTGTGTTTATTTGTGTGTCTATCGACCTGCCAGCGCTTTTGTTGGGTAAGTCTCATCATCTTTCTTTTTAAATATATTTTTCCCACGTGGAATGTTTCCCTCTATTATATTCATATATATATATATATATATATATATATATATATATATATATATATATATATATATATATATATATACCTAAAAACAAAGATGATGTGACTTACCAAATGAAAGTGCTGGCAGGTCGACAGACACACAAACGAACACAAAACATACACACAAAATTCAAGCTTTCGCAACAAATTGTTGCCTCATCAGGAAAGAGGGAAGGAGAGGGAAAGACGAAAGGATGTGGGTTTTAAGGGAGAGGGTAAGGAGTCATTCCAGTCCCGGGAGCAGAAAGACTTACCTTGGGGGAAAAAAGGACGGGTATACACTCGCACACACACACATATCCATCCACACATATACAGACACAAGCAGACATATATGTGTGGATGGATATGTGTGTGTGTGCGAGTGTATACCCGTCCTTTTTTCCCCCAAGGTAAGTCTTTCCGCTCCCGGGACTGGAATGACTCCTTACCCTCTCCCTTAAAACCCACATCCTGTCGTCTTTCCCTCTCCTTCCCTCTTTCCTGATGAGGCAACAATTTGTTGCGAAAGCTTGAATTTTGTGTGTATGTTTTGTGTTCGTTTGTGTGTCTGTCGACCTGCCAGCACTTTCATTTGGTAAGTCACATCATCTTTGTTTTTAGGTATATTTTTCCTTCGTGGAATGTTTCCTTCTATTATAACTATATATATATATATATATAGTAGATCAACACCTTCAATCCATTACATGCAGTCTCCCATCCTTCATCAAAGACACCAACCACTTTCTCGAACGCCTGGAATCTCTACCCAGTCTGTTACCCCCGGAAACCATCCTTGTAACCATTGATGCCACTTCCTTATACACAAATATTCCGCATGTCCAGGGCCTCGCTGCGATGAAGCACTTCCTTTCACGCCGATCACCTGCCGCCCTACCTAAAACCTCTTTCCTCATTACCTTAGCCAGCTTCATCCTGACCCACAACTTCTTCACTTTTGAAGGCCAGACATACCAACAATTAAAGGGAACAGCCATGGGTACCAGGATGGCCCCCTCGTATGCCAACCTATTCATGGGTCGCTTAGAGGAAGCCTTCTTGGTTACCCAGGCCTGCCAACCCGAAGTTTGGTACAGATTTATTGATGACATTTTCATGATCTGGACTCACAGTGAAGAAGAACTCCAGAATTTCCTCTCCAACCTCAACTCCTTTGGTTCCATCAGATTCACCTGGTCCTACTCCAAATCCCATGCCACTTTCCTTGACGTTGACCTCCACCTGTCCAATGGCCAGCTTCACACGTCCGTCCACATCAAACCCACCAACAAGCAACAGTACCTCCATTATGACAGCTGCCACCCATTCCACATCAAACGGTCCCTTCCCTACAGCCTAGGTCTTCGTGGCAAATGAATCTGCTCCAGTCCGGAATCCTTGAACCATTACACCAACAACCTGAAAACCGCTTTTGCATCCCGTAACTACCCTCCCGACCTGGTACAGAAGCAAATAACCAGAGCCACTTCCTCATCTCCTCAAACCCGGAACCTTCCACAGAAGAACCCCAAAAGTGCCCCACTTATGACAGGATACTTTCCGGGACTGGATCAGATTCTGAATGTGGCTCTCCAGCAGGGATACGACTTCCTCAAATCCTGCCCTGAAATGAGATCCATCCTTCATGAAATCCTCCCCACTCCACCAAGAGTGTCTTTCCGCCGTCCACCTAACCTTCGCAACCTCTTAGTTTATCCCTATGAAATCCCCAGACCACCTTCCCTACCCTCTGGCTCCTACCCCTGTAACCGCCCCCGGTGTAAAACCTGTCCCATGCACCCTCCCACCACCACCTATTCCAGTCCTGTAACCCGGAAGGTGTACACGATCAAAGGCAGAGCCACGTGTGAAAGCACCCACGTGATTTACCAACTGACCTGCCTACACTGTGAAGCGTTCTATGTGGGAATGACCAGCAACAAACTGTCCATTCGCATGAATGGACACAGGCAGACAGTGTTTGTTGGTAATGAGGATCACCCTGTGGCTAAACATGCCTTGGTGCACGGCCAGCACATCTTGGCACAGTGTTACACCGTCCGGGTTATCTGGATACTTCCCACTAACACCAACCTGTCAGAACTCCGGAGATGGGAACTTGCCCTTCAGCATATCCTCTCTTCTCGCTATCCGCCAGGCCTCAATCTCCGCTAATTTCTAATTTCAATTTGCCGCCGCTCGTACCTCACCTGTCTTTCAACATCATCTTTGCCTTTGTACATCCGCCCCGACTGACATCTCTGCCCAAACTCTTTGCCTTTACAAATGTCTGCTTGTGTCTGTGTATATGAGGATGGATATGTGTGTGTGTGCGAGTGTATACCTGTCCTTTTTTCCCCCTAAGGTAAGTCTTTCCGCTCCCGGGATTGGAATGACTCCTTACCCTCTCCCTCTATATATATATATATATATAAAAACAAAGATGATGTGACTTACCAAATGAAAGTGCTGGCAGGTTGACAGACACACAAACGAACACAAACATACACACAAAATTCAAGCTTTCGCAACAAACTGTTGCCTCATCAGGAAAGAGGGAAGGAGAGGGAAAGACGAAGTGTCAACCATAACCAAAAAATTTTATTTGCCCGAACTGCCTATTTCTGAGCCAAAAATATTCTTTTAGAATGGGAAGAGTTACCCCAAAATATAATACCACATGACATAAGTGAATGAAAATAAGCAAAATAGACTAATTTTCGTGTCGAATGATCACTCACTTCAGATACTGTTCGAATAGTAAAAATGGAAGCATTAAGTCTTTGAACAAGATCCTGAACGTGGGATTTCCATGACAGTTTACTATCTATCTGAACACCTAGAAATTTGAACTGTTCAGTTTCATTAATCATATGCCCATTCTGTGAAATTAAAATGTCGGGTTTTGTTGAATTGGGTGTTAGAAACAGAGTCTTACTGTTATTTATCATTAGTCTATTTTCTACAAGCCATGAACTCAAGTCATGAACTCCACTATTTGAAACTGAGCCAGTGCTGCATACAACATCCTTTACTACCAAGCTAGTGTCATCACCAAATAGAAATATTTTAGAGATACCCGTAATACTAGGTAAATATCATTTACATAAATATGGAACAGGAGTGGCCCCAACATTGATCTCTGGGGCACCCCCCATTTGACCATGCCCCACTCAGACCCCACATTACAGCCATTCTCAGCACTGTGAATAATGACCTTTTGCTGTCTGTTGCTAAAGTAAGAGGTGAACCAGTTGTGAGCTACTCCCTATATTCCATAATGAAATCTAATATCACCACCACCAGCTTTTCTGGGTACTGATGTGTGAGATGTCTCTGGTAAGTGACGTGGGTTATGTCCCCCATTGCACTTTCTGCCTTTGGAGGTCTCCAGGTGCTCTCTGGATGGGGCACCCTACACGCTTTTCTTTCTTTCCCCCTTTTTCTTCTTCCGTGTTCCTTTCTATAGGCTTCATTTACCTTCGCTAGGCCTTGGGGTCTCCATTCCTTGGGTTTTGCACATTAGGCTCTTCTGTAAGGTGTTTTTATTGACTTGCCTGTTCTAAGTAAGAGGAACTGATAACCATATAGTTTGGACTCTTTAATCATCAAATCAACCAACCCACCAACCAACCATAGTGGTCAAGACAATGGACTTGGGTTTAGCAGGACTAGGCTGTAAATATTAACCTGCCTAACTTGATTTTTTTTCCAGCTGTTTCTTTAAACAGCTTCAGGAACATGCTGTGTTGGTTTCTTTCGATAAGCTGCAGCTGATTTCCTTCTTCTAACTGAACTGTCGCCTTCCAATGAGATTGCAGTTGATGAGACATCGAACTATATCTTGCTTCCTTTTTTAAGTCTAGAGGCTCTTCCTGGCATCAAAAATCAGCTCCCACATCCATTCCTTGTTTGTGGGGATTTAAATGCATGTCTTGTGGGGCTGTACCACCATTTACATGGGAGATTTAGCAGTTGAGAGCTTAATCTCTTCAGAAATTTTGCTATGTCACCATGTAAAGCGCACTCTTCATTCTCAACCATCTATCTCGTGATATGCTCACCCATCCTTGCAGACACTGCTCAGTAGCAAGTGGTTGAAAATTGCCACTGCAGACATCTCCTGTCAGTAATGGCACACTGTGGAGATCAAGCAGTGTCTTAAATGAAACTATTAAAATGTATGCCCAGGAAGACCACCTGGGTGTTTTCCACCCAGCTGTCTGTATTTGAACATTGTCTTAGTGCCCTAGAAATTGGAATATCACATCATGACTGTGAACTACAGATCTTCTAATTAATCCATCCCATAGTATTCTGGTCATCAATGAAGACCATCTGATTACTGGGACTGTGAGAAATGCTACTGTCCAATCAGCAGCAGAGACACACTTCTTCGGAGATTCAGTTGCTGAGACTTTACAATCTTTCAACTAATGAGGTTAAATGCCATCAATTAATAAAGGAGAATAAGAGGAGATTCCTGAATCATCCTACAAAGTATACATTAATATGGGAGATTCTGAAGAGGATTTCTGTGCAGTGTGGGAAGTCACAGTTGTCACAGTTACAGAAGTAATATGCAGTGGAAGTCTCTGGATCAATTAAGGAGACATACCCTAGATAAAGGTAAAACATTCAACAGAAGTAACTGCCATCATTATCTTGCCATTGCGGCATATTTTTTGTCAAGTGGAAAAATAGGAGCTTTATCCTCAACAATGGAATCTGTATAGGGGATCTGTAATAGGGGGAGATTTCAGTTTGTCAGTTGTACAATGGGAGAGCTATGTGGGCAAAACTGATGCTGGAGACAAGGATTCGTGTGAAGTTATTCCGAAAATTACTTCGAGCAGATAGTTAAAGAACTAATCTGTGAGGGTAATCTCGTAGACCTCATAGCAACAAAAAGCTCTGAACATTAAAAATCAGTTTATGTAGTGGAAGACATCAGTGACCATACGGCTGTGACTTCATCAGTGGCTATGGGCATTACAAAGGATGTCAAGTAAGGTAGGAAAATGTATTTGTTTAACAAGAGGGATTAGATACCAATTGATGAGTATCTGAGTATCAAAAATTCAGTCCTGAAGACGAACTTGTGGAAGATAAAATGCAAAAGCATCATTCAATTTGATTTAGACAAGTATGTGTTGGACTTTATCATAACAGACAGAAGGCCAAAATACTGAATTAAGTCTTCTAAAAATGTTTCACTGGAGAAGATCGTAATATGATTTCTCATTTCAATCATCCTATGAATACTGAAATGGCAGAGATTGAGAGAAGTGATTGTGGAATAGAAAAGGAACTACAATCACTTAGTAATGAAAAGCATGTGGAACAAATGAATCTGCAGAGAGTACATGAAAGAGCTTGTTCCTCTTTCAGCAATTGTTTATTGCAGATGAAGGGTGTTCAGCAACCCGAAAAGAACACAGGTCATTACCATTTTCAAGATTGGCTGTAGGACAGATGAACATAATTATAAGCCTGTATTGCTGATGTCAGTATGTTGTTAGAATCATGGTACATATTTTATGCTCATGTATTCTGCACTGTTGTTAACAGAAAAAATCTGAGATGATTGTTCAAACAAATTTCGGGCTTGCAGCCGGTTGTCGCAGACCTGAAGATGACTGGCAGGTGCCTAGTTGAAATATCGTGCGAAGTATTGAACGATGACCGGCTGCAAGCCCAAAATTTGTTTGAACAGTCAATTCGCCGGGAAAATTTTAAAATTCACATCTGAGATGATTATCAGACCAGATTCATGACTGAATTCAGGACTACTTTGCAGATAGAATTCAACATGTCTCTCTTAACAGAACAAAATCAACAGGTGTAAAAAAATAATTTCAGTAGTACATCAAGGGAGTGTGATATGACTGCTATTGGATGGTGTGGTGTGGTTGTCTATAAGATATTAGCTATGCCAGAAGACTATACCAGATTGCAGGAAGACCTGCAAAGGATTGAAGAATGGTGCAGGGTCTGGCAGTTGATCCTGAACATAAATAAATGTAACATATTGTGCATAAATAGGGGAAATAGTCCACTTCTATACGATTCCACTTTTGGTGACAAATCACTAAAAACAGTAGCTACCGTAAACATACATGGGAGTAACTATCCAGTGACCAAAAATGGAATGACACATAAAACAAATTGTAAGCAAATTAGATGCCACACTGGGATTCATAGGAGGAATTTTAAGAAATTGTAATTAATTCATGAAAGAAATGACTTACAAAACAATTGTTCAACTGATTTTTGAATATTGCTCAGCTTTATCAGATGCTTACTAGGTTGCATTAATAGAAGAGATAGACAAGATCCAACAAAGCATTGATCATTTCAGCATTACAGAGATGCTTAACTAATTCCTTCACAGGGAGGTTTACTGTTGAAATTCTGAGAGAATACATTCCAGGAAGAGTGGGACAACATATTACTTGCTCCCACATACATCTCGCAAAAAGACTGCAATGAGAAAATCCGAGAAATTAGCAGTAATACTGAGGTTTACTGACAGTCGTACTTCCTAATCACCATTTGTGAATGGAACAGGTAAGGGGTCTGCAGATAATGATACCAGAAGTACCTTCCAACACACTATAAGGTGCTTGCAGGGTATAGATGTAGATGGACATCATAGTGTTACTCTTGTGAACGGCATAGAAAAGACCTTGGCAGATGGAGCACAACTATTTTGTGTGGGTTCTTGATTCTAGAAAGCTCTTTTGTCACTTCCAGTTCTACTTCTAGAAATAACCCGCCACTGATAATCTTACACTACTGGAAGTGGCAGTATAATAATCTTTCCTACATGAATAATGCTTCATAGATGTCCCTTTTTTTACCTTGAGGAGGCGGCATGTGATACCTCTTGGAGGGATAAGATACTTGCAAAGCTCCAGCAGTTGGGCTTCCAGGGATGTTTTCTGGCCTGTTTCTATTCTCAGTATAAAGTCAGGCAAGTCTTATAAGACAAAATTTAATGAGAGAATCATACAGTTGAGCAATGTGAAGCACCTATGCCTGCTGCTTGTCACAGCAGGAGTATATAAAATCCCTTGCAGAAATGGTCAAATGTATATAGGAACTACAAAAAGGAGCATTAACTCCTGCCTTAAAGATAATGAGCAATTGTGGTCTGGGCAACATGGATAAAGCGAGAGTAGCTAGGCAGTTAGTTAGTTACATGTTCCATAGATCACTTGATCAATTCTTATATTGAAATGATGTGGAATGAGTCAGTTTACATGATATGTATACATGATTAGTGTTAAAATTAATGAACACATTCTCATTTTTTCCTACTCAGACAACTACATTTAAAGACAAGTGTTTTATTTATTCATTTATTTATTTTTTACTGGCTACTAGTTTTTAATAGAAATTCATCATTGGAATGGAGGGAGTTGTTCAGCAAAAATGATATGAAATTAGATTTAAATGTTGCTTTGCTACCTGTCAGACATTTCATGTTATTGTGCAAATGATCAAAAATTTTTATTGCTGCATATTGAACTCCTCTCTGAGCACCTATTAAAGTGGGTAGTAAAGGTCTTTTTCTCCTCTAGTGCTGTAGTTACGTACATCACTGTTCTTCTCAAATTTTGCTGGATTACCAATGACAAATTTCATCAGCAAAACTATGTATTGTGATGGCGCAGTTAAAATGCATAGCTCCATGAAGAGATGCCTACATGACGTTCATGGGTGAATGCCACATATTCTTACTGCGCACTGTTATGCGATCAATACTTTCTTTCTAAGTGATGACTTATCCCAGAAAATTATTCTGTATGGTGTTATTGAGTGGAAATATGCAAAATATTTGAGGAAGCTGATGTGTTTGTTTCCAATATTAGCAGTTACACGAAGAGCAAAAGTAGCTGAATTTAATTGTTTGAGAAGCTCAGTAATATGCTTTTTCCAGTTTTCTCCAATATGTACACCCAAAAACTTAGAGCATTCTGTCCTACTTACTGACTCCTGCTTTTGTGCTACATCAGTTGTTGCTTTCTCTGAAATGAGATTTATTATAACACTAGTTTTATCTGCAAAAAATCCAATTTTGTTTGTTGAATACTAAGTGAAAGGTCTTTCACATATATAAGGAATAGAAGTGGACCCGAAATTGAATCCTGTGCAACTTCCTTTGTGATTTGTATCCCAGTCACTAAACTTTTCTATCTTTCCAGCGTTGTCTGAATTATTCACCGCAGCCTCTTTTGCATTCCATATGTCAAGTATGATTCAAATCAGCCGTGTCATCAGTTCCATAAAACTTGAGTTTTCTAAGGGAGTATCATGATCTACACAGTTGAAGGTGTTTGAGAGATCACGAAAAATATGAACAGATGATATATTATTATTTAAGGCCTGTACTGTTTGATGAGTGACTGTATAAATATCATTGCAACCTTTCTGGAACCCAAACTTGGATGTGCTTAGCAAATTGTTTCCACTCAAGTGTGCAACTGCTCTTGAGTACATTACATTTCAACTATTTAAGAGGAAAATGCCAATAAGGAAACTGAATGATAACTGTTTAAGTCTGTCTTGTCATCTTTCGTATGATGTGGCTTAATAATTACATATTTTAATGTATCTAGAAAAATTCCCTGTGCTAGTGATGCATTGCATATATCACTAAGGACATTACTTATTAAGTTGGAACAACTGTTCAGAATTCTGTACGAAGTACCGTCAACCCCACCAGAGCATCTGTTTTTTAGAATTTTTAGAATTGTATTAATTTCAGTCAAGGATGTTGGTACTGCTTCAAAAAGTTTTGTGGAATGACACTTTTAATTTATTCTCTTGCTTCTTCATCTGAACCATTTAATCCTATATTTGCTACTATGTTTTAAAAGTGATTGTGGTAGCAGATCAGGCACTGGGACTGGGAAACCACCACCAAATTTGTTTCTCTGAAATAGTGGTTACCACACCTGAGAAACATGAAAACAAGGTCCCCATAGGCACTAACATACCAAAAGTCCCTCAGCGACAGGTCATGTGTAGCAGATGTAGGATATCTGCTCCAGTTTCACAATACCTCTGTGGGCTTGCCATGGGGTATGAGTGCCAGGTGTATAGATCAGACAGACCTAAACATCTGAAGATCATAGAGTCTGCCTACCTGGTACTTGTTATGGACCAGGTTCCATTCCTCTTCTGGTGACAGTGTTGAATCCCATCCTGAAAGCTCAAGAGGCCTGGAATTGATTTAGATTTATGGTAGTGTCTGGAATTCAGTTAGAAATCATGACATAGTAAGAAGAGAGCAAACCGTGGTCACTGAGTGGTTTGCTGTGATTGTCCTCTCTTTGACGATCTACCAAACAGTCTACAATGTCAAGGTACATGCAACCTTGAGGGCACTGGAGGATGAGAGATATATTTCAGCTACAAAATCTTGTCATTTGGTGTGATTCCCTGTGTGCACTGTGAAGTATATGGTGCCTGTACCCATCATAGAAACTAGTTTATGCAGGTCACCCTTTTATACGTACAACATCTAGGGAAGAAGATGACATTCTGCTGTGAACAAGTTCATTTGGGAAGATGGAATAATGCAGTGACAGATGCAACAACTGAGGAGACCAGCAAGATCCCTACTTTAGTACTGTCTCACATTTAGTATTCTTATTGATAAAGTACTCGATCATATGTCATTGGGAGGAGGAAAAGCTAGATGTGAGGAACAACAAAATGCACTCTGTAAAACTAATCTTCCAGTCACGGTGGGCTGTATCTAGCCATTGCACCAAAATGAATTTCAGTCAGCTTTAGTATTCATAATTGGACATATTTTGTAATGCATAGTTTTCTTTTCTGGCGAGATGGCCCACTGGTATGGGGTCCTTTGGGCATACAAACACCACTAGCCCACATTTTGACTGGTGGATTGTCCTTCATTTTTGCAGATTGGCACACAAGATGTCAAACATTTATAAATTTTGCCTGTCATCCTTCTTAAGGTGCTTGGAAGAAGGAAAAAGTATACCTCTTAATATGACTGAAAGGCAAGTTTTAAAATATTTTCTTTTAGAACTCTACATGTTTTTGAACATCTTTGTGCGCACTTGTCCATTTTTAACCTTTTTCTAGAGTGCTAGAATGGTATGTTTAATTTATTTATGTGACTGATTTTATACTAAATTTTGTGACTGTTAACATCTGGGTACTTGAACGACTACACTGTCACATATACTTCACCTGGACACTGACATTATTTACTAGAAGAATTTTATTTCTCTCATGTTTCTCTCACAAATTAAATTTTGATTTTATACTAAATTTTGTGACTGTTAGTGTCAGGGTACTCAATAACTACATTCTCATGTGTATCTATCTGATCAGTTGAATAATATTTTTCTTGAGTGACTGGCAATTATTTATGGTGTGACATGTTCCATAGCTGACATCACTGATATGTTGTGTACATGCCTCTGATGAACTATTGATGATTTATTCTCTTTCTTTGTAGAGCTGTAATTGAAGGATGCAATTTAGTGATAGTCTTTTTATAGGTAACTGGTCTTGGGTTATTTATAATTTCAAACAAAAATTATAAGTTAGATGAAATAGAAGTGATGCCTTTTGCATCAAATCCTGCATGTCGTTAATAGTAATACAAGGAAAGTAAGTCACACTCTGTTATATTCCACATTAGTGTTAGAGATGCGTTACCAGTGCTAACAGCTTTAATTTTGGTATGTTTAATTTCATCATTATTTAATGCTGAATTTGCTGCTTAAAGAATGATCATGTTCAAAAACATCATTGTAGTTAGGTTTTCCTAGGGTTTTAATGGAAATATTATGTAGGAGACAAAAGGACAAATATTTGTTATCTAAAATTTTTCACTATCAGGATTTCAAAGACATATAATAAAATTACACAATAAATTTTTGCAGGTTGACAGAATTGTTGAACAACTGGCACAGTACATATCTGCCTATGACCTTCTCGCCTTACGCGAATTATGGCAGCACCTCGATCAGAAAATGTTTTCCAAACTGGAACATCATTTTTCGCCAGGTAAACACATTTTTTATTTTCAAATTCATGTACTGTTTACTGTCCACTGAAGATGTTTCACTCATGTGGTTTTAAAACTGCAGCCACATTGAAATAGAAATCTAAGTACATGCTGGGAACTTAAATGAGTAGTAATATTAACTATTAGTAGCTAACCAAATACTGTAACGTATGATGTGTAGGAGGTCAGAGTGGCAAGCAGACAGAAAACTGAGGAGCATATTTTTTAAAAGATGGACATTGTTTACAATGGTAATACGTGGTAACCTTATTGTTTTTGGTTGCATGCCAAAGATGAACTCTTATCATTTTGCCTGACAATTTTATTTTAATAATTGCTGTTTTGTGTGCAAATTTCTGTGAGGTAAAGTATATTTCATGGCAAACTATACAAATTTACTGCTTGTGCATCACTGTTCTCATGGATTTGGAATCCAGTAGCATTCACAATAATATCTACTTAAGAACAAAGTCTTTCATAATGGCACTGTTGTATAAAACATTCTCAGACTTCTTGCCGCATCAGTTCAGGGTGAAACCTCAAGCTTTTGATGATTTCCACCATCGTCTTTGTTAGGAGCAAATGACTGTCAACATTGCTGTTGTGGTGGCCTTACATAGCCCAAAGGCAGCTTCTAATTGGTTGGTAGTTACATCATGCTGTCACAGGTGGTGTCAACATCTGTGCTGGTGGCACCACCACTCCTGCCGCAGCATAAACATTGTGACACAAATCTGTGGTTCGTCTCTGCATCGAGAGCTCGCTTCCATGCAGTGCTGAGATTATATCTGCCATCACGTTGATGGTTTTCTCACACATTCTTATTTATACAGCCTCTTTAATTATAGAGCTCCAGTGTGTGGGAGCCTAGCAATTGGCCTCAATGGAAGACCTTTGTTGTGGGCTTTAGGTAATCTGCACAGCCTAGGAGGTCTGGAGGTTGTGTTCTAAGATTCTTGTTGACATTCTTTGGTAGGCCAGAATTCGTCAGGAGCTCCACTTTTTTTCTGCTGTATGACAGGGCTGGTTCTCATTTTAGACATTTGTGCATGCTATCTTCCAACAACCATGACACTTTGCTGTTGACATTCAGTGGTATTAAGAGCAACTGTAGCATTTCCCTTGTCAGCAGGAAGCACTACAAGATCTTCATCTTTCCACACTGCATTGAGCCCCTTTCTCTCTGGGCTGCTGATGTTAGATTTGGGCAGCTTAGCTGAATACCACTGAATATCACAGCACAGTGCCATCATTGTTGTAATACAATATATACAAATGTCTAAAATGGGACTCAACTGTTTCATACAGAAGAAAAGCGGTGGAGCTCCTGAAGAATTCTGATCTACCAGAAGATATTATCAAAAATCTTTAGCCACGAGCTCGTAGACCTCCTAGGCTTTACAGATTATCTACAGTCCACAATGAAGGTATTCCATTGAGGCCAGTTGTTAGCACCATTGGTTCTCCTACCTACAGGCTGTATAAATATTTAATGAAATTGATGATGCTGATAGTTGGCTGCTGTGAACATCACATCAAAAACTCTCAGATGTTTGGAAAAATGAAACAGATTATAGTTGGCCCAAATGATATTTTAGGCAGTCTGGATGTGGTCTGACTATTTGCAAAGGTTCCTGTGGAGGCACGCTGAAAATGTTGGCAGAGCATTTTCCTCCTGAAATGATAAAAGTTGTTCCAAAATGTTGTTATGACCATCTATTTCTTGTACAGTGGCACATTTTATGAAATGATGGATGAAATAGCTATGGTTTTTCCATTGTCTCCATCAGTGGCCAACCTTTTTACAGAACTTTTTGAGGAACGTGGTTTAAATTTGGCTCCTCTTCATCCATCTTCATTTTATCATTATGT
This sequence comes from Schistocerca cancellata, assembly GCF_023864275.1. Lineage (NCBI taxonomy): Eukaryota > Metazoa > Arthropoda > Insecta > Orthoptera > Acrididae > Schistocerca > Schistocerca cancellata. Next base: position 12,649,670 of record NC_064628.1, on the reverse strand, counting down.
TGACAACGCATTTATGGTCTGCACACATGGTGTAGAAGCTCTTGAGCACTTCTAGGAACATATGAGCAGGATGCAACCAAACATCCGATTTGCCATTGAATCATTGAAGGAGAGAAGGCTGTCATTTTTAGATGTTCTGGTACAGTGAAAGTTAGATGGATGTCTTGGCCAATCGGTGTACCACAAGATGATACACACTAATTTATATTTTAGTGCCCAGAGTTTTCATCATCCAGTGCAGAAGAGAGCAGCTTTAAATACACTAATAGACAGAGCAAAAGCCATCTCTAATGAAGACCACTTGGATTCTGAAATCAGTCATCTGAAGTATGTGTTCTGAAAGAATGGCTATGGGTCACATGAAATAAAGTCAGCATTATCCAAGAAAAGAAAGCATGAAAATGTCAGACATTCAAGTGATGAGCCACTGACTGCATTCCTACTCTTCTGCAGCACTATATCAAACAAAGTAGGCAGAGTCCTGGGAAGACGAGCTGATGCTATGCACTGTTAAGGACGGTCTCGCCCTCAGGATTCCTGGGATTTACATCATCCCACAGGAGTGCAGGAACAATTATAGTGGTCTTTCTATCCACTCTGTTTCCGACCACTCTGCAGAACATCAATGGCACATTAAAAATCAAGAACTGGAGAAATCTGCAGTCGCTCAGCACAGCCTAACAAACATAGTTTGATGAAAGAAAAGTTTTGTCCTAGTCTCCCGCATAATGGAGCTCTATAATTAAAGAGGCTGTAGAAATAAGAATGTGTGAGAAATCTATCAGCATGACGGCAGATAAAATCTTAGCAATGCATGGAAGCGAGCTTTCAGTGCAGAGAAGAACCATAGATTTTTGTCGCAATGTTTATGCCACGGTGGGAATGGTGGTGTCACCAGCACAGATGTTGACACCACATGCGACAGCATGACATAACTACCAACCAATTAGAAGCTGTCCTTGGGTTATATAAGGCCACCATAGCAGTAATGTTGACAAGTCAGTTGTTCCTGACAAAGGCGATGGTAGAAATTGTCGAAAACTTGAGGTGTTATGTTGGACTGATGTGTCAAGAAGTCCAAGAATGTTTTATACATAGTATGTACTCATTATATCTTGATAGTGTTCCAGTGTCATTCAGTAATACAGTCTGTTTCAGGAGGAATGGTCAATATTCAGGGATTTGACATGAAGAATCATTTTAAAAAAAAAGTCTAGGAAATGTTGACACTAAAGTGCTTATATTAAGAGCTGCGAGCACTTCCTCAGTTGTGATACTGTGAAACAAATCTCTTCTACTGCAAGCTCATTGCTTTCCATGTTTTGGGAGGAGGTAGCATGGAGCAAAATGAGTAAGAATTTTCCAGAGATTTATTTCACAGTATCGAAGATGATGAAGTGCTCATAGCTCTTAAGGCATGCATTTTAGAGCCCATGTTTACTAACTTTTTCGCTTTGAATGATCATTCCTGTCAATTTCCTGAATACTGACCATTCCTCCTGTCACTCCATATGTATGCAAGTTTTGTCGTGATCACAAATTATAACTCTTCTCCAGATTTAATTACTATAGATAACATATCATAAGCAGTGTAGACAACAATTTACATTTTGTGTACTTTTACAAATAAAACTTGTATAATTAGATTGTGTGATCCACACTTGACCATGTAAAGCTGTAGAAAACATGTTTTATGCAGTTATACTGGCTGTGTCACTTCGCTGTCTTCCTATAAATACCATACATAAGTTCATACAAGCATACATCATGTTTTTCAAATTCCATCATGAAGGAGAGCTCTCAAGTATATGAAAGGAGACAAGTTATACATTAAGAGCAGAAGCAGCTACTGCATGCATCTACTTCAAAGTATACTAAAAAGAATTTACAACTGTTGCTAATCTGCTCACACTGATAATTACAAAAATCACTTGTAAATTACTTTACATTCTTACCTCAGTTTATGAGATATGATGGGCGTTTGAAAAGTCCATGCAGAGTCCAAGAGATGGCACCATCGGCGTGTATCAAGATCATGTTTAGTTAGTAGCATCTTTGGAAAGAATGCACACCAAGTTTCAATCATATTAGTCTATTTCTCTGTGGTTGGTATTCGTGTGAATCAAGGAAGTTGAGTGATTGTCAAAAAATGGATGAAAAAGAATTTCGTGTGGTGATTAAACATTACTTTATGAAAGGCAAAATGCCTCAGGAGACTAAAGAGAAGCTTGATAAACATTACGGTAACTCTGCATCTTCGATTAGAACAGTTTATTTGTGGTTTCAAAATTTTCGGAGTGGCCATATGAGCACAAGTGATGCTGAATATTCTGGACACCCTGTGCATAAGCATTTGGGCTTAAAAAAGCTATCCGCAAGATGGGTTTTGCAGTTGCTCACGCTTGACCAAAAATGGAATCATGTGAAGTGTTGTAAGGATGGTTTGCAGCTGTTCAGGAAGAATCCGCTGGACTTAAAGCATCGTTTTGTCACTGTGAATGAAACATGGATATGTTACTATACTCTTGAGACCAAACAACAATCTAAACAGTGGGATACCAAGGGGGAATCTGCACCAAAAAAGGTGAGACCAAACAACAATCTAAACAATGGGATACCGAGGAAGAATCTGCATCAAAAAAGGTGAAGACCATTCCTTCAGCCGGAAAGGTTATGGCGACTGTCTTTTGGTATTTGCGAGGGATAATGGTCATTGACTATCTGGAAAAGGGTAAAACTATTACAGGTGCATATTATTAATTGTTGTCGGACCATTTGAAAACCAAGCTGCAAGAAAAACGTCAGCAATTGGACCGCAAAAAAGTCCTTTTCCATCACGACAATGCACCAGCACACACCTCAGCAGTTGTGGTCACAAAATTAATGGAAATAGGATTCCAACTTGTTCCACACATCCATTCTCAACAGCCCTTTTCCATGCCTGGCCACACAAAACATCAGGGATGAGCCGTAAAGTGGGATGTACTCGTGGGTGGCACAGTTATGAATTCTCTCGAAAGCTTGTCTTCTGAACACTGGTGGAAGAAACGGGCAAGGTCACACGTGAGAGACCCTGCAGTAGAGCTCGAGATATCCCAGAACATCAATGAGCTGCAGTTGTAATGCTGATGCGTTGTCGTCAATGTATGTTCGGTGTTTCTGTCTTCTTCTTGTGCTCAGGCCAGTGCGGAAAAGTCGATAGGACTTGTCACACTGCTGACGCATGAAAGAAGGTCGGCCAGAACATTGTCGATACCCGAAATGTGTTTGATGTCAGAAGTGAACTGAGCTATGAACTCTAGATGGCTGAACTGACAAGGAGAGCAGTTGGCACTGTTACATCTGAATGCAAAAGTCAGTGGTCTACGGTCCGTGAATATCGTGAACACTTGGGCTTCAACTTCAGAATGCAAGTATTTCAGTGTGTCATGTACTTATCAGGACATCATGATCGTATGTGCTCCACTTTCTCTGCATGGTGACGGTTTTTGGGAAGAGTATGCCAGTGGTTGGCACGAACCATCTGCCACTACTGTAGAGCTGTGCCAATAGCTATATAGGTTGCATCTACAAATAATGCAAGAGGTGCATTGAATTTAGGATGAGCTAGAAGCTCTGCATTAGCCATATTCTGTTTCACGGCCTCAAATGCGGAACATGCAGCCTCAGTCCACTGCACTGTGACCACTGAGCACCGCAGTCAGTGGTTCCTGCAATTCAGCTGCACGAGGCATGTGGAAATGATAAAAATTTAGCATACCAAGGAATCGATGCAATTCCTTGATTGTGGTTGCCCTAGGTAACTTTAAAATTGCATCAGCCTTCTATGTCAGAGCTAGGGAGCCCACAGCAGAGATTCTGTGTCCCAAGAAGATCACTTTAGATTGTCCGAAAACACATTTAGCAACATTCAGCACGACTCTGTAATACTCCAAATGCTTGAACACCTTTTGTAAGTGTTGTTCGTGTTGTTCCTCAGAGAACATGAGCACATCGTCCTGGTATGCAAAACAGAATGGGAGGCCTTGAGGAACAGACTCAATGAATCTTTGCCACGAGTGCACTGCATTTCATTATGCGAATGTCATATACATACTCTCAACCAGGCTGAACAGTGTCATAATAGCGGTCTTCGTAATGTCTTCTTTATCTGAGTGTAAGCTTCAGCACAGTCTAAGATGCTGAATATTGTTGCACCGTTTAATAAGTAGTTGTAGTCACTTAGTGATGACGGAGGATATCGGTCCAGCACTGTTCTCATGTTCAGCACACAATAATCTCCACATGGGTCCTAGGCCCCACCTTTCTTTTTTTTTCACCAGATGTAAGGCGGAGAACCACAGACTGTTTGATGGTCTAATTGCCCTGCAGCATGGTGTCAAATTCAACTTTCGTGATTCCAAGGTCCAGTGCCAAACGTCTAGTTCAGCATGACTCTGATGGTCCATCCATCATCTTTATGTCATGCACTGCATTGTGTTGAATTTGTTAAGATGTACCAGGTGATCTGGCCAAATTCAGAAACAGCTTTAACAACAAAGTGTGTTCACCCTCAGGTGTCTGAACAAGCTTTTCATTGTGGATGGTTGCACTCCAATGAAAACCAGTGACAGTTAAACCAGTAACACTGTCCAACACCTGTGCGTTTGTCATGTCTGACAAGAGGTAGTAATATGCCAGGAGATCTGCGCTGATGATCGCTTCTATGACGTCTGCAACAGTGAAATTCCTTTTGAATAAACAATGTAAACCTAACTTCAGCTCCATTCACCAGATTCTGGGGGTCGCAATAGTCAGATTATTGGCAGCTGTCAGACAGAAGGCAGTTGCTGGCCTACAGCGATGCAATGAAGACCGGGGCAGGATGCTGAGGTCAGAACCAGTTTCTATGAGAAATCTGAGGCCAGAACCTCTGTCGCTGATGCAGTAGATTCTCACCGTGTGCAGGCGCACATTATCTTGGTGAAATGTAAACCCAGGATGGCCTGCAATGAAAGGCAACGAAACAGGGGATAGAATACTGTGGGTGTACCTCTGAGCTTCGAGGGTGCCGCAAATGACAACCAAAGAGCTCCTTCTATAAAACGAAATGACACCCCAGACCATCACTCCTGGGTGTTGGGCCATATGATGAGCAACAGCCAAGTTCGTATCCCACTACTGTCTGGCGTGCCTCCAGACACGTCTTTGCTGGTCATTGGTGCTCAGCTTGAAGTGGGACACGTCATTGAAGATAGTTCTACTCCAGTCATTGAGGTTCTAGGCTGAAGGTTTGTCTGGAGATGCCCAAGACAGCAGAGGGATACCAATCTGTCACCTACCGTACAGCCTGATTACCAAGAGTCGTGGTGTGGGATACAATTTCTTTTCATAACAGAGCTCCTTTGGTTGTTATCAAAGGCACACTTACTGCACAGCAGTATGTCGGTGGCATTTTATACCCTGTTTTGTTGCCTTTCGTGACAAGCCATCCTTGGCTTCCATTTCAACAAGACAAAGCCCGCTCACACACAGCAAGAGTTTCTGCTGCTTGTCTTTGTGCTTGCTAAACCCTGCCTTGACCAGCAAGGTCACCAGATCCCTCCCCAGTTGAGAACTTTAGGAGGATTATAGGCAGCGCCCTCCAGCCACCTAGGGATTCTGACGATCTAGTGTGTCAGTTGGACAGACTGTGGTACAGTATCACTCGGGAGGAAATCCAACAACTCTGTGAATCAAAATGTCATGCCAAGTAAATGCTTGCATAAGGGCCAGAGGCGGAGCAATGTGTTACTGACTTGCTCAATTTGTGAAACTCTTTTTCTTGAAAAAAATCATCCAAGTTTCCTGAAATTGTAATTTGTTTTTCCATACATGTCAATTGCATCTGCCGATATCCATCCCATTTGGTTAATTACTTTGTGGTGCATCAATCCCGTGCCCTCCCCCCCCCCCCCCCTCCCCCCCTGCCCCCCTAGAGTGTAAATGTCGACAGCTGCGAATAAAGTTGCGTGAATGCTGTACCATCTATCAATTTTTTGTGCTGCTACAGATTTCACTGTTTTGATACAGTACTCATTTGACTGTGGGTGAAAGCAGACAACAGTGGCTTCAGAAATGGTTGGTTCCATCATTTGTGAAAAGCATGCTGCAATTCGATTATTCTGTAGAAAAGGATCCTGCTGCTGAAGATGAAAGCATTGTCGTGAAGCCAAACAACCAACTATAAACAGAGAAAATAGTAAATTATATTTTTGTGAAACTTACTTAGTTTGCACAAATTGGCTAGCTTTAAATTTTGACAAAACATAGCTCATTTACTTTTGTACTGTCAAAAGTATCTCATTTCTTATTAGTATGGTAAGAAAAGTTCTGGCAGATTGTCAATAATTAGAAGTAAAGTATAAACTTCCTGAAAATCTGAAATGAGCTGCCAAGAGACACACAAAAAAACAATGAAAACTTGACTAATTTTTGGATGAATCCTTTGTTCAAGTTAGAGTACACATTTTTGCAGTGCCACGTGTGCATACTCCAGAGAAGAAAGGGATCTGACGACAACGGTCAGGCACTAAAGAAAAATGAATGTTGTTATGTGGACTGTATGCCACGCTATCTCAATTTAAGTACTAACTTATGCTTTTGGTGAAGCATTGAAGCATCATGTTTGAACATGTTGTCTGAAAAGCTCTGCTAATTATCACTTGTTGCGAGTTTATAACTTATTTGAATGTAGAAGAATTATGGAAACAGTGTTTTGTGATTTTGTAGCGAATTATTTAAATGTAGAAGCTCTCTCATAGCCCTCACCCTGCATTCGGAAACGATGTTCACAGTTAAATATGTGGCACTGCATAACAGGACCACTACATCAAGAGAAAGCAAGAAGGCGACCGGGAAATTTGGAAAAGAAGCTAACTGTTATTACACGGGAATGAGTAAAAACTTGGTGCCTTGCAATATGTCAATAACTTAAAGTCAACTCACAACAAGGAAAACCACCTCAGGTTCTGGCCTCACCTTCTATGACAGGTTGAAGGCCACAAAGAGCTAAAGACTACTGTTGTCAGCTGGTTCATCTCTCAGGTTGAGACCTTCTAGACAGATCAGATGAGGCAACTAGTGCAGCTTTGTGAAATGTGCATAGATCAGGACAATGATTATATGGAAAAGTGAAGTAGGTTTCTAGGAAACAAAAATTGTCGATAAAAGTTGACGTGCGTGCGTGTGTGTGTGTGTGTGTGTGAGAGAGAGAGAGAGAGAGAGAGAGAGAGAGAGAGAGAGAGATTTATTGTGGGTGAGGGGACTTTATTTTTCAAATACACCTTGCAGTAATGGTGGTGGTAAGGTGGTGGTTGATGATGACCATTACACCCATTCTGGGTGTCTTTGGTTATTTACATATATGTATATCCTTTGTCTTATATTAGTAACAATTGTCATTCTGAACCTGATGATGTATGAAGTAAAGACCACTGTTGCCACTGTTTATATGTTAGGTGTATCATTTTCTCTATTTTTCAGCCTTCCTCTTGACTTTCTTGCTTAAATTTTGCCCCTGACACATGATTAGTTTCACACAACATTTGAGTTTTCATTGTTTGTTTATCAACTAATCCAATGACAAACAATTTTTCATTTTTTGTATTTGCAGCTGTTAAAAAAATGGAAAATGCTGTACTGAAATTGTACCTTGTGAATGCTGTCACTAATAACAAACCTGAGAAAGTTACGGACTTTTTCGCGAAAATGACTCCTGAACTCAGTAGTCAGTCTGAGTGGAAAGAATGGTTTAGTAAGTACTAGATTCATGTTATTGCTGAACTTTCCCTCATGTGGACCTACTCCTTAATGTGTGTGTATTTTTGTATACTCCCCTGTGTAATATGAATTTTAAATCTTTCTTCCTTCATAGTGTTGCCATTCATTAAATGTCCAGAGGAAAACCCCACCTTTGCTGTTCATTTTACACGCCAGTGGCAGGATACTCTCTTTGTATCCTTGCACAATTTCCTTGCAATGATTTTTCAGGTAAGAAAAGGTAAGCTTTATTTTATATCAATAAGAAAAGTGCAATTGTAGCTGCAATTGGCCAGTATTTCTAGATCATTAACCTTCATCTACAGATGCTGTATGATGGAAGGATAAAAAGTTCATGGCTTGGCAGTGAAAGACTGATCTGCTTTTCATCTCATATTTAGATACTAAACACTTTCAAGGCCCTAATTTCTAGCTGTGGCTTTAGGTGGAAATCTGAGGGCGCCAAATATGGCATTTAGGCTGTTTTTTTTTTTTTCAACCATTAGTATTTCTAATTTCCTGATTTTTTTTCCCCCATCCAAAGCATCTTTGTGGTCAGGTGTATTGTGTGATACTTTTTTTATTCCCATTTATTTACATTTCATCCAGTCATCTTCTCATGTATTGGATCAGCCAGTTGTTCCAGAAGACTTAATGAATCCACCAGTTATTTTATCCTTTACTTTTCTGCAATTTGCAATAGACTTTAAAGCTTTAGCTTTTGTAACAAAGCCATGAGCTTCCATCCACTGTTTTGATTGCTATTTTGTTCCTGATATGAAGTAATGGATCAGTATCCTCCAGCCATTATTATTATTAGCAACAATTTAGTGCACAAAATCTGCTGAATTCTTCGGTATGAACATTGCAAAGATATTCATTATTGGCTAGAGTTCAATAAATTTGCATCAGTTTGTAAAAAATTTTCTCATTGTTAATTATTCATGTAAAATGTGTCATACTCCTCCTTTTGCTGTGCCTTTGGTGTTTGCCATTTATACGCTTTTAACTGCTGTTCACCCAACAGCGTATAGTGCAATTTTTAAATATTTTTGGAGAGGTAGCTCTGTATTAACTTTCATCATGTATGGATGAATTTTGTGTCTGTCTATTAATTTGAACTAAACACAGACAACATATGTACTTTAAAAAATCATTTAAACAAAAGTATTCCATAGAGCAAGCTGTCATGAATTGCATTGCCATGCACTATGTACAAATATAACAAAAACAAAAATTTTATCAACGTCATCTGAGCTCTGATCTCAGTCGCATATTGAGTACGTGTCATATTTCCTTTACATTAATGCTGTTCAGTACCAAAACCGAGAGTGCAGTTGTTAATTTCTTCGCATGCACCCCTTACATTCTGGTCATAATATCACTCACTACTATTAAAATATGTTTCTGCAATACTGAGCATTTGGAGAAATCTTTGAGAATATTCAACTGACAATGTCGCTATTGTGGCACGGTTGACAGCGACATGATTGTTTACCGCAATGTTGCATCCTGAATACTGAGAATCGTCCATATGCTACTTCCAATGTACGAGATGTTTCGCACCTGTGATTGGCTGAGAGTGCAAGTATATGTGAATGAAATTTTTGTTATAGCTGTGGAAACTTTAATGATATGCTTTGACATATTTAATTGTTCACTAGTCTGAAACATAAACTATAGTTATTAAGGTTCTGAGAGTGTTCCTATTGATAGATATAGAAAACTAAATTTCTTACCTAAGGTCTATAGTGCCCCCCAGTTTAATTCTATTGGTTGTGATAACACCTCTTTCATCCATAAGTTTTGTTGATAAGACCATTTTTAAAACTAACTACACCCTCTTATCTCACCAGTTGTACTATAAAAATACTGATGGAGAAAACAGCTATGTTTATACAGGGGAGGGACAAAAAATGGAAACACAAAAATACAACACATTACAATGCCTGACACGGTGTAAGAAACTTGTTGGTATTGAAAACAGCTTCCAGTCATATCAGAATTGATAAATGCAGGTACTGTGTGATTTCCAAGGGAAACTTGTACCACTCTTCCTGCAAATTAGTAGCAAGTTCATGTGACAGTGACAGAGATGGATAGTGACAATGCACCCTTCTCTCTGAAGTAGACCACGGAGGGCTTAATAATATTAAGATCTGGGTGCCGTGGTGGCCAGGGGAGATGTGACAGTTCATCCTTGTGCTCACAAAATCTGTCATGGGTGATGTGAGCTTTGTGAACAGGGGTCTTCTCATCTTGCAACAGTGTGTCACTACTGGGGAACAAACATTGTACTGTGAGATGGAAGTGATCAGCCAAAATGATCACATAATCCTTGGGTGTAATGCAGACTTGCAGAATAACCGTGGGGCCCATGGAATACCACGATATGGCTGCCAAAATCATCACTGAATCCTCGCCGTATTTCGCTGTTGGGACACTGGCCAGAAGTTGGAAACAGTCATCTGACTGAATGACTTTCTTCCATTGCTCTATAGCCCAGATTTTATGGCTTTGACACCACATTTTTCTGTTATAGGTATTTGCATCACTGACAAGTGGTTTTGGAATTCCAGTTCACCCTGCAGTTAACCTGCTTATGGAGCTTCGTTCATGTTGTTTGCTGCTGACAGGGTCCACGAGTGTGACATTTAGTTCTGCAGCGACTTTTGCAGCTTCATCCTCTTATTTTTCATCACAGTCTTCTTCAATGACTGTCTGTCATGATCACTCATCGCACTCTTTCACTTGTGTTGTGACTTACTGGATTATGTTTTCCCTCTTCCCCTGTGTGCGGTATAAATCTTCGCTATACAGTGCCTCTTGAAACACCAAACACTGCGGCTTCCTTGTTTATGGAAGCACCCACCATACGTGCACCAAAAATTTGTCCACAGACGAATTCACGTAGCTCTGACATAATGGACACACAGTTATGCAGAACACTGTTATGACCATGACTGATACTATCAACTTATTGCAGACATTGCACAGGTGCCACTTGTGGTCAAATGCAACAGCCCAAGCTGCAGGCTTGCTTAGTGTCTGGATTTATGTTCAAGCAAGCATTTCTCTTATTTTTGTCCAACCCCTGTATAGGCCAAGTTGAAGCTGTGTGCTGCATCAGGACTTGAATGTAGATACCTACATTGTATGAGCAATGCATTACCAGGTACATTTATCGAAGACCCGTTAAAGTCCCAGTAGAGGCTTTCCCATTATACTTTGTAACCTCCCCACATGGGGCTCACGGCACTTTGGCAGGATCGTGCTTGACTACCACCATCTTTTCCCTTCCGTGCTGGATGTCTGTCCTCTTGCTATTCTTTTTTCCCTCCCTTGAGGATCATGTCTGTGATGAAACTTCCTGGCAGATTAAAACCGTGTGCTGGACCGAGACTCGAACTCAGGACCTTTGCCTTTCGAGGGGAAGTGCTCTACCATCTGAGGTACCTGAGCACGACTCACACTCCATCCTCCCAGCTTCAATTCTGTCAGTACCTTGTCTCCTACCTTCCAAACTTCACAGAAGCTCTTCCGCGAACCTTGCAAAACTCGCACTCCTGGTAGGAAGGATATTGCAGAGACATGGCTTAGCCACAGCCTGGGGGATGTTTCCAGACTCAGATTTTCACTCCTTTCTTCCAGGAGTGCTAGTTCTGTGGGGCGTGAGTTGTGCTTGGGTAGCTCAGTTGGTAGAGCACTTGCCCGCAACAGGCAAAGGTCCCGAGTTTGAGTCTCGATCAGGCACACAGTTTTAATCTGCTAGGAAGTTTCCTATCAGCGCACACTCCGCTGCAAAGTGAAAATCTCATTATGTCTGTGATGTCTGTGATGTTTTTGAGCTGTTCCGAATTTTCAATATCCTGACATCAGAACAGTCTCTTCATTGTTTTTTGTTCCTTTTTTCCTTTCTTCATTTGCCTTCTATCCTTCTTCCACTTCAGCATTTGAGGTTCCTTGTTTTCTTCTTCCTCCCTGTGTGCTCCTGAAGGCCAACCCATTTGGCCGACGCATAATAGGTGACTGGGTTACGCCGAATTCCCAGCCCTGGTCGACAGGTAGGGTTTGCACGTATCCCCAGTACAGACCAGGCCCAGGGAGGGATGATTGTCTGAGTTGTTACCTTCCCAATTTGCCAATTGGTCCCTCTTCAGGGGTTCGTGAGGTATGAACAATCATGTAAGGTGGGTGACCCTCCCCCCCTCCCCCCCCCCGCCCCCCTCTGAGGGACCCCCTCACTCACCCCTGTTGGAAGGAGCGTGCCTTCAGAGAAGCTGGCAATCATGGCAGATTTTCTTGTTGAGCCAATCATCTTCTTCATAGTCTACATCAGCTGCACCACGGTTCCTCGTCATTTCATGTGCTGAAAATGGTCGGTCCTTTGCTACTAGCAAATTGTTTATTATTCAGAAATGTGTTGATGAAATTGCTGGCCCTGTGAAATCCTGCTCTCATTTATGCAATGGCACTTTGCTTTTGGAGACTACTGCTGATTTTCAAGCACAACAACTGCTTGCAGCTTTGCTCCTCCACGACTGTCCTGTTCGTGTCGAGGCGCATCGAATGCTGAATTCTTCACTTGGTGTTATTTACACTAGGCTGCTCAATGGTCTAACCAAGGCAGATATCGAAATGTACCTCTTGCAGTCCATCAGGTGATGAAAAAAGTAGATGCCCACACACAGTCTTTTTCTCACTTTTGGTAGAGTGGTGCTTCCATCAAAGATCAAACCAGCCTAAGACGTTATCACAGTCTGACCACACATTCCAAATGTGATGCACTGCTACCAGTGTCATCACTACAACCACACTCAAATGTCACGTCAACACCCGGCAAAATGTGTAACCTGCGGTAGGGATGCTCACGAGGGCGATTGTCTGCCTCCTCCTCCCTGCTGTATTAATTGCAATGGCAACCGTGCAGCCTCTTCCTGAGATTGTCCCACGTATCTCGATGAGTGGGCCATCCAGAAGATCCGGGTGAAGGACAGAGTGCCTTACCTTGTCGCTTGCAAGTTGTCGGCTGGTCGGAAACATTGCGTTTTACCATCTACTGTGCTGTTTTTGCTATATCTCATTCCACAAAGAACATGGCCACGCAGACATGCAACCTCAAAATTCCCACCACAGTTGTAAAATCACACAGTGTCACAGTACCATCCCTGTCTCCTCCTCCTCCTCCTCCAGCTGTGTAACAAGCCTCCAAACTTCTGTCTCACAGAGCAAAGTCACCTGATACACAACTGGCAGGCCAGAAAGGACAGAAGGAATACTCTCGTGAAGACTTTTTACATCCCTCCACCCAATAAACATCTGGATCGCCATCTGGCACCTGCAAAGGCTCCAAGAAATCGAGCAGAACCAAACAGACTTCTTCTTCATCAACTCGGAGATCCTTTCCGACAGTGTCACTACATGATACCCTCACCCAGCTGACCTCTGTGTCACCGGTGTGCATCGCCGACTGTTTTTCTGCCCTGGACTCTGCAGACTGACAGAAGGAGAATGCCGACACCTCTGTAGATGTCACGGAGCAGGATCCTCCAGTCTCTGCACCCTGTAGCAGTCAGTCTTCGAAGGCTAGCACTCGGCAGCCGCCGAGGTGACACCTCTTCACTTTTTCCTTTCTCCTTTCCTCGTCGTGTCTCTCCTACAGTGGAACATTTGTAGCCTTAGATCCGACAGAGGAATTGCAGCTGCTCTTGTAATTGCAGCATCCACCTATTCTCTGCCTCCAGGAAACAAAATCGCATCCTCACCACCACTTTGACCTCTTGCATTTCTTTCCAGTCTGCTTTGACCTTCGTCCCGAGGATGGCATTCCAGCTCATTGGAGAGTGATCCTGCTTATCCGGGATAACGTTCGTAGTCAAACAGTGTTGCTGACTACCCAGCTTCAAGCTGTTGTAGTCCGCATTTCACCTTTTCCCTTTGTACCGTTTGCATCCCTCCTTCATTTGGTGTCTTTCTTCTTCTTCTGTAGTGGTCAATCCAAGGATTGGTTTTGCAACAGCTACAGTGGCAGCTTGTCTCCATTCTGTGCGTCTTTCAGCTTTTCTCTTCATTTCTTTATAGGTGTTAATCCCACATCTTTCAAGATTTGATCCACATACCTCAGTCGTGGTCTTCCTCTCGGTCTTTTTCCCTCCACATATCCCTCTATGATTGTGTTCAGGAGTCCTTTTTGTCTTAATAGATGGCCTGTAAATTGCACTCTTCTTTTAACAATGAAACTCCAGAAGCTTCTCTTTTCACCTGCTCTTTCCAGAACCACTTCGTTTGTGACCTTGTCGATACATTTTATTTTGAGCATGTGTCTATAGCACCACATTTCAAAAGAATTTAGCTTCTGGTCTTCCTCTGTCCCGAGAGTCCACGTTTCACACCCATAACGTGCCACACTCCACACATATGATTTCAAAAATCTTTTCCCGATTTCAAGGCTGATGCTCTTAGATGTTAATATGTTTTTCTTCTTGTTAAAAGCAGCCTTTGCTTGAGCTATTCTACTTCTCACTTCTGCCTTGCTCCTTCCATCCCTGGTAATATTACTACCCAGATTAGTAAATTTATCAACTTGTTCAAGCAGTTCATTGCCTACACGAACTTGGACTTTCACTCGATCTTCTTTGTCGCATGCCATTACTTTTGTTTTTACTTTATTAATTCTCATATTATATTCTTCACCCATAACTTTATCCATTCTATTCAGTGGGACTACAAGATCTTCTTCACTTTCAGCCAGGACAGCTATATCATCGGCATATCTTATCATATGTATTTGTTGGCCATGAATTACTACACCTGTCTGTGAATTTTCCCTTACTTTTTACAGCGCCTCTTCAATGTATACGTTAAAGATAACAGGGGATAGTGTCATCAGGGCAGAATTCCTCCAGCTTATTGGGCAACTCCCTCACCCCTTTCTGCTGCTCAGTGAATTTAATGTGCACCATCCCGTTTGGGGTTCTCCCAGAATGTATCCGGGAGGTACCCTCTTGGCTGATATTCTCAGTCAACTTCACCTCATTTGCCTTAACACAGGAGCACCCACATTCCTTTCAGGCTCCATGCACACCTATTCCTATTTGGACCTTTCCTTCTGCACTACCCAGCTTGCCTAACGTCTCGAGTGGTCCGTTCCCTCTGACATGTACTCGAGTGATCATTTTCCGTGTGCTATCCATTTGCTGACTCAAATCTCACCTATGTGCACACCCAAATGACAGCTTTCTAAGGCTGACTGGAGGCTTTACTCCTCCCTGGTGACCTTCAAAGAATTACATTTCTCCAGTTGTGACGACCAGGTGGAATACCTTACCAATGTTATCCCTACTGCTGCAGAACATTCCATTCCTGGCACTTCATCTTTACTGCTCCGTGACCCAGTCCCTTGGTCGACTGAGGCTTGCCAAGATGCAATTCGTGTGTGGAGACATGCTCGTCACGTTTTTACTTGTCATCGTACGATGGCAAACTGCATTCGTTATAAACAGTTGCACTCGCAGTGTCATCACATTTTTTGGGATAGCAAAAAAAGCTAACTGGATTTCATTTACTAGTTCTTCTAACAGTTCCAATTCCTCTTCCGTTATTTGGGCTGACCTCTGATGGCTCTCTGGGGCCAATGTCCATTCCCCAATTTCCATCGTGACCATAGCAGACAGTGTCAGTGTACCCTGTTGCTATCTCCAACACCTTGGGGTGCTGCTTTGCGGAGATTTTGAACTCCACCCACTGTCACCCTGCCTTTCTCCATTGGAAACAAGTGGGGGAGGGTCGGGCAATACCCTTCTTTTCTCAGAATAGCGAGTGCTACAATGCCACCTTTACTGTGAGGAAGCTAGATCATGCTCTCACTTTATCCCAATTCCCCACTCCAGGCGCATACGATGTTCACGTCCAGATGTTGCTGAACCTTCCTCTTGCAGGCAAGCACTTCCTCCTTCGTACATACAATCACATCTGGGCAGAGGACATGTTTCCCAGATGCTGGTGTGAAGCCATTCTCATACCTGCACCTAAGCCCAGTAAGGACAAACACTTTTCTTCTACCACCCCATTTCTCTCACCAGCTGTGTTTGCAAGCTGATGGAACATATGATTCATGCCCAGCTGGTACGGTGGCTTTAGTCTTGAAATTTACTAACTGCTGTGTAATGTGGATTTCGAGCGCACCATTCTGAAGTTTACCATCTTGTCACCTTGTCAACCCAGGTCACGAATAGTTATCTGTGGAAATACCAGACTGTGGCTGTGTGTTTCGATTTGCAGAAAGCGCACGACACCTGCTGGAGGACTGGCTTCCTCCATATTTTGTACACGTGGGGCTTCCGATGTCGCATGCTTTATTTTCTTCAGGAATTTTTAAAAGACTGACTTTTCACAGTGCATATCAGTTCTGCCTTGTCAGACACCTTTATCCACGAAAACGGTGTGCCCCAGCATTCAGACCTGAGCGTCACCCTCTTTGCTATTGCCGTTAACTCTATTATGACCTGTCTTCCCCCAGGCATTTCTGGTTCCCTTTTTGTTGACAGTTTTCCCATCTATTGCAGTTCTTCACGGACTTGTCTCCTTCATCGGCATCTTCAGCATTGTCTCAATTGCCTTTACCCATGGAGCATTGACAGTGGCTTCTGCTTTTCCACTGACGAAACGATTTGTATCAATTTCTGCTGGCGGAATTGATTTCTTCCACCGTTTTTACACCTTGGGCCTTTTGCTCTTCCACTTGCTCAAATTATGAAATTCCTGGGGCTCACGCTCATTAGGAAACTCTCTTGGTCCTCCCACACGTCTTAGCCGGACGCCTGCTGTACGCGGTCCCTCAGTGTGCTGTGTGTCCTCAGCGGTGCTTCCTGGGGACCACCCTCCTCAGTTTGTACTGGTCCCTTTCCCATTCAAAACTAGACTGTGGGTGTTTCATTTACGCATCTGCACGTCCATCCATCTTATACCATTTCAATACATTCCACCATTATGCCATCAGTTTGGCCACTGGTGCCTTTTACACTAACACAGTTGAAGGTCTGTATGCGGAAGCTGCCGAACTAATGCTGTCGTACTGCCGTGATTTTCTCCTCCGCAGGTATGCGTGCCATTTGTCCGCCGTGCGTGGCCACCCGTCCTGTGCCTCCTTCTTCGATGACTCCTTTGACCGCGCCCCCCTTCGGGTCCGGGGATTAGAATAGGCCCGAGGTATTCCTGCCTGTCGTAAGAGGCGACTAAAAGGAGTCCATCCCCCTCATGGGGGTAGTTAGCGCCTGCGTCCGGAGACGGACGGTTCCATCACCTATAATTGTGGTCTTTTTGGTTTTTCACTTCTCGTTTCTTCCTTCCTTTGGTTGGTTCCTTTCTTTGCTCTTCTCCACCTTACTGTCTTCCTTACTCTTTCCCTTGACTTCTCCTTGCCTTCTCATTGCCTTCTTCTCCTTGCCTTCTCATTGCCTTCTTCTCCTTGTCTTCTCATTGCCTTCTTCTCCTTGCCTTCTCATTGCCTTCTTCTCATTGCCTTCTTCTCCTTGCCTTCTCATTGCCTTCTTCTCCTTGCCTTCTCTGGTCTCCGCCTCGGCATTTGAGACAGTCTGTCCTCTTTCTCCCTCTCTCTCTTCTTTTTCCTCTTCTTCCTTCCTCCCTGTGCGTGCCTGAAGGCCGCCCCACGCGTTCGCACGCGTAGCCGGTGACGGGGTAACGCGTAATTCCCCGCCCTGGGTAGACATGTAAGGCACGCGCGTACCCCCTGGTAAAGGCCAGGCCCGGGGAGGGGTGATTGCCTGAGCTGATACCTTCTGACCATGCCGATTGGTCCCTCCGTCTGTTTCTCGGGAGGTGTGACCTGAGGTGTAAACATTCACCTAAGGCGGGAGTGCCCTCTGAGAGGGTCCCCACAAGGAAGGAGTGCGCCATCGGAGACGCTGGCAATCATGGGGGATTCCTCCGCAATGGATTCCACTCCATCTCTCTCGACTTCTGCCCAAAAACGGAAACGTGACCAGCCACCAGTGACAAAAGTACTACCGCCTGCCCCACAGTTCCTCGTCGTTTCTCGATCTGAGGACGGAAAGGATTTTTCCTCTGTCAACCCTTTCGTTATCCAGAAAGGCGTAGATGCCATAGCTGGATCTGTCAAATCTTGTACCAGGTTGCGTAACGATACCTTATTACTAGAAATTGAGAGTGCCTTTCAAGCACAAAAACTGCTTCCGGCCACACTCCTGTACACGTTCCCTGTCCGGGTGGAGGCCCACCGAACTTTGAATTCGTCTCGTGGTGTAGTCTATACTAGCTCCCTCGACGGATTGACTGACGAGGAGATTCAATCTTTCCTCGCTGAGCAGGGCGTGACGGCTGTCCATAGGGTCATGAAAAAGGTCAACAATGATCTTGTACCGACCCGGACACTTTTCTTGACCTTCGATAGTGTTAAGCTGCCATCGCGCATCAAGGCAGGCTACGAGGTTATTTCTGTTTGCCCCTATGTCCCGACACCTACGCGCTGCTACCAGTGTCAGCGTTTCAATCATACTCGACAGTCTTGTTCCAATGCGGCTAAATGTGTCACTTGTGGCAGGGATGCCCATGAGGGTGACTGTCCACCTCCGTCTCCTCGTTGTGTGAACTGTCAGGGTGACCATGCCGCATCCTCCCGCGACTGTCCTGTCTATAAGGGAGAACGCTGTATCCAAGAAATTCGGGTCAAAGAGAAAGTGTCCACCTCGGCTGCTCGCAAGCTATTGGCTAGTAGCAAGCCCGCGCTGCTCCCAGCGGGGAAATACAGTACTGTCCTCGCCTCTCCTCGGACTACCAGGGAGATTGCAACCCAGACATGCGATCTGACCTTCAGCACCACGGTCGTCCGTTCGGCCAGTGCTAAGATCGCGCGGTCGACGTCTCCTCTTCCTCCCATCACCCCACAGACACCAGCCCCTTCATCAGCTTCTGCTAAGACGAAGACCCTGAAGTCAGATGCACGGGCCTTCAAGAAGGAACCATCCCATGCAGACTTCCTACGTACCTCGACCTCCCAGCCTTCGACCGGTACTTCCACCAAACGTCCTTCCAAGAAGGCTCATAGGAAGCACAGTTCTCCTTCTCCGCCACGGCGCATTTCTTCTCCTGCGCCACCCAGCGGTTGCCGCCCCAGGCCGTCATCCGTTTCGCCTGGCCGCACCGCTGGTAGCCGAACATCTGGCCGTTCACCGGCGGAGGAAGCTCCCCCTCCCGGCCATCCTCCCAAGATGGCCGATGAACCTATAGACCCAATGGACGATGACTGTCCGCCTACTGATAGCGGCGGCAGTGCTCGCTCGAAGCCAGGCCCTCAGCGGCCTTTGAGGTGACCCCTTCTTTCATCTTCCCTTTCTTCTTACAATGGCACTTATTCACTGGAATATTCGCAGCATTCGCTCCAACCGAGAGGACTTGAAGTTGCTGCTCCGCTTGCACCGTCCGCTCGTCGTAGCCCTCCAGGAAACGAAGCAACGCCCATGCGATCAAATTGCCTTGGCACACTACACCTCTGTGCGTTTCGACCTACCCCCTGTGGTAGGTATCCCAGCTCATGGAGGGGTTATGTTGCTGGTCCGGGATGATATTTACTACGATCCCATCACGTTGTACACCGGCCTGCTGGCAGTTGCCATCCGCATTACTCTCCCCACTTTTAAATTTTCCATTTGTACCGTTTACACTCCATCGTCATCTGCCGTTACCAGGGCAGACATGATGCAACTTATTGCTCAGCTACCTGCACCATTTTTGTTAACTGGAGACTTCAATACCCATCATCCTCTTTGGGGCTCTCCAGCATCCTGCCCGAGGGGCTCCTTGTTAGCAGACCTTTTCAACCAGCTCAATCTTGTCTGCCTCAATACTGGCGCCCCTACTTTTCTTTGGGACACATCTCACACCTAGTCCCATTTAGACCTCTCTATATGTACTCCCCAACTTGCACGCCGGTTTGAGTGGTATGCACTTTCTGATACATATTCGAGCGACCACTTCCCGTGTGTTATCCATCTCCTGGAGCATACCCCCAGTCCGTGCTCCTCTAGTTGGACCATCTCCAAGGCAGACTGGGGGCTCTTCTCTTCCAGGGCGACCTTTCAGGATCAAACCTTCCCAAGCTGCGATTGTCAGGTCGCACACCTCACGGAAGTCATTCTCGCTGCTGCTGAATATTCCATCCCTCACCCTACTTCTTCTCCACGTCGCGTACCGGTCCCCTGGTGGTCCGCAGCATGTAGAGACGCTTTACGTGCTTGTCGACGTGCTTTACGCACCTTTAAACGCCACCCTACAGTGGCGAATTGTATCAATTATAAACGATTATGTGCTCAGTGTCGTCGTATTATTAAAGAAAGCAAGAAAGCCAGCTGGGCTGCTTTCACAAGCACCTTCAACAGTTTTACTCCTTCTTCTGTTGTCTGGGGTAGCCTGCGCCGGCTATCTGGCACTAAGGTCCACTCACCAGTTTCTGGCTTGACGGTCGCGAATGACGTCCTTGTGGCCCCTGAGGATGTCTCCAATGCCTTCGGCCGCTTTTTCGCAGAGGTTTCGAGCTCCGCTCATTACCACCCTGCCTTCCTCCCCCGCAAACAGGCAGAGGAGGCTAGGCCACCTAACTTCCGCTCCTCGAATTGTGAAAGTTATAATGCCCCATTCACCATGCGGGAACTCGAAAACGCACTTGGCCGATCACGGTCCTCCGCTCCAGGGCCTGATTCTATTCATATTCAGATGCTGAAGAATCTTTCTCCTGCGGGTAAAGGTTTTCTTCTTCGTACATACAATCGCATCTGGATTGAGGGACATGTTCCCGCATGCTGGCGCGAGTCTATTGTTGTCCCGATTCCTAAGCCGGGGAAGGACAAGCACTTGCCTTCCAGTTATCGACCTATCTTGCTTACCAGCTGTGTCTGTAAAGTGATGGAGCGAATGGTTAACTCTCGATTGGTTTGGCTGCTCAAGTCTCGACGCCTACTTACCAATGTACAATGTGGATTTCGTAGGCGCCGCTCTGCTGTTGACCATCTGGTTACCTTGTCGACCTTCATTATGAATTACTTCTTGCGGAAGCACCCGACCGCGGCTGTGTTCTTTGATTTGGAAAAGGCTTACGACACCTGTTGGAGGGCGGGCATTCTCCGCACCATGTATACATGGGGCCTTCGCAGTCGCCTCCCTCTTTTTATTCGTTCCTTTTTAATGGATCGACAGTTCAGGGTACGTGTGGGTTCTGTCCTGTCAGACACCTTTCGCCAGGAGAATGGGGTGCCACAGGGCTCAGTTTTGAGTGTCGCTCTCTTCGCCATCGCGATCAATCCAATAATGGATTGCCTCCCAGCTGATGTATCAGGCTCCCTTTTCGTGGACGATTTTACCATCTATTGCAGCGCGCAGTGTACATGTGTCCTGGAGCGCTGTCTTCAGCGTTCTCTTGACCGTCTTTACTCCTGGAGTGTCGCCAATGGCTTCCGTTTTTTCTGCCGAGAAGACGGTCTGTATTAACTTCTGGCGCTACAAAGAGTTTCTCCCACCGTCCTTACGACTCGGTCCCGTTGCTCTCCCAATCGTGGAGACAACCAAATTTTTAGGCCTTACATTTGACAGGAAACTTAGCTGGTCTCCACATGTGTCATATTTGGCTGCCCGTTGTACCCGTTCTTTAAATGTCCTCCGTGTTCTCAGTGGTATGTGGTGGGGAGCGGATCGAACCGTCCTACTTCGTCTATATCGGTCGATCGTCCGCTCCAAGCTGGATTATGGGAGCTTCGTATACTCCTCTGCACGGCCATCCATCTTACGCCGCCTCAACTCCATACAACATCGGGGTTTACGACTTGCGATCGGAGCATTTTATACTAGTCCCGTAGAGAGTCTTCATGCTGACGCTGGCGAATTGCCACTCACCTACCGGCGCGATATACTGCTTTGTCGGTATGCCTGTCGGCTACTGTCAATGCCAGACCATCCGTCTTATCGTTCCTTTTTTTGACGACTCTCTCGACCGTCAATATGGGTTGTATGTCTCTGCCCTGCTACCCCCTGGAGTTCGCTTTTGTCGACTCCTTCAACACCTTAATTTTTCACTCCCTGCAACCTTTCGAGTGGGCGAGAGCCACACGCCACCTTGGCTCCAAGCTCAGGTCCGCGTTCACCTTGACCTCAGCTCGCTCCCAAAAGAGGTTACCCCCGGTTCGGTCTACCACTCCCGTTTTGTGGAACTTCGTTCGAAGTTCATCAATATGACTTTCATTTATACCGATGGCTCTAAGACCAATGACGGGGTCGGGTGTTCTTTTATTGTCGGGGCACAAAGTTTCAAATACCGGCTCCATGGCCATTGTTCGGTCTTCACAGCTGAGCTCTTTGCCCTCTACCAGGCTGTTCTTTACATCTGCCGCCACCGACATTCTGCTTATGTCATCTGCTCCGATTCCCTGAGCGCCATAAAGAGCCTCAGTGATCCGTATCCGGTTCAGCCTTTCGTGCACCGGATCCAACGCTCTCTTCGGCAGCTGGTGGACGTCGGTTCTCCGGTTAGCTTTATGTGGGTCCCTGGCCATGTCGGTATCCCTGGGAACGAAGCTGCAGATGCCGCGGCCAAGGCTGCGGTCCTCCAGCCTCGGACAGCTTCTTGTTGTGTCCCTTCGTCAGATTTTAGCAGGATTATTTGTCGGCGAATTTTATCGCTGTGGCATGCCGATTGGGCTGCCCTTACAGCCAACAAGCTTCGGGCCTTGAAACCTCTTCCCGTGGCTTGGACGTCCTCCTCACGCCCTTCTCGGCGGGAGGAGGTAGTTTTGGCCCGGTTAAGAATTGGACACTGCCGGTTGAGCCATCGCCATCTGCTGACGGCTGCGCCGGCGCCGTTCTGCCCATGTGGGCAATTGCTGACGGTCCGCCACATTTTAATGTCCTGTCCGGATTTTAACGCACTTTGTCTCGATCTTAACCTGCCATGTACTTTAGATGCCGTTTTAGTGGATGACCCACGAGCAGCTGCTCGTGTTCTTCGTTTTATCAATTTGACAAACCTCACTAAGGACGTTTGATGATGCTGTTTTTTAATCCTATGCCTGTCAGTCTGTCTTTTATTGTGTTTTCCCTTTTAGTTGTTGTTTTAAACTTGTGCCTCGCGGTGCATTCTTAACGTCATCAGGGCGCTAATGACCATTGAAGTTGTGCGCCCTAAAACCACAAAAAAAAAAAAAAAAAAAATCCTTTGACCGCCAGTATGGAGCACATCCTTCTTCTCTGTTACTTAATGTAATTCACTTTGGCTATTGCTTTGGCAGTGTATTTTCACGCTTCCTGCCTCTTTCCCAATGGGTGTGAACCATTTACCACCTTGACTTTGTGTGGTGACCCGTGTTCACGTTGGACTTCATTCGCTTTGCACTACTCCGGACTTGCTCTATCGCCGTAAGTTTCTCGACCTTCGCACAGAACTTCGCAATAGTACTTTGTGTACACTGATGGCCCTCGGGATGATGTGGTGGTCGGTGTGGCTTTGTGTTTGGCATCAATGATTTTTGGTATTGGCTTCCGGAACGCTGCTTAGTATTTACAGTGGAGCTCTTCGCCCTGTATCAGGCGATGCAGTACACTCTGCGAAACAGCCTTTTCAACCGTGTCATCTACTCCGACTCTCTCAGTGCCCTTCAGAGTCTCTACGTGCTGTACACCATCCATCCCTTAGTGCAGTAATTCCAGGAAAGATATCACTTGCTCACTCTTGATGGAGCCACTGTGATGTTTATGTGGGTCCCTAATCGTGTGGGTGTGATGGGGAACGAGGCTGCTGACTCTGCTGTCAAGGCTGCAGTCCTCGTTCCTCGGCCCGCTAGTTCTTCCATTCCCTCCGATGATCTCTGTGCTGCCGACTGTCGCCAGGTGGTGTCACTTTGACATCTCCACTGGGCTTCCCTTCGTGGGAACAAGCTCTGGGGAATTAAGCCTCTCCCAGTGCCTTGGCTGACTTCCTCTCGGCCCTCTCACCGCAAGACCATTTTAGCTAGATTGCATATTGGGTGCTGTCTTTTTAGCCATTGCCATTTGTTTAGCGGAGATCCCCCACAACTTTGTGCTCATTGCCCTCAGCCTTTGATGGTTTGCCATCTCCTGACAGAATGCCCCTTTTTAAACATTTACATTCTCATTTATGTTTGTCATCTGAGTTATCAGCTGTTTTAGCAAATGACACGTGGGCTGTTGACTGCGTTTTTGTCCATTGTAGCAATGTGGTGAAGGACATTCTATCTTAAGTTCAGGGCCTCCATTGTCTTTATGGTGTGTTTTATGGACCTTTTTCCAAGTCCTTGTTTTTAGCTGTCTTTCCTTCCATCAACTGGGCTTAACATTTAGTCGCTTTTAACTCCTTTCTCGTTTTCATGTCCTTTGGTTCTGACATGGGTACTTACGACTCTAGTTGTTTTTGTTCCCAAAAACAAAACAAACTTTGAACCCCTGAACACTTTTGGGCCATGAGTTATCCCAGATTATTAGTCATAAGACATTGGCTGGGCTGAAAATAAGCAAAAAGTAGGAAAAGAAAGAGAAGGGACACAGTAGGAGTATGTGGGTTGATGAAAGCAGAAGAATCTCGTGGTAGTATTTTGCACAGAGCACAATATAATCATTGCATACACTGAGTTTAAAATAATGAAAGAGGGTTGTATATGGGGAAGGGAACTGGGGACACAAGAAAACATCAGATACATTACATAGTGGTAAGACAGGTATTTATAAACCAGATTGCAAACTGCAGAATTTCTCTTCTAGCAGAGCTTGCTGTTGGCCATAATTTACTGGTTATGATTGGGAAACTAAAGCTAATGAACTTGCAGAAATGTGGAATTTATGATGATGGTACTAGAATAACTTGAAACAATTGGAAGTTGTGGAGTGTTTCAAAGTTAACATTAGACTGCAGAAATAGACAAATGAAAAACAATGAAACGGGAATGGGTAGCTTTGAGAGATGAAACAATGAAGGAAGGTGAGGAACAACTTAGCAGAGTGACAAGGTTCAATAGAAATTCTTTGCTAAAGGCAGGAAATATAAAGTTTAATTGTTAAATGGAGAAAATATAAAAAATGAAGCACACAAAAGAGAATACAGTCATACAAAAAATGAGACTGACGTAAGGTACAGTGAGACGAAACATGTGTGCTTAGAGGAGAGATTCAAAGCTGTAAAAGTGTGCATAACTATACGAAGATTGCTTTGTTCAAGTCTGTACTCAGAAAACCACTTTGAAGTGCATGGCAGAGGGTGCTTTCCATTGTGTCAGTTATCAGGGCTTGTTTTTGTGCCATTGATGTATCAAGTGTGGAGAAAAATGATGGCTGAATCACTGATCTTGTTTTCACGATCCCTATGGAAGCAACATCTAGTGAGTTGTTGTATTCCTAGAAACGTTGCTTGAAGTTGGTTCTTGAAACTTTGTAAGTAGGATTTCACGAGGTTGGTTTGCATCTGTCTACAAGTGTCTGCCAGCTGAGTTTCTTTCTGTGTCTCTGTGAACCTCTTCCATGGATCGAACAAACCTGTTGCCATTTGTGTTCCACTTCTTTGTAAACAATAAATATCACTTGTCAGTCCTATTTGGCATGTGTCCCTCACACTTGAACAGTATTCTAGAATGGGTCACACGAGTATTTTCTAAGCAGTCTCATTTGTAGACTGATAGAATTTCTGTAGTATTCTACCTATAAACAAAAGACTGCCACCTGGTTTATCCATGACCGAACCTATGTGATTGTTCCATTTCGTATCACTACAAATTATTATACCCAGGACTTGTTTGAATTGAGTGATTCCAACTGTGGCTTGTTGTTATTGCAGTCATATGATGCAATTTATTTCTCATTTTGCAGAGTGCACAGTTTTACTTTTCTGAACATTTAAAGTAAGTTGCCAGTCTTTGCAGTATTTTGAAATCTTTTCAAGATCTGATTGAATATTTGTGCAGCTTCTTTCTGACAGTGCTTGATTATAGACAGCTGCCTCATCTGCGAAAAGTCTGAGTTTACTATGATCATTGCATGCAAGGTTGTTAATATACAACATGAACAGGAGGTGTCCAAATGCTATTTACTAGGACTCATGTGAAGTTAATTGCAGTCTGTGATAACTCTCCATTAGAGACAATAAACTGCATCCTCCTGACCAAGAAGTCCTCAGTCCAGTCACAAATTTTGCTTGATATACTATATGATCATAATTTCAATGACAAGCATAAGTGTGTAATGAGTGAAATGTTTTTCATAAGTTGAGATTTACTTTGTCTGTCCGACTGCCATGATCCATCGCTTTCAGGATATCACAGGAGAAAAAGGCAGGTTTTGTTCTATGTGATCATTGTTTTTGGAATCGTACGATTCGGCATGGAAGTGATTCTGATCAAATAGCTCATTACATTGGAGCCCAGAACACACTGTCTGATCAAAAATATCTGGACACTTACTAGCGGTCATTAGTGTGGTGTGTGTCCATCCTTCACCTATATGACAGCGTGAACTCTGCCTGGGACATTTTCGATGAGGTGTCTGAAGTATATGGAGGAATCTCAGCCTGTTATGTCTCAAGATACAAAACCAAATAAGGTGATGTTAGATGCTGGGATGTGGCACAAAGTCAACATCTAACTCATGCTGAATGTGTTCCATTGGATTCAGATTGGTTGGTGTGCAGGCCAATCCATTTCAGGAATGTTATTGTCCACAATCCGTTGCCTCATAGTTGCTGCTTTATTATGTGGTGCATCATCATGCTGATCAAATCAACACCTCTGAACTGTTATTGACTGTAAACAGCACACAATGCTATAAAATGTGTCCATGTCCTTCAACGTTTAGCATTTCCTTAAATGCAGTAAGAGCACCACACCCTAACCAGGAAAAACACCCCCACACCTTAATACCGCTCTTCTTTACTTCGCTGTTGCCACTAAGCATAATGGTAGGTAACATTCTCTAGACTGAAACCATTCCATCAGATTGCCACAGGGTCTAGCTTGATGATTGTTTGTTTTCATTCTTCCACCGTCCAGTGTCATTACTCTTTACATCACATTGAGTGTCACTTAGCACAGACTACAGAAATTTGTGCCTTATGAGGAGCTGCTTGACCGACGTACCCCATTCTTCTTAACTTCCTGTGCACAGTCAATGTGTTAACTGGACTGCTGATAGCACTTTGCAATTCGCAAGTAATTCATTCCACTGATTTCATGCAGTTTCTATCTGTACTTGAGGTCTCCCTGGTCTTGGTTTGCTAAGGTTATTCCTTCGCATTTACACTTCGCAGTCACATCACTGACAGTTGACTTGGGCAGCTTTAGGAGGATTGAAACGTTCCTGATGAATTTGTTACTTAGATGACATCGAATTACTAATCCACATTTGAAATCGCTGAGCTCTCCTGCTTTTGCTGTTACCACTTCTCTACTGACAACGGATTACTCCCAGCCTACTTTTATACTAGTGAGTCCACCTCTTTTGACATCTAGTGATCAGTTCTGCTTTACATATGGGCACCTTTACACTTTTGATCAATTAGTATATATTCTGAGATTCTACAAAAGATAGATGTCAATGATATTGGACAATTCATTTTGTTGATCACTCCTTGCAGATGATTGTGACTTGTGCTTTCTTCCAATCACTGGTCACAACATTTTGTTTGCTGGATTTACAGTGTATTATCGTTAAAATTTTGCATAAATCTGATAGAGATTCCATCAGGCCCTGGAGTTTTTGTCAGTTTTACTGGTTTCACCTGTTTCCCGACACCACTGATATTAATATCTGTATCATTTATCTTCTTAGTGGTGCAAGGTTAAACTGTGGTGATTCTCCCCGAGTTTCTTTTGTAAAGGAAAATTTGAAGACAGGCTTCTTTATTTTTGCTATTGCTTTGCAACCCTCACTTTGAGTCCCGTGTCACCTATGAATATCTGGACACTGGACTCTAGTTTTGGTACTAGTAACTGCTCTTACGTGTTGTTGTTGGTTGTTGTTTTTGGTATTATGCTCCTCAATCTGAGGATTGTTTTGATGCAGCTTTCAATGCTAGTCTTTCGTATGCTAGTCTCTTAGTCTGTGCATAGCTGCCACAGCCTACATCCATTTCAACTTGGTAACAGTAATCAACCCTTGCTCTCCTGCTACAATTCCTTCTGTTACCAGATCGACAACTCCTGGATGCCTCAGGATTTGTTCTATCAACTGAACACTTTTTTTTAGCCAACTTGTGCCATGAATTTCTTTTTCCCTAATTGTATTCAGTATTTCCTAATTTGTTACTTGATCTACCCCCCCCCCTCCCCTCCCCTGCCCAAATCCCAAGAGCTACATCTGTTGCATCTTAACCTCAAAAGAAACAAGTTCGCTACATAGCTTTCAGACTTAACACTCTCGAAAATTTTCTCACTATTGCAGTTGGTATAATAACAGATTAAGGAGAAGCTTCATTTACTCTAGAGAATTTGGGAATGGCACAGTGATTGCTCCCCCCACCCTGTCCTTGTCCCAAAATCATGGATTTGATTCTGACTATTGTCCATATTTCACGTTCATATAAAGTTACACATCAGACAAATACTGTCAGAAAAGACTTCTTTACACTTAAACTTATACTAATTGTTAACAAATTCCCCCCTTTTTTCCCCAGAAATGTTTTTCTTGCTACTACCAGTCTGCATTACATATATATTCCACACTTTGTCCATAATCAGTAATGTACAGCCCAAACAGCAAAACTCATCAACTGCTTTTAATGTCTTGTTTCAATTTCTTATTCTTTCAGAAGTGCCTGATTTAATTCAGCTATATCAGTAATGTAGGAAAAGATAGATTGCTTCCGGAATGAGATTTTCACTCTGCAGCATAGTGTGCACTCATATGAAACTTCCTGGCCACTTAAAAATGTGTGCCGGACCGAGACTCGAGCTTAGGACCTTTGCCTTTCGCGGGCTAGTGCTCTACCAACTAAGTTGCACACGCGTGACTCACGACCCGTCCTCACAACTTTAATTCAGCCAGTACCTTGTCTCCTACCTTCCAAACTTCACAGAAGCTCTTCTGCAAACCTTGCAGAACTAGCACTCCCGGAAGAAATGATATTGTGGAGATGTGGCTTAGCCACAGCCTAGGGGATGTTTCCAGAATGAGATTTTCACTCCTTTCTTCCAGGAGCGCTAGTTCCGCAAGGTTCGCAGAAGAGCTTCTGTGAAGTTTGGAAAATAGGAGATGAAGTACTGGCAGAATTAAAGTTGTGAGGACAGGTCGTGAGCCGTGCTTGGGTAGCTCAGTTGGTAGAGCACTTGCCATCAAAGGCAAAGGTCCCAAGTTTGAGTCTTGGTCTGGTACACAGTTTTAAACTTCCAGGAAGTTGCATATTAGCACACACTCCACTGCAGAGTGAAAATCTCATTCTGGAAACATCCCCTAGGCTGTGGCTAAGCCATGTCTCCGCAATATCCTTTCTTCCAGGAGTGCTAGTCCTGCAAGGTTTGCAGAAGAGCTTCTGTGAAGTTTGGAAGGTAGGAGACGAGGTACTGGCTGAATTAAAGTTGTGAGGATGGGTCGTGAGTCATGCTTTGGTAACTCAGCTGGTAGAGCACTTGCCCATGAAAGCAAAGGTCCTGAGTTTGAGTCTTGGTCCGGTACACAGTTTTAATCTGCCAGGAAGTTTCAGATAGATTGCTCCTTAGTATAAAGATGGCATGTTAAAGTTTCAGACAGGCACAATTAAATGACGCTTACATTTAAACTTTTGGCCACAGTCTTCATCAGAAGAAGAGAAACACACTTACATCATTCATGCAAGCAAGCATACCTCACACACACACACACACACACACACACACACACACACACCACACACATACACACACACACACAAACAAAATCGCAAACTCCGGCAGCTCAGGCATGTGACAAAACTTATTTTTGCAGAGGTTTTTTTCTATGAATGTTAGTTTTCAATGCTAATAAGCAAATATACTCTCTCATCAAAGTCTGTGTTTCTGTGTGGTACAGTATACTCAGGTGTAGAATTTTGTTAAAAATAAAATGTGAAAGTGGATTGACACGGGTAATTAAAGATATAAATTATATGTATGCTTTATTAACCACATTTTCCGTAATTGTTTAGATTCTAGGAAAGCAAATCCCTGTTACTTACATGGGAAATACTTTTCATAGTTAATATAAATCCCCATGAAATAAACCTCCACAGTTACAAAAAATGTAAATTGTTTCATCCCTGCGCTTGGAACTCAGTTATTGTTTCACACCATACTGTCACAGTAAGTGAAAAAGTTTATTTGGACATAATCAGAAGATTAATTTCTGTTGCATGTGAATTTATTGCCATTCTGCATGACGTATATGTGCTGCAGATTAAAAAATGTGTTTGTGTCAAAGATAAATTAATATTGCCTGGTGACTGTAATTTAAAATTGAAATAATGTTTAACTTGTGTTTTTAATAGTCCTGTCTTCCTGTGCAGTGTATGCCCCTTCCTACACTTGCAAACTACGAAGAGGATGCTGCTAGAATGCGTCGTCTGCAGGAAGAAAATGACATGCTGAGACATAAACTTGCACAGATTGATAACACAAAAGCCACCCCATCAGATGGGCCATCACTGATAGAAGGAGTGCAGCCTACAGAACTCATGGATGATTTTTACATCATTGCACAGTGAGTTATAATATTTTTAGATGTTCAGTCTTTGGAGAATAAATCACTGAAAAATTAAAGTTCTTCCTTTCCTTACAATGGTTAGTGACTAAAGATTGTTAAAGGTAAAACAACATATAATTTTAATAATTCCGTAACAGAAGTTTCACCAGGTGAATTCTGTTGATGTAATCTCTCTCTCTCTCTCTCTCTCTCTCTCTCTCTCTCTCTCACTCTCTCACTCTCTGTCTGTGTCTCTCTCTCTCTCTCTCTCTCTCTCTCTCTCTCTCTCTCTCACACACACACACACACTCCTCTTCTTCTCCATCACACTTCTCCTTTTCTTCATCCTCCTCCTCCTCTCTGTCGCCCCCACCCCCCTCCTCTGTCTGCCCCCCTCTTCTGCGTCCGCCCCCCCTCTTCTGCGTCCGCCCCCCCTCTTCTGCGTCCGCCCCCCCTCTTCTGCATCCGCCCCCCCTCTTCTGCGTTCGCCCCCCCTCTTCTGCGTCGGCCCCCCCTCTTCTGCGTCGGCCCCCCCTCTTCTGCGTCGGCCCCCCCTCTTCTGCGTGGCCCCCCCTCTTCTGCATGGGCCCCCCCCTCTTCTGCGTGGGCCCCCCCCTCTTCTGCGTCGGCCCCCCCTCTTCTGCGTCGGCCCCCCCTCTTCTGCGTCGGCCCCCCCTCTTCTGCGTCGGCCCCCCCTCTTCTGCGTCGGCCCCCCCTCTTCTGCGTCGGCCCCCCCCCTTCTGCGCCCGCCCCCTCTTCTGTGCCCGCCCCCCCTCTTCTGCATCTGTCGCCCGTTCGCACCCCGTCTTCTGTGTCCGCCCCCCCCTCTTCTGTGTTGGCGTCCCCTCTTCTGCGTTCCCCCCCCCCTCTTCTGCGTCGGACAGCCCCCCCTCTTCTGCGTCGGATAGCCCCCCCACTTCTGCATCAGAACCCCCCCCACTATCTTCTGCGTGGGAACAACCCCCCTCTTCTGCGTCGGACCCCCCCACCCCCTTCTGCGTCAGACCCCCCCCACCCTCTTCTGCGTCGGACCCCCCACCTTCTTCTGCGTCGAACCCCCCCCCCTCTTCAGTGTCTGACCCCGCTCCCTCTCTTCTGCGCTAGACCCCACCCCCCCCTCTTTTGCATCGGACCCTCCCCCCCCACCTCTTCTGCGTCTGCCCCCCCCCCTCTTCAGCATCCACTTCTGCCCCCCTCTTCTCTGTCCCTCCCATCTTCTCTCTCTCTCTAGTGGTTGGGATAGCACAGGACTGCTCTTAGTCATTGTACATCCAGAATAAATGTCAAATAATTGAAAATCAGAGCAAAATTTTGCAGACATGTTTCATCATGTTTATCAGATAAATAAAGATATCTTTGTGAATGTGCAGAACTAGAAACATTACAAAATTTTGTGATCAGTTTTGTGATATATTTTTCTGTTGCATCATATGCAACACAGTGTATTAGAGGATTTATATTATATAAATGATGTTTCAGAAATTACTGTTTTAATATCTGAAACACTTTAATTCCAGAGAAACACTGAACTCAGGAGAGAGCCAAAGTAAAACTCTTAAGAATCTTATTCGCAATATTGGAAGTGGTTTGCCTGCAAGTCCAATTCTGAACAGAAAGAGTTCCCAGGCAGGTACATGAAATATATTGTTTTAATGACAGTGCAAGTAGTCTATAACAAGATAATTTCACACTGCTATAAATGCAACTTTTAAAATTACAAGTGTGACAACATTCAGTTCAAACTAGAGTGTAAAATTAGGCTGTGAACATTTGTATCCCTTATTAAAACCCTGACAACATTTACTAAATAGTTATTAATTATTTTATGCTAAATGATCATACAAAATTGAACATTACTTGGAAATTTTGTGCATGAATATCTTATTTTTTTGTACAACTTTATTACTTCTGTTTATTATCTGTGAACATCATTGTTTAAACTACAAGCTACATTAAATGTATTATGGTTGCAAATGTTTCTTCTATTTTATTGGTGAACATAATACTGAAAGAGTGATTGATGATGTGACTTCTTGTGGTTGCAAAGTAATTTGTATTACGGTACATGAATTGTACTCCATACATTGCTCCAAAGTATTTGAGATGAGGGACAAAAAGATGCAATACATTTCAGTACTAAACACTGTAAATTTAATCCTGTTATCTAAATATGGTGATGTAATTATCAGAAAAGTTCACATGTAACTCAAAGAGCAAAGTCATTAGCTCAAAAATGCCAGCCTGCAAGTGAAATAAGAAAACAGTACACAAAAAACCATGAAGTGAAACATAAATTGTATGAAACATGCTTGCACTTAACTGACACTATAAATAACAGCACCATTCCCTGATATATATTAGACAAACTTGAAGAGCACATGTGTAAGTCATAGAGCAGTTAAAGCAAAGTCAGTTTAAGAAACAAAAGATACTTATGGACAAACAAATACGTCAAACACACTAAACAAGTGGAGACACACACATTAATTCTACTGATGCCATATAAACCACACAGACAACAAACTTAAGGATGAAGAAACACAGCTAGTGCAGAAAGGTTTAAAACACAGTGTAAACACAAAAGTAAATGAATGTTATGTAGAAAATTTGATCATGAAATTTGAGAACAAAAAGAGGACACAAGCACTGTGAACATAAGCTTGACAAGAGAATTAATAGGCAAACAAATCAAAAGCATGATAGATACAAGACGTGGACACAGTAAAATGAGAGATAATCACAGAAGCTAAAACTCTGAAATCCGTCAGAGAAAAACTACACATAGGAAACATAATCATAACTTAGGCATTCGGAGTAGGTATTAAAATCCATGGAGAAGAAATAAAAACTTTGAGGTTCGCCGATGACATTGTAATTCTGTCAGAGACAGCAAAGGACTTGGAAGAGCAGTTGAACGGAATGGACAGTGTCTTGAAAGGAGGATATAAGATAAACATCAACAAAAGCAAAACGAGGATAATGGAATGTAGTCAAATTAAGTCAGGTGATGCTGAGGGAATTAGATTAGGAAATGAGACACAAAGTAGTAAAGGAGTTTTGCTATTTGGGGAGCAAAATAACTGATGATGGTCGAAGTAGAGAGGATATAAAATGTAGACTGGCAATGGCAAGGAAAGCGTTTCTGAAGAAGAGATATTTGTTAACATCGAGTATAGATTTAAGTGTCAGGAAGTCGTTTCTGAAAGTTTTTGTATGGAGTGTAGCCGTGTATGGAAGTGAAACATGGACGATAAATAGTTTGGACAAGAAGAGAATAGAAGCTTTTGAAATGTGGTGATACAGAAGAATGCTGAAGATTAGGTGGGTAGATCACATAACTAATGAGGAGGTATTGAATAGGATTGGGGAGAAGAGGAGCTTGTGGCACAACTTGACTAGAAGAAGGGATCGGTTGGTAGGACATGTTCTGAGGCATCAAGGGATCACAAATTTAGCATTGGAGGGCAGCATGGAAGGTAAAAATCGTAGAGGGAGACCAAGAGATGAATACACTAAACAGATTCAGAAGGATGTAGGTTGCAGTAAGTTCTGGGAGATGAAGAAGCTTGCACAGGATAGAGTAGCATGGAGAGCTGCATCAAACCAGTCTCAGGACTGAAGACCACAACAACAACAACTTAGGCAGACAGGGGAACAAAGTGATTCTTGTGAATAAACAAGACACAAGAATTCATACCACAGAATAAAATCACAAAACTAAAATCAGACCTCATAAACAGATTCCAACAAAAATGAAAAATATTCTAAAGACTGTAAATTACACACTTTGTGACAGATAAAAATCTCGTGTTTGAAACCTAGTGCTCCAAAACTCCAGAGCTAACCCAAGGTTCATAAAGTAAATACTCCCATAAGACGAGTCATAAATTGTGGGAAGGCACCCACATTCATCCACACCAGACATGTTAAATGTACTCACACAGCTATATGAAACACAAAATGACAGAGCAGAGATGAACTAATAAGCCACATAAAAGACTTGTGTGTCCTGGGTACAGCTATGTTGGTCTCATTTGATGTGGAAAACATATTCTCAACAGTCCCAGTCAAAGAAACAATGAAGATAACAGAACAATACATAAATAATTACAGTGAGGAACACACAACAGGTATAAGTGCACGCTTAATACAGTACTGGCAGAGAAAAATGGATGACATCCTCTGCTTGGTAGTGAACCAGAGAATAAGATAGATCAACCACACACGTTCATAGTTAAACACACGACACAGAAGAATAAATTCCACTTTAGAGAACGAACAGTCCAGCCAAATAAACTTCCTAGATATATCCATCACAAAGAAAATAACCAACACTCCTTCAGCATTTACAGGAAAAACACCACTTCAGACACATTAGTATACCAATCATCTAACCACCAACAGGTCCAGAAAGAATCAGCTTTCAGATATAAGCTCCACAGGCTAACCACAGTACCGCTTGACAAACACAACAATAATAACGGTCATGACATAATAATTCAGATATCAAGAATGATGGACACACACACACACACACACACACACACACACACACACACACACACTAACCAATAATACCGCTGCTGCACAACAAGGCCAAAAAACAGAAGTTCAACAGACCAGCTAGTACTACACACTCACATACAGAAACAAATTGACACACAGTGTTGGGAGCTTCCTCAAGAAACAAGGAATAAAAAGCTTACCAAAGCAAGAACTCTGTACAAAAAGGTCTAAAGAAGGAAGACGACAATGATGTGTACCAAAAGTCTGACATTTGCCAGCTCCACTGTAACAGCTGTAATGCTCTGTACTCGTAGCAGACCGGCATAACTTTTGAAGTAATATATAAAGAGCATAAATGTGCATGGAAATATAGTACCAGTCATTCAACATTTGTGGAACACCTCTGATAAGAAAAACACCTCCCTACCAAAATAGGAACAGTTATGAAAATAGTCAGCTACTGTAATAAGAAACATCTCCTAACCCTAAAAGAGAACTTCTATGTCCAAAAGTCAATAATAGAAGAGAAACACTTAATCAGTGATTGAACGAACATCAGCTACCACACTAGTAAAACATATAGTAGATAAAGAGCAACCCCCCTAGGCACCACAAAATAGCGTTACAGAAACTGGGCAATATCCCCACCCTAGATCACACACAATGCACCATAGTAAAGCAATAAGTTACAAACACACACACACACACACACACACACACACACACACAGAGAGAGAGAGAGAGAGAGAGAGAGAGAGAGAGAGAGATAGCAGAAGCTCAAGCTATCGCCAAAAATAAACAAAAGACAAATGCATACCACATATTAAAAAAAAAAAAGGCCATGAAGTGGTGTGATGGAAATGGTTCTTCACAACATAAAAACGTGAATATATTTAGTGTTGATGAGTCCTGATACCAAAAAACCACATGCAGTGATAATAATTAATATTGTTTATGGCAGTGTGGTGATGCATGAGAACTGTTCATGGTCTTAGCATACCAAAACTGTAAGGAAAATTATTTTGTTACAGTGACCACCAAAGATGTTTTATGATAAAGCAAGATATGTTTAGTCCTTATGATACTTTGTTATGGCCACGAAAGATGGTATTTTTTTAAAAATCTGTGTAAGTTATATAACTGCGACTGCAGAGATAAGATGCTGAAAAACAAAGAAGACAACTTGTACCAAACAGTCAAATGAAACAAATGAAATAATCTGAAATATATTATAATATGAAAGTATTAATATGAATCATAATCAAAAATTCTGTTATTAAATGTTAATCCAATTTATAATCGTTGTAAGGATCAATGTGAAGGTGCTTTTTTGTGGGGTAGACAGGAATGATGAATAAAAAGTTAAACACCACTGTATTTCTCACAAGGCAGATAATATGCTTTTAACAAGTTGTTAAAAATGTGTCTATCTGTATATTTATGCAACATTTAACTGACATTAAAAATGTGAAGAGAGTAATATTGATAACAACGAAGGACCTTAATGTTTATGTGTCTGTCTTGAAAACACTGATGAGCTTCTTACACAAGAAAAATTCAGTTCAGAAAATTCTTCAAGCTTTTTTAAACATCTCTGCTGAATATTGTAGTGTTATCCCAAGATATAATTCTTGTAAACCATTTCCATATTCTGAAAATGTTATTCCTGTATATATATGATATTTCTCAGAAAATATTCTAAAACTTTTTATTGAACAGAAATATGCATAATAATGTGCATACTGCAAATCATAAAATAGGGCACTTTGTAAAGTCTAAGATGTGGGTTTTCCAGTCCAAGTAATGATCTCTTTCCTGTCTCAAAAACTGAATGCTTTCTACTTGTTGAATTTTATTATTTGGACAGATTATAGTCATAGCTATTTGAGTTCCGTAAAATGTTATGAGCAATATGTATTGACTCCTGTCAAAATTCAATGATACACTTTTCACCTTGAATTGTCTACTAATATTTTAGAATATTTCATGTACATCTGCAACTACATTTATACTCTTCAAACCAATATGTAGTGTGTGGCATAGGGTACATTCCAACGTACCAGTTGTTGAGACTTTCTCCATTTCCCTTCACATTTGGACTGTGGGAAGAATGATGTCTTCAGTGCCTCTATGCATGCTGTAATTAGTCTGATCTTGTCTTTACAGTCCTGATGCTCAGGGTGTTGTAACATATTCCTAGATTCATTACTTAAAGTTTATTTATTTGTTTATTTATTTATTAATTGCTTATGTAGTCTGACTATGTTAGGGACTTAATACCCTTTATTATTATTATTATTATTATTATTATTATTATTATTATAGTACAAAGCCTTTAGAATGGTGTAGATTACCTTAGCACATTTGGTATTATCCAAAGTGGAATGGATAAAGGAAGAAATGATACCGACAGTGGCAGTTAGGAAAGATCAGCAAGTAAACAGAGAACTCTGCCAACATGGGGTAGGGACAAGTCCTGGGGAAGGGGACTGATGAGAATGAGCTTCACAGACTGTAGAAGAGATGGCTATTCTGATAGGTGAAGTTTGGAAGGAATTTAATTTCTCTGGTGTTTTGAGGAAAACTGTTCCAAAGTTGGGTTCATGATATCGGAAATGATTTAGAAAACAAGCCAGAGCTATGTGATGGTACAGAGAGAATTTTACTTGGTTATGAATGAGTATCTTTGCTGTGCAGTTAGATAGCAGAGTAAGAGTTGAAGACAAATAAGAGGGAGCGTAGTGATTGAAAAGATGATAGAGCAAACATAGAATATGATAGTCTCTGTGGTTATTAGAACATAGCTATGATAACTGTTTGTAGGCTGGTGTGATATGGTTGAAAAATCATAAGTCACAAGCATTCAATGCAAATTACAGCCCACCTGAGCTTTCGCACAGAAACCGTAGGAGAATGGCATCATCGTAGTCAAATGTTGGGAGTAGTATCTCTGTGAGCTTCTTCTTAAGGGGAGTTGTAATGCCCTATTCCGGCAATGTTCAATTTAGTGATGTGGCCTCCCTGTATTTCAAGAACCACTGTAGCCATTGACATTAAACTGTATGTTCTGAGTCTACTGAACTGCAGTAATTGCATTTCAGCCACTGCTTTCGGAAATACAATTTTGTAATTACGTGGTTAAAAGTTTGTGTACTTTTTTTTATACATTATCCTAAATAATTTTAATTATACATAACATTATGTCCTCCTTTTAGTTCAGTAGACTCAGGATATATATGTTACTACTCCCTGAAAATTTGAATACTCTACTTGCAGTGGTTTCTGAACTTTAGGGAAAAATGCAACAGAAAATGTAAATTTTCATGAACAGCTTCTAAAGTTTCAAAAGACTGTAACTAACTTAATATATGCTTAATTTTTTTAATTTTAGTCACTCAGAAGCACCCTGCACTGTACTGTATATCATCCTCTTGATCTTTTTCCAAGTTTTTTCTTCTTTCTGGACTCCTTAGTGGCCATCTGTGTTGCATACTCTGCTTTACCAATGCAAACCTTGTCCACTTGTTCACATTCTCCGATGCAGTTTGCTCCAGGATTGATTCCCATATGCTGTAACACTCTGACCTTACCAATGTTGTCATCATTAAAGCAATTACAGCAATACTGACCCCCCTCTTTTTGTGTCTTCATTCCAACAAAAACATTTTTTGGTAAGCGACTCCTTATAAGATTATTGAACAACTCATTGGAATTTTGAGTCTCGAAATGGAGACACTTCTTCAGTAATTAAGGATTTGCCAGGTCTCTGTAAATAGGTTTTATGATATCCATGACTGCAGCTGGGATGGAATGTGCATGTCTCTATGAACTGTTTGAGTACTGGGCATTGTGGTAATTGCACCATGAATCAGGTCCAGGAGAGCAAAGGTGGTGTACTGGTTTTTCATTAGTTGACAGTCTGTGGAAGAAGGTAGCCCATACTGCCTGCTTCATTTTCAACAAATCCTCAGTATTATTTCTAATGTTCATCCCGTAATACTGCTGTAGTTCATCTATATTTTGTCTGTCAGTCTGCCTCTTATGGTTTTGGGATCAGAAAATTTCTTGTCTCTCAGACTTTGTTTCAGCTTCCTCAACCTGGTGCCCATCCTCTTCTGGACATGACCTTTATAACACAGCAATTCACTGCCTTCTATATAAAAAAAATTACTGATTTTATTAGATCTTGAAGTAATGCACGTAAAAATATTAACATTTTCAACTGTTGTAGATTATATTTAAAAAAATAAAATATAATATTTGAATGATTAATGGAAAATCTCATATAAAGATGTGAAACAAATACTAACAAAGAGATAGAGGGGCTGGCCAGTATTTACCT
Source organism: Schistocerca cancellata (assembly GCF_023864275.1). NCBI lineage: Eukaryota > Metazoa > Arthropoda > Insecta > Orthoptera > Acrididae > Schistocerca > Schistocerca cancellata. The sequence continues at coordinate 12,610,336 of NC_064628.1, read as the reverse complement.
CAGCTCAGTACAGCCGATAGATACACATAAAGCAGAACCGAAAATTTACATTCCTAGCTTTCGGAACAAATGTTCCTTCATCAGGGAGGAGAGAGGGGAAAGAAAGGGAAGAAGGGAAAGGAGATTCAGTTACTCACAACCCAGGCTATGAAGCAACAGGGAAAGGAAAATAGGGAGGCAAGGATGGAGGCATGGTTGTCAGAGGGAAGCCAAAGATATTCTACTGTAAGTACTGTGCCAGCTTCAAACCAAAGAGGATGCATACAGAAGTAAAGAGGTATATAGTATAAAGATAAACACAACTATGTAGGATGAAAAGATGCGTGAATGGCTAAAGAGGAAAGGGAAAGAGGAGAAGACTGAAGAGTAAATGGGAGTGAGGTTGTTCAACGTAGGTTCAGTCCAGGGGGATGGCGGGATGAAAGGATGTGTTGGAGTGCAAGTTCCCATCTCCGCAGTTCAGAGGGACTGGTGTTGGGTGGGAGAAGCCAAATGGCACATACAGTGTAGCAGGTTCCTAGGTCCCTAGAATTATGCTGGAGGGCATGCTCCGCTAGTGGGTATTGGACATCTCCTAGGCGGACAGTTCGTCTGTGTCCGTTCATGCGCTCAGCCAGTTTAGTTGTTGTCATGCCGATGTAAAAGGCTGTGCAGTGCAGGCATGTCAGTTGATAAATGACATGTGTAGTTTCACACGTGGCCCTGCCTTGAATTGTGTATATTTTACCAGTAGCGGGGCTGGAGTAGGTGGTTGTGGGGGGATGCATGGGGCAGGTTTTGCAGCGGGGTCGGTTACAGGGGTAGGAACCGCTGGGTAGAGAAGGTAGTCTGGGAATATTGTAGGGTTTAACAAGGATGTTACGGAGGTTAGGGGGGCGACGAAAGGCAACTCTGGGTGGTGTGGGGAGAATTTTGTCAAGGGATGATCTCATTTCAGGGGTTGACTTGAGAAAGTCATATCCCTGGCGGAGTAATTTGTTGATGTTTTCGAGGCCAGGATAATATTGGGTGACAAGGGGGATGCTTGTGTGTGGTCTGGGGGTAGGAACATTGTTGTTGGACGGGGAGGAATGTGTTGCTCGGGAGATCTGTTTGTGGACAAGGTCTGCAGGATAGTTGCGGGAGAGGAAAGCACTGGTCAGGTTATTGGTGTAATTGTTGAGGGATTCATCACTGGAGCAGATGCGTTTGCCACGAATACCTAGGCTGTAGGGAAGGGAGCATTTGATGTGGAATGGATGGCAGCTATCGAAGTGAAGGTACTGTTGTTTGTTTGTGGGTTTGATATGGACAGAGGTGTGGATGTGAGCTTCAACAAGATGAAGGTCAACATCCAGGAAGGTGGCTTGGGTTTTGGAGAAGGACCAGGTGAAATTCAGATTCGAAAAGGAGTTGAGGTTATGGAGGAAATTAAGGAGTGTTTCTTCACCATGAGTCCAGACCACAAAGATGTCATCTATAAACCTATACCAGGCCAGGGGAAACAGCTGTTGGGTCTTCAGGAAAGCCTCCTCCATGCGGCCCATGAAGAGGTTGGCATAGGACGGAGCCATCCTGGTTCCCATGGCCGTTCCCCTGATTTGTTTGTAGGTCTGGCCTTCAAAAGTGAAGTAGTTATGGGTGAGGATGAAGTTGGTAAGTGTGATAAGGAACGAGGTTTTTGGAAGATCTTCGGGTGGGCGTTGGGAGAGGTAGTGCTCAAGGGCAGAGAGACCATGGGTATGTGGGATATTTCCCATGTGAGTCTATAAGTGGTATGTATATCATTTTATTAGGAAAATTGCAAATTTTAGAATGAGATAAAAATCTGAAAATGTAAAAAAAAAATTCTGTTCTAACTCCCCTTAAGCTTGAAAGGAAATACTTCTTTATATTACTGTAGTGTGTGAAATGATGCTGACACTTTCTTACAGATTGCAACTGTGTATTCAGTCCAGTCTAAATGACAGTCCATAATTAAGCCCAAGTTCTTTGCAGAGGAAGAAAAGGTTATTTCCATGCCATTTAGGATTAGTGGTGGAAGCAATTTTATGAATTAAAGCATAATAAGTCTTTTGAAAGCAACTAAGGTTGCTTGTGTTTTAGATGGGTTAAGTTTTAAACTTACGCTCTGCATCCACACTGACAGGACAGGTAAATTGGCATTTACATGTTGGATGGCTATGCACAGGTATGTTGGACTTGCATGCAGGTATAACTGAATGTCATCAGCATATAGGTGATATTTGCAGTGGGAGAGAATAGTTGATACATCATTAATGTATAATGATAAGTGTAATGGGCTCAATACTGGAATACTCTCTTTCAAATTCTAAAGGTGACAGGGGTAAAATACAGGGAGCGAAAGGCTATTTACAATTTGTACAGAAACCAGATGGCAGTTATAAGAGTTGAGGGACATGAAAGGGAAGCAGTGGTTGGGAAGGGAGTAAGACAGTGTTGTAGCTTCTCCCCGATGTTATTCAATCAGTATATTGAGCAAGCAGTAAAGGAAACAAAAGAAAAATTCGGAGTAGGTATTAAAATCCATGGAGAAGAAATAAAAACTTTAAGGTTCGCCGATGACATTGTAATTCTGTCAGAGACAGCAAAGGACTTGGAAGAGCAGTTGAATGGAATGGACAGTGTCTTGAAAGGAGGATATAAGATGAACATCAACAAAAGCAAAACGAGGATAATGGAATGTAGTCGAATTAAGTCGAGTGATGTTGAGGGTATTAGATTAGGAAATGAGACACTTAAAGTAGTAAAGGAGTTTTGCTATTTGGGGAGCAAAATAACTGATGATGGTCGAAGTAGAGAGGATATAAAATGTAGACTGGCAATGGCAAGGAAAGCGTTTCTGAAGAAGAGAAATTTGTTAACATCGAGTATAGATTTAAGTGTCAGGAAGTCATTTCTGAAAGTATTTGTATGGAGTGTAGCCATGTATGGAAGTGAAACATGGAAGATAAATAGTTTGGACAAGAAGAGAATAGAAGCTTTCAAAATGTGGTGCTACAGAAGAATGCTGAAGATTAGATGGGTAGATCACATAACTATTGAGGAAGTATTGAATAGAATTGGGGAGAAGAGAAGTTTGTGGCACAACTTGACCAGAAGAAGGGATCGGTTGGTAGGACATGTTCTGAGGCATCAAGGGATCACCAATTTAGTATTGGAGGGTAGCGTGGAGGGTAAAAATCGTAGAGGGAGACCAAGAGATGAATACACTAAACAGATTCAGAAGGATGTAAGTTGCAGTAGGTACTGGGAGATGAAGAAGCTTGCACAGGATAGAGTAGCATGGAGAGCTGCATCAAACCAGTCTCCGGACTGAAGACCACAACAACAACAATGGGCTCAATACTAAACCTTGTGGGATTTCTGATACTACATCCCTTCGCTGTGACCTTTTTGTTCTGATCATTACACACTGTTGGTGAGATGTAAGATATGAGTAGAACCACTGTACAGCACTTGAAGAAAAATTTTGACATGATTTTCACTAGTAAAATGTCAAAGTCAACAAATCAAAAACTTTGCGGAAACCCAAAAATCACACAGTTGTCACTTGCTGTGTATCCATAACTTGTTTCAGTTCATATTCCACTTCTATAAAAGCAGTCATCATTCTGCAATTTTGCTGGAAACTGGACTTTAGTCATCTAAAATGTTATTTGCTGTTAAATAATTAATGTAACAATGGAAAATCCAGGATGGAATATAGCAATATTATGAAAAGGATAGTTGCTACTCACCATATAGATTTTATCCGCCACTGTGGATCCTCACTCCTTCAATCTGCATCAATACAGAAAAGTTTCCTTATCTCTACCCAGAACCCAATCCTACAAACAGTTCCTGCGTTGTTCCTTGGCTCATGGAATCCCTGCAAATGGCGTTACCATCAACTTACCCATCTCCAGCTGCCACCCTTCCTTCCACAATGACCTCCATCTCTTCAGATTCCGCCAGTCCTTAAGCCTCACCAACATAGGCTGCAAAACCATATCAATCAGGCCCAAACCTTCTCTCCTTTCACAAAATTCTCCTACTGTGTAATTCCAAATTCCTGGATCCCATATCACACATTGAAACTCTTGCTTTCCAGGAACTAGAGCAACATGCACAATGCCACCTAAAAATCTCTCCCACCTTGGACTGCCATACCCACAATCTCTACAACAGCCTCCTAACCTCCTACACATCTCCTCATAGCTGACAAACCCTGTGTTGCAGGCCTACTACATTTACCGCAACCTCTAAAACTTCCTCCCAACACCACACCGAATCCAGACCCAAAACACACTCATGAACCTGTCCTCCAAAAGCTGTAGCCCTGCAGAAGTGTCGGTCCTTTCCAAAGCCTCAACTTTTTCCCCACTTCAAATTCAGTCATACGGGACTCGTTAAATAGCTTCTCTCCTTCTCCTGGTCTGTACAGTGGAAACATTTTTTCGCCACCAACTCACCACCAACCAAAGACCAATGTTAAACCCTGCCTGATGCAGTTCATTCCTCCATCCAACCTTGATCCACCCCCACTGCCCCCCAAATCATTCTGTGTTAACTTTCCAGAATTTTTTAACTTTGAACCATGCCTCACCATTGTTCCCCAAAACCCTCAGCATGCAAACTAACCTTGCATCTGCAGAAAGAACTGCAATTCACCACCTAAAAACTGATTCTGATCTTATGATCTTACCTGCTGACAGAGGCTTCACCAACTGATGTTTTGAACTGCAATGATTATCTGGCAGGAGGTTTCTGCCAGTTGTCACATTCATCCACCTATAAACCCTGCCACAGTGATGCCATTCCAGAAATCCAGCTGGATCTCTAGTCTCTCCACAAATCCTCAGGCCCATCCCAGAATCTCTTGCAGGAATGCATCTTTGTCTCCTCACCTCTACCCCTTCCTGCGTGCCTACCTTCTGAAAGCTTCCTAAAGTCCATAAACCCAACCACCCAGGACACCCCATTGTGGCTGGTTACTGCACCCCCACTGAGAGAATCTTTGCTCTCATAGACCAACACCTTCAACCTACTACCACAACCTACCTACCTGTATAAAAGACACCAACCATTTCCTTCGCTGACAACTCTCCACACTTCCTATTCCTTTACCACATGGTGCTCTGCTTGTCACTATTGATGCCACCTCCCTTTACACTTAACATGCCTAATGCCCATGACCTTACCACTATTAAACACTACCTTTCCCACCACCTGATGGATTCTAAACGTCCTTCCTTGTAGTCATGGCCAACTATATACTCACCCACTATTACTTCTCCTTTGAAGATGTTACTAACAAAAGAATTTGGGGTACGTCCCCATGGCACTATCCTATGCCAGCCTGTTCGTGAACCATCTAGAGTAATCCTTCCTAGACAACCAGAATCCCAAACCCCTCACACGGTTCATATTCATTGATGAAATCTTTGTGATCTGGTTTGAGGATGAGAACACCCTGTCCACATTCATACAGAACCTGAACATCTTCTCCCTCATTCGCTTCTCCTGGTGCCACTCAACAAGCCACTTTCCTCATTGTTGATCTCCACCTCAACGATGGCTACATCAGCATCTGTGTCTATATCAGACCTACCAACCACCAGCAATACCTGAACTTTGACAGCTGCCATCCTTTCTATACCAAGCAGCCCCTTCTGTACAGCCTAGCCACCCGTGGTGTCGCATCTCCAGTGATGAGTGGTCCCTTTCAAAATACACCAAGGGTCTCACTGAGGCCTTTGCAGACCTCAGTTATCCTCCTAACCGTGTACAAAAACAGATATCCCGTTCCTTATCCTTCCAGTATCCAGTCTTGTGACTCAGTACTACCCAGGATTAGAGCAACTGAATCACATTCTCCATCAGGGTTTTGACTACCTCTCGTCATGCCCTAAAATGTGGAGTGTCCTATCCACTACTGTTCCCACTCCTGCAAAGGTATTCTCCTACCTACAGAAACCTACACAATATACTCGTCCATCCCTACTCAACACCTGCTCCCAATCCCTTACCACATGTCCATATTCCTGTAATAGACCTACATGCAAGACCTGTCCCACACATTCTCCCACCACCGTCTTCTCCAGTGCAGTCACAAGCATCACCTATCCCATCAAAGGCAGGGCTACCTATGAAACCAGTCACATGATCTATAAGCTAAGCTGCAACCACTGTGTTGCATTCTGTGTGGGCATGACAATCAACAAGCTGTCTGCAACAATGGCCACCAACAAACTGTGGCTTCAAAACAGCTGGACTACTCTATTGCTGAGTATGCCACCAGACACGATGTTCTTCATTTCAGCGACTGCTTCACAGCCCGTGCCATCTGGATCATTCCCACCAACATGACCTTTTCTGATTTGCACAGGTGTGAACTCTCCATGCAGTATATCCTACATTCCCATTAGCCTCCTGACCTCAGTCTTTGTTAGTCACTGTCCTTACCTATCTAGACATTTCCCTGTTCCCATTCCAGCACTACACAGCCCTCTATTCCATATTCCGCCAACACACTCAGTTTTTGTTTTTTACTCATCTCCTTTTCCACTACCTGCTGCCACCCACAGTGTGACCTCAGCAGTTAGAGACTGTACTCATGTGTGTGAGTTGCATTTATGTGAGTATGTGTGTGTATGTTGTCTATTCCCGACGAAGGCCTTGTTGGCTGAAAGCTCACTTTCTGACATCTCTTATTTGTAACTATCTGCGACTCATCATCTCCACTATATGGTGAGTAGCAACTATCCTTTTCATAATATTGTTAAATAATTAGTGAGCTGTTTATGAACTATGTGTTCTGAAGCCTTGGATAATGCTAGTAGAATCAAAATGAGTCTGCAGTTGGAGGGCTGTTTGGCAGGTCCCTTATGCGTTATGAGTTCCATTTCCCAGGCGGTTGGGAAGATGATGGAAGTCAGAGAATGGTTAAAAATGCCTGCTGTGTTGTGCCCTTCAGCTGCCAAATGGATTCGTGCAATTGACTTGCAGACCATGTTAGGGTTTACTGGCTGCAGAAAAAAATTTCCATTTGTACCAACCACTGACATTTTAAGAGCATTGATGGTTTCTGCCATTTTGCATTGGTCAAGTAAACATATCAGCGTGGGGAAATACTCATTTAGATCATCAATAAGAACTAGAGGTTCAGCTGCAGATTTGGGTTTGCCTATTCGTAGACCTCGTAGATTTTTCCGTAGAACACCGGGTCGGTGAAAGTCGTCGGTTAGCGCCTGGGCGTACCTTAGCCTTGCATTCCCAGCAGATTGACTGCCTCATCTGTGTAGTTGCTTGTATGTGAGATGAATGTCAGATGTCAGGTTCCATTTGTATGTCCTGTGTGTTGCATCTCTGGACACTCATAATGTGCTCAAGATGGGCTGTAAGCCACAGTGCTGTTTTTCTCCTTGCTCTTAACTGTTCTTTGAGGAGCATGTTTGTCGTATAAATTGCAGTGAAATTGGACAATTCATTATTTTTGTTGAAGTTATTTCGTGCTGATGTCTGCCAAGAAATATCACAGGCATCAGCTAAGCCCAGACATATTCAAGAGCTTAAAAACTCTAAAAGTCATCACTTGAGTTTTGTTCTTTGGGCATTGCAGTGAGTAAGTCATGATATTACATACAAGCAGACAAGCCAGGTGCAGAAATCTAACTGGTACAAATTACTCTGAAGATTTGGCGAGAAATATATAGATACATATATGAGTGTCTGCTGTATGATGAGTTGGCCCAAAACGAATCAATGTAGGGTTTTAACAGGAAAATATGCTATTGAATTTTGACACAGAAGGACCGTTGTTTTGAAAATTCATGTTGATGTCTCCAGCTACAATTGCTGTTCGTGCAAACAGTCAAGCCTTGAGAATGCAGATTCAAAGCTAGATAGCTGTCCAACTTTAGGTGGGCTGTATGTTACCCAGATGACACACATCCTATTGAGCAGTTTAATCTCAATCAACATGTATTTGGGCTGTTTGTTCTCAATTTTATACATGAGCATGACCTCGGGGAACAAAATTCTGCATACATAATTATGCTGTCACACTGCCCCCTTGTCTGTCACATTGGTCATGTCACAGAAAAATATGACCATCAAGGCCTACAGAATTGGAGAGGGGATACTCAGCTTCAGTCATGTCTCTGACAAGAGTGTGACATGATAACCGAGGTTGTGAAGTATGCATCTGAACTCAGTCTACTGGGCTGGTAAGGACTGCAAATTTGTGTGAGCGAGCTTTAGAGTAGAGCTATCCTGAGTCATTTTTGCTATTTGATGGCAGGTAGGAGGGACAACTGCCCCGGGGTCAGTCATAGCCCAGTGCCTTGTGGAATGCAGTGGGCAGGGGAGGAGAGAGTGCACAGAGCTGTAAAAGGCAGGTAGGAAGTGGGATGGAGATGCCAGTAGAAGTAGAAGATTCAACGTCAGACTTGTCTGTCACAGAGCATGAAGGCTGAAGTTGTGTGGGTTTTCGAGAGACTGATAATACATGGTGACAAGATGAGTAGTGTATGATAGTATGAGACAGTGGTAATAAGAGTGATTACGCTGCTGCTGCTGATGATAATAATAATAATAGTAATAAAAGTAAAACTAAAGTAGTTGGTTCTAGAAACTTTGTAAATAGGTTTTCGTGGGATAGTTTCTGTTTATCTTCAAGTGTGTCCCAGATCAGTTCTGTTTCTCTGTAACACTTTCATGTGAGTTGAACAAAAGTGTGCCCATTCTTGTGGCTGTTCTTTGTGTCCATTCAATATCGCCCATTAGTCCTATTTGGTACAGTTCCAAGACACTTTTGCAACATTCTGGGATGGGTCACATGAGTGTTTTTTATGTAATCTCCTTTGTAGACTTATTGCTTTCCCCTAGTATTCTACCAATGAACTGCATTCTCCCACCTGCTTTACATATGACTGAGGTTATATGATTGATTGATTTCATATATCTACAAATTGGTACACCCAGGTATTTGTATGAGTTTACCAATTCCAGTTGTGGCTCACTGATATTATAGTCATAGGATACTAAATGTTTTTCACTTTTTGAAGTGCACAATTTTATATTTCTAAACCTTTAAAATAAGTTGCCAATATTTTCACCACTGCGAAATCTTATCGAGCTCTGACTGGGTATTTGTGTTGTTCATTCAGACGGCACTTAATTATAGACAACTGCATCATCTGCCAAAAGTTTGAGGGCGCTATTAACATTGTCTGCAAGGTTATTAATATACAAAATTGAACAGCAAGGTTCCCAGCACACCTCCGTGAAGCACACCCAAACTTACTTCTACTTGTGTCAAGGACTCTCGATGTGACATAACTTACAGCATCCTCCCTACTAAAAATCTTCAGTCCGGTCACAAATTTCACTTGATACCCCAACAATGAACATCTCATAATAAGTGTGAATGTGCTATTGAATCAGATCCCTTTTGGAAATCCAGAAATACAGAATTTAACCAATTGCCTTGATCAATGTCATGTGAGGAAATTGCAAGTTGGGTTTCACATGATATGTAGCAGTACTTCGACTCACTCTATATTCTTGAAGATTCTCATGATGAGGAGAATATTTGTAATGTGGTGCCTCTAATGCAATACTTTTGGAGTTTTTCCAACAGGATTCTGTGGTCCAAGATGTCAAAAGCTTTGCTGAGATCTAATAAAACACCAGCAGCATTTTGTTTCTTATCCAGCGTTTCTAGAGCATTTTGTAAGAAATTATATGTGGCACTAGTCATAGATTTATTTTTCCGAAAACCATGCCGGGCATTCGTGAGAATTTTTTTCTTATCCTGAAATTCTATTGATCTGTTACACATGATTTTTTCAGTGATTTTGGCAAAAACTGATTATAATGAGATTGGTATATAGTTTTCTAAATTTGTTTTGTCACATTTTTATGAATAGGGATCACTTTGACAATTTTAAGACTGTCAAGAAGGATGAGTTGATTATCTCTGCAAGGGGTGTTGCGATGTTTTTAATACATTCCTTTATGACAAAGTCTGGAATACATCTATTCCTGAGGACTCTTTTTTTAAGGTTTTTGTTACCTGAATGATTTCCTTCAGTGTTGTGTCATAGAGATATATTGAGTGGAGGCAAGAACTTACTTTGTTCTGTTGGACTGTCTCTCTTATTATTAATTGTTAGATTTTTTTGTACTGTCTTCGTAGTGCTGCCTGAAGAGATTTGCAGTCTACAGGGGTCAGTAATGATCTTGTTATCTAAGTTCAGGGCGATGTTTTCATTTTTACTATTTCCTGCCTGCTTTATTACTTCTCAGTTTGCTTTTGTTTTCTGACTCTGATACAAACTTATCATTGGCTATTATTTTTGCCTGGCATATGACTTTTCTATACACCTGAATAAACATTGTAATATAACTAGGAGCAGGAATATGTTGTGGTTCTTTTGGTAAGTGAACAATTTTCTTGTTGTGTTGCTCAAGACTTTTATGCCTCTAGTTACCTATGACTTTGCTTTCAGATTTGTGTTCTTTACCACCCATGTTTTGACAGGGAATGCTGTTTCAAAATAATAACTGAAAATGTCAGAGAACTGTTCAAACTCTTTGTTGGTGTCATGCGGTTCAACCTTTTTGTTGGTGTCATGCAATTGAGAAGCTTCTTCCCACCTTTCTCTTGATAATAAGTGACTGGATGTTTTTATGCTCTGTGTGTTGAACTTTCTTGCAGTCACAGTTCTTTTCATTCAAAATCCAAATGATCAGTTTGTATCTTGTCCTTACTTTTTCTTTGTATGTTTCACTTTTCAACTATCCCCCACAGGCAAAAATATAAAGTGGTTAGGTCAGGGGACCTTGGAGGTCAAAAAATGTGATCTTTTTTGCTGATCCATCTGCTGGAGAATGAAAGGTTGAGATGATGTGTCAGCTGATTACTAGAATGTGCCGGGGGTCCCATCATGTTAGAGGAATATATCCACCATTGTAACCAAAGAAATCTCTTCCAGTAATGCTGAAAACTTGTTTCATAGGAAATGTAGATAATGGGACCCTGTACAACGATGTGGTAACACAACAGGCCCAATCAGTTGATTGTCTGTCATATCACATCACACAGTTACAAAGAAATCTTTGTGAAAATGTCTCCACAAAGGCACCTAGGTTTTTGTTGGATTGCCAGTGCAAATTGAAAGTGTTTTTGGTTATTGTATTGAGTGAAAGTGGCTTCATAAATAAACAGTATTAATCCATATAGCAATTAACCAACAACAAACTTCCAACTGTGTACCTTCATCTCCTTCTTGAAGGGTGCTGAATCTGCTGCAAATGATAAGGATGGAGGATGTGCATATGTAATATTCTTGTACATGGATCACAGACCTGTTCAGGAATTTTGCATGAGCTTGTTGAAAGCCTACATTCTAATGATTGAATAATGTCTTCTACTTCATCCAAACTCTGTTAATTTGCATCTTCAGATTATAATGAATGCTAGGCAGTGTATCAGTCTCACACAGTTTAGTGAAAGTATGAGGCAGCACTTCATAATCTGGTACTCTGCGGTTAGGCAATCATCAAAGTTTAATATGTAGTAAGATAATGTATCAGAGTTTTTGGTTGCATTTGATTGTATTGATGCTGATTTTACTGTCTCGTTTTAAGAGAACTGATTTTTTTAAAAGCTTCATTTCAATATGAAAGGTGTAAATGGAGTTTACTAAACTTGTTGTCAAAATCTGTTTCTTTAGAAACTGTAGTTTGCTCACTAAACCTAAATAATCTCGCACTGACAGAAGAGTAAAATAGTTGGCATCTTGGTTTTTAAATGCAATCGACTCCTGTATTTACAGTTAAAGCAATGTCCTCAGTTTCCTGATGTGATATGTCAGTGTCATTTTTATTACATCTCAGAACAGCCTGTAACTATGTTTCAGAATATGTTGTATTTTTATCTACTCATGATGTGTTTCCTGTATGTTTACCATACACAATTGTTAAATTCTTCAGTTGGTTATTCCTTTGTAGTTTCCCACTTTTCTGTCACAAAGTCACTGGTACAAAAGAGAATCCATTTCAATGGCTGTAAGATCTATAATGCCTTCACTTCATAAATTAAGTGTCTGATGGATGATGAACTCTTGTTTAAAAGCAACTTAAGGCAGCTCCTATTGCAAAGGTCGTTCTACACTTTACAAGAGTTCCTGAACCATAATGCACTGTGTCAATGTACCTGTAACATTCAGACACATTCCCAGATGCTTATTTGTGTATGTTTGTTTATTATTGTAAGCATATTTAAATAATTTATATTTTTGTAACAGAACCTAAGCTGACCAAGCGAGGTAGCACAATGCTTAGCTCATTGACATCCAGCCATCCAGATTTAGGTTTTTCTGATTTCCTTAAGATGCTCAAGGCTGATGGTGAGATTGTCCCTTTGCAAGAGCATGGCTGATTTTCTTCACCATACTTGAAACAACGCAAGCTTGTTCTCTGTCTCTAATGACCTTGATGTTGATGGAACATTAAACCCTATTTGTCCTTTTTTCCAAACCTGAATTGTAGATACCTTAATATGAAATTGTTCAGTACTGTTTACATGATATCATGATACATTCACAACGTGGATCACAGGAACATGAATAAATGAACAAAAAATAAAGTATGTACTTGTTGCTAATCATCAGATTGTTGAGTGTAATAAACCAGTGACAATGATGCTGATGATGATCAACATCAAGTTCAATTCATGCAAAGTTGTCATGAGCAAGAAAAAAATACCAGATAGCTTGCAAACCAGTCACAACAGCATTATGTAAAACTAAAGTTGGCATAAACCACCCACTAACAGTCTGATTGTGATCAACAAAATGTCAGCAAACACTGTATGGTTCTAATCATAGAATGTGGGGTGGTTCTTTGCTGTTGGCATCACGGTACAAAATGATTACAGCCTGGCAGAGCGGGCAACCTTAAAGCATTGATTGTGCCATGGCTATACTCAATGTATCCACTTATGGTGACACCTGCCAGCACTCTTGTGTATTGCTGTGTAGCTGACCTACATCTATGCTCAGCATCTTAATGTTACTGTTCTGTGACAGTTTAACTAAACCCATCATGATATCACTGTTTGGCACAGTTTTTGAAACTTTGTTCTCTTTCTTATGTTAGCCATAGTGATATTCAGTAGCTGAGTATCATGATATGAATGAGTGTGAACATTGGATATATACTGAGATTTTGCATTGTGAATTGGTCTGTAAAAATTTCACTATTAGCTGTGCTGCTTGTTCCCATTACATTGGCTGAAATAGTATGAGGGAGCTACATCACAAAAAATGAGGAGGGGCTGGAATACTTACATTAATGAAAAATTTCATATAAATCTCCTTTTTAATGTATTTCATTCAGTTTAGAAGTCAGAAGTTACTAAACCACCAAATTAATTGGATAGTAAAAAAATCTATTCACCAAACAGCGGCAGAACACGTGCGCAAAAGAAAGGTATATTTAGGCAAGCTTTTGGAGCCAGTAGCTCCTTCTTCAGGCAGAAGGGTTGAAGGGGAAGGAAGAGGGGTGAAGGAAAAGTACTGAGAAGGTCTAGGAAAAGGGTTAGATTTCGGGAAAGTCACCCAGAACCACCGGTCAGAGGACAGTTATAGGACGGGATGAGAAGGAAAGACTGACTGTTATCGTAAGAGATTTGAAAATCTGAGAGCTAAGGTGCAAGACAGGGTTATATGCAAGACAGAGATTACTGCTTAAACATTATGCATGAGTTAATAAGAGTGAAAAGCTTAGTGCATTGTACATAACAGAAGTGGGAAGGGGGTGGTGAAAAATAGACAATGAAAGATGTATAAAACTTTCATTTCAGGAGTCAGCGTCCGGGGTACCCATCATGCACAGATTTTCCGATACCCAAGCAAAGCAATAATGTGACCCACACATTCTTGTCAAATGCCGATTGTGCTTTCAATTTCCCTCTAAGTGATACGACAATCGTCCTAAATCCAGGCCAGATGGGTGGCAAGAACCAAGGACATATTGTAGTGCAAGTTCCCACCTTCATAACTCTTCAATAGTTGGCAGCATTGGTATGTGACAGGTACTGGCTTCTTCCATAACCTCTTATATACAGCTCCAGTTGGCAGGAAGTCTTAGCATTAAACGGTTGTGTTGTTAAGTGTGAAGTATGGAATCCTGCACAGACAGTCAGTCAGTGCGATTTGAGCAACATGCAGTCATTGAATTCTTGACAGCAGAAGGTGTCACTGCAAAGGAGATTCATCAGAGAATGAAAGCAGTTTATGGTGATTGTGTTGATGTGAGTACTGTGCGTCATTGGGCATGTAAGTTTAAAGATATTGAGGCGGGAACATCTGACCTGCGTGGCAAAAAAAGAGTTGGACATCCTGTGACAGCAGCCATCAAGTTTCACAAGCAAAATGTTGACAGATTGATTTAGGACAATTGTCGTATCACTTAGAGGGAAATTGCAAGCACAATCGGCATTTGACAAGAATGTGTGGGTCACATTATTGCTTTGCTTGGGTATTGGAAAATCTGTGCAGGATGGGTACCCTGGACGCTGACTCCTGAAATGAAAGTGCACAGACCTGAAATTTGCCAGGAACTCCTCTCGCAGTACGAGAATGAAGGTGACGCCTTTCTCCCTTCAATTGTGACAGGAGACAGAACGTGGGTACACCATTACCACCCAGAGACGAAACATCACTCAATGGAATATTGACACAAAGACTCGCCCAGAAAAAGAAACTCAAACACAGCCCTCAACTGGAAAAATCCTGGCCACAGTGTTGTGGGACGCAGATGGTATTATCCGTGTTGATTTCCTTGATCGTGGAACAACAACAAATTCAGATCACAATGCTGTGAACTCTGAAACAATGGCTAACAAGGGTGCAGAAGGAAAAGGGAAATGTTTTCCTGCAGAATGACAATGCCAGACCACACACTTCACGTGCCACCACAGCAGAACTTCAGAGACTGAATCTCACCACTGTACAGCATCCTCCATACAGTTCAGATTTAGCACCGTCTGACTTCCATCTGTTCACCATAATGAAAGACAATCTGCAGGGACATCATCATGCTTCTGATGAAAATGTTGAGAGAACCGTGAGGCTGTGGTTGTGGAAACAGAGTGTCGTCTTGTTCCGTGATGGCTTCAGAAAACTTGTTCATCATTGGCAGAAATGTATCCAGTTGGCTGGTGATTATGTGGAAAAGTGAATATTGGTACATAAAGATCACATTCTAAGGATTATTTCTGCATTTGATTTATTAAAGTATTCTCATTGACACCCAATTAATGAAGGTGGAGGCATTACTTTTCATTCAATCCTCATACATACATACGTTGCAGGTGACCATATGATGTGTGGTGAAGGGTAATGTGTACCACTGCTAGTCATTCCATGTCCTGTTGCACTCGCAAATAGAGCATGAGAAAAACGACTGTCTGTATGCCTCTATACAAGCCCCCAATTTCTCTTATCTTCACAATACTTATGCAAAAGCTGGTTATCTAAGCTTTATCAACAGTGTTTTGCAAAAAAGAACATTGTCTTTCCTTCAGAGATTCTCATTTGAGTTCTGTAGTGCTTGGTTGTTGATCGAACTTAATGGTAACAAATTTAGCAACATGCTTCTGAATTGCCTCAGTGTCTTCTGTTAGGATGTCCTGGTGGGGATCCAAACACTCAAGCAGTAATCAAGTATGGGTTGCACAAGTGTTTTTATATGTTGTCTCCGTTATAGATGAGCTACACCTACCTAGAAATCTCCCATTTTATATTGCTTTCTGATATTACAACTAGATATTTAATCAACATGACTGTATCAAGCAGTAAAACACTAATACTATATTCCAAGATTACAGGTATGTTTTTCGTACTCATCTTCATTAACTTATATTTTTCCACATTTAGTGCAAGCTGTCATTAATCACACCAAAAGTAAGTTCTGATCAACTTACCCTGTGTCCTCTGGTCACTTTCCCCTACAAGCCAATGCCGTTAGGAAATAGTTGCATTATGTTGCTCACTATGCCCATCAGATCATGTATGTATGCAGAGAACAAGAGCAGTCCTGTCACACTTCTGTAAGGCACTCCTAATGGTACACTTGTCTTTGATGAACAGGTGAATGTATTCAGTTCTGTTACATAAGAAATCATCAAGCCACTAACATGTACAAGAAACTATTCTGTATGCTCACACCTTTGTTAACAGTCTGAGTTAGGGCACTATGTCAATTGCTTTCCTGAAAACTGGGACAATGGAATCTGCCTTTTGCCCTTCATCTATGGTTTGCAGGATGTTGTGCAAGAGAAGATCAAGCTGAGTGTCGCACGAGTGATGATTTCTAAATCCCTGCTGATCTGTGAACAGATGCTTTCCTCCTCAAGGAAATTTATGATATTCATAATTAAAATATGTTCAAGGATTCTGCAGCTCACCAACATTAATGATACTGGCCTGTAATTTTGTGGGTCCTTTCTTTCACCACTCTTAAATAGAGCAGTGACATGTACTTTTTCCAGTTACTCGGGAATTTGCACGGCACAAGATATTTGTGACAAATGGAAGATAAATAAGGGTCCAATGCCAAAGATCACATACTGTAAAACCAAATCAGGATACCATCCAGACCTGGCAACTTATTTGTTTTCAACTCTGTCAGTTGTTTCTCAATTGCAGGGATGTCTGTTTCTATGTCATCAATATGGGAGTCTGCTTGAGGTCAGATCATGGTATGTCTGTATGATCTTCCTTTGTGAATGATTTTGTAAGTGCAAAATTTAAAACTTCAGCTTTCCTTTTGCCGTCTTCTATTGTCACATCAAACTGGCTGATGAGTGACTGAATAGAAGCCTTAGGCCTGTATAGCAGTTTTATTTAGGACGAAAATTTTCTCATGTTCTCATCAAGATCCTTTGCTAATGTTCAACGTTGGAAGTTGCATTGATTTTTTTTATATAAACATTAATTTCTACTAACTTCTGTCTGTCGAGATTTCTGCATTCTTTTTTAAACCGAGAGCATTGTAACAGTCTCTGTCTCCTCAGAATTTTCCGAATTTTGTTAGTAAACCACGTCTTTTTCATCTTAATCCAATTACTTGGCACATACTTTTCAAGTGCGTGATTTGTAATCAGCTTAAACTTTGCCCACAATTCCTGTACATTCACCTTATTGAAATAAAATATATCCATTCATTGTCTGTGTAGCATGCTAATAGCTGCCTATGTGCTCCCTCCACCATAATAACTCTTCTAGCCTTCTTGATGGATTTATTAACTTTAGTAACCATTGCCACTATGATGACATCATGATCACTAATCCTCATCTTAATACTGACACTGTCAATAAGGTCATACTTCAAGATGTTCTAAGAACAAAACTGGTTGTAGGACAATAAATGTACAATAATACAAATGAGATGGTTTTCATTAATCATTAATATCAGTGTCATCTGTGATGCTTGACATGGTTACAGCTTTTCAGTTCTCAAAACGTACAGCTTGGTCAAGATCCTTGAAAGCAGCCATTTGGCAAAACCTAGCACATATAATGGTGATCTTCAGTACAGTGCCACTACCTGAATCCAAATTTTTCATTTTTTTGGTAAAGAGAAGCACATGAAACAGTCTTTGAATTGGCTGCTCACAATAAATTTACAAATTATTTTAAAATTGTAAATTCCTTATTGAAGTATCTCAAATTATGAATTTTGTGTGCTCAATGTCTGTATTGGAGTATATATGTTTTGAAACTCTCCAGCCATCTTTGACTGTTTCTTTTGTTTAATTAAACAAATTTTGTAATGTAGCCCTGCAGGTTAAGATTTTTATACAAGGTATAATTATTTTTTGAAAACATTGTGTGTTGCAGATAAGGTACAATTTAAACTTGGCTACCATTGCAAATTGCATAATTCAGTTTCATTTTTACTCGTCTCAAAAATATTATTTTCTACTGTGTGTATTTTATGGTAGTGCCACAAGTGTTAAATTGGCTAGCCAATAACTTGTATTGGTTTCTGATGTGTGGGACTGGAAAATAATTCTTAAAATTTCAGGTACTGTTTCTCGCAGGATGAGCAGTTCACCAAGTGTGGAGGAACCACAGAAGCGTACTGTAAGTAAACAGCAGCAGCAAGCTCATCGGCCTGGTGGTATGACACGAAGTACTGTGTCAGCTGGGAAGCTTGCTCCCACAGATGCAAAGCGGCGAACATCTTCAGAATCTCCGTCATCATCATCAGTTGATCGAAGAAGTGCTCAGAAATCGGTTCCATTGGATGAAGACAGTGACACTCCGCGTTTTCTGCTGCTGATAAAGGTGAAATTGAGATTTCAGTTCTAATCAAAACCTGTGATTTAAAATGGGGAAACAATGTTTGACAATTGCTAGTTATGGTGCTGTAGGTTAATAATCTGTATATACAGAAAACATTTTTCTTATATAATACATATATCCAACATAATGTACAGCCATAAATGGTAAACCATGTATTTCTTGGGTGATTTAATGTTTTTGTTTTTGTTTTGCACTCAAAATTTTGATTCACTAATGGATCACACCATACTTATACTATTTATAGTGCTGTTTTAATTGACCTTCCATCTTCCAACAATGCAGTTTTAGACATTCTTGGCAGTTAAAATACAATGCTGATTGATGTTATTTTGTGTGTGCCCTTGTCTTAACTTTTACTACTGCTTGATTACTAGTAAAATGACATTCTAAAGCTTTCCTATGCTAATCAGAACGGGGTATTAGCTATAAATTTTCCATCCTTCATGAAACAAAGTGAACATCTGTACTGACATGTTCCACATCCACGAGGATCTCCTCAGCATGGATCTATGGAACGAAAAACTAATCTAATATAATCTAATCTAATCATTACCTTTATTATAATGTCTTGACGGTACCTCATTGAAGACCTTGCAATGTTTCACCATATTCAGGATTTGAATGAAGTATGCATTATTGCTTATATGATTTAAATGCTGTTGGCTAGTTGCTTAGCTGATTAGCTTATTCACCCACAGATCATTAACACAATAACATTTGACATGTCATCTTAGTTGAAAGAGAGAAACAGTTAAAATATTAATTCATTACAATGACATTGTTACTAATTGGTTTAGCTGGCAGAGGATTTACATGTTGATGTTAAAACCTCTTGGATATTGGTAATGCCTCATTCTTGATGAATCTTCTGTTCCCATGTCTCAGCTCAGGTGGTTTTCCAGAAACAGTCTGCACACAGTTGTTCACTGTCAAACTTGTGCTTATTTAACGGCAGTAATTCTGTCATTTATCAACACCGATGTTGATGATTGGCAATAGTATGACATTATAGGAGTGGTGGAATCTACAAGTGCCCGGAGGCACCTTGTTCCTGTTTATACACACATCAAAAAAGTTTTGCATCACCCTGGTTCCCAGAACTCCTGAAGATAGATGTTGACCGTGGATATTGTATCACAGACACAGTCCCTTTGACTGTTCAGAGAAGTCACTAAACCTGCCGAAATATGTAAACAACCGTGCATGATCAACGCCTATTACATGGAGGGGATCCGACAGCCGATCAGTTCCAGTTATTCTGCTAGGAAAGAGGTACATGGCTTGTGTTGTCTGTAGTTCAACCATGCCTAGACAGTCAATACTGTGGTTTGATCGTGTCCACATTGTTACTTCGTGCCAGAAAGGGCTCTCAACAAGAGAAGTGTCCAGACATCTTGGAGTGAACCAAAGCAATGTTGTTCAGACATGGAGGAAATACAGAGAGACAGGAACTCTTGATGACATGCCTCACACAGGCCGCCCAAGGGCTACAAGTGCAATGGATGACTGCTACCTACGGACTGTGACTCGGAGGAACCCTGACATCAACGCCACCATGTTGAATAATGCATTTCATGCAGCCACAGGACGTTGTGTTACGAGTCAAACTGTGTGCAATAGGCTGCATGATGCACAACTTCACTCCCAACATCCATGGCGAGGTCCACCTTTGCAACCACGACACCATGCAGTGCAGTAGAGATGGGCCCAACAACATGCTGAATGGACCACTCAGGTTTGGCATCACGTTCTCTTCCCTGATGAGTGTCGCATATGCCTTCAACCAGACAATCGTTGGAGACGTGTTTGGAGGCAACTCGGGTCAGGCTGAACACCTTAGACACACCATACAGCGAGTGCAGCAAGGTGGAGGTTCCATGCTGTTTTGGAGTGGCATTATGTGGGGCTGACGTATGCCACTGGTGGTCATGGAAGACACCGTAATGGCTGTACGATACGTGAATGCCATCATCTGACTGATCGTGCAAACTTATCGAGATCGTATTGGCCAGGCATTCGTATTCATGGACAGCAATTCGTGCCCCCATTGTGCACATCTTGTGAATAACTTCGCTCGATTAGAGGGTCCAGCATGTTCTCCAGACATGAACCCTATCGGACATACCTGGGGTAGATTGAAAAGGGCTTGTTTTTGGATGATGTGACCCACCAACTTCTCTGAGGGATCTACACTGAATCGCCATTGAGGAGTGGGACAGTCTGGACCTACAGTGCCTTGATGAACTTGTGGATAGTATGCCATAACAAATACAGGCATGCATCAATGCAAGAGGACGTGCTACTGGGTATTAAGAGATACCGGTGTGTACAGCAATCTGGACCACCGCCTCTGAAGGTCTCGCTGTGTGGTGGTACAACATGCAATGTGTGGTTTTCAAGAGCAATAAAAAGGGTGGAAATGATGTTAATGTTGATCTCTATTCCAATTTTCTGTACAGGTTTCAGAACTCTTGGACCTGAGGTGATGCAAATTTTTTTTTTGATGTGTGTATTTGCTTCCAGTGAGAGCATCTTCATAGCACTGAGTGTGGATACTCATGCTGTCAGTAGTTGAAAGATAATCTCTTGATTGAATATGAATGGGTATTCAGTTATTTTGAATGCCTCCGTGACTTTTCATTTGCGTTGGTGCGCAGTGCATTTGCTAAAACTCTAACATTAGCAGTTGGTACACTGACCGCATTTCTCACTATTTTCCACTACAGCTGACTTGCTGGGTTATTTGGTATGCACATGTCATTCATGGTGTTTAAAAGTTCCTTTAACTGCATGATCTCTCTTCCCTTGTGCACTTCGTTACAATTCATACTGTTTCACTGGTCATTGCTTACATCGCACGTGCACGTGCACACACACACACACACACACACACACACACACACACACACACACACACACAGCTTCTGATTCTGCAGCATGACTGAGTGATGGCCAGTAATGTGGGAATGGTGAGGATGAGAGGGTTGGAAAAGAGGGGTGTATAAGCAAAAACTTGGCAGAAAAGCAAGGTGGTGAAAGAAAGGAGTAAGGAGGGAACAGTGGAAAAGGAAGAGGTGAAACTTCCTGACAGATTAAAATTGTGTGCCTGACCAGCTATTGAATGTGGAACCCCTGCCTTTTGCGAGCAAATATTCAAACAACTGAGATTTCAATGCACAGCTCATCCAGGAAGTAAGCAGGAGAGCTTCTGTAACATTTTTCAAGGTAAGAGAGAAGTACTGGCAGAAGTAAAGCTGGGAGGGCACTTTGTGAGTTGTGCCTGGATATTTCAGTTGGTAGAGCTAATGCCCACAAATGGCCAGTGTTCAAGTCCTAGTTGAGTGCACAACTTTAATCTGCATGGCAGTTTAAAATCAGTACAAACACCACTGTAGAGTGAAGATTCATAATGGAAAGGAAGAGATGGCTTAAAGAACTGTTACTAAATAAGGAAAGATAGCCAAGGAAGAGGTAAAGTGGACAATATACAGTGTAAATAAAAATGACAAAGAGGAAAAAATTAAATGGGTACTATAAAATCAAAGGAAAGGAAGAGGAGAGAGATGATAGAAGGAAATATGAAGAGAAGAACTAATAGAAGCTGGCAGCAAAGTGGAAAATGAACAATAGAGACAAATGGGATTTCAGGTAAGTGATTTGCGAGATTGTAAATGTGTTACAGTAGATCTCAGATTTTCAGTGCTGAGATGCTGATTTTGGGGACAACTGTTTAGATTGCACTGACCCTGTGTCAATTGTGTAGTCATCCATGTTGTGTGGAATAGCATGGTTTACTGTTGTGTGGTTCATTATGTGGCCGTTATTGTAGTATAGTGCTGGTCAACTGTGTGAATAGAAAGCATAGCTGTGCATGTAATATAACCACTGAATCTTTCTATGTACAAGATGTGTGTGGAAAATCTGCTGAATGGTCTCAGAAAATAAAGGAAACAAGAGCTGCAAACAAAAGAGCTTTTCTGGCCTCCAAAGTTGTTATATCCTGCCTATTCATCAAATATGGGGTGCCTAGGGAACCTGCTTCTAGACAGCAATTCAAGCAAATCATATTAAAGAGTTTTTATTGCAGAAAATAAATGACAGTACTTAACTTTGAGAAATACATATGTGTCGCAAGCAAAGGCCAGTGCAGTATAATCAATATCTTTCAGTATGATGATTCTAATACAAGTGAAGGAATATAGTGGATGCTTCTATCCAGGTCACTGGTCTTGACGCTTTCTTACGTCCTCTTCGTGTAGAGGGTGTTGCTGTGCTGGCACTTGATTTTACACCGGAACAAAGGTAGTCTTCATTAGCTGCTACACACTTCCTGAAATTAGTTATGAAACTGTTGGGAATGGTCAGCAAATGCTTTTTGTGGAATCACTTGAAGTACACTGGTCATGTACTGTTGGTTAATTGCACCATTAAAGGAGATGAGACCTGGTGCTACCGATATGATTCAGACCATCAGTAGCAGGGTGTTCATCATCTTACCTGCTTCCCAAGAAAAGTTGACTGACAAAATCCAAGATTCAAACAATGTTGATCACCTTTCTTGACAGGAAGTGCTTGATCTGTCAGGAATTTCTGCCCATGGAAGGTGGGGAAGATGAACACCTAGCTATTGACTGTTGTTTTGTCTGCAGATCATATTGATAGCATTGATCTCCTGTAGTGATGCAGACATCCAACAACATGTGACCATGGTGCTTTGAGCAATTCCACAAGAAGCATTTGCGAACAATTCCCAACAACCTTACAACTTAGTCAGAAATGTGTTTTAGGTAATGGTGATTACTTCGAATACCAGTAAAGGTATTTTGTTTGCAACTCTTGTTCTTTTATTTTCTGAAACCATTCACCAAGCTTTTCAGATGCATTTTGGGTTTATCTTTCCTGTCTGCATCCGGTGGTACACGTGCTTGCTATGTCCTGACGCACTCCTAGAAGTAGTTCCTTCATTCCTGTTTTATTCTCCTGGTTACTTCCTATCGTCCACACAAACTTTCCCATGCCTCACTCAATGTACATTTCTATGCCAGTCAAGCTAGAACACTATTCATATGTGGTTTTCTGCAGCCTCGGAAGTGGATATGTAGCCTGTTTGGAAATGGTCTCTTTGCTTTGAGAAAGAATGGAGCTCAGCAAGCAGACACTAAATACTTTGTATGCCAATCTGTCACTCAACATTTCTTCTTGACCGTGACTGGTAGTCCATCGTTGAATTATCATCAGAATGAATATTTAGAATGGTAATTCTGTCATTGTTGGAACTGACAGTAATGTGTGCAATATTCATGCGAGATTAACACAGCATTACGCCTGATGACCAAACAGCAATTTGAAGCATTTTATTGATATGAGAGATATGTGGTTAGCTAACTATATGCTCCATAGGTTGTACTCACAATAAAGATTATGATATAGAAACAGTTTACACATTTTGTTGAGTCAATAAATAAAAGTGATAGATGGCACATACATACTTAAAAGTTCACACATTTGTCTGCAGTTAAGCAATTGCCTCTCACATTTTGTTTCTTGTTTTCACTTTGGAATTTCCCTTATCATAATACTTACTGAAACAATATATTGCTACATACTGGCCTTTTATATTTTTAAGTATAAGGTTACTAAGTAGGTAGGTTCCACATCACTTACTTTTGCTACTGTGGGTGTGTATACACATGTTGCTACGCCATTGCACAGATGCTGTGGATGTGTATACGTGTGCTGCTTGGGTTTTCCTACAGTGCTACAGATGTCGATCTGCTTCCTGAGCCACCAACCTCTCACTGCTGCAGATGAGTTACTTGCAAATCTTGGCGAGTAGAAGGTTTTGAGTGTTTATTATACAACACATGTGCCTCACTGTGTGCTACAATTTGCAACAAACTGAATTTTGTTTCTTGAATTGTTCATGAGATATGACTGTTGTTATGACCATATGATTTGTGATGCACGAGGACATGAATGGGAACCTTGCACTTGACTGTCCCTCAAATATAAAACAAATCTTCTCACTAAGCAGTAGCAGAACACACACATAAAAGAAGTTTATAATTAGGCAAGCTTTAGGAACCATTGGCTCTTTCTTCAAGCAGAAGGGCTGAAGGGGAAGGAAGAGGGATGAAGGAAAAGGACTGGTGAGGTCTTGGAAAGTGGTTATATTTTGGGAAAGCCACTCAAAACCACAGGAGGTTTATTGCATGGGATGAGAAGGAAAGACTGATTTTTGGGGATTGCATCAGATGAGACTTGAAAAAAATATATATATAATTATAATAAAATATAAAATAAATATAATTCAAAATATAAATATAATATAAATGTAATATATAAATAATAAAATATAAATATAATATATAATAATAAAATATAAATATAATATAAAATAAATATAATTCAAAATAACTTGAGAACAAAATGAGATATCATTTTGCTCTCAATTTTAAATGAAATTTTGATACCCAATCTACATTTCATTCCCTGCGATGTAGGTGCTGAAATCAACCCTACGCAAAGTTCAAGTAATGAGTTTTTACCTCTGCAAACTCTTTAAATTTTGTGCAATGTTTAACATCATTTGATGTAGCGCAGCAAGCATGACAGAAAATGAAAAGAAAAGAAATTCAGTTCTTTTTTGAGTGAAGATATCAGATTGTAAGATGTGTAAAAATCAAATTTTTTCACCTAATAGTTTTGAAAACCTTAGACAATAGGTATTTCATATTGACTGGAATGCCATCTCAACACAGACTTTTGATGGGTAGTACAGCCATAACAAAAACCACTTGAGTATTGAATGCAGAGAGCATGTCCATTGCATCAAAAGCGTTAAATCATGGTTCTGTGAGAGGAACTGATATATGTCAGATATAAGTGCTGTGTCTTGTTTCCCAAATTAGACAGATGACTTATCTGGCAGCATCACTGTGATTGAGACATGCTCTGATCTGTTTCCAAGATTTAATAGTTATGTTTTTGATAGCTTCCTAGTATCAAAATTGTGTCTGATGATGAAACTGGCTATTTGTGATTTACCGATAAATTTCAGTTCTTGAGAAAAGTCTGTAGTCCAAGTGGACACTTGGTTTTAACATTTAACTTCATATTTTTTGAAACAAAGGCCTGTATGTGATTTCATGCTGGCCTCGTGTTTGTAATTGACTACTTATTACTATTTATTAATTTTTCTATGATAAAGATTTGTCATGGGCAAACAAGTTTAATTTATAATGAAAATAATTTGCGTTACCTGTGAAGAAATTATACTTGCACATAAATTGCCCCAAATAATTGTTGCCATGTGTACTTCACTATTTTCTGAGCCATAATTACATTCATCCTGCCAGACTGTAGTCTGTGTGTCATTATGTTGCATTCACAAGTATCACAATTCTTATCGAACTAAAATGGGCCATTGCCAGGAGAAGAAATATACATTGTTGCTGTTATAGCAGTTTCCAATTTTTCAAACTCAAATAAGATTTTCTTGTATAAACCCCACTCACAATTCACAAATGTTTTGCCTTACTAAGGAGGTAGGCTGAAATATTATGCTGTAAGAAGTAACAAAGTACAGGAACTTACTGATTTCAAAGTACCCAAAATTACTAGTTATTTTTCTGACAGAGATTGCCAAAACTGAGTGCTTTAAGCAGCTTCTCAATATTATTATTTTTTTTTAATTTAAAATCTTGACCATGTGTACACCAAACTTTTTAAAATGTTGCTGCTGTTTACTGTTTCATGTTCATACACTACAATCATTAATGTGGATGTACTGTCTATACAACAAACAACATCATTTTGAAGGATAGAAAAATCCCTTTGTGATCCCTTTATTGAAAACCAAGTATTTGTCATGTTTTTCCCTTAAAAGTATCTATTATTATGCTAACCTAAATACAAGGATATTAGCTCATGTAGAATTTTGTGACTCCCTGTTGTCATATGAAATTATCTCTAAGGAATGCATCTATAACAATGGTGTCTAAGAATTTGGATCACATGCTGTTCCCTGGCTTCATGCCATAGTGCTCAGTCAGACTGCACATTTCCCACACTGCTTTGCCACGCTGTCTGACCAGGAAGAGGGAGAAATGGCAAATGCACTGTATTTAAATGGCAGTGCAGTCATACTGCATGGAACTTAGTTTCATATTTCTCAACTACATAGATCACAAATGAAACAAATGTGCAATATTACGTAATTATTTTGGGCATGCTGAAGGCATAATATAATTTTTATCTGGTACAAACTGTCAACATACAGACACAGAGAAAATTTTACAGATTTTTGCATTCATGTTGCCTTGTAATCATCACTTATTTAGTTTCATAATTGGAAAAAAAAGAGAGAGAGAGAAGCACCTCACACCCATATTATAGTCGAAATATTTTACTATGTTTGCGAATTTGGTATGGAGATGTGGAAACTCTCCCTGAGGAAGATAAATAGATGTCCCAGACAGTTTCGATGTAAAAGAATTTGTCTTTAAAAACAGGAATTACATTGCAGATCAATCAGTTACATCTGCACATTCATAGGAATGCTTTCTACTGAAATGCAAACAGTCTTGAAAACAGGTGTGAGATTGGTAGTGTCTTCAACAACATTTAGGAAACCATCCTTGTAATTCTTTCAAGGTCACAATTATTTCGTCAAACCTCGTCTTTTATTTAATGTATGTGAGCTTCATAAATTCAACAATAGTGGGCTTTAAATCACAAAATTGTTCCAGGCATGCCCCTTCACTTAACCAACTTACTTCATAGTAATATGTGAGGATTGTCCATAAATTAAGGTCTCCAATGCTTTTTCGCATAATAAACATAATTTTATTGCAAAACCAGTAACAGTTTTGGCAAGCTTCGACTTAAGCTATTTTTCAATGTAGTCTCCGTCATGATCAATGCATTTTTGTTTGGACATTCTCCAGGAGCTTTTTCATACCCGCATCATACCACTCTCCCGCCAACTTGTGCAGGAAGGAATGGCAAGCTGCCTTCAGCTCTTCAGCACTTGAGAATTTCACTTTATGGACAACACTCATATAGTCTCCATACCCCTCATCCAGTTCCATCAGAAAATATTGCAACAGACAGTAGAAGGCATGTGACTTAAGAAATTCTGTTCAATTTCTTCATGTGCTCCAAGCCTCCAGATTTAGCACAAAATACCCCTTGATGTACTGAACAATGAATCCCCTCTGTCGATCGTTGTAATTTTTTGCTCTTTCATTGTCAGGTAAGTCTTTTTAATTCTTCCTGCATGGTATTGTAATGTTTCATAGCAAATTTGCAGTACACACCAGTTATGCAACTGCATAATAGATAGTGAAAATTCTCATCCCCCTTTTCTGTCATTCACATTTGTTTTTAACGATAGGTTGCTAGACTGCCTCTTTTCATGCTAGCAGCCATTAGATCTGTGAATATTTGTCATACCATGAATAAATAGTGAAGGGTAAACAGCACTGACAACAAGATTACGCTGAACTGAAGAGACATGTCAGCCAGAAAACCACACTGCAAAATTAAATTAAATATCATGGTGTGCCATGTTCTTCCACGAAGTACTGAGCAAAGCTGAGGTAGGTCGAAACTTGGTCCGTGCCATGCCAGTGTGCTGCTTGTTGTGGGCAGCCCTCCTCTAAAGCAATGAAGTACTGAACTCAGTGGAAGCGAGCAGCTGAATATTTTGTAAAGTTGGTAACTGCACTCTTTGCAGAGGCTACTTGGAATTTTTGCTCTCATTGCACAGTACATTTTTTTCCTTAATAGTCTTTGTTGCTGGTAATAAAAATCGTAATTTAAATAATGAAATACTGCACCAGTTACCAATTTTTTCATGCTTAGCACAACATATTTTGAGAATTTATTCTATTTTCAAGCGCATTTCTTTACATAAATAATTCATAGAGGGTAACATTTTAAAATGAAACAATTCAACATCACTTGACTAATAACTACTTCATTCATTCACTCTACCTTACAGTCTTTAACAAACTTTTACAACGGTACTGTATTGAACTGCCTTTTTTTAGTAACCAACTTCCCTTATGGTCGCAGATACAGTCACTTGTATAAAACCTTGACAATGCAGTCAGTTTTAGGTATGATTACAAACAGTATTTTATGTAATTTACAATGGAGAAAAACATGCACAGAATATTTGTGTACAATAATACGCTCAGCAGAAAGCATATTTTTCATATAAAGCTTTGCAAAGTACAGAATTTTCCAAAGTTAAACTTAATAAAAAAACTATAACCTGTTCTGAAAAAAATCTAATTTTCTTCTGAGTTGTTGTTGTGGTCTTCAGTCCTGAGACTGGTTTGATGCAGCTCTCCATGCTACTCTGTCCTGTGCAAGCTTCTTCATCTCCCAGTATCTACTGCAACCTACATCCTTCTGAATCTGCTTAGTGTATTCATCTCTTGGTCTCCCTCTACGATTTTTACCCTCCACACTGCCCTCCAATGCTAAATTTGTGATCCCTTGATGCCTCAAAACATGTCCTACCAACCGATCCCTTCTTCTAGTCAAGTTGTGCCACAAACTTCTCTTCTCCCCAATCCTATTCAATACCTCCTCATTAGTTACGTGATCTACCCACCTTATCTTCAGCATTCTTCTGTGGCACCACATTTCGAAAGCTTCTATTCTCTTCTTGTCCAAACTAGTTATCGTCCATGTTTCACTTCCATACATGGCTACACTCCATACAAATACTTTCAGAAACGACTTCCTGACACTTAAATCTATACTCAATGTTAACAAATTCCTCTTCTTGAGAAACGCTTTCCTTGCCATTGCCAGTCTACATTTTATATCCTCTCTACTTCGACCATCATCGGTTATTTTACTCCCTAAGTAGCAAAACTCCTTTACTACTTTAAGTGTCTCATTTACTAATCTAATTCCCTCAGCATCACCCGACTTAATTCGACTACATTCCATTATCCTCGTTTTGCTTTTGTTGATGTTCATCTTATATCCTCCCTTCAAGACACTGTCCATTCCGTTCAACTGCTCTTCCAAGTCCTTTGCTGTCTCTCACAGAATTACAATGTCATCAGCGAACCTTAAAGTTTTTATTTCTTCTCCATGGATTTTAATACCTACTCTGAATTTTTCTTTTGTTTCCTTTACTGCTTGCTCAATATACAGATTGAATAACATCGGGGAGAGGCTACAACCCTGTCTCACTCCCTTCCCAACCACTGCTTCCCTTTCATGTCCCTTGACTCTTATAACTGCCATCTGGTTTCTGTACAAATTGTAAATAGCCTTTTGCTCCCTGTAGTTTACCCCTGCCACCTTCAGAATTTGAAAGAGAGCATTCCAGTCAACATTGTCAGTCAGGCTTATCTCACTAGGAGTAAGATAGATACTGCCTACAGGAAAATTAAAGAGACCTTTGGAGAAAAGAGAACCACTTGAATAAATATCAAGAGCTCAGATGAAAACCCAGTTATAAGCAAAGAAGGGAAAGCAGAAAGGTGGAAGGAGTATATAGAGGGTCTATACAAGCGCGATGTACTTGAGGACAATATTATGGAAATGGAAGAGGATGTAGATGAAGATGAAATGGGAGATATGATACTGCGTGAAGAGTTTGACAGACCACTGAAAGACCTGAGTCGAAACAAGGCCCCAGGAGTAGACAACATTCCATTAGAAGTACTGACAGCCTTGGGAGAGCCAGTCCTGTCAAAACTCTACCATCTGGTGAGCAAAATGTATGAGGCAGGCGAAATACCCTCAGACTTCAAGAAGAATATAATAATTCCAATCCCAAAGAAAGCAGGTGTTGACAGATGTGAAAATTACTGAACTATCAGTTTAATAAATCACGGCTGAATAATACTAACACAAATTCTTTACAGACAAATGGAAAAATTGCTAGAAGCCGACCTCGGGGAATATCAGTTTGGATTCCGAAGAAATGTGGGAACATGTGAGGCAATACTGACCCTACGACTTATCTTAGAAGCTAGATTAAGAAAAGGCAAACCTACGTTTATAGCATTTGTAGACTTGGAAGTGTATTGCGCTATATTCAGGAAATTGAAGAAACAACTTCAGCACGTCTGTGACCATAAAAATGCAAACAAACTTCTCCTTCTCCCTGACAGTGCGAAGCTTCACACAGGTCTGCACACACGAGAGGAGCTCGCAAAATTTCATTGTACTGTTCTTCCTCATCCACCCTACAGCCAGATTTTTCACCTATTGACTTCCATCTGTTTGGCCCAGTGAAGGATGCATTCCGTAGGAAGCAGTACTGAATGACAGGAAGGTGATTAATGCACCAAGACATTGGCTCTGATGTTGACCAGTAGAGTGGTACCTTGCGGGCTTACAGGCCCCCTCAGTAATGTGGCATGAAGCTGTCACATCAGAGATTATGTTCAAAAATAGGGTTTTGTGGCCAGAAGAGTGGGGGAGAAATATGGTGTATTGGAATCCCAGATAAAACCAACCTGCTTTCAGAAAAATATAGTAGCATTAGTTATTGAATGACACTCATGTCATAAACAAAATCATAAATTTTAACAATTCGTAATAATGTATGTTGTGTTTAGTGTCAATAGGTCCTCCATATAATATTAAATAATGGTAACAAATGTGAAATTTGGTCCTAAAATAGTACAGTACTTGATACTGTATATCGAGTAATACATTAAAATTTGTTTAGTTCCATAATTCACCATCAAAATTATGTTATTTGTCTGGTGTAGCTATTGAATTGAAATACTTTTTTTCCTTCTAAATGACGACAGTAACATTAGTCAATAAAAAGAAAAACGAGAAATGTATCTGCTTAATACGAGAGCTGGGACTTAAATAGTGGCAACTATTTATTCACAACCGTTACAAAAGAGTTACATGTTTGCACCTGTTACTGTCCTTCAAAGTAGTTACCAGCGTCGTATAGAACCTATTGCCAGCGATGTGGAAGGCGTAGTATACCGTTAGCAGAGCCTCTTCTGTTGATTGTGTGAATGGAGCGGTCTACTGCCTTCGAATCTCTGGAACAGTACTGAAGTGAATGCTACAAAGTGGTTCCTTCATCTTCGGAATCAAATGAAAGTTACAAGGACTTAAGTCCGGGGAATATGGTGGACAGAACAGTACTTCCCAGCCCCATCGACCGAACAGAGCAGCCACAGCTTGTGCTGTATGCGCCCACACATTGTTGTGCAAAATGATGGGTGGGTTGCGCTGAAAGTGTCGTTGCTTCTTACGCGAAGCTGGTCGCAGGTGATGCTAAAAAACGAACAGTAATACTGTGAATTGACAGTCTGCCGCGGAGGAACGTAATGCGTTAGGATAACACCGTCACAGTCGTACACGAGAATCGCCACATCTTTCATCATACTGGAGCTCTGACGCACTTTCGACTTTATTGGTGACCCATAATGATGCCATTCGTTGGATTGCTGTTTCAGTTTTGGCTCGTATGATGTGGCCCGTGTCTCATCCAGTGTTACAATATGGCATAACAAAGCCTTTCCTTCATGCTCTTAGCACTCGAAGTATGTCTGAGCACATCGTAACACATCTGCATTTCCATCAATTCATGCAGAACCCATCACTATGCAGTTTTTCGCACGCCCTGACATTCCTTCAGAATGCGAAGCACAGTTGTATGTCGGTTTCGTGGGCGAGCTCACAAATCATATGGCGTCAATCACTGTTCACTAACGCAGCAACAGCCTGCACTTCTTCTTCAGATATGATAGTATGACCTGCCCGATGCATGTCTGCCACAGTTTGCCAGCCTTCGTTGAAGGCTTTTACCCAACGTGCCACTGTTATGTACGTCAATGCCAATTCCCCGCACGCGTCTTGAAGACATTGATGACACTGTCATGCTGTATGACCTCTGGCACATTCAATCTTGATCCAGTTCCTGTTTAGAAAACATAGGGACACTGTTACGTTAGACCGCTCACTCACAAGTGACCGTGTTTCCCTTCAGAATGTGGCTCAAATTCAAAGATATAGTGGCAACAGCAATTGAGAGATTCATACCTCATAAACTGGTAAGAGATGAAACTGATCCCCCGTGGTACACAAAACAGGTCCAAATGCTGTTGCAGAGGCAACGGAAAAAGCATGTGAAGTTCAGAAGAATGCGAAAACCCGAAGATTGGCTAAAATTTACAGATGTGCGAAATTTGGCACAGACTTCAATGCCAGATGCCTTTAATAGGTTCCACAATGAAACATTGTCTCGAATTTGGTAGAAAATCCGAAGAAATTCTGGTCGTATGTAAAGTACACAAGCGACAAGATGCAGTCAATACCTTCGCTGCGCAGTGCCGATGGTACTGGTACCGACGACTGTGCCGCTAAAGCGGAGTTATTGAATGCAGTTTTCCGAAATTCCTTCACCAGGGAAGACAAATGGAATATTCCAGAATTTGAAACACGAACAGCTGCTAGCATGAGTTTCTTAGAAGTAGATACCTTAGGGGTTGCGAAGCAACTCAAATCGCTTGATATGGGCAAGTCTTCAGGTCCAGATTGTATACCCATTAGGTTCCTTTCAGATTACGCTGATACAATAGCTCCCTACTTAGCAATCATATTCAACCGCTCGCTCACCTATAGATCTGTACCTATAGATTGGAAAATTGCGCAGGTCGCACCAGTGTTTAAGAACGGTAGTAGGAGTAATCCATCGAACTACAGACCTATATCATTGACGTCAGTTTGCAGTAGGGTTTTGGAGCATATTCTGTATTCATACATTATGAATCACCTCAAAGGGAACGATCTATTGATACGTAATCAGCATGGTTTCAGAAAACATCGTTCTTGTGCAACACAGCTAGCTCTTTATTCGCACGAAGTAATGGCCGCTATCGACAGGGGATCTCAAGTTGATTCCGTATTTCTATATTTCTGGAAAGCTTTTGACACCGTTCCTCACAAGCGACTTCTAATCAAGCTGCAGGCCTATGGGGTATCGTCTCAGTTGTGCGACTGGATTAGTGATTTCCTGTCAGGAAGGTCGCAGTTCGTAGTAATAGACGGCAAATCATCGAGTAAAACTGAAGTGATATCAGGTGTTCCCCAGGGAAGCGTCCTGGGACCTCTGCTGTTCCTGATCTATATAAATGACCTGGGTGACAGTCTGAGCAGTTCTCTTAGGTTGTTCGCAGATGATGCTGTAATTTACTGTCTAGTAAGGTCATCCGAAGACCAGTATCAGTTGCAAAGCGATTTAGAAAAGATTGCTGTATGGTGTGGCAGGTGGCAGTTGACGCTAAATAACGGAAAGTGTGAGGTGATCCACTTGAGTTCTAAAAGAAATCCATTGGAATTCGATTACTCAATAAATAGTTCAATTCTCAAGGCTGTCAATTCAACTAAGTACCTGGGTGTTAAAATTATGAACAACTTCAGTTAGATAATATTGTGGGGAAGGCGAGCCAAAGGTTGCGTTTCATTGGCAGGACACTTAGAAGATGCAACAAGTCCACTAAAGAGACAGCTTACACTACAACTCGTTCGTCCTCTGTTAGAATATTGCTGCACGGTGTGGGATCCTTACCAGGTGGGATTGACGGAGGACATCGAAAGGGTGCAAAAAAGGGCAGCTCATTTTGTATTATCACGTAATAGGGGAGAGAGTGTGGCAGATATGATACGCGAATTGGGATGGAAGTCATTACAGCAAAGACGTTTTTCGTCGCGGCGAGATCTATTTATGAAATTTCAGTCACCAACTTTCTGTTCCGAATGCGAAAATATTTTGTTGAGCCCAACCTACATAGGTAGGAATGATCATCAAAATAAAATAAGAGAAATCAGAGCTCGAACAGAAAGGTTTAGTTGTTCGTTTTTCCCGCGCGCTGTTCGGGAGTGGAATGGTAGAGAGATAGTATGATTGTGGTTCGATGAACCCTCTGCCAAGCACTTGAATGTGAATTGCAGAGTAGTCATGTAGATGTAGATGTAGATGTAGAATGAGACTTTCACTCTGCAGCGGAGTGTGCGCTGATATGAAACCTCCTGGCAGATTAAAACTGTGTGTTGGACTGAGACTCGAACTCGGGACCTCACAGCTTTACTTCTGCCAGTATCTCGTCTCCTACCTTCCAAACTTCACAGAAGCTCTTCTGCAAACCTTGCAGAACTAGCACTCCTGGAATAAAGGATATTGCGGAAACATGGCTTAGCCACAGCCTGGGAGATATTTCCAGAATGAGATTTTCACTCTGTAGCGGAGTGTGCGCTGGTATGAAACTTCCTGACAGATTAAAACTGTGTACCAGACTGAGACTCGATCTCGGGACCTTTGCCTTTCACAGGAGAGCTTCTGTAAAGTTTGGAAGGTAGGAGACGAGGTACTGGCAGAAGTGAAGCTGTGAGGAGGGGGCGTGAGTCGTGCTTGGGTCGCTCAGTTGGGAGGCAAAGGACCCGAGTTCGAGTCTCGATCCGGCACACAGTTTTAATCTGCCAGGAAGTTTCGTATTGTGTTTCCCTTGATTGCATGCCTGCCAGTGATATGGGATGGGTGAGTCCAGTTGCTCAAAGGTAAGGTAAGTAGGTCAACAACGTGTGCTATCAGTGACAATAGTAGATTCCATTGCATTAGTGTCTCTACAATAGTGTTGCCACTATTTAAGTTCCAACCTACATAGAATGAAAATTATCCTCAAAAGAGACAAGATACACTGAGGTGGTAAAAGTCGTGGTATACTTCTTAATATCGTGTCGGACCTCCTTTTACCTGGCATAGTGCAGCAACTTGATGCTGCATGGACTCAGCAAGTCGTTGGAAGTCCCCTGCAAAAATACTGAGCAATGTTGCCTCTGTGACTCCATCCAAACAGGCCGCAGAAGGCCCAATGGTACTGACCAACCGACATGCCATCCTTAGCCGATAGGCATCACTGGATGTGCATATGGAGGGCTTGTGGTCAGCACACTGCCCTCTCCCAACCATTGTCAGTTTTCACAGCTGGAGTTGTGACTTCTCAATCAAGTAGCTCCTCAATTGTTCTCACACTGCCTGAGTGCACCCCACTTGCCAACATTGCTCGGCAGACCCGGACGGTCACCCATCCGAGTGCTAGTCGAGGCCGACACCACTTAATTTTGGTTATGTGACAGGAACCGGTGTTATCACAGTGACAAGGCCGTTGGTATGCAGCCCCTATAGCCGCCTGTAATTGCAAAAGTGTTGCCAGTGTAGGATTTTGTGTGCGAACTGACCTCTCGATTATGTCCGATGTCGAGGGATGTGGGTGGCCAGGTCGTCTCGAATTGTCCAGAATATTCTTCAAACTAATCATAAATGATCATGGCAAGGTTACGTGGTGTGTTGTCATCCATAAAAATTTTGTCATAATTTGGGAACATGAAGTCCATCAATGGCTGCAAATGGTCTCCAAGAAGCTGAACATAACCATTTCTAGTCAATGATTTGTTCGGTTTTACCAGACAACCCAGTCTATCCAATGTAAATACAGCCCACAGCATTATGGAGCTACCCACAGCTTGCACAGTGTCCTATAGATAACTAAGGTCCATGTGTTTGTGGGGTCTGCATAACACTCAAACCCTCAGCTCCTACTGTAATCGGGACTCTTCTGGCCAGACCGCGGTTTTCCAGTTTTCTAAGGTCAA
The DNA here is from genome assembly GCF_023864275.1 of Schistocerca cancellata. Taxonomy (NCBI): domain Eukaryota; kingdom Metazoa; phylum Arthropoda; class Insecta; order Orthoptera; family Acrididae; genus Schistocerca; species Schistocerca cancellata. The sequence continues at coordinate 12,574,310 of NC_064628.1, read as the reverse complement.
CCGTGATGTTAGCAAAGGTATCTGGATCAGTCGTCTGCTGCCATAGCCCATTAAAGCCAAATTTCACTGCACTTTCTAACAGGTACATTTGTCGGATATCCCACATTGATTTCTGCAGTTGTTCCTTGCAGTGTTGCTTGTCTGTTAGAACTGACAGCCGTACACAAGCGCTACTATTCTCAGTTGTTAAGTGAAGGCCATCGGCTACTGCATTTTCCGTGGTGAGAGGTAATCCCTAAAATTTGGTATTCTCTACTCTTGACACTGTGGATCTCAGAATATTGAATTCCCCAATGATTTCTGAAATAGAATGTTCCATGTGTCTAGGTCCAACATGCATTGCATACTTGAAGTATTAATTCTCATAATGTGACAGTAATCACATCAGAAACCTTTTCACACTAATCACCTGAGTACAAATTACAGCTCCACCAATGCATTGCCCTTTTATATCTTGTGTACGTGATTCTACTGCCATCTGTATATGTGCATTTTGCTATCCCATGACTTTTGTTACCTTGGTGTAATACAAATAAAAATAAGTAATTTGTGAAATAATGGATGACGTACGTCCTTAAGCAGCAGATGGAAAAGTTAAATGCAGTGAGATCTGGTAAATACAGTGACAGTGGACTAAATCTGATCATAAACACCTCAATGTAATGGATTGTACTGGGTAGTCAGAAACAGTATGAAAAGATTTTAAGGGTGTTGCAGGATAGGTTGTGCTGATAAATGAATGTTAAGAAAAAAATTCAATTTGTTGCTCCATTTTCAATTTAATTGCTGTTGAAGTTAGTCGGTGAGGTGGTTGTGTGCACAAATCCAAGCAGCCTGCCAGAGCTAGTGTAACCAGTGATATTCTTCATATGGCTTGATCAAAGTGAATTAATATACATTTTGCTTACCTATCTTAAATTTTATCACATCCAAAAAAGGCACATTTTAACTGGTAATGAGCAGCTGAACAAGTGGTAATTCACAGACCACAGATGTCTGTGCATTACCACGTGGAAGTGTTTCAGTTTATGCATGCAACAACCAGACTGGCTAACGTTAATGCCAATTAAATTGGAGATTGCACGCATTGATTTTTATATATATATATATATATATATATATATATATATATATATATATACACACACACACAATCATTTCTCAGTGCAAGATACCCTGCAACACCCATACAATCTCTTCAGTCTGTTTCTGATCGCCCTGTAAAATGCACTATACAAATTGTTTCATGTCATTTGACCATCGAACAGAGTCGTGTATGGACAACATACGAGGTGCATTCAAGTTCTAAGGCCTCCGATTTTTTTTCTCCAGACTGGAAAGAGATAGAAACATGCGCATTGTTTTAAAATGAGGCTGCGTTCATTGTCAATATGTCCCAGAAATGGCAGCACCGTACGGCAGATGGAATTTTACCGCCAGTGGCGAGAATGAGAAATGTTTTAAATACTTAAAATGGCGATGTTTTCCTTACTTGAACAGCGTACAATCATTCGTTTTCTGAATTTGCCTGGTGTGAAACCAATTGAAATTCATCGAAAGTAGAAGGAGACATGTGGTGATGGAGTTATGGATGTGTCGACAGTGCGTTCGTGGGTGCGACAGTTTAATGAAGGCAGAACATCGTGTGACAACAAACTGAAACAACCTCGGGCTCGCACAAGCCGGTCTGGCGAAATGATCGAGAAAGTGGAGAGAATTGTTTTGGGGGATCGCCGAATGACTGTTGAACAGATCGCCTCCAGAGTTGGCATTTCTGTGGGTTCTGTGCACACAATCCTGCATGACGACCTGAAAATGCGAAAAGTGTCATCTAGGTGGGTGCCACGAATGCTGATGGACGACCACATGGCTGCCCGTGTGGCATGTTGCCATCCTGCATGACGACCTGAAAATGCGAAAAGTGTCATCTAGGTGGGTGCCACGAATGCTGACGGACGACCACATGGCTGCCCGTGTGGCATGTTGCCAAGCAATGTTGATGCGCAATGACAGCATGAATGGGACTTTCTTTTCGTCGGTTGTGACAATGGATGAGACGTGGATGCCATTTTTCAATCCAGAAACAAAGCGCCAGTCAGCTCAATGGAAGCACACAGATTCACCGCCACTAAAAGAATTTCGGGTAACCGCCAGTGCTGAAAAAATGATGGTGCCCATGTTCTGGGACAGCGAGGACGTAATCCTTACCCATTGCGTTCCAAAGGGCACTACGGTAACAGGTGCATCCTACGAAAATGTTTTGAACAACAAATTCCTTCCTGCACTGCAACAAAAACATCCGGGAAGGGCTGCGCGTGTGCTGTTTCACCAAGGCAACGCGCCCGCACATCGAGCTAACGTTACGCAACAGTTTCTTCGTGATAACAACTTTGAAGTGATTCCTCATGCTCCCTACTCACCTGACCTGGCTCCTAGTGACTTTTGGCTTTTTCCATCAATGAAAGACACTCTCTGTGACCACACATTCACCAGCCGTGCTGCTATTGCCTCAGCGATTTTCCAATGGTCAAAACAGACTCCTAAAGAAGCCTTAGCCGCTGCCGTGGAATCATGGCGTCAGCGTTGTGAAAAATGTGTACATCTGCAGGGCGATTACGTCGAGAAGTAACGCCAGTTTCATTGATTTCGGGTGAGTAGTTAATTAGAAAAAAAATCGGAGGCCTTAGAACTTGAATGCACCTCGTAGTAATAAGCGTACCTGGTGTAGAGAAACAACTGAAAGATTTGAAAGCAAATAAATCACCAGGTCCAGATTAAATCCCAGTTCAATTTTACAAAGAGTACTCTATGGTATTGGCCCCTTAACTAGGTTCAATTTATTGTGAATCTCTCGCCCAGCGCAAAGTCTCCAAGCAACTGTAAAGAAGTGCAGGTGACTCCAGTATGTAAAGAATGGACTCACAAAATTACAGACCAATATCCCTAACTTCTGTTTGCCAAAGAATCCTTGAACATATTCTCAGTTTGAATGTAATAAACTTTCTTGAGACTGAGAACCTTATGTCCACGAATCAGCGTTGTTTTTAGAAAGCATCACTCGTGTGAAACTCAGCTTGCCCTTTTCTCACTTGATATACTGTGAACCTGTCATCAAGCCTGTGTGGAGGTGAGTGAAGCACTAAGAGTGTGCCATCATGTAACTGCAAGGAGAAGTTATCGACGAACAGAGAAGAGACGTCAATGTAGAAGTGTGCAACGCAGGAGGGAGTGCCCAATGTGGAAACTTTGAGACAAGCACTTGCAGATGGAATGGTCAATGAAGGAATGTCGCACAAAGCAATCGAAACACACGAATCGCACGGATCACATGCATTGGCAGCCCTAGGAGAGGCAGACAGCAAAGAAGGGGGAGGAGCTAACTCATCAGCCAGAGGACGTGGTATCAGTGGGTGCGAGGTCATCGTGAAGCAGCCGAGATGGCTCGATTCTGCTGATGGAAATGGTTTGTGGTTTATCGTCTAAGAGGATGTTGAAGGAATGAGCGGAGTGACAGAGCACTTTGTGGGGGCTCAAAATAGGCTGCTGGAGAGCAGATCATGTGGTGTCATCATGGAGCACTACATAGTCACAGTGCTTTGAGGTTTTGTTCATAAAGACACACAGGGCAGTGTGGATGTGTGCAGGTGGGGTGCAGACATGAGCAATGTGAGATTAGACACCCTCGATCAAAGCTGAGAGCTCATAAGGAGCTGAGGTACTATATGCCCACCTTTTGAAAATATTGTGATCTAGTCTGTCTTTATCGTCTCAAATTTTGAAAAAAAAAATATTGTTTTTATTGAATTCTTCTACTAGTTTCCAAATTAGTTTCAAATTTTTCGATGGAACTTAACCCAAAAATTTAGGTCTCAGCTGTAGATATCACTTTCCCCAATTAATGTCATATTTAGCATTTCTGGGTTCAAAACCTTACATATTCATTAGTATCTCTTTAAAAAGTATTTTGAGATTGAAATTCAACAACCTTAAATGAAATTCACGTTTAAAAAAATTTTTTATGATGATAATAAAATTGGTAGTACACATGACAGTTGGTAGTACAAATTAACAAATTTTTATTTTTTAAATTTTTTTATGTTGAGCATAAAGCCTCTCACCTCAGTAATGCTCATTATAGAAAATGCTTATTACTAGGGTTAATAGTTTAACCCATCACTATTTGACACTACCACTATTTTCTTAAACTTTTTACCTCTTTTTTTTTTCCCTCCATGAATCAAGGTGTTTATTAGATATCTGGAATTTTCTCTCGTGATTGTTATTACTTCACTCAGGTAATTGATTATGGTGATAAGTCATAGCACGTATATTTGAGATGGAATATCACTGTTATCTTCTTCTCATAATCAGTAACAGCACTGTTCCTCTAGGATGAAGGACTGATGACCTTGTAGTCTAGTACATGTAGAACTACAGTAATATCTCTTTGAATAAAGAGAGGCTGCAATTTGTATGTTTAAGTAAAAAAGCTGAACCAGCAGGAATATAAGAAACACAAAAGTTTCATCTAATAGTGGTTTAGAGCAAAAGTGTGCAATTGCGATAATTTTGAAAGGTATATTCGATGTGTATGAAACTGAGGTAATGTTTTCTGGCCCTATTTCCTGACACTGTCCATATTTCTTTGTAGATGTTTGTTGTATATTCTGTAGAATGAGCTGTTATTTACATATTCTGGTTGTCAAAAACACTTACACTTTCTCCTTTTGATGTTCTACAGGAGAGAATGAGAGAAGGAAAGAAGGAAGGAAGGAAAGGAGGAGGCACCACTCACTAATGCTTCTTCTGTGCAGTGGACAATTCTTTCTGATGCACCTGCAGAATTTTGAGCACTGGACACTAGGCAATAATGCTCAGCCTGTGAAAAGCTTATATACACATTAAACATCTCCCATTTTGTAAAGTTTTGTTGACTTTTTTGTGATCATTAAATGAAACTATCTACCTTACATAAAGTTGTGCTAATTTATTTAGCGAGAGTCTTTACACTTTTTTGTGTAACCAGAGTTGTCTTTTTTGTTAACATTTTGATTTTTAATGCAAAAGAAATATAAAACTTTGTTTATTTTGATTTTTACCTACAGCACACAATCAAATTTGACAGGCATAAACTAGTCCAAGCAGTGAAAGAAATGTTTTCTTGCACAGGAAGCAGCTTATTAATTCATTAATGAAGTCTTCATAGTTTAATTGTCTTTGAACAGCAGAGAGAGAGAGAGAAATCTGATGTGCGTAAAGGACAAGAGTAGAGGTCAAACAGTAAATAAACTGTGTGGTGCTTAAATTGCATAAGGCATAATAATGTGAGACAGGGAAGAAGGGCATTACTGCTTTAGAGTAGGAACCATCTTTAATACACAATGTTTACTGCTATATGAAAAAGAGGGGAGAGACAAAATAAGAAGCAAAGCATTAGTAAGTAAATGCAGACTACAGATATTTGAATTCAGAAGTGAATAATACTATTATTATTATTATTATTATTAATTAGTGCTATTATTTTGGGAATAGGCAAAGAAAAAAATATGTAGACAGAGTGCAGTAGGATGAACATGCCATATAAATTGTACTTTGTGTAATATAATGAGATGCATCGTCAGAAAAAGTTCTGGAAGAAGGGTCCAAATTACTTGAATGTTATAGAAAGCACTAGACCTAACTTTTGGAGTTGTGATGAAAGTGTTTGTTTGTTACACCTATTCTTGGACTAAAATTTTTGGCTGTGTTTGTGACTAATGATTGTTAAAATCTCCCAGTGTCTCCAAACGTCTGTATTATGTACATGTTGCAGTTTGCTTTGATGCAGGGTGTTTTGTATCAGTTTCTTCCATATCTGCTCCAAGTAGCTCTATAATATAAGATACAGGCTAATGTATCTTTAACTGTAGCATATAGTGATTATTACTGATTCCTTCTTTCTACTGTCTTTTCTTCTGGAGACTATGGAGAATCTGTATGAGTCACATTAGTTCAGTTATCTGTAAATAGGTACTGTGTGTTTTTGATATCTCTGTTAATTTTCTACAGTTTTATGTACGGAGCATCTCAGTATTGCGAACAATACTTGACATTAGTTTCTGGGAAATTATGCAAGCAGCATCTTTCACATGAAATTCTAATTTTCATAGCTTTTTAAATGAAACCCACTTCAAATTTTTGTAGTAATTGTATACTACTTTCAGGCACACACTGATATTTATACTTTACACTACAGAGAATAGATGACAGGGGGAGGAGGTGTGTGTGTGTGTGTGTGTGTGTGTGTGCGTGCGTGCGTGCGTGCGTGCATGCATGTGTGTGTAGGACACGTTGTGCTAAGCATTTATGTGTTTCAAAAAATATTTAGACGTAGGTTAAATACAAATTGAAACCACTTACATAAACAGTCAACATGCAGCCATATTTCTACTGGGAAAAGTACTATTTTTTTATAATCAGGTGAAACATTCCACATTACTGCTAGGTATTATGAACACAATCCATGGAACATTAAAATAGCTCTTTAGTTAGCTCTATAACTGAATACTATTTGTACTTTTCCTTCTGTGCACTTCCTTGCATATTGCAGAAGGAAGAATTGTATCATGAAGTAGATGTAGTCAGATAGTGAAACAGTTGCCACACTTGATAACATTACTATGCATAAGTGAGTATAGTTGAGAGCAATATGATGTAACTAATTCCACAGGATCAGTATTTTTTCGAATCCTCATTAACTGATATAAGATAGTTCTACATCATACTGTAGAAATACAGAGGTATCTGAAGAACATCCGATGGATTTTTTTTCTCATAAGCACTTTTGATGCAAAACCACACTTTGTTGAAACTTAACCCAGCAGAAATAACTGTTACTGTTGGGATACTCATGATACCCCCTGTTAACATGACACTATAACACTCCAAAATATCTTATGGCCTCAAACTGCTGATAGTTATAACTGCAATAAGTATTTGAATACAGTTAGTGCCATACAGCTTGTGAACAAAGTGTAAGTCACATTTTTGTGTGTCTTGCAGTTACTTTAGCAAGTCGGGAATTTTGGGAATGTAGGTTGTTAACACCAGCTCACAATGACAGCCAATTATCCTCAAGTAGCAGATGAATTATAGCATATGCTGCCATTAGAGACAAATGGCAGGTATAACAATCCATTGAGGAATAATTACAGAGCATCTGCTGTAGAAAGTAAACTGTAGAACATAAATTCACACACTGCCTTTAGTGCATTTTGACTATACTAAAGTTACTATGGAAGTTTTACCATGTTAAGGCTTCAGACTGACAAATCAAAGCCTGAATTTGTAGACTTATAGATGTGTATTTAATTGTAGCTTCCTACTAATTTTTTTGCAGTATTGATCAGTTAGCGTCAAGATACGTTATTGTGGACAAAAGAACAGTGGCAAGTAGTTTTGTGGTATAATGTGTCTGATGAAGATGAGCAACTTAAGCCTCAACAACAGTCCCAATTCATGTGAATGTTAATCATTCTCCGCTGAAGAGAAAATTGCTACCTTAGGGCCTACAGAAGGTACCAGAAGTATACTACTGTGTGTAATTAATTCTTTGAGTTATTTACACAATGCAAATAAGGAAGATTTGTTAATATGGGAACCATAAACAGTAACAGAGGATCAGATTATACACCAGTATTTCATCTATGTATGAAGTGAAAAAATTAAAAAGGCACAAGTAACTATTTGATTTGTGGTGTTAGAGGCAAAAAAAATCGTGGCTGTTTGATTTGTTGTCAGTCAGTAGAGCACTTATCCATGATACGCAAAAGTCTCAAGTTCGAGACTCAGGCCAGCACACAGTTTTAATCTACCAGGAACTTCCATATCAGTGCACACTCCACTGCAGAGTGAAACGTTAATTTTGTTGTTCCAATTGACTCACACAATCAAAAGGTGATGTTTTGGAATTAAAGTGCAAACCCAGTCTGACAAGATGATCTTCTTTCTTTCCTGTAAGCATCACACTGAAACACAAGGGACTTCACTCTCAAAGAAACCATCACTATGATTTTTTGTGGGTGTGACATTTTATGTGCTATGAGTTGCATTCTACTGCTTCAGAAACTGAATTATGTTATTACTTTCTCTGCTATTACTAGATTTCATTTAAATTATATTTTGTGAATGGTGTATTTCAGTTACCTTTTGTTTTTCAACATGGTGCCCCAAAACTATCTTCTCCCTTATGTATAGTAGATTAAATGGTCACTGTCAAAAGAGGAATCTAGATCAGAGCAGTCTGCAGTTCATTTTCACTGAATCTGCTTGGCATTTATGTTTACTGAGATTCATACTGTTTTTAATGTGGGTGTCTTTCGTAAAGTGAGAAAGTTATGGCTGTTGTCACGCTAGGGTTAAAGATTTGTATTGAGCAATGTTTCAAAAGATAAATAAGTACTTCAGTAGAGGAGCAATATCTGTGAAATGTCCATGACACTGGTTTTCTTGCCTCACTTGTAAGTAGAACTGGGATGCGAAGCATAGTTTCTCCAGAATACAATGAAGGCGAACACAATATAACTCTGAGATCATCATATTAAAATGCAACAATCTAAACAATGTTGTGTGTGTTAGTGTTGCATTTGTTTAAAGCTATTCATTGTACAGCACCAATAAGTGAGGCGTTACATGGCTGGCAGCGACAGCTTAATATTAAAGCTCATGCAGAAATAATTTACACTTGTATGTGGCCTTAACAGCTCTATTGTGCAATGCTTTGACAAAAAGGCCACAATTGGAATGAATTTGCAGCTGCTGGGAACTGCTTGGTGAATTAATACATTGCAGTCAAATAACTAAATTTTGTGTAAGTGGAAATCAGTTTGTTACAGTCTGTGTGCATGTGAACTCTTCCACTTTGGTTTTTTAAAGGCGTTTTGCTTAATGGAATTTGGTTGGGTTGTAGGAACAAAATGGGATAACCTTTATCTCCTTCATGCAGTACTAACAATAAGAGAAAAAGGGTCTGTTTTGTGTGCTGAGCACCTTCAGAGTTGAAACTTAAATGGAAAGGTGTTTAATGTTTCGTGTAATCAAAACTAAAAAGAAATTGGGGGTGGTATCTGTGATCTCAGAAACACCACAACAAATAACACTCCTCAACAATAGCACTGTGGTTACTATTTCCCTACAGTATTTCATAATTGATGGGATGTCTTCACTCATTATGCACTACAGTCTTGTTTGTTTACAGATGTGAATCCTTCTGATTTATTTGTCTGCAGGACTCATAAATTGCTATACAGGTATTTGTTACATGCATTTCATAATTTATCTTTCAGTCACTCTGAGGAATTGTTCATATATCATTTTCTTAACAAATGTTTCTCTTTTCATTCAAATCTGTCTCACTCTTGATCTTCTCTGGTTAACAGTGCCTTGTTGTCAAATGTAATTTCATCCCTTCCTCTCTGTCTTGTACTTACGTTGGTTTCTCTTTCTACTATATTTTTTCTTCTCCTTTCTCTTTCCCTTTAAAGAAAAAAAATCATTAACTATTAATTCTGTTTATCCATATCTTGTCATTGATTACCCAAGTGATATCTCATTGCCATCAGTTCAGCTTTTTATTTTTTCTGAGCATTCACTCTTGCAATCTATTTTTTCTTTTCGTAATCGTAAATTAAATTACTACCCATCTATAGTTAAGATATTTATGCCAGTTTTATCATTGAGATATTAATATTGAGTATATGCATGAGAATCACCTACCAAATCAAATTCTGGGCTGTACTTATGTACATTCAATGATCTTCTTGATGGGCCATTTTCTTCTTTTACCTCAAGTCCTAAAATGATCTTCATTTGTTATTAATGTACGAGAGGAAGTCCAAAAGTAAAGCGACTTTTTCAATTTCTTGGTAATACTGCTAGTATCCGGGGCTGAAGTACTGTTGTCTGCAACAATTCTATACAATGTGTCACTCTTATTCCCATGTTAGTCATCATATTGTAGCAGACCATGAAACACGGCACCATGGAGGAAATGAGGGCAGTGAGCTGCTGTTTGTTTGCGAAAGGTGTTAAACATGCGGAAATTATTTGTCAAATGCACGCCCAGTATGGTGACAACTGTTTATCGCAAAGCAAGATCTACAAATCGATAGAGTGCTTCAAACAGAGAAGAACTTTGCTATGTGACAGGGTAAGATCAGACATGCCATCAACATCAACAGCTGAGGACAATATGGACATCATTGAGGGTATAGTGATGGAAAACAGTGGACAAAATCGCCAATACTTTACGTACCAGTCGTGGTTCAACATATTCCATCTTACAGGACAGGTTAAATTTTCGGAAAGTTTGTGTGAGGTGGGTACGGAAAGAATTGTTGGCATAGCACAAGGCACAAAGGATGGACATCGCTCATAAACATTTGACCCATTATTGTGAGGGAGATGGATTGCTACAGCAAATCATTACTATACACAAAACGCGGCTGCATCATCACGAACCAGAAAAGTAAGGCTACGTGCATGGTTTGGAAACACCCATCACCATCATCATCAGAAGTTAAGAAATTTAAACATCAGCTATCAGCTGATATGATTATGATAACACTATTCTGGGACATGGAAGGTGTGGTAGCCCTCCGTTTCACCCCAAGAGGCAAAACTGTGAACAGTGAGAATTATTGTGATGTGTTGCGAACTAAACTGAAACCTGCAATCAGATCCAAAACTCGTGGAAAATTGCAAAAAGATGTCACTCTGCAGCAAGATAACAATTGGCCACATTCTGCCAAACATATGGCTGAAACAATAAAGGACTTGGGATTTGAAGTGCTGGAACACCCCCATACAGTCCAGACCTGGCTCCCAGCAATTTCCATATGTTTGTACCATTCATTGAAGGAAGTGCTCAGTGTAAAATGATTTGCAGCCATTGTAGAAGGCATTGATGCAGTGCAAAATTGGTCATGGATGCAAGCAAAAAACTTTTTTTTCTGATGGAATCATAATGCTGGACATTAGAGTAAATATTCCTTTTCTCAAAAGGCCCTTTAGTTTTTGATTTCCCTATTTCAACCACAAGAACGCCTGCTGTACTAATATTAATTCTTAAATTGCCAATTATGAAATGAACTAAAAATCTACTTGCTTTGGAGACATGTCTGGATTGAGCTTTTGTATTTTTATGCAAGTTTTTAAGAAGTATTTTTAGACATAAAGCAAGACATTGCAAAACCCTCAAAATTAAAATTTGTTGAAATCATTTCAAACTAGTAACCATTTCTATTAATTACTTGGCTTACAGGTATGCAAATTCTTGTGAGTCCTGTCAAAAAAATATTCCTCATAAAATAATACTTTTTTAAAAGTAGAATCATAAGCATTCCTTTAATAACGTACCTATAAAGTATGGACTATAAGAGATTATGAGAGGTTGAATAATGCCTGCACAAAACCATCAGAGTTTCCGTATATTGAGATGAATGTTCTTTCGCACCCAGCTTAACTACAAACGGGTGAGACCTAAAACCTTGGACTAATACCACATAACGAGGCTACCATTATTGACCCTGATGGTACAACACATACAAGGAGCTTCTTATACCTTCTTCCCTCTATCAACATATTCCAAATACATAAAATCCTTGTTGTGATCTTCAGTCCAAAAGTGGTTTGTTGTTCCTCTTCACACAAGACTGCCACGTGCAAGTCTCTTCATCTCTTCACAATTCACATGACCTTTAACCTAATTACTTTAATCAACAATTGGACTCCCTCTACAGTTTGGTGCCTCACACTACCGTACATTACTGAACTGACAATTATTTGATGCCTCATGAACCATAGATCTTGCCATTGATGGGGAGGCTTGCGCGCCTCAGTGATACAGATAGCCGTATCGTAGGTACAACCACAATGGAGGGGTATGTGTTGAGAGGCCAGACAAACATGTGGTTCCTGAAGAGGGGCAGCAGCCTTTCCAGTAGTCGCAGGGGCAACAGTCTGGATGTTTGACTGATCTGGCATTGTAACACTAACCAAATCGGCCTTGTGCTGTCTGGTACTGTGAACGGCTGAAAGCAAGGGGAAACTACAGCCATAATTTTTCCCGAGGGCATGCAGCTTTTCTGTATGCATGGAGAGCTGCGTCAAACCAGTCTGAGGACTGAAGACTACAACAACAACAACATGGTGTGTATCATAAACCAATCCCATTCATTGAGTCAAGTTGCCTGATACATTTCTTTCCTTCCCTATTCAGATCAATACCGCATTAGTTATTCAGCCTACTTAAGTAATCTTGAACATCACTTCTGTAGAGCCACATTTCAAAAGCTTCTATCCTCTTACTAAGTGTGCTATTTATCATTCATGTTTCACACCCACACAAAATTACACACCAGACAAATACTTTCAGAAAAGGCTTTCTAATGCATAAATTTGTATTAGATACTAAAATAAGTCAATTTTCCCCAATACACTTTTATTGCTACTGGCTGTGTGCATTTCATATTATCCCTGCTTCAACCATAATAAATTATTTTACTGCCAAAGTAGCAAAACTCATCTACTAGTCTTTAATTTCCTCACTATCACTTAAGTTATCTCAATTATACTCTATTACACATGTTTTACATTTGTTAGTGTTTATCTTATAATGACACTTGCCATTCCGTTTAGTTGCTCTCCCATGTCTATACATCTACATCTACGTGTTTACTGTGCAATTCACACTTAAGTGCCTGGCAGAGGGTTCATCAAACCATTTTCATACTACTTTCTCCCATTCCACTCTCGATTGCCGCGTGGGGAAAAACGAACACCTAAATCTTTCTGTTCGAGCTCTGATTTCTCTTATGTTATTATGATGATCATTCCTCCCTACATAAGTGGGTGTCAAAAAAATGTTTACACATTCGGAAGAGAAAGATGGTGATTGAAATTTCGTAAATAGATCTCGCCACAAAGAAAACCGCCTTTGTTTCAGCGACTGCCACCCCAACCCTTTGCCTACTCTAATAGCATTTCAATGTTATTAGAAAACTTCAGTGTTTTTATTTCTTCTCTCTAAACTTTAATTTGTATTCCTAATTTTTCTATGGTTCCCTTTATTGCTTACTCAGTGTACAGCTGGAATAAACTGTAGAACAGGAATTTACCAGGACTAACACGTTGCTCTTGTTCATTCATTGTGCTGCCTTTTGCCAAACTGTCTCAAGGGAATCCCACTTATATAGGATATCTTTTCAATGCATATGGTAAGTCAGACAACACATGGATGACTCTGAGAGCCATTGATAAGCTGTGTAACGTTTTTCAAGGCAAACCAATCTTTACACACTATTGCTGCTTTCCTGTAGCTATCAGTCCACAGTCTGTGGCCTAGTGGTTAGCATTACTGCCTCTGGATCTTGGAATCCCAGGTTCAGTTCCTGACTGGGCTGCATTGCTCTCATCATTTCATCCCATCTTCATTGAGGTGCAAGTTGCAAAAGTGGCACTGAATAGAAAGACTTGCACCAGACAGCCGAACAACCCCAGATTTGATCTCCTGGCCAGTAGTGCCATACGACCATTTTATTTCATTTGTAGCTGACAGATGACAAGGAAGATCATAAAACTAAAGACGGTTCAAACCCGTCTCTGGCCGTACTGATTTAGGTTTTCCGTGATTTCCCTAAATCGTTTCAGGCAGATGCCGGGATGGTTCCTTCGGAAGGGCATGGCCGATTTCCTACCCCGTCCTTTCCTAATCCGAGCTTGTGCTCCGTCTGTAATGACCTCGTTCTCGACGAGACGTTGAACGCTAATCTCCTCCTCCTCCATAAAACTAAATGATCCATATGCAAAATGTTTACATTATAAATAGTTCGTATAGCTCCTTCATTACAGATATTTTTTTGTGTTACAAAATGCTCAAAAGTTCAGCAGTGAACCATGTGAATGAGGGTTGTAGCTTTGGAAACCCCCTGTATCCTCTAGGTTTGGCCAGCGGAGCTACTTGGTGAATGCTGCATGCTTTTCCTTACATGCAACATGTATCTGCTGCATATTGTTAACTTGAACCAGGAAGTCAGTCACACGGCAATCTATTAGGACCGTAGGCTATTTCCAAAATTCGTTCCTGTAAACAAACAAAAAATATGTGATTTTAATTTTCGACTAAAGCATCAGAAAAAAGGATATTATTTTCATCTGAAAATTATTTGTGCTTTCTTGAGGTAGATTTTTGGAAGCATCAAAAATGACCCTATAAAATGATAGAATTATCTGCCATTAACAGCTAAACACTTATCTGGGAAACCATTAAATAAGTAAATAAGTTATATGAATAGAATGGAGTCCCAGCATAGCACTGCACAGTTATGAATTGAAGATGTGGGTAGTAGAATGTGTTTGAACACATCATGGATTGTGTATTCAGCAGTCTTCCCTGTATTTAACAGGACTCGGTTATAAAAGAAGAACAAAATCAGTAGTGACAAGTCAGTTGTGCAATGAAACAGGTGGTTGGTTGGTTGGTTAATTGGGGGGGGGGGGGGGGGGGGGGTGGGGACTAAATAGCGAGGTCATCGGTCCCATTGGATTAGGGAAGGAAGTGAGCCATGCCCTTTCAAAGGAACCATTTGCCTGAAGCAATTTAGGGAAGTCACAGAAAACCTAAATCAGAATGGCCAGAGGCAAGTTTGAACCGTCATCCTCCCGAATGTGAGTCCAGTGTGCTAACCACAGCGCCACCTTACTCGGTGATGAAATTGGTGATTCATTGGACATCACAGGTTTGTGAAAGCATTTTGTGTCCACATTATAAGAATGTGCTTTGGATAGTTCACTCTGATCATTCTAATCAGGCATAGAGAATAGAGTAATGAATTTGACATTCTCTCCACCATTACCACCTGAGAGACTAGAATGATTTGATTTGGATATCTGGTAGACCTGGTGGATTTCATTAATAAGAATCAGAGGAAATATTTTTTTAAAGTGAACAAAACTACATGATCCATCGGTTGCTTGTTTGGTTAGCATGGAGTGTGTATGAATTCTGCAAAACAAGTAAAGAAACCATCCTATTTTGTACTGTATCTTCGAATTTTATGAGTATGTTCTTGTCAAAAATTCTAAGGGCATTCTGCTTATCTTCGTTTCTGGCCAGAGGAAAGATGTGGAGGAGGGTTTTGAAGAAACAGAGAAACTGGAATTGGTGCAGAAACAAGCAGTGTTTTCCTTTAAAGTTACAATGAGGAAGCAGCACCTTGGCATTCAGATTAACTGTTGAAAATGTTAGTGAAATTTTATCATGTAGATAGCCCAGAAACCATTTAATTGCCATGATGTTATGTAGTATTACAAGTGATGAATTGTCATAGCTGAGGAAGGTGTAGCAGTAGGGACCAAGTTTTTTGCTATGAAACAGTGATTTTACTTTGTGATTGCAGAAGGAGTTAATTTATAGTTTCTGGAGCCATTTCCAATATTATATGTTGTAAATTATGACGAATTTACCACATAATACTACATAGTGAGGCTGCACTTCATTCACTTGTAGAAAGCTGAAGTGTCACCACAGACAGCCACTATTGTAATTAACATTCATTGGTGACAAATCTACGTTCGCATTTATTCTTTCCATTTTGCTGTAGAGTATGTGGCAGGAGGTATTTACTGTAGTATAAATATTAAAGTTTCTTCCTATTAGGTATACTTTCATTGGTGGAGTTTGTATGTCTCTGTGTGAACTGCAGAATCAAAAGTCACTGATTTGACCATGTCATGTTGCTCCTCTTTATTTATAAACTTAATTTTTTAAATATATAATCCCATCTATTAAGTTGTATTCTCAAGTATTATTACAGTGTTTTATATTCAATCTCTGTTTAGAGTCATATATAACGAATTAAAAGGTATTATTTGCGTTAACCATGAATGATCCTTTGTATAATTGGAAACTGATTTCTCCAACATCAATATATCCAATTTTGATTCATTATCACAGAGTGCTGTAGCAGATTTACACCATATGGTGTGAGCAACACATTTGCCACACAAACTGTAATGCTGCTTCCATTCCTTCTTCAAGATATACATTTTCTGTAATAAAAGACTCTCAGTTCTATTGCACTCTACAAAAAGGCAACAAGTATATGCTCCTTGTCTCACTGTTTATACTAACAGAAAATTTAGTGCCTTGGTTGCTACTTACCAATTTTCTGCTGATCTAGTATTAACTTTCAATGCCAATGCTGACATCAGTTGAAGCCCCATAAAAAAAGATATGACTTAATTGTATTAAATCTTTTGCAAATTGGTTTATTTATTCAGAGAATGGCATGTTACCAAAGAATGGAGCTGATCACTAAATTATCTGACTAAGCAAGTTTTATGACTATGATGACAGCATTACTTTATAGGCCTACTTTACAATATCCTCCTGGAAAGTTTTTTTTCCTGTTCACTTATTAATGAGGACAATGATCTGGACAGTAAAATGTTTGACTTTGTCAGGATTTTTTTCAGTTTCCCTAAGCACATGAAAATCTTATCTGCTTTCCTTCTAACCATACCCCGATGCATTACTGCTCTTATCTCCAGGAACAAATTATTCTTAGTTAGGGTATAATTATAATGATCCCTGTAGGAGAATGATAATTTGATAATTAGCAAAAAGCTAAAATTATATGCTGGACCAATCCTTGCAGTCGTGCACCTGATCATTTTCTTTTCCACTTCAAACATCGTAGCACACCTAGTAAATGATCCAAAGTGTCGCTGGGCACCTTGCCCTTCTTTCTTCCTTCTATACTCTTTGCTACATCTTTTGCACCAAGGTGATGGTCCCACACTATAACTGGATATAGTCTGTGAAGTTCAGAAGTAATGAAAATGAGCTGCTGACCAATTGAAGCTTTGAATCCGGCCATGATCCGTGCTTGACTTATTTGAGTCAATAGCACAACTCAGGGAAGTTAGCTATGTAGAGCTGATCTGTTCACAATTTTAAATTGATATAAATATTCAGTGCATTTGATACTCCTCTAGAGAATCAGTGAAGTAGAGTTACAACTAAATTCTAATGTATGCAGCCAGCCAGTGAGCCACATTTATTAACTCTCAAGTATCTCTACAAAACAGGTCTACCACTTAGTAGAACACGAGAAGAAGATAAAGCTTGAAAATGATGTATTACATATGGACTACAACATTTGGTTTTTAATTCTTTATTTCTTTGTTTTAGAGGGAATATGGGCAGCATGCTGGATCAGTGTGCCACTGCAAATTCAACAGTTCTGGAACAGCACTAGCAACAGCAGACACTGATGGTGTCATAAAACTGTGGACAACCACTCCTGCACTGAAGTATGTGGTGGTGTTTACTTATCTTTGTGTGTGTGTGTGTGTGTGTGTGTGTGTGTGTGTAGAACAGTGCATGATATCATTATAATAAAAGGCAAACAATTGATTCTTCAGAGGTTGAAGGACAATTTTGCTTAGTTATTAAATTTACCACATACCATACATGGTGTGTCTTGAACCACTTGTTTTGTGTCAAGATCACTGGAAGAATCAGGCTCAGTTTTCAAGTCAACACTATAGCATCTTTAATTTTACCTATATTATATCATGTAATCACAGTGATTGCTTGCAATAAAAACTCTTATTAAAACGGTCCAAGCCACATATAATTTAATATATTTAATGAGTATCAGTTTACAGAACTATCTTCTGGCAGTAATCATGCAAGAGTTCGTCAGTGCTGTGTCTGCATCAGTTCATACTGTTTGTACTAGTAATCCTGTAGCATCTGAGATAACTAGTACTGTCAGTTAAAACTGATGCAGGTGCAGTATCAGTGTACTCATATTTGAACACTATTCAAAGATTGTCATATAAACCAAATACAGTAGCTTAACAGTTTGATCTGTTTTATTAAGTTTTTAAAATACCTTCTCTAAACAGTTTGCATGCTTATTTAAATCAATAACGTACTAATTGCAATAATTTCATCTCATCATGTTCCCGGGTTCAATTTCTAGTGACCACCTCAGTTTTATCTGTGATGAGAAAGCTGGGGCAGGGTACCCTCAGCCTTCTGATGCCAGTTGAAAGGTGCTTTGATAAATAAACAGCAAAACTGACATGCAACCCACCAAAGTAGCATGAAGTTGTTAAATTTACTACAGGCTAGGGGAAAAACAATAATTGGACTCAAAATATTTTTCAGGCACAAATTTATTTAGATGTGAAAACTGGTGGAAATGAGTAAACATCCCAAACTCAACTTTTTTTAATCACGTACTGATTACTAATAATAATGACATTTGTATGTGTGTAGTGTGTTTCATATGATTAATAATTAATGATCACATATTTATAAATTCAACATCCTGATAAACATTGCTACAGCTATTTTTAGAATTACAGAAAAAATTCGACTGGCAACTGTGACCATGACTTTAGCTTAACTAAAGGTGTTGAAGCTGACACTTTAAACTTTGTTGCAGTCTTTACATTAAAATGCTGAACACTAAGGAACTCTATTATTTGAAGAGAACTGTGACTGTAACTTTCAGTGTGCAGCAGATACACTGAAACATTTTTATAATGCCAAGAGAACTATAGCAGTATTCATCAGTTTTGTATATGAATACTCCTATTGGTAATACTTCATCACATGAAACACAACATATGCCTGTTGAAGTTTATCCCTACTATTACAGCGTAGAAGAAGGAAAAAAACATGAGTCATGCATACACACATTTACATACTTACAGGTCTAGCTGTCAGTGGCTGGACAGGTACTTGGCTGTGGCCTGGATGGGATTAGAGCATTCATGCTCCAGAATAAAGGGACAAGTCTATTTCAAACAGCACAACCTCATTCAGTTCATCCCTGTTCTATATTATTGTCTGTTGATACATTCTTGCAAAGAGGTGGTTTCATAATCTAAAAATCTAGTGCTATTATGTTGATTTCTCAACACCAAATCTGAGAGATAAGAACCTCACTTTGATCCCTTCTAACTCTTCTCTAATTCTTGATAAATTTTGTTTAACAACAAGGCATTCAAATCAAAGAATTTTGTGATGGTGCAGTACTTAAGTTTATTCACATGAACAAAACACACACGACAACTTTCAAGAAAGAAATGTGGAGAAAAATATTTTATAGGTCATGACAACTCTTGACTTACATTATTGCACACCCATACCAAAAAATAAATCAGATTCATTAATACAAATGTTACCCTTGTGCTAGATTGAAAAGTTTTCAAACTCTCCTCACACACAAAATATAATAAGGATATCATATTTTAAAACTGTGTGACATACACGAGACATGTCATACTTGATTAGTCAGAACAGATAGATATACAGTCCCCTGCTGTCAAATCAACATCAGTGTCCCAGCCAGTTGTAAATTGTTCTACCACAGCAGACTGACTAGGGCGGGGGCCATACTGGGTGATTAGGTGGAGTGACCGAGGGGAGAAAGGAAGTGAGGGGTAGTATGGAGGTTGGAGGGAAGGGCAACTGATGGCTGAGAGGGAGAGGAAATGTAACACAGTGAGCTCATTCTGATGTGGGCAGGGACAGTTGCAGGTGGCACACAGTGAGATGGAGGAGTGATCTGGGATGCAGAGATAAAATAGGGGAAGAGGGAAACTGTGGAAATGAGGATGTGAGTGTAGAATGGGTGAAAAGGGGTGGGGGGGAGGGGAGGGGAGGGAGTGTTCGTAGACAAGATTAGAAGTGCCTCTGTGGGACAGAGACTAGCAGAGATTGAAGACAGGACAACTACAGAATTGAAGGCTGTGTTGTAAGACCAATTCTCATCTACATGGTTCACAGAAGCTGGTATTGGACTGAGGGAACAAAAAGGCATGGTTTGTGTAGCAGCCATTGAAATGAAGAATATTGTGCTCAGCAGTGTGTTCTGCCACTGGGTGCTCAACTCCAGTTTCAGCCACACTTTCATTCAGAAGGATAGCTGGTTGGCAGTCGTGCCCAAATAAAATACTATACGAAAATTATGGGAGAGTTCATGTAACCGTGACTGCTTTCACTAATACCCCTGAGCATGACTGAACTGTATTAGGATGTGCTGTGTAGATGCATAGGGCTGGTCTTGATCCTGGGCAATTGGCAATTAAGACAAGTGAGTTTGGTGGATAGAACTTAGATGCCCCTGGCTGTAAAGCAGTTGTTTAAGTCAAGTGCACCACGTTGGGCAACGTGCTTGGCAACCGGGTGGGCTAGCTATCTCTTGACCAAAGTTTGGCAGTGGCCATTCGTGCAGACGTGCAGCTTGTTAGTCATCATGTCCGTGTAGAATGCTGCTCAACTGCAGCTAAGTTGGTAGATCACATTGCTGCTTTGTTGGCCCTGACTGTGATATAGGAGACATCTGTGATAGGACTGGAGTAGATGGTAATTATAAGATGTGTGGGACTCTCCCTCCTGCATAATCCTTTCTTCTTGTAGTCTCCCTGGCCTCATCCTTCACTGGTCCCTTTTCTCCATCTTCCCTGCTCCCACTCCAGCCACACACGCCTTCTACCCATTCAATAAACTTGCATACTCCTTTCCCCTTCTGTGCTTCTTTTCTCCCATCTCACCCCTCTTCTCCCATCTCCAATCTGCGCATCCCCTCAATGCCACAACTAGCAGCTGCTGCTTCACACCATTTTTATGTTGTTCTTTAAACATGTGACATAAGCAAGTCTTATGCATAGAACTCAGTTGAAAACATTCAATGCAATACGTATAGTAATTCTGCTTGATTGTTTCAGGCTCCTTTTCCAAAAGGGCATGCCACAATAAATTTAAATTACAGTACTTAATGAAATAGTTATGTTAACATTCCATAAGAAAGACAAAATTTCAATCATCATTTTATGTGTCACCAGTTCCGTAGAAGTTCTGTGCCTTCCCAATTGAGGTATTATCTAACCCTTTCATTTAACTATCAATTGTTGATTCACTTCAGACTTCAATAAGTCCAAAATTCATAAGAAGAATAGATCATAAAAAAATCAGTCTTCTCATGATGAAGTCAGATTCAGTTTCAAATTACTATGTCCACATATGCGTTCACTTTAGAAAATCATGAAATATAAACAAATAACTTCTCACTTCTCCCCCTGTATTTTATTACAGCATAAATTTTACATTAACATTGATGTTAGTTGTATGAGGTCAAGAACTAACTAATCATCAATACATTTTCATGTACAACACTGATCATCCATTATTATATTTATTGAAGAGAATTGTATCAAAAGGCAATAAGACACACCAACAGAATCTTCTTCCATGTAATGGCCTTTGCTTGGTGAACAACAGCAATCAACTTTCTGCTTGGCGGCAGCACCGAAGATGCTGGCAATGTCTCATTATGGTGCTCTCCCTGTATACAGAAAAAAAAAAAAAAAATTTAAACAAGCAATTCAAAATTTACAACCACACAAATAACATTGACAATAGTCCTACCAAATATTTGATTTTTGTGTGTGTGTGTGTGTGTGTGTGTGTGTGTGTGTGTGTGTGTGTGTGTGTGCGCGCGTGTGTGTGTGCGTGTGTGTGTGTGTGTGTGTGTGTGTGTGTCTATACATACAAACTGAGTGGTAGGAGACGTGGTGTAACTGTCTTGATATTTGGTTACACTATCCTCGGCACATCCCTGTGAAACCCCGCAGGCAGTACTAAAGCAATTTCCGCCACCTCTCCCCCTCAGCACCACATGCTGTTTCCGTATCCCCAACTCACCCCAGCCAAGATCGCTGCTCACGACAGTCAAGTTATAGTGCCCAGAGATGACAGTGGCCATGCAGATGTTTTGAGATTTTTCTTTGTTCTGTTAAACATGTTGCTGTGCTTGTCAATTACTGTAGTTTTTCTCAAATAAATGAGGTGAAAATGGAAATCTGTATGGCCATGAAATTCAAAATAATTGTAACAAATGTGACAAAAATACTAAGCATGAGTGGTGCACACTGTGTGAAGTCTGCAGTTCTTTTTGCACCCCTGTTGAAGGTATAAAAAATATACACACAAACAACATAAAAACCCTAAAATTCGAAAGCTCCCAAAGTGTTATTTTTTTTAAGATTTATTTCTGTTTTGACAATCTTAGTTGTATGCTAAACATTCACAATTAGATGTTCGAAGACCTGAAAACTATACTGTTTGCTAGAATAGCATATATTATTACACAGATTTGTTCTATGTCTACTGCCAAGTGAAATTTCAACAGAATATTGTTTTCATGTTCATTTAGTACTCAAAATATTGTGTTCCAGGACAGCAGCTACGTTTGTTACAAAAAATTCTGTTCTTTCATTGGACTGGGTAATGAAGGATGAACGCTTTGTAATCTCTGGCCATAAGGCAGGCCTTATACGTTTGCATGATAACAGTAAGATGGCATGGGAATTGAATTCAGAATCAGACAGCCTCTTACAAGATTCATGGTATGTGTTGATTATCATTTTAATGATGTTTCCTTTTTTTACTTTTCTATCAGTGAACTATTTTAATGCTATCTCATTTCTATTTATACCTATTCATCTTCTCTGATAATATCATTGTTATTAGTGCATTCAGACTAACTTCAGCTAATAGTAATAGGAGCTTAACATAATGTGTGTTAAATTAATATAGTTACTTACACTTCTACCTTAAATTTAAATAAAATGGGTGTCGAATTATGATATTGATATTGCATTGAGATAATGTAATTAATTCTGTTTCCCTAGATAATATAGAATAATAAATAGTGCATGTCATTAGATTTCAGTATGTGTGCCTTGAGTAGATTATTTCTAAATCATGAATAAAGCTGAATGTAATTGTGACTAGATGAGGAAGAGAAAAATAATTGTAACCTTATTCACGCAGCATTTAGGTAACTGTTATTATTTGGCAATTGTCAGTGTATAACCATGTGCAACTTTATGAGAATCTTAATTGGAAAATTCATATTTTGGATCTTCCAAAGTGACTAGGTTCAGCAACTTTTGCAATCAGAATGATTGCCCATTTTGAGGATACAGAAAATAGTAAGCTAACATACTTTGCATACTTTCACTCTCTGATGTCATATGGAATAATATTTTGGGGTAACTCAACATTTAGACAAAAAGTATTCACTGCTCAAAAGAAAGTGGTTAGAATAATGTGTGGGGTTCATATTCGCACATCTTGTAGGCATCTTTTTAAGAGATTGGGAATTTTAACAACACCTCACAGTACATTTACTCACTAATGAAATTTGTTCTGAACAACATGGACCAGTTTAAAAACAACAGTGACATTCATGATTATAATACCAGAAAAAAGTAAGACTTACACTATCCTTTACTCAAACTATCTTTGGCACAGAAAGGGGTAAAATATGCAGCTATAAAAATTTTCAACAAATTACCAGATGAAATAAAATGTCTGACAGACAGCAGTAATAGCTTCAAAAATAAATTGCAATCATATCTCCTTGACAACTCCTTCTATACCATAGATGAATTCTTGAATAGCAATAAATAAATCTATAAATATAGTATATGCATTTTGTGCCATTTAAGGGAATGGGGTAAATAATAGAAATATTAATATTTAACTCTGTATTGTTAAATCTTGTTTCATATGTGCATTGCTTGTGCAGTTGACACGTTCCACATCATAACGGCTACCATATCATGCGATTGATCAATAGAACACGCAACCAACCAACTAACTAACTAACTAACTAACTAACTAACTAACTATGAGGGTCACTCCAAAAGAAATGCCTACTATTTTTTTTTTAAATCCATCTTTTATTCTACATGTTTGAAAGTTTTAGTGTGTAGATACATCCTTTAGGAACAATATTTTCATTTCTCCACATAATTTCCATCACTCTCAACTGCCTTACGCCATCTGGGAACCAGCGCCTGTATACCCACACGGTAAAATTCTGGACCGGCCTGTTGGAGCCACTGTTTGGCAGTGTGCACAAGGTAGTCATCATCTTCAAACCTTGTTCCACAAAGAGAGTCTTTCAGTTTCCCAAAGAGATGAATAGCCACATGGAGCCAGGTCAGGACTGTAAAGCGGGTGTTCCAGTGTTGTCCATCCGAGTTTTGTGATCACTTCCATGGTTTTTTGACTGACATGTGGCCGTGCATTGTCGTGCAACAGCAAAACATCCTGCTTTTGCCGATGTGGTCGAAAACTACTCAGTTCAGCTTGAAGTTTCTTCAGTGTCATCACATATGCATCAGAATTTATGATGGTTCCACTTGGCATGATGTCCACACGCAAGAGTCCTTTGGAATCGAAAAACACCATAGCCATAACTTTTCCAGCAGAAGGTGTGGTTATGAATTTTTTTTTTTCCCTTGGGTGAATTTGCATGATGCCACTCCACTGATTGCCTCTTCATCTCTGGTGAAAAATGATGGATCCATGTTTCCTCACCTGTCACAATTCTTCCAACACATTCATCTCCACCATTCTCGTACTGTTCCAAAAGTTCAGTGCATACCGTTTTTCTTGTTTGTGAGTCACTGTCAACATCCTGGGAACCCACCTGGCACAAACCCTTTTTAACGCCAACACTTTCAGTATTCTGCAAACACTTCCTTCCCCTATCTCAACGTAGCGTGACAATTCATTCACAGTGACGCGCCTGTCAGCAGTCACCAATTCATTAACTCTCTGCACATTGTCTGGAGTGTGTGCAGTACGAGACCTGCCGCTGCAAGGACAATCCTCAATATTGCCGTGTCCACTTTCATCACGTAACCTGCTTGCCCACCGACTGACTGTACTGCGATCGACAGCAGGATCTCCATACACCTTTTTCAACCTCTTGTGGATGTTTCCTACTGTCTCATTTTCACAGCACAGGAATTCTGTGACAGCATGTCGCTTCTGACGAACGTCAAGTGTAGCAGCCATCTTGAAGACATGCTGTGACGGCGACACTCGCGGGAACAGGTTGAACTAAGTTTGAAAATAAGAGGGAAGGATGTATCTACACACTGTAAAACTTTCACACATGCAGAATGAAAACTGTATATTTACAAAAATAGTGTGCATTTCTTTTGGAGTGGCCCTCGTAACTATGGAGCTTGAAAAGTATAGAGAGAAGCATGTCACAAGTTGAAACATAAAGTCAGTTTATGAAGTATGCTAGGATACTACAATTAGTGCACTCCCAAAGAAAGGTAAGGGTGTGAGTTCAGTCGTGAGCCCAATTATAATTTTAGCATGCCACAAAAATTTACTCCATTTTTAGTTTGTTAAAGGCTAGAAAATGTCTTCTGAATTGTCATCGTTAAACAGTCAGTAATAGATGAACAACTACTATTTAGAATGATTGAGTTTTATCATAAAATAGCTTTTTGTCAATTTTCTTGAGTTCATACTAGACTCATCTACATCTACATCTACATCTACATGATTACTCTGCTATTCACAATAAAGTGCCTGGCAGAGGGTTCAGTGAACCACCTTCAAGCTGTCTCTCTACCAGTCCACTCTCGAACGGCACATGGGAAAAACGAGCACTTAAATTTTTCTGTGCGACCCCTGATTTCTCTTATTTTATTGTGATGATCATTTCTCCCTATGTAGGTGGGTGCCAGCAGAATGTTTCCGCAATCGGAGGAGAAAACTGGTGATTGAAATTTCATGAGAAGATCCCGTCGCAACGATAAACACCTTTGTTTTAATGATTGCCACTCCAATTCAGGTATCATGTCTGTGGCACTATCTCCCCTACTTCGCGATAATACAAAATGAGCTGCCCTTCTTTGTACTTTTTCGATGTCATCCGGAAGTCCCACCTGATGCAGATCCCACACCGCACAGCAGTACTCCAGAATAGGGTGGACAAGCTTAGTGTAAGCAGTCTCATTGGTAGACCTGTTGCCCCTTCTAAGTGTTCTGCCAATGAATCACAGTCTTTGGTTTGCTCTACCCACAATATTATCTATGTGATCGTTCCGATTTAGGTTATTTGTAATTGTAACACCTAAGTATTTAGTTGAATTTACAGCCTTCAGATTTGTGTGACTTATCGTGTAATCGAAATTTAGCTGATTCCTTTTAGTACTCGTGTGAATAACTTCACACTTTTCTTTATTCAGTATCAACCGCCACTTTTCGCACCATACAGATATCTTATGTAAATCATTTTGCAACTCGTTTTGATCATCTGATGACTTTACAAGACGGTAAATCACAGCATCATCTGCAAACAATCTAAGATGGATACTCAGATTGTCTCCTATGTCATTAATATAGACCAGGAACAATAGAGGGCCTATAACACTTCCTTGGGGAATGCCGGATATTACTTCTGTTTTACTCGATGACTTTCCATCTATTACTATGAAATGTGACCCTTCTGACAGGAAATCACAAATCCAGTATCGCAACTGAGGCGATACTCTGTAGGCATGCAGTTTGGCTAGAAGATGCTGCTCATGTAAGCACGGAAAGAAAATACTGAGACTCTTCTTATTTCAGGTGCCACACCACATTGTAACACACCGTGTAATAATCTTGTAGCAGTGCATATGAATTCCTCGGACCACTAACAGCAGTTTTTCTTTTTGATGTGACTGCTTGTGACTGCTGTGATAAAATGAACCTCATTATTGATCCATAGTATTTTTTTTACATACACTACTGAGAAGCCACAGAGGAATTGGCTGACATTAAAAGTAGTTCACTGTCTCAGAATTTACTTAGGGATTCAGAATACTGATTCAGCCACTGTTCGCAAACCATTTTAGTTAATTACTGCATAATTTGTTTGTTATATGGCTATAATCATAAACCTTTCTATTTGATTAGATGCATACTACAAAAACAGTGCACAATTACTGAAGATCATGGTGTGATGTGACAGACCAAGAAAATGTCACATGTTACACTTGACAAATAATAGCACTAGAACAGTAATAAACACCTGATTCAGTTTTCTGCAGTTTACTTTTAAAGTTCAACAGGCAAACACAATTTAAGTTCTTCCATAAATATAACTATGTGCGTAGGCGCGTTAAAGAACTGGTTGTGAAACAGTCACTTATAACATCAAGTCAGACACACTCCATTTTAAGGGAAAATAATTAGCAAGTTTACACATTGACTAGAACATTAAGGTGAATAACAGGAAAGTGCACTATCCACAATACCTTTATGCCAACAGTTAACCTCCAATAAGTTCCTTTCTTTACAATATGATGTTAAGTACAGCTCAATAGTAATAAAAAAATGCGCATAAGCACAATTAAAAACTGGTGGAAAAACACTAAATTGGAAATTGACAAATCTATACTCAAAGGAGCCCCACTCCATCTAAACACCATAAAATTGGCAACTTAATGGCTACCTAGAGTAACAAAATTAAGAATATCATGCTTATAGATTGACTAGAATAAAGGAATAAATAACTCATACACGCCTTCTGACGGCCGACAAACTGTGTTGGGTTATTGAGCAGTGATTAATTCAAGCTAGCCACAACATACGCTAAACAGGTTAGCAGCATATTTAAAAACAAGCGTTGAGCAAGAACCCTGGTCAGAAGGTAATGGAACCAGTACTAATTGGCAACTAACTACAGCACTGAAATCAACAGATGACAGGTTGACCATTACCGACTTGGCATATGATGGACAGTCAATAGACTGAACACTCAGCTGAAACCCAAGTATAATGCTGAGGGGTGAAATGCCGAGCCCAAAGGATGTTTAGTGTAAACACCTAGTTTGAGAACAAAAAACCATGGAACAACAGGATGATATTGCAGCTTGCATTACAAATGCCAGAGCCCGAATATAGCCTTAGCCCAAGACAGGACTAAAGCACACTAGTTTCTCTCTCAATTAAAGTTTCCAAAACAATCAAAACTAGCTGGATTCCCTTACATGGCAGACAGGCCAACACTTCTGTTGATACCCCAGAGCTGGCCGTTGTGGCCGAGCAGATCTAGGCACTGCAGTCCAGAACCACGCTGCTGCTATGGTCGCAGGTTTGAATCCTGCCTCGGGCATTGATGTGTGTGATGTCCTAGGGTTAGTTAGGTTTAAGTAGTTATAAATCTAGGGGACTGATAAGTTCAGATTTTAAGTCCCATAGTGCTTAAAGCCATTTGAACCATACCACAGAAGCAACTAGTGCAACATAAATCATTGACCCATTTCAGATAATATTTTAAAACAACATACTTAAATACCTTTGTTTACCACAAGCCCTAATTAGTTAACAGGTTAGGCTCCGTTATTGATGCCACCTAAATGACGTAGCAAGTTAAGGTCTACAATTCTACTTCATCATTAACATGCATCATGAAAAGGAAAGAAAGAATCCAGCTAACTAATTGAAATTCACTACTTGGATTCAGTTTTTGGCAATGCGCTCAAAATCAACAGACAAAGGTGAGAGTCAGAACACAAGCATGAGGTGAGCATTCAATAAACTTCTCCTTGTTCAATCATTTACTCACCGATGAAACAAATAATCTTTCCCTAATTACTGCAGGCACTGGAATCCCCAGTTTCTTGCAAATGACAGAAATAATGGTCCGATGACATCTGTAGGGTAGGAGTTTCAATGGACAACCAGGCCTCATCACCTTGGATCCACCTGTGACTAAGACAGTAACATTGGCTGCTATCAGGGCCTTAACAATGCATCACACCTCACACGAGTCATGCCAAACCATCAACAAAATGGCATGGCCTCCTGTACACTCTCAGACATCCGCAATCAGAGTCCTCCTCCCGACTGACACTCTCCCACAAACACGGCAGGCAGCCGGCCACAGCAATGGCACAGCACCCTCTGGCTAGGGTAAGAAAATAGCAGAGCGTGAAGCCGGAATTTCAAAAGGAACGCGCTACAGACAAGGAGGAAACGCAGAGAACCAACCATGATATTTCATTGCGGCTCAATCTCCCCCACTGAAACCACACAACAGGAGGGTAACAAGAGATTACCCAACTTAAGGCTTAATCTGATTTACGTGAAACTTAAGCACTTTACCAATATGAGGGTGTTTAAGCAAGAGGTTGATGGCGCTTAAAATCTCCTGTATACAATATGGAAAGGTGAAGCACAGTGCAAACTTCCCACCAGCCTGGGCCCCGAAGCGCTTTCCAGGATTAAAATTCTTTAAAAAACTGTATCCCCAACCTTTCCCTGAAAGGAGCATCGGCCACGATAGTAACAGAGCTTCTCTCAACACTGAGTGCGATGAATATTGGCTCTAGCACTCTCCCAATTGTTATTGATCGAGTGGGTGTCTATTACTTCAGGCAAGAGATCGCTGCCATGCCATAAATTGGTGAGCGGACGATTCAAAGGATAGGCTAGCATCAGTGAGGTAGGAGTAGCCCTAGAAAACTCATGGTGGGTGGAATTAAAAGCAAAGTTTAACGATGGCAAGGATTGATCCCACTTAGATGGAGAATGGGAATGATAAATAACAAGAGCCACCTTCAAATTACAGTTAACCCATTTTGCAAAAGAATACTGTGGGTAATAAGGTTTAGTGGTGAAATGTCGAACCCCGTTACTAAAAAAAAAAATCAATTAAACTGGCGAGATGTAAAGTCGGGAGCATTATCACTGACTAATGCTTTAGATGGCCCGAACATCCCAAAGATTCTGGTGAGATGCTGGACAGTAAGGTTAGTTGCAATCCCCCAACTGGAGAGAAACTAAAGAAAACCACTAAAAGCATCGACAACCACAAATATATACTTACTCCCAATGCGTGTTCAGAGAAGGGGACCCACATAATCAACAAACAATTTGTCCATGGGATTTTCTTCCCTTTCAGACTGCAAGAGCCCTGCCCATAACCTATTATTAGGCTTACCAATTTTGCAGAGTTGTCGGCTATTTACCAATTTACTAATATCAAGATTCATGGAGGGCCAGGTTAACTGTTGACTAACCTTGGCAATGGTTTTAGCAACCCCCAAGTGACCTCCCACAAGCGAATCATGGAAATAAGCAAAAACCGGGCATACCAGCTGTTGAGGGAGACAAATTTTAAACTGACCAGTCTTCCCAACCTGCTTACACAGGGTGCCTCTTTTGATAACATATCCAGGCATCTGCTTTCCGGAAAGAACAGCCTCTTTAACGGTGCTCCATCTGGGATCCTCTTCCTGCTTATCCTTGATGTCGTTAAATAATTCCAGGATCTCGGGAAGGACATTGGCAACAATAACTCCCTCAGAACAGAGGTTCCTGTTCCTCCTCAGAAAAGATGTGACTGAGCATCAGCGACCTTTTTGTCAATGCCACGTACATGGTGAACTTTGAAACGGAAGCCCGATATATGGACCACTCAGCGAGCCACCCTACCGGTTTTTCCTGGGTCAGGCCAAAACCCAACCCAGTGTCTGGTTATCAGTCTCCAGTAAGAAATCCCAATGTTCTAGATAAAATTTGAACTTTTCAAGGGCAAACAAAACAGCTAAGGCTTCACATTCATAAAATGAATACTTTACTTCCACCTCAGACAAACACCTTGAGGCATAAGCAACCGGCTGCCTATCACCATTGAATTCCTGCATAAGAATGGCAGCAATCCCACCTCTGGATGCATCGGTTTGGACAATAAAACTTTGACTAAAGTCAGGAACAACAGGAACTGGAGGACTGCTAAGAGCAGGTTTAATTGCTTCGAAAGCTGCCTACTGCAACTTTAATCATTTCAGATAATATTTTAAAACAACATACTTAAATACCTTTGTTTACCACAACCCCTAATTAGTTAACAGGTTAGGCTCTGTTATTGATACCACCCAAATGATGTAGCAGGTTAAGGTCTACAATTCTACTTTGTCATTAACACACATCGTGAAAAGGAAAGAAAGAATCCAGCTAACTAATTGAAAGTCACTACTTGGATTCAGTTTTTGACAATGCACTCAAAATCAACAGACAAAGGTGAAAGTGAAGTTTACACTCACAAGCAGCACACACAGAACACGAGCATAGGTCAGCATTAAATAAACTGCTCTTTTTCAATCATTTACACACGGAATAAACAAAAATAATCTTCGCCAAATTACTGCAGACGCCGGAATCCTCAGTTGCTTGCAAATGGCGCAAATAATGGTCAAAACGTCTTACTTTAAGTCTGATGACATCCGTAGGATAGGAGTTTCAATGGACAACCAGGCCTCATCCCTTGGATCCACTTGCGACCAAGACAGTAACATTGGCTGCTATCACGGCCTTAATGATGCACCCCACACCTCACACAAGTCATGCCAAACCATCAACAAAATGGCATGGCCTCCTGTACACTCTCAGATGTCCACAATCAGAGTCCTCCTCCCAACTGATGCTCTCCTGCAAACACGGCAGGCAGCCGGCCACAGCAATGGCACAGCACCCTCTGGCTAGGGTAAGAAAACAGCAGAGCATGAAGCCGGAATTTCAAAAGGAACATGCTACAGACAAGGAGGAAATGCAGAGAACCAACCCTGACATTTCGTCACGGTTCATGATGAAATGATTTTGACTTTCACCTTATGGTGGTAAGTATTTGCATAATACACATAAATTCTTCTCAGTCAACAAAGAAATCTAATAATTTAGTTGTATATAAGCTCTGTGTCTAAGCAAAGCTCACTTTAATTAATAAAACACTGCTCCAGTTCCTTTTTTCAGAAATTTATCAAGTTCACATGACTGGTTTCAGCTTTTATATTAGGTCATTATCAACTGTGTCTGAAACTTCCAAATGTTCCTACATAATATGATGGACATATAGATATTTGTTTTTTATAGTAGAAGATGAGAGATGTACAGTAAAAGTGCAGAAATAATATACAACTTATATTATGCTGTGGAGAAGCAACATAAATTGATGAAAACAGTATAAATCAAGAAGATTTAAAAAAGTTTTCCACCCAATGATGTCATGAGAAAAATGGGCGTATTGTAATTATAAAAATGTACAATCTGAAAAGCTGTTAACATGCTTTAGCTTAAAAGAATTATATTTTGATGTATTTTAGAATTACAAGTACAGATTTTTCAAATAAAACTTTAAAGTAATTGTTGTAACATTGTATACACACAATATCAGAAGTAACATCAAACAAGTTTTATTCTGTTTTCAGAATAACTCTGAATGAAGTATAGATGGGAGTGTAGGACAGTACAAAGTCTCATAACTATAGAACACATCAATATACAGTCTCATAGGTGAGCTTACAATAAGAAAGGATAAATAAGTGAGACCAAGAGCCCAGCGCACTGGACTTGTATTGGGTTGTTGTGCACATGGCAAAATGCTTGTTGCACAGTCTGTCCAAGTTGTGAGGTGAGCTCTCAAGACCGACGATGGAGGCGCTTGTATCATACACAGTTTGATTATGCACGCTGACACTATAGGATTACAACACTCCTTCCCCCATGGGGAAAAGTGTTCACTGTGGAGATGTCCATGTCTTCGTCAGTAGGTGACAACTGCTGGAGCAAGTGTTATGCTGTCACAGAAGAATGCGGTCTGAAATCTTGTGGGCACCGACAGACGTGGGCGCTCACTCCCCCCGAAAAAGGCCTTAAGAGAGTACTTGTGATGATGGTGCTGTATGTATCTTGTCATCAGGGCAGGCACTTGGCAATGGAGGCTGCAGGGAAGGCGGCAGTGGCAACGGGGATTGTGGAAATGGAGGCAGCCTGTCACCTGGCAGTGGTGGCACCAGAGTCGAAAGAGGCGTGAACTGCACCACAGGAGCCAGTGCAGCTGGTGGAGACAAAGGGATCTCTCGTACGTGGACAGACTCGCACGGCCAAGGCTGGTCACAGTGTCACCAGCCATCAGAGGGGTGCACGGCATAGAGGTGGCAGCGTCAGCATAGACAGATAACTGCTGGTATCCATTTAGGGTGCCGGCCAAAACCGTGGGTCCATACGGTGAGGCAGGCATCTGCCGGTGGCCAGGTGTCGGCCAGAGAAGGTGAAGCACTGCACGGGACTGGCAACCACGGAGCAGCTCTGCCAGGCTACGGTTGCCAACTGGAGTGATCCTATACGAATGCAAGAACCTATCGAGGGCTTCCTCGGGAGAAGATTGAGGGATATATTTTCTCAAGTGAGTTTTGAATGTACGGGTCAGCTGCTCTGCGTCTCCATTGGACAGGGGATGAAAGGGAGGGGCCTGTAAAATGCCGGGTGCAAGTCTTTGTACAAAAATCTTCAAAATCTAGAGACACAAACTGTGAGCCATTATCCAGCACAAGCATATACAGCAATCCTTGTAAGGAAAAAATCAGGAAAAGGGCCGTGACCATAGCTGCTGTGGATGTGGACAGGCAACAAATGACATAAAGAAATTTTGAGGAAGCATAAACCACTACAATCCAAAAGGAGTGAAGGAATGGAGCCACAAAATCACCATCCAGAGACTCCGGGAGGTGGTCCAGAGGGAAAGAGAGGGCCATTGCGGCACTTTATGGATGACCCACTGCAGACAATGTGTCACACACACATGATCTCGTGTCAATACACAGCCAAAACACAAGGTTGAGGGCCAGCAATTTTTTACGAGAAACACACAATGATCCAGATGATGAAGGTGCTCAACATCCCACCACAGTGCAGGTGGGATCACAACCCTGCGCACCGACTCTCCTGTAACCAACAGTAACAAAGCATTAAGAACTGACAGGTGATGGCAGAGAACATAATAACTATGCAAAAGATCCAATGCTTGGCCCAGTGGTTAAATCAGCCATTTATGCTGACATAAGATCAGCCATGTTAGCTGCTGAAATCTGAGAACTGGTAATGGGAAGACCATCCACACGGTTAGGGCTTTGACGTCTAAGTGGAAACACAACAGCTCATCCTTATCAAATGCTGGATTTGGGCCAGTCAGCAATCGAGAAAGAGCATCTGGGTTAGTGTGTTGTGATCTGGATCAGAAATAAGTCTCATAGTTACAGCATGAAATAAGCAGAGCCCAGTGCTGCAGGTGATGTACCACTTTATCTGCAAAGGTAACTGCATAATAATTATGCACAGGATCCGATGCTCAGCCCGGTGGTTTATCTGGCCAGCTGTGCTGACGTCAGATAGGATTGGCCGCAGCAGCTGCCAAAATCTGAGAACTGATAATGGGAAAAACATTTGAGGTGTTTTGGGCTTAAACATCCAAATGAAAACAAAACAGTTCATCCTGATCAAACATCAGATCAGGGCAAGCCAGCAACTGAGGAAGAGAATGCGCATTAGCGTGTTGCACTATGGGTCAGAAATAAGTCTCATAGTTATAATGCGACAAAAATGGAGTGCAGCATCGTAGGCGATGGGCCACTTTTCGTGTAAAGATGCCGAAGGATTCAATAGAGAAAACAGAGGTTTGTGATCAGTAATCAAATGGAACTTAGAACTGTATAGGAAAACATGAAATTTTTGGTACATGTACAGAATAGCAAGGGCTACTTTTTCTATCTGCAAGCAGTGCTACTGCATCTGATTCAGAGTTTTGGAAGCATACACAATAGAGCGTGCGGAACATTCTGCATCTCTGTGTGCGAGAATGGCGCCGATACCATACTGATAGGTGTCTGTAGACAAAACAAGATGTTGGCCTGTTTTGAAGGTATACAAACAAGGTGGTGAGTGTAATTTGGACCTTAATAGGGTAAAATCATACTCACAGGTGAGCAACCAGTCAAAAGGAGCATCTTTATGTAAGAGAGCATGAAGTGGCTGTGCTGATGTGGCTGCACCATGAAGAAATTTATGGTATAGTGTAATCTTTCCAAGAAAGGCTTGCAAGTGTTTGAAATTAATTGGACACAGCAAATCTGTAATGGCGTCAGCATGCTGGCATAAAGGGTTGACACCAGTATGAGAGACTTCAGAATTGAGATAGATGCTGCAGTTGCAAGTAGGCTTCTGGCAAGTCTATTGTGGAAAAATATTAGTCCCCAGAAAGCCATGCTATGAGTTCATCCAGATAGGGCAAAGAATAGGTATCAATAATAGACTGTGAATGTACACACACTTTAAAATCACCACAGAGCTGAAGGTTGCCGTTAGGTTTTTTGACAGTTACCAGTGGAGCAGACCTATTGCTACTGGAGACAGGCGTGACAACACTCAAAGACGTAAGTTGATATAGTTCCAATATGACTTGTGCCTGTAAAGCTGCTGGTACTGGACAGGTGTGAAAAAAAAAAAAAAAAACAACGGGCATGCCATTGATTTTATTGTGTTGTGAACCTTAAAATTGGTAGCACACGCTAAACCTTCTAAAAACAGTGAGGAACATTCCAAGCAGAGTGTGTCCAGTTGTTGGCATGGAATTTGATCTGATAGCAGATCCACTTCATCACAGCAACAGAGAACCCAAAAATTTTGAAGGCATCTAACCCAAATAAGATATCTGTATGGTGCGAAAACTGGTAATTGACCCTGAATAAAGAAAAGTGTGAAGTTATTCACATGAGTACTAAAAGAAATCCACCAAATTTAGATTATGCGATAAGTCACACAAATCTGAAGGCTGTAAATTCAACTAAATACTTAGGGATTACAATTACAAATACCCTAAATTGAAACGATCACATAGATAATGTTGTGGGTAGAGAAAACCAAAGACTGCAATTCATTGGCAGAACACATAGAAGGTGCAACAGGTCTACTAAAGAGACTGCTTACACCACACTCGTCCACCCTATTCTGAAGTATTGCTGTGTAGTGTGGGATCCACATCAGATGGGACTGACGGATGACATCGAAAAAATACAAAGAAGGGCAGCTCATTTTGTATTATCACAAAGTAGGGGAGCTAGTGCCACGGACATGATACGTGAATTGGAGTGGCTATCATTAAAACAGAGGCGTTTTTTGTTGCAATGGGAACTTCTCATGAAATTTCAAGCACCAGTTTTCTCCTCCGATTTTGAAAACATTATGTTGGCACATATGGAGAAATGATTATCACGATAAAATAAAAGAAATCAGGGCTCGCACAGAAAGATTTAGGTGCTCGTTTTTCCTGTGCACTGTTCGAGAGTGGAACGGTAGAGAGAGAGCTTGGAGGTGGTTCTCTGAACCCTCTGCCAGGCATTTCATTGTGAATGGGAAAGTAATCACGCAGATGTAGATGTAGATGTAGAAGTAGTGTTGGTGTCATCCACTACTAGAAAGATCAAAAGCTGAACAGTTGTTTTGTACACTATGGAAGTAGGAACCTGTCCCAATATGGGTATTTGTTGTGTGTTATAACTCACCGTCCAGTGAGAGGTAGGGGACAATGCCAGTGATCCAAAATCCATATATGTTTTGGAATTTAACAGAGTCAATGCTGCACATGTGTCCACTTGCATTTTTATCATCTTGTTCATCACACATACTTCAATGTAGAGTTAGTTTGGGGCTACCATCGCTTGGAAAACACTGTTCATATCCATGTTTGTGTCTGGTGAAAGAGATTGAAAGTTGCACAGACACACAAAATGTCCCTTTTTTCTACAATGGTTGCACATCACTCAGTGATTTGGGCACACAGCCTGCTCATGTTGAACAAAACTGTAAGGGCATGACAGCAGAAGACCACATGACCAGTGTTAAGACGCTGTCTGCTGTTGCTGCTTAGCACGACATTACCCCGTGCAGCATGGAGGCCGCGGTTGCATGACTATGACGTTGTCCTCCTCCTGTGAGCTAATTAACAATGGCCAAGGAGGAGAGCGAGCAATGGCAACTGCTTCACACCTATGTCTGTATCTACATCTATACTGTGCAAACCATCATGATGTGCATAATACAGGGTACATCCCATTGTACCAGTTATTAGAGTTTCTTCCAGTTCCATTCACATGTGGAGTGTGGGACGAATGATTGTTTGAATGCCTCTGTGCTTGCAGTAATTATTCTAATCCTATCCTCATGATCCCTGTGTGAGTGATATTTAGGAGGTTGTACTACATCCCTAGAGTAATCATTTAAAGCCAATTCTGGAAATTTTGTTAATAGACTCTCAGGATAGTTTACATCTGTGCTCAATAGTCTGCCAGTTCATTTCCTTCAGTATCTCTGTGACACTCTCCCATGGATTAAACAAACCTGTGACCATTTGTGCTGCCCTTCTCTGTATACATTCAATACCGCTGTTAGTCCTATCTGGTACGGGTCCCACACACTTGAGATATATTCTATGATGGGTTGCACAAGTGATTTGTAAGCAATCTCTGTTGTGGACTGATTGCACTTCCCCAGTATTCTACCAATAAACTGAAGTCTACCACTGCTTTATCCGTGACTGAACACATTTCATCGTTCTATTTCATAACCCTGCAAAGTGTTATACCCAGGTATTTGTATGAGTTGGCCGATGCCAACAGTGACTCATTGACATTATAGTCACAGGATACTATGTTTTTTCATTTTGTCAAGTGCAGAAATTTTACTTTCCTGAACATTTAGAGCAAGTTGCCAATCTCTGCACCACATTGAAAACTTATCAAGATCTGACTAAATGTTTATGCAGCTTCTCTCAGATAGTACTTCATTATAGATAACAGTATCATCTGCAAAAAGTCTGATTTTACTATGAATATTGTCTGCAAGGGGTCATTAATATACAACATGAACACCAAGGGTCCCAACATACTTACCTAGAGCACATCCAAAGCTACTTCTATATCTGACGGTGACTCTCCATCCGAACTAACATGCTATGTCCTCCCTACCAAAAGTCCTCAGTTCGGTCACAAATTTCCCTTGGTACCCTATAAGATCATACTTTTGACAATAAGTGTAGGTGCACTACTGAATCAAATGTTTTTTCGGAAATCAGGAAACACTGCATCTACCTGGTTTCCTTGGTACAAAGCTTTCAGTATGTCGTGAGAAAAAAGTGCGTTGGGTTTCACACGATCAATGTTTTCGAAATCCATGTTTGTTGGCATTGAGGAGTTCATTTTGTTCAAGATGTTTGAGCTCAACGTATGTTCTAAGATTCTACAACAAATTGATGTCAAGGATCTTGGACAGTAGTTTTGTGGATCACTTTTACTACCCTTCTTGTAGACAGGTGTGTGACCTGTGCCTTTTTCTAAAAACTGGGCACAATATTTTGTTCAAGGGAACTACAATAGATTACAGTTAGAAGAGGGGCTAACTTAGCCCCAAATTCAGCATAGAATCTGATAGGGGTTCCATTGGGCTCTGCAGCTTTGTTCAGTTTTAACAATGTCTGCTGTCTGTCAACGCCACTGACACTATTACTTATTTTGCTCATTTTTCCAGTGTTATGAGGATAAAACTGGGGCAGTTCTGTTGGGTTTTCCTATGAAAAGTGTTATTTGGAAATGGAATTAAGTACTGCAGCTTTTGCTTTGCTGCCCTCAATTTTCGTTCCTGCTTCATTCACTAGCGACTGGACACTAACTTTGATCCCATTAACAGCCTTTACATACAACCAGAATTTCTTTGGGTTCTGTGAAATGTCATTTTTTACAACTATTGACCAGCTGTTGTTCAACAAGAGATTGAAGAACTCCTTAAGAATTCCACACTCATTGTCAAGACACCACATTACACAATATTAGAAGTCAAGCAAACCAAATTTTATTCTGCTTCCACATGAACAGATCTGCAAAAACTCTAAATGAAGTATAGAACGGTATAAAGTCTCATAAATACAGTCTCTTAGGTGAGCCTACAATAAGCAAACATAAGTGCCAGGCTTACATTAGGTTGTTGTGCACAAGACACACAGAGCTTTTTGCACAGTTGGTCCTCTGTAGATCAGCCGTGGAGGCACTTGTATTGCATGCTGTTGGATTACACATGCTCACGCTAAGGGTTACAACAGTAATGATTTTGGATTAATAAAAGTGTCAAATAGTTGCAATTATCTCTAGCCATTCTTGCTTAGCCATTTTGCACTTCCTGTCAATCTCATGTTTTAGACATTTGTATTCTCCTTTGCCTGCTTCATTTACTGTATTTTTATATTTTCTCCTTTCATCAACTAAATTCAGTATCTCTTCTGTTATCAAAGAATTTTAATAGGCCTCGTCTTTCTACCTACTTGTTCCTCTGCTGCCTTCACTACTTCATCCCTCAAAGCTACCCATTCTACCGCTACTGTATTCCTTTCCCCTGTTCTTGTCAGTCATTCCCTATTACTCACTCTCAAATTCCTTTTTGTAGTTTTTTCAGTTTTAATCTACAGTTCATAACCAATAAATTGTGGTCAGAGTCCGCATCTGCCCCCCTGTTTTACAATTTAAAACCTGGTCCCTAAAATCTCTGTCTTACCATTGTATAATCATTCTGAAACCTTCCGGTGTCTCCAGGTATCTGTATTAATGTGGAATCAATTTACTATGGAAAAAAATCAGGTTCAAATCTGATGGCCAAAATTGGTACTGATTTTTTTCCATCATAAATTGATTCCACATTAATACAGATACCAGGAGACACCAGAAGGTTTCAGATTGATCATACAATGGTAAGGCAGAGATTTAGGGACCAGGTTTTAAATTGTATGGTGTTTCCAGGGGGACATATGGACTCTGACCACAATTTATTGGTTATGAACTGTAGATCAAAACTGAAGAAACTGCAAAAAGGTAGGAATTTAAGGAGGTGGGACCTGGATAAACTGAAAAAACCAGAGGTCATAGAGAATTTGAGAGTGAGTAATAGGGAACATTTGACAAGAACAGGGGAAAGGAATACATTAGAAGGAGAATTGACGGCTTTACGAGATGAAATAGTGAAGGCAGCGTAGGATCAAGTAGGTAAGAAGACGTGGCATAGTAAAAATCTTTGGATTACACAAGAGACACTGAATTTAGTTGATGAAAGGAGAAAATATAAAAATACAGTAAATGAAGTAGGCAAAAGGGAATACAAATGTCTAAAATATGAGATTGAAAGGAAGTGCAAAATGGCTAAGCAAGAATGGCTAGAGATCAAATGTAAGGATTTAGAAGCATATATCACTAGGGGTAAGATAGACACCAACTAGCAGAAAATTAAAGAGACTTTTGGTGAAAAAAAAACAGCTGTATGAATATCAAGTGCTCAGATTGACAACCAATACTAAGCAAATAAGAGAAAGCAGAAAGGTGGAAGGAGTACATAGAGGGTCTATACAAGGGAGATGTACTTGAGGGCAGTATTATGGAAGTGGAAGAGAATATAGATGAAGAGGAGATGGGAGATACAATACTGTGTGAAGAATTTCACAGAACAATGAAAGACCTAAGTCGAAACACAGGTGTAGACACCATTCTGTTAGAACTATGGAAGCCTTTGGAGAGCCAGCCATTACAAAACTCTTCCATTTAGTGAGCAAGATCTGTGAGACAGGTGAGACACCCTTGGACTTCAAGAAGAATATTATAATTCCAGTACCAAAGAAAGCAGGTGCTGACAGGTGTGAAAATCGCTGAACAATCAGTTTAATAAGCCATGGTTACAAAATATTAACACAAATTCTTTACAGACAAATGGAAAAAGTGGTAGAAGCCGACCTCAAGGAAGATCAGGGAATGTAGGAACATGCGAGGCAATACTGACACTATGACTTATCTTAGAAGATAGGTTAAGGAAAGCCCAACCTACGTTTATATCATTTGTAGACCTAGAGAAGCTCTTGGCAATGTTGACTGGAATAACCCCTTTCAAATTCTAAAGGTGACAGGGGTTAAATACAGGGCGTGAAAGGCTGTTTACAAAAAAAATGGCTCTGAGCACTATGGGACTTAACTTCTGAGGTCATCAGCCCCCTAGAACTTAGAACTACTTAAACCTAACTAACCTAAGGACATCACACACAGCTAAGCCCGAGGCAGGATTCAAACCTGCGACCATAGCGGTCATGCGGTTTCAGACTGTCGCACCTAGAACCACTTGGCCACTCCGGCTGGCAGATGTTTACAATTTGTACAGAAAACCAGATTGTAGTTATAAGAGTCGAGGGGCATGAAAGGCAAGCAGTGGTTGAGGAGGGAGTGAGACAGTGTTGTAGCCTGTCCCCAGAGCTATTCAATATGTACACTGATCAATCAGTAAAGGAAACCAAAGAAAAAATTGGAGTAGGAATTAAGGTTCAGGGAGTTTCAGAGAGAAGAAATAAAAACTTAAAGGTTTGCCAATGGCATTGTAATTCTGTCAGAGACAGCAAAGGACTTGGAAGAGCAGTTGGAACAAAATTGACAGTGTCGTGAAAGGAGGATATAAGATGAACATCAACAAAAGCAAAACGAGGATAATAAAAGTAGTTGAATTAAATCAGGTTACGAAATAAGATACTTACAGTAGTAGATGAGTTTAGCTATTTGGGCAGCAAAATAACTGATGATAGTCAAAGTAGAGGGGATATAAAATGTAGACTGACAATGGCAAGAAAAGCCTATCTTAAAAAGAGAAAATTGTTGTCATCGAATATAGACTTGAAGTGTCAGGAAGTCTCTTCTGAAAGTATTTATGTGGAGTGTAGACATGTATGGAAGTGAAATATATACAATAAACAGTTTAGACAGGAAGAGAATAGAAGTTTTTGAAATGTGTTGCTGCATTAGAATGGTGAAGATTAGATGGGTAGATAACACAACTAATGAGGAGGCACTGAATAGAATTGGGGGAAAAGAAATTTGTAGTATAACCTGACTATAAGAAAGGATTAGTTGGTAGGACACATCTTGA
Organism: Schistocerca cancellata; assembly: GCF_023864275.1. Lineage (NCBI taxonomy): Eukaryota > Metazoa > Arthropoda > Insecta > Orthoptera > Acrididae > Schistocerca > Schistocerca cancellata. Next base: position 12,532,612 of record NC_064628.1, on the reverse strand, counting down.
AACATCAAGAGGGATCACCAATTTAGTACTGGAGGGTAGCATGGCATGTAAAAATCATAGAGGGAGACCAAGAGATAAATACAGTAAGCAGATTCAGAGAGATGTAGGTTGCCGTAGTTACTTGGAAGTGAAGAGGCTTGCACAGAGTAATGTAGCAGGCGATCTGCATCAAACCAGTCTTCGGACTGAAGACCACAACAACAACAACAACAACATTAACACATATCAAACAACTTTAGATACCATATGATAATTATACCCCACATTGGACCCCTGTAAGTAGCAGCAGTTTAATTATAACCACCCAGTGTATACATTTGATCAGTTGTTAGAAGTAGTAAGTTTCACATGTATATTTGGATGCTACAAGTTACAGAATTTTATCTGTATTATTTATGCGTTTTGAAAACTCCTTGACCAATCTATTGCCTCTTGCTTTAAAGCACTTTCCATTTTTTAAAAATCTTTTACCAGTATCATTATTGCATATGATGGTGGAATTGTACCCTGTCTTTTGAGATTGAAGTAATGACACCATTGTCAATTCAGTGCTGGAGCACAGTTGATATGTGTTTAAAATGTTCTCATAGCTGCAACATGCAGAGCTCCACTCTAATGGTGCATCTTAGCAAATTGTGTACCTACAGAAAACAAATAATATCAAAAAACAACAATTGGTACCATCTACATTAGAGAAACACTCCAGTCTAAATAGAAAACAAAAAGATTGAAGTAATGACACCATTGTCAATTCAGTGCTGGAGCACAGTTGATATGTGTTTAAAATGTTCTCATAGCTGCAACATGCAGAGCTCCACTCTAATGGTGCATCTTAGCAAATTGTGTACCTACAGAAAACAAATAATATCAAAAAACAACAATTGGTACCATCTACATTAGAGAAACACTCCAGTCTAAATAGAAAACAAAAATTTGTTTTACGTTCCAAACATTGTAAAATGACAATTTGGTTATTTCTGACTAATATTATTGATACTTATGCATCTGTCTGAAATATTTACTGTTCCTTACTTGTATGCTCTTCAGACCAAGAAACTGTGCGTTTTGGCAAATTTGGCATAGCACTAAAAGAACTTTTTAAAGCAATCTTAATTTATGTCTGCTGTTAGTATTCTTTTCATGTATATCACTGATATGAGACTAAAATAACTCACTGTACATTTACGCACTTATGAAGTCTGTAGTCAATTAGAAAACAACAGTAACATTCATAAAAATAGTAGAAAGAGAAGTGATACATTATGCATCACTCAGTCCTAGTGCCACATAGTTTGGAATATTCAGCCAGAGAATCTTTGACTACTTACCCAGTGATGTGAAGAATCTAGTAGATGTTAAATTCAACTTCAAACACAAATTGAAATTGTATTTGGGTGTCAACTCCTTTTCCATAGGAGAATTTCTGAAGGTGTAATAAATCAACCAACCAACCAAACATACATACATACATACATACATACATCATGTTATAATTGTAAGCTGACTCCACGTCAAAGTGACAGGCTCCAATTATTACCTATGGAATCGATGAGAATGACACTGAAGTAAGTTAAGAGTTAGTGAGTGTACTGTACAAAGATGATTTGTGCACTTTGTTTTTCATAATATTTTGTTTTATTTATTCCTTTAGGGTGGTTGATATCCGATGCAGTCCAACTGACTCAACATTTGTATGCTCAGTTGTTGGTGACCAAGGAAATGGATCTGGCAAGCTGCTACTTTATGATATCAAAACACGGAAACTTGAGGTACTGCTTGTCTTATTGCTGCACGGGATTAGCCGAGCGGTCTAAGACACTGCAGTCATGGACTGTGCGGCTGGTCCCAGCGGAGGTTCGAGTCCTCCCACGGGTGTGTGTGTGTGTGTGTTGCAGTCATGGACTGTGCGACTGGTCCCAGCGGAGGTTCGAGTCCTCCCACGGGTGTGTGTGTGTGTGTGTGTGTGTGTGTGTGTGTGTGTGTGTGTGTGTGTGTGTGTGTGTGTGTGTGTGTGTGTGTGTGTGTCCTTAGGATAATTTAGGTTAAGTAGTGTGTAAGCTTAGGGACTGATGACCTTAGCAGTTAAGTCCCATAAGATTTCACACACATTTTTATTAAAATTAATCAGTCCACCAAGAAGGCTAGGAGAATATTTATGCTAAAAAGAACAGGATAGTAGTTGTTAGTGTTCTATGTTGAAAATGAATGTACATCCTTTTGTTCCAGTATCATGGACATGTGAACATAGAGGGATTATGGAAAAAGTTTAAACTGATGCTCTGGAAATCATGCTCTGGAAATCAAGCTCTGGAAAAGTTTGTGTTGGGTAAATTGGTTAAGAACAGAAAATACCCACCAGGTTTAATAACAAAATTTGGAAAATGCACAGAATCAGAGATTGTTCACTCTTGTTTCAAAAAAGAACCCTGAAATGTTGACAGGCAAAAGTTAGTAGAGATTTGTGCATCTGTAAAAAGATTAATGTGTGAACCATATAACAATGCCACTGTCATATCTTAGCAAAAGATTTTGCTAACAAACTGAAAAAATCACAAGCAGATTGAAGGCTTCTATCCAGTCACTCTGCCAGATTTTCAATTCCCTCCCATGAATTTATTAAAAGCTACACTTGTTGCTCAGAAAAAGACCTGGCATAATATGAACTTTGCAAGCTAGTTATCCTTAAGGCACTGGTACATCAGTTACACAGAGATAAGTAAAATGCACAAAACAACCCTTGCAGCATAGGTTGGAATAACTGCTTGCCACAGTAAACAGATAACTAGCATGGGTGCATGATGGTGATAACATAGACCTACCTTTTTGTGCTGTATAATTGAAATCCATCCACATATATTTGATGTGTTAACCTTACATTCCCTTACCTGTTATGAATATGTTCCTATACTGAATTCCCATTTTGTGTGACTTGATCAAGGTTTGCAGTAATACAACACAACTCTGGGAGAAGTTGTTGTTGTTGTTGTTGTGGTGGTGGTGGTGGTGGTGGTGGTGGTGGTGGTGATGGTGGTCTTTGGTCAAAAGACTGGTTTGATGCAGCTCTCCATAGTACTCAATCCTGTCCAAGCTCCTTCACCTCCAATAACTACTGGAACCTACATCCTTCTGAATCTGCTTAATGTATTCATCTCTTGGTCTGCTTCTACAATTTTTACCCTCCACCCTTCCCTCTATTACTAAATTGGTAATTCCTTGATGCCTCAGAATGTGTCCTACCAACCAAGCAATTCTTCTAGTCAAATTTTACCACAAATTCCTCTTCTCCCCAATTCTATTCAGTACCTTCTCATTAGTTACATGATCTACCCATCTAAGCTTCAGCATTCTTCTGTAGCACCACATTTCAAAAGCTTCTTTTCTCTTCTTGTATAAACTGATTATCATCCATGTTTCACTTCCATACATGGCTAGACTCCTTACAGATACTGACCCTTAAATCTATACTCGATGTTAACAAATTTCTCTTCTTCAGAAACACTTTCCTTGCCAATGCAAGTCTATATTTTATATCCTCTCTACTTTGACCATCGGTTATTTTGCTGTGACTCTTCAGTTTGTCCCGGCGTATTTGTTGTGCGAAGAGTCCACAGGTATACTGCTGGTTCATAGTATCCAACGGGCACAATATTTCGGCGATCAGACATGTCGCCATTGTCATGTGCGCTGACGGACTGAGCTCCTGAGGGCCTGCGGATGATTTAAATCCCCACCCCCCCCCCCCCCCCGCGGGCCACTCCCTTCGCTGCCCGTGCCCGCGCGCTGGCCGTCGCGAAGACATGGGCTTCGGAATCTGTCATAGCGTTGATGTGCTTGCTATGTCCGCCCTGGTTGCCAGTTCATACTTCTTGCTGAGAGTCTTCTTAATTACATTCAGTGCCAGGTCGCAAGCCTAGATGAGATTATAGCTGCAATCTCGGTTGATAAGATCTTCCCTGGTGCGAATTTCGATAGCTGTCCCAATATTTACAGGTCTGATCCAGGATCTTGGTATGCTCATAATCCATCTCATGTTTCTCGAACAAACAGTGCTCTGCCACCGCCGAATTATTTGAATATTTCAGTTGAGTGTGCCTTTAATGTTCTTGGCAATGATCTTCGATGGTGCGTACTGTTTGTCTGATAAAGTCTTCCCACACTCACAGGGAATTTGGTATATGCCGGCCTTCCGCAAACCGAGGTCATCTTTCACACTTCCCAGTAATGCCCGTGTTTTATTGGGCGGGCAAAATACCATGTTAACTCGGTGTTTCTTTAATATACAGCGAATTTTCCCCAATAGTGCGCCTTTGTACGGAATAAAGGCAGTGGCTACCTCTTCTTCCGTGACTTCATCCGTCTCCACAGGTCGTGCTGTGGTAGTGGGACGGAGAGCACATGTAATCTGCCATTCCGAGTACCCGTTTTTTTGGAACACGGTCTTGAGGTGTTCCAATTCCTGGGGCAGATTCCCTGCATCTGAGATGCTGCATGCCTTGTGTACTAGTGTTTTAAGTGCTCCATTCCTCTGAGAAGGGTGGTGGCAGCTGTCTGCATGCAGGTACAGGTCAGTGTGCGTTTTCTTCCTGTACACACCAAGGCTCAGTGTACCATCAGCTCTTCTCTTGACCGTGACGTCCAGGAATGGTAATCTTCCTTCTGCTTCGGTCTCCATAGTGAATTTGATGTTTGGATGTATAGAGTTTAGGTGTGTAAGGAAATCCAGGAGCTTGCCCCTACCATGGGGCCAGATGACGAACGTGTCATCGACGTAATGGAAGAAACAAGTAGGTTTCCAATTGGATGACGCCAAGGCTTCCTCCTCGAAGTACTCCACGTACAAATTCGCGATCGCCGGTGAGAGTGGGCTGCCCATTCTGACTCCATCCATTTGCTCATAGTATTCCCTATTAAACAGGAAATACGTTGAGGTAAAGACATGCCTAAAGAGTTCGGTGGTCTTCTCGTCAAGTGATGAGTCTCAGTGGGAAGCAGCATTTCCTGAGGATGGCGAACAGCTGAATCGCCGAAATATTGAGTCAAGTTGATTTTAGGATCCGGCAGCAAACCCGAAGAGACTTTCAAGACTTATTACGCCGGGAAAGCCTACGTATTTACATTCCATTATCCTTCTTTTGCTTTTGTTGATGTTCATCTTATATCCTCCTTTCAAGATGCAGTCCATTCGTTCAAATGCTCTTCCAAGTCCTTTACTGTCTCTGACAGAATTACAATGTCTAGGCAAACCTCCAAGTTTTTTATTTCTTCTACCTGAAACACCCTGAACTTTAACACCTACTCCAGATTTTTCTTTTGTTTCCTTTGTTTCTTGTTCAGTTTACATACTGAATAACATTGAGGATAGGCTACAATCCTGTCTCACCCTCTTCTCAGCCACTGCTTCCCTTTCATGCCCCTCAACTCTCTTATAACTGATGTCTGGTTTCTGGTTTCTGTAAAAGTTGTAAATAGCGTTCGCTGCCTGTATTTTACTCCTGCTACCTTCAGAATTTCAAAGAGAGTATTCCAGTCAATATTATCAAATGCTTTACTTTCCTTAACCTATCTTCTAAGTTAATTCATAGTGTCAGTATTGCCTCACGTGTTCCTACATTTCTCCGGAATCCAAACTGATCTTCCCTGAGGTCTGCTTCTACCAGTTTTTCAATCCTTCTGTAAAGAATTCATGTTAGTATTTTGCAAATGTGACTTATTAAACTGATTGGATTGTTCAGTAATTGTCATGCCTGCTTTTTTAGGAATTAGAATTACCACGTTCTTGTTGAAGTGTGAGGGTATTTCACCTGTCTTCATACATCTTGCTCACCAGATGGAAGAGTATTGTCATGGTTGGCTGTCAGTAGTTCTGACAGAAAATCATCTGTTCCCAGGGCCTTGTTTCAACTTAGATCTTTTAGGAGTTTGTCAAATTCCTCTCACAATATGATATATCCCATCTAATCTTCATCTGTGCCTTTCCCCATTTCTATAATAATGCCTTCATCTCCCTTGTATAACCTGTCTACATCTCCTTCCAGTTTTCAGCTTTCCATTCTTTGCTAAGGATTGGTTTACCATCTGAGCTCTTCATATTTCAGGTGGTTCTCTTTTCCCCAAAGACCTGATTAAATTATCTAACATTCCACAGTCCAATCCTTAGAAAGCCAGTTTCGTTTCTCCTGATGGCGACATCCTCCTGAGTAGTCCCTGTCTGGAAATCCGAATGAGGTACTATTTAACTTCCAGAATAGTTTACCCAAGAGGACGCCACTGTCATTTAACCATACAGTAGAGTTCCATGTCCTTGGGAAAAATTAAACCTATAGTGTCCCCTTGCTCTCAGTCATTTGCAGTACCAACACAGCAAGGCCATTTTGGTGATGTAAACAAGGCCAGATCAGTCAATTCCGTACTGTTGCCCCTGCAACTACTGAAAAGGCCACTGAAATTAAGTGGTCATTAAAGTGTGATGAAACGGTTTCAAAATTTCAGGGGAAGAGGCAGATGTGGTGGACAGAAAGTTACCTTTCCTATATGTGTTGGTTGAACAGAAATCAGATGGACAACCGGCCATTCTGTGAACAATTGAAGTTTCAAAGTAGATGTTTTCCTCCAACATCAGTTTGATGTCATTTCTGAAGATAGAGAGTAATTTCTAGTTTAATTTATTTCATCTGCATCTACATCTATGCTCTTCAAACTACCATGAAGTGCATGGCAGAGGGTATGTTCCATTGTACCAGTTATTAGGGTGTCTTTCCATTCCATTTAAATATGGGTTGTGGAAAGAATGATTGTTTGAATGACTTTGTGTGTTGTTATAATTATTCTAATCTTATCTTCATGATCCCTATGTGAGCAATATATTGGGGGCTTTAATATGTTTGTATAATTATCATTTAAAGTTAGTTCTTGAAACTTTGTTAGCAGACTTTCTCGGGATAGTTTACATCTGTCTTTAAGAGTCTGCCAGTGGAGTTTCTTCAGCATCTCTGTGACACTTTCCCATGAATAAAAAAACCCTGACGATTTATGCTGCTCTTCTTTGTATACATTCAACATCCCCTGTTAGCTCTACTGGGTATGGGTCCCACACACTTGAGCAATATTCTAGAACTGGTCGCACAAATGATTTGTAAGCAATCTCTTTTGTAGATTGGTTGCACTTCCCAGTATTCTACCAATAAACTGAAGTCTACCACCTACTTTACCCATGACTGAGCCTATGTGATCATTTCATTTAATATTCCTATAAGAGTATTACACCCAGGTATTTGTGCAAGTCTGCTGATTCCAACAGTGACTTATTGATATTACAGTTATAGGGTACTATGTTTTTTCACTTGCTGAAGTGCACAATTTTTACATTTTTCAACATTTAAAGCAAGATGCCAATCTTTGCACCACTCTGAAGTCTGACTGAATATTTATGCAGCTCCTTTTTTCTGGTATACTTCATTATTATCGATAACTGCATCATTTGCAAAAGGCCTAAGATTGCTATTAATATTGTCTGCAGGGTTATTAATATACAATATGAACAGCAAGTTTCCCACTGCACTTCCCTGGGACACATCCAAAGTTACTTCTACATCTCATGACAACTCTCCATCAAAAATAATATGCTGCGCTCTCCATACCAAAATGTCCTCAATCCCGTCCCAAGTTTCACTTGGTACACTACATGATCATACATCTGACAATAAGCATAGGTGTGATACTGAGTGACATGGCTTCTAGAAATAAAGAGATTCTGGATCTATCTGGCTGCCTTGATCAAAAGCTTTCAGTACGTCATGTGAGAAAAGTGCAAGTTGAGTTTCACATAATTGATGTATTCGGAATCCATGCTGGTTGGCATGGAGGAGGTCTTTCTTTTTGAGATAACTCATTATGTTTGAGCTCAAATATGTTCTAAGACTCTACAAAAATTGATGTCAACGATACTGGACAGTAGTTTTGTGGATCACTTCTACTACCCTTCTTGTAGACGGGAGGGGCTAACTTAGCCACAAATTCAGCATAGAAAGTGATAGGGATTCCATCGGGCCCTACCACTTTGTTCAGTTTCAACAATTTTATTTATGTATTTAGATTTTTTGCACGGATTCATCAATATGATGGCTTTTGCAAATGTCAAGTACAACTACAAACATAAAATACATTTAGATCTTAGCCTTACAGGTAGTAATTAAACAGTAAATTGATGCTTGCCAAAATACATTACATTTTACACGTATTAATACAGCCAATTATTTTTTGTACATTATTTTACAGCTCTTAAACTTAACCATTTAAAATTTGTTGAGTGAATAGAGACACTTTTCAATTAAGAATTCTTTTAGTTTTGATTTCAGTTGCTTTTTATTACTGTTTTTCATGGACTCTGGTGGTTTATTATACCATATCAGTAATAATACTTATTTCGCTCATTTTTCCGTTGGTATGAGGATAAAATTGGGGTAATTCTCTTGGATTTTCTTGTGTAAAGGGTTATTTGGAAATGGAATTAAGCATTTCAGCTTTTGCTTTGCTGCCCTCAATTTCAGTTCCAGTTCCTGTCTCATTTGCTAGCGACTGAACACTAACTTTGATGCTACTAACATCCTTTACATACAACCAGAATTTCTTTGGATTTTGTGGAAGATCACTTTACAATGTTCTGCTATGGTAGTCACAGAAGGCTTCACACATTGCTCTCTTGACAGCCAAACAATTTTCATTCAAAATCTCTATCTATAGCCCTACACTTTTTTTCACAACTATTATGCAGAAATATCTGTTTCTTTAGAAGAATCTTAACAGGGACTGTATACCATGTAGGTTCCCTCCCATTATGAATGGTCCTACTTGGCACATATCCATCCAGTGCATGGTCAACTATTCTTTTAAACCTGGGCCTTAGTTCCTCTGCATTCTCCTGCCATTTGATGAAAGTTCATTGAGCTATAAGAGTTCTGATTTTTTGTCTAGTTTACTGAATGTATATACTGTACCTTTCTGTTTGTTTTCGTTTTCTTTTGTATTTTGATAATCGTTGTTGCCACAAATGAGTCATGATCACTGATACCAGTGTCAATGTGGACGTCCTCAAAGAGTTCAGGTGTGTTTGTTTCCATTAGATCCAATATATTTCCATCATGAGTGGGGTTCCTAACTATGTTTTCTAGGTAGTTTTGAGAGAAGTCATTTAGTAAAGTTACATAGGATGTCTTATCAAGCCCATCATGAACAAAACTGTAATTTTCTCAATTAATTGTTGGATGATTAAAGTCTCCACCAATGATCACAGTATAATTCTTACTTACATACAAGTGAACTGAGGTTTTCTCTAAAATTTTTGGTTACATCAAGAGATGAGTCTGGTGGACAACAGAAGGATCCAACTGTTGTTTTATGCGCATCCCTGATACTGAGTTTTGCTCAAACAATGTCACATGCAGCTTCAATTTCTACCTCAGTAGAATTGATTTTCTTGTCCATTGCGACAAATACACTGCCTCCATTTCCCATTTGCTATTATTTTGATACACACTTAAATTTTTCTCAAAAATCTCACTGCTGTCAGTTTCAGGTTTGAACCAGATTTCTGTACCTAGTATTATATAAACTTCAGTGTTTTTCAGGAGCACTTCAAACTCTGGTACTCTGTTGCAAAGTCTTTGGCAGTTAACCTTTAGGACTTAAATACTCTAACATGTGGGAGGTATTTCTTTTGATCTTACTCAGATACTTCTGGGTTTCCTACAATTGCCATTTTCTGGATTGTGTGGAGAGTTACCTAATCTAAAGAATGACATGGAGTCAGCTACCTGAGCAGTAGCCTCTGACGTGCAGTGCACACCTAACGCATTTAGGGGGGCCCTGCAGTTCTCAACCCTATGGTGTAAGTCCAGGAAGTCGCAGCATAGCTTTTGAAGTCTCTGGCTCAGTCCCTCAATTAGACTCAGAACCAAAGGGTCACGGCCAATTCTGCAGACAACGCTGCAAATTGTAAGCTTTATTGAGACTCCTTGTGGAAGACTGACCTTCTGAACCTTCTCTGCCAATCTTTGGAATGCTCCAGGTATAACCTCAGAATGCTGACGTCGGGTATCATTTGTTCCACTTTGCACCACTATCTGTAGCTGGTTGCACCCTGTTCTATCAGTGGTTGCCAGAATAGCCTCTCCAGCTGCCAGAATAGCCTCTCCAGCACATTGAATGAGGACCCCAGGCATTCACACTGATTGCACGTGGTGTCCTTTCCTCTCTCTTGCTGCCATATCTCTAAGGTGTGTGTGTGTTTGAACTGCTTATGATATTGTAAGGGATGTCATGATGTTTAAACAAAAATGTGTCTGCTAACAAGATAACTGAACAAAAAGTTTTTTCTGTGGGCTTTAAGACATTCAGATTTTGTATCTTTCAGATATCTCTTTTCAGTATTGAACACAAGGAGAGAGGTACACTACTGTCTTGGGCAGCCATTTAGCTCATATGATACACACCTGGTGCTGTAATTTACTCGATAAAGCAAACTGATATACTGTAAACGTCAAAATGGAATTGCAAAATTACAAGTTTTGTAGATAGTAAACGTATATAAATGGTTTTGTTGTATCTGTTTGTTTCTCAGCATAATAATGTGACACTTTTCTTGTACTTTTACAGTAAAACAAGATTTTATTTTTTTTCCAGTCATCGATGTCTCTTCCAACTGATGATATTGTAGCAAATTATGTAACCTTCAATCATAATGGACAGCTTCTGATTGCCGGTTGTAATGATGGATCGGTGAGAATATATGATGTTCGCAGTAGTGACTGTATAGATGTATGGCCGGCTCATCAAGGTGCAATTGAATCTATAGAAATGACAGCAGATTTCACTGCATGTTATACCATGGGAAGAGATGGAAAGGTAATATTCAAAATATAACTTTAAAAATTTCCTGTTTTTGGCTCTGCGTCAGTTATATTGTTTACCAATATAATATTGACCAAACATTTGTTGTTCTACTACTGTAAGTACTAGTAGTGTTACTGTACTTTCACTGTCCAAACACATCCATAGTGGACGAGATCAATAAATTTGAACTTACTGCCACTATTTTGGATTTCATTGCTATATCTGTAACACACACACACACACACACACACACACACACACACACACACACACACACACACACTGGGACGAATGACCTAAGCAGTTTGGTCCCTTAGGATTTCACACACACATACAAAAAACCACTATCTCCAGCAACTCTGGCTCGTTGTGCCTGTTGCAACTCAGTGTGTCATCTTTATGGTGAGTAGCAATCTATTGCTTTCATAATATTGATGATATCCCAAACTGAACTTTCCATTGTTTGATTAAACCTAGTATGTTGATATTTTTTAGATCAAAATTGGTAAATAGTTGCAAAAATTGCACTGTGGACTGTTTTTAATAAATATGTTGTTCAAAAATAGTAACTGGTGTTCGTTTTTACATATTTATTTCTAAGATTTATGCATATGGATCATCAGCATAGGACTGCCCTATGGGATACACAATTGTATGCATAGAAATGGACTGTGATATTGCATTGCAATTGGAGTAGGATGTCCCTCAACTCAGTGCATGGCTAGAGGTAATGGGAGCATAGCGGAAGAATGTAATTGAGTTTTTCAAGGCTTAGATAATAATTGGAAGAGTACACATCAGTGACGGTGGATTTGTTGATATGATGGTCATGACACACAGTGCCAAATGGATTGCATAGAAGCCAAGGCTTTAAGCAAAGGACTTTTTGATCTGCAAGACCTGATATTTGTCAAACTGATGGTACTGTCAGTTGACATAGTTTTTATAGGAAGCCATAAGGGAGTGGGAGATCAACATCAAGGAAGGTAGCTCATTAAAGTGAGAAAGCCCAAGTGAAGCTGATTTGGGAGCAATGTTGAAGTTACAGAGAAAAGAGCACATAATGAGGATGGTATTAATTAATGTAAAACAGGTAAGATGCTTTAAGTTTTTAAGTATATAGAAATGCTTTGTCTAGGTAACGCATAAAATAAACAGGTTGTCATAGAAAGGTTCCGTGCACTTGCAGTTTGTGGATTTGTTTGTAAGTTTGTCCTTGTTTGAAAAAATAAGTAAGGGCCAAAAACATTAGGAATGTGATGGTGGATTTGGTTTCAAGAGAATGCTGGGAAAGATAGTGTACTATGGCTGCAAGGCCAAGTGCATAGGTGGTATTGGTGTACGGTATGAGGTAAGGAGTCTGGTGCCTATCAGCAGTTAAAAAATTACTATGGGGAAACAATGGAAGAAATTATAATGTCTTGGGTGTTGGAAGGGAGGCTATAGGAAACTGGTTGGAAATGATGATCATTGAAAGAAAAGGCTTCTTCTGCAGGACCACCAGAAACAGCTTTGAAGACATAATCATTAATCACGGTTTGATGTGAACGTTGGGTTAACTGTGGACAGTAGGATGAATGGCAAAGTGTTACAAGTGGTATACATTTTGTGTAACGTAATTTTACTTCAGTTATTAAAGATAACATATCGCTTTCAGCTTTCACAGCGGAGTCTTAATCAGAGGGGTCAGGTTCTTTGGGAAGCTACATTACCAGACTTATTCAATATGGATGCTATGACAAAACCACATGGGCAGTTGTTCACATGGGATCCTTCTGGCACCTATGTCTTACTGTGTGGAAATGCAGGTGGTGTTATATGTCAAGTAAGTTATTGTGTTGTATGTCAAGTAAGTTATTTTCCATTTGGAAATTCTTTTTGCCTTTTTTGGAAATTAATCTATTATCTATTTATTTATTTAGTGTATGGAATTTAAGTAAATTTCAGTATTGGATCATGTTATTCTACATTACACATTACATATATTCACAGACAAACATCTAGTCCTTGTATATATTTAATGGATTTTTAGGATGCCATGAGGAATTCTTCAAAGTCCCCACTTAACACTGTGGCACTCAATTTATGTCTAATGTGTCGGATGGTCTGCTTAGGCACGCTGCAGTCACATGGTGGCGAAGACAGCAGTCCCCATTTGAAGAGTGAGTCAGCACATCTTCCGTGCCCAGTTCTTAGTCGGTTCAGAGTTGACCAGATCTTGCAGGGCTAATCAAACCCAGGGACTGCCTCAGTAATACAAGGCATTAGGTGGCAAGTTGTTGGGGCATTTTGGAGCCATTCTCTTCTCCAACAGTCGATGTCAGCCCCAGTGAGGCTGTCGAGAGCAAGAGGAGGATGTCTCGAACGAAGCCTCTGGATACTCAGATTGGGTATATCGATGTACACTGGTAGTTCAGGATTTGCTTCACTCTTATTGTATTCCCTAACCGAGGCTGCTTCTCGTCATATTTTTGGGGGTGGTATATGACTCAGTACAGGTAGCCATATGGTAGGTGTGGACCTAACAGTTCCCCGAAATAATGCGCATCTTGTTGTTAAGTTCAACATCGATTTTGTTCACACGGCTGCTGTTCAGCCGTACTGGTGCACAGTACTCTGGCGCAAAGTATACCGGGCTCATCGCAGTCATCCTCAGATGTGTTGTGTTGATCCCCAGGTGGATCCACAGAGTTTATGGATGAGGTTGTTTCTCGTTCTCACTGTGGCAGCTGCTTTCATAAAGTGTGATGTAAATGAAAAGGTTCTGTCTAACGTGACCCCTAGGTACCTCGGCTCCTTGTTGTGGTTGAGGTATATGTCATCAAAGTATACTTCCAGAGCTGTGTCAGCTTCTCTGTTATTGAGATGGACTTCTGTCTTCATGGCATTAGGCCTAAGCCTCCATTTACAGAAGTATGCTGCCAGGGCTGACAGATCAGATGTCAGGATTTCTTCCACTGAATCAAAATCGATGTACATTGTTGCAATGGCCCAGTCGTCAGCATAGCTAAATTTCCTACAAGCTGTTTCTGGCATGTCAGCAATGTATAGGCTGAAAAGCAGTGGGGCTAATACTGAGCCTTGAGGTAAGCCATTTTGAAGGAATTTCTAGATACTGACTTTGTTTGCCATGATGACCTGGAATCCTCTGTTACCAATCATGTTACCAGTAAGCTTTGTCATTTTTTGACAATGAATTATTTTCATCAGTTTATAGAGGAGGCCTCAGCTCCAGACGGTACCGTAGGCTGCTGCCGAGTCAATGAAGGCCGCAGATGTTTTTAAATTTCTTTTGGAATCCCACCTCAGTATGTGTTGTAAGGGCCAGGACTCGGTCTGCACAGCTTCGTTTGGGACGAAAGCGGGCTTGTCCTACTGGGACGGTCGTGAGTACTGTCCGTCTGACCGATCCCGTTAAGTAGTACTCGTTCCAGAAGTTTGTGCACTATGCTGAGCAGTGCTGTGGGCCGGTAGTTGTGCGTAAGATTTCCCGGTTTACCCGACTAGAGGAGGGCGATTATCTTGGCATGTTTAAGTTCTTGTGGTATGTTTCCTGTCTGCAGTAGTGATGTGAAGAACTTTGCTAACCATATTTTTGTATATTTGCCCGACTTGATAAGAAACTGTGAGAGGATGTCATCTGAACCTGGGGCTTTACTCAGTTTTGTGTCCTTTATTGCTGCCGAAATCTCTTCTCGGGTGATGTCGCGTGAATATTTAGTGTCAACACTAGCTGTTGCTTTTAGCTTTCTAAGTTCACGTTTAATGTGTATTGCCGTCTCTCGGTGGTTTATCCCTTTAGATTTTTAACAATGTGCAAAGCAGTTTTGTTAGGTATCGTGGGCTTTTCTTTTCGAGTAATACGACTGGCTCCCCCTAGTTTTCGAAGCAGGGACCGTGCTTTTCGGCTGGATACTTTAAAGTACTGTTCTGCACAGTGTTGCCCACATAGGGCACGAGTGCCTGTGGCAGGAGCATTGCCAGTACTACTAGTACACTAGCAAGCCTTTAATAAGTTTGATATTAAACAATGTTCCATCGACTCTAGCAGTGGTGGGAACCACGCATTCATAATTCGTAGCACAGAGCAAACAGTAAACAGTCGTCATGATCAGAGTCCACTACGTAAGTTTATGTGACTGGCCGGCAATATTGGCAATGCTCCTGCCACAGGCAGTCGTGCTGTACGTGGGCAACACTGTGCAGGACAGTATGTCTATACCTTCCATTTGCAAGTCTGGCAGGGTTGCTAAATCCCTGCCTCTCCGAATGTGCCCAGTCAGTGTGGGGAGAAGTGTGCAGCAGGAGCGACCAGGAGGAGGGCAGTTTCGTGACGGGAGGCACTTGGCAGACACCCGAGTCCTCTGGTGATCACTGTCCTCTGTTCCAGGTGTCACGCACAGCCCCAGAGACTTCTAGGAACAGAGGCCCCCCTGCCGGATGCGGTGGGTCTGCCGATTTGACTATTATCGAAGTTAGCTCGACATGTGGTTTGCAACAGTGGATTTTCGTACGAGATAGGCCACTAATCAGGGTGCCGCAACCGGAGTTTGTCGCAGTGCCGACATGGCATCTCGGGTGTTACAGCCACTGACACTGCCCGGTGCCCCTGCAGTTCCACCACAGACCCCCAGATCCACCCTGGATTCTGCTCAAATTTAGGTTTCCGTACTGGGGCACGTACACAGAACATGTGACTGTGCCTGCTTTGTGTTCTGGGGACCGATGAAGGAGCTCCACAGTGCCTCAAACATTGACGGGCATGGCCCGCAAGAAGATAGGAAACAGTTAAATGCTAAAGCTGATTTTAACAGACAATGGGTTTCTAACATTTGCTTATTGAGAGTGTATACAAACCATTCTGCTTGCCCTTTTGAGGCTAGACAGAAAGGTATTGTGGTAAGGTATTTAATTCCATTTTGGCTTGAAAAACCTTTTGAAATGAGTTGCTCTGTGTTGAGAACCATTATCAGTCAGTAGCACCCTCTGTTGAGAAGATCTGTATCAAAGCTCCCACTGTAAAAGTCATTGTCTGCCGGATGCAGATGACGTACAGGAAGTGGGACGGAGGAGGAGTCCACAATGGCCACCCATGTGAATCCCAAAAAAAGGCCTGTGAAGGCAGCTTGTGCTCTGTAGTTCGGGTTTGTCACCACTGGCCACAGAGAGAACAACTGAGGTGAGGTCAGCTCGTGTGCCTGCGAAGCAGCACATTATCGAACCGCCTGTGCAACCTTTTCTTCCGTAAAAGGCCAGTAGATGTAGTAGCGTGTGAGTTGCTTGTCCTGGAAATTACCCAGTGGGATCAGTGCAGGATTTTGAGCACATGATGTTTCAGGGGATTGACACCACCATCCATCCCATACCATTCATCACGTGTCATTAGGATCACCATACCACGCCAAACGTGAAGTTGGTGCCACTGATGATAAAACACCAAAGGTCAGCTGGTTCTTCATCTGAAAGCTTCGGAGGACGGTGCAACTGGACATATTGCAGGATTCATTGAAGTAGCAGGACATACCTACCTGCAGTTGCAACATCCAGGGAATTCTGAGAGAACTCACCTAGCGATTGCTTCAGTTGGCTGTCTAATTCAGGGTTAAGGTGAAACAGTCCATCTGCATTAGAATGATGAGGGGTACTGTGATAGTGAATGGAGTACTAAAAATTTGACAGAGAATCCATTGATGAAGGCAACATACTGTATGCTCCTCAAATTTTGCCTTAGGTCCAAAAGGTGATGAGCAGTTTATTGTCAGTAATTAGATTAAATTTGCGACCACACAAAAAATGTGTAATTTATGGACACTGTAAATGATGGCCAATAATTCCATTGACATAAATGCAACTGATGCCTTCATACTGTCCTCTAACTTGAGAGAGTGAATGGGCATAATGCTGTGTGGGGATGCATCTGTTGCCAACACCGACAGCAAGTGGGGCTGGTGAATCACAAGGCAGGATGCTAATTAGGGGGCAGATTTTAGCTCCTAAAAAGCCCAGTGGCATACTTTGGGTAGTTGAAAAGTGGCTCCCTATTTATGGAGACAATTTAACCTGTGGAATGTGGAGGCTGCCTGAGCAATAAATTGTACATAATAATTCACATTTCTACTAATGGATGACAGACTATCATGAGAGAAGCTGCAACTGTACAATTTTTTAAAAATGTTTATTAAAACATCCTCAGTTACAATTGGTCACATTTGATAACTAGTTCTGATCACATTTAGTGATCTTCAGGTCGGAATAATCAATATTTATGAGAAGTCAAAATTCTTTAAAAAGAACACAGTCATAAGCTGTAACATAAAAGAAACAGCACTACAGTATACATGTGCTTCTTCCATTTGCACTTTACTGGGCAGGGTGGTGCAGTGGTTAGCACAATGGAGAATGGTTCAAACCCACATTCAGCCATCCTGATTTAGGTTTTCCATGATTTCCCTAAATCGCTTCAGGCAGATGCCGGGATGGTTCCTCTGAAAGGAATCCGATTTCCCTCCACATTCTTTCTTAAATTGAGATTGTGCTCTGTCTCTGATGATCTCATTGTCGATGGGGTGTAAACACTAATCAAGTCCTCCTCCTCCATTTGCAGTTCCTGTAGGGTTAATAAAGTTAGCATCTGGGCTTTATCTAATTTGTTTGATTTTAGACCCTTGATTGGTGTGCATACAACATAAAAAGAATTAGGAGATTTTGGCAGTGCTTGAAAGTAATTTGGGGAGTGGGTGATATTTGTCTTGGTTATGGACAGCAGTGACTCCATATTTTATGACCTTTATTTTGAGCCGCTTTATTTCTGCAGTGCAGTTTTTCTGTACAACCATCTGCTTCCTGTTATGATGGTAAGACTCCATTCATGGTACAATTTTTGTTGTTTATCTCTGCCAGGATTTTTGATATCATATAGTGCTTTCTCCACAGAGAATCCTCTGCAAAAGTCTAGGTAATACGTCATCACCATGTCACACAATGAAACTCGTGATGTGGTTTATCTCAATTTTATAGGTGGATATAATTCTTGCATATTTAAGATTGTCGGGAAATGTGGCTTGTGTAACTGACTGATTTCAAACAAGATTTTAATACCTTCACATTTGGTCTTTTCATAGCACTTAATCATGTTTATAATTAGACATTTCAATTGCTTATAATGAAGGAGGAATGGAAAATAATATTCAGAATTTTATTACAGAAAGGTGTAGAATGGTAATGAGATGGGGAGCTATTAATATCAATGGGGGCTATTTAGCTGTTAGTGACATTCGGGTAAGGGGTGAGAAAGAAGAGGAAGTGGGAGAATACAAGGTCTACCTGTCAGGTGTCAAAGCAGGAATAGCACAATGGGGTGTAGGGCTTTACATCAGGAAAGAAATGGAACCCAGCGTAGTTGCAATAAGGTATGTAAACGAATGACTGATGTGGATAGATTTGACAGTGTCTAGCAAGAAAATTAGGATTGTGTCAGTATATTCGCATTGCGAAGGGACAGATCAAGATAAGATGGATAGTTTTTATGAGGCACTCAGTGATGTAGTTGTTAGAGTAAAGGACAAGGACAGTGTTCTGCTCATGGGTGATTTTAATGCTAGGATTGGAAATCGAACAGAAGGGTATGAAAAGGTTATGGGTAAATTTGGAGAGGATATGGAGGCCAACAGGAACGGGAAACAACTCTTGGATTTCTGTGCCAGTATGGGCTTAGTAATCACAAACTCCTTTTTTAAACATAAGAACATTCACCGGTATACTTGGGAAGGCAGGGGAACCATATCTGTCATTGACTATATAATAACAGATCAGGAATTCAGGAAGGCTGTGAGGGACACACATGTATTCAGGGGATTCTTTGATGACACTGATCATTATTTAATCTGTAGTGAAATTGGGATTGTGAGGCCGAAAGTGCAGGAGGTCAGGTCCATATGTAGGAGGATAAGAGTGGAGAAACTTCAGGATAAGGAAATCAGGCACAAGTACATAACAGCGATCTCAGAAAGGTACCAGTTAGTTGAATGTAGTCAATTACAGTCATTGGAAAAGGAATGGACAAGGTACAGGGACACAGTACTAGAAGTGGCTAAAGAATGTCTTGGAACAGTAGTGTGTAAAAGTAGGATGAAGCAAACAGCTTTGTGGAATGATACAGTCAAGGCAGCCTGTAAAAGGAAAAAGAAGGCGTATCAAAAATGGCTACATACCAGAACCCAGGTAGACAGAGAAAGTTATGTTGAAGAAAGAAACAAAGCCAAACAGATAATTGCAGCATCCAAGAAGAAATCGTGGGAAGACTTTGGAAACAGGTTGGAGACTAAGGGTCAAGCTGCTGGAAAACCATTCTGGAGTGTAATTAGCAGTCTTCGAAAGGAAGGTAAGAAGGAAATGACAAGTATTTTGGACAGGTCAGGAAAACTGCTGGTGAATCCTGTGGATGCCTTGGGCAGATGGAGGGAATATTTTGAAGAGTTGCTCAATGTAGGTGAAAATGCGATCAGTAATGTTTCAGATTTCGAGGTAGAATGGGATAGGAATGATGATGGAAATAGGATCACACTTGAGGAAGTGGAAAAAATGGTCAATAGATTGCAGTGCAATAAAGCGGCTGGGGTGGATGAAATTAAGTCGGAACTCATCAAATACAGTGGAATGTCAGGTCTTAAATGGCTACACAGGATAATTGAAATGGCCTGGGAGTTGGGACAGGTTCCATCAGACTGGACAAAAGCAGTAATCACACCAATCTTTAAACATGGAAACAGAAAAGATTGTAACAACTACAGAGGTATCTCTTTAATCAGCGTTGTGGGTAAAATCTTCTCAGGTATTGTTGAAAGGAAAGTGCAAGTATTAGTTGAGGACCAACTGGATGAAAATCAATGTGGGTTTAGGCCTCTTAGAGGTTCTCAGGACCAGATCTTTAGCTTACGGCAAATAATGGAGAAGTGTTATGAGTGGAACAGGGAATTGTATCTATGCTTTATAGATCTAGAAAAGGCATATGACCGGGTTCCTAGGAGGAAGTTATTGTCTGTTCTACAAGATTATGGAATAGGAGGCAAACTTTTGCAAGCAATTAAAGGTCTTTACATGGATAGTCAGGCAGCAGTTAGAGTTGACGGTAAATTGAGTTCATGGTTCAGAGTAATTTCAGGGGTAAGACAAGGCTGCAACGTGTCTCCACTGTTGTTCATATTATTTATGGATCATATGTTGAAAACAATAGACTGGCTGGGTGAGATTAAGATAAGTGAACACAAAATAAGCAGTCTCGCATATGCGGATGACTTAGTTGTGATGGCAGATTCGATTGAAAGTTTGCAAAGTAATATTTCAGAGCTAGATCAGAAATGTAAGGACTACAGTATGAAGATTAGCATCTACATCTACATCTCCAAAACGAAAATAATGGCAGTGTGACAGAAATATAAACGGATTGAGTGCCAAATAGGAGGAACAAAGTTAGAACAGGTGGACGGTTTCAAGTACTTAGGATGCATATTCTCACAGGATGGCAACATAGTGAAAGAACTGGAAGCGAGATGTAGCAAAGCTAATGCAGTGAGCGCTCAGCTACGATCTATTCTCTTCTGCAAGAAGGAAGTCAGTACCAAGACTAAGTTATCTGTGCACCGTTCGATCTTTCGACCAACTTTGTTGTATGGGAGCGAAAACTGGGTGGATTCAGGTTACCTTATCAACAAGGTTGAGGTTACAGA
This sequence comes from Schistocerca cancellata, assembly GCF_023864275.1. NCBI lineage: Eukaryota > Metazoa > Arthropoda > Insecta > Orthoptera > Acrididae > Schistocerca > Schistocerca cancellata. The sequence goes on along the minus strand of NC_064628.1, from coordinate 12,512,000 downwards.
TATGAAAGTAGCTAGGATGATTGCAGCTACTAGTAGATGGGAACAATGGCAGGAGGGTGTCCACAATAAGGAAATCAAAGAAAAACTGGGAATGAACTCTATAGATGTAGCAGTCAGGGGGAACTGGCTTAGATGGTGGGGTCATGTTACACGCATGGGAGAAGCAAGGTTACCCAAGAGACTCATGGATTCAGCAGTATAGGGTAGGAGGAGTCGCGTCAGACTGAGGAGAAGGTACCTGGATTCGGTTAAGAATGATTTTGAAGTAATAGGTTTATCATCAAAAGAGGCACCAATGTTAGCACTGAATAGGGGATCATGGAGGAACTGTATAAGGGGGGCTATGCTCCAGACTTAACGCTGAAAGGCATAATCAGTCTTAAATGATGATGATGATGATGAGGTGTAGAATTAGCTGCCTATGTTGTGGAAAATAGTACCCAAATTAAATCAGGCCAATGTTTTTAAGCAATTGAAATTTATTTAATTCTCAAATATCACATTAATTATCAAAATATGAATGTCAGTATAACTAATGAAACCTGAAAGTAGAAAATGTTTGTTTATACTGTTTTTGGAAGTGTGATAAACACAAAACATGGAATGACATGGAGGGAAAAGTTACAATCAACACAACATCATCAGATCTCTGTATATATTCTGTTAGCATTACTAACACATATGGTACTGCATATTACACCTTGTCATGTTAAGTGTTGTTTCCTTTTTGTGGAGGTATGAGATCAGGAAAATGTCTTCCTAAGAAATGAAGATATGTTGTGCATTTCATATATGACTAGCTTACAAATAACATCAATTACAATCAATAATCACTTGCATTCGTTTGTCTGTACTGTAGTGTTGTTGTTGTTGTTGTTGTTGTTGTTGCTGTGTTGGTGGTGTTTGGTGGTGAGGCTTGTTTTTCACTAGAATATAAGAACCCTACAATAGTTTTTGGTTTTAGTAAACCTTAAAAAAATATTGTTTTGTCACATCACTTTTTTCACCATTTCTTCGGCAGAGAGTAATGTGACAGGCACTGGTCTGTGAGACACCCTCTAGTCATAGCATCATCATGATCAAAAACTCTCCCTGTTTCCTCTTTCTCTTTTGACATTATTGCAGACTTTCAGCATTGTATGTGCAGCTGAATAGTACAGTTTTCCTCTTATTCTTCCAGTGCATAACCATAACTGTGCCTTGCTGTTCCTGTTGGACTGTTTACAGTGTGCAACCTGAGAACTCCATACAAGTCTGTCTGAGTGCTAAAATATCTGCTTGCTATGAAAATTGTAATTTGTTTGAGGATCTCCTTTATTCAAAAATGTTTGATAGTGGGATGACAACTTGTGAAAATATAGGAGGCCTTTGCCGTTGTTCCCTGCTTCTCTGGTTTGGAACATGATTCCTGTTTCTGTGGATGCATTTTGTTGTGTTGTTGTGGGTCAGCCTGGTTTTTCAGGGTCTGTGGGAGGTGAGACATGAAAGTACTACTGCACTTACACTTAGATGTTACAGTTATGGTCACCCAACCTGCTTTGTTTGTTGCTTATATGTTTCAGTTGTTGACCAAGATTCTTAGTTACTTTGCTTCTCAATCTTATATTAGAACTTCCATTAGTGGAGCAGATATGATTGACTGAAAAAATGTCATGTTACTCAAGTCATTATATATGCCATCAGTAATATTAGACAGGGTTTCATTGTTTCCTTCAGCTATAATGTCCTTTAAATCCTATCTATGAAGAGAAAAGACAAGAAACCCTTAGAAACTTATCTGCACACTGTTTTGACACTAAACCATCACTATACTGCCTAGTGCCATTTGTATTTAGGCCAGCTACATTTATCATAGTCATTTAGAAAGAAGACTACTACATTGATTAAAATAACGCTTGTTTCCTTAGTTATTTTAAATACTTGCTATTTCTCTCCTGTTGCGGTGCCATGTTCTCCTTGACATCTACTATTCCATGCTGATTCAGTTACTACTGGCCAGCAGACATTTGGATGCAATAACCATTTTCGAAATAGTGTTTTCTGATGTGCATTCTTCATTTCATTATAGGCACACAGGGAAGTTCAGCATCTCGCAGTTCAATACCAGTAGGTAGCATTTAAGAGCCGTGAACTTTCAAAAACTCTCACAGTCATCTTGAGGAATTGAGATGCCTCCTTCTCTGCCTCTCCTTTGTATTAGGGAAGAAACTGTTCATCTACCACACTGTCTAAGCATCATTGCAACAATTTCATTTCTGCCTTATTCTCTACTTGATGCTATTATTCTCTCTTCATCAAGTATATTGTTTAGTTTAGTTATTTGCATATACCATGGATCATAACTGCAGGTGCTCATTATGATTTAAAACACATCAGTCTCACAATTATAATACACGTTTCCAGTGAAAAATATGGCAACATACTGATTATTTACATTATTGTCTTAGCTTCCTTTCTTCAAATTCACATTTCATTACTCGCCCATGTTCCCATCAAACACTTGTTACGTCTTCTCTACCAGTTTTTTCATGGCACAATGGTTGATCTGGTTAAGTAAAACATATATTGACTAATTTTTTGTATGGCAGGGAGCATTTTGACCAGTTGAACAGTGTTGCGCCGAGGGGCTAGTTAATCATAGCTATCCTGTTGATGGAGAACTTTGATGATATCACCTTAGACATGGCACCACATCAAAGCTGACCATAATATCACCTTCCAGTGGTGTTAACAATGAGCCATAAGTGCATCTTTGTGTGTATAACTAAATGTCTTTAGCAGGTCATGAAGCATGGCTGGTCTTGGAAGAGATTCTTAATAACTCTCTCTCTCTCTCTCTCTCTCTCTCTCTCTCTCTCTCTCTAGCTTTGATGTCTTCTCCATTATTCTTGATGTTTGTTCATATGTACAGGGTGACCCAAAAGTCTGTTAACATTTGAAAATGCACCAATACACAGAATAATGTAGGTATAGAGGTAAAATTTCACGTACATGCCTGAAAAGACATGAGGTGCTACGGAAATCAAAAGCAAGTGCAAAATCTGACCAAGAGATGGCATTGGATAGCAACACATCAATGATGCCACATGGGAATCATGCACAAAAGGAGCTGCAGTGATAGAGAGAGTCATATGCGGTAGCAACTATGGCATGTTGCCAAGGGTTGTTTAGATGATTGGCCTCATAGTGAACAACCAGGCATAAGTGCTACTGCTGTTCAGACAGTTCAGGAAGAAATAGAGACTTCAGCAAGATTCATCTCTGCATGGTGAAGTCAACACTCATGAAGTAACATGTTGCACTGGGGTTAGATGCACTACTGTTAAGAGAGCATTAATGTGTGCCCACTAATGCTATCTGTACAAAATCTGGCGTCAGCATGAGCTGTTAGTCTTCGATTTTGTGATGCACAGAGCATTTTCAGTGTGGTCACTTCAAAAAATGGGGGAAGATGACGATTGGTTGTCTAACACGTACACTGATAATGCCCATTTCACACTCCAAGAGTCTGTTAACACCCACAACTGCAGAATTTGGGCTAATGGAAATCCTAGAACTGTAGTGGAAATCTCTTTGCATGAGAAGATAGTCACTGTGTGATGTGGATTTATCACATCCGTCATGATTGGACCCGTTTTGTTTGAGGAAATACGGGGTGCTGCTTTTAAAATAGTCAGCGTGATGTATGCGAGGTACGCTTATATGGTACAGAATCTCATCATCCCTAGCGAGGCTGATAAACCCCTGCTGGAAGGTCCAACTTTTAGATGGTGCTCCACCCTATATTGCTACATGAGTGAAAGATTTCTTGCAAACATTGTTTGGTGAGGATCGTGTGGTGAGCTGCCACTTCAGTCATGCTTGGCCTTCTAGGTCCCCAGACCTCAATTCATGTGATTATTGGTTGGGGGATAACCAAAAGTTGCAAGTGTACCATGATCATCTGACATCATCAGGGATGCTAAAAGACAACATTCGATGGCAATTTCTCAATGTACCTACAGATATGCTGTACAGTGATGTTCCCAACATTGCCCCTTGGTTACAGGTATTGTTGATGAATGATGGCTGGTATGTTGAGCATTTGTTAAAAAGAATCTTTTCTAAAAATCAATTGTGATGCTAATTATTCTTTTTTGTGAGAATAATTAGCATAACAATTGGTTTGATCTAGTTCCAGTCTAAGGCTGATAGTGATTCCATAAGTTTCATTAAGATGATCAAGAGCTTATGGCCATTTATAACCCACTATTTTTGGTGTAATGTATTGGGCTTCTACAAAATAGTGCATCAGTGAGGGCAGTGTTACTTCATGCAGTCTGTGCACATGATTAAACAGTGTTGGACTGAACATGGGAGGTGTCTATCGCTACACTTTCCCCCAGAAAAAGAAAAGAAAAAAAAAAAAAAAAAGAAATGATGATAACTAGACATTATTTTGGAAACTGATATAAAATTGCGTTCAACAACACCTCTGTCATCACAAGAGCTTACTGCTTCTGGTATATCATAATAAAAGAAGCTATTGAGATCAAATTATGTAACAACATCCTCAATAAAATGGTGGCTTGGAGTTCAGTACAATGTGGAACTCTGCCACCACAAGGCTAAAGAGGGAGCAGCAGACACCAAACAAAACAGTGCCTAATATGGCGAAAGACCAAGCACCAGTGACATCACAATCAGCACCGTGACTATATAAGGGCAAGACCAGCAGCAATGATTATGATGAAGGAGCACATGACACATTGTTTTGTTTCATTGTTTTAGCCAACTAAGCACCACATCATTTCAGTTCAGAAGGGATGGTATCATGCGGGCCATTGTTGTTCACCTGTAATGGCACTGTCAGAGGTGTCCGTATGGTTTGGATCATTAATGCAAATGTCAGAACGCTCCTAAACACTAGCACTGGAACGCTTGACATTTTTTCTGAGCAGAAGTCAAAGGCACTTAGATTAACTTTTGTTACATTGTTTATTGTGACTCTCTGCTGCACTTTTGTCTCAAATACCAGGAATAGATTCACTCGATTTCAAATCTGGAATGTTTAGTGTGATGTGTCTCGGTACATTCGACACACATTGTCGCACAGTTTGCTACTCGGTATCGGCAGTGACGCGAGGTTGGTCCGAAGATGTGACGGACATTGAAGGCATTGTCACTTTGTCGTTCAGCACTGTAGTGTTATCCAAGCCTTGGTGAATATGTAGCAATTTTGCACAAGGGGTGTTCATAGAAGTCTATCTTCCACAAGTCTCTTCAGATTACAAAGCTGTTGATTTTAGATGTTCATTTACCTGCTGTATCTACTGAAACACTGGACCTCCTGTGTACTCTTTACCAGCATTTTTCGTTTTATAACTTTTACTGCAAAAGCATAATGTTTATGCTGATAACTTTGCAGCTATGGTTCTCAGCTGCTATAAGTTTCAAGTCATTATACCTCACAGGCTGTTCTAAAAATTCCTGTGTAGATTTCACTGTGACTGGTAATTTCAGCATTTACATGATCCCCCCCCCCCTCCCTCCCCCCGAACCCTGAACCATGGACCTTGCCGTTGGTGGGGAGGCTTGCGTGCCTCAGCGATACAGATAGCCGTACTGTAGGTGCAACCACAATGGAGGGGTATCTGTTGAGAGGCCAGACAAACGTGTGGTTCCTGAAGAGGGGCAGCAGCCTTTTCAGTAGTTGCAGGGGCAACAGTCTGGATGATTGACTGATCTGGCCTTGCAACACTAACCAAAATGGCCTTGCTGTGCTGGTACTGCGAACGGCTGAAAGCAAGGGGAAACTACAGCCATAATTTTTCCTGAGGGCATGCAGCTTTACTGTATGGTTAAATGATGATGGCATCCTCTTGGGTAAAATATTCCAGAGGTAAAATAGTCCCCCATTCGGATCTCCGGGCGGGGACTACTCAAGGGGATGTCGTTATCAGGAGAAAGAAAACTGGCGTGCTACGGATCGGAGCGTGGAATGTCAGATCCCTTAATCGGGCAGTTAGGTTACAAAATTTAAAAAGGGAAATGGATAGGTTGAAGTTAGATATAGTGGGAATTAGTGAAGTTCGGTGGCAGGAGGAAGAAGACTTTTGGTCAGGTGAATACAGGGTTATAAATACAAAATCAAATAGGGGTAATGCAGGAGTAGGTTTAATAATGGATAAAAAAATAGGAGTGCCGGTAAGATACTATCAACAGCATAGTGAACGCATTATTGTGGCCAAGATAGACACGAAGCCCATGCCTACTACAGTAGTACAAGTTTATATGCCAACTAGCTCTGCAGATGATGAAGAAATTGATGAAATGTATGATGAGATAAAAGAAATTATTCAGGTAGTGAAGGGAGACGAAAATTTAATAGTCATGGGTGACTGGAATTCGAGAGTAGGAAAAGGGAGAGAAGGAAACATAGTGGGTGAATATGGATTGGGGGAGAGAAATGAAAGAGGAAGCCGTCTGGTAGAATTTTGCACAGAGCGTAACTTAATCATAGCTAACACTTGGTTCAAGAATCATAAAAGAAGGTTGTATACATGGAAGAATCCTGGAGATACTACAAGGTATCAGATAGATTATATAATGGTAAGACAGAGATTTAGGAACCAGGTTTCAAATTGTAAGACATTTCCAGGGGCAGATGTGGACTCTGACCACAATCTATTGGTTACGAACTGTAGATTAAAACTAAAGAAACTGCAAAAAGGTGGGAATTTAAGGAGATGGGACCTGGATAAACTGACTACACCAGAGGTTGTACAGAGTTTCAGGGAGAGCATAAGGGAACAATTGACAAGAATGGGGGAAAGAAATACAGTAGAAGAAGAATGGGTAGCTTTTGAGGGATGAAGTAGTGAAGGCAGCAGAGGATCAAGTAGGTAAAAAGACGAGGCCTAGTAGAAATCCTTGGGTAACAGAAGAAATATTGAATTTAATTGATGAAAGGAGGAAATATAAAAATGCAGTAAATGAAGCAGGCAAAAAGGAATACAAACGTCTCAAAAATGAGATCGACAGGAAGTGCAAAATGGCTAAGCAGGGATGGCTAGAGGACAAATGTAAGGATGTAGAGACTTATCTCACTAGGGGTAAGATAGATAGTGCCTACAGGAAAATTAAAGAGACCTTTGGAGGTTAGATTAGATTAGATTAGATTAATACTAGTTCCATGGATCATGAATACGATAGTTCGTAATGATGTGGAACGAGTCAAATTTTCCAATGCATGACTTAATTAAGTTAATTTAACAACATACTTAAGTTAATATAACAACTTTTTTTTATTTTTTGTGTTTTTTTTATTTTTTATTTTTTAAATATTTTTTTCTTAATTTATATCTAAAAATTCCTCTATGGAGTAGAGGGAGTTGTCATTCAGAAATTATTTTAATTTCTTCTTAAATACTTGTTGGTTATCTGTCAGACTTTTGATACTATTTGGTAAGTGACCAAAGACTGTAGTGGCAGTGTAATTCACCCCTTTCTGTGCCAAAGTTAGATTTAATCTTGAATAGTGAAGATCATCCTTTCTCCTAGTATTGTAGTTATGCACACTGATATTATTTTTGAATTGGGTTTGGTTGTTAATAACAAATTTCATAAGAGAGTATATATACTGAGAAGCTACTGTGAATATCCCTAGATCCTTAAATAAATGTCTGCAGGATGATCTTTGGTGGACTCCAGCTATTATTCTGATTACACGCTTTTGTGCAATAAATACTTTATTCCTCAGTGATGAATTACCCCAAAATATGATGCCATATGAAAGCAATGAGTGAAAATGGGCGTAGTAAGCTAATTTACTAAGATGTTTATCACCAAAATTTGCAATGACCCTTATTGCATAAGTAGCTGAACTCAAACATTTCAGCAGATCACCAATGTGTTTCTTCCAATTTAATCTCTCATCAATGGACACACCTAAAAATTTGGAATATTCTACCTTAGCTATATGCTTCTGATTAAGGTCTATATTTATTAATAGTGTCATACCATTCACTGTACGGAACTGTATGTACTGTGTCTTATCAAAATTCAGAGAGTCCGTTCACAAGGAACCACTTATTAATTTTCTGAAATACATTATTGACAATTTCATCAGTTAATTCTTGTTTGTCAGGTGTGTTTACCATACTTGTATCATCAGCAAAGAGAACTAACTTTGCCTCTTCATGAATATAGAATGGCAAGTCATTAATATATATTAAGAACAACAAAGGACCCAAGACTGACCCTTGTGGAACCTCATTCTTGATAGTTCCCCAGTTTGAGGAATGTGCTGATCTTTGCATATTATGAGAACTGCTTATTTCAACTTTCTGCACTCTTCCAGTTAGGTACGAATTAAACCATTTGTGCACTGTCCCACTCATGCCACAATACTTGAGCTTGTCTAGCAGAATTTCATGATTTACACAATCAAAAGCCTTTGAGAGATCACAAAAAATCCCAATGGGTGGTGTTCAGTTATTCAGATCATTCAAAATTTGATTGGTGAAAGCATGTAGGGCATTTTCTGTTGAAAAATCTTTCTGGAAACCAAACTGACATTTTGTCATTTTTACAGATATGTGAAGCTACTCTTGAATACATTACTTTCTCAAAAATTTTGGATAATGCTGTTAGAAGGGAGATTGGACGGTAATTGTTGACATCAGATCTATCCCCCTTTTTATGCGAAGGTATAACAATAGCATATTTCAGTCTATCAGGGAAAATGCCCAGTTCCAGAGAGCTATTACACAGGTGGCTGAGAATCTTACTTATCTGTTGAGAACAAGCTTTTAGTATTTTGCTGGAAATGCCATCAATTCCATGTGAGTTTTTGCTTTTAAGCAAGTTTATTATTTTCCTAATTTCAGAGGGAGAAGTGGGTGAGATTTCAATTGTATCAAATTGCATAGGTATGGCCTCTTCCATTAACAGCCTAGCATCTTCTAATGAACACCTGGATCCTACTATATCCACAACATTTAGAAAATGATTATTAAAAATATTTTCAACTTCTGACTTTTTGTTCATAAAGTTTTCATTCAATTTGATGGTAATACTGTCTTCCTGTGCTCTTGGTTGACCTGTTTCTCTTTTAATAATATTCCAAATTGTTTTAATTTTATTATCAGAGTTGCTGATTTCAGACATGATACACATACTTCTGGATTTTTAATAACTTTTTAAGAAAATAACACAATAGTTTTTATAATGTTTGATAGTTTCTGGATCACTACTCTTTCTTGCTGTCAGATACATTTCCCTTTTCCGGTTACAAGATATTTTTATACCCTTAGTAAGCCATGGTTTGTTACAAGGTTTCTTACGAGTATATTTAACTATTTTCTTGGGGAAGCAGTTTTCAAATGCATTTACAAAAATGTCATGATATAAATTATATTTTAAATTGGCATCAGGTTCACGGTATACCTCATCCCAGTCTAACTGCTGTAGGCTTTCCCTGAAATTTGCAATTGTTAAATCGTTGACTGAACGTAATACTTTGGAGGACTGTTTAGTATTGCTGAATGGAGCTATGTCATTTATTGTAACTAGCTGTGCACCATGACCAGAAAGACCATTCTCAACAGGCTGAGCGTTTATCTGGTTAAACTTATCTTGGTCTATGAATAAGTTATCTATCAGTGAGCTGATATCCTTTACCACCCGAGTAGGAAAAGCAATAGCGGGTGTCAAATTGAAAGAACCGAGTAATACTTCAAGGTCATTTTTCCTATTACCCTCTTTCAGAGAATCTACATTGAAGTCCCCACAAATAATAATTTGCTTCCCCCTGTCTGACAGATAGCACAACAAGGAGTCCAAATTTTTCAGAAATAGATGAAATTTTCCTGACAGGGACCTATATACAGTTACAGTTATAAATGTGCCTTTATTTAATTTAAGCTCACAGGCACATGCTTCTATATGTTTCTCTACACAAAACTTTTTTGTTTCTATACTTTTTGCACAATGATAACTTTTGCCATATATGGCAACTCCTCCTTTCTCCATATTTTCTCTCATTACATGTGCAGAGAGCTTATATCCACTTACATTTACTTTATCCATATCAGTAACAATGTGATGCTCAGACAGGTATAGTATATCTGTTTCATCGTCAGCTTCTAAATCTTCTAAACAAACCAGAAGCTCATCTACTTTATTCTTTAAACTCCCAATATTTTGATGAAATATACTTACATTATTTTTAATTATACTTTTATGAGAACCTTTCCTTATTCTAACATTTGCAGTACTCTCCTGTCTGAGTTTCTCATTGTGCTTAGGCCTAGTTGCTATACCAGTGGTCACATGGTGTTCAGAGAGGCAGATTATGTCAACTGGGTTGGGTGACTTTAATTCAGCAATGCAATTACCTAGGACTGAGATACAACTTGGTGGAGATAAAATTTCTGGTGACTGGTGAAAATTTATAATTGACAGCTGTGATTGGTGATCCACTGTGCTAGAATTGTGCTGTTTAATTTCTTTCCTAAACTGAAGATTTGTTTCAATCCTGACCTCTTGTAGAACTTGACATCTTTCTGTCTTACCTATCCTAAAAAAGGTGCTGCTCCAACACCTGTAACCACTGGTATTTTACCATTCATGGCAGTGCCACCCCCCTTTAAATTTCCTGCTATTACCCCAGCCAGTTTCCCTTTCCCTTTCCTGTTGAGATATAGGCCATGCCTGGTATAGTCCCACCTACTGAGAGAATCAACAGGAACCACACCAACATGAGCCCCCGCACCCGACCCAAGCAACCGTTCCAACTCCAAATTAATTCTCCCAATAGAAGAGTTCAAATGAGGCTGGTCATGGCGTCTCAGGACAGATACAAATTCAACATTGGTGTGTCTCGATGCCAACACAAACTTTACCAGGTCACACTCTATACTGTACCCAGGATCTCTGTCGATGTTGTTCCCTGGCCCTCCCACAATAACCACGGTGTCTTCCCTGGTAAATCCTCTGCCACCTGATCCAGACTAGCACTTGGTTTGAAAAAAATTGTGACCTGGTGTTCTGGTCCTAAGAATAGAGAACCACTTGTATGAATATCAAGAGCTCAGATGGAAACCCAGTTCTAAGCAAAGAAGGGAAAGCAGAAAGGTGGAAGGAGTATATTGAGGGTCTATTCAAGGGCGATGTACTTGAGGACAATATTATGGAAATGGAAGAGGATGTAGATGAAGATGAAATGGGAGATATGATACTGCGTGAAGAGTTTGACAGAGCACTGAAAGACGTGAGTCAAAACAAAGCTGCAGGAGTAGACAACATTCCATTAGAACTACTGACAGCCTTGAGAGAGCCAGTCCTGACAAAACTCTACCATCTGGTGAGCAAGATGTATGAGACAGGCAAAATACCGTCGGACTTCAAGAAAAATATAATAATTCCAATCCCAAAGAAAGCAGGTGTTGACAGATGTGAAAATTACTGAAATATCAGTTTAATAAGTCACAGCTGCAAATTACTAACGCGAATTCTTTACAGACGAATGGAAAAACTTGTAGAAGCTGACCTCGGGGAAGATCAGTTTGGATTCCGTAGAAATGTTGGAACACGTGAGGCAATACTGACCCTACGACTTATCTTAGAAGAAAGATTAAGGAAAGGCAAACCTACGTTTCTAGCATTTGTAGACTTAGAGAAAGCTTTTGACAATGTTGACTGGAATACTCTCTTTCAAATTTTAAAGGTGGCAGGGGTAAAATACAGGGAGCGAAAGGCTATTTACAATTTGTACAGAAACCAGATGGCAGTTACAAGAGTTGAGGGGTATGAAAGGGAAGCAGTGGTTGGGAAGGGAGTGAGACAGGGTTGTAGCCTCTCCCCAATGTTATTCAATCTCTATATTGAGCAAGCAGTGAAGGAACCAAAAGGAAAATTCGGAGTAGGTGTTAAAATCCATGGAGAAGAAATAAAAACTTTGAGGTTTGCTGATGACATTGTAATTCTGTCAGAGACAGCAAAGGACTTGGAAGAGCAGTTGAATGGAATGGATAGTGTCTTGAAAGGAGGATATAAGATGAACATCAACAAAAACAAAACAAGGATAATGGAATGTAGTCGAATTAAGTCAGGTGATGCTGAGGGAATTAGATTAGGAAATGAGACACTTAAAGTGGTAAAGGAGTTTTGCTATTTGGGGAGCAAAATAACTGATGATGGTCAAAGTAGAGAGGATATAAAATGTAGACTGGAAATGGCAAGGAAAGCATTTCTGAAGAAGAGAAATTTGTTAACATCGAGTATAGGTTTAAGTGTCAGGATGTCGTTTCTGAAAGTATTTGTATGGAGTGTAGCCATGTATGGAAGTGAAACATGGACGATAAATAGTTTGGACAAGAAGAGAATAGAAGCTTTCGAAATGTGGTGCTACACAAGAATGCTGAAGATTAGATGGGTAGATCACATAACTAATGAGGAAGTATTGAATAGGATTGGGGAGAAGAGAAGTTTGTGGCACAACTTCACTAGAAGAAGGGATCGGTTGCTAGGACATGTTCTGAGGCATCAAGGGATTACCAGTTTAGTATTGGAGGGCAGCATGGAGGGTAAAAATCGTAGAGGGAGACCAAGAGATGAATACACTAAGCAGATTCAGAAGGATGTAGGTTGCAGTAGGTACTGGGAGATGAAGAATCTTGCACAGGATAGAGTAGCATGGAGAGCTGCATCAAACCAGTCTCAGGACTGAAGACTACAACAACAACAACAACAACAACATGATTTTCAAAAACTTGGAATATATACCAGGGATCAATCACAAACAAGATTACATATCAAATAGAGGTGACGATGACATGGCTTGTTTGTACTTGATTCTTGATATGCTCTCCAAGTATTTGAAAAAGGAGTAAATGCTGAAACTGTCAGTCACACTCAAGAATTTTGTTTATAGAATACTCATCATGGAATAATGTTTTCTTTTCGAAAAAAATTGTACAGGTTTCTCATCTACTGGTCCCTTCATTCCTTGACAGTCCTCTGCAACACTCTTTTTTTCTCCTATGTTGCTGAAGTGGCCATTCAGTCTGTCCATCAGATCTTTAGCACTCATAATACCATGTCCCAAAGACCTACAGCTTCCTTACTGTCTATCTCTGGGCCACAGAAGACAATGCTCCAAACAAAATGTTTTATATATTGTTTCCTAGTGTCTTAACTTATATTGTTCAATGTAGGTGGTTTCTCCTTATTACTGAAGCTATTTTAGTGCATGGAGTTCTGCATTTAATCTTCTGGGATGACCTAACAAACTCATATATCCTGATTTATTGTCTGATGACCTTTGTTTTGGTATCTTCAGCAGACATTTGTGTAATATTTTGTTGATCTTTTGCCCGCACAAGTGGATGGCATTCTCAAAGATTCACCCGTTATTGCTGGTGGTGGACTAGAGTCTAGTCCTTGCCTGGAAGTTATACATACTGTTCACGCTAACATCTGTGAGGGGTATACATAACCTCCAGCAAAGGAATAGACTCCTGTCTACTAGCAGCAGTAGACCGTGAATCTTTGAGAATGTCAGCTACTCATGCTGGCATAAGTCAAGAAAATCATTAAACAAATGTTGGTTGGAGATCCATAGACAAAAGCCAATAGGGAATACATCAGTAAGTACAATGAAAGTCTGAATAGTTTTATATTCTTTCATTTTGTTACATAGGTACTTGAAATTAATGACCTGTTTTATATGTTCTCCATCCAGATAAATTTTTACTGTTAAAAGTTTTTGAGAATACATGTCAGTCATAGACTAGATTAGATCTGGTATACTGTTCCTTCTGTAGACCCAAAGTGATGTTGCCTTCAAGGCTGTGCAATGTGTCAGAGAAACTTTTAAAGGCCTGTGTAAGTACTGTTCAGATTTGTTGAACAAGATGACTCACAATTCACACATTTGTGTAGAGATGAAGAAATATTTACATGAAGAACAAAAGTTGTATACAGGAACTATATGTCTTCCTTAGCGTTCTTTGAGAAATACAAGAGTAAAAATTGAAGTATGCACATCAATTAAAATAAAGATTATGTTTGTACTGCATCTTCTGTTATGAAACTTAGCATTTATTCCACTGATCACAGTACTGTTATAACTAAAGCATATTCTAAATATTTGTTTCCTATATGTTTCTAAGCTTCACATGATGGCAAATCTTCTTTCATTGTATTCATATTATTTCAGCCATCAGGATGTACTTTGTCACCTGTGCAAGAACTGAAACGCTACAAGTCTCCTGGCCCTAAAAGTTATGGTGTGTCTGGTCTTTCTATAGATTGGACTATTGCTGATCAACTGGCGACAGTAGTCACAGGTTTGAATGATGGAACCATATTTATGTCAATGCTTCTCACACCATAAGAGCTCCAATGATATGAATGTGATTAGCTACATGTTTGGTGCTTCCGTGGCAACATAATTACTTAATAATGCAGCAAGTTTGGCAATAAAATTATTAATTAATGTCATGTTTGTATTATTTGAGGCAGAAGTTTACACCATGATTATGAAAATAATTATGGTACTTTCTTATGTATATATGTGTATGAATTCAATATTCAGAAATTGTTTGCTATGATAATTTAACAATGTAGAACTGATAACTTGGGCCACTTTATTGCAGTATGCGAGTACCAAGGGTATCAAAAGTAACATATCAGGAATGCATTCTGTCTAACATATAACATGGTTAGAAATCATAGAAGGCACAATGCATGAAGCTTTGCTCCATTGGATATTGTGTTTCCTGTATTCACTACAGCAGTAACTCAACCATTAAGTCAGATATAATGTAATTTGATTATGTAAGTCTGTTCTTTACTTTGGTACATAGTGCAAGCCAGTGACAAATGGGAAAGTTTTCTGCTCTCCAGGTGAATGAAATGTATTCATTCACTTTTTAAATGTGTATTAGTGGTTATATTTATAAAGCAATGCTGCAGAAGATAAAAGTCAATGACTACATGAAATAAAATGGTACTTATTGAGGCTTATGTGAAATGATTTTCTATGTAGATAACCCAAATTTATACAATCCTGTGACCTATATCAGTATTCCTAACAGTCAAACATTTGACATCAAAAGGTACCAAGTTGTGAGCATCACAACATACAAACGTACCTGTTATCGAATTTCTAAGGTGAATGTTGCTCATTATTTCCATATTATTTTAAATAAATATATAATGTCCACAACAGTGTGTTGATCTACAATGAAACCATTTCTGCAAGAGAATAAGGTAGTAGGTACCTAATATTTCTGCTTAAGTCAGCTTTTATATGTAATATGATGAGTAAAATAAATAGTAAAATAAATCGTGCATGGTATATAGGAAAACATGAACAGTGAATATCCACATAAGTAAGATGTTGAATATTGTCATAAGCATTAAAATTTGTCTTCGTCTCCAGCATATGGACAGACAGAACTACATTCCTCAATGCTGTAGCTTGACTGGACTATTAAAAGTAGCATAGCTGCCTATATGCATCAGTTTAAATATTCAAAATGTTTGAAGTTAAAATTTGCTGTTGAATGTTGTAGATACATGAGAGGTAACTGAAACGTGTTTTCTGAGAAGTTAGTATCTAAATAAAAGTCATATATGGGAAGGTAAAATTTTGCATTCAGTTTTTTCAAAATTCCTTGATATAAGACAAGCCAGTGCAGTAGTTTCTGTTTAAATTTTTTCTAAATGAGAAGACTGAAGATGTATAACATGTATCAACAGAACTATCTCATATCCTCATGAGGCCTTTTCAGCACAAGAAAATAAGATGCAAAAAGTGAAAACAGGTATCCTTATCTGGCAGTGGAGTCACATTGCTGCAAATTGCCTATCTGTGAAAACTGCTGCATAAAATATTCTTAGAGTCACCAGGAGGTTTGTACCAGCTAATGGGTATTCCATTACACGACACACTATGATCACTATAAACATGAAATTGAATAGAGGATGAGAGAGAGACCAGCAACATCTGTCACTGATTTTGCCTGTGTGATGTAATATGTGGTTGTGACTGACAGTGAGCGTCTCGTGGAGGATTCCAGTTGCGTAACTGCTTCATGGCTGGTAAGGATCAAGAAAGTGAAAAACAGTGCAACATGAAGAGTAAAATGAGGCTGATGTAAATGATGAATCTCACATTAGTTTTGCTATGCCTTAACATTTTTCATCATTATGTATCATAAGTTGCAAGAGCTGTAAAGCATCTTAAACATCTGGGGGGTGCATTTTTAAAAATGTTAGCATGGTGCATATGCAGCAATTCTGCTATACTTTGTTTATTTAATATTGATATACAGATTGGCACAGATAAATGTAGCTCACTGAAGTATAAAGGAAATGCAGTGAAATTACAGAAATGAAAAGCTGAATTTCACTTAAAATTTATTCACAGTGAAAAATATGATTATAAAAGGTACTGAAAGTGACGCACTGCAACATCAATACACAGTTGTGCATATCTAAGGATATTCAGATACACACAGTATATTCGGATATGCTGTGTGTTGCTCTTTAAGTGTCCCCACAGGAAAAAAAATCACATACTGTTAGATCTGGTGAATGTGGTGGGCATAAATGTTCGCTAACAGTTTGTTCCTCAGTGAAGACATCATGGACTCATTCTAGAGATATGTTAGATGGGTGGTATGTTGCCCTGTAAGAAGCAGTATTGTCTTTCATATTCCGTGAGTTGAGCACAAAATGTAAAAAAAATATCCATACAGGCTTCCGTCTTGAGGGTAGTGTCAAAAAATATTGGTCCAATGATGCACATTCCTGTTATTGTGCACCAAAAGCCTATTTTTTCATCATGGAGTATTTCCTGACACAAACATTAGGGTTTTTCATTGCTCAGTTGCTCAGTACCTTTTGTTATGTGAATTCACATGCCCAGGAAGATGAAACCAGGATTCATCACTCATGGTGTAATGTAAAGGGTCTAAAAAGCCATCGTTGGTGTTATGCAAAAGGCAAGCGCGGTAATCTACAAATTTCTGACTGGAATCCCCTCATAATTGCTGAACAGTTGTCATATGACAAGGCTTCAAATTAAGAATTTTCAATATCCACTGGCAACTCCCCCTACTGACATTTGCCTGTTGGGCTGATTCATGTGTACACTTCTTTGGGCTCTGAATAATTCTTCAGTGAATGTTTTCAGTAACTTCTGGTGTACAGACTGAAGAATTCTTTGTCATTTTACACTTTGCACTGATCCATGGGTGTGCCAGTTTTGATACAGACTCTATATTGCTCTCTTTGCTGCTAGTCCTCTATCCAGATACTTGCTCCCAAAACTTTTGCAAGTTTCCTTAATCGAACCTGTTTTCACATATGCTTTCACAATTTCAATTCTTTCATCTATCGAGAAAGTCATTTTGCAGACCACAAAGAGAAATGTCTAACTTCACTGATGAAATAAACTGAAATTCTCACAGGAGAATGCTAACAATCAGTTATTGCATAGAACTGTCCAATGTTGTAGCTTTGTACTCTATTTCAGAAGCCTTAATATTGGATTCACATTCAAAGGGGAACCAGGCTACCTTTAATTGCACTAACCTGTTTAATTCCTAAGCACTTTTAAACCTCCATGGTTTCCATAGCATGATTTGAGTCAGAGTTTGTTTATGTATGATGTAAGCATGGTTATTGGTGGAAGCAGCTCAGCTGTGTTACAAGCGAGTACAGAACTTTAACTGAAATTACGTTGTGTGGCATTATGTCATGTGTAAAAATGCAAAGTTGTACCACGGGTCGGAGTCTACGTTAAGCTGTAGGTTCCCCTATAATTGACTGGATAAGCCTGCTTGATGTTTGGAGGCAGGCAGTGGCATCCTCCAACAGGACCTAGTGAAGCACTATGGTGTTCATACCAATCTTCAGATTGATGACAGTTGTACTTTAGTAGTTATAATATTATTAACAGTGTTAAGGAGAAGGATATATTGCTACACACCGAAAGATGACATGTTGAGTTGCAGAGGGGCACCACAAAAAGACTGTAACCCATTTGGCTTTTGGCCAAAACTTCATTCAGAAAAGAAAACACAGAGTAACACAAGCAAATACATCTCATGCACACATGACCCATCTCTGGTAGCTCAGACCAGAATGCCTTGACATTCGGAATGGCTGCCAGAGATGATGGTAAGGTGTGTGTGAGGCATGCTTGCTTGTGTGAATGTGTGTGTGTTTTCTTTCCTAAAGAAGCCTTTAAAACAAAAGCTAAAGGTGTAACAATCTCTTCATTGTGCCTGTCTGCAAGTCAATGTGTCATCACTATGGTGAGTACCAATATATCCTTTTCATAATATAGTTGATTTTCCAACCTGGAGTTTATATTGTATGACATTATTAAGATATTTTTACTCCATGTTAGAAAAAAGATGAGAATTTATGTGATCTCTTTACAGGTCATCATGATTTCATTATATAAAAGATATTTATAATATTTTCACATGTAAAAAAAATTAAAAAACTTATTATAATAGCCAAAGAATGGAAAATCCAGGATGGAATGTAACAATATAATGAACAATATAATGTAAAAATATAATGAAAAGTGTAGTTACTATTCATCATATAGCGCAGATGCTGAGCCGCAGAAAGGCACAACAAAAAGACTGTCAGAAAGTTAGCTTTTGGCGAACAAGGCCTTTGTCAAAAATTAAAAAACACACACACACACACACACACACACACACACACCACATGCATGCAAATGCAACTCACACACACGTGGCCACAGTCTCTGGCAGCTGGAGCCAGAGTCCGTAGTTTTGTGTGTTTTCGTTGTGCCTGTTTGCAACTCAACTTGTCATGTTTGTAGTGAGAGCTCATAATACTGTTGATATTCCAATCTGTATTTCCCTTAATGGCTCTGAGCACTATGGGACTTAACAGCTATGGTCATCAGTCCCCGGTATTTCCCTTATTTGACTTTATATTGACCATTACATACTCGCATGACCAGAATTCCTGTCCTCCTTGTCACCACACTTCACTGGTGCCCACTATATCTAACTTAGACATATCTACGTCATTTTGAATGTTAAACAGAAAACAGTTTATTTTGAAACATGATAAAAGTTATTTCTTTTAAAAGGACACTGTTACAAATTTTATATATTGCATAACTTCCAGAACCTGAGTAAGTGCTATCCTGTACAAATAAAAAAAGCCTTAATTGTGTCCTGCTTATTAAAAAGTGTGGACTTGATTGACACACAATGTCAATGGAACTTTTTGTTTGACTTTTGATTAATGAACTTTCCCAGTGCACGAATCTAGTGCTTCCTAGCACTCCTTTTAGTTATTGCAGTAATGTTGGTCATCAATCAGTTGCAAGAGTTTGGTCGATACGTGTATTACTAATAAACGACACACTTTCTCTCTAGTAGTTGTTGAACTCCTGACTAGATGAAATCATCGTAAATCTTTATTCAACACCAGCTTCTACTAAACTGGTACTCCAATGATTTGCAGTTACAATCAGAATTTATTACACAAGTGATATTCAGAAAGTAAGGTCCAATTTCTCATAAAACATAATCATTAAAAGTTTTTTTTATTTCAAAAAAACTGTTTTATTTGATTCCTTACATGTTTGTCTATTTTATATGTAGTTTCCACATTTGTTTAAACATTGGTGATTACCTTCTACAAGCTTTTTCACCTGTAAGTCACAGATGTCTGCTGCCTGGAAAGATAACCAGTCTTTAACTGCTTATTTCACTTTATCATCTGTTGCCACTGTGAAACTCCTTTAGATAGTGGAACATTTGAAAATAACTTGATGCAAAGGACAGACTGAACTGTGGGTGGACATCTGTTTCCATCCAAAGTATCTGATCATATTTTGGGTGTGGAAGACAGAATGAGGTTGGCATTCTCGTGCAACAACAAACCTCCAGACATCAGGAGGCCAATGGCATAACCTTACATGTTGAGGTCGTCTCCTTGGCCTTGACTTTGACAGTTGATGGCATGTGACACCATTCCACTGACTGACATTTAGACTCTGGGGTCATGTGAGAAACCCAAGTCTCACCCCTGAGTGACAATGTTCTCTAAAAAACAATCACCTTCCTTATGCTATAAGTGCAAAACATCGAGCGCACTAGCAAGTACTTGCATTTTGTGTGTCGCAGTAAGCAGCCTGCGAACCCAATGTGCACAGAATTGGTGAAACTGCAACTTCTCAGAGACAATTTTGTGCAAAGCTTTTTGACTCACATTCGGAAATTCCAATGCTAAAGTTGACACTGTGAACCACCAATGTCCCTGAATCTTTTGTCCACAGCTTTGACCAAATCTTCCGAGATCACTGACGGTCAGCCTGATCGCGGTTCATCACGAACATTTTCCTGTCCGTCCTTGAAAGCTCTCACCCACTTATGCACTTGTTGTTACTCATCTATCAGTGAATTTCCACTGCTGGAATGTTCCTTGCTGTCAAAAACCAAGTCACTGACATTATTTCACAGTCAGTGGACTGATCAGTTGCTTTAAAAATTTTGAAGTGACACTGTAAATGCACACTGTGACAATACCAGTGCAGCAGCACTGCTTGACAAGCAAGGCATGATGGGAGTCAATGTACATGCACGTTTCAATTTTCATGTGACATTCAATTAGCCATGGTGATTTGGACCCTACTTTCCTAATAACCGTTGCACATTGTCTGTTCATCAATCAAGATATTACTCATTAGCATGTGTCTTTATGTTTGGCTGACATCCAGTTCAGACTCTGCCATTCAACCAAATAAACTAAATGCTATTAAAATATTCAATATATGTTGAAATTACTGCAATAAATCATGTTATTCCTTGAAGCTACATATGGTGCAGTGCACTGCAGTGATGTTAAGTGCAGTGCTATTGCTCTTGTTTCCTCATGAAGACCATATGAATACTTCCCCAATAAATAGAAAAACCACAATAGAAAATGTTCTGTAATAAACCTTGATACATGATAAATATAGTTCTAATCCTCGAAACAATCTTTCTACTCAACTTATCATAATGCACAGCTATGTATGCTTGTTCATTTATGCATCATCCTAGTACGGGATTTGCCTGTTAATCGAATGGTTTCATTTTTCTTTAAATCTTACTAATAAAACAAAGGAAAACCTTGTACCCTCTCACAGTCGTGCAGCAATTAAACTAGGTATTATAGAAATACCTAACACAGGATTAGATCATGTCTACTCTGTTCAATCTACCGCAAAAGTCAATTATGTTTACTAGAAAAATGTCAAATGAGATTTTATTATGTAAACAGTATTTTGTCACAGAACACACTATCTGTATTAAAATGTGACTAACGAATGCGTTGGATTTTCTGAAATCTTACAGCATGCTAAATCTTCACTGTTTCAAGTTTCACTATCTAGCCCATGCATTCTAAATCTAAACTCACAAGAATAAAAGATCATCATCATCATCATCATCATCATCATTTAAGACTGATTATGCCTTTCAGTGTTCCGTCTGGAGCATCATCTTAGCTACTTTCATATCCGTAACCTCAACCTTGTTGATAAGGTAACCTGAATCCACCCAGCTTTCACATCCCATACAACAAAGTTGGTCGAAAATCGAACGGTGCACAGATAACTTAGTCTTGGTACTGACATCCTTCTTGCAGAAGAGAGTAGATCGTAGCTGAGCGCTCACTGCATTAGCTTTGCTACACTTCGCTTCCAGTTCTTTCTCTATGTTGCCATCCTGTGAGAATATGCATCCTAAGTACTTGAAACCGTCCACCTGTTCTAACTTTGTTCCTCCTATTTGGCACTCAATCAGTTTATATTTCTTTCCCACTGACATTACTTTCGTTTTGGAGATGCTAATCTTCATACCATAGTCCTTACATTTCTGATCTAGCTCTGAAATATTACTTTGCAAACTTTCAATCGAATCTGCCATCACAACTAAGTCATCCGCATATGCAAGACTGCTTATTTTGTGTTCACATATCTTAATCTCACCCAGCCAGTCTATTGTTTTCAACATATGATCCATAAATAATATGAACAACAGTGGAGACAGGTTGCAGCCTTGTCTTACCCCTGAAACTACTCTGAACCATGAACTCAATTTACCGTCAACTCTAACTGCTGCCTGACTATCCATGTAAAGACCTTTAATTGCTTGCAAAAGTTTGCCTCCTATTCCATAATCTTGTAGAACAGACAATAACTTCCTCCTAGGAACCTGGTCATATGCCTTTTCTAGATCTATAAAGCATAGATACAATTCCCTGTTCCACTCATAACACTTCTCCATTATTTGCCGTAAGCTAAAGATCTGGTCCTGACAACCTCTAAGAGGCCTAAACCCACATTGATTTTCATCCAGTTGGTCCTCAACTAATACTCGCACTTTCCTTTCAACAATACCTGAGAAGATTTTCCCCACAACGCTGATTAAAGAGATACCTCTGTAGTTGTTACAATCTTTTCTGTTTCCATGTTTATAGATTGGTGTGATTACTGCTTTTGTCCAGTCTGATGGAACCTGTCCCGACTCCCAGGCCATTTCAATTATCCTGTGTAGCCATTTAAGACCTGACATTCCACTGTATTTGATGAGTTCCGACTTAATTTCATCCACCCCAGCCGCTATATTGCACTGCAATCGATTGACCATTTTTTCCACTTCCTCAAATGTGATCCTATTTCCATCATCATTCATATCCCATTCTACCTCAAAATCTGAAACATTACTGATCGTATTTTCACCTACATTGAGCAACTCTTCAAAACATTCCCTCCATCTGCCCAAGGCATCCACAGGATTCACCAGCAGTTTTCCTGACCCGTCCAAAATGCTTGTCATTTCCTTCTTACCTTCCTTTCGAAGACTGCTAATTACACTCCAGAATGGTTTTCCAGCAGCTTGACCCATAGTCTCCAACCTGTTTCCAAAGTCTTCTCACGATTTCTTCTTGGATGCTGCAATTATCTGTTTGGCTTTGTTTCTTTCTTCAACATAACTTTCTCTGTCTACCTGGGTTCTGGTATGTAGCCATTTTTGATACGCCTTCTTTTTCCTTTTACAGGCTGCCTTGACTGTATCATTCCACCAAGCTGTTTGCTTCATCCTACTTTTACACACTACTGTTCCAAGACATTCTTTAGCCACTTCTAGTACTGTGTACCTGTACCTTGTCCATTCCTTTTCCAATGACTGTAATTGACTACATTCAACTAACTGGTACCTTTCTGATATCGCTGTTATGTACTTGTGCCTGATTTCCTTATCCTGAAGTTTCTCCACTCTTATCCTCCTACATATGGACCTGACCTCCTGCACTTTCGGCCTCACAATCCCAACTTCACTGCAGATTAAATAATGATCAGTGACATCAAAGAATCTCCTGAATACACGTGTGTCCCTCACAGCCTTCCTGAATTCCTGATCTGTTATTATATAGTCAATGACAGATCTGGTTCCCCTGCCTTCCCAAGTATACCGGTGAATGTTCTTATGTTTAAAAAAGGAGTTTGTGATTACTAAGCCCATACTGGCACAGAAATCCAAGAGTTGTTTCCCGTTCCTGTTGGCCTCCATATCCTCCCCAAATTTACCCATAACCTTTTCATACCCTTCTGTTCAATTTCCAATCCTGTCGTTAAAATCACCCATGAGCAGAACACTGTCCTTGTCCTTTACTCTAACAACTACATCACTGAGTGCCTCATAAAAACTATCCATCTTATCTTGATCTGTCCTTTCACAATGCGAATATACTGACACAATCCTAATTTTCTTGCTAGACACTGTCGAATCTATTCACATCAGTCGTTCATTTACATACCTTATTGCAACTACGCTGGGTTCCATTTCTTTCCTGATGTAAAGCCCTACACCCCATTGTGCTATTCCTGCTTTGACTCCTGACAGGTAGACCTTGTATTCTCCCACTTCCTCTTCTTTCTCACCCCTTTCCCGAATGTCACTAACAGCTAAAACGTCCAACGCCATCTTACTTGCAGCCTCTGCCAGCTCTACCTTCTTCCCAGAGTAGCGCCCATTGATATTAATAGCTCCCCATCTCATTACCATTTGTTTGCCAAGTCGTATCTTAGGAGTCCCTGGTTTGTCAGTTAGAGGTGGGACTCCATCACCTCCAAAAGTCCGAGGCATTTTGCTCTGATTGTTGCCAGCATCATATTTAAAGTACCAGGGAAGCAGGTTGCTAGCCTTACTTGCCCCAAGTCCCATTGGGTTTTACCCCTAACGGCTGAGGGACTAACCGGTGGATTTGATAGTCTTTGCCGTATGAGCACAAAGGTGACCACGACTCAGAGTATGTCCGAGATGCTCAGCCTTATTCCAAAGTAACTGGTATCCCGACTGTCGGGACCACTTACTTGGCCAGTCATGTGTTGCCCGTGGTTCATGAACTAGGACATGACTACAGGAACCCACACCATGAAGAATAAAAGATTTTTTAAAAAAATATATTTTGCAACTGCCACTTTCCACAGAGAAACAAATATTACTCTTCCTTTTCATATATAACATATGACAATTTCCCTTCTCTCCTATGGGAAAAAAAAATCAGCAAACTGACAGGATGAAATAGACTCAGTAGCTCTCCAATATTTCCTTTGGGACAGAAGGGAGTTCATTATAGTAACATATTATCACTCAGCAATTGCAGTACCTCTCGCCAGAATACATCCATCTCAGACTAGGCCAACCAAGAAACACCAATTAAAAATCACAATGTGCATTTCTTCTCCTCATACAATAATACAACATAATAATTATGGTGGTGCCTGTCCTTTTTATCAACCAACAGACCTCTTGGCTTTTGCTGAGTGCATGCAGTCACCAGCAGCTGCTTGCCAGAAGACTCTGCTATCAAATTTGACCAAGGAACAGCTTTATCTCACAGCCAACCCTTCCTGTCACTTCTACAAACCAAAGTCATTCTCTCTCTCACAACATCCAACACAAGTTTATAAAGATAGTTAACTTCTTTACAGACAGCTAACAATATTTATCTATATTTCTACTTTGCTTCCCAAACAATTGTCTTGTACTGCATGCTAATGTCTCAATTAGTTTTGGCAAATATAATTGAGTAAACTGTTGTGACAACATGCCATATGCTACATGTTGTGCTACTATTTCATTTGTTTGTTTTATTTTAATTTTTTGTTTTGAGAACTAGAGCCTCTGGAGTTACTGTTTTATGATAGACAGTCATATACTTTTATTAATGTGTTGTGTAAATTTATGTTTTCCTGCCATTGCTGAATGTTGTTTTAATGCCTATTATACTGGCTGCTTGATTATATGATTTGGTACTACAAGCTCATATAACCTTTTTATGTGGTAATTATGACTGTTTTGTTAATTTTCATTTAATGTAGACAACCACACAGAAATATATGTGGTGAAAGCTGCTTCTGTGCTCATAAACTGGTATTGTTTTTCTTCCAGTTATATTAATTTTAATTCTCAGTCCTGCTGCACAGCTCTACTTCTTGTAGGTAACCATATTTCCCCAGACAAGTGAGACACTACAAAACAAAAAATTGCTGTAGAGAGAGATTTTTATCATAGCAAAAAAAATTTCCCTTGCTGTTGTCAAAAAGTTTCCCACAAATGAACAGAAACTATGGATGGTAAGATGAGGCACAAGTGCACTGATAATTTCACTAACTAGCAAATTTCTGTTGGATCTGTGGCGCCAATGACGTCGACACCAGCATTGATATGCGTTCGTCTTTGGACTCTGAGCATTGTCTTTGGGCTGTTCCACCATATCAGTTCTTTGTGAGCCTTGCATGTGTTTAGGTGAATACATGAGCTACTGCTAAATGGGTGTTGTATGGTGTAACCAACCCGAACTCTCCCCTCACTGGTGACCCCAAGTTGTAACGTCTTCCGTTTTCGCAGTTTTACTGTGTCCGCATCGGTTATTTTCGCGTGTATTACATCAACACAGCATTCAAACAATGACTTCGGCCCAGTGCCTAACGCTGGATTTTGTGATCGACATGCATTGTGTTGCGGGCGATGTACACCTGCCAGGACTGCAACACGATGCCTCTCACTCGATGATTCCGCCGATTTCGCCGGACGTTTTTGAGCCTGCAACAATAAGCGAGGTTAGGAGTGTGCATGACTCCGGCTATCAAACACCTTTGTTCCCACCACATGTGCCCTCCCTCATCGACTGTGCAGTTACCTCTTACGGATCTCCATGCAGTGCGGGACCAATGCCGATTTCTGCAAATGCTTCGTCGGACAACCTACTACCAACAGGACAACGATTTGCCGGGCTGAAATCTGTGCATTACCATGTGGATACCTGCCATGTGGCTGGAACTGCTTCGTCCACAGGTCAACCTCCACAGCATCCGACCATGCCCGCGCCTACTTCGGTTTAGCATCAGCACATGCGTTCCTACTTGGATACCTCGTCCTCCAACAGGAACAATTACTTGTTATCTGTGCCTGACCCCCACCTCCGTCCCACTGCTATGTCTCAGTGTTTTGTGCCATGACATTCACCTTATCCACACACTGTTTTGAGTGGAATGACTATGAGCAGTGAACATTCACACATCCTGTCCCATGTTCGACATCATTTCCCACACTGTGCTTCTGGACAGCCCGCACCTCCGCAGCCTCCCTGCAACACAGGTGGCCCCGGCTCTCTGGTCATACGTCGAGCTTTCTGCGGACTAACAAGTGTTCTCAAACTTTGAACTTTTTCTCACCTGTTGCCTCCGCGCCGGCTCCATTCGAGCTTCCGCTACCATTCTCGGAACAGCTCGGTGCCTCATCCGCATCTGTCTTCTGCGAAGCATCAATCCGAACACACCCACAACGTGTTGAGCTTCCGCAACCGCAATCGACACATTACGGTGTCTCACCCACGTCGGCCTTCCGCATCGCGACGGATCATGCTCAACCACAATGTGTCACCTTCACGCTACCACCCGAACAGCCATTGTTGCCACATCCCCTAGAGGCACACTCTCCTGGAATACTACAGCAACAACAGCTCGATTCAGGCAGTACCACGACAAACTCGACTCAACCTGTTCTTCCGAACGTTCTACAACGCTTACCGAAGCTGCCGCCGTTTAATCCTGACAGAGCTACAACCTGGTTCAAAACTGTGGACGAAGTGTTCGACCATTACAAACTCAATGAGTCAACCAGGTTTCTGTGCCTCATCACCCACCTGCACGACCAGGAGGACTCGATTGCTGACCTGGTCGATGCCCCAGACTCATCTACCCAGTACATTCTAGTCAAAATGACAGTTCTACGTCGGCTTGCACGCTCAACTGAGGCAGCAATATGGCAAGTGCTCCACGTCGAGCAACTAGGCAACGACAAACCTTCCCAGCTCTGGAGACAACTACGTGCCATGGTCAGCGCCGATCTATTCTCTGACACAGCTCTCCTCGCCATCTGGTCAGATAAACTATCTCCTCACATCCGCTTTGCTCTGGCTCAAAGGTCTCCTGAACCTGTCGAGCAAATAACGACAATTGCTGACAAGCTACCTGATGCATCACTGCTCTATTTCGCCAGCCACTGCCTACCTGACAAGTCTCAGGTTCAGACTCATCACCCTTGGCTGGACGTGGCCGGAGCCGTACTGTGCCGATTTGTTCCGCTCGCGCCGGGAAGCAGTAAACACGTCACCGGCTCTGCCCACAGTCATGCCACCTCTTGCAACCGAACCTGCTGCGGCCACCAAACCGCAGCCACCGCCACTGGCAACGCACTTTCCGCAGGAAATGTAACCGCACTAACCGTGCTGTTACTTCCACATGCGGTTTGGTGAGGTGGCACAGGACTGCAGACCACCCTGCTACTTCCCAAACGCCAGTCGCAGGTAGGTCCAGGTGCCGCCTCCTGCGCACAATATGACAAGCACCCCCCAGTGCTCCATTCTGTCCGGAAACGACCAGATAATTGCGGATGACTTTACATTAAAGACATTTCGTCAGGACACCTTTTCCTAGTGGACACAGGAGCCGATGTTTCGCTGCTGCCTACGTCCTTAGCGAAGTCGAACATCCACCCTCATCATACTTCACTGCAAGCCGTGAATTCAACTAAACTACAATGCTCGGGTTCAACTTCACACGTCGTCTCACTCTCTGCAAACTGCAAACTAGGGTGGACTTTTTAAGTGTGCGAAATTGATGAACCTATACAAGGCATTGACTTCTTGCGACACCACAAACTTTCACCGGACCTAGTGCGAAACACCATGTTTCATCATCCATCCAAGACTCACTTCCCGTGTGCTCCGTTGAGCAACCCCCCCCCCCCCCCCCCCCCTTCCCCCGTGACACATCAGTCCGGGCTCATCTCATCCGTACATGCTTGTCTCTGTCGACAACGTTACAAGAAACTTCGCACAAATGCCTTGTCGAGCTTGAACACGTTTCTCGCCTACGCAAGGAAAACTTCAAGCACTCCCTCCAGGTCTGCAAAACACAGCTCCAGGTCTCTGATGCAGCAAAGGAATTACAGACACTACAGCAAGGACAAAGCAAGGTCAATAAGTGCGCCAAATCTGCTTCCAATCCCAGCAATTGAGCCTCCGTGTCTTTTCCTCGCGCTACCCCTTGCAACTGTGCTATCAAGACTGCCATAATGTGTACTGACAGTTCCACAGGGCCACACCCCCCTAACACGGCAGCGTTTGGAACTCGGCCGGACGCAAGTGCGCATGCGCAACGAGCGTGACGTGTTCCTGAACTGACGGCTCCTACCTCACCCCTGGCGGACAGCACCTCAAACTACGCAACTTCGGCTCCTGCACGCCACCGTGTGACCGCCAGTGACAAAACAAACAGTGCACTTGCGGCTAGCGCTTCGCCCGCGACCGTGCTGCCACAGGCCACTCCCTCGGACAATGGACTCACTAATGGCTCACGAGCTCACCTGACCACGGAGCCACTGCTTCGCGCCGGCGGCCATTTGTCACGTTGACTCCTGGGACACTTCACTGCCTCGACTCCCATCGGATCCGCTGAGTGGCTCCGAACACCACAACTACACCTCGCTGCCACACCCGCTGCACGTACCAAACAACCTGCCTCCCGCGCCGCAGGCAACATTTCCGTCATCACCAATGGCATGATTCACAAGCTTCGCCTCACGCCAGGTCTCCCAATCTCCGGTAAACCATATCGACTTTGTCCCGAGCGCCTCTCCGACCTTAAAAATCAGATTTCTGAACTACTAAGCTCCAGTGTCATTGAACCCTCTGCCAGTAGGTGGTCTACGCCCATAAATATGACACCCAAGAAAGATGGGTCCTGGCCCACGTGCAAAGACTACCGTTGACTAAACACATGAACAATTATGGACACCTACCCTATACCTAATATTGCCGACTTTACCAGTTCCCTCGCAGGTGTGACCACATTCTCTGTCACTGATTGCAAACGGGCCTACCACCAGATCCCCATGGCACCTGAAGACATCGAGAAGACAGCAATCACCACCCCGAACGGGTTATTTCAGTTTCGATTCATGCCCTTCGGTATGAAAAACACAACCCAGACCTGACAGCGCTTCATCAACAAAGTGCTATTCGACCTAAAATTCTGCTTTGCATATCTTAATGACATTCTTGTGTTCAACTCCTCCATTGAGGACAACATTCGACATGTGCAAACTGTTGAACACACTTGCGGCAGCAGGCATCGGGACCAACCAGGACAAATTGCAGCTACATCAACCCGCTGTCACTTTTCTTGGTTTTTGGGTCTCTGCCGACAGCATTTCACTGCCCCCTGAGAAAGTACAAACAATACTAAACCTACCCAGACCTTCGTCATTCAAAGAGCTCTGGCGCTTTCTGGGGACGGTTAATGATTATCATCGACATCTACCTCGGGCTGCGGAGATTCAGGCTCCACTGACGGATGCCTTGGCAGACACCAACACTTCTGGATCTCAGCCCGTTCCATGGACCCCTGCTATGACTGACCCTTTCACTGCCCTCAAAAATCTTCTTGCCGAGGCCTGCACCATCGCACATCCTCATCCCAGTGTGCAGTTTTTCATCACCACAGACGCGAGCGATACTGCCATCGGCGCAGTCATTAGCCAGGCAATCGACTTCGTCTCTGCAGTTCTTCTCGCGCAAGGTCAGCAATGCACAATGGAAATATTCCGCGTTTGACAGGGAGTTCCTCGCGGTCTACGAAGCGATCAAGCATTTTAAGACTGATGTCCTTTCTATGTGTTAACAGACCACAAACCCCTGGCTGCGGCCATTACAAACCCGCCAGCTGACCCGCCTCCTCACCACTTCAGATACATGGACTTCATATCTCAGTTCACCACCGATGTCAGACACATAAAGGGTGCTGACAAGATATTGTTGCTGATTTCCTTTCACGAGTCGAGACTGTCCATTCGCTGTTAGACCTCTATGAACACCCTAACCTCCAACCCAACACAAAACCTGATTTCAGACTCTACTTCTTCACTACACTTCATCCGTACCACCTTCCCTGGCATTTCTGGTGAGATCTGGTGCGACGACAGTACAGGCAAGTTATGCCCCCTCATCCCAACCACGCTCCGTTGAGCTGTATGCAACGCATTGCATAATTTAGCCCTCCCCGGTGTTTGTGCATCCACCCACCACATAGCAGAGCGCTTTTTGTGGACAAATGTCAACAAGGACTGCCAGCAATGGGCACGCTCCTGCGTCGCGTGTCAATGCTGCAAAGTACACAAGCACACTTCAACCACCATCGGCTCCATTTCAATCCCTCCTGGGCGTTTCCAGCATATTCATATTGACATTGTCGGCCCTCTCTCCCCCTCTAACAGCTTTCATTATGTTCTCTCGTCTATCCACCGAACAACTCACTGGGTTGAGGCTGTCCCCCTCCCCAATATTACAGCAGAAACTGTTGCTCGAGCTTTCGTTGAGACATGGATATCGCATTTCAGATGTACAGCTATCATCACGACTAACCAGGGCAGACAATTTGAATTGGCCCTGTTCAACAGGACTTGTAACATTTGTGACATCTGGTGCATCCATACCTCAGCATATCACCCACAAAGTAACGGGCGTGTTGAGTGCTGGCACCGCACTCTCAAGGCGGCTCTTCGATGCCACGACTCTCTATGGATGGAGGCCCTTCTCCTTGTGCTACTCAGCATTCGTGCAATCTATAAGGAAGACCTTAAAGGCACAATAGCCGAGTTTGTATACGGCCAGAACATTGTTCTCCCTGGTGAACTTGTGAGCCCTTCCGCTTCTCTCCCTCAGTCTGACTTACCTTCCTTCGTGGACCGCGTCTGATGCCACTTCACCAACCTCCATATCCCTCTGCCTGCCAGCCACTCCCGCGCTAAGGTTCACGTCCTGAAATCTCTGGACAATTGCGAATACGTCATGCTCCGAGATGACAATGTCCGTGCTCCCCTCCAGCCTCTATATACCGGCCCGTACCGAGTTCTCCGGCGCTCAGCCAACACCTATGACATCCAGATGAAAGATTCAGCTGTTACAGTCTCTCTCAACAGACTTAAGCCTGCTCATGCCGAGCCTTCTTCCATCCCCCTTCAGGCCACGACCATGCCACTCACTGTCGTGGCTCACGACGCTCCGACCACTCCCACCACATCGGACTTACAAACTCAATCAAGTGACTTCCAGCTCCAATCGTTGAGCTCTCCTCCGAACTTGTCCTCTACTCCGGTCTTACGCACTCCGTCGAGTGACCACATGCTCCCCACGTCGAGCTTACCTATGATCACGCCCTTGCTGCCGGGCCCTTTGCCGGTCCCTTCGACCTCTCCCCTGTCGCCTGCCTCACCCTGTCGAGGTTTCTCACGCTCCCGTCTTGAACGTGCCCTGGCTCGAGGTGTTTGTGCCTGTCCCCCCGGACATATTCCATGACACCTCAATAATACTGCGCAATTATACACTGTTCGTCGTGTGTTTCTCCTCATCAAGTGCTCATGACACAACCTCCACCATTCCCTGCCACCTGGTGAAATGTGTTCCTCTCCCGCTCGACATCAACCTGGACATGCTTCATGTGTTCGCCACGCCCACTGGAGACATCGTTGTCGTTGCTCCGTTCACCTGCAAACCGCCGGCGTACCTGTCGCCGCACGACCAGCATGCCCACAATGACGCCCAGCTCGCTTCAACGACTTCCAGGTTCGGTGGCCGAACCTTCCTTCACATCTACCCACAGAGCTCCCCGACGATGCTGTCAAGCTGACCGTGGTCTGGCTCCCACGGACCACCCCTGCCGACACCTGTCACCCCTCCCCTTCCCTGGCCTCTCAAGAGTACTCCATACTGGAGGGGGGGGGGGGGGGGGGGGCGCTATGTGGTGCCGATGAGGCCGACACCAGCATCGATATGCGTTCGTCTTTTGATTCTGAGCATCATCTTTGGACTCTGAGCATTGTCTTTGGTCTGTTCCGCCATGTCAGTTCTTTGTCAGCCTTGCACATGTTTAGGTGAATAAATGAACTACTGCTAAATGGGTGTTGTTTGGTGTAATCAACCCGAACTCTCACCTCAGATCTTTCGACCTGCACTTGTGTTCTTTGCTTCTATTTAGTAATTCCACATGTAAGGACACATTAATGTGACATTAAGGACTTTGTCAGCCTCAATTTTTATATCTTATCTCTCTTATCACCCTTGTTGCATTGATTAATCTATGGGAGTATTAGTATTAAGTAAATTTTATTGCTTCTAAAATACTGAGAATAATTTCTAGATTCAGTGCAAATGCCTAAAAGCTACGTTTATTCATTTTACTCAAGATTCATTTTACTCACGATACTTCACTGTGTATTTAGAGAGTGCTACACTGTCAACTTTTTTTCAGCAATTCTCAAGAATTTCATATCAGCACAAACACAGTACTACCGAAAACCATATGACCTTGATTCATATCATACAATGGGACTACCTGTTTGCTTTAGCATGGGTGAACTCTGTCACAAAGGAAAAACATTTCAAGTTTGTGAGTGAGTGAGTGAGTGTGTGTGTGTGTGTGTGTGTGTGTGTGTGTGTGTGTGTCTGAGATCATTATGAAGATTATTTTTTGCTGTATATTATGTTATTAATACGCAGTTTCACGGCACGTAAGCATATTCTTTATCTGCATGTATCTGGCTCATCAGAAAATAAGAATATGTTTAATTAGGAGCATTATGTGTCAAATATAGTGTACTGTTTGTACATGAACAGTTTTAGATGTATTTTGATTAGTAATGGCTTACAACCTTGGCAACAAAGAACCGTAGGAAGGAGCAAGGAACATTGTAGGTTTGTTTATTTTCATAAAAATGAAAATTATGTAAATAGACTGATAAATACAATATTATACATCTACATCTATACTCTGCAAACCACTGTGAGGTGCATGGCAGAGGATACATCCATTGTACCAATTATTAGGGTTTCTTCCCATTTCATTCACGTTTGGAGCACAGGAAGAATGATAGCTTGATTGCCTCTGTGTGTGCAGTAATCATTCTAACCTCATCCTCATGATCCCTGTGGAGTGATACACAGAGGACTGTAGTGTATTCCTAGAGTCATCATTTAAAGTCAGTTCTTGAAACTTTGTCAACATACTTTCTCAGGATATTTCTGTTTTTCCATCTTATCGGAGATGGTTGTGGGACTTGGCTGTTCAGTACAGGATGTCAAATTAAACACTTTTCAGCCATCTAGTTTCCAGTCTTATTTTATTTGGCTACCAGTTATGGCAATTTACTACACCATCTTTAGACCCCTGACCAATGTGTAGGAAGGTTCCACCTCAGTTCTGATCGAAACAGGGGCCATCAATACTGGTAATAGTAGATTTCTGCTTGCTCTAACAATCACTTCAACCACCCTCTGTCAGCTTGACAGATGATTGTTGAAGTGATTACTAGAGCAAGCAGAATACTAATACCAGTATTGCTGGCCACTGTTTCGATCAGAACTGAGGTGGAACCTTCCTACACATCGGTCAGGGGCTTGAAGATGGTGTTGTAAATCACTGAAACTGGTAGCCACATAAAATAAATTTGGAAACTAGACAGCTGAAACATGTTTAATTTGATGTGCTTTCTCAGGATAGTTTACATCTGTCTTCAACGAGTGTTCCAGTTCACTGCCTACAGTATTCTCTGTAACACTCTCCCACAGATCAAAGAAATCTGTGACCATACATGCTGCCCTTCTATGTTTACGTTCAGTATCCCCTGTTAATTCTATTTGGTACAGGTCACACACGCTTGAACAATATTCTAGAACTGGACACACATGAAATTTTAGAAGCACTCTCCTTTGTAGACTGATTGCACTTCCCCAGTAAACCAAAGTCTACCACCTGGTTTACCCATGGCTGAACCTGTGTGATTATTCCATTTCATATCCCTACAGAGTGTTACACCCAGGTATTTGTACGTATTGGCCAATTCCAACAGTGACGTAGTGATATCATAGTCTCAGCATACTACATTTTTTTGTGAAATGCACAATTTTACATTTCTGAACATTTAAAGCAAGTTGCCATTCTTTGCACCACTTTGAAATCTATTTATGCAGTCTCTTTTATATAGTACTTCATTACAGATAGCTGCATCATGTGTAAAAAGTCTGAGATTACTATTAATATTGTCTGTAAGGTCATTAATACACAACATGAACAGCAAAGATCCAAACACGCTTCCTTGGGGGTACACCTGAAGTTACTTCTACATCTGACGATGACCCTTCATCCAAGGTAACAACATGCTGCATCCTCTAAACCAAAAAGTTCTCAATCCAGTCACAAATTTCACTTGATACCTAATAATAATACTTTTGACAATAAGCATAGGCATGGTACTGAGTCAAATGCTTTTCAGAAATCAAGAAACACTGCATCTACCTGATTGCTTTGATCCAAAACTTTCAGTATGCCATGTCAGAAAAGTGTGAGCTGGGTTTCACATAATTGATGTTTTCAGAATCCATGCTGGTTGGCATTGAGGAATTCATTCTGTTCAAGATATCTCATTATGTTTGAACTCAGAATATGTTCTAAGATTCTACAACAAACTGATGTCAAGGATATTGGACGGTAGTTTTGTGGATCACTTCTACTGCCCTTCTTGATGACTGGTGCAACCTATGCTTTTTTCCAACAACTGGGCATGGTATTTTGTTCAAGGGATCTATGATACATTATGGTTAGAAAGGTGCTACCTCAACCACAAATTCGTTATAGAATCTGACAGGGATTCCTTTGGGCCCTGGAGCTTTGGTCAGTTTTGACAATTTCAGCTGTTTCTCAACACCACTGACACTAATAATTGTGTCATTCATCTTTTCTGTTGCATGAGGATTAAATTGCGGCAATTCTCCAGGTTTTCCTTTCTACAGGAACATCTAAAAATGGAGTTAAGCATTTCAGCTTTTGTTTTGCTAACCTCAGTTTCAGTTCCTGTCACATCCACTTGTGACCAAACACTAACTTTAGTGCCACAAACAGCCTTTCCATATGGCCAAAATTTCTTTCAGTTTTGTGAAATATCATTTGTCATTATTCTGCTACAGTACTCATTGAAGGCATCACGCATTGCTCTCTTGCCAGCCAAACATGTTTCATTCAATATCTCTCTATCTATAGTACTATGCCTTGTTTTACACCTACTATGCAGTAGTCTCTGTTCTCTAGTTTCCTTACAGTGACTGTATACCATGGAGGTTCTCTCCCATTATGAAGTGTTCTACTGGGTACATATCTAACCAGTGGATGGTCAACTAGTATTTTAAACTTGAGTCATAGTTCCTCTATATTCTCACCGAAGGAGATGATGTACATGTCAATTACATCTGCCACTGTTGTATAACTTGAGTACATCAGTAAAATATATGGTTGTTGTGACTCACCGATCACTCAAAGCGCCGCCCCGTAATTACGCACGTCCTCTACATGCGGCGCTGTCTTCCAGCCATGCAGCAGCCGCGCCACCTAAGCAGCCAGCCGAGCAGCGGCCGCTAGACTGGGACTCAGTGCTCATTCGAATGCTAACGTGTACACATGTCTTGCTTGTCAACTTACTCTGTGACTTATATGTGTTGTGTCGTTCTGAAATATATGTGTTAAACTTGACGTTATAACAATGGTCTCACTCATTTATTTCCTTTTGATTCAGATTAGATTAGATTAGATTAATACTAGTTCCATGGATCATGAATACGATATTTCGTAATGGTGTGGAACGAGTCAAATTTTCCAATACATGACATAATTAAATTAATTTAACAACATACTTAAGTTAATATAACAACTTTTTTATTTTTTGTGGTTTTTTTATTTTTTATTTTTTTTTATTATTTTTTTTTTCCTTAATTTATATCTAAAAATTCCTCTATGGAGTAGAGGGAGTTGTCATTCAGAAATTATTTTAATTTCTTCTTAAATACTTGTTGGTTATCTGTCAGACTTTTGATACTATTTGATAAGTGACCAAAGACTGTAGTGGCAGTATAATTCACTCCTTTCTGTGCCAAAGTTAGATTTAATCTTGAATAGTGAAGATCATCCTTTCTCCTAGTATTGTAGTTATGCACACTGCTATTATTTTTGAATTGGGTTTGGTTGTTAATAACAAATTTCATGAGAGAGTATATATACTGAGAAGCTACTGTGAATATCCTTAGATCCTTAAATAAATGTCTGCAGGATGATCTTTGGTGGACTCCAGCTATTATTCTGATTACACGCTTTTGTGCAATAAATACTTTATTCCTCAG
Source organism: Schistocerca cancellata (assembly GCF_023864275.1). Classification (NCBI taxonomy): domain Eukaryota; kingdom Metazoa; phylum Arthropoda; class Insecta; order Orthoptera; family Acrididae; genus Schistocerca; species Schistocerca cancellata. The sequence goes on along the minus strand of NC_064628.1, from coordinate 12,475,169 downwards.
TGATGAATTACCCCAAAATATGATACCATATGAAAGCAATGAGCGAAAATAGGCGTAGTAAGCTAATTTACTAAGATGTTTATCACCAAAATTTGCAATGATCCTTATTGCATAAGTAGCTGAACTCAAATGTTTCAGCAGATCATCAATGTGTTTCTTCCAATTTAATCTCTCATCAATGGACACACCTAAAAATTTGAAATATTCTACCTTAGCTATATGCTTCCTATTAAGGTCTATATTTATAAATGGTGTCATACCATTTACTGTATGGAACTGTATGTTCTGTGTCTTATCAAAATTCAGTGAGAGTCCATATACAAGGAACCACTTATTAATTTTCTGAAAGACATTATTGACAATTTCATCAGTTAATTCTTGTTTGTCAGGTGTGATTACTATACTTGTATCATCAGCAAAGAGAACTAACTTTGCCTCTTCATGAATATAGAATGGCAAGCCATTAATATATATTAAGAACAACAAAGGACCCAAGACTGACCCTTGTGGAACCCCATTCTTGATAGTTCACCAGTTTGAGGAATGTGCTGATCTTTGCATATTATGAGAACTGCTTATTTCAACTTTCTGCACTCTTCCAGTTAGGTACGAATTAAACCATTTGTGCACTGTCCCACTCATGCCACAATACTTGAGCTTGTCTAGCAGAATTTCATGATTTACACAATCAAAAGCCTTTGAGAGATCACAAAAAATCAGATGTGACTGTTGATGCAATATTCAGTTTTTTGTAATCTTGTTGGATGTGTTTGTGAGAATAAATAAGTCAGTGCTGCTTCATTCAAACTTAATAGAGTAGCCTTTTTAATAATGCCTGAGGTAACGTGTCATCTCTGAAACATAATTTGGGTCTATAAGCAAGACATTTGTGTATTACTGCCTATTTTCTAAATAAATGAAATGAATTTGTGGATTCATTCTGCATTGAGTGAATAACTATTGTAATCCATGCAGTTAATTACAGTTGTAATGGAAATAATAAAGAAAGCAAAATACTTTCATTTATATGTCTGGATTATTTTACCTGTGCATATAACCATTCTGTGTTCAGACTTTACTATTATGTCTGTTTTTACCAATGTAGTTAAGTTCTGTACAGTCCGTAAATTTCTTGTTCTAGTTATCTCAATCGAACACAGAAAACTTACATGACTGCTGTGTGTAAGTGCAAGTGAACTAGTCACCGTCCATGAAAAACTAGAAACTTTGATTGAGGATGGCTTATTTCATACTGTTGCTGTTAGCTGCAGTGACTGTGGTTCTCTCCAAAAAATGCTACAGATTTTATAAATATCAAAGCCTTCCTTCATCTATCTAATACTAAAGCATTTTTCCACTATATTTTATTCACTTGGGATGCCTTAACTTCAGAAGTCCGCAGCCCGTGGTCTTGCGGTCGCATTCTCGCTTCCCGAGCTCGGGGTCCCGGGTTTGATTCCCAGCGGGGTCAGGGATTTTCACCTGCCCGAGATGACTGGGTGTTTGTATTGTCCTGATCATTTCATCATCATTCACGAAAGTGGCGAGATTGGACTGAGCAAAGGTTGGGAATTTGTACGGGCGCTGATAACGCGCAGTTGAGTGCCCCAAAAACCAAGCATCATCATCACCACCACCATTTAACTTCAGAATGAATGTCCGATCAAATCAACATTTCCCAACTGAAGGATAAATAACCTGATTTTTGCCGTTTATCTGAATAAATATTTCATTGCAGCACCAATAAAGGTCTTGCTACTTAAGCTAGCATGAGCTACATCCCTTTTTTTATTTCTGAGCACTCCTACAACTTGAAGGCAGGCAGTTTAATGAATGTTTTAGGTAAGAGTGGTGAGGATTGATGGTTCTGAAATGAGGAGAAGGGCCACTTTTTTATTTATTTATTTATTTATTTCATGTTCCATAGATCCCGGAAGCGAGCGAATCGCAAGGATATGGAACGCGTCAAATTGTACATAGTTCAATCATAACTTGTATAAATACATACAATAAAGATACAATGTAAATAAAATCAATAGAAAACAGCACAATCAATGAACTGAAAATTGTTCTCTTGATGTGTCCAAAATATGGAGTTTGTTGTAAGGGTTACTTGAGTAGGACACAAGAAAGAAGATTAGAATATAAAGTTGTTATAACGTCAAGTTAAACACATATATTTCAAAATGACACAACACGTGTAAGTCACAGAGCAAGTTGACCAAGCAAAACATGTGAACACGGTAACATTCAAATTAGCACTGAGTCCAAGTCTAGCGGCCGCTGGCTGGCTGGCTGGCTGCTTAGGTGGTGCGGCTGCTGCACGGCTGGCAGACAGCGCCGCATGTAGAGGACACGTGTAATTGCGCGGCGGCACTTTGAATGATCGGTGAGTCACAACACTTTTCCCCCTTTGAAATTTTTGCACTGGTCTTGATGGATGTGGCCTGTAGATTGCTAATGTCCACAGGCATTGTTTGACTGGCCGTAAAGTCTCGAGGAGGAGGCTTCCCGTACGGATGGAAGTGTCCCCGATGATAATGGGTCGAGATGACAGGAGACGTAAGGGGCGAATCAGCTGGGGCCCCGTGCACCATTCTGCCCGTTGCGGCAAGTCCGGTTGATATAACAGGAGACATGGGCGATGTGTCGGCGTCCGTAGGAGAAAGAGGCAAGTAGAGTTGCTCCGACACAGGATGGTCATCTGGTTCCTGCATGGGCACGTCTCATGGTGGCGTCCGTTCTTGTGCTGGCACCAAGATGACGGTGAGAGGGCTGCGTTGTGAGTAATGAGAGATGCCAAGATCCCGAGCGTCAGGTACAGCCGAAGGTGGTGTAGCGGCATTCGGAACAGTCGTTGCCGGCACACGAGGCCGAAGCTGGTCCGAATGACGCACTGCAACACCCCTGTCCATCTGGATTTCATACAGGCATTGCCCACGGTGTCGTAAGATGCGGCCAGGACTCCATTTTGGCTGCCTTCCATATCCCCGTAGCCATACAAGGTCGTCAGCGGTGAACCGGCCAAGCGAAGGCACCCGCGGTCGGGAGGTGGAAGGCCGCAGAAGATGAAGTAGCGTGCTGGGCTGTCGGCCATGTAAGAGCTCAGCCGGGCTGTGGTTGTCCATGGGGGTGAAATGGTAAGAAGCCAGAAATTGGAGAAGCGCATCATCAGCAGCAGAAGAAGTCAGGAGTTTCCGCATCTGAGCCTTAAATGTGCGGACCAGTTGTTCAGCCTCACCGTTTGATTGTGGGTGGAACGGAGGGGCCGTGACATGCATAACGCCGTGACGAGCACAAAAATTTGGAAGAGGCAAATTGCGGACATGAAACAAGGAAACAAGTGGTTTATGATCCGTAACTAGATGAAATTTGGATCCGTAGAGGAAAACACCAAACTTATGAAGAGCATAAGTAATGGCCAAAGCTTCTTTTTCAATTTCAGAATACTTTTGTTGGGCATCTGTGAGCGTTTTGGAGGCATAAGCAATGGGTTGTTCAGAACCATCAGAAAAACGGTGCCCAAGGACTGCACCAACCCCGTATTGAGAGGCGTGCATGGCCAGAAGAAGATGTTGACCAGGTCGATAAGTAGCCAGCCACGGGGCCTGTTTCAGCATAGTCTTCAATTTCTGGAAAGCCGCATCGCATGACGCGGACCAGTGAAAAGGCACGTTTTTATGCAACAGGCGATGCAACGGCTGAGCCACCGAAGCAGCAGACAGTAAAAACTTGTGATAGTATACTATTTTCCCCAAGAAGCCTGCAGTTCCTTAACAGATGTAGGGCGAGGAAGGGCATCGATCGCAGTGACAGTGTGCTGAAGCAGATGAATACCATCCCGAGATAGTTGAAACCCCAAGTACGTGATAGATGCCTGAAAAAATTGTGATTTCTGAAGATTACACTTAAGACCGGCAGTCTGTAAGACATGAAGAAGTGTGTGGAGATTTTGAAGATGTTCTTCAGTGGTGGAACCAGTGACAACAATGTCGTCCATGTAATTGATACACCCAGGGACAATGAGACATAATTGTTCCAAGAATCGTTGAAAGAGAGCAGGGGCGCTGGCCACCCCGAATGGAAATCGTTGGTATTGATAGAGGCCGAAAGGCGTGTTAAGGACCAGGAACTGCCGGGAAGCAGCGTCGAGAGGAAGTTGATGATAAGCTTCTGACAGGTCAGTTTTAGAAAAATACTGGCCACCCGCAAGTTTAGTGAACAATTCTTCAGGTCAGGGCATACGATAAGTGTCGATGAGGCATTGTACATTTACAGTGGCTTTAAAATCGCCACAGAGACGAATATCACCATTCGGCTTAGCAATGACAACGACAGGAGAGGACCACTCACTGTAAGTGACAGGAAGCAAGACCCCTGAAGTAGTGAGATGATCCAGCTCCCGTTTTACCCGATCACAAAGGGTCACAGCAATGGGCCAAGCCCGAAAAAACTTAGGCCGAGCAGTGGGTTTGAGTGTGATATGAGCTTCAAAGTCGTTTGCACGGCCTAACCCAGGAGAAAAAAGGGACGAAAATGTCGTCGACAAGGAATCCAATTGCGCATAAGGAATAGCATCAGAGATGATATGACAGAGTCATCTATGGAGAACCCAAAAATGTGAAAGGCATCGAAACCAAAAAGATTTTCTGCATTACTCTGGTTGACCACAAATATGGGAACAGTGCGAACGACGGATTTGTAAGATACCTCAGCATTAAATTGTCCCAAGAGAGAAATCTTCTGTTTATTGTACGTCCGTAATTGCCGAGTGACAGGTGATAGGAGTGGAGAACCCAACTGAAGATACGTCTCAGAATTAATGGTAGTGGCAGCAGAACCAGTATCCACCTGCATGCGAACATTCCGACCAAGGATTTGGACAGTGAGGAATAACTTCCCTGAAAGGGAAGAAGTACAATTGACAGACAACACAGAATCAGAATCAGCGTCATGTTCATGAACATCATGTATGCGGTCGGATTTGCAAATGGAAGACACATGACCCTTCTTTTTGCAATTCTGACACACAGCCTAATGTTGGGGACAATCCTCGCATGAATGTTTCGTAAAACACCGCGGACATGAAGGAAGTTGCCGGAGGTTTTGCTGCAGTTTCGTAGAGGGTTGTTTACGGTTAGGCCGAGGCTGCACGTGGAAGCGTACTGCGGCCACATCGGCCGGTGGGGACACGCCGCACGTGTCGTCAACAGCGCACAGCGGTTGTATGTCCCTGACGTCACCCCACGTCTCTATTTGCACTCCAGTGGCGCAAGAAATTTCAAAAGACTGCGCAATGGATAGGACTTCATCTAGAGTCAGGTTTGCCACCTGAAGGGCACGTTGCCTCACTTCTTTGTCGGGCACCGACCGGATAATAGCATCCCATACCATGGAATCCGCGTAGTATTCTTTGTGAACGTCAGTAACAAATTGACACTTTTGACTGAGGCTATGAAGCTCAGCAGCGCAAGCGCGATAGGATTGATTCGGTTGTTTTTGGCAACGATAAAAGGCAACACGAGAGGCTACCACATGCGTTTGCTTGTGAAAATATACTGACAGAAGTGAGCACATTTCAGGAAAAGACAAAGATGCAGGTTCTTTCAAAGGAGCCAATTGCGACAACAACCGATACATTTGAGGCGAAATCCATGAAAGGAACAGAGACTTACATGTTTGTTCGTCCGTGACATGAAATCGCAAGAAGTGCTGTCGAAGAAGTTTTTCGTAATCAGACCAGTTTTCCGCCGTCTCATTGTAAGGAATGAAAAGGAGGTGTAGGCAACGACGAGAAACGGCCCGCATTGGATGCCGCAACGAAATTGCGAATCGCCAATGTGAGAAGCGTTTGCTGTTCAATGAGACCTTGCAATAGTTGCTCTAAAGTAGCCATGGAAACCAGTGGGTCAACAATGAAAAGGAAAAATCCACTACCTCGTCGCCAATTGTTATAACGTCAAGTTAAACACACATATATTTCAAAATGACACAACACGTGTAAGTCACAGAGCAAGTTGACCAAGCAAGAATGTGAACACGGTAACATTCAAATTAGCACTGAGTCCAAGTCTAGCGGCCGCTGGCTGGCTGACCGCTTAGGTGGCGCGGCTGCTGCATGGCTGGCAGACAGCGCCGCATGTAGAGGACACGCGTAACTGCGCGGCGGCACTTTGAATGATCGGCGAGTCACAACTAAAGTCCCATCACCTTTGAAGTCATACGACATTTTATTGTTTTAAGTATTAGCTGATATCTCCGTGAACTTGATATTCATTTTGATGTGCTTTTAGATGAATGAAAGCATATATATATGCATAATATTCATATTCTAGCTGCAACCAAAGAATAAATAAATTAATTTTAATGATTGTTACGAACATTTTCAAGTTTTTATAACTCATTTCAGTAATTAATAGTGTTGACTTACACAGGTGCTACTATGTACTTAAGTGGCACAAACATAGCAGTAAAAGTTCAGTTTGTTGTAGCTGATGGATCTGGAAGATAGTTTGGATGTCACTGCAGGTATAGTATTTTTTGCTCAATTCTGGTAAGGTGTGCTAATATGATAATAGATGGAATTTCATGTGAAAGATGCCAAAGAAATTAAAACTTGGAGGCAATAGAGATATGTTTGCTCTTATTCAGTAAAATATTCCATATGAACTCTGCAGGGCACAGAAAATGTGAAGTTTGCATTCTGGAATGTTCAGAAAGTTGTACGAATTTCTACTGTGAAAGCTACAGTGGAAGTTTTAATCTCTCAGGACATTTCCGGAGCAATACAAAAACAGTGCTGAGATACTCATAAGCAAGTAGACGTACAGGTCACTGGCATTGTCCACAAAGCTGACGTACAAATATCAGTTATGGAAATTACAGCACTTAATATTACTGTAAGTTACAATTTAACGATTAGAAACTTCCTGGCAGATGGAAATTGTGTGCCAGAACTTTTGCCGTTAACTGGCAAATGCTCTTCCAACTGAGCTATGTAGGCACAACTCATGACTCATCCTCTCAACTTTACTTCTGTTAGTACCTCTGTGTTAGAAGTAAAACTGTGAGGGCTGATGGCTGGTCATGAATTGTATCTAGGTAGCTCAGTCAGTAGATTATTTTCCTACAAAAGGCTTATGTTAGAAATTCGAGTCCCTAGGTGGCACACAGTTTTAATCTGCTGTGAACTTTAAGACCAACACACTCCACTTGTAGTGGAACTGACCTGTTCTTCAGACTATCTCCTCAGCAGCACCAATCTCAGATCACCACCAAGCTAGAAGCAATCAGTGCACATACCAGTCCAGAGCCTACAGTTGCCCATCAGTAGTCACAGTTCAGTGGTGACATTATTTTGTTTTATTGCAGCACCACATTTACACAAAAAATGTCTCAGTTTGAACTTGGCACTGTTCTGAGGTAATTCATTAAAGGCGATTGCACTTAGGTAGTTCAGTTAAGTCAGTCCATGACACAAATCACTGAGTCCAACAGTAGTGCAATCCAATGACAATAGCAGTCCACACAGTTTAATCAGAACATAGGTCAGCCAAACTATTCATTAATTTATGTTACAGATATCACTCTGAAGTAATTCAACAATAGATTTCTTGAGTTGTACCACGGCCAGTGTGCATATATTAGTGCACAGAACGTGTATGACTGCAGCATGAGTCAAAGCCAGGAGTGCGTCCAACACTGATCTTAGGCCGGTATTACACTATCAAATTTCTTTATCAAATATCTTTGTCAAAAATCTTTGTCAAAGATATTTGATGGTGTAATAGGAACTTTGTCAAATGTCATCCAATGTTTGATCAAATCTAGGGCCTCGCTGTAGATTTGATCAAAGAAATCGCTTGTCTTCTGTTCACTGCAATGTGACACGTTACCACATGGAGCGCTACCATCGCTGCAGCGTTCTGTCGTCTGTAGTGTTCTTATAAACATTACCGGTAAATGCAATTGGTGTGTGCCGACAACTACAAAATTAATAGAGATGCATGAAACTCATGAGGCGCTTTACAATGTGAGGCACCCTGAGTACAAAAATAGATTAAGAAGATTGGAGACCTGACCTGACCTATCCTAACCTAACCTAACATAACCCAACCCTCTCCTGCAGCCAGGAATCGGAGTGTTACAATGAGCCTGTCTTCTGAAGATGTAGCAATTCTTAAGTGAATATTGTGCTTTGTGATACGAGGATACACGTCACTGAGCACATACAGAAATGTATGCTCATCTATTCTTAAGTAATTGATGTACGACTTGAAGTCTTCCACTGTAACCTCATGCAACAAGTTTTGTTTAATGCTTTTATCGTGTCGTCGTAAAACCCACGGCTTCACCCAGATTAGATTAATTTTTCGTTCCATAGATCCGTGCTGAGGAGATCCTCATGGATGTGGAACATTTCAATTTTTTTAAGCTGAAATAACAATACTAATAGTATGAATAAATACATCATTTGTTTCTATTAAAAATTTCGTCAATGGAGTAGGAGTTGACCACTAGTAAGTCTTTCAGGCTCCTTTTAAACTGATCTTTATTTGTAACTAAATTTTTTATGTTTTCTGGCAAATTATTGAAGATGAGTGTTCCTGAGTAGTGGACCCCTCTTTGAACTAAAGTAAGTGCTTTTAAGTCCTTGTGCAGATCATTTTTGTTCCTGGTATTGTATGTACGAACTAAGTTGTTTGTTGGAAAAATAGATATATTGGTTCAAATGGCTCTGAGCACTATGGGACTCAACTGCTGTGGTCATAAGTCCCCTAGAACTTAGAACTACTTAAACCTAACTAACCTAAGGACATCACACACATCCATGCCCGAGGCAGGATTCGAACCTGCGACCGTAGTGCTCGTGCGGTTCCAGAATGTAGCGCCTTTAACCGCTTGGCCACTCCGGCCGGCAATAGATATATTATTTAGGACAAATTTCATTAAGGAGTAAATATACTGAGAGGCAGTAGTTAGTATACCCAGTTCTTTGAAGAGGTTTCTGTAGGACGTACATGAATTTACTCCACAAATAATACGTATTGCACGCTTTTGGACTCTGAAAACTTTTGTTTGACTTGAAGGTTTACCCCAAAATATTATACCATATGATATTATGGAATGAAAGTAGGCAAAGTATGCAAGCTTTTTCATTTTTATGTTGCCTATGTCTGCTAACACTCGAATTGCAAATACAGATTTGTTAAGGCGTTTCTGCAGTTCTGTGGTGTACTCCTCCCAACTGAATTTATTATCAAGTTGTAATCCCAGGAATTTAAGACTGTCAACCTCATATGTATGGTTCCTTTTTTCCCCACTTCTTTTCCGCACACAATGCAATTGCAGTATGTGCAACTGCTGCGGTTAATAACAAGTTGTTGTCAGCCATCTTGAACTTTGACGAAAAATTTGATGACAGTGTAATACCCCTTCTAGCGCTACGTCAAAGATCTTTGTCAAATATATTTGACAGAATATTTATTCACATCTTTGATCAAATCTTTGACAAAGAAATTTGATAGTGTAATACCGGCCTTACTCATGAATACTCAAACTGTGAATTGCCAATTATGGCTGAAATGTGATGTGAAAAGGCTGTAAAAACAATTTGTTATTTTGAAAACTGCATAATGCTTTGAAAATCACTTATGTTGGAATTTACTGTTTTTGATGAACTACAATAACTAATTTGATTCTGGCTTATAGAAAAGGTTGCTAGTCAGAAATTAGAAAAATACAGAGGCAACTGTCATCCTTAATGATGTGTGAATCCTTGTTTACAAGTATGAGTACCATATTGCAAATTATAGCAAATTAAATGCAATTATTAATTAGTGAGTTAATCAGTTAATGCTGTATATCATATTCTATAGAAAAATTAAGGTTACAAGAGTATGTAGTCATAGTTTGGAATCTAACAGTGATTCAGTCAAAATCTATGGTGGAAAATGGGGCTGCTTATATACTTCAAGTTTAATGATCTCTTCAATTATTTTGTTTCTGGTAATGTAAAGAACTTTCATGTCAATTTGGAATGTTTAGCTTTCTCTTGGTGTGGACATTATAAAGAATTATGCTGAATGAAAGTTTCACTCTGCAGTGGAGTGTGGAAACATCCCCCAGGCTGTGGCTAATCCTTGTATCTGCAATATCCTTCCTTCCATGAGTGCTAGTCCTACAAGTTTTGTGGGAGAGCTCCTGTTAAGTCTGGAAGGTAGGAGACAAGGTACTGGCAGAAGTAAGGCTGTGAGGACCGGATCAGAGTCATGCTTGGGTAGTTCAGGTGGTGGAGCACTTGCTCCCAAAAGGTAAAGGTCCCAATTTCAAGTCTCGGTCCAGCACACAGTTTTAATCTGCCAGAAAGTTTCAGGAATTATGCTGATTAGCTCTCAGGAGTTTTTCATATATTATACTATTGTGTTAACTTTAACTAACTAGCCAAATTCATGGTATCAGTGGAATCAGTATAGGGAGAAGAATAAGGTAAACAATACTGTAAATTATTATGAGAGGGAAAACCTTACACTTTTGGAACATCAGTATATGCATGCCACATTATCTATATAACAGTATTGGAAAACTAGAAGAAAATTAGAAAAAGGCAAAAAAAAAAGTTATTAGCTGAGGTCAAAAACATTAAGAGATATGATAAACCACCACACAAGGAAATTATTATAATACTGTAAATGACAACAGTCAAAATGAGATAAATCTGAGTTTGAATTTATTACTGGACACAGCTGCAACAAGTTATAAACAAGTATAAATGAGTAAAGTGGCATCAAACATGTTTATTCAAGGACTTCTGGAGACTATAATTATGAGAATGCAGACAGTGGATGATGATCTGTTAATATCATCATGGAGGTTGGTAGATGAGCATTTAGAGCAGCTGGTTTGCCACAGTGAAGAAAGGTAGTGATTCAAGTGAAGTTTTCATATTGCAAAGTGTGAGGGAGTGGGTAATACAAGGATATCAGAGCCAGAGGGAAGCTGCACCAAATGCAAACATTATAATTGGGCTATGGATGAAGATCAACAAAGCAATGATAATGAAATGTAGTTAAATTAAACCATACCATGATGATGAAATTAGAGTAGGAACTGAGACACTAAAAATAATCAATCAGGCTTGCTATATAGGCAGCAAAACAACTAATGATGGTCAAAATAGAGAGGATGTAAAATGCAGACTGGCAATAGTGAGAAAAACATTCTGGAAAAGAGAAATTTGTTAACAGCAAATATAAATTTAAGTGTTGGGGGATTTTTCTGAAGATATTTTCTGGAGTGTAGCACTATATAGAAGTGAAACATGCATGATAAACAGTTCGGACAAGAAGACAATACAAGTATTTGAAATGCGGAGCTACAGATGAATGCTGTAGATTGGCCGGCTAGATCAGATAGTCAGTGAGGTGGTACTGAATAGAATTGGGGGAAGACAGAATTCAAGTCACAACTTGACTAAAAAAAAGGGCTTGATCGATTGGAGGCATCTTGAGGGATCAAGGAATCGTCAATTTGGTAACATAATGAAGAGTGAGGATAAATGTTTTAGAGGGAGACCAAGGATTGACGGCAGTAAGCAGGTTCAGCTGGACCTAGATTGCAGTTGTTATACACAGATGATGAGACTAGGATAGATCAGCTTGGACTAAAAAAAGGAATTGATTAATTGGACACATCTTGAGGCATCAAGGGTCATCAAGTTGGTAATAGAAGGAAGTGTAGGGATAAAAGTTTTAGAGGGAGACCAAGGACTGACTGCAGTAAGCTGGTTCAGTTGGATATAGGTTGCAGTTGTTGTGCAGAGGTGATGAGACTAGGATAGACCAGCTTGGATAACTATATCAAACCAGTCTTCAGACTGAAGACTACAACAGATTACCACAGAGCATTCCTGTGTTTAAAATGGGGTCAATAGTTGGTCTTTGAGGTCTAAAGCCATGTTGTTTCTCCACAAGTATAGATTATTTAGTCTTGACTGATACACTCACAGATTTCTCATCAGTGGGATAGTAAGATTTACACATCTGTAGTTGGTGCACTTCTTTCTGTCGCCCTTTTTAAATACTGAAATGTTGATGAGTCACTACTTCCTGTCATTAGGCATCAAATTTTATGTATTCACCACAAGAAGTGTGACACCTAACATCTAGGAAGTGAACCTCCTACTACAGAAAACTAGTTGCTGTACAAGGTAGCTTGCCTTGCACACTAGCAAAAAATGTGATCACAGGGCAATACATCTAAAACAATTAATGTGGGGAATGCAACGATAAACAATAAGTAGCATTTATTAAAATAGTTTATGCAGAATTAAATACTCAGTTTTGAGTGATGAATTTGTGTGGTACTGTAGACAAACTCTTACAAGCTCATCTAACCCAACACACTGAAAGACAATAATCTACCTAGAGATGTTCAGTCTGGACTACTGTATTTAACGGTTTATAAGACTGGCTTTGATTTGAATATCACTTAGGCACTTGTCAGTTACTGTTCAGTGATCACTCGTTTGTAGCAGCTAGTAATAATGGCTGCATCTGATGGTTTGTGTCAGCTGTCAATAACTGTAGGCAAATGTTGCTGCCAATTAACTGTGACAGGGACTGCTACTGTGCACACTGATGAACCACAACCGCCAACCTGACCGAATGTGTCTGTGCATCACACTTATCTACAATGACTGGAATAATCTTGCATCTGCAATCCTGCTGGTGAAAGCAGAAATGGTGGGTTGGACCTTAAGTCAGTTGCCAAAAATGTGTTTGATGCAATAATACTAAACAAATAGAAATAAAAAATTTAGTACCAAAACAAAAATACATTTAGAGTTCAACCAAACTATAAAAGATGCTTAAAGTGATTCCCATGCTGTCCTAAGCGAACACTGCATCTTGCCATCATCATTGATTTACATTTTGTAACAAATCTGCTGGGCCTGTAGACTTTCAGATTTTGACTGGATTCATTCCTTCAAATGCTCACAATTACGAATCTCGGCAGAATAACTCATTTTTTAGTATACCCCAAACTGAATACTCTTGGGTGTAACATTTGGGGATCAAGGAGTACTTGGGACCTGTCAGTCATCATATCAACACTGGAAAGTTAAAATGATTTCAGGTCTTCTGATCTTACGAAACTGTATAATAGTTTTCTAATCCTGTGTTGTGATTTTTTCTGGTATCCTGATCTTTCTAGTATATATTTCTGTTGCTAAACTACAACCAAATGTTTGACTTGTAATTTTTTTTCTATATCTGAACCGATAGCTTTTCCTGTACTCCACTTGGTTCCCTTTCTGCTTTTGCTTGATAAAGCTCTCATCTTTCATAGTTCTTAACCCTGATAGACTTTACATATCATCTTTCCTTCAGGCTGTTTATTTAGGTTTTCATATCTGACTTTGACATCCACAGTCTACATCTGCTGATCTGCTACGCGTGATGCATGGCTGGAAAATGTAGGTATCTGATGTTAGTGCCACCGAAGTAAATTAATACTCCCATCGTGTTGTTATTAACACATAATACTGCATCAGACACAATTGTCTAAGCATTCTAACCAGTTGAAAAGATTTAATAAACAGTTTAGCTGTTCATGGAAACTTTCCTGAATCTTTGAAACTCACTGTGATACAACAAGTGAGAGCAACCACTGACATAAATAATAACAGGCCAATTTAATTGATTTCAGTGCTTGGCAAGTTATTTTGAAACTGTAATGCTAGACCAAATGGACTCTTTCTTCAATAAGTACAGCATCCTAAACAACTCACAGCACAGGTTCCAAACAGGACAATCTGTTAAACAGACTGTATTAAAGTATCGAAGTTATTGGCAGTTTTCCAGATTTGTCTAAGGCCTTTGACTCTGTGAATCATGGAGTACTTTTACCCAAATTAGAAACTTATGGTATATGAAGAGTTGTTGTTGTTGTTGTCTTCAGTCCTGAGACTGGTTTGACACTTATGAAACTAAGTTCACACCTTTGAGCTTGAAGTCAGGTTGATAAATAAACTATGTTATAAGAATGAAGGTAAGTTCCCAACAATGAAATAAACTTACAAGACCCACAGCTCTGGAGTCTCGCAGGGAAGTGTTCTAGTGCCATTTTTGTTTCTTCTGTATATTGATGACATAACACAGTATCAAAACTCAAAGCTATAGAACTATGCTGATACATCATTTATTCACTGGGCTCCACTGAAGATATAGCATCACAACACTATAAAGTGAACTTTGATCTGCTCTTGCAATGTCTAATCATGGATAAACTTACTTTCAATAAAGAGAGACTGTTAGATGTAATGTGCTGCTTGTACACTTTCACTATATTGATGGCATGATATAAATGCTATAAATGTTTAAAAAATGATGATGTCCAAGTCTGTAAAGTTATTATGGACAAATAAAGATTACTGTTATTAAATGAACATTAAGTAATTGGAAAAATGAGTTTTCTCTTTTTTCCTTCAAGTACATTCTGAGACTACTATGTGGTACATGGAAGAGGGTACTTCCCATTGTACTACATGTTATGGTTTCTTTCATCCATTCACAAAAGTTGAGGAAAGAACAAATGCTTGTCTATGTAACCTACTTGGGTTTGAAGTGTAGAGGGCTGTAGTCTATTCCTACATTCTACATTAATTCCAACTTTGTACGTAGGTTTTCACAGGAGAGTTAATTTCTTTCTGTTTGCAAGTCCAGATTTTTCAGTTCTTCTGTGATCAAATAGGCTAAAACTATGAGCATTCATGCTGTCCTCTCAACACATTCAAGGTCAGTCCTATTTGGTGTGGGTCACACATACTTCAGCAATTTTCTAGGATGCATGGAACGGGCATTTTGCAAGCAATCTCCTTTGTACGATGATAGCATTTTCCCAGAGTGCTACCAACAAACAGAAGTCTGATACCTTCTTTACCTACAAATAAGCATGTGTGATCACTGATATTGTCACATCATAACCAAAGTCCATATCCAAAAAGAGGGCCTTCAATGAAACAAAAATTTAGCACTGAAAACTCGTTTGTTATGAGCACCAACATACAACAGAACTGAACTCCTCGAAAGGAGACATCCTAGACAATCACTGGCTAATTGGTGGATGATTTGTTAGTTCCGGGGTTTGGTGTGATGGATGCAGTAGTTTTTTTCACTGGGCAGACTGCAGTGGCGTGGGTGTTGGGAAAGTGGATCAGGCTCATCAGTGGTTATGTAGGATTTGCAGCAGAGATAGGAAGATAGTGGAACAGGAGGGGAAAATTGCTGCCCTTCAGGCTGAGCTAGATCAGGCTAGGGAAGATCTGGACAGGTTAAGGAGGGAGAAGGGCAAAGAGAGGTGGAAAGTGGCAACAGGTAGCAGAAGGAACAGGCCTAGAACTAAGTCTGACAGTTTTGTGGTGAATGTCAAAAATAAGTTTCACCTGTTGCTTCAGTTAGAAACTGATGAGCCTCAAGCAGAGGTAGGTGTAGACAGGACACAACAAACTTTCAATAGGAAATTGAAAAAGAATGTAGGAAAGTCATCGAAAAGGAAGAAAGTTTTGTTGTTAGGCAGTTCTCATGCCAGAGGTGTAGGCCAACTTCTGCAGGAGGAATTAGGACCAGAATACCAGGTCACAAATTTTTTCAAACCAAGTGCTAGTCTGGATCAGGTGACAGAGGATTTAGGTTCACTCTGTAAAGGGTTTACCAGGGAAGACACCGTGGTTATTGTGGGAGGGCCAGGGAACAGCATCGACAGAGATCCTGGGTACAGTATAGAGTGTGACCTGGTAAAGTTTGCGTCGGCATCGAGACACACCAATGTTGAGTTTGTATCTGTCCTGAGACGCCATGACCAGCCTCATTTGGACTCTTCTGTTGGGAGAGTTAATTTGGAGTTGGAACGGCTGCTTGGGTCAGGTGCGGGGGCTCATATTGGTGTGGTTCCTGTTGATTATCTCAGTAGGTGGGACTATACCAGGCACGGCCTACATCTCAACAGGAAAGGGAAGGGGAAACTGGCTGGGGTAATAGCAGGAAATTTAAGGGGGGGAGGCACTGCCATGAATGATAAAATACCAGTGGTTACAGGTGTTGGAGCAGCATCTTTTTTAGGATAGGTAAGACAGAAAGATGTCAAGTTCTACGAGAGGTCAGGATTGAAACAAATCTTCAGTTTAGGAAAGAAATTAAACAGCACAATTCTAGCACATTAGATCACCAATCACAGCTACCAATTATAAATTTTCACCAATCACCAGAAATTTTATCTCCACCAAGTTGTATCTCAGTCCTAGGTAATTGCATTGATGAATTAAAGTCACCCAACCCAGTTGACATAATCTGCCTCTCTGAACACCATGTGACCACTGGTATAGCAACTAGGCCTAAGCACAATGAGAAACTCAGACAGGAGAGTACTGCAAATGTTAGAATAAGGAAAGGTTCTCATAAAAGTATAATTAAAAATAATGTAAGTATATTTCATCAAAATATTGGGAGTTTAAAGAATAAAGTAGATGAGCTTCTGGTTTGTTTAGAAGATTTAGAAGCTGAGAATGAAATAGATATACTATGCCTGTCTGAGCATCACATTGTTACTGATATGGATAAGGTAAATGTAAGTGGTTATAAGCTCTCTGCACATGTAATGAGAGAAAATATGGAGAAAGGAGTAGTTGCCATATATGTCAAAAGTTATCATTGTGCAAAAAGTATAGAAACAAAAAAGTTTTGTGTAGAGAAACATATAGAAGCATGTGCCTGTGAGCTTAAATTAAATAAAGGCACATTTATAATTGTAACTGTATATAGGTCCCCATCAGGAAATTTTCATCTATTTCTGAAAAATTTGGACTCCTTGTTGTGCTATCTGTCAGACAGGGGGAAGCAAATTATTATTTGTGGGGACTTCAATGTAGATTCTCTGAAAGAGGGTAATAGGAAAAATGACCTTGAAGTATTACTCGGTTCTTTCAATTTGACACCCGTTATTGATTTTCCTACTCGGGTGGTAAAGGATAGCAGCTCACTGATAGATAACTTCTTTGTAGACCAAGATAAGTTTAACCAGATAAATGCTCAGCCTGTTGAGAATGGTCTTTCTGATCATGGTGCACAGCTAGTTACAATATATGACATAGCTCCATTCAGCAATACTAAACAGTCCTCCAAAGTAGTACGTTCAGTCAACGATTTAACAATTGCAAATTTCAGGGAAAGCCTACAGCAGTTAGACTGGGATGAGGTGTACCGTGAACCTGATGCCAATTTAAAATATAATTTATTTCATGACATTTTTGTAAATGCATTTGAAAACTGTTTCCCCAAGAAAATAGTTAAATATACTCATAAGAAACCTTGTAACAAACCATGGCTTACTAAGGGTATAAAAATATCTTGTAACCGGAAAAGGGAAATGTATCTGACAGCAAGAAAGAGTAGTGACCCAGAAACTATAAAAAATTATAAAAACTACTGTGTTATATTAAGAAAAGTTATTAAAAAATCCAGGAGTATGTGTATCATGTCTGAAATCAGCAACTCTGATAATAAAATTAAAACAATTTGGAATATTATTAAAAGAGAAACAGGTCAACCAAGAGCAGAGGAAGACAGTATTACCATCAAATTGAATGAAAGCTTTACGAACAAAAAGTCAGAAGTTGAAAATATTTTTAATAATCATTTTCTAAATGTTGTGGATATAGTAGGATCCAGGTGTTCATTAGAAGATGCTAGGCTGTTAATGGAAGAGGCCATACCTATGCAATTTGATACAATTGAAATCTCACCCACTTCTCCCTCTGAAATTAAGAAAATAATAAACTTGCTTAAAAGCAAAAACTCACATGGAATTGATGGCATTTCCAGCAAAATACTAAAAGCTTGTTCTCAACAGATAAGTAAGATTCTCAGCCACCTGTGTAATAGCTCTCTGGAACAGGGCATTTTCCCTGATAGACTGAAATATGCTATTGTTATACCTTTGCATAAAAAGGGGGATAGATCTGATGTCAACAATTACCTTCCAATCTCCCTTCTAACAGCTTTATCCAAAATTGTTGAGAAAGTAATGTATTCAAGAGTAGCTTCACATATCTGTAAAAATGAAGTACTAACAAAATGTCAGTTTGGTTTCCAGAAAGGTTTTTCAACAGAAAATGCCATATATGCTTTCACCAATCAAATTTTGAATGATCTGAATAACCGAAAACCACCCATTGGGATTTTTTGTGATCTCTCAAAGGCTTTTGATTGTGTAAATCATGAAATTCTGCTAGACAAGCTCAAGTATTGTGGCATGAGGGGGACAGTGCACAAATGGTTTAATTCGTACCTAACTGGAAGAGTGCAGAAAGTTGAAATAAGTAGTTCTCGTAACATGCAAAGATCAGCACATTCCTCAAACTGGGGAACTATCAAGAATGGGGTTCCACAAGGGTCAGTCTTGGGTCCTTTGTTGTTCTTATTATATATTAATGACTTGCCATTCTATATTCATGAAGAGGCAAAGTTAGTTCTCTTTGCTGATGATACAAGTATAGTAATCACACCTGAGAAACAAGAATTATCTGATGAAATTGTCAATACTGTCTTTCAGGAAATTACTAAGTGGTTCCTTGTAAACGGACTCTCACTGAATTTTGATAAGATACAGTACATACAGTTCCGTACAGTGAATGGTATGACGCCACTAATAAATATAGACCTTAATCAGAAGCATATAGCTAAGGTAGAATATTCCAAATTTTTAGGTATGTCCATTGATGAGAGATTAAATTGGAAGAAACACATTGATGATCTGCTGAAACGTTTGAGTTCAGCTACTTATGCAATAAGGGTCATTGCAAATTTTGGTGATAAACATCTTAGTAAATTAGCTTACTACGCCTATTTTCACTCATTGCTTTCATATGGCATCATATTTTGGGGTAATTCATCACTGAGGAATAAAGTATTTATTGCACAATAGCGTGTAATCAGAATAATAGCTGGAGTCCACCCAAGATCATCCTGCAGACATTTATTTAAGGATCTAGGGATATTCACAGTAGCTTCTCAGTATATATGCTCTCTTATGAAATTTGTTATCAACAACCAAACCCAATTCAAAAGTAATAGCAGTGTGCATAACTACAATACTAGGAGAAAGGACGATCTTCACTATTCAAGATTAAATTTAACTTTGGCACAGAAAGGGGTGAATTATACTGGCACTAAAGTCTTTGGTCACTTACCAAATAGTATCAAAAGTCTGACAGATAACCAACAAGTATTTAAGAAGAAATTAAAAGAATTTCTGAATGACAACTCCTTCTACTCCATAGAGGAATTTTTAGATATAGATTAAGAAAAAAACTTATAAAAAAAATAAAAAAAATAAAAAATAAATAAATAAATAAAAATAAAAAAACATACAAAAAAATAAAGTTGTTATATTAACTTAAGTATGTTGTTAAATTAACCTAATTATGTCATGTATTGGAAAATTCGACTCGTTCCACATCATTACGAAATATCGTATTCATGATCCATGGAACTAGTATTAATCTGATCTAATCTAATCTCATCTCCAGTATTCCCACTTGGTCTGTCTTTTTTGCACTTCATATGTGGAAGAATTTGAAAATTGGTGCTGAACAACTAAAACCTCCAACATTGTTCCTCGGTCAGACCAGATGTTACTTGCATTTCAATAGTAGTTTCCTCCTCCACATTGTCTGTCCGCCGCTCGTGGTCTCGCGGTAGTGTTCTCGCTTCCCGAGCACGGGGTCCCGGGTTCGATTCCCGGCGGGGTTAGGGATTTTCACCTGCCTCGAGTTGACTGGGTGTTTGTGTTGTCCTCATCATTTCATCATCATCCAGAAAAGTGGCGAAATTGGACTGAGCAAAGATTGGGTAATTGTATGGGCGCTGATAACCACGCAGTTGAGCGCCCCACAAACCAAACATCATCATCATCATCATCCACATTGTCTGTAGTAGTTGTTGTGCATGATTCTTTGCCAATGGCACTAAGGTGGCTTCTGTGGTTGAGTTGTGGCTGCTTGCAAAATTAGTGATCCAAAGTTCTCATTGTTTGCCTACAATATTTATGATCATTGCCAGCATGTTGATTTCTTTTGTGAGCCTTAGTAGCTTTTTGCAGTCCACAAAAGCTTCACAGTTTAAATGAGCATCTTTATTGCCTTTAATAGCAAACAACTGCCCAGAGCAGTCTTTGTTATGTGTGCTTCTTGGAATAGCTTCATCAGTTTGGGGCTCTGATCTTCCATACTCTATGACTGCTTGTGGTGCCTGCAAGAAGTTCCAACTGAGAATAACATTACGACTACATTCTGCTAACATGCACATTCAAATGTCTGTGGCACATTCAAATGTCTGTGGCACATTCAAATATCTGCGTCTTGTCATTGATAGTTATTCTTGCAATACATGTTCCTGCCAGCTGGCCGTATTTTCCATTTGTGACTTTCAGCGTAATCGCTTTTGTAACATGGAAACAGACTTCTATAAATGACAAAGACAAGAATTTGACATGACCAAAAAGGAAGCCCCTAAAACGGCACCCGAAAAGATGGGCCATTGAAGATGGTGTCAATGAGATTTCCTGACATCTTGGTGGCTCCACCTCCATAAACAGTTTCTCATTTAGCTTTCCTGAATTTGGCAGCTACGCTAGTGCCCAGTACCTCTTTAAGGCAGTGGAGAACTGTTCAAAATGTTGAGAAGTAACCTCATCCAGGGTACAGCAATGAGCTTCATCCCTCAGACCAGCTGTAATAATCGGCAGTTGACTGGTGCAAAGAGAACTGTTATTATGACTGACGTCTTTGTGGCATAACAGTCGTCGAACACACACCTTCTTTCTCTTCAATGTATCCATGGCATTCCTAGTGGAAACATGTCAATGTGTTGCTTCCATCCTTCAATGTCTGTCCTGTGGGCCATTATATCACATTGATTGGGAGTTGCCCTTTGATGTAGCGACTTTTAGTCCCAGTTGGCCAAGTCCATTCTTGATGGTGACTTCGCCTGATGGTGGAGATTCGTCCTAAATATCATTACACCTCTTCACTAACATTCTCTATTACTTCCTGACCAGGCGCGGCTCGTAATTAAAGGCTCTGAGGCGGAGCCGCCCCAAAATATATGTTAAAGTAAATTTCGCAAGAACGTATTACATAATTTAAATTATCAGGACGAATTTCGCATATTTCCCATTCCGATTAAAATAACGGCAGTCAACGTTTTTGGAACTGTTTGTATCGATAGATGTTTTCCGAACGGTTAGTAGTGTTTAGGCTGCGCTTTGGAACGTCCGTAAGCTGCATGTAATAGCGGTTTGGGGGCGTGACTTCTAGTACTGCTCTTTATGGGCGACCCGAAGGCTCAGAGCTTGCAGCCTCAGGGTGTCATACCAACCACCACACATTTTTCAGGTTCCACTATCTATGCAATAAAGGAATGTAGAGTGGCCGAAACTTCGCTATCCAATCTCTGTCTCTGCACATCTCTACTACGCTTCGATGCGTCATTAATCGACGTTTAGTATTATTGTTTGTTTCAGCCATTGGCTATTTTATCCACATTTAGAATAAGTTTGCAAATATCCCGCCAGAGTGCATTACACTACAGTAACATACCAGTACTGCCATCTAGCGAGAGGTTCCTAAGTGGTTAGAGGACAAACCGCGCGAAATTTGTCCCGTTACTTTACTTTCCTTGCTTGCTGATGCTGACTGCTTTTGTTGATACCGTGTAATATTAGCAAGTTTCTTTTTCTGAGTATATTTTGCAAGATTTTAGTGAGTTTTACTTGCTGGTGAATATCTGCGACATACCGCGAGTGTGAAACAAGCGCAATATGAATTCAGTGTGCAATTTAATAGGTAAAAACTTGGAACACGGCCATAGAATGAAAGTGAAAGAACTTTGTGCATCCAGACCCGCATTAAAGATCTCTCCGAAACGCGTCTTTCCATATGATTTTGCTGCAAAGTGTCAGAAAATGTAATGATGACGTATAAAAACGCTTACCAAAGATTTTAACTCGAAGTTAGCTTCTAATGATATTTAATACCTGATTGTAGAAGATACAGTACGTAAAATTATGGGTAGAGAGTGATCAGCCCACCCCGTCCACCTGAATTCTTAGTTGTTTATGTCAGACTAATCTGTAGCATAACCCAAGGTCTATGTTGGCTCCGATCGATAAATGCCGCAGCCTTCCCCAGTATAGAAACCACGAGCCGCGCCTATTCCTGACATATGGGATCGGCATTCGTGGGTGCTCTGTCTTGTACACTTGGTGTGAAATTCCTACTTGCCATAAACTGCTATATCTTTTCTCTCACTTTCTGGCATGAGAGAGAAGCGAAGCCATGGTGGTCTTCCACAACTGCCATAGGGACCACATCTAGGAATCAGTCATGCCTCTTTCATCCAACTGTTTTCTTTTGCGTTTCATTGATGCACTGGCATCACTTGATGAATTCTCCTGTCGCTGTGATATCCTTGACCAGAGAAGCTTGATACATGTCTTCTGCAACACCTTTCATCAAGTGTGAGATTTTGTCAGCTTCTGTCATATTCAAATTCATAATGTGAAATAGAGTCAAAATATTCCGTATTTACAACTGTGTCATTTCCCTATGATGTTGGATCCTGTTCTTGAATTATTCTGCTAAATGGACTTGCTGTTGATTGTCACCAAATGTTTTCTCTGACTTTATACCAACTATTGTGCTTCTCTTTGTTGTTCTCCAACCACTGCTGGGCTCTGCCATCCAAGTAAACTACACACTTCCCACCCACATCATATCATCGCACATGTTGTGTTTTATGGCTCAGTCAAATCCTTTCTTCCATTTGTTGGGTCTTGACCTGTGTTTATGGAAAACATTGATGGATGTCTGATGTCCAGCTGACTTATTACTGTTTTGGAATACACTGGTCTCTTGAATATATGAAGTATGGGAATGATGTACTGCTTATATTCTGCTTCATGTCTGTGGAGCCAATGGCTTTTACATTGCCTAATTGGAGCTACAGTTATGTAGAAGTTTTGAAGTACCTAGTATCTCCGGTAAACAATGTCGTGTTTAACCAGAATCAAGTCCAAATACAAAAACAGGATTATCAGTGAAATACAACACTTAGAACTGAAAGCATGTTATTACAAACACTGAAATACAGCGAGAAAAGAACTGAGCTCCCGGACTGAGAATGCTACTATTTATACAGTCATTGAACACTGAATAACATATGAGCATTACAAACACAATATTAGAGAACCTTCGAGGAATAATGAATACTAAATAACAAATAATTGTTGGTAATTGGGTTTGAACTAACAACCAACATGATGACAGCCTGTGTCACTAACTGCTAATCCATAAGGCATGCAGCATAGTTTGCAGCAATATTGAATCACAGAATGCTATGATTTGCATTTAATGAATTGCACAATTTTACATTTTTACGGCAGACCAAAGTCGGGAGTGTTAGGAGCATGAGGGAAGGATGCGTGTTGTAGATAGGAGAGACAGAATTCCCTCTGGAGCTGATGCTGTTTCCGCATCCTCCAGAAGCTGTCATGACAATCATCCCACACTTGCCATTGATCACTGTTGGTAACTCTTGTAAATCGCCCCTTTCAGCAGTCTCTAAGCAGTACCATCTTCTCTTGGTCCACAGCATGGGCTAGTACTGGTGTGCAAGACATGACAATGGTCCCACACATGCACAGCAGTACTGAGCATGAAGGAATTAAAATCTTACTACCCAAAGTCACTACAATAACACTCCTAACAACTGTTTCAGTTTGATAAAACATACAACATGTAATGGATATAAACTACTAGTAAGTGTACCAAAATCCATTTATCATGAGATTACAAAATTATTTCGTCATTAATTGTGAAACTAACGTTAGTTAACGCCCTCTTGGCCACGCCATATCTTACTCTTGGTTATGGCGCTTATTACTGCCATAACGCTGACAGAAAACATTTGAGTTGACTGCGGTAGCGAATGATGCCGTCATAAAACTCTATCTCTGTCAGGGCCAGGGACGTCAATAAGAGGGGGAGGGGGGCAGTGGTCATAGTGACACTTCATTTGGTTCACATATACGAAAATGCGCCTGTAACCGAACGGTCCAGACTTTTGTTGGGCCCTACCTAAAATGATCACTAATACCGGTATGACCTGAAAATATCAATGACAAAAAATTAAATAAATATATGTAATGTAAGTTAGCAAATGAATTAGAGTAATGAAAAACTTTATAGGCAGTTCGAACTAAAGATATAAGAAGGATAATTAATTTAAAATCGCTATTTTTATCTTTAAGAAATCCCATTCAATGAAGAGGTACGAAAATTGCTGAATATCCATCTTAGAACTACTGTCCAATATGAAAGTCAACATGTGGGTGTTCTCAAGAGAGAGGGAATATCTCTTGAAGGACAACCAGTGCTTCTAGTTAAAATCGTTTAACAGTTGTTGCAACAAATTGAGCGAGCACTTTCATATTTTCACTTTCGAAAACGAATCTACAAAGTCGACCCTTGAAATTCGATTGCGTTTGGTAAAATAACAGCACAAAATATCGATATTTTTTGTTTAATACCCAGCTGGTAAAGTTAATAACAGTGAGCGACATGGCAATGACAATAAACACATGAGCCATACATTTATTTTCAGTGTGTACGAATCTCTAAAGTTAATATGTGTAAAAAATCTGTAAAGTCATACCACTATACAATAATGGTGACTCACAGAAAATTACTGACCTATATCACTCATCGTCGCTTTTTCTAAAATACTTGAGGCCATAATGAAAACCAGGGTCACAAGATATCTAGAAAAACATAAACTAACAAATAACAGTCAACATGGTTTTTGAGCAGGGTACAGTACAGAAACAGCCATCCTGGACTACACAACAGAAACAGTACGAAATTTGGAGTTAAATAAACATGGTTTTGAAATTAAATTACGATGAAATACTACTAGGAGAACTTGAAGCAATAGGCATTAGGGGTACTGTCAAAAAATGGTTTGAATCCTACCTGTAAGACGGCCGCGGTGGCCAAGCGGTTCTAGGTGCTTCACTCCAGAACCACGCGACTGCTACGATCGCAGGTTCGAATCCTACCTCGGGTATGGATGTGTGCTGTGTCCTTAGGTTAGTTAGGTTTACGTTGTTCTAAGTCTAGGGGACTGATGACCTCAAATGTTAAGTCCCATAGTGCTTAAAGCCATTTGAACCTACCTGCAAAACAGGTCACAAGTCTTCTCGCAATTTTCATAATTTTAGACTCATATCAGAGTCAAAACAAACTGAAATAGGTGTTCCACAGGCCAGGATCCTGGGTCCATTGATGTTTCTAATTTATATCAACGATATACAGGTTCCAGACAGCTCAACCAAAATAGTATTATTTGCAGATAATACAAGTGTCATAACTAGCAATATAAAACAATCATTGTGTACTACGGGAGAAAAAGTGCTCTCATACTTACAGTCATGGTTTTATTCAAAACGCTGACTTTAAATTATAAAAAAGCTAACTTTATACCGTATGGAAGTGAGTGTCAAGAGGAAAATATGTGCATGATGCTGGAAAGGTGTGTATTACAAAGTTTCTGGGAGTGCGGATTGACTAACATTTAAACTGGAACGAACTTATTGTGTATCTTACTCAGAAACTCAGTTCAGCATGTTCTGCCTTAAGAATAATAGCCCAGGTATGTAGTCCAGAATTTACTGGAGCTCTGAACATTGGTTATTTTCAGTCAGTTGCAAGCTATGGCATACGCTTTTGGGACAAAACCAAGTCAAAATTAAAAGAATTTTTTATTATACAAAAAAGAGCTATTCACATCAGGACTGAGAGCGTATCACAAAAACACTTTAGACCCTTATTTAAACAGTTAAAGATACTAACAATACTATCTATATATATATATATTTAAAAATGACTCGAAATAATCAGTACAAATAACTGTAATCTTCAAATCAACTCCAGCTACAGTCAGCTCCACAAGAAAGTGTACACCATAATATTAATGTGACATCTGCAGCCACATCTGTGATAGGTCTCGAATCTGTACTCAATGCGCTTTTGCGCAGTGTATAAATAAACAGTGTGAGATCTGAATGGTTTATTTTGTCGGTTGCAGTTTTGGGTCTTCACACTTATTTACAGCCTATTTAGACGCTGAAAAAATGTGGCAATATTTATCAAAAATGCCACCTGAGGTCTGTTAAGAAGCTATTTGGTTCGAACGAGGCAAACTGGGCGTTCCAAGAAGATAATGGTTCGAAACATCGCAGCCGTCTTTGAACAGCGTGGAAACAGGACAATGGGGTGTCCATAATGGATAGGCCTGCAATGTCTCTGGATGCAAACCCGATCGAAATAGTTTGGTCGTGTATTAAGATGAAGTTTAAAGGAAAGCCAATATATACTTTGAAGTATATATGGTACTGCAGATGTTGTTCAAGGGATAGGAAAATAGCGGAACAGGAAGGTAAGACTAAAGCCCTTCAGGTTTAAGTGGATAGTGCTAGGGAGGAATTGCTGTGGCTAAGGGGGGAGGAGGGTGAAGACAGGCGTGAAGTGGTAGCAAGGAACAGGGGCCAGAACAGTATCTGACAGTTTCATCATAGGCACAAACAACAGATTTGCTTTGCTATCTCAGTCAGCTAAGGAAGAGGCTCAAGTAGATGTACGTGTAGTCAGCAATCAACAGATTTTCTCTAGGAAACCAATTGTTGCAAAAAAAGTAGAAAGTGGAGGAAAGTTATGCTGTTAGGTAGTAACCATGGAAGAGGTGTGGGCCAGATCTTGCAGGAAAAATTAGGTGACTGGTATCAGGTCACAAGTATTTTCAAGCCCAGTGCATGTCTTAGCCAAGTGATAGAGGATGTAGAATTATTGTCAAGCGTTTTACAAAGCAGGATCATGTTGTGGTAGTGGGTGGAGTGGGAAACAGTATTGATAGGGATGAGGGCTACAATATTGAGCGTGACCTCGTAAAAATAGCATATGCAACGATCCATACAAATGTTGGCTTGGTTTCTGCTTTCATGTGATATGACTGGCCCCAATTGAAAGTTCTGTCAGGAGGGTCAATATGGAGCTACATCAGCTGCTTAAGGCAGTTACGTTGTCAGGTATAGGTTTTGGTTTCTGTTGATGGTATTGGTAGGTGGGACTTCACAAGACACGGCCTGCATCTCAATAGGAAAGAGAAGGGTAAACTGCCTGGAATGATAGCAAAATCTTTAAGGGGGCACTAAAACTCATGGGAGCACTTTTTTAGGCTAAGATCAGTGTCCAAACAGCCTACATTGATTGAAATTAAGCTTCAGCACACTAGCAGGTAGTAGATATGTGAAAATATTTCAAGATTCTGATAACAGTACAGTGAAAAATAATGTTAGAATGTCACAAGATTCACATAAAAGCACAGTGAAAAATAATGTTAATATTGCATCAGAATATCAGGGGCTTAAAAACAAAGTAGATGAGATTTTTGTTTGTTTAGAAGATTTAGAAACTGAGGGTGGAATAGATGTACTGTGCCTGTCTCAACATAATATAGTCACAGGTATGGAAATGGTAAATATAAGTGGATATAAGCTTTCAGCACATGTAAGTAGAGAGACTATGGAGAGAGGAGGAGTTGCCGTATATGTTAAAATCAGTCTTAGTGTGAAAAATTTGGAAACTAAAAATTTTTGTGTAGAGCAACGTATAGTAACATGTACATGTGAGCTTAAACTAAATAATGGCACTTTTATAATTGTAGCCATATATAGGTCCCCATTGTGAAATTCTCAACTCTTTTTGAAAAATGTGGATTCTATGTTGTGCTATATGTCAGACAGAGGAAAGCAAAACATTGTTTATGGGGATTTCGGGGTAGATTTTCTGAAAGAATCCGGTAGAAAGCTTGACCTTGAAGTATTACTTGGTTCTTTCAATTTGACATCAGTTTTTGATTTTCCTACTCAGGTGGTACAGGAAGGTAGCTCATTGATAGATAATGTTTTCACAGACCAAGATAAATTTAATCAAATAAAAACTTTTCCTGTTAAGAGTGGCCTGTCTGATCATGATGCACAGCTGGTTTCAGTATGTGATATAGCTCCATAGAGTAATGCAAAACAGTCCTCCAAAATAGTGCACTTAATTAACGATTTAACAATTCAAAATTTTAGGGAAAGCTTTCAACAGTTCGACTGGGATAAAGTGTACAGGGAGCTAGGAGGAGTAATGATCCTGAAACAGTGAAACATTATAGAGATACTGCACTGTATCAAGAAAAGTTATTAAAAAGTCCAGAAGTATGTGCATTATGTCTGAGATTAGCACATCTGATAATAAAATTAAAACCATTTGGAATATTGTGAAAAGGAAAACAGGACAACTGAGAGCAGAGGAACACTGTATTTCTATCAAAGACAATGAAAAGTTTGTTAACAGGAAGTCAGAAGTGGAGAACATTTTTAATAATCATTTTTTAAGGGTTGTTGAGAAAATAGGATCCAGCTATTCATTAGAAAATGCAAGGCAGTATATGGAAGAGGCAGTACCTACGCAATTTGATATATTTGAAATTCAACCCACCTCTTCTACTGAAATTAGGAAAATAATAAATTCACTCACATGGAATTGATGGAATTTCCATCAAAGTACTAAAAGCTGGTTCCCAACAAATAAGTAGGATTCTCAGCCACATTTGTGGTAGCTCACTGAAACAGGGCACATTTCCAGACAGACTGAAATATACTATTGTTAAACCATTGCATAAGAAAGGGGATAGATCTGACGCTAACAACTACTGCCCAATCTTATTTCTCACAGCTTTATCCAAAATTCTTGAAAAAGTAATGTATTCAAGAGCAGCATCACATATTTGTAAAAATGAAGTACTAACTAAATGCCAATTTGATTTTTAGAAAGGCTTTTCAACATAAAATGCTATATATGCCTTCAGTGATCAAATATTAAATGCATCGAATAACTGAACATCACCCATTGGGATATTTTGTGATCTCTCAAAGGCTTTTGATTGTGTGAATCATGAAATTCTTTTAGATAAGCTTAAGTATTGGGGTATGAGTTGGACAGTGCACAAATGGTTTAATTCATACTTAACTGGAAGAATGCAGAAGGTTGAAATTAACAGTACAGATAATCTGCAAAAACCAGCAGAGTCCTCTAACTGGGGAGGTATCAAGAATGGTGTCCCACAGGGTTCAGTCTTGGGTCCCTTATTGTTCTTAATATAAATTTACGACTTGCCACTCTATATTCATGAAGATGCAAAGCTAGGTCTTTTTGCTGATGATACAAGTATAGTAATCACACTCAACAAGCAAGAATCAGCCAAGGAAATTGCAAATAATGTCTTTTGGAAAATTATTAAGTGGTTCTCTGCAAATGGACTCTCACTAAATTTTGATAAAACACAGCTTATACAATTCTGCAATAGCATGAACATTCTTCCATTACAACCTACACACCATACGGCGCAGAGTCATACTCTTATAGACGCAATCACAACGAAACCGACTGACAAAGTAAGAGATGTTGGTCAAACATTGGCCCCTGGCCTCTCAGCACATGATGCATAAGAAAGGGGATAGATCTGACGCTAACAACTACTGCCCAATCTTATTTCTCACAGCTTTATCCAAAATTCTTGAAAAAGTAATGTATTCAAGAGCAGCATCACATATTTGTAAAAATGAAGTACTAACTAAATGCCAATTTCCTGGCCGACTCTGTGCAGCCCCCAAGGATCAAATCGCGTTACATAACTTGTAGGAACATGAAACGTATTGACCTTGACGCTCTAACTGCCGATTGCTCAAAAATCTCATGGCATCAAATAATCAGAGAACCTACAATCGACGGCAACATTAATGAACTTGGTGATAAACTCACTGCCCTTTATGACAAACATGCACCTGTACGCACAATCCGTGTAAGAAAATCTCCTGCTCCATGGATGACAGCTGAATTACGTCAAATGATGCTGCCCAAAGGCGTTTCAAGGCAGATCCGAAACCCGAGCGTTTCGAATGCATTCGCAATGCTAAAATCAGGCACGCTCTCTCCCTTGTATGCAGCGATCTGACACCCACGACTCTATGGCAGAATCTCCGTAGCTTGGGGGTCGGAAAGGCAAAATCGGAAACTACTTTTCATGTGTCAGCTAACGAATTAAATGAATTCTTCTCTGCACCTCTGAATACCCGCACGGCTGATAATTACCGTCCACAAGAATCCCCAAACAGGATAACTAACAACGATACCTTCCATCTAAAACATGTAACAAATACCGCAAGAAAAGCAATAATGAGAATCTCCTCTGATGCAATAGGCAACGACAGTATCGGTATAACCATGATTAAGAATGTTGCCGATATCTTAGTACCTGTCTTAACTGATATACTTAATTTTTCCCTCGTGAACGGAATATACCCCACTGCATGGAAAAGAAGCATAATTCGACTCATCCCTAAGATCGAAAACCCGCAACAGCCTAGTGATTACCGACCAGTTAGCATACTGCCTGCTATTTCCAAAGCACTTGAATATATTGTCCATGACCAAATCACTGAACACCTGCATGAATTCAGCCTATATGACAAATTTCAATCCAGTTTCCGTAAACATCACAGCAAAAACACTGCTCTAATTAAAGTAACTGATGACCTGAAATATGCCATCGACAATCGAAAGGCAACAATATTGACGCTACTGGACTTCAGCAAAGCTTTTGACACTGTTAACTTTGACATATTGCTCAGAAAAATGCAACAGCTTAATTTCTCAGATAGTGCAATGAGATGGTTTGAAAGCTACTTAAAAGTATTTTGCCTGATGGACTCATTTCTATGTTTGCAAATATTAGTGCCTTGAGTTTATTGTGGTCAGAGATTTAATGTTTTTCTCTTTTCTTCAATTGTGAAGAAGATACAGATATTTATGAGTAGCTCATTGCTTGTTGCATTAGGTGGAGTTGTTTGTGTATATTGAAACTGGTGGTGAAAGTTTTCATGAATTTTCGGGATTTCCGTGTTAGTGTTCGGTAATTATTGGATTGTTATGGGTAGGTATCATGGGTATTGATATACCATCGTTGGTTAAAATACATTTCTAATATTAGTCATGTGAGCACGATTTGGTTTGTTATAATGAGAACTTTGATTTAGATAGAGTAAGTATAAGTGTGATATGTATGGCTTTGTTGGAGCTGTGTAGGTCAAGTGAAAATTGTGATGAGTTTTTAGGTCTGTATGGGTTACTGATATTGAGGTCTTCATTTAGGATATATAGGTCACGTGAAATTTACAACAGCACTAGTGTTCATTTTTGTAATTTTTTTGTGTTAAATTTTGAGGATTTCATGTTCTTGATTTTTGGGCGGAGAAACCACTATTCTTTTGAAATTGTGATTATTTATTTATTTATATGACACCACATTAGTAAATGTATATATTGTGAAGGTGCTGTGAGAATGCCTAATGCCTTGAAGATGTACCTACTCTACCATAACTATCTCCAGCCACCAACTTACAATGTGATGTAATATGTGATCAGATTAGATGAATATGTGCTTCAGCTTTTGACAACTTGATATTTATTCAAATGCAGGAGTTTTTACTCATAGGTACTGCATTTGAGGTTGATTTGTATATTTGTATCTCATTGGCGACAGAGTGGTGTGCTCTACATGCAAAATTCATGTTACTAATCAGTACATACTTAGTTCTTTTCTAATTTGATATGCAGTGATGATATTCTACTTATGTTTGTTCTTTTCATTACTGCTAGGTTCTATCATAAAGCATCCACTAATTCATTCAGTATATCTTTGATTTATTTTCAGAAACACATTGCAAATCCAGTACCACACCAGAACTACAGGATTGTACAACCAAACGTGACCTGCCACCACACTATATTTTCTGGGATGGCTACTAAGGATAGGGCATGGCGAATACCCAAGATCATTATTTTATATTTTACCATCTGTGCCAAATTAACGTGTCTGGTAATATATTAATGTTATGCCACTGTCAATAGTCGTATCATAGATCCACTTTAAGAAAGTGAAATAGTTTACATTCCACTGTGAAAACCCACTGTCATAAAATGTTTATTGAAGTGGATAACACTTGTATCTCTTGTGTTGGAGTTACTTTTTAGTATGACATGTTAAAAACAACTGCAGTAAAATAAATTTGTTTATTGCAAAAGGAGTTACGTCTCTTACATATGTTATATCATCTCATTTTATATGTGTGTTGTTCACAATCCCTGCCTCCATGCCCACCGAGAGAAAGTAGTTACAGAATCATTGCATAATGTTAAATAGAGTGTGTGTGTGTGTGTGTGTGTGTGTGTGTGTGTGTGTGTGTGTGTGTGTGTGTGTGTGTGATTGGCTCTGAATGGAATGTTGAATGTTTTGTTATAATATATTCAATTACTCAAAATTTATTTGCTTGCTGTGAACTGTTAGACATCAGCAGTATTAGGTATAAATGTGATACCTATTAGTGACAAATGAATACTTCTGCTCAACTACAACTTGTACCTACATTTCTCCCGTGTTGCGAGGAAATATCCCATGAAGTTCTGGGTTTGCAGTCAGATGTTACTGAAGCAGTCTTTTGACTGCATGACTTCCTACAATCTGAATTTGAATGGGATGAATAAATACTGAATATTCATCTGTCCTAGAAACCTAATCAAAAATTCATGGTATATATGATTAGAATAAGGTATATTGAGCCAATTGTAACACATTCAGCCAATGATACACAGCTTCTTATTTGTCATGTGTTCAGTTCTTTGATTCTTTCCACCCATCACCTCTCTTCTGCTTGTAACTTCGGATTGAGCAGTCTGTGAGAGTACATATGGGCTATGAAAATGAACACTCGTATTTACAACAGATTCTTCTAGATATGTTCAGTTTGGTTTGACCTGTTGGATATGACATGATCTTTCAAAAACAGAACAAGTAGAAATAGCAACAGTTATGACCAGTGCTTGGTCTGTAAAAAAGTATAAGTACCAGTACTGTGACCTACCAGGAACTGGTTTTTTAAAATTAAGGCCCTAAAACATTGTTTTTATGGTTTTATATTAGAGGTATCAGTATGGTATACCATCACAAATAACAACAAAACCAGTTGACACCAATAACTGTACCTGGATTACTTCGTCATCTCACAGCAATAAAAAAGGAAGATTAATGATTGACAATATTATAAAAAGGATAGTTGCTACTCACCATATAGTGGAGATGCTGATTCACAGTTAGGCACAACAAAAAGATTGTCAAATAAAGGTAAAAGCCAAACAGCCATTCATCACAGTTAGACAACATATATTCAGTATCTCTGCTATATGGTGAGTAGCAACTACCCTTTTCATAGCATTGTCATTCTTACATAATGGATTTTCCATTGTGTCATGTTTAGTTAGTAGCATCTTTGGAAAGAACATACACCAAGTTTCAGCAATATTTGTCTATTTGCAATATCATCGGATCGGTGATGGATGGCAGAGATTGCTAGTGTTGTGGGCATCTCAAATGAATGGGTGCATAATATTTTGCACAAACATTTGGACATGAGAAAGCTATCCACAAGATGGGTTCTGTGATGGCTCACACTTGACCAAAAACAGAATTGTGTGAAGTGTTGCAAGGATGGTTTGCAGCTGTTCAGGATGGCTCCAGAAGACTTTAAGCGTCGTTTCGTCACTGTGGATAAAACATGGATACATTGCTATAGTCCTCAGACCAAACAACAATAGAAACAATCGGTTACCAAGGGAGAATCTGCACTCAAAATAGGCAAAGACCATTCCTTCGTCCGGAAAGGTCATAACGACTGTCTTTTGGGATTCGCAGGGCATAATCCTCATTGACTATCTGTAAAAGGGTAAAACTATTTGAGGTGAATATTATTCATCGTTATTGGACCGTTTGAAAACCGAGCTGCAAGAAAAACGCCGCCGATTGGACCGTAAAAAAGTCCTTTTCCATCACGACAATGCACCAGCACACACCTTAACAGTTGTGGTCGCAAAATGAATGGAAATGGGATTCCAATTCGTTTCACATCCCCCTATTCTCCAGATTTGGCTCCCTCAGACTACTATTTGTTCCACAATTTGAAGAAATGGCTGGCAGGACGAAGATTTTATTCAAATGAGGAGGTGATTGCAGCAACTAATAACTATTTTGCAGACTTGGACAATTCCTTTTATTCGGAAAGGATCAACAAATTAGAACAGTGTTGGACGAAGTGTATAAGCCTAAAAGGACACTATGTCGAAAAATAAAAAACGTTTACCCCAAACACGTAAGTAGTTTTTATTTTTGCACGGACTTTTCAAACACGCCCTTGTACATTTGCATCTACATATACACCCTAAGAGCCACCACATGGTGCATGACTGAAGGAACCTTGCACTACCACTAGAACTTCCTGTTCTACTTACAAATGGAGCAGGGGAGAACGACTGTCTAGAAGCCACCATTGTTGTTGTTGTTGTTGTTGTTGATGTGATCTTCAGTCCTGAGGCTGGTTTGATGCAGCTCTCCATCCTACTCTATCCTGTGCAAGCTTCTTCATCTCCCAGTACCTACTGCAGCCTACATCCTTCTGAATCTGCTCAGTGTATTCATCTCTAGGTCTCCCTATATGATTTTTAACCTCCATGCTGCCCTCTAATACAAAATTTGTGATCCCTTGATGCCTCAGAACATGTTCTACCAACTGATACCTTCTTCTAGTCAAGTTGTGCCACAAACTCCTCTTCGTCCCAATTCTATTCAATACCTCCTAAACCGAGCGAGGTGGCGCAGTGGTTAGACACTGGACTCGCATTCGGGAGGACGACGGTTCAATCCCGCGTCCAGCCATCCTGATTTAGGTTTTCTGTGATTTCCCTAAATCACTCCAGGCAAATGCCGGGATGGTTCCTCTGAAAGGGCACGGCCGAATTCCTTCCCCATCCTTCCCTAATTCGATGAGACCGATGACCACGCTGTCTGATCTCCTTCCCCAAACAACCAACCAACCAACCAATACCTCCTCATTAGTTGTGTGATCTACACATCCAATTTTCAGCATTCGTCTGTAGCACCACATTTCGAAAGCTTCTATTCTCTTCTTGTCCAAACTATTTATCATCCATGTTTCAATTCCACAATTGGCTACACTCCACACAAATACTTTCAGAAACGACTTCCTGACACTTAAATCTATACTCGATGTTAACAAATTTCTCTTCTTCAGAAATGCTTTCCATGCCATTGCCAGTCTACATTTTATATCCTCTTTACTTTGACCATCATCAGTTATTTTGCTCCCCAAATAGCAAAACTCCTATACTACTTTAAGTGTCTCATTTACTAATCTAATTCCCTCAGCATCGACCGACTTAATTCGACTAGATTCCATTATCCTTGTTTTGCTTTTGTTGATATTCATCTTATATCCTCCTTTCACTGTCTATTCCATTCAACTGTTCTTCCAAGTCCTTTGCTGTCTCTGACAGAATTACAATGTCATTGGCGAACCTTAAAGTTTTTATTTCTTCTCCATGGATTTTAATTCCTACATTGAATTTTTCTTTCGTTTCCTTTACTGGTTGCTCAACATACAGATTGAATAACATTGGGGAGAGGCTACAACCCTGTCTCACTCCCTTCCCAATCACTGCTTCCCTTTCATGTCCCTCGACTCTTGTAACTGCCATCTGGTTTCTGTACAAATTGTAAATAGCCTTTCGCTCCCTGTATTTTACGCCTGCCACATACAGAATGTGAAAGAGAGTATTCCAGTCAACATTGTCAAAAGCTTTCTCTAAGTCTACAAATGCTAGAAACGTAGGTTTGCCTTTCCTTAATCTATTTTCTACGATAAGTCGTAGGGTCAGTATTGCCTCACATGTTCCAACATTTCTACGGAATCCAAATTGATCTTCCCCGAGGTTGGATTCTACCATTTTTTCCATTCGTCTGTAAAGAATTCGTGTTAGTATTTTGCAGCCGTGGCTTATTAAACTGATAGTTCGGTAATTTTCGCATCTGTCAACACCTGGTTTCTTTGGGACTGGAATTATTATATTCTTCTTGAAGTCTGAGGGTATTTCGCCTGTCTCATACATTTTGCTCACCATATGAGCCCTAATTTCTCTTGTCTTAGCAGGCCTTGCTCAAAGTGTATGTCGGCAGTAGTAGAATCGACCCGCAGTCATCCGCAAATGCTGATTCTCTCAATTTTGTGAATACTATTTTGCAAAAAGAATCTTGTCATCTCTCCAGGGATTCTCATTTCAGTTCACGAAGGTTTTGTATAATACTTGAGTGTTGACAGAAACTACCAGTAACACATCTAGCAGCAGGGCTCCGAATTTCTTTGATGTCTTCCTTAAATACGACCTTTTGGGGATCCCAGACACTCGAGAAATACTCAAAAATGGTTCGAACTAGTGTTCTATAAGTGGTCTGCACCATAGATGAGCTGAAGTTTCATAAAATTATCCCAATATACTGAAGTCAACCATTTCCCTTCCCTACTAATGACCTTACATGTTTGTTCCATTTTAATCGCTTTGGGACATTAAATCTAAATACTCGTGGAAGTATGAATCTCGACACAGTGTCCAGAGGCCTTCCACTACGAGAAGAAAATGGTCTTTGGAGTGCGCAGTGTGAGAGTAGTGCGATATGAGTCTCGGTCTGAGGTATTTACATGTATTTATGTTGACTAATGAAGTGTACATGGATGTATCTGCGGCATTCGTTTTTTTATGGTAGTAGTAAAAACTGGCCCATACTACGATCTATGTACAACGGTGACTCCACGTCAATCATGAAACACGCAGTTCTTCGAATTTTCGACGTTTTTCACCACAATGTGTTCTCACTGTGCACAAACTATGTTGATAACCCAGTTCACATTCGTCCCTACTGACATCATTTTACCCTTGGTACATCAACGATGTCTACCACTTTCGAATCGATTCTCACACCGTGAGTACAGCTCAACGGTGTTCGACTACCCAATAGTGCTTATAGGAACATTTTCGCGTCATCTATGCCTTCCACGTTGTTTGTGCTCTATGACCGTTTGCATACCACACCGCAACAATCATTAGTGTGCCACGAACAATCACTGGCCATGTTGTCTCACATAACGAACCTGCTTTTAGATTTGGAGAATAGCCCATTCATGGGCAATGCTCCCATTCGAAACTGAGTGCAACATACGTGTGATACAAATTGTGTGCCTCCTGCGTCTTATGCATTGTGAAATGCAAACGTCCAGTCCTATTTTGCTGCGACAAACGAGGCTTTGTGCACAATTGGCAGCCACCTTGCGTGCCACAAGGCAGCACTTGCACGAAATTGCCACCTTTTGATGCCGACAACCCCACCTTGTGGTCTGCAACGACTGACAATATTTTTACAACAGGAGTCCTTGATGATGACTCTAAATACGTCACTTTACTGTACCATCTAGCGAGTCACACAGAAATCATTAGTGATGTCATACTGTCACCGTCTCAATCAAACAAGTACGATGCACCGAAGTTCGCGCTCCTACAACACCTCTCATGTACCTCTGAACAACAACTACAGGAGGCTATTCCGATCAACAGCTACACGAAAACACTCTGTCACACCTCTGGCGACATCTCTGGGCAACTGTCGACCATGCTCTCATGCCAGACGTGGTACTATGGGCGCAATGCCTGATTGAACTACTGACAGAACCACAAGTAGCGATGATTACGCATGAGTCTGAACCTCTCAACAAACGACTCATGCTAACCAACTATATGTTCCCCATAATCTGTCACCATCGATTACACATCAGGTAGGAAACAGGTGCTATCATCTTCAACGCCAACCACTGCCAGTCGATCCAGCTCGATGTAACTTGGTAACGTCACACCTCACTGTCCAGCTCCAACTCGCCACAGTAAGAACACCACACCCCTGCCATGGGACTATGGCACAGTCAAACTTTTCGTGTCCTTCGTTCTCCTGGTTTCATACTACCTTCGGGTGGACAGCTCGAAAATGTCAAAAACCATGTGAGTTTCCAAACGCCTTCTGTAGGCTGAAATGTGCCCTTCAGCACACTCGACACAACATAGTCACCTGTCACACTCGCATGTTGGATATGCTCATGTCACTTCTACAGTGCCCATGGATGGACCTAACTACACTACCTTATGGACGCGGGCTCAGATATAAGTTTCCTGCCCTATGAGAGCATGGCAGCTTTCGAGCGATCAGCAGTTATTAATCTACACTTGGCAGATGACTCAGAAATCTTCACCCAGATTCAAGGACGATTCTCTACGGCTATATCCACTATACCTCATTCCATCAAACGCATTTCTACTAATGGGTCTACGTCAGAAGCAATCAGTCTATGTGTCTTACGACTCAAAGCATTCTCTCCACTCAGCAGCAATACGCTGACTGCTTCACACGTTGCAAGGAAAATCCAGACAGAAAGAAAGTCCGCATTGGTTGTAGTGTCATCCGTCTTTTTTTTTTGCATTGCAGATCTAGATTTCAACTGACAGTGCATCTATCAATAGTGCATTATAAGTAGTCATGTAGACTAAATGTAATTATAACGAAACATTTTCCAGTCTAATTTCAGGCATGTACAAGCATTATTCCAACTTTAATGCTAAGCTTGTTCATGCCTGAGTTAATTGGAATATGCATCATTATAATTACATTTAGTCTACATGATTACTTATAATGTACTGATGACAGCTGAAATGTCAGTTGAAATATAGATCTGTAAAGCAATTAAAGTACATATGACATTATGACTGATGCTGACCTCATTTCTGTCCTAGATTACATCACTGTAATGGGGCATAATCATGCCCATGGAACTGAACATGGTGAAAATTCCGACCACTGACACTGCATCAATGCATCAGAAATCAAACTTGCAACAACATGCACACATACTAATGAGCTCGGGTCACAATGGCCAGCTGTAGCAAGTGGGACGCCACCTCACAGGGCGCACCCATGTAGCAGCTACGCCCGGACTTCATAAGCATTCTACCATGACACATGCAAAGACGAAACAGCAAAAATTACTTCAAACTAGCCGCTGCAGATCAGGTATCCCCTCTCATTCTCGCGGCCTGCCTCCACACCAGTCTCAGCACAGCGCTCGCCACAGCCATCACTTGACAACAACGAACACCTCAAGGTCAGTACATCACTACATGCAGTGTTAGTAAACAGTGCACTGGCCCTGGTTACCTCCCACACCCAGCTTATGAATATGCAGTACGTGACAATACAATGCATAGGATTGTGATAATAGATGGTCCTCCCGTCAGACACAAACCTTGTCACCTGTTTCCCATAGATTTACAAAACTCTAAAAACGCCATTCACGAACTCTTAGAAGCAGTTATTGTCTGCCCATCCGACAGCCCCTGAGTGTTACTTATTAAAATTGTCCTCAAGATAGTACAACAAGAATTTGTGGTGACTACAGTGTTTTTAAGCCTAAAAAATTCCATGATAGCTACACTGTGCAAACTTTCAAGACGTTATGAATGTCCTCACAGATGCAACAATTTTTAACATCATCGACTGCAAGTGCCTGTATCTACAGATTCTGATGCACCCTGTTGATATACAAAGGACTGCCACCATAGCACCATTCGGATTTTATGAGTGCCTCTTTAAGTCTTCTGGCTTAAAGAATGCTGCTCAATCTTGACAGTAGTTAATTGAAGGCCTCCTCTGTCACTTCCTGCGTTGTTGTACATGTCTTGATGATATTTTGGTTTTCTCTCAGTCCCCAGAAGAGCATGCACTTCTCCTAGAACAAGTTCTAGCTGTGCTGCAACGGGATAGTGTTATTGTCAATGATGCCAAGTCGCAGCTACGTCAATTCAAAGTAACATTTCTTCATCACACATTTAATGCTACTGACATTAATCCAATCACCGAATGAATGAACACTGTTAAAAACTTGCCTCTTCCTGAAACTTACCATGACTTGTTTCCTTAGGATTCTTAAATTTTGTTGCAGACATCTCCCACATGTTGCCCAGCTTCAGTATTCAATTGCACACGCCTTACCAGGCAAGGGCAAGCAGGGTAAGATGGAAATCGTCTGGACAGCGGAGATGTCTGAGGCATCCCATAAAACAAAGAACAGCTTACCGCAAGTCATCACTCTCTCTCTCTCTCTCTCTCCCAACCTGGAAGCTCACCTCACACTCACCATTGATGCAACTGATTACACAGTGGGTGTGGTACTTCAGCAGGTTGTTGATGAAGTACCACTACTGTTACGATTCTTCTCAAAGAAACTTTCACACACTCATCTAAATGGTTGGCCTTCAACTGTCAGCTTTTTGCAGTGTACACTACTGTCAAACATTTTTGAGAAGATATTGAATGATGTCAGGTGACTATAAACATCGAACAGGTATTACTGGTCCACAGTATTAGAAATCCCTCCCTGGATGCCAGCACCCAATGTTACAGACACTTAGACCTCATTGTACAGTATACTACTGATGTGCGCCATGTCCATGCCACAGATAACATCATCGCTGATTATCTGTCTCGTATCTGTGTGTATCCCTTCGATATGATTGTGAACTTATGGCAGCCAAGTAAGTGAAAGACTGCATCATCAAAGACAGATCTTCTCAACAATATGACTACAAACATGCAGATCAAACATTAGACTCTGCCCTCCACTAACATGAAACTTTTCTGCGATGTTCCTTAAGACAGACCATGGCCTGTAGTTCCTCTCATCATGCACCAACAACTGTCTGTCAGGCCGCACAACCTTAGCCACCTGGGCTTCAAAGAGCCAATATGATTACTGGCAGACAGGTTTGTGTGGCCCAATGTCAAGTGTGACTGCCATCACTAGGTGCCGAGTTGCTTGCATGTAAACATTAGAAAGCGAACCACCATACCCAACTACAATTCAGACAGTTCCTGATCTCCAAGAAGCGATTCCATCACATCCACTTGGGCATTGTTGGACCCCTCATGGCTTCTGACGGATTCCATTAGCCACTTTCGATCATCGATAGAATGTCTCGTTGGGTTGAAGTGACTCTCCTACAAAAAGTCACCGCCAAATCAGTTGCATGCACTTTCGTGGAAACTTCGATCTCTTACTTGGCTGTTACAACCAAGTATTGTCAAAAATTAAAGTATAATAAATTTTCATTAAAATGGTCTACTGCACTTGTTGCGAAAGTCATGGATGGAATAGAAGGAATTGGCCACCAAAAAATCTTTTAAATTATGTTTAAATTGTGCCTTGTCTGAAACTAAACTCTTAATGGTTGCTGGTAACTTATTGAAAATATGCATTGCTGAATACTGGACTGCTTTCTGGGCTAGAGTAAGTGATTTTCAATCTTTATGTATATTGTTCTTATTCCTAGTATTGATACTGTGTACTAAGCAGTTAGTTGGAAAAAGAGATATATTATTTACGACAAACTTCATTAAGGAGTAAATATACTGAGAAGCTGTGGTTAATATGCCCAATTTTTTGAATAGGTTTCGACGTGATGTTCTTGGATTTACACTACTCATTACTCTTATTATACGCTTCTGTACTCTAAAAAATTTTCTCTGTTTGTAGAGTCACCCCAAAGTATGATACCATATAACATAATGGAGTGAAAATAAGCAAAATATGCCAGTTTTTTATGTCTTGTATGTCTGACATCATTCGCAGTGAAAACACAGACTTGTTTAGGTGCTTTAGCAGTTCGTTAGTATGTTGCTCCCAATTGAACTTATTATCAAGTTGTAATCCCAAGAATTTTACACTATCAACTTCTCCCATATCCATGTCATCATGTTTTATACACACGCCAGAAGGAAATCTCTTGGAAGTTCTGAACTGCATATAATGGGACTTTTCAAAGTTTAATGACAATGAATTGGCTATGAACAGCTTCTTAATGTCAGTAAAAATATGATTAGCTGCCTGTTCTAAATTGATATTTGATTTACTATTTATTGCAATGTTTATATCATCTGCAAATAAGACGAACTTGGCATCTGGTAATGTAACAGATGACAGGTCATTAATATACACAAGAAACAGTAGTGGACCTAGTATGGAACCTTGGGGAACACCACATGTAATTTCGTCCCAGTCAGATGATGTCTCATTGCCTAGTGCTGAAGTGTTACATAATGACACCCTGTTGTTGTTGTTGTTGTGGTCTTCAGGCCTGAGACTGGTTTGATGCAGCTCTCCATGCTACTACATCCTATTTATCATTGTCTATCCTGTGCAAGCTTCTTCATCTCCCAGTACGTACTGCAGCCTAAATCGTTCTGAATCTGCTTAGTGTATTCATCTCTTGGCCTCCCTATACGATTTTGACCTGCCACGCTGCCCTCCAATACTAAATTGGTGATCCCTTGATGCCTCAGAACATGTCCTACCAACCGATCCCTTCTTTTTGTCAAGTTGTGCCACAAACTCCTCTTCTCCCCAGTCCTACTCAATACCTCCTCATTAGTTATGTGACCTACCCATCTAATCTTCAGCATTCTTCTGTAGCACCACATTTCGGAAACTTCTATTCTCTTCTTGTCCAAACTACACTCCTGGAAATGGAAAACAGAACACATTGACACCGGTGTGTCAGACCCACCATACTTGCTCCGGACACTGCGAGAGGGCTGTACAAGCAATGATCACACGCACGGCACAGCGGACACACCAGGAACCGCGGTGTTGGCCGTCGAATGGCGCTAGCTGCGCAGCATTTGTGCACCGCCGCCGTCAGTGTCAGCCAATTTGCCGTGGCATACGGAGCTCCATCGCAGTCTTTAACACTGGTAGCATGCCGCGACAGTGTGGACGTGAACCGTATGTGCAGTTGACAGACTTTGAGCGCGGGCGTATAGTGGGCATGCGGGAGGCCGGGTGGACGTACCGCCGAATTGCTCGACACGTGGGGCGTGAGATCTCCACAGTACATCGATGTTGTCGCCAGTGGTCGGCGGAAGGTGCACATGCCCGTCGACCTGGGACCGGACCGCAGCGACGCACGGATGCACGCCAAGACCGTAGGATCCTACGCAGTGCCGTAGGGGACCGCACCGCCACTTCCCAGCAAATTAGGGACACTGTTGCTCCTGGGGTATCGGCGAGGACCATTCGCAACCGTCTCCGTGAAGCTGGGCTACGGTCCCGCACACCGTTAGGCCGTCTTCCGCTCACGCCCCAACATCGTGCAGCCCGCCTCCAGTGGTGTCGCGACAGGCGTGAATGGAGGCACGAATGGAGACGTGTCGTCTTCAGCGATGAGAGTCGCTTCTGCCTTGGTGCCAATGATGGTCGTATGCGTGTTTG
This sequence comes from Schistocerca cancellata, assembly GCF_023864275.1. Lineage (NCBI taxonomy): Eukaryota > Metazoa > Arthropoda > Insecta > Orthoptera > Acrididae > Schistocerca > Schistocerca cancellata. The sequence goes on along the minus strand of NC_064628.1, from coordinate 12,431,687 downwards.
GCGCCGTGCAGGTGAGCGCCACAATCAGGACTGCATACGACCGAGGCACACAGGGCCAACACCCGGCATCATGGTGTGGGGAGCGATCTCCTACACTGGCCGTACACCACTGGTGATCGTCGAGGGGACACTGAATAGTGCACGGTACATCCAAACCGTCATCGAACCCATTGTTCTACCATTCCTAGACCGGCAAGGGAACTTGCTGTTCCAACAGGACAATGCACGTCCGCATGTATCCCGTGCCACCCAACGTGCTCTAGAAGGTGTAAGTCAACTACCCTGGCCAGCAAGATCTCCGGATCTGTCCCCCATTGAGCATGTTTGGGACTGGATGAAGCGTCGTCTCACGCGGTCTGCACGTCCAGCACGAACGCTGGTCCAACTGAGGCGCCAGGTGGAAATGGCATGGCAAGCTGTTCCACAGGACTACATCCAGCATCTCTACGATCGTCTCCATGGGAGAATAGCAGCCTGCATTGCTGCGAAAGGTGGATATACACTGTACTAGTGCCGACATTGTGCATGCTCTGTTGCCTGTGTCTATGTGCCTGTGGTTCTGTCAGTGTGATCATGTGATGTATCTGACCCCAGGAATGTGTCAATAAAGTTTCCCCTTCCTGGGACAATGAATTCACGGTGTTCTTATTTCAATTTCCAGGAGTGTATTTATTGTCCACATTTCACTTCCATACATGGCTACACTCCATACAAATACTTTCAGAAACGACTTCCTGACACTTAAATCTATACTCGACGTTAACAAAATTCTCTTCTTCAGAAATGCTTTCATTGCAATTGCCAGTCTACATTTCCAGAAGGAAACCCAGTTCTAAGCAAAGAAGGGAAAGCAGAAAGGTGGAAGGAATATATAGAGGGTCTATACAAGGGGGATGTACTTGAGGGCAATGTAATAGAAATGGAAGAGGATGTAGATGAAGATGAAATGGGAAATATGGTACTGTGTGAAGAGTTTGATAGAGCACTGGAAGACCTGAGTCGAAGCAAGGCCCTGGGAGTAGACAACATTCCATTAGAACTACTGACAGCCTTCGGAGAGCCAGTCTTGACAAAATTCTACCATCTGGTGAGCAAGACGTATGAAACAGGCGAAATATCCTCAGACTTCAAAAAGAATATAATAATTCCAATCCCAAAGGAAGCAGGCGTTGACAGATGTGAAAATTACCGAACTATCAGTTTAATGAGTCACGGCTGCAAAATACTAACGCGAATTCTCTACAGACGAATGGAAAAACTGGTAGAAGTCGACCTCGGGGAAGATCATTTGGATTCCGTAGACATGTGGGAACACATGAGGCAATACTGACCCTACAACTTATTTTAGAAGCTAAATTAAGAAAAGGCAAACCTACGTTTCTAGCTTTTGTAGACTTAGAGAAAGCTTTTGACAATGTTGTCTGGAATACTCTCTTTCAAATTCTAAAGGTGGCAGGGGTAAAATACAGGGAGCGAAAGGCTATTTACAATTTGTACAGAAACCAGATGGCAGTTATAAGAGTCGAGGGACATGAAAGGGAAGCAGTGGTTGGGAAGGGAGTGAGACAGGGTTGTAGCCTCTCCCCAATGTTGTTCAATCTGTATATTGAGCAAGCAGTAAAGGAAACAAAAGAAAAATTCGGAGTCGGTATTAAAATCCATGGAAAAGAAATAAAAACTTTAAGGTTTTCGATGACATTGTAATTCTGTCAGAGACAGCAAAGGACTTGGAAAAGCAGTTGAACGAAATGGACAGTGTGTTGAAAGGACGATATAAGATGAATATCAACAAAAGCAAAATGAGGTCAAATTCATACAAATGGTTCTCTTTTCTGCAAAGGTCTCTTTAATTTTCCTGTAGGCAGTATCTATCTTACCCCTAGTGAGATAAGCCTCTACAACCCTTACTTTTGTCCTCTAGCCATGCGTGCTTAGCCATTTTGCACTTCCTGTCGATCTAATTTTTGAGATGTTTGTATTCCTTGTTGCCTACTTCATTTACTGAATTTTTATATTTTCTCCTTTCATCAATTACATTCAGTATCTCTTCTGTTACCCAAGGATTTCTATTAGCCCTCGTCTTTTTACCTACTTGATCCTATGGTGCTTTCACTATTTCATCTCTCAATGCTACCCATTCTTCTTCTACTGTATTTCTTTCCCTCATTCTTGTCAATCATTCCCTAATGCTCTCCCTGAAACTCTCTACAACATCTGGTTCTTTCAATTTATCCTGGTCCAATTTCCTTAAATTCCCACCTTTCTGTAGTTTCTTCATTTGTAATCTACAGTTTATAACCAATAGATTGTGGTCAGAGTCCACATCTGCCCCTGGAAATGTATTACAATTTAATACCTGGTTCCTAAATCTCTGTGTTACCATTATATAATCTATCTGAAACGTTCGAGTATCTTCAGGCCTCTTCCATGTATACAACCTTCTTTTATGATTCTTGACCCAAGTGTTAGCTATGATTAAGTTGTGCTTTGTGCAAAATTCCACTAGGCGGCTTCCTCTTTCATTTCTTACCCCCAATTCATATTCACCTACTACATTTCCTTCTCTTCCTTTCCCTACTATCGAATTCCAGTCACCCATGACTATTAAATTTTCGTCTCCCTTCACTATCTGAATAATCTCTTTTATCTCATCATATATTTCTTCAATTTCTTCGTCATCTGCAGAGTTAGTTGGCATATAGACATGTGCTACTGTCGTAGGCGTGGCTTCGTGTCTACCTTTGCTTCAACAATGAGTTCGCTGTGGTGTTTGTAGTAGCTTACCCGCATTCCTATTCTTTTATTCATTATTAAACCTACTCCTACATTACCCCTATTTGATTTTGTATTTATAACCCTGTATTCACCTGACCAGAAGTCTTGTTCCTCCTGCCACCGAACTTCACTAAATCCCACTATATCCATTTTTAACCTATCAATTTCGCTTTTTATATTTTCTAACCTACCTCCCGATTAAGGGATCTGACATTCCATGCTCCGATCTGTAGAACGCCAGTTTTCTTTCTCCTGTTAATGACGTAGTCCCGGCCCAGAGATCCGAATGGGGGACTATTTTACCTCCGGAATATTTTACCCAAGAGGACGCCATTATCATTTATCCATACAGTAAAGCTGCATGGCCTCAGGAAAAATTATGGCCGTAGTTTACCTTTGCTTTCAGCCGTTCGCAGTACCAGCACAGCAAGGCCGTTTTGGTTACTGTTACAAGGGCAGATCAGTCAATCTTCCAGACTGTTGCCCCTGCAACTATTGAAAAGGCTACTACCCCTCTTCACTAACCATACGTTTGACTGGCCTCTCAACAGATACCCCTCCGTTGTGGTTGCACCTACGGTACGGCTATCTGTATCGCTGAGGCACGCAAGTCTCCCCACCGACAGCAAGGTCTATGGTTAATGGGGGGAAATGACACCCTATGTTTTTTATTAGTAAGATATGACTGAAACCTATTTGCTGCACTACCAATGACACCACAATATTTTAATTTACTTAAAAGAATGCTGTGATTCACACAGTCAAACGCCTTTGACAGGTCACAGAATATGCCAGTTGTCGCTAATTTGTTGTCCAATGAAATAAGGACATTTTCGCTGTAAGTGTAAATAGCTTTCTCAATATCAGAACCCTTAAGAAACCCAAACTGTGACTTTGACAGTATGTTATTTTCACTAAGGTGCTTAAGTAGATGCTTGAACACAACCCTCTCAAAGATTTTTGAAAAAGCTGGCAAAAGTGATATTGGTCGGTAATTGGCGGCATTTCTTTGTCCCCTTTCTTGTGGAGAGGTATAACTTCAGGATATTTAAGCCAGTCGGGGAATGTTCCTGTGACGAGTGATTGATTACACAAATAACTTAAGATATGACTAAGCTCACATGAAAACTCTTTTATTAACTTTATTGAAATGTTATCATAACCAACGGAATGCTTTGATTTCAAGGACTTTATGATGGATTCTATTTCTTCGGGTGAAGTAAGTATCAATTCCATTTTACTGAGATTGGTTGTGTGTACTGGTCTCGGATATTCCATTGCATTATTTACTGAACATAGCAACGCCTTGCTATCAGTTACAGAGACAAAATACTTGTTTAAATGGTTTGCAACACAACATGCGTTTGTTATCAGGGTTTCATTTATTTTTAGAGCTATTTGTCCTTCCTCATTTCTGGTCCTACCTGTCTCTGACTTAACTATATCCCATATTGTTTTTATTTTATTGCTGGATGTATTTATTTTCTTCTCATAATGTAGGTGTTTAGATTTCTGGGTAACCTTCTTCAATATTTTGCAGTAATTTTTGCAATGAGCTATAATGCTAGTATCAAAAGTGTCCCTACATATCAGATAGTTTCCTGTTTGTCTCACATGATATCTTTGTCACTTGTGTGATCCATGGTTTCTTATTATACTTCTGCTTAATTTGAGTTACCTTCAGGGGAAAAAATTTTTCAAATAAGGTGCTAACTTTATTAATGAATGTTTTGTGTTTTCCATTTGTGTCTTGGATGCTGTAAACATCCATCCTTTGAGCAATCTCCTAAATTTCTCAGTTTTTGACTGTTTTGTTGGCCTTCTGTGCTCAGTTCTGATAGATGTTTTACCCTGACAATTTTCAAACTTTAATGTTAGGTGTTGCATGTCATGGTCAGATAGCCCATTTACTACTGGTTTTGTAATGTGGCTTAGTTGCCTAGAACTGTCTATAAATATGTTATCAATGGCAGTCTTAGAACATTTGTATACCCTAGTTGGGAAATTTACAGTAGTGATTAAATTGAAAGACAATGTAACTGATTTCAGTAACTGTTCACTGACAGTGTTTTTCAGGACATCTATATTAAAATCGCCAGCAACCACTAGTTCTTTGTGTTTTAATTTTAGATGAGATAATAAATCTTCAAGACCGTTTATAAACAGGTTGAAATTTCCTGAAGGTGCTCTGTATATGGCTACTATTATAAAGGACCTATTATGAAATTCTATCTCTGTTGCACATGCTTCTAAGTGCTGCTCTAAGCAAAATTTATTAATGTCAGTATTCTTAAATTTAAAACTGTTTTAACAAATGTGGCAACTCCTCCTTTCTCCATCTTTTGTCTACAGAAGTAGGAGGCTAACTTACATTCTGTAAGGTTTAACATATCTATATCAGTGGTCACATGATGTTCAGAGAGGCAGATTATATCAACTGGGTTCAATGACTCTAATTCCTCAATGCACATAAGTAGTTCATTAATTTTACTTCTAAGCCCTCGAATATTTTGATGCACTAAAGATACTTGGCATTTCACATTTACCGAAATGAAATCAAGTGGAAATAAAATTTCTGCTGATTGCTGTAAATTTTTAACCAACAGCTGTGTTCGCTGATCCGATGTGTCTGGATTATGCTGTTTGATTTCTTTATCAAACTGAACAGATTGTAGCTGTGTTCACATTTGTTGATAGTGGTGTGGCAGAGATAGGATTGACTGAATGGTTGTTTTGAGATTGGGGCACACATCTTCCTAGTTATTTATGTGCAAACAAATTCACTTCAGAATGAGTAAGTTGAAGCATGTAATACCTTTCTTTGTTTCAATCTTAACTTCTTTCAGAACTTGACTTCGTTCTGTCCTACCTATCCTAAAAAAAGATGCTCCTCCGACACCTACGACCAGTGGTATATTACCACTCATGGCAGTGCCTCCCCCCTTACATTTCCTGCAATTAGCCCAGCCAGTTTATCCTTCCCTTTCATGTTGAGGTGTAGGCCATGTCTAGTATAATCCCACCTACTGAGAGAATCAACAGAAATCAAACCAATATGTGACCCCGCACCCAACCCAAGCAGCCGTTCCAACTCCAAATTAACTCTCCCGACAGAAGAGTTTCAATGAGGTCCATCATGGCGTCTCAGAACAGACACAAACTCAACACTGGTATGTCTCGTTGCTGATGAAATCTTTGCCAGATCACAGTCTATATTGTACCCAGGATCTCTGTCAATACTATTGCCAGCCCACCCAGAATAACCACGGTGTCTTCCTTGGTAAAATCTTAACAGAGTGAACCCAAATCCTCTGTCAACTGACCCAGACCAGCACTTGGTTTAAAAAAATTTGTGACATGGTATTCTGATCCTAACTGGTCCTGCAAAAGTTGGTCTAAACCTCTGGTATGTGAACTACATAATAGCAAAACTTTCTTTCTCTTTGCTGACTTCCATACATTCTTATTCACTTTTCTACTGAAAGTTTGTTGTGCCCTCTCTACATCTACCTCTGTCTGAGGCTCATCAGCTTCTAACTGAAGCAACAGGTCAAACTTATTCTTCACATTCACCACAAAGCTGTCTGACAAAGTTCTAGGCCTGTTACTCCTGTTACCTGTTGCCACATCCCACCTCTCTGTAGTGTGATCTGCGTCTTGGTCTAAGGCAGCAACAAATATTTACATAGGCTAATAAAGTTTATGTAGATGTATCCGCTGGATTCGTTATTTATGGTAGTCGTAAAAACTGCCCACTACTACGAGCTACCTACATACGGTACTTAATCTATGTGACTGTGGAAAGCGACACACGACTACTACTGTATTTGAATGTTACAGGATTGTTTTTCTTACTCCTCTGCATTAACGTACATTTTCTCACAATTAGAACAAGCAGAAATTCTGTCTAAGTCATCTTGTGAGTTACTTTGAATTTGCGTATTTTGCCTGATGGATTCATTCCTATGTTTGAAAATATTAGTGCCTTGAGTTTAATGAGTTAATGGCGACTCAAGATTACATGACACAGATAAGGTCCATGAAATTCCCCCTGTTAGCTTTGTTTCACAGCATGATTTACTCCTTTGGGTTATCGAACATTGAGCAAAACTCATCCAGAAGTGTCTTGATGCACATGTGCAAAACATTCATTGTACCTGAAAAAAAAATAATAGCTGGATCATAAGAAATGTTGCAGGTGAAGCAAGTTTCGTTAAACATGTTGGCAAACTTAGGACAAATAAATTTAGCCTTGCTATTGATGTGTCACTAGATATGGCGTTCTTAAAACATTTGTGTTTGGCGGTACGTTTTCTGAGCGAAGGAAACAAAATAGTTGATGCTTTTCAAAGACTGATTTCACTTACTAATGCTACTGCAAAACATTACATCAGAAGATTGTCAAGTTTTTCTGTGATACTAATATTCCTTAGAAACAATATAATAATATTCCTTAGAAAGAAAATGTGACTATGAAAATCCAGCGCACTGGAGTAATATGTCTCAGCAACTTCTGTTAATCAGTAGAATGAAAAACCTGTCTAAGAGCATACAGATAAACTATGCGCCATAAATGTTCATTACGCGTTTTGACATATTTGAAAATGCCATTTTCGCCTTTGTTATAAGGATTTGAAAATAGGTCTCTGCCCAAGACTAGCCATCGAATGAATACAAAGTAAAAATTTGCAGCTTGAGCTGGTTTTCTGTTCTACTGCGAATCTAATTGGTTTTACAGTGGATGAAGCGGAAGTTATATTAGGGGCCTGTAATTCCTTATCCACTTTCCTTAAGCAAGATATTCCACAGCTGTTCGTGATGAAATGTGTTTGCCATTCATTTGCGCTACACGCTTCTTAGATTTGCTTAGCCCTTCCTACGGATTAGATTAGATTAGATTAGTACTTGTTCCATAGATCATGAATACGACACTTCGTAACGATGTGGAATGTGTCAGGATAATGAAAGGTGTCTATACAAGATATTACATTATACAAAATATTACGTGACACTTATTTTAATCTTTTTTCTTTTTTTGTGGGGTTTGGGGAACATACCCACTAACTATATCCAAACATTCATCTAACGAGTAGAAGGAGTTGCCATTAAGAAATTCTTTTATTTTCCTTTTAAATGCTATATGGCTATCTGTCAGACTTTTGATGCTATTAGGCAAGTGACCAAAGACTATTGTGGCAGCGTAATTTACCCCCTTCTGAGCCAAAGTTAGATTTAACCTTGAGTAGTGAAGATCATCCTTTCTCCTAGTGTTGTAGCCATGTACAGTGCTATTGCTTTTGAATTCGTTCAGACTGTTAATAACAAATTTCATAAGTGAATATATATATTGTGAGGCTACAGTGAAGATATCTAGCTCTTTAAATAAGTGTCTGCAGGATGATCTTGGATGAGATCCAGCAATTATTCTGATTACACGCTTTTGTGCAATGAACACTCTTTTACTCAATGATGAGTTACCCCTGAATATGATGCCATAAGAAAGCAGAGAATGAAAATAGGCGTGGTAAGCTAATTTACTGAGATGTATATCGGCAAAATTTGCTGTGACCCTAATAGCATAAGTAGCTGAACTCAACCATTTCGGCAAATCTTCAGTGTGTTTTTTCCAGTTCAACACCTCATCAATGCATACACCTCGAAATTTTGAATATTCTACCCTAGCTACCGATTTCTGATCGAATTCTATATTTATTAATGGTGTCATTCCATTTTCTGTGTGAAGCTGTATGTACTGAGTTTTGTCAAAGTTTAATGAGAGCCCATTTACTGAGAACCAATTAATGATTTTCTGAGATCCATCGTTTACAATTTCACCAGTTAATTCTTGGGTGTGATAGCTATACTTGTATCATCAGCAAAAAGTACCAGCTTTGTATTTTCGTGAATATAGAATGGCAAGTCATTAATATATATTAAGAACAGCAGAGGACCCAAGACCGAACCTTGCGGCTTCCTATTCTCGATTGTTCCCCGTTTGAGAAATCATCAGTTTTTTTTCATATCATGTGAACTGCTTATTTCAACTTTCTGCACTCTTCCAGTTAGGTATGATTTAAACCATTTGAGCGCAGTCCCATTCATACCACTAGTTTTTTGCATATTATGTGAACTGCTAATTTCAACAAATGATTTAAATTCATACCACAGTACTTGAGCTTATCTAGAAATATCCCATAATTTACACAATCAAAAGCCTTTGAGGCATCACCAAAAAATCCCAAGAGGTGACTTCCCATTACTCAGAGCATTTAATATTTCATTACTGAAAGTATATATAGCAATTTCCATTGAAAAACCTTTCTGGACACCAAACTGACATTTTGTTAAAACTTTATTTTTACAAAGGTGTGAAACTACTCTACAATACATTACTTTTTCAAGAATTTTGGATAAGGCAGTCAGAAGAGAGACTGGGTGGTAGTTGTTGACATCAGATGTATCCCCTTTTTTATGCTGTGGTTTAACAATGGCATACTTCAGTCTATCTGGGAAAATAACCTGCTTCAGAGAGCTATTATATATATGGCTAATAATCCCACTTATCTCTTGGGAACAAGCTTTTATAACCCTGCTCAAAATGCCATCAATTCCATGTGAGCTTTTATTCTTGAGAGAGTTTATTATCTTCTTAATTTCAGAAGGAGAGGTGGGTGTAATTTCAGTTGTATCAAATGGGTGGGTATGGCCTCTTCCATTAACTGCCTTGCTTCTTCTAATGAACATTTAGATCCTATTTTCTGTACAACATTTAAAAAATGATTTTTCAAAATGTTTTCGACTTCCGGCTTGTTGTTTATCAAGTTTCCATTCACTTCGATGGTGATGCTGTCATCTTGTACTCTTGGTTGCCCTGTCTCCCGTGTAATAATATTCCAAATTGTTTTGATTTTGTTATCAGAGGTATTCACCTCAGACATGATGCACATGCTTCTGGACATTTTAATGACCTTTCTTAATGTAGTACAGTAGTTTTTATAATATTTGGCTGTTTCTGGGTCATTACTCTTTCTTGTTGTTAGATACAGTTCCCTTTTGTGGTAACAAGATATTTTTAATCCTATAGTAAGCCAAGGTTTTTGCATGGATTCTGATAATTAGATTTAACTACGATCTTGGGGATACAGTTTTCAAATTCTCTTACAAGTGTATAATGAAATAAGTTATATTTTAAATTAGCATTGGGTTCCTTGTTCACTTCATCCCAGTCTAACTGCTGAAGATTTTCTCTGAAATTTCTAATTGTTGAGTCATTGATTGAATGCACAACTTTTGAGGGTAGTTTCGAATTACTGAATGGAGCTATGTCATATACTATAACTAGCCGAGCACCATGATCAGAAAGGCCATTCTCAATAGGACAAGAGTTTATGTTTTTAAACTTATCTTGGTCTATAAAAGAGTTATCTATCAATGTGTTGCTGTCCTTTACTACGTGAGTAGGAAAATTAATGACAGATGTCAAATTGAAAGAACCGAGCAACACTTCCCGGACATTCTTCCTATTACACTCGTTCAGTGAATCAACATTGAAGTCCCCATAAATAATAATTTACTTTCCCCTATCTGATAGATAGCACAACAAGGCATCCAGGTTTTCCAGAAATAAATGAAACTTTCCTGAAGGGGACCTATATAGTGTTACAATTATAAAAGAACCCTCCTTCAGTTTAAGTTGACAGGCACATGCTTCTGTATGTTGCTCTAGACAAAACTTTTTTGTATCTAAGCTTTTTGCACAGTGATAACTTTTGACATATATGGCAACTCCTCCTCTCACCTTATACTCTCTACTCATATGTGCAGCTAGTTTATAACCACTGATATTTACCTTTTCTATATCAGACGCAATGTGATGCTCAGACAGGTATAGTATATATATTACATTATCAGATTCAATGTCATCCAAACAAACCAGGAGCTCATCTATTTTATTCTTCAATCCCGGAATATTTTGGTGAAAAATGGTAACATTATTTCTAAAATGGTAATAAGCATACAAAAGCTAGCAAGGAATGTGTATAATTATATCTGGTGTAGCCCTGAGCACCTTGGTAAATTGAGAGAGTTTCAGAGCTATGTAAAAGTGAAACAGCACAAATTACTTCATTTCAGTGAGACACACTGCCTCTTTTTACACATGGTTGCATCCATGCTTCTTGAGCAGTATGATTCTCTGGATGCTGTGTCTGATGACAGACTTCTGGCAAACGACACAATTCTGTAGAGATTAAATGATAACACTACAAGACTCCTAATTTTTTTATTTTTTTTCTGGAGAAATTAAATCATAATACTACAAGGATATTTAATTTTCTCGATTTTTTGTGGCGTATCTTCAGCACACTTTATCTCAAGATACAGTCATTCCCTGTATCGTCACGATGAAGCAACATTGAAGTGTCGTTAGAATGTTACATGAAGGACAATCATCTAGAAATAACCTTCTCGGAAGACGTTTTGTATCGAAATCCCAGTCATTTTAAACACATAGACTGTGTTTTAAACCTCTTGATGAACTATATTTAGGAGCAAAGGGTTTGTAGAGCATTGATAGAAATACAGATCTGAGTTGTGGCCAATTGAGTAACTCTAAAACTTGACGCTTAGACTTCTTGATTGAGAATGCTCAACATATATTCAAACGGCTTCCTCTCTGTGATAATGTTCTAAAAGATTTGGAGACACCTGACACAGTTTCCGTTAGGGACAAGGGAATTTCTTCTGTTGTCCGTCTTGCGTCAAAGTTTCCAAGTTTAATTAAAAAAGCCAAGAAATCGACACTGAATGGCGGCTACTGTGAGATACAGATGTAGAAAACGATGTGTACCGATGCATCCGAATCCTGGACTGTCTTCCGTAAGCTGATACATTGAGATGGAACATCTATGTTCCCGGGGTTGTCAGCCATGAATATGTCACAGTTGTCTTGCCTTATTAGTTGGCTAGTGTGGAAAGAGTATTTTGGCAATAAACAGAATAAAGAACGATGTAAGAAGCAGACTGAGCACTAGAAAAGTAACCGAACGTTTGCATTCTACAAGAAGTACTTAATTTGTACCCTGTTACGACTTTCCAATTGAAACGGAATTTCTCCATCCGATGAGTAATGGAACTTACAACGCGGTGGTGTTGAGGAAGAAAATTATAAATTAAAAAAAACATTTTTTCAGAATATCTTGCGTAACTTTTGCTATATCTTTCGAAATTTTTAAGCTCTACCTCCCGAAAATGATTCGGAGCTGGCAACACTAGTGATAAATAACATGTTCTGTATTTGTATTTTTTATTTATACTTTGGATCTCTTATTGTACAGGAAGTGAACATCATATAGGACAAGTCATTTTTCCTTAGGAAATATCTAGTTTCAAAACATTGTTCTCTCTAAAAAGTTACACAGTGAGAATGAAAACAGAAAAACGTTTTCTCTAAAAAATTACACTGTGAGAATGAAGACAGAAACATGATGATTACACGTCTGTGGTTATGATATTGGGCAGCAATTAATTTCTACACTTAAATGAATGCCATTTGTCTCCTGCTTAAATAGTTGTCTGGTAGCAAAATACCAGTTTTTTCTTGACAAAATTAACTTCAAAAATACAGTAGTAAAGATTTTGTAAGAAGAAAATATCCAAGATATCGAGTGGCAGAATAACTCAAACATATGAGCCAAAAGGAAATGCCAACTGTTGCATAGAATCAAAACTGCTCAGAAATATTTATTAGAATAGGTGCTAGGCAGGACTGATTTTTCTTTCAGAGTTTCAACAAAGTTTTTTCCCTTTTTTATTATCTTGTAGCATACAAACTTTATAGCCATCACAATTGAACAAAGTTCAACATGCAGGGGCAAAGTAGCCCAGCTTCTCGATAGTATCATAAAGTGATAGACAGTACTTTACCGTATATGATCGATAACAGAGATAATACATAAGAATGTAACTTAAAATTAAACAAAAATATATTAAATTTTAATATAACTTAAATAATTGTACTATTTGAATCTGATTGTCTATTCTCAACACGCAATTTAAAGAACCGTTTTGACAGAGTTCAGTCATTTCGCTTTACCTTAACAGTAGAGCGGAAATGATATGGTCGTCGGATGGGCGAACCAATAACATATATATTTTTTATCTAGCTGTATATAAATTTCGGCATATGACTTGACAGTTGAAGAAATGGGAGGGTGGAATCCTGTAAGAGAAAGCGAGAAATATGGAGTGGGTAAGTTTTTTTCACGATTCAGTTTTGCTGAATGTTGTTTACACTTGCGCATCTGCGGCCAAGCCCACTTTTTGGTCAGGTTATGGTGATTGCTTCACTTGAACCATTTGTTGAATTTCATTGGCCGAATATCAGTCAGACCAAAATATAACGATGTTCGTAGAAATTAACCTACAATAGAGATTTAATGTGTGTTTCAGGGCAGATTGCTGCGTCCCTGGTTTGTTGTTTACGTTTGACAAAAATGCTTTATGCACTGAGCGTTATGCAGTAATTGACGAGAAAGCCGTTTAGGCTTACTTATCACATAACGAGATATCATTTTTCGATTAGTTTATTGATTCAGGTTGATAGTTGTCCTCAGTCTGCAGCAGCTTTGTTTAGTATTTTATGTAACAAAACAAAATAAGTACTTGGAGTGAGAACCACATTTCTGACTTTATGTTTAAAATTAGTGACATACTGTGTAGTGCAGAACATCATAGGAAATATCCTTTCAAAACTTTGCACCTATGCCTTTGGCCATGATAGATATACTTAATTATTTTTGTAAGAAAAACTTTTATTATTCTCAGGTTCTGTAATATAAAACGTTTGTTTGACCATCAATGACAGCAATATCATTTGCACTGTTATGGTAGTGTCTCCAGCTGGTGAATTATTTCCTTGACCTTTGTAGTGCATGTTAGTGCTCCCTCAACAATTGAGCTCCGACATCCCTCCCCACCTGACATACTCATTAAAATGTCACAATAACTTATCTTCTTCTCTTTGCCTCGTTTCTTTTTCTGTATTCTCTAGTGCTGTAAATTCATCCAGATTTGGAATTCAAACTTGGAAACTTTTCTCCTCTACAGGCAGGGGTGTGACATATGAATGCAAGCCAAATTGTAAAAGCTTTTGACTGTCTCATATTACATCACTACTTTGTGCTTCAGTGATCCTTTGCTACTTATTACTGTACTTACTTCATCTGTTTCATTTCAGACCCATATCAATAGATGGTTGCTAGTACAAGCTATTTACTTTCTTTGTTAATGTTTCTGTAAAAGTTGGTTAATGTTTCTGTAAAAGGTCCCCCTTGCTGCATTTTTCATATTGATGTACAATGTAGACCTATGTACATAATATAAACCAATATACCTGTTGGAGATTTGTTGGGAATGTAGTTTACCATTTCGTTCCATTCTTTACATAAAGTGTGTTAATTATGGAACATTATTTGTGTTCATCCACTCACAACTAAATTGCTGTCTTCCAGCCTAACCTAGATCTAGGAATTCACTGCAGATCAGTTTGTCATCACAAACAATGTATCGAGGGGAGACACCGTGACACTTTCACGGAACTGTCTGATACATCAACATGTTCACAATTTTGCAGCAAGTAGCAGGCAGGAAATTGGAGATGTGAAGATATTCCAAAAGAAAGCAGAATTTTTTTTATTGCTACTGCTCTTATAATTAATAACTTCATTAGGAATTGAGTCTGGAGTTTAGTTTCTAATCAGAAATCATATGGATCATATAAATTCTAGCTACTGTTATTAATATAATTTGTGATCTGCCAATAGGATCGCTTAGAGAAATATTTTGTTCCTAAAACACGGTATCTTATCTATAAGTTCATTTTGGCCTTGTGAATACTCTGAGCGTATTTGATTTCTTCAGTGCCATTATAATTACTCAGTCTGAATCAGTGAATCTATTATTCATGGGGAAAATATGTAACATTTAATTTATTGCTTGCTATTAATGACACGCTCCTGTTTGCACTTTTTTTATGCTGATGGCTTTGGGCTTCTCTTGGAATCCCTGAGGTTGCATTGTTGTTGTGGGTCTCAGCCCAAAGACTGAGTTGGTGCAGCTCTCTGTGCTAGGCTATACTGTGCAGGCCTCTTCATCTCTCTATAACTACTGTGTCCAATATCCACTTGGACCTGATTACTGTAACAGAGTTTAGGCCTCCCTTTACAGTTCTCACCCCTCACTCTTCGCACCATGACCACATGGACAATTCCCTGATGCCTCAGCATGTGTCCTGCCAATCTTCTTTTCATCACATTGTGCCATAAATTTCTTTTCTCAAGAATTTATTAGTTTATCAGTTGCCTGATCTACACATCCGATCTTCAACATTATTCTGTAGCACCACATATTGAAGTCTGGTTTCTTTCTGTTTGACCTATTTATCATCCATGTTTCACTCTAACATAAAGTTACACTACAGACAGATACATTCATAAAAGGCTTCCCAATATTGCTTGCCTTTCATGACTGCAGTCTGGTTTCTGTTCAGATTGTAGATAGCCTTATCGTTATCTGTATTTTATGCCTGACACTTTCAGAATTTCAATGAGGTTAGTCCAGTTGACACTGCCAGACATTTTCTGTAAATCCAATGTAAATTTGCCTTTCTTTAAGCTATCTTCTACGATAAGTCATGGGGGCCAGTGTTGCCCTTTGTGTTCTTACGTTTCTCCAGAGTCTAAATTGATCCTCCCCAAGGTCAGCTTCTATCAGTTTTTTCATTCTCCTGTAAATAATTCCTGTCAGTGTTCTGTGATATTTACACCTGGCAGCAACTGCCAGTTTTGGAATAATGAATTATTTAGATTTTTCCTGAAACACATTTTTGCTGTTCTGCCACCTTTCACACCAAGTGGAATAATGTTCTCATGGGTGGCCCCCCCAAGGATTTCCATAAACCGGAGTGAATGTCGTCAACTCCAGGTGCCTTGTTTTAAGTTAGATTTTGAGTGCTCTGTCAAATTTTTGTAGCAGTGTCGTATCTCTCATATTATTTTTTGATAATGTAATCTTCCAGCTCATTTCCATTTATACGTTCCTTTCACCATTCTGCCTTCCCTTCCTTGTTCAGTACTGACCTGCCATCTGAAATCTTGTCTTTGAATTTTGTAAAAAGGTTTCTGTATTTTTCCTGTAAGCAGCATCTATCTTCCCCCTGATCATGCATGCTTTTACAGCCTTGGATTTGTCATCTAGCCATTTCTGGTCAACCAATTTGCACTTACTGTCAGTCTCATTTTTCAGACACCTGTGTTTCCTTTCATGTGCTTCATTTAGGGCTGCTGCAGTTTTATATTCTCCTTCATCAGTTAAATTCAGTATCTCGTGTGTGTTCCGAGGATTTCTGCTATACGTTGTCTTGTTTGAAACTCTAAACAACAAGAAGTTCTTTCAGTATATCCAGATCCCATCACGTTAATTTCTTACTTTTCTGCAATTTCTTCACTTTTAACATGCAGTTTATAAACAATAGTTATAATAAGTACTCATCTGCTCTCAGAAATGTTTTGCACTTTAAAATTTGATTTTGGTGTATATCTTATTAGATTAGTGTCCTGATGGATGAGAATGAGATGCAGTCAGCCTCTTGAGGCCAACTAAGGAGCTACTTGACTGATTGATATCTGCCCAAAGTTCAAGTTACCTGGCAGCAACTGGGAAGATGGCGTCCATACCAAATGCTCCAAATTCCATGATGCCTGTGACAGAGAATGACATAGTGATTGTTTGGTCCTGATTGGCTTGTCTAGGGCCACAATGTGGAACTTTGCCATTTTTACTGATGAATGAGCTGCCATATTTGTTTTCTTAAGAAAAGAATCTTACAGCTACATCCACATACATATTCTGCAAGCTACCATATGGTGTGTGGCGGAGTGTACCTTGTACCACTACCGTTCACTTCCTTTTCTGTTCCACTCACAAATAAAATGAATGAAAAACACTGCCTATATGCTTGTGTATGAGCTCTAATTTCACTTATCTTAACTTCATGGTCCTTACGTGAAATGTACATAGCCAACCATAGAATTGTGCTGCAGTCAGCTTCATTTGCTGTTTCTCTGAATTTTCTCAGATGTGTTCCAAGAACAGAATGTTGTCTTTCCTCCAGGGATTCTTACTCGAATTCGTGAAGCATCTCCATAATATTCACATGTTGATAGACCATATCGATAGCAAATCTAGCAGCCTGCCTGTGATTTGTTCTGATTTCTTCCTTTAACCCAACCAGGTGGAGATCCCAAACACTCATGTTCTATATGCGGTCTCCTTTATGGATGAACCATACTTTTCCTAAAATTATCCCCATGAACCATGGACCTTGCTGTTGGTGGGGAGGCTTGCGTGCCTCAGCGAAACTGTTGACCGTACCGTAGTTGCAACCACCTGGATGATTGACTGATCTGGCCTTGTAACACTAACCAAAATGGCCTTGCTGTTCTGGTACTGTGAACGGCTGAAAGCAAGGGGAAACTACAGCCGTAATTTTTCCCGAGGGCATCCAGCTTTACTGTATGGTTAAATGATGATGGCATCCTCTTGGGTAAAATATTCCGGAGGTAAAATAGTCCCCCATTCGGATCTCTGGGCGGTGACTACCCGGGAGGACATTGTTATCAGGAGAACAAAAACTGGCGTTCTACGGATCAGAGCGTGGAATGCCCGATCCCTTAATCGGGCAGGTAGGTTAGAAAATGGACAGTTTGTCCTGTTCTTGGTATCCTGCAGATCTGATGGAGAAACTTTTTGCAACAACAATGCGACTGTTTTTTTCTGTTCTTGTTGAAAATATTAAGAACTGGTTTGGAGAAGACATAATAATAGAGAAGGTGAGAAATGGATCATTGTTGAATACTAACGAAACACAGGCACCTCAGACCTGTGACGGGGTTGGGTATATATCCATTACCAAAAACTCAACCGGTTTGAAGGTGTCATCTTTCATTGGGATCATACGCTACAGACAGATAACTGTGTGTTAACCTAGAGCCACATGGAATCCATTTTGTTCATTGCCTCCACAGGACCTAAGGATAAAAGGGTGGACCCCGGAGCTTTCATCCTAGCCTGAGAAACTTAAGATCATGGGTTACAGATGTGATGTCGAGCTCAATTTTCTCCTCCAATGAGCTTTATGTGCCAGAGGTTTGGACGTATGTCGTCCATTGTGAACAACTCCCTACATGTGTAAACTGCCCAGAACATCCCCCTTGTGTGCCGATGTGTTCACTTTCCAAGAGGAGAAGAAAATCCAGAAATACGAAACTCATGATTGCCTGTTTTATCAGGGTACTAAGAAAAAGTTTAAATGACTCCACTTGATCGATAAGATGTTAAACTTTGCAAAAATTTGTGAAAATTCACACCTAGCACGGTGACAAGGTCTCGGACACCAACTTCAGGTACTAGCTACACGTGAATGTCTGTTTTACAGTTGGGGATGGTACACTAGCCCCCCTTCATCACCACACCCACTACACTAGTCATAACCATGCCATAAGTGCAGCCAGAGATGCCTCATCCTCATCCAGCATCACCAGGGAAGCGGATACCTACCAAGGTGCCCTCCTCCCAGGATGAAACAGACCAGCAATCTACCATCAGCCAGTGACCAGTGGAGACACAGGCTGTGGGCTATAGAAAAGAATGGTCCTCTTCTGTTGCAGAAGTCAGGACAGGAAAATTCTCACAGAAACTGAATCTTCACATGGGCAAGAAGGATAAATTTAAAGTTAAAGTGAATTCTGCTGCTCCATTTGATCTGCGCCAAGTTACTAGAGCAGTTAATTTCAGAACTGGAAGTCTGCTTCCTTAACACTGGAGCTGTGATCTTAGTCAGCCATACACATTACAATCCGAAGCCCACACATCTCACCCTTAATCCAGTGGTATGTCCCTAGTGACCTCTGCAACTGAGACCATTTTCCTAACACTCTCTTTTTCGACCAATGGAACTTGCACCATGTAGGTCATTTCAAAAAGCCAACTAGCAAGCTTTCAACTCCAATGCAACTTAGCCATGGTGCTCTGAAGAAATAGTTGCAGCTGTCAGAGAGCGTTGCAGGAAACTTCGACAAAAGTGCCAGCCCCCTGTGGAACACTTAATAGCATTCAAGAGGCTTTGTGTGAAGGCATGGGGAACTCTGCCACATTTTTGGCCACCCATTGTCTACAGTAGATCCTTGCATCTCCCTGAGTGATGACACCTATACTGATCCAGTGGCTATTGCTGAGTATTTTGAGGCAAGCTTCACCAAAATGTCCACATCCAGTAACTACCTTCCTAATTTCTGATCTGGAAACACCTGGTGGAGTGAAATTCTTTGTCCTTCCTTGCACAAGGTTTAATGTCATACAATGTTCCACTTAGTGAATGGGAGGTTCTGCAGCACTTTAGCAGAGTGTCAAGACACAGTTCTTGGACCACATAAAATCCATAATTGAACGCTTAAACGCCTTAGCAATGACAGCATCAAACTCATCCTTGGGTTTTCCACTTGTATTTTGTGGGAAGGGGAGTTTCCCTCCCAGTGGTGGGAGGGTATTATTATCCCTTTTCCTGAAGAAGGAAAAATGCCCTCGAATTTTGAGTAATTATCGATCAATCTCTCAAACAGACAGGCCATGCAGATTATTTGCAAGAATGTTTGTGCCTGGAAGCCATAGGACATATATCATAGTTTTGAAACTGTTTTTGGGAATTCTGGTTCATGACAGACCAACTGATTCAACTCTGTAGTGCGCAGTGCTTTTGTGCAATGCCAGTACCTGATGTGAGTGAGGCTTTTGGGGCTGCTGACCATTTTTATCCAGAATTTCTGTTCCTCTGGCAGTTCTGGGTCCAAATAGCAACTAATACATTCAGAGCATTACCCTCTTCATGTTTGCAATCGGTGGTATTGTGACTGCAGTGACAGTATCACCATCACTGTCAATGACATTTGCCTGCATTACAGTGCTGCATCGTTGCACACCACATAGTGCCAACTTCATGGGGCTACAGAGAAGATACATAATTGGGCTCTGAATTGTGGATATCAATTTTTCATCTGTGAAAACTAGTGTCATGTACTTTTGTTGCATCAGAACTGTGCATCTGTACCCAGAACATTTACCTCAGTAACCAGTTACTTGAAGTCATTGAAACTTTCCAATTTTTAGGCCTTTTATTTGAGTCAGTTAACACGGTTATCATATGTACACCAATTCAAGGCAAATTTCTTGAGGAATATTACAAATCACCCAAAAATGGGTACACCAGCTGGAATACAATTAGAAGCTCTCTGTGAGGACTTCCAGCTGTCTGCTCTTGTCTGTGTACATAGAATTCCCTCTGGGCATCCCCTGTGGTATGTACCAAGTGATAAGATTCGGGTGGACCTCTTCTGGATCGTAAGAAAAATGTTGACCCCTCAATTCTCAGATGTGCATTCAGTTTGTTTCTCTGTGACTACCCATATTCAACATGCATCTACATGGACGGATTGAAAATCAATGACAGTGTTTGTTATGCTTTTGCACATGGAAGGGAGCATGAGAAGTATTTTCTGGTGAGTATATACAGTGTATACACTCCAGGCTCAGCAGTACTACATTAAAGCTCTCGCCATTAAGGACGTCCTGGTTTGTATTGACACCGTGAGCTGCTTAAAAGACAAAAAGCTCAGTGCTACCCCAAAAACCTTTTGGTCACTAACATCCAAGACCTTTTAGTTGACCTCCACAGCCACAAAATGACAGTAACATTCATCTGGACACTGAGCGATATGGGTATTCTGAGAAAAGAACTTATTGACAAATTAACTAAAAAAGCAACCCTAGCAGATGAACTTGTACTAGGAGTACCAGGCACAGACTTAAAATTGCAACTGTGTCTGATTCTGAACACCTGAGATATCGAATAGCAGGCTACAGTGACCTTCAACAAGCTGAGAGCAATCAAGGGGACCATTGAGGTGGCATACTTCTCTCCAGGCCCCTCAGAAAGATGCCACAGTACTTCACTAACTGTGTGCGGGGCACAAGACACTTAACCATGTATTCCTTTTGCATCAGGAGGACCCCACTCAGTGCAGCTGTGGTGGTAATCTCACAGTAGCCCATATCCCAGCAAAGTATGCCTTGCTGGCCGATTTTAGATAAGCATTCAGCCTGTGTGCGCACTACCTCAGATACTTGCAGACAATGGGTTGGCAGCTACTAAAGTCTTACATTTCCTGAGGGTAAGCAGATTATACAATATAATTTAATGCATGTTCGGTGTCGGGTATCGTTGTGAGAGGGAGTACCTCTCGTTGTGGCATGTGCCCTCAGGCTACTTTCTCCCTTCATACTGTCAAGCTTTTTCAAATTTTTATGTACATATTTTATTTATCTACCTGTTTAAGGTAAGTAGCTTTCTAGTCTTTACAGTCTGCATTTTCTCACCTCATTTTCATTTTCCACCCCATTTTTAGTTGAACTGACTATGATGACTCTTCTTTGTGTATCCTTCAGTGACGAGACGCAAGTTTTAGCTATCTGGCTGACTGCTTGGGTTTCATATCAGTTTTAACTGTCTGATTAAAACTACTGTCACACATATTATTTTCAGCTATGACAACATGGTCACAGATTCTGTAGCTGATAACTTTCCTTTTCTCATTTATTATCTTTCTACATGATTTTCCTGTGGATCGAGGGACAGAGAACCAAGTAGTGCAGTGCCTTTAAATTCAATATTATCATCATTACAAGTTGTCTTACTCATTGCTGAGTGTTGTGAATTGGTCATCTATATTCAGATTGTTACCAGCTTGTCTTGGAGCCTGCTGAAGAATTGGATGGAGATCTTCTTGTTTTGATCTATCCACTTGCTTGCTGCTGTCCTCCTTGGTCTCGTGCCTTCAACCTTTCCTTCCAAGATTATTTTCTCTAGATTTCCTCCATACCTTCTTGCAATATGGCCAAAGGATTGGAGAATTTTTTGAGTGACACCAGAAGAAAGGTGCCTGGAGATATTTAGTTGCTTAATAATGGACACATTAATTCTCCTTTCGGTCCATTTTAGGTGTAGTGTCATTTGCCAGCACCGGAGCTCAAAATGTATCAATATACTGTTAGTCTCCGGCCTTAAGGATCCATGTTTCACAGCCGTGAAAGAAGGTGGGAAACACACATGTTGCAGCAAGCTGGGTCTGCCCGAAAGCAGCTGCTTGTAGGGCTTCACGCTCGTCTTCAGTCCCGGAGACTGATTCAGTGAAGTCCTCCCAGCCAGGGAAACCCAAGGAACAGCACGAGAAATCGAAAAAGAAGACCCCCAAGAACAAGGAACTTGCGGTGGCACCCACACCACAACTACCTACAAGCTATGCATCTGAGGATGGGGTGGAGATTCTGGTGTCTGCTGAGTTCCTGGATCTCACCGGACCCTCAGACACAATGGATATAGACTGCTCAGGCGGTGCCGTCTCACGATGATGTCATCTTCCAGTGGAATTGCGGCAGTTTTTTCCACTGTCTGGTTGAGCTATGGCAACTGTTAAGTTTTACACCTGCTTTCTGCATTGCCCTCCAGGAAACCTGGTTCCCGGCAATGCGGACCCCTGCCCTCCACGGCTATAAGAAATATTGGAGTTTGTGTTTATGTCCTATACTCAGTCTGTAGTGAAACTGTGCCCCTTCAAACCCCTCTTGAGGCTGTGGCTGTCAGAATATGGACTACACAGGAAATAACTGTCTGCAATGTGTACCTTTCTCCAGATGGTACAGTACCCCTGAATGTATTAGCTGCACTGATTGATCAAATCCCTAAACCTTTCCTACTTTTGGGTGATTTTAATGCTCATAAACCCTTGTGGGGTGATACCGTGTTTCTGACCAAGGCAGAGATGTCAAAACTTTACTGTCTCAGTTCGATCTCTGCCTTTTAAATACTGGGGCTGCCACACATTTCAGTGTGGCTCGAGGTAGTTACTTGGCAATTGATTTATCAATTTGCAGCCCAGGACTTCTCTCATCTATCCACTGGAGAGCACATGACGACCTGTGTGGTAGTGACCATCTTCCTGTCACTGCCCCGGCATCAACCCCACAGACACCTGCCCATTTGGGCGTTAAACAAGGTGGACTGGGAAACTTTCACCTCTGATGTCACCGTTGACTCTCCCCCACATGGTAACATTGATGTGATGATTGAGCAGGTGACTACCACAATTAATTCTGTGGCAGAAAACACGATCCCTCGCCCTTAAGGTTGCCCCCAGTGAAAGACAGTCCCTTGGTGGTCGATGGAAGCTGCTGAGGTAAGTACAGAGCGTCGGTGAGCTCTCCAGCAACATAAGCGGCACCCTTCCCTAGAGCATCTGATAGCCTTTAGGTGGCTCCGTGCCCATGTAAGCCAGCTTATAAAACGACGGAAACGAGAGTGTTGGGAGAGGTATGTGTCGACCATTGGGTGCCATGTGTCACCTTCCCAAGTGTGGATGAAGAGTAGACCTCTTTTTGGGTACTAGACCCCAACAGGTATTCCTGGCATTACCATCAACGTCATGCTATTTGCCGACCTAAACGCGATTGCCGAGCACTTTGCTGAGCACTGTGCTCGAGCTTCTGCATCGCACCCTCGAACAGCGGATGGAAAGGAAAAAGTCCTCTCATTCACTGCACACCACAGTGAACCCTATAACATCCCATTTGTGGAGTGGGAGCTCCTCAGCGCACTTGCACATTGCTCCTGACACAGCTCCTGTGATCTTCAACTGGATCTGGTGTGATGGTGTCTTTCCATCGCAATGGCGGGAGAGCACCATCATTCCGGTGCTCAGACCCGGTAAAAACCCACTTGATGTGGTTAGCTATTGGCCCATCAGCGCCTCACCAACGTTGTTTGTAAGCTGCTGGAACATATGGTGTGTCGGCAGTTGGGTTGGGTCGAATCCTGGAGTCGTATGGCCTACTGGCCCCATGTCAGAGCGGCTTCCGCAAGGGTTGCTCTACCGCTTATAATCTTGTGTTCCTCCAGTCTGCTATCCAAACAGCCTTTTCCAGACACCAACACCTTGTTGCCTTCTTTTTTGATCTACACAAAGCGTATGACACCACCTGTCGACAACACATCCTTGCTCAGTACTGATACAAACGGCATCCTCCGCCCAGTCACGCAGGTTACTTGCTTGTGACAAGTTGGGGGATGTTAACGTTACTATTACTCCACATAAGAGTTTAAATATGGTCCAGGGTGTTATTTTCCATAGGGACCTCCTTTTGCAGTCTGATGACGAGCTGCGCGCCAACTTAGAACGTAGAGGTGTTCATTTCGTCCGGCGCGTTCATCGGGGTCCGAGGGACAATCAGGTTGCTACCGGTGCCTTCATCTTGGCCTTCGAGGGTGATACGTTACCGGAAAAGGTCAAGGTGATGGTCTACCGATGTGACGTCAAGCCCTATATCCCTCCCCCGATGCGGTGCTTCAAGTGCTGGAAGTTCGGCCATATGTCTTCCCGCTGCACTTCCAGCCTCACATGTCGAGATTGCAGACGCCCATCTCATCCCGATACTCCATGTGCCCCGCCTCCCATCTGCGTCAACTGTGGGGAGCACCATTCACCTTGCTCGCCAGACTGCAGAATATTCCAGAAAGAGCGTAAAATCATGGAATATAAGACCCTGGACCGACTGACTTATACTGAGGCCAAACAGAAATACGACCGATTACATCCAGTGCGAATGACAACTTCCTACGCCGCTGCTACAACACCTGTGCTAGCCCCATCAGTTTCGCGCCTTCCGGCCGGATCGACGAGTGGTACAATTCCTCCTGCCCCCTTGCCAGTGGGGGGGCTCTACCCACCGGGTTGCTCCTGTGCCACCTACCTCAGGAGCAACACCATCCCCCCCATCGGGGACGTCGGTCCCCGCTTCTAAGCCGGAGAAGTGTCCAACTTCTTTGGCTTCTCACGCTCGCAAGGGGTCCCTTGGGTCCCTCCCTTCCCAGGTTTCCACCGGCGGGAAGGCTGACGATCGACAGTGGCGTAAGTGCCCACAATCTGCAGGTCGAAGGGCTTCCCGATCCTCCTCAGTCCCGGAGACTGAATCGGTGAAGCCCTCCCAGCCAGTTAAACCCAAGGAGCAGCGTGAGAAATCAAAGAAGAGCAGCTCTAAGCCCAAGGAACGCGCGGTGGTAGCCACCCCATCGCAACCTTCTCGCTCTGCGTCTGAGGATGAGGTGGAGATTCTGGCGTCCGCTGAGGACCTCGATCTCGCCGGTCCCTCAGACGCCGTGAATAGCAATAGCACTAGCACGGGTGCTCAATCGGAGGCAGCAGGTGACCCAGCGGCGTAATCTGCCGTCCCAGTCCCGGCACGCCTTTCTCAGCCATGGACAAAACCATCCTCCAGTGGAACTGCAGCGATTTCTTCCACCATCTAGCTGAGCTCCGCCAACTTATCAGCCTTCACCCTTTCCTCTGCATTGCTCTGCAGGAAACTTGGTTTCCAGCAATGCGCACCCCCACCCTCCGTGGCTATCGGGATTATTATAAGAACCGAGCAGCTTATGAAAGGGTGTCTGGTGGCGTCAGCATCTATGTCCTTCACTCTCTTCACAGCGAGTCTGTCCCTCTACAAACAGCTTTAGAGGCTGTCGCTGTTAGGGTGTGGACGCCGCAGGCTCTTACCGTCTGCAGTCTTTACCTTCCACCGGAGGGTGATGTCGCGCAGCATGTCCTGGCTGCGCTGATAGCCCAATTGCCGCCACCTTTCTTATTACTGGGCGACTTTAACGCCCATAACCCTCTGTGGGTGGGTCAGTGGCAACAGGTCGAGGCGCCACCGTTGAGCATCTATTGTCGCAGCTCGATCTCTCGATTTTGAATGATGGTGCCTCCACACACTTCAGTGTGGCGCATGGCACCTACTCCGCCATTGACCTTTCAATCTGTAGCCCTAGCCTCTTACCATCTGTCCACTGGAGTGTGCATGACGACCTGTGTGGTAGTGACCACTTTCCGATTTTTCTGTCACTACCACAGCGTCACTCTTCTGGGCGCCCTAGCAGATGGGCTATGAATAAGGCTGACTGGGACTTGTTCTCCTCCACTGCCGCTATTGAGCCTCTCTCAACTGATGCCATTGATGCGGTGGTTACATCGGTCACCGCCGGCATCGTCACTGCCGCCGAGTCTGCCATTCCCCGTTCTTCTGGGTCCCCTCGGCGGAGGGCTGTGCCTTGGTGGTCGCCTGAGATCGCTGAAGCGATTAAAGATCGCCGGCGGGCGCTCCAGCGTCACAAGCGACATCCCTCCATGGATCACCTTATCGCCTTCAAACGGCTGCGTGCGCGGGCCCGCCTCCTTATCCGCCAAGGCAAGAAGAAGTGCTGGGAGCGGTATGTGTCCACCATTGGACTCCATGTCACTCCATCGCAGGTCTGGGCCAAGATTCGACGGGTCTTCGGCTATCGGACCCCTGCCAGCGTCCCTGCGCTCTCTCTGAATGGAGCAGTTTGTACTGACTCCGACGTCATTGCAAACCGCTTAGCAGAGCATTTTGCTATGAGTTCCGCTTCTGCGAATTACCCCCAGGCCTTCCGCTCCATTAAAGAGCGGATGGCACGTCGGAGCCTTTCTTTTCGCACCAATGCTTCTGAACCCTACAACGCTCCATTCAGTGAGTGGGAATTTCAGAGTGCCCTTGCCGCTTGCCCTGATACCGCTCCCGGGCCAGATCGCATCCACTGTCAGATGCTGAAACACCTTTCAGTGGACTGCCAGCGACGCCTCCTCGACCTTTACAACCGTCTCTGGGTCGAGGGTGAGTTTCCGTCGCAATGGCGGGAAAGTATTGTCATCCCCATTTTGAAACCTGGAAAGAACCCTCTGGAGGTGGACAGCTACCGTCCCATTAGTCTCACCAACGTTCTTTGCAAGTTGCTTGAACGGATGGTGAGCCGGCGCTTAAATTGGGTGCTGGAGTCTCGGGGCCTTCTGGCTCCGTCTCAGGGTGGGTTCCGTAAAGGCCGCTCCGCCACCGACAATCTGGTGAGCCTTGAGTCGGCCATCCGTACAGCCTTTGCCCGCCGTCAGCACCTGGTCGCTGTCTTTTTCGACATGCGGAAGGCGTACGATACGACATGGCGTCATCACATCCTTTCTACGCTTCATGGATGGGGTCTTCGGGGCCCTCTGCCGATCTTTATCAGAAATTTTCTGTCGTATCGTACCTTCCGCGTGCAAGTCGCGGCCTCGTATAGTTCCTCCCTCGTCCAGGAGAACGGGGTACCCCAGGGCTCTGTCCTCAGTGTCTGCCTGTTTTTAATTGCAATAAACGGTCTCGCTGCGGCAGTAGGAAATTCTGTCTCCGCTTCCCTGTATGCTGACGACTTCTGTCTTTACTATAGTTCTATTAGCATTGCAGCAGCTGAACGTCAGCTACAGGGCGCAATCCGCAAGGCGCAGTCTTGGGCTGTAGCGCGTGGTTTTCAGTTTTCGGCTGCCAAGACCCGCGTTATGCATTTCTGCCGGCGCCGAACGGTCCATCCTGAGCCGCGGCTTTATCTTGCCGACGAACTTCTTGCTGTGGTGGAGACCCACAGGTTTTTGGGTGTTCTTTTTGATGCCCGGTTGACTTGGCTGCCTCATATCCGGCAGCTTAAACAAGCGTGTTGGCGGCATCTCAACGCCCTGCGTTGTTTGAGCCACACCCGCTGGGGCGCCGACCGATCTACCCTGTTGCGGCTCTACCAGGCGTTAATCCAGTCTCGCCTGGATTATGGGTGCCTAGCTTATGGCTCCGCATCCCCATCTGCGTTGCGGGTGCTGGACCCAATTCTCCACAGCGGGATACGCCTTGCCACTGGTGCTTTCCGCACCAGCCCTGTGGACAGCGTCCTAGTGGAGGCAGGTGTACCTCCACTGCGGTTCCGCCGCCAACGTTTGCTGGCCGCTTATGCTGCCCATGTTTTTAGCTTGCCCGGGCATCCAAATTATCGTGTCCTGTTCCCGCAGTCAGTCGTCCATCTGCCAGACCGTCGGCCCCGGTCGGGTTGTCCGATCGCCGTACGCATCAAGGAGCTTCTCTGCGGGCTAGGGTTTTTCCCAGTTCCACCTTCTTTCCGGGCGCCTCTGCGTACACCCCCGTGGTGTGTTCCTCGCCCTTGCCTTCGGCTCGACTTGGCACAGGGCTCGAAGGACTCGGTCCCTCCAGAGGCCTTCCGCCGCCGCTTTTATTCCATCCTGGCCACATATCAGGGCTCTGGAATTGTTTACACCGACGGTTCGATGGTTGCTGGTCGTGTCGGGTATGCGCTAACTCTAGGGGACCATTCCGAACAACGGTCCTTGGCGGCTGGCTGCAGCGTTTACACTGCTGAGCTAGTCGCCATCTTTCGTGCCCTAGAGTATATCCGCTCCTGCTCAGGTGAGTCCTTCGTTATCTGTAGCGATTCCCTGAGCGGTTTATGAGCTCTCGACCAGTGTTTTCCTCGTTCTCGTCTGGTGATGGCTATCCATGAGGGCCTGCATACTCTTGCGCGTTGCGGCCGCTCTGTGGTCTTTGTGTGGACCCCCGGTCATGTCGGTATCCCGGGCAATGAACATGTTGACCGCCTGGCGAAAGAGGCCACGAGTAAACAGTCTCTGGACGTTGGCCTCCCAGAGACTGATTTGCGGGCAGTCCTCCGCCGAAAAGTTTTTGCGCTTTGGGACGCTGAATGGCGCAATCGGATCATGCCCAATAAACTCCGTGCCATCAAGGAGACGACGACTGTGTGGCGGTCATCCCTGCGAGCCAACCGCAGGGACTCTGTCGTCCTTTGTCGGCTCCGCATTGGCCACTCCCACCTGACACACAGTTATTTACTGCGCCGGGAGGACCCTCCTGTATGTCGCTGCGGGGCGGCTTTGACAGTGGCCCACATTTTGTTGGCCTGCCCCCTTTTAGCTGTGGTCAGGCAGACATTTGCGCTGCCTGATACGCTCCCTGCCCTCTTATGTGATGACCCTGGTATGGCTGACTTAGTTTTCCGTTTTATTCGGGCAGGGGGTTTTTATTATTTACTCTGAGTGTTTGTTCTGTTCTTTTGTGTTGATTCTGGCCATTGGCCTACGATTTTACGCTGAGTTTTTAATGTGTTCTCGGTGGTTGGCTTTTCCTTTTTATCTCTATGGTCGGCCAACCACTGTCACACTCTGTGTGATTTTAATTTGTTTCGTCTGATCTCTGTAGGAGTATTTCTTGTCCTGTGTCGTCTGACGTCTTTCCTGTTGTTCGTTTTTTTATTCTCTTTGGGTGGTTTTACTTTTTTTTGGAAAAAGGGACTGATGACCGTCGCAGTCTGGTCCCTTTAATCCCCCCCAAACCAACCAACCAACACATCCTTGCCACATTATACAGGTGGGGTCTCAGAGGCCCGCTCCCAATTTTTATCCAGAATTTCCTGTCGCTACGTACTTTCCATGTCCAAATTGATTCCTCCCATAGTTCCCACCATACCCAGTAGAATGGAGTCCCGCAGGGCTCTGTATTGAGTGTATCACTATTTTTAGTGGCCAATAATGGTCTAGCAGCAGCTGTAGGGCCATTTGTCTCACCCTCTTTGTATGCAGATGGCTTCTGCATTTCGTACTGCTCCACCGGTACTGATGTTGCTGAGCGATGCCTACAGGGAGCCATCCATAACGCGCAGTCATGGGCTCTTGCCCACGGCTTCCAGTTTTCAGCCGCTAAGTCATGTGTCGTGCACTTCCATCTACATCTACATGGTTACTCTGCAATTCACATTTAAGTGCTTGGCAGAGGGTTCATCGAACCACAATCATACTATCTCTCTACCATTCCACTCCCGAACAGTGCGCGGGAAAAACGAACACCTGAAACTTTCTGTTCGAGCTCTGATTTCTCCTATTTTGTTTTGATGATCATTCCTACCTATGTAGGTTGGGCTCAACAAAATATTTTCGCATTCGGAAGAGAAAGTTGGTGACTGAAATTTTGTAAATAGATCTCGTCGCGACGAAAAAGTCTTTGCTTTAATGACTTCCATCCCAACTCACATATCATATCTGCCACCCTCTCTCCCCTATTACGTGATAATACAAAACGAGCTGCCCTTTTTTGCACCCTTTCGATGTCCTCCGTCAATCCCACCTGGTAAGGATCTCACACTGTGCAGCAATATTCTAACAGAGGACGAACGAGTGTAGTGTAAGCTGTCTCTT
Source organism: Schistocerca cancellata (assembly GCF_023864275.1). Lineage (NCBI taxonomy): Eukaryota > Metazoa > Arthropoda > Insecta > Orthoptera > Acrididae > Schistocerca > Schistocerca cancellata. The sequence continues at coordinate 12,401,658 of NC_064628.1, read as the reverse complement.
TAGTGAACTTGTAGCATCTTCTAAGTGTCCTTCCAATGAAATGCAACCTTTGGCTCGCCTTCCCCACAATATTATCTATGTGGTCTTTCCAACTGAAGTTGTTCGTAATTTTAACACCCAGGTACTTAGTTGAATTGACAGCCTTGAGAATTGTACTATTTATCGAGTAATCGAATTCCAATCAATTTCTTTTGGAACTCATGTGGATCACCTCACACTTTTCGTTATTTAGCGTCAACTGCCACCCACCACACCATACAGCAATCTTTTCTAAATCACTTTGCAACTGATACCGGTCTTCGGATGACCTTACTAGACGGTAAATTACAGCATCATCTGCGAACAACCTAAGAGAACTGCTCAGATTGTCACCCAGGTCATTTATATACACTCCTGGAAATGGAAAAAAGAACACATTGACACCGGTGTGTCAGACCCACCATACTTGCTCCGGACACTGCGAGAGGGCTGTACAAGCAATGATCACACGCACGGCACAGCGGACACACCAGGAACCGCGGTGTTGGCCGTCGAATGGCGCTAGCTGCGCAGCATTTGTGCACCGCTGCCGTCAGTGTCAGCCAGTTTGCCGTGGCATACGGAGCTCCATCGCAGTCTTTAACACTGGTAGCATGCCGCGACAGCGTGGACGTGAACCGTATGTGCAGTTGACGGACTTTGAGCGAGGGCGTATAGTGGGCATGCGGGAGGCCGGGTGGACGTACCGCCGAATTGCTCAACACGTGGGGCGTGACGTCTCCACAGTACATCGATGTTGTCGCCAGTGGTCGGCGGAAGGTGCACGTGCCCGTCGACCTGGGACCGGACCGCAGCGACGCACGGATGCACGCCAAGACCGTAGGATCCTACGCAGTGCCGTAGGGGACCGCACCGCCACTTCCCAGCAAATTAGGGACACTGTTGCTCCTGGGGTATCGGCGAGGACCATTCGCAACCGTCTCCATGAAGCTGGGCTACGGTCCCGCACATCGTTAGGCCGTCTTCCACTCACGCCCCAACATCGTGCAGCCCGCCTCCAGTGGTGTCGCGACAGGCGTGAATGGAGGCACGAATGGAGACGTGTCGTCTTCAGCGATGAGAGTCGCTTCTGCCTTGGTGCCAATGATGGTCGTATGCGTGTTTGGCGCCGTGCAGGTGAGTGCCACAATCAGGACTGCATACGACCGAGGCACACAGGGCCAACACCCAGCATCATGGTGTGGGGAGCGATCTCCTACACTGGCCGTACACCACTGGTGATCGTCGAGGGGACACTGAATAGTGCACGGTACATCCAAACCGTCATCGAACCCATCGTTCTACCATTCCTAGACCGGCAAGGGAACTTGCTGTTCCAACAGGACAATGCACGTCCGCATGTATCCCGTGCCACCCAACGTGCTCTAGAAGGTGTAAGTCAACTACCCTGGCCAGCAAGATCTCCGGATCTGTCCCCCATTGAGCATGTTTGGGACTGGATGAAGCGTCGTCTCACGAGGTCTGCACGTCCAGCACGAACGCTGGTCCAACTGAGGCGCCAGGTGGAAATGGCATGGCAAGCCGTTCCACAGGACTACATCCAGCATCTCTACGATCGTCTCCATGGGCGAATAGCAGCCTGCATTGCTGCGAAAGGTGGATATACACTGTACTAGTTCCGACATTGTGCATGCTCTGTTGCCTGTGTCTATGTGCCTGTGGTTCTGTCAGTGTGATCATGTGATGTATCTGACCCCAGGAATGTGTCAATAAAGTTTCCCCTTCCTGGGACAATGAATTCACGGTGTTCTTATTTCAATTTCCAGGAGTGTAGATCAGGAAAAGCAGAGGTCCCAGGATGCTTCCCTGGGGAACACCTGATATCACTTCAGTTTTACTCGATGATTTGCCGTCTATTACTATGAAGTGCGACCTTCCTGACAGGAAATCAGGAATCCAGTCGCACAACTGAGACACTACCCCATAGGCCCGCAGCTTGATTAGAAGTCGCTTGTGAGGAACGGTGTCAAAAGCTTTCCGGAAATCTAGAAATACGGAATCAACTTGAGATCTCCTGTCGATAGCGGCCATTACTTCGTGCGAATAAATAGCTAGCTGCATTGCACAAGAATGATGTTTTCTGAAACCCTGCTGATTACGTATCAATAGACCGTTCCCTTCGAGGTGATTGATAATGTTTGAATACAGAATATGCTCCAAAACCCTACTGCAAACCGACGTAGCGAGTTGCCCTTTCTAACAACTAGCCCTGGTTTCCACTACTTATGCAGAGATGAAGAGGCATGCACGGGATAGGCTTAAAGTGGAGAGTTGCACCAATTAAGTCTTCAGATTTAAGACGATGACAACAACAACACGATGCAGCCTGCCTTCCATAATGCAAACACAACACACGAATTCTTTGGTTTGTATAACATCCAGCACAATAATAGAAGGATATGCACAGATAACTGGTCAAGTACTCCCTGAAAGATGGACTGTTGAAAGCGTCGTACAGTTCATCTGGAACCAGAACTTTACCTTTATGACAATCCACTCACTGTAGTGGAGACAAATCGATTCTTAGGACTGTGTTTTGACACCCAGTTGACTTGGCTACCTCACCTTTGTCAGCTTAAGCAGAAGTGCTGGCAGCACCTCAATGCCCTCCACAACACCAACTGGGGTGCAGATCGCTTTACTCTGTTGCAGCTCTACAAAGCCCTTGTTCAGTCCTGCCTTGACTAAGGGAGTCTGGTTTATGGCTCGGCGGCACCCCCAGCATAGCGTGTAGTCGACCCAGTGCACCACTGTGGCGTTCGCCTAGTGACGGGAGCTTTCAGTATGAGTCCGGTGACCATTGTCCTGGTGGAAGCCGGAGTCCCTCTATTGAAGGTTAGGCATGCACAACTGCTCGCCAGTTAAGTTGCACACATTCGTGGGTGTCCTGAGCATCCGAATTACCGTCTCCTTTTTCCACCTGCGGCAGTTCATCTCCCACATCGGCAGCCGAGATAAGGGATAACGATTGCAGTTTGCGTGTGATCCCTTCTGCCCGAACTGGAGTCCTTCTGTTTACCACCTTCCCATCTAGGTCCATCCGCCCGCATACACCTCCGTGGTGTACATCTAGGCCACAGGTTCGTCTCGACCTTTCACATGACCTTAAGGACTCAGTTACTCCTGTTGCTCTGTCACTTCCTCTCAATTCTTGATGTGTTCCTGGGGCTCTTAAGTGGTTTACACTGATGGCTGATGGTCATCTGGGCTTCGCCTATGTCCACAGAGGCCATTTTTAACAGCATTCCTTGCCCTGTGGGTGCAGTCTATTCACTTCAGAGCTGGTGGCCATCTCTCGTGCACTTCAGGATATCCTTTCATGCCCCGGGGAATAATTTCTTCTGTGTACTGACTCCTTGAGCAGCCTACAAGCTATCAACCAGTGCTACCCTTGCCATCCTTTGGTAGCGTCCATCTGGGAGTCCATCTATGCCGTGGACCAGTCCCGTCGTTCAGTGGTGTTTGTGTGGACCCCAGGACACGTCAGCATCCCAGGCAACGAACTTGCCGATAGGCTGGCCAAACAGGCTACGCGGAAACCACTTCTGGAGATGGGCACCTCTGAACCTGACCTGCATTCTGACTTGTGCCATAGGTTTTTTCGGCTTTGGAGGACGGAATGGCATAACAGTACACACAACGAACTGCGTGTCATTAAGGAGACTATGAATGTGTGGAAGACTTCCTTGCGGGCCTGTCACAGGGAATTGGTTGTCCTCTGCCAGCTCAGCATTGACCACACTTGGGCGACTCACAGTTACCACCTGCACTGTGAAGACCCGCCCGAGTGTCGGTGCAGCTTACGGTTCACAGTGGCCCATATTCTGGTGCACTGTCCCACATTGACTGCCCAGCAACGGAATCTTGGGTTGCCGGACTTGTTGCTGCTATTTTTATCTGATAGTGCCTCATTGGCTGATTTAGTGTTATGTTTTATTCGTTAGGGAGGGTTTTATCATTTTATCTAAGTTTTAGCACATGTCCTTTGTCCCTCTGTGCCCTCCACCCTAGTGCTTAAAGGGTGGAGGTTTTAATGCGTTGCAGAGTGGCTGGCTTCTCTTTTTTTATTCTCATGGTCAGCCAGCCATAGTAATCTGCTTTGTTGTTTTAATCTCTTCATCCCATTTCTTGCATGTCTGTGGTTTTCTTGTTTCCTTTTTGTCCGCTTACATGTTTGTTGCACTTCATCATTCTTGTGATTTTTCCTTTCATTCCGTTTTGAGTTGTCAGTCTTGTTTGTTTTATTCTCACACATGAGGCATTGTTTTATTCGGAACAAGTGACTGATGACCTCCTAGTTTGGTCCCTTTCCCCCTCTTTTAATCCAACCAATCAACCAACTTAATAGTGGAAGGGATATATAGAAAGACATTATCAATGAAAAGAAAGAGGAAGTAGATAAATGATGTGAAAGATATGGCAGTGCAAGAAGAATTTAGCAGAACATTGCAATACTTAGAATAAACAGGGCACCTGAAGTACACAAAATTTTCTTGGTCCTTGGAAGAATTAGCCATGACAAAAAATTCCATCTGGTACACAACATATATGAGACAGACTTAAAGACAATAATTCCAATACCAAAGAAGGCAGCTGCTAACATGTGTGAATTAAAAATTTAATGAATTGTGGTTTTGAAAACCATGGCACGAATTGTTCCCAGAACAATGAAAAACAGGTAGCTGTTCTCTGGGAAGATCAGTTTGGGTTCTGGAGAAATGAGGGGAAGATGACTCAGTACTGACCCCTCAACTAAAGGAAACCAAAACCATGTTTATGACATGTAGATTTACAAAAAGCTTTCGGAGTGTGTTGACTGGAAAACACTCTTTGAAATTATGGAGGAGTTAGGAATAAAATAGAGTGTTATCTGCAACCTGTGCAGAAAGCACAGTTCAGTCGTAAGACCTGAAGAATATGAAACAGAAGCAGTGTATATTGAGAATTGAGTGAGACAATTTCATAGCCTACATCTGGTGTTGTTCAGCCTGTATGTTGAGCAAACAGTAAAAGAAATCGAGGAGAAATTTAGAGCGGACTTAAAGTGGAGGGAGAGAAAATAAAAACTTCAGGGTTTATTGATGGCATTGTAATTCTGTCAGAGACCACAAAACACTCGGAAGATCGGTTGGTGGATGGGATGTTATCTTTTAAAGAGACAGTAATATGAACATCATCAAAAGTAAAACAATGGAAGTGGAATGTAGCTGAATTCAATCTGGTTATGCAGAGGAAATGGATTAGGAAATGAGAGACTAAAAATGGTAGATGAATTTTCCTATTTTGGCAGCAAAATAACTGATGATGGCCAAAGTAGTGAGTGTATAATATGCAGTCTGGCAGTAGTAAAGTAAGTGTTTCTGATAAAGAGAATTTTCGTGGCATTGAATATAAATTTAAATGTTGGGAATGTTTCCTGAACATATTTGTCTGAAATATAGCTTTGAGTGGAAGAGAAAATTGAACAATTGCCAGTTGAGGTGAGAAGAGCAATATAAGCTTTTAATGTGGTGCCGCAGAAGAATGCTGAAGATTAATTGCTGCAATACAGAAAGGAGGAGGAGTGGAGTTACAGATAGGCACAATGAAAAAAGAACACTACAAATATATTTCTAGCATTCTTTCTCATTGTGCCTGTCTCTAAGTGCCTCCTGTTGGTGGTGAATAGCAAATAGCAATCTATCCTTTCCATATCTTTGTTATTCTATCCTGGATTTTCCATTATCTGAAGATTAATCGGGTAGATTGGATAATTAATGAAAAGGTACTGAATAAAATTGGGGAGAAAAGTAAATTTGGAACAACTTCGTTAAGCTAAGTAGTACAATCAACAAATAAATACATGAATACCAAAAGCCAAATAATTGAATGTCTATGATAGAGCTTAATATAAATATTTGTAAAACAGTAGTAAGTTTGGTGGTGGTATTCATTTTCCCTCAAAAATTTACCGACTATATAAAACAGGGGTGGCCAAGATTCTGCTCGCGGGATGTGCCCTGGCCCAGTTGCAAAGTGCTCATCCTCGTTTCACATTTCCCCTAGCGCCCCCCTCGGCGCTGCCTGAGCGTTTTGAGGGGGAAGAGGAAAAATAACGCCGCATTCAACTGGCAGTACAGTCGTACTGCATGTGACCTGGTTCATATTTCACGTATCTCAACAACATAGACATAATTTTTATGTGGTACAAACTGTCGGCATAGGGACAGACGCAGACAATTTCACAATGTTTCGCGCCCAAGTTGTCACATAATCTTGACTGACTTAGTTCCGTAATCGAAAAACGATCTTTCACTCAAATATGTCCATAGAAATATTGTAACACTTTTGCAACCTCGTTATGGAGACATGGAAAATCTACGTGAGAAAAGAAATGTAGACGTCTCGGACAGTTTTAACGTAAAAATATTAGTAATTAGAACTGGAATTACCTTGCAGGCCAGTCAATTATATCTACACATGCACAGGGGCGCTTTCAACTGAAACGGCAAACGGTCTCGAAAACAGCTCGAAAATAGATGTAAGATTGACAGTTACCTCAAAACGTTTATAAAACTGTCGTTTTAATTTTTGCAAGGCCGATATGAATTCTTCAGACCTCATGCTTTCTGTAACGCCAGTGACCTTAGGTAACTGGACTGTCTTTGTCAGAATGTGTCCCTTCGAGAACGCGACTTTTTTTTCTTTTCTTTTTTTAGATGCATCCCCATCAAATCAGAATTTACCTTGCAGAATCTTGCTGTGGGCAACGTGCAGACAAGTCTACTTAAAATGCGAAGTCTGTAATCCACTCCAGATGTTCTACTTTTCTTTCCTGCCCTCCTTTTTACTTCATAAATTCAACAATCATCATCATCGCCACCACCCAATTCTTTCCTTAATGATGTGACCTCGTTGAGTAGGAGTGTAACAAAGCATCCCAGTAAGATCTTCCATTTCTTCCGATCCTGAGCTTCCCGTTGCCAATTGAATCCCACTCTCTTCCTTAAATCTCTGTCCCATCTGTTTGATAGTCTTCCTCAAGGTCTCTTGTGGTAAATTGGGCTCCAGTTTAGAATAATGCCTCTCAATTTAATTCGACATAATATTTCTGGTCTTAAATCTCCTTTCGTGTTTATCAGTTGACCCAGATAGATATTTTCTGTAACTATTAGGAGTTGTGTACTTCCAACTGATATACTTCCCTCAGGTGTCCATTCATTGATCATTATCTTGGTTTTATCAATGTTCATTTTTAGTCCAACCTCAAAGCACACTAATGCAAGTTCGTTACCTAATACTTGAAGTTCTTCTATGTTATTTGCAAGTAGGACAGTTTCATCCGCAAACCTCAAGTTCTTCAGTCTTTTTCAGAGAACTTGAATTATCTTTTCTACCCAATTCAATTTAGGCATGGCTTTTTCTAAAACTGCTGAAAATAGTTTGGAAGTTATAGAATCACCTTGCTTTATATCCATTTCAACGGGAAATTCATCAGTATCTTCGGCAACGCTCACAAATACTGTGTAGGTATTGTAAATGATATGTAGGACTTTGATATAGCCCTGTTCTACTCCTCGTTCTTTTAGAGCCGCAAACATAGCTGGGTGACTTGATCGAATAAAAGGCGTTTTCAAAGTCTATAAAAGCGAGGCAAAAGGGTAGATGGTACTCATTTGTTCTACTAATTATTTGCTGTAGCGTGAAGATATGATCAACTGTGCTAAATCCTAATCGGAAACTGGCTTGTTCAATGGGTTGAGCCCGGTCGAGTTTAGTGCTCAAACTGGTAGTCAGTATCCTAGTGAAAACTTTGTACACCATGGAGAGTAAGCTGATAGGGCGATGGTTCTTTGTATCTTTGGTACTATCTTTCTTATGTATTAGAATTATTTTGGCTTTATTCCAGTCTCTTGATAATGTTCCACAGCGCAAAAAACCTGAAAATATCTTAGCTATGCTTTATGGATTCCTCATCCATCAGCTTTCTAACATTGGCTGGGAGGTCATCCCTTTGTTTGACTTCTGATGGTAGTATTTCTGGAATTTGAGAGACAGAAGCATACGATTTATCTAGAATCAAGGTATCATCATTGACTTTACTGTATAGGTTAGTATAGAAATTTCCAATATATTCAAGTATTTTTTTCTTGTCTGTAATTCGGCCTTGATATGTGTGTAATGCTATTAGCTGATTCTTTCCAATCGTAAGCATTCACTTGGCTTTCTTTGAACTAGATGTATTCTCAAGACTGGCTTTTAGCGTGTCTTCTTCATAGTTCTTGATGTCGTCTTTGTCTGTATCAACTTTCATTCTTCTTCTCTTGCCCATCAAACCTGTTGTTTTATTTGTCAGTTTCTGGGGTTGGTTTTGAGATTTACATAAGCCACACACTTCTTCAGCTGTCGTAATTAGTACCTTTGATACTTCTTCTGCTTCACATTCTTTTAATTTTCTCTGAATTCTTTCTTTAAAGTCCTCTTTCCGTTCAAGATTTTTGAAATTTAAAATTTTACTTCTTCGTTTAATTAGTTTTAACCTTTCATATTTTGTGTCAAATTCAAATCTTGCTCTTACTAATCGATGATGACTGCTTGTCTTGAACCTGTTTAATGCAGTGACTTTTTCACTTCAAAGTTAGGACTCCTCCAAGTCCATCTGCGACTTGAGTGATTCCTGAAAAACTTATTCAAAAAAGGTGTTTTCAAGCATTCTGCAAATTGCACCAATCTCTCTGGCCGAGGGTAGCCAGATAGGAAAGATAAAAGTGAGGAGCCTGGCATAAGTCTATTCCATATTTGCCAACAACTGAATGACCCTCTTTGTATGTTCCAACATTGGCATTTAAGTCTCAAATTGTAAATTTATAAAAACAGTCTCTGCCTTTCTCATATATTTCCTTCAGACATTCGTAGAAAGATTCTATCTCTTCATGCGAATGAGTAGACTTACGTGCATATGCTTGAAATATTTGGATCTTATACCTGTCTGATATTTTTAGGACCAAGCGTGCAATTCTGCTTGAAATTCCTTCTAATGCTGTTATCTTGTCGACAATAGTTTTGTTTACTAAAAATCCAACTCCATTTAATTTTCCATTTGGTTCTCCACAGTAATATACGAGATTCCCCGAATTCAAGGCAGTTTTCGCCTTTACGGCGCACTTCACTTAACCAACGATGTCGCAGTTAATTTTCTCTTGCTCTTCTACTGTTTCCGTTAAACTGTCATCTCTCACTGGCGTGCGACAGTTGTACGTACAGATTTGAAGGCATTGCTTCTCTCAATTTTGTAGACTTTGGATTTTGTGATACTAAAGCAGCTCGCAGCTCCCACCCGAAGATCCGAACGTGGGGTTGTTTTAACTCCGGAACATTTTACCTTACTGTCACACATCATGACTCAAAAGGTGAAAGGAATAATCGCCACGCTTGCTTCAGAACGGATTGGCGATATAACTTTCCAGGCCGCCCCTAACATGGGGTACAGACGCCTCTGGCACGCCGTTCCTCTGCAGTACAGACGCTGCCCGTGGATGAGAAGTATAGATTGGAAAATGAAAGACCTCTAGCCCTCGAAACCTAATAGCGTCAGGGTCGGAAAAGAACAAGAGCTGACCGAGGGTGACCAGATAGGAAAGATAAAAGTGAGGAGGAGCCTGGCATAAGTAAGTGGAAGCAATGCCAGGACTCAGCTCGGGGCCCTAGCCACGTACTCACCAGTAGGTGTGAGTCCCCTGGGGGGGGGGGGGGGGGGGGGGGAATTCAACAATAGCGAGATTTAAATCGAAAAATCGTCGCAGGCCTGCCCCTTGACTTAAACGCACATTGCAGTAATATATGAAGTCTCCATACTCTTCGTTCATTTCCATTAAAAACTGTTGCAACTGAAAATGGAATAATGATTGCGATTTCAGAAAGTTTACTATTCGTACCACCAATTTCTTAAAGTGCTCCATGCCTGCAAATTTAGCGCAAAGTGCTTCTTGATGTACAGAACAATGAATCCTGTCTGTCGATCGTTGTAATTTTTTGCTCTTCCATTGTCATCTAGAAATTTAAATTCTTTCTGCATGGTATAGTGATTTCGTTTCATAGCAAATAAGCAGTGCCCGTCACTTGTGCGAATTGAGAATTCTCACCCCTTCCATTCATTTTAAAGGTTTGTAACGATAGGTCGCTGAACTGCATCTTTTTGTGTAAACAGCCGCTGGACCTGTGAACGTCCTCCATATCACGAACAAATGACAAAGGGTAAACAGTGCTGACGCCACGATTCTGCGTCTCAGCCAGTTGTGCCGACCGCAAACTGCCGCACAGCAATGCTACGTCAAATGTGGCGGCGTCTCGGGTACTTCGAAGGACCGAGTTGACAGCCCGGGCCTTTGCCCCCCCCCCCCCCCCCCCCCCCCCCCCGCGGCCTACACATAGTGCACACATGAAGTTTGGCACGCTGAGGCTGGTCCTTTGATAAAAAAATAATTCTATATTAGGTCCTCTTTCAGAATTTGACTTTAGGCAGATGTCTGTGAAGGGATTTGATATCTGGTGGGACTGCATTAAACAGCGAAAGGCTGGAGTTATAAACTCATTTTTGAACCAGCTTTAGATTTTTCAATTCAGTGAGCAAACTTTTATTGGTTCTTGTGTTTTAATCATATTTGTTGTTGTCTTTGTACAGAGAAAAGTTATTACAGACAGAGGTCAACAAGGAAAAAATTTACTATGAAGAGGAGGTAAGGATCTATCGAAACATGTTCCAGCAAGTGTGTCTGTGATGGATACCACTCATTATTCTGATAGCTGTTTTCTGCGCAGTGAATTTTTTTACTTCTCTAGGAGGTTGCTTTCCCCAGAATAAAGTAGTATACGACTTTAATGAATGAAAGTAGCCAAAGTAGGAAGCTATAATGGTATCTGCTTCAGCCACAGAAAAATAATTTGTAGTGCAAATATTGCTGAGCTAAGTCCTTTAGAAAGATGGAAAAATGTGGCTTGACCAATTAAATTTGCTATCTATATATGCACCCAGGAATTTTGTATCCTCAACTATTTTTTTTGTTGGTTGATCACTATACTTTATATAAATTTCTTCAAGATTTCATTGTGGTGTATGGAACCATGGAACCTTCTATCTGCATGAGAGACCATTTGAACAAAACCTATTTAAACTTTCAGTGAAAACTTTGTTCGTAGTTTGTTCAAGTTGTTGCCACAATTCATCAGCGAGAATTGTAGTTTCATCTGCAAAAAAGGGTAAACTTACTCTTTTTATCGGAACGAAGAGGGAGATCGTTAATGATAAATAGAAATAACAATGGACCTAAAACAGAGCTTTGTGCCATACCGCAGTTTAGGGTCCCCCCATTCGGGCGAGGCAGGTGTTCTGGATGCGCCATTCAGCATTAAAGTCTGCTTTCGTTCCTCAAGCTAACCAAGAAAAACGGAAAACTATTCTCCGTATTCGTATCCAACTTTATAGGAATGATGTTTAGACTGTGCGCTGCAAGTTTACCATTGGCAGTAGTAGTGTTAATGTCGCGTCCTGCCGTTGAGTGCCGGTAATGCTAGGCTTGGAGTAGAATCATCAGGGTGCATTACAGTTGCAGTCAGTCAACTTTGGGCTGTACAAGGTGAGCAGGACTTTACTCGTGAAAATGTTTTATCAGAACAACAGCAATAATGCTGCTGCTCCTCGAAAGGATCTTTCTGCACCGGTGTTGAAGAACATGATTCGGAAGTTCGAATTAACTCGAATTGCTCCTGGGAGAAGCCGACGGCTAATCGCGCCTCAGGTTGTTGAAGAAGTTACTGTTGCCGTGGCTGAGAGAATGCTGAGAGCAATTGCGGCAGCTGAACATTCCACGGTCCACCGTTCGAAAAGTGCTGTGAACAACTATGAAATGGTTTGACGTACAAACTTCCAGGATGTCGAGGATGCAGACGGTCGCCACATTGAGCAACGTTTGCAACCTGCAACATAAACATTAATCCCTCATGTGGAAATTAAAGTGTATTTCTTTCGATGATTTATTCGTTATCTCTCTTTCGTATGTCCTTACAAATGTTTCCACAAAGTTTCATTGTTCTACGATTACTCGATTTCCACGGGGGCCCTTGTCAAGTAGCCGGCCGGAGTGGCCGAGCGGTTAAAGGCGCTACAGTCTGGAACCGCGCGACCGCTACGGTCGCAGGTTCGAATCCTGCCTCGGGCATGGATCTGTGTGATGTCCTTAGGTTAGTTAGGTTTAAGTAGTTCTAAGTTCTAGGGGACTGATGACCACAGCAGTTAAGTCCCATAGTGCTCAGAGCCATTTGAACCTTTTGAACCTGTCAAGTAGCGGGAGTGCAATTATAACCGCCCTGTACTTAATAGCACGTTTCCAGTAGAGGCAGTATACCCCACTATCCTTCCAACATAGCACCAACACGTCCATTACTTATGCGAAGATCTAAAAGTTCACGTACATTGACAACCAAGATATAAAAAGAATTTCAAAGCACGGAGAACGCAACCAGAAGTAAACATCACATAAAACACGACAGCAAGTCCTCTGGTACCGTACATCCAACCTTTGTAATAAGAAAAAGTGTTTTTACAGAAACTAAACAATAACCAAACGATTAGTACACAGCCGGCCGTTGTGGCCGTGCGGTTGTAGGCGCTTCAGTCTGGAACCGCGTGACCGCTACGGTCGCAGGTTCGAATCCTGCCTCGGGCATGGATGTGTGTGATGTCCTTAGGTTAGTTAGGTTTAATTAGTTCTAAGTTCTAGGCGACTGATGACTTCAGAAGTTACGTTGCATAGTGCTCAGAGCCATTTGAACCATTTTGAATAATACACATGAACTGGTTTTATCAGTATGTACAATAAAAGTTTGTGACTTCGTGCCTCGACAGTGATATCCCAGACAGTAGATCCAAATGTATAGCAGTATTGGATCTAAACTTCGTGTTGTTGGGCTTTAGTCACACTGCTCTTTACCGTATGAGGAGGAATAAAAATTTCATTATACACGGGTGGCAATAGGAAATCATCTACGGACTTTTAAGGAGAAACATACCGACACAGGTCTCTTTTTTTTTGCTTTTTCTTTTCCTGTTCCTTTCAGTAATACCCCGTGAAAATGGTTCTTTCTACGCTTCATTGCGTGTTCCGATTTCTATAGTTTTATGTTTTCGATGTCTGTGACACGCATTTCCGATGGAGTTTCAGTGAGTTATACTATTGCATGAAATCAAATTAATATTTCTTTAACAGGATCTGTACGGGTGACGCAAGACGCCGTCCTTGTAAATTTCACCTGTTGGAATAGATTTATCATTTTTTTCCACTTTTGTCGAATAAACAAGTTTCTCAGCAATTGTGCCGGTTCTTGTTAGAGTTTTATCCGTTATGCCGCATTCGTATATCCTTGTATGATCAGTTGCGCGGTTGTGTTGTCAGAGACTTCCTTTGCAGGTAAGCTCCCGCTTTCCAGAATTCCCCCATTTGCCTACCAGTCCACTACATTCACACGGTTGTTCCCTCCAACACTGCACCCGAACGAGTGCGCCAATATACCAAATGAATTCGACCATAGACACTAAAGGTCGAAGCTCGGTAGTGAGACATACTATCTCTCTGACTACATTTGAATCATATTGGGCATTTTCATCTCACTTGTGTGCATCGAAATGAACTGCACATGCTTAATTTATGACCAGATGCTACATACCGCAGCAAGTGCTAATTTATCTGAAAGTATTCCAGATTTTGCTGGGACAAAATGACAGTCTCAGTGATAAATAGCAAAAGTCCTGATGAAAACGCCTATCACACGGAACTCAACTAGTCTCCACGTATTATCGCCACGAGCCATAGACAGAACCAAGCAGTTTGATTTGGTGTTTCTGAACTTAGAAAAAGCATCGGTTCAGTAAAAATGGTTCAAATGGTTCTGAGCACTATGGGACTTAACATCTGAGGTCATCAATCCCCAAGAACTTAGAACTACTTAAACCTAACTAACCTTAGGACATCACACACATCCATGCCCGAGGCACGATTCGAACCTGCGACCGTAGCGGTCGCGCGGTTCCAGACTGAAGTGCCTAGAACCGTCGGCCACACCGGCCGGCTATCGGTTCAGTACCTATCGATAATTGGTGAAGAAAATTCATTATGTAGTCTGGTATGCGAGCGGTTGAGAACTGTTCATGTGGTAGGCTATAACAAGTGCAGTTCATTGGGGCTTGCAAAATATGGACGTAAATGAATGATTGGTTAGCGATTACAGTTTTCTTTGAAAGTATAATATTGACAAGGATTAACGTTAGCTACTCAAGTTGTCAGTCATTCAGATATACGGTACAGAAACAACAGTTACTTTGAGGCATTCCAAGTACTCTGAATACTGCAGAAAGATCTTTCACAAAACCCAAAAAAATTCTGCTCGCATTTAGAGGCTGTTAATGGCACCAGCCACCTACGGACGAAACAGGAACGGAAATGGAGGCTACAAAAAAAAAGTGCTTAATTCAAATGTACCTCTACAAAGGAAAATCCTGTAGCAGTGCCCAAATTTATTTCTCGTAGCCTTCTTATGAAAAGAAGAATGAAATAGTTGTTGGTACGTTGAGAAATAGCTGAAATCGTTGAAACTGAACAAACCTGAATTAGCCCCTCTGTTAATTATAATCTGCCGTAGATACCTGAAACAGTGTCCAGTAGTTATAAGAAACCACAGGTCACATCCGTATGCCTGACCCTATAAGTATAATGTATTCAAACAATGAAATTAGAGCTGTAGACAGTGTCCAATTTTTAGGGTCGCTAATTGATCACAACCTAAATTGGAAAACTCACACTGTAGACTTAATGGAACGCCTTAAAAAATGGTTCAAATGGCTCTGAGCACTATGGGACTTAACATCTGAGGTGATCAGTCCCCTAGAACTTAGAACTACTTAAACCTAACTAACCTAAGGACATCACACACATCCATGCCCCAGGCAGGATTCGAACCTGCGACCGTAGCGGTCGCGCGGTTCCAGACTGAAGCGCCTAGAATCGCTCGGCCACACCGGCCGGCGGAACGCCTTAGTTCATTTACATTTGCAGTACGTATGATAGCAGAAATAGGTAATTTAAAAATGAAGAAGTTAATTTATTCGGCCTACTTCCATTCACTAATGAGATATGGAATCATCTTTTGGGGAAACTCCTCTCACAGAGAGAACATATTCAGAAACGAGTCATTAGAATTATATCAGGTGTCAGCCCTAGATCATCGTGCAGAGACCTCTTTAAGAAACTTGGTATTCTAACTACTACTTCTCAGTACATATACTCATTGATGTTCTTTGTCATTTCCAACATCTCTTATTACACAAAAAAAGTGCAAAACATAATTATAATACCAGAACCAAAAACAATCTGTATAAGGACTATAAAAACTTAACATTAGTACAAAAAGGGGTGAAATACATGGGTAATAGTATATACCAGAGCATATCAAAGTTCTTGTAAGCGACAAAGATCGGTTTCAGAGTGAATTGAAGAACTTACTGTTGGCCAACTCCTACTCTATCGATGAACATCTTCACACGGATTATAGGTCATAACTCTGTCTGCATTAGAATTGTACAATATCCATTTATCTGAGGAAAAAGAACATACTCTTTCTACATCCCAGAGACTCCTCTCCAGGATCCATGGAAAACGATAAATGTAATGTAATACAAGAGGGGTAGCAGCAACGATCCCCAAAACTACGGCCCAATACCACTGGCATACTTTTGCTATGGAGTCTTAGAACATATTCTGAGCTGGCTGTGAGACGTAATGAAGTACCTCCCCCGTGCCAACGAGCTTGTGAAACCCAGCTAGCACTTTTCTCCCATGACTTACTAAAAGACCTGGATTAAAGCAATTAGGTAGGCGCAGTGTTTCTCAGTTTCCGAAAAAGCATTTGACTCTCTGCGATTATTATCCAAAGTGCAGACATATAGAGTATCAAGCGAAATTTGTGACTGAAATGAGAATTTTTTGGTAGGAAAGACGCATCATGCTAGCTCGTATGGAGAGTCAGCGATAGGTGTAGAAGTAACATTGGTTGGTGGTGCTCCAGGAAGTGTGTGGGGAACCGTGTTGTTCATTTTGTTTATTAAGGACCTTGCGTACAATATTAATAGTAACCTGAGACAATTTGCAGACGGTGTAGATATCAATAATGAAGTACTGTCTGAAAGAAGCTTCGCAAATATTCAGTCAGATCGTTACTAGGTTTCAAAGTGGCACAAATGTTGGCAGTTTGCTTCAAATGTCCAAAAATGTAAAATTGTTCACAAAACGAAAACGTAAATTATCCTATGATAATAATATGAATGAGTCACTATTGGAATCTGTCAACTCATAGAAATACTTGGGTGTAATAATTTGCAGGACATGAAATGGAGCGATCACATAGCCTCAGTTGTATGTAAAGCAGGTGATACAGTGATTCATTGGTAGAATGCTAGAGTAATGCTATCAGTCTACGATCTGCTCACTCGTGTGACCCTTCCTGAAGTGTTGCTGAAGTATGTTGGACCCATATCAGGAAGGACTTAAAGGAGCTATTGAACAGATACATAGGAGGACAGCACAGCTTGGTCGGCTCGTGGGAGTGTTTCTCGAAGATGCTGAATGAACTGAACTCGCAGACGCGTGGAGATAGAACCTACTTGGAAAGTTTAAAGGACCAACTTTAAGTGATGAATCTAATAGGCTCAGGTAATAAGAGTCATGGGATAGCTATATGTACAAACACATACGGCGTGCACAAGGTAAAAAAAAAAAGGGCAGTGCTGTGGCGGAGCTGTCATTTTCTACTCAGGTGATTCATGTGAAAGGGTATCAGCCATGATTATGGCCACAATTAACAGACTTTGAAAGCGGAATGGTAGTTGGAGCAGCTACGCACATGGGACTTTCCACTTCGAAAATCGTTAGGAAATTCAGTGTTCCGAGATCCAGTGTCAAGAGTGTGCCGAGAATACCAAATTTCAGGCGTTACGTCTCACCACATACAACGCAGTGGCCGCCGGCCTTCACTTAACGGCCGAGAGAAGCGGCGTTTTCGTAGAGTTGTCAGTGCCAACAGGCAAGCAGCACTGCGTGAAATAACCGCAGAAATCACTGTGAGACGTACGACGAGTACATCCGTTAGGATCCGCCGCTCGTGGTCTCGCGGTAGCGTTCTCGCTTCCCGAGCACGGGGTCCCGGGTTCGATTCCCGGCGGGGTCAGGGATTTTCACCTGCCTCGAGATGACTGGGTGTTTGTGTTGTCCTCATCATTTCATCATCATCCAGGAAAGTGCCGAAATTGGACTGAGCAAAGGTTGGGAAATTGTACGGGCGCTGATAACCACGCAGTTGAGCGCCCCACAAAACCAAACATCATCTACATCTACATCTATACTCCGCGAGCCACCTTACGGTGTGTGGCGGAGGGTACTTATTGTACCACTATCTGATGCCCCCTTCCCTGTTCCATTCACGAATTGTGCGTGGGAAGAACGACTGCTTGTAAGTCTCCGTATTTGCTCTAATTTCTCGGATCTTTTCGTTGTGATCATTACGCGAGATATATGTGGGCGGTAGTAATATGTTGCCCATCTCTTCCCGGAATGTGCTCTCTCGTAATTTCGATAATAAACCTCTCCGTATTGCGTAACGCCTTTCTTGAAGTGTCCGCCACTGGAGCTTGTTCAGCATCTCCGTAACGCTCTCGCGCTGACTAAATGTCCCCATGACGAATCGCGCTGCTTTTCGCTGGATCATGTCTATCTCTTCTATTAATCCAACCTGGTAAGGGTCCCATACTGATGAGCAATACTCAAGAATCGGACGAACAAGCGTTTTGTAAGCTACTTCTTTCGTCGATGAGTCACATTTTCTTAGAATTCTTCCTATGAATCTCAACCTGGCGCCTGCTTTTCCCACTATTTGTTTTATGTGATCATTCCACTTCAGATCGCTCCGGATAGTAACTCCTAAGTATTTTACGGTCGTTACCGCTTCCAATGATTTACCACCTATGGCATAATCGTACTGGAATGGATTTCTGCCCCTATATATGCGCATTATATTACATTTATCTACGTTTAGGGAAAGCTGCCAGCTGTCGCACCATGCATTAATCCTCTGCAGGTCTTCCTGGAGTACGTACGAGTCTTCTGATGTTGCTACTTTCTTGTAGACAACCGTGTCATCTGCAAATAGCCTCACGGAGCTACCGATGTTGTCAACTAAGTCATTTATGTATATTGTAAACAATAAAGGTCCTATCACGCTTCCTTGCGGTACTCCCGAAATTACCTCTACATCTGCAGATTTTGAACCGTTAAGAATGACATGTTGTGTTCTTTCTTCTAGGAAATCCTGAATCCAATCACAAACCTGGTCCGATATTCCGTAAGCTCGTATTTTTTTCACTAAACGTAAGTGCGGAACCGTATCAAATGCCTTCCTGAAGTCCAGGAATACGGCATCAATCTGCTCGCCAGTGTCTACGGCACTGTGAATTTCTTGGGCAAATATTATCTAAGAACGTCATAATACGAGAACACAAAACATGTTCCATTATTCTACAACAGATTGACGTAAGCGAAATAGGCCTATAATTATTCGCATCTGATTTATGACCCTTCTTGAAAATGGGAACGACCTGCGCTTTCTTCCAGTCGCTAGGTACTTTACGTTCTTCCAGCGATCTACGATAAATTGCTGATAGAAAGGGGGCAAGTTCTTTAGCATAATCACTGTAGAATCTTAGGGGTATCTCGTCTGGTCCGGATGCTTTTCCGCTACTAAGTGATAGCAGTTGTTTTTCAATTCCGATATCGTTTATTTCAATATTTTCCATTTTGGCGTCCGTGCGACGGCTGAAGTCAGGGACCGTGTTACGATTTTCCGCAGTGAAACAGTTTCGGAACACTGAATTCAGTATTTCTGCCTTTCTTCGGTCGTCCTCTGTTTCGGTGCCATCGTGGTCAACGAGTGACTGAATAGGGGATTTAGATCTCACATCCGTTAGGACAGTGCGGCGAAATTTGGCGTTAATGAGCCGTGGCAACAGGGCGACTGACATGTGCCTTTGGTAACAGCACATCGCCTGCAGCGCCTCTTCTGGGCTTTGTTCGACAATAGACGAGTGGAAACCGTGTCATGGTCAGATGAGACCTGATTTCAGTTGGTAAGATCTGATGGTGTGTGGCGCAGACCCCACGTAGCCACGGACGCAAGTTGTCAGCAAGGGACTGTGCAAGCTGGTGATGGTTCTAGTTATGGAAATGGTTATGTTCGGCTACTTGGAGACCATTTGCAGCTATTCGTGGAATCCATGTTCCCAAACAACGGTGGAATTTTTATGGGTGAAAACGCGCCACATCATTGGGCCACAACTGCTCGCGATTGGTTCGATTTGAAGAACATTCTGGACAGTTCGAACGAATGATTTGGTCTTCCAGATCGCCCGACATAAATCCCATCGAACGTATATAGGACAGTCAGTGCACAAAATCCTTCACCGGCATTTTCGCTAGTACGGACGGCTGTAGTGGCCGCATGGAACAATATTTTTGCGCGTCACGTCCAGTCGCTGCACTACGCCGGGCAAAGAGAGGTCTGACACGTTTAGGAGGTATCCCATGACTTTTGTCACTTCAGTGTGTTATAACTGCGCACGTATGGCTCCCGTTGGGATTGCGGAGACAAGATTAGATTAATTACAGCGCGCACAGGGGCATTTAAGCAGTCATTCTTATACTGATCCATAAGTGAGAGGAACGGGGGAAAGCCCTAACGTACAGCGGAACGTAACAGTCTGCCATACACTTCTCAGCAGGTCTTCAGAGAACATGTGTAGATGTGGAACATCACATGCAGCTCCACCGACAACTGACTACGATGGTTGACATAAGGATTTCTTCTTCTCAATCCATGCCCAGTTTATTCACATTTATTAAGTAAGTTTGTACGTAAATATATATATTCAGTAGTGTCTTAAGTAATACTCGATTCTCCCATTGTTGGGAACCTTGATATGTACATGAAGGTTTTGTTAAGCAGGCTTTGGAAAAAAAGTGGTTACAAGTACGATAACAAGTAGAATAGAGGCCAGTTTTCTTGTTTAAATATGGAAAATCCTATTAAGAGATTCACCAGATATTATGATTGTATCTACATTATGCGAATACTTAGCGCATCGTTTTTATTTCTACACTCTTCTATTGGTTTCAGTGCAATGAACGTACACGATAACTACACTGCTATTTTCTGTTGTAGAGTTCCTTAAGGGAGAAAAATAAGATTATTATTATTATTATTATTATTATTATTATTATTATTATTATTACTGTTCTCTTAGTTACTGTGTTTATTTGTTATTACTCTTCCAATTTCTGCGTATTTAGCAAATAACTGTAAAGGCTATTTTAACGATATGATCCCGAACTACATTTTGAAATACAAGCAGAATATTTATGCCTTAATCACTTGCTACTTACGTTGTTCGTAAATCGGCAGTTGACTACTGATACATCTCTGAACGTATTAACTAATCCGACTTTGAGTACTTCCCTCTTTGTGCAATTAATGTCCCACAATATTGCATTTCGTGCTTAATAAACATGTAAGAACTTCTTAGAACTGACAAATTTCACACTTACTTAAAATAATGTGTCGTAATTGTTTCCAATAATTATTGAACTCATAGATTTTATCGGAAGTTTGTATGTAATATCTTCGCCAGCGGACCATAGACGGTTAGTAATATTGTGCAATATTTCTTGAAGCGCAGTATTATTGAACGTGTGGGTGTGAGACTGAAAGATTACGCAATTATATTGAGAACATCAAGAAATTTTGAAATATTTTAATTTTGTGCCATCTGTGGGCAGTATTGCGCAATATCTTTGACAGTCTCTTGCGTGCTACAGACACTGGGTATCTTTGTGCGCACTGTTCGTTGTTAAGGCACTGAAAACGGATTACAAATTAGACGGAAGAGCGTTGTGATTAGAGTGCTTCGGAATGTATAAATAATTGCCAGCATTGTGGGATATGGCATATGGGTACAAAAACAGAAATGTTAAGTTCAGTAGTATATCCATTGGGGATGACGAATTGCGACTGTGATTTAAATTGGCGATACATCTGGTAATTAAAAACTTGCAACCAGTCGCTTTTTTTTTACGATTTATACAACCATGAACATGTTTTCGAGCCACTCCAGCTCCATCATCAAATGGAGGTGTTACAAGCACATAATGTATGTTGTGGACCAAGTCTAACTAGATGTAGTGCTGGTGCTGTAGACCGAAATTTAATAAACGTTTACGAACCCGAAAGTCTTTTTATGTTTTAGGTACTTACAGTGCACTGCCTTGTGGTATCAATATCAAATCTCTTTTTATCAGCACTGCATCTAGTTACACTTGGTCCACAACATAATGTTCTTGTAACACCTCATATCTGACAATGAGCCTGCAGTGGCTCGGAAACATGCCCATGTTTGAATAAATAGTAAAAAAAAAAAAAAAGACTGGTTGCATATTTATTACCAGATAAATCGCCAAAGAAATGTTAAGAACGGATCGTAAATGATTTGTTACTCAGAAAATACAGGGAAATGCCACCAAGGTCAATGTCTTTTTCTGTTTTCAAAAAAATAATTAATGCAAAATAAATGTGGATGTGTGTGTGTGTGTGTGTGTGTGTGTGTGTGTGTGTACACACTCTACATACCCGCAAATAATCGTTTAGCGTACATATTATTTTATGACATGTTTACATAAGCCTGTATCAAATGCTTTAAGGTGGCACTGCACTTGTAAATTTAAAATCTTCGGAAGAATAGCATTGCAGCATAACAGTTAAACACTTACTTACTTGGTGGAATTACCTCTTATTATTGTATTCTGTGTTGTTTAAATAGGGGGATCTGAGCGTCCGCGAAAATTTAAGCAGACGAGAGGGGACAATGAAAGACTTCAAAATTTATATTTTTTATGTAAAAGAGTTGGTCAGTTTGGATACAGACAGTTTATATCGTAGAGAACTGATGGTTATCCTCTCTGTATTTGTTACAGTAACATAACTTCAATTCTGTACGCAGAACAACGAACGAACGACTATACAGCAATTGCTAAAGCCTTACTATCGTCTTCCTGAGATCAGCCACATTTGGATTTAGCGGAATCACCGGAAATCACGTCTAGAAATGTACAAGAATTTTGTAATGAGCAAAAACACCGTACACCTGTTTACAAGAGGGAGCATAGACCGCGGGAAGCTGGCAGGGCGGCGGAGGGAGGGGGGGGGGGGGCTCCTCATCGCACACCCCTCAGATTTAGGGGTAAGGTGTCTCATCGGGCAGCCCGTCAAAACCTGGACACAGATCAAGCATAGAAACAGGAAGAAGGTATGCTGAATTGCGAAATATAAACAGTGAACGGTCCAAACTTAAGATCTGTAACATTGGGCAACCGTGAACAGGCATGGCGTCGTGGTTGGTTACGGTGTTGGACTACCGTGCTCAAATCTCTCTCGTACGTCATTCTTTTCTTCTTCACAAAATTATGAACTGTCTGTCCGCTGTATTGAAATTTGTGTCTGTCATGGTGTAACGCCCACCACATGTGACTCTTGCGTTTCGTTTTGGAAGTTTTGACTCTCGAATTCCTTTGTTGTAACATAGTTCACACCCGTTTATTTGTTGTTTTCATTTATGTGAGAGGTCTTGGTGAATTTCGTCCGCTCGCACTTTTCATCCCATTTACTTGCGACCGTAGCATATTCTTTTCACGTGACTCATATTCTACAACCATTGTGTAGTAGAGTTGTGGCGATTCGTGAATGAGTCGTTCATTTGAACGACTCTAAATAAAGAATCATAAGAATCGAATCGTGATACGGACGAATCGTCGTTCAAAAGAATCGTAAGAACGATTGCGTGTTTCCGTGTCGTGACGATTCCAAGTTCCAACGATTCATCGAATGCTTCGAAGGCAACTTCCGAATCATGCCGAGTCGTGCCGAATGACTACGACCGCCAGATGTCAGTCAAGTGGAGGATGCGTGTGAACAAAGGAAGCTCGGAACGTACAAACGAAGTTCGTGAGCCGTAATATTACTCGTGAAAACCAAGCTGACACTTAGCGGTGGCTGACGGGAACGCGCTTAAAGGCATTTCCCATTTACTATCGCCACCGCACCGACGTCAGCTTAGTTTGCGCGAGTAATACACGAACTAGTGATGACAGAAACGATACACAGCGAGTACACAGCTCCCAATATACACGATTAAAATCAAGAAATCCAAGTATGATGAATAAATACATATCTGTTATTTCTTGCAGATGCACTGCAAAACACACACACCTTCTTTACACACGACCAATAGCACTTGGATTATGTATTATAATTCGCGTATCTCGAAAACGGCCCTAAGGATTTGGATGAAATTCTGTATTTACACTGGTTTTTGCTTTTTGAGTTCACCTACATAGTTCCACACTTTCGTAAAAAGTCAGTTTTACAATATATATATATATATATATATATATATATAGTTCCAGTCGTAAAAGAGCAATTTTATATTATAAAAAGGCTATTTCACATGTTTTTATAACGCCATCTCGTAAAACTTTGTTAGTACGTAATAAAACAATAGATGCAATCAAATCAAACGTGAGAATTCATCAATTAAGACATTACACGTATAAATCGAGAATCACACTTGTAACGTCATATGCATGTTTCCTCATAAATAAACTATTTCTGGCATATCCTATCATGCCACAGTTCGATTCTAACCCCATTGACAATTTCAGACATGTCCTGCCATCTGTGAGTAAGATGTAGAACTTTTTGCATTCCGTTAAGAATCGTGCCATCACAGACTAGAATGAATCGTGAACGAATCGTAGGAATCGATTCGCAATGTGAGATTGAATCGTGGGAATCGAATCAGGAAAAAGAATCGTGTTGCCCAACTCTATTGTGTAGTATAACAACTGCCAAGATGCGTCTGTGACCGGACGGACAGTTCATAGATTTGTGACGAAAGAAGAAGAAGAAGAAGAAGAAAAAGAAGAAGAAAGAAGGGACACGAGGGAGATTTCAACACGGATCTCTCGCTCTGCAGTCTAACACTGTGACCACACAACACGACGTCATTGTTCGCTCGATGTAGCACATCTTGAGCCTCGATCGTTTACCATTTCTATTGTGCTTCATTTTTCACAGTTCAGCACACATTCCAGTTTTCTTGCTTGCTCTGTGTTCCGTTTTTGACGGCCATTTCACCTCTAAATCCGAGAGGGCTGTGCTGAGGGGTTTCCTTTATAATTACAGGGTGACAGTTATTGAACTATATGAAATAAAATCGTCATAAAGTCTGAACGGTTTGCCTTAAGATATTCAAACTGCTTGATTGGCCGTGGGGCATGATGGGAATTGGTATCGTTTGGTTTAGCGACGAAGCCCACTTTCATTTAGACATGTTCATCTGTAAGCAAAATTTGCGCATTTGGAGTACTGAGAAAATCCCCATTTCGCGATCGAGTAGTCCCCTTCAGCTTCAACGGGTGACTTGTGTGGTATGCAATGTCCAGTCACGGAATAATCGGTGCGATATTCCTCGATGGCACGGTGACTACCAATCGGTACGTGAAGGTACTGGAATATGATTTCATCCCCATTATCTAAAGTGACTTCAGCTTCAACGGGTGACTTGTGTGGTATGCAATGTCCAGTCACGGAATAATCGGTGCGATATTCCTCGATGGCACGGTGACTACCAATCGGTACATGAAGGTACTGGAATATGATTTCATCCCCATTATCTAAAGTGACTTCAGCTTCAACGGGTGACTTGTGTGGTATGCAATGTCCAGTCACGGAATAATCGGTGCGATATTCCTCGATGGCACGGTGACTACCAATCGGTACGTGAAGGTACTGGAATATGATTTCATCCCCATTATCTAAAGTGATCCTGATTCCGACAAGATGTGGTTCATGCAAGACGGAGAAGGAGAATGTTTGATGTCCTGGAGGAGCACTTTGGGGACCACATTTTGGTCTCTGGGGTACCCAGAGGCCACTGGCATGGGTCACGATTGGTCGGCATATTCTTCAGATTTGAACACATACGTCTCCTTTTTGTGAGTTTTATCAAAGACAAGGTGCATAGTAATAACCCCAAAACCACTGCTGAGCTGAAAACAGCCATTCTGGGGATCATCGACTGCATCGATGTTCAGACACTTAAGCAGGTCATGCAGAATTTCGCTATTCGTGCGCCACATCGTCGCCAATGATGGCAGGCATATTGTATATGTTATAAATTAAATCCGAATATCTGTAGTGACGTGTTTCAGTAACTGTCACCTTGTATGTTGATAATCAGTTCTGCTGTATATCAGATGTTGGACAATCAACGCGCAAAATGATCATTTTTTAAAGTTTTCGTGAGAGATCTTTGATGGTCTTTGACACACTTTTTTTCTGCTTGCAACAAAGTAGAGCAATTATCAAAGCAGCAGCGTCTTTATCATCGGCAGTCCGAACCACAGCATTATTGAGCAGTGTAGGGAGAACGTCAGTAATATTCCACAGTATTATTGTGCAGTATTCTCTAGGGGCCGGGTAGCACGGCTGGCAAAAAAACCGTTTGTGGAAAAGAAGAAGAAGAAACACAGACCTACAAGCATTGCTTCGGAGACACATCTGATTGATATTACATTGCCTTTGAGATGTATTCTGTTATGGCTGTTCATTTATCTCGACAGTCCACGGGTCATTAGAGAGGGAGCACATTATTTTAACAAGCACAGGGAGCGTGTTCGACCGTGCTTTATGGAGGAAACATCCCACCATTTCTTGTGAATTTTGGGGATCACGAAATACCTAAACTAAGGTGACGACACGCGAATCTTAATTCAGCCTCTCCAGAACACCTGCTCTATTCCCATAGTGACTGCGGAAATTCTTTCGGTTTTCTTCGGTTACTGCTACCAAACACTTTTCGGACCTCCAGAATATTTGGGTAAGGTGAGGACAAAATACTTGTTGGAACACTGAATAGTATTGGGGAATAAGCCAATATTTGTTATTAAAATATCTGTGGTGAGTATTAAGAAATCTGTGGTGAGTGATGTCGTCTTGCGAACTGGTAATACCTCACCCATTTCGAATAGCTGTAGGAGACAGGAATAAAAGCTGTTGTGTGGTGCGTGTACCATGTTTAATCCTCGCAGTACCAAGCGTCGGCGGGGGTTACTTTATGCCGACCTTTCGAAAATATTGTAATACAGTCATGTACTTTATACAGGGTGTTACAAAAAGGTACGGCCAAACTTTCAGGAAACATTCCTCACACACAAAGAAAGAAAATATGTTATGTGGACGTGTGTCCGGAAACGCTTACTTTCCATGTTAGAGCTCATTTTATTACTTCTCTTCAAATCACATTAATCATGGAATGGAAACACACAGCAACAGAACGTACCAGCGTGACTTCAAACACTTTGTTACAGGAAATGTTCAAAATGTCCTCCGTTAGCGAGGATACATGCATCCACCCTCCGTCGCATGGAATCCCTGATGCGCTGATGCAGCCCTGGAGAATGGCGTATTGTATCACAGCCGTCCACAATACGAGCACGAAGAGTCTCTACATTTGGTACCGGGATTGCGTAGACAAGAGCTCTGAAACGCCCCCATAAATGAAAGTCAAGAAGGTTGAGGTCAGGAGAGCGTGGAGGCCATGGAATTTGTCCGCCTCTACCAATCCATCGGTCACCGAATCTGTTGTGGAGAAGCGTACGAACACTTCGACTGAAATGTCAGGAGCTCCATCGTGCATGAACCACATATTGTGTCGTACTTGTAAAGGCACATGTTCTAGCAGCACAGGTAGAGTATCCCGTATGAAATCATGGTAACGTGCTCCATTGAGCGTAGGTGGAAGAACATGGGGCCCAATCAAGACATCACCAACAATGCCTGCCCAAACGTTCACAGAAAATCTGTGTTAATGACGTGATTGCACAATTGCGTGCGGATTCTCGTCAGCCCACACATGTTGATTGTGAAAATTTACAATTTGATCATGTTGGAATGAAGCCTCATCCGTAAGGAGAACATTTGCACTGAAATGAGGATTGACACATTGTTGGATGAACCATTCGCAGAAGAGTACTCGTGGAGGCCAATCAGATGCTGATAGTGCCTGCACACGCTGTACATGGTACGGAAACAACTGGTTCTCCCGTAGCACTATCCATACAGTGACGTGGTCAACGTTACCTTGTACAGCAGCAACTTCTCTGACGCTGAGATTAGGGTTATCGTCAAATGCACGAAGAATTGCCTCGTCCATTGCAGGTGTCCTCGTCGTTCTAGGTCTTCCCCAGTCGCGACTCATAGGCTGGAATGTTCCGTGCTCCCTAAGACGCCGATCAATATCTGCCAACTCCGCATTTGTAAACGTTGCACTGACTGCAAAACCACGTTCGTGATGAACACTAACCTGTTGATGCTACGTACTGATGTGCCTGATGCCAGTACTATAGAGCAAGGAGTCGCAAGTCAATACAAGCACCGAAGTCAACATTACCTTCGTTCAACTGGGCCAACTGGCGGTGAATCGAGGAAGTACAGTACATACTGACGAAACTAAAATGAGCTGTAACATGGAAATAAAGCGTTTCCGGACACAGGCCCACATAACATCTTTTCTTTATTTGTGTGTGAGGAATGTTTCCTGAAAGTTTGGCCGTACCTTTTTGTAACAACCTGCATTTTAAAATTTTGAAAAAAAATATTTGTATTCAATGAATTCCTTAACCAATAGGAATGTATGCTAATCGGTGTGCTCATTCATTCTGTGCCAAAAATGTTTGTCATTGACTTGTTTATTCCTTACAACAAAGCAATCGCCGTATTTATTTTGGTTTTCACTCTTTTTTTACGCGCAGAAGGTCCATGTTCTTTAGCAATAACATTTATGTTCTGTCATGCAGTACGTATTCACCTGATGTATCCAGTTGCTTAATAAATTACGATAAAAGGCTACATTTTGACATGTTCTGCTTACGCTAACAGCAGTTAGTACAATATTGTCTCGAAAGTATTACGAGTTGTGGTGACACGATGGGAATAGAAGGTGGGGCTGGGACACTGAAAGGTGTATTACCTTCGTGTTAATAAGGAAGCCACCAAATTGTATTTATATTTATGTAAAGAGGAGATGTAAGCAGCAAAAGAGTGAAAAGTTTGTGCCTGCCGTAGTTCGACTGGCGGCTGGAGAGTCAGCCCATGTTCCCGAATTCAGGATATCCTCATTAAGTGAGAATGGTATGGAGCTGTACCAACACGGTAAACTATTCAACAGTGCATGAAGTCCCTAAGTTTATAGACAACAGTATTACAGATACTAGCCTGCAACGCACAATAATATAGATTGATATCTCGTGATGTACCTTTTGACGCTGTGTAACATAAATTATATGATATGTGTCGGAACGTTTAAAAAGAACGCGCTGTTGTATTAGAGCAATAATATAAATCCACTGTAGTGTTGTAACTGGATTTGTCATTGTAACTCCTAGTTTCTTCCTCAACAAGCTTATTTAATTCAGGGTACGCTGCTTAAATCAAAATGGAATGGAGTTATGCTACTGGACTTCCCATCCTCAGTAGAGTTTTATTCCCATGTAAACGAACAACGCTTTTTGAAACGTGCTTGGGTTGTCAGGTTACGTCTTGTGTTTAAAAATTTTCGGCTGCTCTGGAAAGAGTGACTATTTGTGCAGTGAAGTAGAAATATGAGACTGAGCATTACGGTATCTGCCTCCGATATTTAATTAAAGTGAAACAGCCGTTGTGCTGACTAAATAGCGTATCGGAACAACTGGTTTTCAGAGGCCATTTGTGTAAAACAACTGACGATCGGAAATCCGATATTTAACTGGTCTAGCAAAGCCGCCACGAGTCTTAACATGTGACACGATAGCGAAAAACTGTTTCCGAAATTTTGTTTTAGTTCTCTGGAAGTTATGTATTATGCAGATGTAACAATTGTGGACGGATTCGCGTGTGGAAATAATGATCCAGCAATCGACTGTAGTCGTCTTGAACGTAGAGTATGATTGAAATTACTCCGTCACTGTCGATTTGTGTGTTCGTTTAAGTATTTGTGTTCTTGGAAATAAAAAGTAAGAGTGTACGCTTCAGTTCTGTATACGTTATTTTATGTGGTATGTAACCCTTACCCACATAGCTGATGACTCCCGAGATCGAAGAGACAAGTATGAGGTATGGGTTGTTAAATACGGTGACAAGACAGTTGGAAGACACTTCCAAACATTTGCACGCGATTAAGGGCGTGGCTCAACAAATTCACAGTGAAATCCAGGTTTTGGAGCTGCCCCTTTCTTGCAACGCAAAAAATGGACACAGTGCAAAAAACCGGACGCAAAACAATGCACAGCCCCACTTTGTTTCAGCGTACGCAGACGGCAATGCTAACTACGTACCACCGTATATTTAATCTTTCCACGAAGCCAGATGGTGCTGATAATCCAGATTTGAAAATGTTGACAGTTCCGTTGATTTATTCCACCTTGCGGCCAGGAGCGATGTAACTGCCCATCCGTCGGCCCCCGCCATTTGTGCCTGGTCAATCACAAATTGGGTTTGCGGTCACGGAAATTGTTTTCGCGTGTACAGTTACCCACGATCGTGAACAACTTAAATTACCAGTTTAGACCAGCAGGCGATAGCGTTGGTGTCCGACATCATTGTGCACCCGCCATGTCGTCACGCGTGCCTTCCTTTGCACATGGTTTGTGGTACGTAGGACAACCGGAACTGAGGGGCATGATAAATTAATTTAAAGAGATCCTCTACAATTGTCCTAATGATTAATCAACCAAGACTGGTTTTTACAGGTGTATAAAATTATTGTATTTGGTAAGGCATAACGTACAGTCGGGCCAGTCAGTACAAGAGCTCCAAGTCACCCTTTCACTGACTGATGCGACCGCATGTTGTGCCTTACCAAATACAATAATTTTATGCATCTGAAGATAGAATTCTAACATCTTGAAACCGGTCGTGGTTTCAATAAACATTAGTACAACTGAAGCGGATCTCTTTAAATTAATTATCTCGAGTGACTGGGTTGTTTGTGTTATCCTCATCATTTCATCATCATCCCTGAAAGTGGCGAGTTTGGACTGAGCAAAGGTTGGGAATTTGTACGGGCGCTGATAACCGCGCAGTTGAGCGCCCCACAAACCAATCATCATCATCTTTAAATTAATTAGTCTTACCTTGCATTAAAAACTGAATTAAATTTTAGCTGCAACAGATCACCAAACCAAAGGCCGAGACAAGTGCTTTATCAAGGAAAAAAAGCGCGACAAAATCCCTTCAGAATTTAACAGGCGCCAACGAGGTGCGGTAGACACCATAACGATTTCAAACGCCGTCTTGTTGCCTATTTAGCAACACAAGGCACAAATGCAAGTAGCATCGGGAATGCACGTCGATTAACAAATAGGCAAGTTGCTAAAAGTGGCCAGTGATTATGCAACATGGAGTCGTCAGCAACAGTTACCGTGACGTCATCGTCAGATGATGCGTCAGCCGGGGGACGCCGAACTCGCCCGATCAGACGACATCGGACTGCGCCGCCGAGAGTTTCCGTAGAGCTCCGGAGTTTACGCGCCACTGTTGAGAGTAGAGATGGGCAAACTGAAACACGTAACTGTTTCGAAACAAATGAAACAGTACAAAGTAATGTTCCGATACGTTGCTTCGAAACAGTGAAACAGTTTATGTTTTGTATTCTAATAAACCTACACATTTTATCATCTTGAATGTCTACTGTGTAAGTATGTCCATATAAACACAAATGAGGTGCGAGAGCGCTAATCATGTCGCAGAAAGTATGAAACTATCACTTAGGCGTCTTGGAAGTTTCGTATTTCCTGCAGCAAATGCGCTGCTTTCGTGTCGCGTCACTTTCATACTTTTCAATTGGCTGAGGGCAGCCATAGCTGAAGACAGAAGAACCACCACGAACGGAACTGGAGGTGGGAGCAAACTGCAGAGACACACATTCCGTTAGCATGGGTAATATACCCATCCTGCTTATTTCCATCTACATAAAGGGAATCATTGTGGATAATAGGCACAGTGACTATAGACTCACAAATAACGCCAAATAATTCGAATAAATAACAAAATATAACAGAATTTTTTTTGTCTTTCAAGGTGTTTCGAACCGTTACTATAAATTCACCATGCTTCCCAGCCCTTCCCGTACACCATTACACTATCAGTGATTTATCAAACAGATTACCGAGCGAGGTGGCGCAGTGGTTAGCACACTGGACTCGCATTCGGGAGGACGACGGTTCAATCCCGTCTCCGGCCATCCTGATTTAGGTTTTCCGTGATTTCCCTAAATCGTTTCAGGCAAATGCCGGGATGGTTCCTTTGAAAGGGCACGGCCGATTTCCTTCCCCATCCTTCCCTACCCCGAGCTTGCGCTCCGTCTCTAATGACCTCGTTGTCGACGGGACGTTAAACACCACTAACCTAACCATCAAACAGATTGCTTGCAATTATACCTACATCAAATTTATGTATATGTCTAATAACTGTCACTCTACGCCTTTTTTTATTCAAAATGTTGTAGGCTTACTTGCGTTTCTTAATATGATTACAGTACATGAACAGAGAAGAATATGTTATAAAAAAGTGTAATTTAACTGAATGATTTTCACATATTTATTATTTTGAATGTGAATAGTATGCGTTGTTTTATTGTTTGGTTAGTGTTTATAAAGCAGATGTTACGCCATTTCGAAACAGGACAGTCAGCTAGAAACGAGGCTTTATTTTCGGATATCTTAAGCTTCATGCTATTGCTTGTCAAAAAGATTTTGACACTCTTGAAAGAGTTTCATGAACTGGTATGTTGTGTTTCAGTACCTGTGCCGAGTCCGAATCTCGTCCGACACAGAGCGGAATGAAACATCACTGTTTCGATACAATTAGTCAGGCACAGGTGGACTGAAACAGCCCTATTTTGAAACGATACAGTTTATGTTTCTGGCTCGAGATCGAATCTGGTCTGAGACAGGGGCGGAATGAAACACCACTGTTTCGAAACAGTGAACCACAACCGTTCCGAAACACTGAAACAGTTCCATGTATCGATACACTGTATCGAAACATCGAAACAGTGGCCAAGTCTAGTTGAGAGGCTGAAGAGACAGGCTCGAGCGCAGCAGCAATGGGGAGGACGCAGGAAACTGCTACGAATCCGACGCACTACACGTTACCGGCGACCTGAGGAATTGTACGTATCAGACAGACAGGCAGGCACCACGTACCTGTTTGACAATGGCTTAGATGCCAGCATGATCCTAGCCCGGTGGGCACATAACAATAAACCACGTGAACATTTGCATCTGAAAGCAGTAAACAAATCTGCGATCGCAACCTACTACAGCATGGGACTGACTACCGACTTGTGTTTTGACACACCCTTCATGGGGATATTTTTAGTTGCCAAGCCTATAGTAGGTGGTGGTGGTGGTGGTGGTGGTGGTGGTGGTGGTGGTGGTGGTGGTGGTGGTGGTGTTTGGTTTGTGGGGCGCTGAACTGCGTGGCGATCAGTGCAAGTACACATCCCCAATCTGTACACAGTCCAGCCTAGCCACTTTCATGAATGATGATGGAAGGAGAAGGACAACACAAACACCCAGTCCCTGGTCAGAGAGCTGGCCGGAGTGGCCGAGCGGTTCTAGGCGCTACAGTCTGGAACTGCGCGACTGCTACGGTCGCAGGTTCGAATCCTGCCTCGGGCACGGATGTGTGTGATGTCCTTAGGTTAGTTAGGTTTAAGTAGTTCTAAGTTCTAGGGGACTGATGACCTCAGCAGTTAAGTCCCACTAGTGCTCAGAGCCATTTGAACCATTTGAACCTGGTCAGAGAAAATCCCAGCTCGGCCAGGAATCGAACCGGGGACGCCTATAGTAGGTGCTACCTTCCTTCCCCACTAATCATTAATGACAAATTTTAGGAACACACGGCTACAGAACACAGACGACAGCAGCACAGTAAACAGCATATGAGCACACTCCACCAACAGCACAGTACAGAGAGTAAGTAACACCAACACCCATGACAACCCACAGAAGAAATCTCTGACTGATTTATGGATACTAGCACAGCATGGCTGCATCAAGCACAACACTGTGCATCATGGCAGGAGCACATCTGGCCAACGAGTTCGCACCGTGTCCGCAGAATTTCCCTGGAGCGCCTACCAAAATGGAGGTGATATTTGAAGAAATATTTCAAGCTGGGATAATCCATCCATTGGATAATCCTGGTGTTCACTTTTTCACCTCGTTCACAAGAAAGACAGCTCATGGCTCCTCTGCGATGATAACTGCACGTTAAACAACACAATACATCCACATAGGTACTGTATTCCAAGCATCAGGATTTTGCATGTGCATTAGCTGGCTTAAAAGTTTTAAGCATCATAAACTGCTGCAAAATGTACAACCAAATACAGTGTTACATCCTGAAGTTGATGGGTATATACACGCTTTGGCCTATTTCAATTTTTATTTATGCCATTGAGACTCGAGCACGACGCACAGACGTAGCAACGTTTTGTGGATAAAATGCTAAACTGGAGCTTCAGTTTTGCTTTGCATACCTTGATGACAGTCTGGTGTTTTTACCAGATGTACAGCTACTTGAATGAAGTGTGCAGGTGCAGGTGCAGGAATTGTCTCAGCGACTACGTAACTAGGATGTAGTACGGAATGGAGAGAAGCACATTGTCGGCGATAGCTTCTTTGGACAAACTGTTTCAGCAGGTAGCATTTGTCTATTACCAAAGAAGACAGCAGCTGTATGAGCGTTTTGGAAGCAGATAGACAAGCAGTATTATGGCGTTTTCTGAGAACTGTAAACTTTTGTCTTCATCACCTGCCAGCAATGGCAGTTATACAAACACTGCTGACAGATGCACTTGGAGGACACGACACCACGTCAAGTGCGCCCTGGAGACAGAAAAAGCTTTTCACAATCTGCAGATGAGTAACTATCACAATGTTGCTCGCTCACCTAGTGCCATCTACACCCCTGGCAGTTGTTGAAGAAGATAGTGAAACAGCGGTAGCTGAAGCTTTACACCAACAAATTTGCCAACATTGGCAACTGTTTAACTTTTTTCCCCAATGAGATGCAATCAGTGCAGCAGCAGTGCAGTGGCTATGATAGAGCACTGGTTGCAAGTATAACGGTGTTATGTATTTCTTCGCAGAACTTGAAGCTCGCACTGTGACTGACCACAGACTTAAACCTCTGATCTTCTCTTCAGTACTGCTCTGTTTACCTCTATTATTAGTATGTTTGCCGGAATTCATGGAATGCTCTGCATATGAGACGTGGTCATTATTTAAGCAATGACAGATTTGATGATGATGTGGCCCGAACTGTTTTAACCCTAATCCGTGAAGATGGTCTGTGACTGAAACCAGGTGATATTTCGGTGTTAATAAAAAAGCAGCTGATGGTCAAACATGCATTTATACAAATACAGAGGCATTAGATGTACTTTGTTAGACATTGCACACTCAGCCAATACATTAATGCCAGAAATACAACCCCCAAGAAGATTGCAGTATTTGTTAGGTCATTATAAAGTAATTTTTCTGCCTGAACTGTATAAATGACCTTTCAAATACTGTAAAGGATATTTCAAAAATTGTTATGTCGCTGATGGTATAAGCGTAACTTAACCTTGCCAGACACAGCCCAGGTGACAACTGACCAGACCAACAACTCGTTCAGAGTGAACAGCTCAAGTCTTTGTCATAAAAACTTGCATTATGCAACTTCAAATGACCGAAAATGACTTGCTACTACCATTACTTATGCTTTAAAGGAAACAGTGTGTAAAATCCTTTGGGCTCCAGCAGGATAAAACGTTAAGATGGAGTCAACGTGCAGAACAGCTAATAAAGTAAGGGGATTCCTTTGTCATGGATGGGACAGTTGATTACATTTTTCAGCAGTTGAAAACTAATATAATAAAAATTATGTATGGAAACTAAATTAAAAATCATATGAATAGTTATTTAACCTTCCCTTATAATATGAATACCAGAAGTTTACAAAATGAGCTGTTAATCATCTTCTAAACTTTGTCATAGGTGAGGCAGCAAATTGACATAGCTTTGAATGTCGATTAACTGTGTGAATTCTGCAGTTACTTTCTTTTGAAAATATAGAAATCGCAAGAATAAAACAATCCTCTACATGATGAAACATAAATAAATGTTACATCATTAATAACAGTAACAGAAATTCCTGGTTTGAGTAACATGTAAAATAAGGGAAAGGCAACCACTCAACTTTATTGGATCGATTTATGGAGCAAAGAAACACATAACAGATAACAGCATTCACACACAAAACCACACAGTGTCTGTGTGGTTGTGTGTGAATGTGTGTACTGTTGCTAGAAAAAGAGCTAGTGCTCGAAAGCTTGTAGATTGCTGTTTTCTGTTATGTGTTTCTGTGCTCCACACATTGATCTGCAATATGTCAGTGGTTGACTTTGCCATATTTTACACATTACATTAGTAATACTCAGTCACAAAAACTGCAGCCAAAGATCGTCATGGGTGGGACAGGGAATTGTCGCAGGTGGGATTCATGTGAAGCAGAAATTTTTTTTAAGTTAAATTTTATTTAATTGTATCAGTTTTAGATGAATCAGCAGTTAACATATTTAGATCTCACTTCCCATTTAAATAATCTTGCAGGAAAGTTTTATTATTAAGCGTAAATAAGATTAATTTTGGTACATTATTACTTCAAAGTCCTGAGTACCTAGTTACTTCACTTTAAAAATCCACCACTATAAATGAACTATACAATTGACTACTGACCCACTTTCAAAAATGTTTAAATTTCCTGAAAACTCATAATATAAGGTGTTCCTAACATGTTTGATGTCTGGATTTGGGAGAAAAGTAAGAAATTGTTCAAATTCAGTGTATTATACACCAATCTTGTCAACTTGGAAAACCTTTGCTGAGTCCCCTACAGGTCTCGTACGCACAATCTGTATTTCTCCATTTTTTTTCAACAGCTCTCTGTACAATTGCAGAATCTACATCCAAGCAGATACTGCTCAATTCATTGTATGGTGGGTGGTGGAGGGTATCCCATACCAGTACTAGTCATTCCTTTTCTGTTTCACTTGCAAATAGAGTGAGAGAAAAACAATTGCCTATGTGCCTCTGTATGAGCCCTAATTTGTTGTACTTTATCTTCATGATTCTTATGCGCAATGTACATTGGTGGTAGTAGAATTGTGTGGCAGTCAGTTTCAAATGCTGGTTCTGTAAATTTTCTCATTAGTGTTTCTCGAAACAATGTCAGCTTCCGTGCGGGGATTGGCATTTGAGTTACTGAAGCATGTCCTTAATACTTGTGTATTGTTGGAACCTACCAGTAACAAATCTGAATTGCTTCAATGTCTTCCTGTAATTCAACTTGGTATGGATCCCAAAAACTGGAGCACTACTCAAGAATAGGTCGCTCTAGCATCCTGTGTGTGGTCTCCTTTACAGATGAACCTCACTTTCCTAAAATCCTCCAAATAATCCAAAGTTGAAATCACTGCCATAACACATGCTTGTTCCATTTCGTATCAGTTTGCCGCATTATACTCAGATATTAAATGATGTGACTGTGTTGAGCTGACACTACTAATGCTGTATCTGAACATTATAGGTTTGTTTTTCCTATTCATCCACATTAACTTACATTTTTCTACAGTAGAACTAGCTGCCATCCATCACAGCAAGTAGAAATTTTGTCTAAGTCATCTTGTATCTTCCTACAGTCACACAACTTTGACAGCTTACCGTACACCAGAGCATAATCAGCAAACAAATGCGGATTGCTGCCCATCCTATCTGCAAAATCATTTATGTGTATAGAGAAGAACTGTGGTCTTATCACACTTCTATGGATCACTCCTTATGGTACCATTGTCTCTGTTGAACACCCACCATCAGGGACAATGTACTGGATTCTGTAACTTGGAAAGTCTTCAAACCACACACACATCTGTGAACTAATTCCGAATGCTCGTACCTTCCTTAACAGTTGGTGGTGTAGCGCTGTGTCAAACGATTTCTGGAAATCTAGAAATATGGACTCTGTCTGTTGCCCTTCATCCATGGTTTGCAGTGGGTCATTCTGTGTCAAATCATGCAGGTCATGTCACCCATCATCTCAGATTTTCATGAAACTTTGCACATTTGCTAATACTATAACACAAGAACTTGTACAAAATCTTTTTGCACTCAGATTAAAACTTTTTTCATATTGAATTTTAAATGTGATATTCTGATTACTGTACTCCACAACCATGTCAATGCAAAATGGTACGTACCTACAAAAACACACATAACTCAGGTGTTTATGAAGCTTTTGATTTGGAATTTTTTTCATAAGCTAAGAGAAGTACATACTTAACAGACTTGTAATTATTTAAGCAGTGAAGTTACAAAGAACTGTACAAAAAATTTAATATGTGGCACTTTCCAATTTCTGGAGAAAGTATGCACACATTGAAAAATGCTTTTATTACATTTCTCCACCCTGGTAGGAATGTATAATTGGTCTTAAATAATTCCTGAGGCAGTACACATTGTAATAAAATGAAATTATTAATGAGTTTTCTAAGAATGGACACACAAATAAATCTGAAATCACAATACTTTGTGTTATGATGGAAAAAAAAGTAATTCTAAGAAAGATCATCCATACCTGACACCCGCTGCTTCAGATTTTAACAAAACTATTTCTGCTTGTGTTATTTTCTGCGTGGCAATAGTCAGTGCAAAATTTCTCCATATATTTCATGTAGTTTGAGGGGAAAAATGGAAATTGTTTACAAATGTAAATGCCACAATTGAAGTTTGTCGTTTGGTTTGCATTACTGCAGACAATAATAATAATAATAATAATAATAATAATAATAAACAGCAAACCCAGCAACCCAGCTAAATATCGCCCCATAACTTGCCTACCAACAATATACAAAATATTAACTTCAGTCATTACACAGAAATTAATGACACATACAACACAGAACAAAATTATAAATGAAGAACAAAAAGGCTGCTGCAAAGGAGCACGAGGATGTAAAGAGCAACTGATAATAGATGCAGAGGTGACATGTCAAGCTAAAACCAAACAAAGGTCGCTACACTACACATACATTGATTACCAAAAAGCTTTTGATAGTGTACCCCACTCATGGTTACTACAAATATTGGAAATATACAAAGTAGATCCTAAATTGATACAGTTCCTAAACATAGTAATGAAAAATTGGAAAACCACACTTAACATCCAAACAAATTCAAATAATATCACATCACAACCATTACAGATTAAGCGTGGAATATACTAAGGAGACTCATTAAGTCCTTTCTGGGTCTGCCTAGCTCTGAACCCACTATCCAACATGCTAAATAATACAAATTATGGATACAATATTACTGGAACATACCAACACAAAATCTCACATTTGCTATACATGGATGATCTAAAACTACTGGCAGCAACAAATCAACGACTCAACCAATTACTAAAGATAACAGAAGTATTCAGCAATGATATAAACATGGCTTTTGGAACAGACAAATGTAAGAAAAATAGCATAGTCAAGGGAAAACACACTAAACAAGAAGATTACATATTGGATAACCACAGCGACTGCATAGAAGTGATGGAAAAAACAGATGCCTATAAATATCTAGGATACAGACAAAAAATAAGAATAGATAATACAAATATTAAAGAAGAACTAAAAGAAAAATATAGACAAAGACTAACAAAAATACTGAAAACAGAATTGACAGCAAGAAACAAGACAAAAGCTATAAATACTTATGCTATACCAATATTGACCTACTCATTTGTAGTAGTGAAATGGAGTAACACAGACCTAGAAGCACTCAATACCCTTACACGATCACAGTGCCACAAATATAGAATACACCACATACATTCAACAACAGAAAGATTCACATTAAGCAGAAAGGAAGGAGGAAGGGGATTTATCGACATAAAAAACCTACATTATGGACAGGTAGACAATTAAGAAAATTCTTTTTAGAACGAGCAGAAACTAGCAAAATATACAAAGCAATCACTCATATAAATACATCTGCTACACCACTGCAATTTCATAACCACTTCTACGACTCTTTAGATCACATAACATCAACAGATATGAAGAAAGTAAATTGGAAAAAGAAAACACAACATGGCAAGCACCTGTATCATCTAACACAGCCACACATCGATCAAGACGCATCCAACACATGGCTAAGAAAAGGCAATATATACAGTGAGACGGAAGGATTCATGATTGCAATACAGGACCAAACAATAAACACCAGATATCACAGCAAGCATATTATTAAAGATCCCAATACAACAACAGATAAATGCAGACTTTGCAAACAACAAATAGAAACAGTAGATCACATCACAGGCGGATGTACAATACTAGCAAATACAGAATACCCCAGAAGACATGACAATGTAGCAAAAATAATATATCAACAGCTTGCCATACAACATAAACTAATAAAACAACACGTTCCCACATACAAGTATGCACCACAAAATGTACTGGAGAATGATGAATACAAATTATACTGGAACAGAACCATTATAACGGATAAAACAACACCACATAACAAACCTGACATCATACTCACCAATAAAAAGAAGAAATTAACACAACTAATTGAAATATCCATACCCAATACAACAAATATACAGAAGAAAACAGGAGAAAAAATTGAAAAATACATCCAACTGGCTGAGGAAGTCAAAGACATGTGGCATCAGGATAAAGTTGACATCATACCAATTATACTATCAACTACAGGAGTCATACCACACAATATCCACCAGTACATCAACGCAATACAGCTACATCCAAAGAAATCTGTAATTATTGATACATGTTCAATTGCCCGAAAGTTCCTAAATGCAATGTAACATACACCGTACAGTTAACAGGAAGCCACGCTTGATCAAGGTCTGCGTCACTTTCCATTTTTAACCAGACATAACGTCTGAGACAGGAAAGAGAAATAATAATAATAACAGAAAGTATCTTATTTTCAGCACATCAGTCGTATTTTTCCAGATGTCACAGAAGGGACTTACTTTTCTGGAAAAAAATTAACAACTATTCTTGACTTATGGGAATCTATAGAAAATCAGCTTAAGCTGTTGTGGTCCAAACAATGATTTTTATATATGTAAAATACTTTCTGGCAGCTGATACCAGATTTATTTTCACTGAAACTCTGATATTTCTTTTTAAAAAAAAGAAAAAAGCAGCAGCATGCTGAAGTTTGATAGATATTGGATATTCATTTATCAAATATCACATCATTGTCAGAAGATCATTCAAATTAGATTATATAAACTGACAACCTATAGTAAGGCTGCCTCGTGAAAATACAGAGCCAAAAGTTTTAAATTTAATTGAAACATTTCATTACACAGATTAACTTTATTTAGGGTGTCAAATTAGTGTCTTTCTCACAATTATTCTAGCCACACTAATGTTGATTTAAAATGTAGATGATGATCACTGAAGATTCTTGAA
The DNA here is from genome assembly GCF_023864275.1 of Schistocerca cancellata. Classification (NCBI taxonomy): domain Eukaryota; kingdom Metazoa; phylum Arthropoda; class Insecta; order Orthoptera; family Acrididae; genus Schistocerca; species Schistocerca cancellata. The sequence continues at coordinate 12,360,845 of NC_064628.1, read as the reverse complement.
ACTATCAATGAAACTTCTTAAGAGCATCTCTGCTTTTAATCCACTGTGACAAATATGTTCTGTTAACTTCATATCTTTTTCATTAAAGTAATACATTCTGCCTAATGATGTTGATTTGGGTACACCAACAGCATGTAAAATGTTTTCTAAAGGCACAAAGCAAGACTCTTCCTTCTCAGGCCAAAAAAATGACACTGCTGGTCCAGGTGGGTGGAGGAAAAAGGAGTAAAGTGTCTTCTTCTTCTTCATCATCAGACATTTCTGACAAAGGCAAAGTACCATATGTCATCATATGCAGCTGCTGCAAAAGAATTTAGTTGAGGGCGAGTGCACATCCATTGTGGGGCATTTTTATTGAATGAAAAACGGCGAGTGCACGTCCATTGTGGGGCATTTTTCATCATCATCATCATCATCATCATCATCATCATCATCATTTAAGACTGATTATGCCTTTCAGCGTTCAGTCTGGAGCATAGCCCCCCCCCCCTCCCCCCCCCCCCCATACAGTTCCTCCATGATCCCCTATTCAGTGCTAACATTGATGCCTCTTCTGATGTTAAACCTATTACTTCAAAATCATTCTTAACCGAATCCAGGTACCTTCTCCTCGGTCTGCCGTGACTCCTCCTACCCTCTACTGCTGAATCCATGAGTCTCTTGGGTAACCTTGCTTCTCCCATGCGTGTAACATGACCCCACCATCTAAGCCTGTTCGCCCTGACTGCTACATCTATAGAGTTCATTCCCAGTTTTTCTTTGATTTCCTCATTGTGGACACCCTCCTGCCATTGTTCCCATCTGCTAGTACCTGCAATCATCCTAGCTACTTTCATATCCGTAACCTCAAGCTTGTTGATAAGGTAACCTGAATCCACCCAGCTTTCGCTCCCATACAACAAAGTTGGTCGAAAGATTGAACGGTGCACAGATAACTTAGTCTTGGTACTGACTTCCTTCTTGCAGAAGAGAGTAGATCGTAGCTGAGCGCTCACTGCATTAGCTTTGCTACACCTCGCTTCCAGTTCTTTCACTATGTTGCCATCCTGTGAGAATATGCATCCTAAGTACATGAAACTGTCCACCTTTTCTAACTTTGTTCCTCCTATTTGGCACTCAATCCATTTATATTTCTTTCCCACTAACATTACTTTCGTTTTGGAGGCGCTAATCTTCATACCATAGTCCTTACATTTCTGATCTAGCTCTGAAATATTACTTTGCAAACTTTCAATCGAATCTGCCATCACAACTAAGTCATCCGCATATGCAAGACTGCTTCAAAATAAGCAGTTCACATATCTTAATCTCACCCAGCCAGTCTATTGTTTTCAACATATGATCCATGAATAATACGAACAACAGTGGAGACAGGTTGCAGCCTTGTCTTACCCATGAAACTACTCTGAACCATGAACTCAATTTACCGTCAACTCTAACTGCTGCCTGACTATCCATGTAAAGACATTTAATTGCTTGCAAAAGTTTGCCTCCTATTCCCTAATCTTGTAGAACAGACAATAACTTCCTCCTAGGAACCCGGTCATATGCCTTTTCTAGATCTATAAAGCATAGATACAATTCCCTGTTCCACTCATAACACTTCTCCATTATTTGCCGTAAGCTAAAGATCTGGTCCTGACAACCTCTAAGAGGCCTAAACCCACACTGATTTTCATCCAATTGGTCCTCAACTAATACTCGCACTTTCCTTTCAACAATACCTGAGAAGATTTTACCCACAACGCTGATTAAAGAGATACCTCTGTAGTTGTTACAATCTTTTCTGTTTCCATGTTTAAAGATTGGTGTGATTACTGCTTTTGTCCAGTCTGATGGAACCTGTCTCGACTCCCAGGCCATTTCAACTATCCTGTGTAGCCATTTAAGACCTGACATTCCACTGTATTTGATGAGTTCCGACTTAATTTCATCCACCCCAGCCGCTTTATTGCACTGCAATCTATTGACCATTTTTTCCACTTCCTCAAATGTGATCCTATTTCCATCATCATTCCTATCCCATTCTACCTCAAAATCTGAAACATTACTGATCGCATTTTCACCTACATTGAGCAACTCTTCAAAATATTCCCTCCATCTTCCCAAGGCATCCACAGGATTCACCAGCAGTTTTCCTGACCTGTCCAAAATACTTGTCATTTCCTTCTTACCTCCCTTTCGAAGACTGCTAATTACACTCCAGAATGGTTTTCCAGCAGCTTGACCCATAGTCTCCAACCTGTTTCCAAAGTCTTCCCACGATTTCTTCTTGGATGCTGCAATTATCTGTTTGGCTTTGTTTCTTTCTTCAACATAACTTTCTCTGTCTACCTGGGTTCTGGTATGTAGCCATTTTTGATACGCCTTCTTTTTCCTTTTACAGGCTGCCTTGACTGTATCATTCCACCAAGCTGTTTGCTTCTTCCTACTTTTACACACTACTGTTCCAAGACATTCTTTAGCCACTTCTAGTACTGTGTCCCTGTACCTTGTCCATTCCTTTTCCAATGACTGTAATTGGCTGCATTCAACTAACTGGTACCTTTCTGAGATCGCTGTTATGTACTTGTGCCTGATTTCCTTATCCTGAAGTTTCTCCGCTCTTATCCTCCTACATATGGACCTGACCTCCTGCACTTTCGGCCTCACAATCCCAATTTCACTGCAGATTAAATAATGATCAGTGTCATCAAAGAATCCCCTGAATACACGTGTGTCCCTCACAGCCTTCCTGAATTCCTGATCTGTTATTATATAGTCAATGACAGATCTGGTTCCCCTGCCTTCCCAAGTATACTGGTGAATGTTCTTATGTTTAAAAAAGGAGTTTGTGATTACTAAGCCCATACTGGCACAGAAATCCAAGAGTTGTTTCCCGTTCCTGTTGGCCTCCATATCCTCTCCAAATTTACCCATAACCTTTTCATTCCCTTCTGTTCGATTTCCAATCCTGGCGTTAAAATCACCCATGAGCAGAACACTGTCCTTGTCCTTCACTCTAACAACTACATCACTGAGTGCCTCATAAAAACTATCCATCTTATCTTGATCTGTCCCTTCACAATGCGAATATACTGACACAATCCTAATTTTCTTGCTAGCTGCACCTTGACCTGAAATATTTTATAATTATAAATCTTGAGAATTATAACTCTAAAAAGATATCTATCTACATCAGTCGTTCGTTTACATACCTTATTGCAACTATGCTGGGTTCCATTTCTTTCCTGATGTAAAGCTCTACACCCCATTGTGCTATTCCTGCTTTGACTCCTGACAGGTAGACCTTGTATTCTCCCACTTCCTCTTCTTTCTCACCCCTTACCCGAATGTCACTAACAGCTAAAACGTCCAGCCCCATCTTACTTGCAGCCTCTGCCAGCTCTACCTTCTTCCCAGAGTAGCCCCCATCGATATTAATAGCTCCCCATCTCATTACCATTTGTTTGCCAAGTCGTATCTTAGGAGTCCCTGGTTTGTCAGTTAGAGGTGGGACTCCATCACCTCCAAAGGTCCGAGGCATTTTGCTCTGATTGTTGCCAGCATCATATTTAAAGTACCAGGGAAGCAGGTTGCTAGCCTTACTTGCCCCGAGTCCCATTGGGTTTTACCCCTAACGGCTGAGGGACTAACCGGTGGATTTGGTAGTCTTTGCCGTATGAGCACAAAGGTGACCACGACTCAGAATATGTCCGAGATGCCCAGCCTTATTCCAAAGTAATTGGTATCCCGACTGTCGGGACCACTTACTTGGCCACTCATACGTTGCCCGTGGTTCATGAACTAGGACATGACTACAGGAACCCACACCATGAACCATGGGGCATTTTTATTAATGAAAAATCAAGAAAGGCTTTTCAGCAAAAGTTACTCTTATAATCTCTAAAGAATCACAAGAAAGTGGTTTGTAACGGTGAAAATTCTTTAGGTTTTAAGGGAGAGCACCCCAAATCATGCAAAGTTTTATTTGCATCCTCAATACTCTGACTTTTTAGTACTGATTCATAAAATGTCAGGTCCAGGTCATTTGTATCACATTCATTTCTATCACTGCCATCAGTTTTCTATTCACAAATCTTACGATATGTTGCACACAGTTTTTGGCCTGGTTTTACTTAGATTCTTTTAGCACCTAATCTTTTACACAAAGATGAGCAAACTGGCCTCAAAGATTTTTTTTAAACTGTTTATCTGTATTTTATGAAAGGATCATAAGTAAAATATGGAGTTTCAGTCTTTGATCGCTATTCTTTATTTTCAATTACCGGTTTCGGGCTAGCTGCCCATCTTCAGATCTGATGTTGAAGTTTTATTGCTCACCAATGTAAGCAGAAACCGGTAATTGAAAATAAAGAATAGCGATCAAAGACTGAAACTCCATATTTTACTTAATGAACGATCGCGGAATTCCCAGTGAGACAGCTATGTCTAGTTTTGATAAGGATCACAAGTTCTTTGATGACTTTCAAAAGCTTTTAAGTAATAGTATCTGTGATGTCCACATACGGAAGCACTTTCTTGATCTTGTGGAAAGCTTATATTGGATTGCAGGTATATCAAATCTCATTGGTCTTCACTCAGCTCTTCTATTTTTTTGTAGAGCTTTTACTAAGGTAAAGATTGGCAAATGACACGGTGTTTTTAGTAATTTTCCAACAGTGCATGAATTCACATTTGCCATTGCAATTAACTGAGCACTAATTCACTTAAAACATACTTAATACAAGTGGAATGACAGGGCCGCACCACAGACAGATATGACCTGTCTCACAGAAAGACAAAGAGCATCTGAGGCCAAATAAACTAAGCGCTGCATGCCAGTTATTCTCAACAATCAATCTCAGCAATTGTTGCATTGTTTTCATGTCTGTAAAGGTTCCAAGCAAGCTACTGCTGTCCAAGAACACTTTATTAACACTGTGAACTGGTGATTGGCTGAACACAAATCATATATTATAGCCTTTAAGAAATTACTGAATTAGTCACATGACAGTGAGTGCATGAACTTACTTAAAATGACCTCTTTCCATCACAGCAAAAAGTATTTTGATTTCAGATGTGTGTGTCAATTAGCAGAAGACTGATTAAAATTTTTATTTCATTAAAAATCTAACAATCTAGGGGATTTTTTAATACCAAAATCAGGTTCCTAGCAGGTTGGAGAAATGTGATGTAAGCACTTTTCCACATCCTCACATTTTTTCTGAAATCGAAAACTGACATGAATTAATATTTTTTTAAAATTTTCTTTGTAACTTTACTGCTTCAATAACTGGATATCTGTTAACTGTATGCTTTTCTTAACTTCTGAAAAAAATTCCAAATCAAAAGCTTCATGAATGCCTGAGTTATCAGAATATCACTACATTTAAAATTCAGTATAAAATAAAGTTGCAGTCTGAGGCCAAAAAGATTTTACAAAAGTTCCTATGTTATAAGTATAAGCAAGTGTGCAAAGTTTTATGAAAATCTAAGATAGAGGGTTACAAATCCTTGAATTATTGCGTGTTTTTATGTGGAATGTCCCTAGAATACCACGTGAGAAAAGGACAAGCTGAGCTTCACATGAGTGATGCTTTCTAAAACCATGCTGATTCATGGACATAAGATTCTTGGTCTCGAGAAAATTTATTGTATTCAAACTGAAAAGGTTTTCAAGGATTATGCAGCAAACCGATGTTCGTAATATTGGTCTGTAATCCTGCAGGGCTCTCCTTTGCCCTTGAGTCACCTGTGCTTTTTTCCAGCCGCTTACGACTTTGCACTGGATGAGAGATTCATGATGAATGCAAGCTAGGTAAGGGGCCAGTGCTCTAGGGGATTGCTTTTTGAAACATTGAATTACCAAGTGAGGTGGCATAGTGCGCTTTTCCTAAAGCAAATGGCTAAAGGCAAATGCCAGAATGGTTCCTTTGAAAAGGCACTGCTGTTTTCCTTCCCCATCCTTGATGCAATCTTATCTTGTTCTCCAACTCTAATGACCCTGATGTCAATGGGACATCAAATACAGAAACTGAATTTGTATTTCATCCAGACCTGGTGACTTATTTGTTTTAAACTCCTTTAGTTGTTCTCTATGCCATGGATACTTATTACTTTGTCATCTGTACAGGAGTCTGTCCGAATGATCAAGTGACAGTATGATTGTACGATTCTCTTGAATGAACAATTCCTTGAATGTGAAATTTTAAATTTCAGCTTTCATTTCAACTGCCACACCAGCCTGGTCAACAAGAAAAGACCCATTTAGTGCTTTTATGTAGGACCAGAATTTTCTCAAGTTCTTTGCCAGATCTTTTGCTAAGGTATGATGGTGGTAGTTGTATGCTTTGTGCATAGATCTTTTCATAGGCACATAAATCTCTACGAAACTTTTCTTGTCATCATATGTGCGTGCTCTTTGAACTGAGAGTGCAGTAGCCCCTGTTTCCTGACCATTTTCTGAATCTCGTTATTATACCGTGGTGGGTCTTTTCCATCCTTAATCCTCTTACTAGGAACATAATTCTCCAGACTAAGATTTACAATCTGCTTTAACTTTGCCTATAATTCCTCTACATCCATCTTACTGGAGCTAAATGATGTCGGTTCACTGTCAAAGTAAAATGGTAACAACTGCATATCTGCTTTTTATAGCAGAAACACTCACAGATTCTTCTTAACTGGTTTGTTAACTTTCATAACAATAGTTGCTATAGTGACATCATGATTGCTAATCCCATTTCTATACTGATGTTATCGATAAGGTCCGGCCTATTTGTACCTACAAGGTCTAAGATATTTCCATTGCATGTGGACTGCCGAACTAGCTGCACAAAACAAGTTTTCAGAAAACTTGTTCAAATGTACTTTGCATGACTGTCTGTCTGTGCCCCATACAGTGAAACCATAGACAATCTAGTCTATACATGGTAGGTTAAAGTCGCTCCAACTAGTATTTCATGATCTGAGTATTTACGCACTACTGACCATAGATTTTCTTTGAATGACTCCACATATGTCAGAGCAGAATCTGGTGGCCTGTAAAAACATCCAACAGTTAACTTGGTTTACCTAATCTTGTTATATATGATCAAATAACTTCACCGTCACGCTCAACTTCAACCTCAATAGAAACAATATTTTTGTCAACTGCCTATGGCATCTAGTTTGTCTTTCTGATATACATTCCATGAGCCACTAAATACCTCAGACCTTTTCTTTTCAGGTTTTAGCCAGCTCTTGGTCCCGAGAATAATTTGAGCACGAGAACTTTCCTGGAGAGCAATAAATTCGGGAACTTTGTTACAAGTACTTCAAAATTTCCTGATAAAATTGCGACACTGACTGGCAAGTGTTCATCAGAATACCTCAAACTACTTCCTAACCTAAAAAACCCTCATGTGCACTTGACGAGTACTCCGCTACCCGAGTAGGTGCTTTCTTGGTGTAGTGCACCCTTGACCTGTCAAGGGGACACCTACAAATCCCTAACCAATAATGCAGGACTAGAAATCTGCAGCGAAGACCATCACAGAGACAAGAATCCTTTGGTTGAGACCCTCCACATGGCTCCAAACCAAAAGAATCTGATCAACTGTGGGACCAATGATGCAAATTATGGACTCTGCTTGCACCCCACATGTGAGGCCAGCATCCTTCACCACTTCCACCAACCATCTGTATGGACTGAGGATGGCCTCTCGGCCCATGCAACATACGTGTATTTGGTTGATCTCCTTCTTCCAATTTGAAGCTTCTCCTAAATAGATATTTTTGGCACAATCTTTTCTACAACTAATTCTGAGCCTGTAACTTCTTTGAGGTTATGTGTCTGCATGTTATTGAGAAATGATAGATGATCACTCATGTTAGAAACTGTAAAGATACATTGGGTCTATGGTGAAAAACTTGATTACAATATGTGGATTTTCTTGCTTGAAAAATACTTCCTTTACTGTCATATTCGTGTAATGTTTCTGCAACTAATTTTTTTCCCAGTTGCTGGATCTACAATAGACTAGACACAGCTGCCAACATGAGTAATGTAGAAGTAAATGGCCTCAGAGTAGGGAAGCAACTTAAATTACTTAATAAAAGCAAGTCTTCTGGTCCAGACTGTATACCAATTACATTCCTTGCGGAGTATGCTAATGCATTAGCTCCATTCTTAACAATCATATACAACCGTTCGCTCGACGAAAGATGCGTACCCAGAGACTGGAAAGTTGCACATGTCACACCAGTATTCAAGAAAGGTAGTAGGCGTAATCCACTAAATTACAGGCCCATATTGTTAACGTCGATATGCAGCAGGATTTTAGAACATATATTGTGTTCGAATATTATGAGTTGCCTCGAAGGAAACGGTCTGTTGACACACAGTCAACATGGGTTTAGAAAACATTTTTCCTGTGAAACACAACTAGCTCTTTATTCACATGAAGTGTCGAGTGCTATTGACAAGGGATTTCAGATCGATTCCGTATTCCTGGATTTCTGGAAGGCGTTTGACGCCGTACCACACAAGCGGCTCGTAGTAAATTTGCGTGCTTATGGAATATCGTCTCAGTTATGTGACTGGATTTGTGATTTCCTGTCAGAGAGGTCACAGTTTGTAGTAACTGATGGAAAGTCATCGAGTAAAACAGAAGTGATTTCAGGCGTTCCCCAAGATAGTGTTATAGGCCCTTTGCTGTTCCTTACCTATAGAAATGATTTGGGAGACAATCTGAGCAGCCGTCTTCGGTTGTTTGCAAATGATGCTGTCATTTATTGCCTAATAAAGTGATCAGAAGATCAAAACAATCTGCAGAACGATTTAGAAAAAAATATCTCAATGATGCGAAAAGTGGCAGTTGACTCTAAATAACGAAAAGTGCGAGGTAATCCACATGAGTACTAAAAGGAACTCATTAAACTTTGGTTACACGATAAATCAGCCTAATCTGAAAGCCGTAAATTCAACTAAATACCTAGGTATTACAATTACGGACAATGTAAATTGGAAGGAACACCTACTACACTAAACTTGTCCGTCCTCTTTTAGACGTCTGCTGCGCGGTGTGGGACTGACGGAGTACATTGTAGGACTGATTGAATACATCGAAAAAGTTCAAAGAAAGGCAGCACGTTTTGTATTATCGCGAAATGTGGGAGGGAGTGTCACAGAAATGATAAAGGATTTGGACTGCAAATCATTAAATGACAGGCGTTTTTTGTTGCGACGGAATCTTCTCACGAAATTTCAGTCACCTACTTTCTCCTCCGAATGCGAAAATATTTTGTTGACACCGACCTACGGTAAAATAAGGGAAATCAGAGCTCGTACGGAAGGATATAGGTGTTCATTCTTTCTGCGCGTTATGCGAGATATTCGAGATTGGAATAATAGAGAATTGTGAAGGTGGTTCAATGAACCCTCTGCCAGGCACTTAATTGTGATTTGCAGAGTATCCATGTAGATGTAGATACACTTTGTACCAGGTGTTTGCCTGCTGATTTTATCACTTGTGAAAAAGATCTGTATTTTGAAAAGATAATCATCTGTCTGCAAAGAAAATGTGCTTTGCTACCTTTTTATTCTGGCTTTTCCATAAAAGCTTTTTTTATGACTTCTAATTTTTTTTATGTCTGGAAGGAAGCACCTTCTTTACCCAAGAAACAGCTTTACCAGGAGACTGTGGTGGGCATTTATATGATCGCATGTGGGAAGCACAGGTTTTAGTTCAAGTCTGTTCTTTCTTATTGTATCAGCGTTGTTCTTGTGATGATCAATTAAAAATTTTTCACAGGAGTGTGCCTTTATCATCATGTTTCCCATCTTCTCCTTCTCCTTTCCTTCTCCTCCCCCCATCCCCTCCCTCCCTCCTTTCTCTCTCCTTCTTCTTCTACTTTTTATTCTTCTTTATATTTGCTGGTGTCTTTGTACAATTTTTCTCAAATTTTTTCTCATGTGCTCAGCTGACATTGTTTTCCTCATTTTCTGAATAAATAAGAAGTCAGTATTAATGTAAAATATTAAGGCACCAGTTACACCAACTAACATAAATTTAAAATGTCAAGAAGCATTTAGTGGTTTAGATTTTGGTAAAAAAAAAAACTGTCACTGGTGGGACATAATTACTTTCAACATTTATACATGGTAATTTAATATTACATGCTGCTTTATGGGTCACTAGATGTTTTCTTGGTTTTCATCACTAATAACCTAAAATAAACAGAATTACTATAATTGCTGAGACAGTGAGTAATCTTTTTCATGTTTTTTGTCATAGGTGGGACACTAAATGCATAGTTATTTTTATAAATTAGCTGCATATGTAATGTTGTACCTCTCTTGTAAACTGAAGTTCGTCCAAAAGATAATACTCCCCTCTTTAAACTTAACAATCGAAACAACAACAATGGCTGAAACCTCCAATATAAAATGTAGTGTTGTTCTTCATTTTCATCTACAGAAGTGTCACTTTTGTTTAACTATATTTCCTCAAGAAATTTTGTAATTTCGGTAATTTTTTCAGCACAGTAAAATTTAACTTTTGCATATACAGAAAGCTATGTCACAAATTAAATTAAAAATAAAATTTAAATAAACTTCTCGCTGTTTCACATAGAATCTCTCAGTACCCTTGTTTGGCACGTTTTACGCACAAAACCCTCTCTCGTTGTATTGACGTAGTGACAAGGGTGTTGACTTGGTTTAAAAGTCTGTAATAGACTGCTAGAAGATGCCAGGAAAGAAATTGAAAGTCCTCAGCTAGTCAAAAGCCTGATGAAAGACTACCTTATTAGATACTCCTTCAACAGTTTATGAGAAAACTGAGACTCTGGGATCTGAATTCTGCGTAACTTTAATGATTGATACAAACAGATTTTATTAAGCCAGCATGATATACAGTCGGATCATAGTGTTCCGTGTAATGTTACATAAATAATTTGTTCAAAATATTAAATAAAAACAGCATAATTATCAGTGTGAATAGATTAGAACTAGTCATAATTTGTTTTAGTGTAGTTTGCGGAAGTAGCGTGCAGTGGCTGTCAATGTATATTTTGACTTGTTCTGTATCCTTGAAAGCTGTTCTTGGATTTGATGGTAGCCTTATCTTCAATTTTGAGTTAATGACTGGAGAAGTTGCCACATACACTAATCATCCATAACATTATGACCACCAAAACTGCTATTGATATAAACCTGTCCAGATGATAGCAGCGTCACCTGGCGAGGGATAACTTCTAATCAGACACACACGTGTTGCATGTAGTATCAGTGAGCAAGCTGTCTGTGTGTAGAATGTGGAAGGTGTGCAATCTCTCAGAGTTTGACCAAGGGCAGATTGTGAGATTGTGCTGGCCCAGAGGCTGGGCATGAGCATTTTGGAAACTGCACGACTTGTCGGATGTTCGAGGAGTGCTGTGGAGAGTGTCTTCAACATGTGGTGAAACCGATACGAAACCATGTCCAAATGTTATGGGGTTGGGCAGCCACTCTTCATTACAGATGTCGGACACTGTAGTCTGGGCAGACTAGTAAAACAGGACTGTGGTGAAACTGACACCAGACTTTAATGCTGGGCAGGTTACAAGTGTGTCTGAACACACAGTGCACCAAACACTCCGAACAACGGGCCTCTGCACCCAATGACCCATGCACGTGCCAGTGCTGAAATGAGCACATTACCATTGGCACTGGACATTGGCACAGTGACAGAGCATTGCATGGTCTGATGAATCCCAGTACCTTCTTCATCGTGCCAATGGGAAGGTGTGAGTCTGTCATCTTCTAGTGTAAGAGCTCCTTGACACCTGTTCTGTGAGACTGAGACAAGATGTCAGCAGTTCCATTATGTTCTGGAGATATTCACGTGGGCATCCGTGAGTCCAGTAGAGCTCGTGCAAGGCACCGTGATGGCCAAAGAGTATTGCACACTGGTTGCAGGCCATGTACACCTTTCATGACGATCATGTGTCACAATGGCATGGCAGTGGCATTTTCAACAGGATAATGCACCATCTCACAAGGCCAGGAGTATGATGAAGTGGTTCAGGGAACACAGTGGCGAATTCCAGTTGATGTGCTGGCCCCCCAACTCATCAGAGCTGAACCCAGTCGAACCCATCTGGGATGTTACTGAATGTGGGATCAGAGCTCATCGGCTCCTCCCCAGAATTTATGGGGATTAGGTCACTTGAGTGTGTAGATGTGTTGCCAACTCCCACCAGTGACATACCGAGGCCTCATTGCTTCCATGCCATGGCATGTTGCTGTTGTTGTCTGTGCCACAGGTGGACATAACAGCCATTAGGTAGGTGGTCATAATGTTCTGCGTGATCTGTGTATATTAAAGTACTGCAGAGAGATAGGACTTCTACTGGGATTAGGGGAATGAAATATTAGTGTGAAACAAAATAACTGCTTGACAATCTGTACATGGGACAACACAGCAATAATTTGTGATTACTCAATTTTTTCCCCCATATTTTGGCGTACAGTGTACGTACCTCATGTGCTAGTAGTCTATCTTTCATGAGTTGTATATCGACTCTGGAAATTCATGGATGTAATAATACATAAAATAAAAGAAAAGCAACTATTCACCTATCTGTGGCACATGGAAACACACAAAAGAAAACAGTATTTACACTAGCTTTCAAGCCCATGCTCTTTCTCTAGCAAAAATACACACATTCACCCACCAGCAAGTCTCGCCAGAGTGCATGCTCTTGTCAGTAGTTTTATTCTTTTGTAAAGGTTTATACCGTGGGTTTATAGTAGGAAGGGCATGAACGAAAACTGCTGCATATCTATGAATCGTGGTTTTTCCCCAAAAGTATTTCAGATTAGACTGAAGCCTGGTGTGTGTGTGTGTGTGTGTGTGTGTGTGTGTGTGTGTGTTTTCTATAATAGTTGCTTGTCAGTTGTGGATCTAAGTTATTATCCAGTGAATTGTTTCTTCTAATCTCATCTTCCATTCTTTCTCATAAAGTGTCCTGAGTCATTTTTGCTTGTAATTTTTTTCAGCCATTCACAACTTCTTTGAAGACAAACCGTATCGCATTAAGCTTTCTGTTGGGGAGACCGTTAATATTTTGGAAGAAAATGGGGAGTGGTATTTTGGATACACAACAAAGAACCGTGCACTGCGCGGAATATTTCCTAAAAACTATATCCATATTAAGGATACGGCCAGTGCAAAATTGGGGTGAGTCTATGATATACTTAAATGTAAAAATCATAATCATTTGATTTGATTAATTGGTAATAAAATATGCACTTGTACATCAAAATTTTTGATTCTGTATAGATAAGTGTTTTATTATGACATTTAATTAAAAGTTGAGAACTCATAAATGAATAAGGTGATTTTAGCATATGTCAATATAATGTCTTATAATATGATAAGCTCTGGCCTATCTCCGTCTAGTAAACCAAGTTGCTCAATAAGAGACTTAAATCACATTTCTGTTTAAATATAGACATGGGTAATCGTAATAACCCTTCAGTATGAACTTTATATTTGACTTTTAAACATAGCTCTCTCAGTTCGCAGAGCTCCAATTCTTAATGGTTGAAAGTGTTCACTTAATGCTTAGCTCTCTGCATAACAAAAATCTGCCCGCATAGCCAAGCACATTAATGCACCACTTCCAGGACATGGTGAGACGAGCCCGACCTGAATCGAATTTCCTTAATGGTTTAATGATGAGGGTTGGTGAGGTGGCCATCCGCAATGTGGTTTTTAGGCAGTTTTTCATATCCCACTAAGTGAATGCTGGGCTGGTAACCATGTCCTGCATCAGATACATGTTACACAAACATTTAGAAAATATCCTCACATTTGCACATCAGTTCAATTCTAGATGCAGATAGATGGGAGATGCAGGTAGATGGGGTACACTTTTTCTGTCATAGGGGTGAATAGGAGACTGATTATTTAAGATATCTGGCCTCCTTAAACACACAATTGACAACAGCTGCAGCAGCAGCTTAACAAAAAAATATTTCCATATTTTAGGTTGCTAGCAGATTTCTGATCTCTATTTGTGTTCCTCAATATCATCCATCTTTTACCTGCATTTGAATTGTTGCATGATGCTGCAACTCATTAGTTCTTAATACAATGTAGTGGTATTGTGTCTCATTTGCAAATACACTTTTCCTCAGGGTATCACACACACTTGAATATATTACGACAGTACTTTTTCCTCTAAATTCTGCCATTTCTCAGCTTCAGTTACAGATGTTATATCATAATATTTCTCTGTATTCACAGAACAGCAATACAGTGTGAGGAACAGCCTGTTTTCTAGCACCCTCAGTTATGTGTCAGATGATTTATCTAAGATCATTTTTTATTTATGTACTCTGTCATCTTTCATAATCCACTTATGGCAACTGATGTGCCAAAATGAAGTGTGAATGATAGAGTGATTCAGTAATTCTTTGCATCACAGAACTTTGCCAAAAGTAAAGTTGTTTTAAATATCAAACAAAGCATAGTACTCCAAGAGAACTGAATCACATATTTGTATTTCCCTCTCAACGCTCATACCTCTGGCTGCTGTGATCAAGATGTGACAGCTGTTCCCAAGTGCTGCATTGTTGTGCACCTTGCCGAGTCCCATGTGGTGAATACTTCTGATGCACTTGATACGTCCGAATTTTGGACAGGCATGAGATGGTTAGGGGGTTTCATTCTATTCCTTAGGAGACACATTTGTTTGTTCAGCCATATGTCATGTTTACAGCAAATCATTAAATGTGATGAGAGCCTATCAATAGTAATGTTTAATTAGTTCAGTTTTTGGTATGTTCCATGGATCATATTCATGACAACTCATTAAGATGTATAATATGCCAGTAGGCTTACAAATAATGTGTATTTTCTCTCTGAAAACATGGGTACATGCTGGCTATTTACATAACTTGATATTTTTAATATCAGTCTTCTACAAAACTTGATAAATTGCATTAACTGACCATTCTCTTGGTTCTTGGTTGAATAGTTTATACATTATGAATGGAAAAACACATGCATCTTGTGTAATATTCTACACTATTGTAGAATATTACACCAATGTTGTGTGTTTTTCATTCATAAGTTTGATATATTTTATCTAGATATGTGGAGCTATTGTTTACTCAGAAATCCACATATGGAGTAGAAAGAGATGTCAAGTAGAAATGATTGTAAATTGTTTTTAAAATTTTCATTATGTACCAGCAGCTTTAATTTACAAGGTAAGTGATCAAATATTTTTATAGCTGTTTACTTTTCTCTGCAAAAGTAAGATTAAGTTGCAGCTAATAGAGACTGTTTGTGTTCTTAGCATTACATTAATGGATGGTGCTATTATATTGGATTTGTGCTTGGTTTTTCACAATAAACATTTGTGACACAGTAAATCTATTGCGAGGCTATTTTTAGTTTGCGTAATTTTGTAAGCAGTTGCTGACAAGAAGTTAGAGGATGAACACCAGGTATTATTCTTACAACATGTTTCTGTGCAATAAATACTTTGTGAATATGTGCATGAGAAAAATATTCCGTATGTCATAAATGAATGCATGTCTGCAAAGTAAACCAATTTACAAATACTTTCTTCACAAAAATCAACAATTACTTACAGAACGAATGTTGGTGAAATGTAGACTGTATGTTCAGTGGAGAGGTCCATGTGGAAACCCAATTGTGACTGACCAAGAATCGTATATTAGTGAATATGAAAGAGGTCAATAGTGATTAATACCTGTCCTGCTACTTTCCTTAAACAGGTGTCTAACAATGGTATATTCTATTTTTTCAGGAGATATGGTTTGTGAAAAATATTCTTTAAATATTGAATACAGTAGCTATATCACAACAACAAGCTTTTAATATTTTGTTGGAAATGTTATCACCCCATAAGAATATTTGCTTCTAAGAGAGTAAATTATTTTCCTTATAACCTTGAAGTAAGTTACAGTGACCTTGAATTGACTGGTTGTGGTACTGATCGCTGCATAAACTGTAATGTTTTCTCTTGAAGATACATACTTCGTGTCAAGGAACACCTAGTCATTATCTTTAGTTACTAGATTGGGTTGTTCCCGGATAGATTTTGGTATTTTGCTTATAACTGTGATCCCTATTGTTTTCATTTTATTTTTAGAGTTTTTAATCTTTGCCATGACGTGCAAGCTTTTTGATTTTCTATAACTCTTATCAGTAGAGAATAATATGAAAGCAGTTGAACAGCTTTGCTTATCCGAACCATTCGTATAGTTTCTCTATCTTGATACATGATGCTGCAAAGTATTTAGTTTTCCAAGGCTTCTTTGACAAACTACTGGTGTTGTATTTAACAGTTTTCATTGGAAAATAACTGTTAAATACAAAGATAATTTCCTTACAAATACATTAAATTTAGAATTTGCATCCATTGCCTCATATACCTCACTCGAGCTAACACGTGGTAGGTTCCTTCTAAAGGTGTCTCTTTTAATGATTTTCATAGTGAAGACACAGGTGAATACAGGATTATAAACGCAAAACAAATATGGGTATTGGAAGAGTAGGTTTAATAATGCATAAAAATATAGAAACACGGATAAGCTACTATGAACAACATAGTGAATACATTGTTGTAGCCAAGATAGACATGAAGCCCCCACCTACCACAGTAGTACAAATTTGTTTGGCCATCTAGTTCTGCAGGTGATGAAGAGATTGAAGAAATGTGTGATGTGATAAAAGAAATTATTCAGATAGTTAAGGGAGACGAAAATTTAATAGTCATTGGGGACTGGAATTCAATAGAAGGAAAAGTAGTAGGTGAATATGGACTGGGGGTGGGGGTGAGGAATGAAAGAGGAAGCCGCCCGGTAGAATCTTGCACAAAGCATAATTTAACCATAGCTAATACTTAGTTTAAGAATTAAGAGAGAATGTTGTATACATGGAAGAGACCTGGAGACACAGGAAGATTTCAGATTAATTATATAATGGTTAGACAGAGATTTAGGAACCAGGTTTTAAATTGTAAGACATTTCCAGGGGCAGATGTGGACTCTGACCACAATTTATTGGTTATGAACTGTACATTAAAACTGAAGAAACAGCGGAAAGGTAGGACGACTTTTAAGAAGCTGGGACATGGATAAGCTGAAAGAACCAGAGGTCGTAGAGGGTTTCAGGGGGAGCATTAGGCAATCATTAACTGGAACAGGGGAATGAATACAGTAGAAGATGTATGGGTAGCTTTGAGAAATGAAATAGTGAAGGCAGCAGAGGATCAAGTAGGTAAAAAGGTGAGGGCTGGTAGAAATCTTTGGGCAACACGAGATATTGAATTTAATTGATGAAAGGAGAAAATATAAAAATGCAGTAAA
This sequence comes from Schistocerca cancellata, assembly GCF_023864275.1. NCBI lineage: Eukaryota > Metazoa > Arthropoda > Insecta > Orthoptera > Acrididae > Schistocerca > Schistocerca cancellata. Next base: position 12,343,489 of record NC_064628.1, on the reverse strand, counting down.
AGAAGCAGGCGAAAAGGAACACAAGCATCTCAAAAAATGAGATCAACAGGGTGTGCAAAATGACTAAGCAGGGATGGCTAGAGGACAAATGTAAGGAGGTAGAGGCATATATCAGTAGGGGTAAGATAGATACTGCCTACAGGAAAGTTAGAGAGACCTTTGGAGAAAAGAAAACCACCTGTACGAATATCAAGAGCTCAGATGGAAAACCCGTTCTAAGCAAAGAAGGGAAAGCAGAAAGGTGGAAGGAGTACATAGAGGGTCTATACAAGGGCGATGTACTGGAGGACAATATTATACAAATGGAAGAGGTGGTAGATGAAGATGAAATGGGAGATATGATACTGCATGAAGAATTTGATAGAACACTGAAAGACCTAAGTCGAAACAAGGCCCCGGGATTAGGCAACATTCCATTAGAACTACTGATAGCCTTGGGACAGTCAGCCATGACAAAACTCTTCCATTTGATGAGCAAGATGTAAGACGCAGGTGAAATACCCTCAGACTTAAAGAAGAATATAGTACTTCCAATCCCAAAGAAAGCAGGTGTTGACAGATGTGAAAATTACCGAATTGTCAGTTTAATAAGTCACGTCTGCAAAGTACTAACACATATTCTTTACGGACGAAGCTGGTAGAAGCCGACCTCGGGGAAGATCAGTTTGGATTCCATAAAAGTGTTTGAACATGAGAGGCGATACTGACCCCATGACTTCTCATAGAAGATACCGTATTTACTTGAATCTAAGCCGCACTTTTTTTCTGGTATTTGTAATCCAAAAAACCGCCTGCGGCTTAGAATCGAGTGCAAAGTAAGCGGAAGTGCTGAAAAATGGTAGGTGCCACCACAACTAACTTCTGCCATCGAATATATGTAGTGCTACACTGGCATGCTTTGCAGGCACACAGTTAAATACTGGCGCCAAAACCTCTGCGTCAGTAAATAAATTTAAGAAAAGGTGGAAGACGAGCTTATTTCTCCGCCCCGAGTTTCGACCACTGCATTTTTATACATTATCCAACGAAGTAAATACAAATTCCGTATTGTTCATCCTCTAACGTAGCAGCATTTCAATGTACTACGAAAATCCAACTGGCAAGACTGTTTGGGATATTTGTCAATTTGGCCAACTCTACATTCTGAATTTTTTCCTATCTGTGAGAAGAGGTGGTTGCTAATAGGAACTTTTATGAATTGTGAATCACATTTAGTATTCTCTTCACCATAAGAATAATACGAATATAAACATTTTGCCATGTATTCTTTCGTGTTTGCTGCTATCTCATTTAAATCCTGTCTGCCTAATAAAGTATGAAACTAGAGTGAGACAACAGCAAACGCGGAAGAATGTACATATCATGTCATGTTTATATTTGTATTATTCTTATGCCTAATAGTGATACAGTCAGAAATGAAGCACGGCAATTGACTAGATTTTTAAATCTAAGATGACTCTAATTTCTGTGCAGAATGTAATGTATTAAAGAGGCGTCCAAAGATTTTCAAACGGAGAAAAATTTTCGCTAAACTCTTGTTCAGAACATCTTCTATCATACGCAGTCTATTATTTTGTTCTTGTTGGTTATTATCAAAGAAAGCAGCACTGTAAGTAACAACAAGTAGTAGTCTCTTGCCATATTTTTCTTTTTTTTTAATATATAATTGTAAGCCGCGGTAGCGAGCACAAAAGCAAGCCATGCCGCGAGCGGCGACATGCCGTAAACACTCACTATCAGAATGCGACAAACGATGCATGAAATAGTACAATAATGCATTTTCAGCTTAGAGTGACGTAAACACCTATAAGAAAGAGAACGGCACTTACCAGATCAAAGAAAAATAAGCAATCGATTCAAACCAGATGAAGCACGTGAAAAAGGAAGGGTACCCGTATAAATACGGATGGAGCGCCTGACGCATAGCAATGGCTACCTGGTAAAGCTCAACTGCTAAGCTTACAACTGGAACCAAACTACTATAGCTGTATCGTCATTCATTCGACCTAAACTGTGTCTCATATTACAATGGACCAACTTTGTTTCGATCTGGAGGTGCGGCCTAAAACATTTTTCTCCCCTTGAATTTCGAGTCTCAAATTTCAGGTGTGGCTTAGATTCGAGAAAATTATTTCCTTGATTTCGAGTCCCATTTTTCTGGTGCAGCTTAGAATCGAGTGCAGCTTAAATTCGAGTAAATACGGTAGGTTAAGGAAAGGCAAACCCATGTTTTTAGCATTTTTAGACTTAGAGAAAGCTTTTGACAATGTTGACCGAAAAACTCTCTTTCAAATTCTGAGGTTGGCAGTCGTAAAATACAGAAAGCAAAAGGCTATTTGCAATTTGTACAGAAACTAAATGGCATTTATAAGAGTCAAGGGGCATGCAAGGGAAGCAGTGACTGAGAAGGGAGTGAGACAAGGTTGTAGTCTGCCCCCAATCTTCTTCAATCTGTATATTGAGCAAGCAGTAAAGGAAACAAAAGAAAAATTTGAAGTAGGAATTAAAATCCATGGAGGAGAAATAAAAACTTTGAGGTTTGCCGATGACATTGTAATTCTGTCAGGGACAGCAAAGGACTTGGAAGAGCAGTTGAACGGAATGGACAGTGTCTTGAAAGGAGGGTATAAGACGAACATCAACAAAAGCAAAACAAGGATAATGGAATGTAGTCGAATTAAGTCGGGTGATGCTGGGGGAATTAGAGTAGGAAATGAGACACTTAAAGTAGTAAAGGAGTTTTGCTATTTGGGGAGCAAAATAACTGATGATGGTTGAAGTAGAGAGGATATAAAATGCAGACTTGCTATGGCAAGGAAAGCATTTCTGAAGAAGAGAAATTTGTTAACATTGAGTATAATTTAAGTCTCATGAAGTCCTTTTCAAACTATTTGTATGAAGTGTAGCTATGTATGGAGGTGAAACATGTACGATAAATAGCTCAGACAACAAGATAATAGAGGCTTTTGACATGTGGTGCTACAGAAGAATGCTGATGATTGGATGGATAGATTGTGTAATTAATGAGGAGGTACTGAATAGAATTGGGGAGAAGATGAATTTGTGGCACAACTTGACCAGAAGAAGGTATCAGTTGGTAGGACAAGTTCTGAGGCATGAAGGGATCACCAATTTAGTATTGGAGGGCAGCGTGGAGGGTAAAAATCGTAGGGAGAGACCAAGAGATAAATACACTAAGCAAATTCAGAAGGATGTAGGTTGCAGTAGGTACTGGGAGATGAAGAAGCTTGCACAGGATAGAGTAGCATGGAGAGCTGGCATCAAACCAGTATCTGGACTGAAGACCACAACAATGATAGTAAAGACTTGAATAACAGTTCTCATCAGCTGAAAACTACTTCAGCAGTCAAAAATGTTTGTCCTCCCCTTCTCAAATGAGACTTCGGTAACAGGGAGGAAATACAAAAATAAGATGTGTGCATTTATGTTAATCTTATTGGTAAGTGTTTATGTAAAATGTTAATTTTATGTGTAATACTACATCACATTCAAAATGATTTACATTTGTCAGATTATATATTAAACTGCATTTCTGTATGTAGCTGCCTGGGTGAGCCAGTCCACCGTTGGGGGTAGTGAATAGCATGCCACTTACTGTAGGGCAATTCATAATAAAGAGTTTCTGTATTAAAACCACAGAACTCTGTTAATGGATACAATTTTTACCAGACTTAATAAATTATTCTAAATAATTAGTAGTAAGATTGTTTGTTGGTATTTTGCATTGTCTGAGTTGAATTGAGTAATTGACTGTAATACAATTTTTAACAGGAATACTGATGGTGAAGTATTTAACCAACCCCAGGTAGTCAATGAAATAACCTCTGTTCTTCGTGAATGGGGGCAAATATGGAAGAACTTATACAGGGTAATGTATTAATTTATTATTTTGTTATCTTATGTTTTTCTTCTACTGGTTGTCAATATATGAAGGAAATGAGTATTTCTTTATGGCAAGAATAGGCAAAACATTTAGAAAATTTACTTTTTGTAGGATGTTTTCCAATTGATGTACAACTACTGAAATGTGTTTTTACTTACGCCAATCACCTCTTACTTTGCTCTCAATTACCCATGCTAGAGAGTTTATTTGTCAATCAACATTCATTACATATACTGAAAGTATAGAAAGACTACATAATGGGATCCTCTGCAATGCATATATAACAAGGTCCACCAAAATGACATGTATTTAAACATAAGATAGGTAATGGGTGGAACAGATTATTATTACGGGGGTTGTCCATGAAGTAAGATCTCCAATGAGCTCCCTTCGGGACGCAGCGAGCTAGCTTAAATCTGACAACAGCGCCATGTTCCTTGCTTCCCCACACCACTATTCTTGCCAGTCTCCACCTGTCTGTGATGCTCGTTCTTGGTGTAGCAGTCGGTAATGATGGAAGGGAAAATAGATGCTCCAGCCAAATGTGAATTGCATTCTGTGATTAGAGTTCTGTGGTTTAAGGGGTCAGCCCCTATCGAAATCCATCGCCAGTTGACCGATGTGTGTGGAGAAAAGTGTACGGATGTTAAAAATGTGTGTAAATGGTGTAGGAAGTTCACAGATGGCCATACAAATGTGCACAACGAGGCTGGCCGCAGCAACCGTCAGTTTCGGATGAGATAGTGACGAAAGTTGAAGATGTTTTGCTTCTGGATTGGCATGTGACTATGTGAGAGATTGCTGAACTAATAGGGGATGTCTGTAAGACTACAATGGACAAGATTTCGATGGACATTTTGAAGTATCACAGTGTGTAGGCCAGATAAGTGCTGTGGATGCTCAGTGATGAACACGAAAAGAAGCACTTTGAAAGTGCCTGCAAATTTCTCCGCCGTTACTGGGAAGAGGGGTGAGGAATTTCTGGATTCAGTTGTAACCGGGGAGGAGATTTCAGTCCACTACTTCACACCAGAGACTACGGGACAATCGAAACAGTGGCAGCATTTCAGTTCTCCAAATTTCAAGAAATTCAAGCAAATGCCGTCAGCAGGGAAGGTGATGACGTCAGTATTCTGTGATAGGAAAGGCGCTCTGCTGGTTGACTGCCTGGAAAGAGGTACAACAACCAGTATGATAAGGTACCATGAAACATCAACGGAGCTCTGCCAGGCTATGCAGAGCAAAAGGAGGAGTCGGCTGACAAAGGGAGTTCGTTTGTACCGTGACGAGGCCCACCCTCATGTCGCCAGCACCATGACAGATCTCATCACCTAATTTGGGTGGGAAATCATTGACTATCCTCCATACATCCCTGATTTGGCTCCCGGTGACTACTATTTGTTCCCCAGCTTGAGACAACACTTGGGAGGGGGGAATTAAATTCTCAAGTGGTGAAGAGCTGAAGGCCACTTCCTGCACAAGTCGACAGGAGAGTGGTGTGACACAGATATGAAAAAGCTTTCTGAGCGTCTCCAAAAAATGCTTCAGTTGTGATGGGGACTATATTGAAAATAACTAAAGGTCCAAGCTTTCGGAATAGGTTATTGATTTTGCAATAAAATGATGTTTTCTGCTTGAAAAAGCATTGGAGATCTTAATTTATGGGCAATGCTCATGCAACCCACCAAGTAGCTGAGGCATCGGTGTTCCACTCTCTATAAGACAGTCTGCTCCAATGTCAAACAAACAGTGTTACTCTGCAAGCAGCGTAAGATTTAATGCTTGGAACACGCATGATGGAGAAGAGGTATTCAAATCTCCATTCATATGTTCTGTGTGTGGTTTTTTTTCCCCCTGAATCACTTCTGGGAATTGTCAGTGAAGCCAGGATCAATGTTTTGTCTTAGTATTGTCCAGTCTAAGCCAGTGCTCCACCCACAGTGACATGATGTTATACTTTTAACATTTCTCCTTCCTTGTTAATTATGGAACATGAGAGCAATGCTGCTTTGATTCAAGAGCAGATTATCTGTTGTGAGAACCTTTCCTAATTTTGACAGATGAAGATCATCTATTTCAATTAGTCAGTAGTAATGATTATAATATGATAGTTGAAGTTTTACGTAAGTTACTTTACAAGAAAGTTAAGAATGCATAGTTCTGTATTGATAAAATTCAATAAAAATGAGAACAAAGTTGTTACATTATGGTTCACAGTACCTTAAACTTAGTCATATGTCACAATAGCAAAATTTAATGACTGTGTAACTAATATTTCCAGACGCACAGCAAAAACTTCAAAGCTGTGGAACATCAGATACTTGAGCTTTTGCAGTACCGCAGCAAGATTTTGTCAGGAACTCTGCCCGTTGATGAACTTAAAGAACTTAAACAGCAAGTTACTTCCAAAATAGATATGGGGAACAAGTAAGAACTTTATTCTTTTATTTTTAATTGTTAAAGCCTCCTACCGTATTTACTCGAATCTAAGCCGCACTTTTTTTCCGGTTTTTGTAATCCAAAAAACCGCCTGCGGCTTAGAATCGAGTGCAAAGCAAGAGGAAGTTCTTAAAAATGTCGGTGGGTGCCGCCACAACTTAGTTCTGCCGCCGAATATATGTAGCGCTACAGAGGCATGCTTCGTAGGCACAAAGATAAATACTGGCACCAAAACATCTGCGTCAGTAAATAAATTTTTTAAAAAAAAGGTGGAAGACAAGCTTTTTTTCTCCACGCCGTGTTTCGACCACTGCATTTTCATACATTATCCAACGAAGTAAATACAAATTCCGTATTGTTCATCTTCGAATGTAGCAGCATTTCAATGTACTACGAAAACCCGACTGGCAAGAATGTTTAGGATGTTTGTCAATATGGCCAACTCTACGTTCTGAATTTTTTCCTATCTGTGAGAAGAGATGGTTGCTAATAGGAACTTTTATAAATTGTGAATCACATGCAGTATTCTCGTCACCATAAGAATAATACGAACATAAACATTTTGCCTTGTTCTGTTTCGTGTTTGCTGCTATCTCATTTAAATCCTGTCTGCGTAATAAACCATAAAACTAGAGTGAGACAACAGCAAACGCGGAAGAATATACATATCATGTCATGTTTATGTTCGTATTATTCTTATGCAAAACAGTGATACAGTCAGAAATGAAGCGAGCAATTGACTAGATTTTTAAATCTAAGATGACTCTAATTTCTGTGCAGAATGTAATGTACTAAAGAGGCGCCTGCAAAGATTTTCAAACGGAGAAAAATTTTCACTAAACTCTCGTTCAGAACATCTTCTATCATACGCAGTCTATTATTTGGTTCTTGTTGATCATTATCAAAGAAAGCAGCAGTGTAAGTAACAACAAGTAGCAGTCTCTTGCCATTGTTTCGCTAATGAGACGATTCCTCTCTCTCTTTTTTTTTTTATGTGTAAGCGGCGGTAGCGCGCACAAAAGCAAGCCACGCCGCGATCGGCGACAGGCCGTAAACACGCAGTATCGGAGTATGACGAACAAAGCATGACACAGTACAGTAATGCATATTCAGCGTAGAGTGACATAAACACCTATAACAAAGAAAACTGCGCTTATCAGATCAAAGAAAAATAAGCAATCAATTCAAAACAGACGAAGCACGTGAAAAAGGAAGGGTACCTGTATAAATACGGACGGAGCACCTGACGCATAGCAATGGCTACCTGGTAAAGCTTAACTGCTAAGCTTACGACTCGAACCAAACTACTGTAGCTGTATCGTCATTCATTCGACCTAAATTGCCTCATATTACAGTGGGCCAACTTTGTTTCGATTTGGAGATGCGGCCCAAAACTTTTCTCTCCCCTTGAATTTCGAGTCTCAAATTTCAGGTGCGGCTTAGATTCGGGTAATTTTTTTTCCCTTGATTTCGAGTCTCATTTTTTAGGTGCGGCTTAGATTCGAGTGCGGCTTAGACTCGAGTAAATACGGTAACTTAAAGTTGAAATTCCCTTTGTGACTATTCCCAAAATTTTTCAATCACAGTGTAAATAATTACAGAATGGTTTATTTATTTTGAGGCGTCAAAAATAAGTCTAATAAAATTAAATCACTAATTTTTTACTTACATTAAACATGTCTCTCTGTGCAGAATGCTGGATTTAGATATGGTTGTGCGGGATAAGAATGGTAACATTTTGAGTCCAGACATAACATCTACCATTCAGTTATACAGGCAACATGAGATGGCTACAGAACGTATTAAGAAAGCAGTAAGTATTCTGATCAGTGATAAATATGTTTTTACATTTAAGAAGTATTGGAAAGATATTAATCATAACAAAGGTTATGATGCACTAAAAATATATATTCTACAAGCTTTATTACAGAGATTGGACAATTTAACACAGAGTAGGAAATAAGTAAAGAATAAGATTGTCACTACTTGTGATGCTACACAGAATCTGATGTATTGATTAGTAGACTTAAATAGCCCAAGTAAAAAAAAAAAATAAATTAAAATTGACTTTATGCCGCTTTATAGACCTTCATAAGTAAGACAGGTATTGCAGTTAGCCTCTAGCACTTTCATTGTTTTTAGGAGAAAGCCACATAGGAGCACATAACAGAGACTTCTAAATGGGTGTAAGACCACATAGGATTTGTAAATAACTTTGCAAGCTTATCTGTTTCTTTAGACAATGAATGACATGTAATGACGAAGTCTTCCAAAAAAGTAACAAGGCGCAATAACAAACATGTTAGACACCAGTTTTATTGTATACTGCAGGAAACTTAATCATGAAGGAAAGGTAAAAAAAATTAAATTGCTAACCATGGAAATGAAGTTTGCAAAAAGTTCAACAGATGTAATAAAAATGGGGAAAACTGGAAAATCAAAGTGTTGGGAGGACAACATAGGAGGAATCACAACAAGAGAGGGTTGATGGAAAAAAAGATTAAAATTGTAAGGATGTGTAGAGAATGGTTGAGATGTGGGTGCCTAGGGTCAAATGTCTAAAAGGAGTGGAAGAAAGAAAAAATGCAGAATAGAGTAGAAGGATAGTAGTGACAGAGGTACCACCACAACCACCACTACTCAAAATACAACCTACGAAGGTGGACCCCCAGATGTCTTTGAGGAAAAGCTTAGAATGAAGCACAAGCTTATTCTTAATGTGTTAGGAATAGAATAACGTAAGATTATGTAGATACAAACATTTGAAAATGGAAACTGCAGGTAGGAATATCAACAACAGGGTAAAGATAGACTGCTACTGCCGTAAAGATGACACATTAAGCTGCAGACAGGCACAATTAAGACACTAACCATAATCGTTTGGCCACAGCGTTTGTCAGAAAAAGAGAAACACACACCATTAATTCACACAAGCACATGTGACTGCCAACTCTGGCGGCTCGGGCTGGAGTTGGTCATGTGTGTTTGAGGTGTGCTTGCTTGTGTGAATGAATGGTGTGATGAAGGCTGTGGCTGAATGCTTATGTGTAAGTGTCTTTCAGTTGTGCCTATCTGCAACTTAATGTGTCATCTTTATGGTAAGTAGCAATCTATCTTTACCCCAATTGTTGATGTAAGCATTTGGATATGTAAGCAAGTCGATTAACCAGTTTGAGAGCATATCAAGCTTCAAAATGGTGGAAGTGGCTGTTATAATCTTTAATCACCAATAATTGCATGGATATTCAAACACACTCACTTAAAAACAATAGCTCGTTACATGGTAACAACTCAGTATCTCTTATTCGACTGCCGTGCCGTGACATGCGGCCGGCACCGTTTGTAGCTAGGTGGCGTTCCCGCGCTCAGCCTAGTTGCGGAGCGCCTCAATCGCCGTTTGCGCGTACTGTCGTGGCGGCACTGTTAAATGTCGTGGCACTGTCACAACAGTGGCAACCCAATCTGCTGCAACAAATGAAAATTTTCTTCATTACCATCCTCTGGCACTATAATTGGAAGGGTGGGTGCCATGTAGTGTAAGATGCAAAAACTGAAAAATTGGCTGAGACTGCTCATCATTACTATGCAGACAGATCTTTTTATCTGATAAATGGGGTGGTCCTAGTTCAATAATTCATTCACACTGGATGAAACTGGTGAGCAATTTGGCAAGTGAATTGGATATGTCCAAATGCTCGTTGCAGTCAGGTCTGTTACCACTGCCAGATAACGAATAAGTTTGTGGTTTATCAAATGCAACATTCAGATTTTATGAGAAAGACCTTTAAGAGTGTGTCACGAATAGGGGAAAAAAATGTGGAAATGAAAGTGAGTGGCTGAACATGCATCATATCAAGTACGATAATGCACATGGAGCATCTGTTGTTTTATAAATAAACCCTGAATGACAAGGCTGAATTCCTGTGGCTTGATTTGACTAAGGGCATGCTTCTGGAAGCAGGACTGGGTACCTGCCAATGAGCTTTACTCAACATCAATTTCAAATACCTTACTTTTATGGAGGATATGTACAGAAGCACAAAACAAAAGAGAGAGAGGGAGAGGGAGGGGGAGGGGGAGGAACTATCCAACTTTATACCCCACCGCCAATATCATTTCTTTCTAGATTTACAGTATAGTCATGGCAACATTCTAAACAGCGATGAACAGTTTGATGAAACCATGGCAGTATCTAAATAATAACATTGTCTTAATTTCATTTTATGTTTCTCAATTTTCCTTTTTCTTTATCAGTAGCCAATAAATAACAGTTTTGTTTTCTAAGATGAAAAGCTTATTGCCATTTCCAAATCGTTTTTTACGATAATGATTTTGAAAGTTTAAGCAAACAGTGGAAGTCCAGGGTGGAACAACATCCATCCAACCGTGATCCACCCCCACTGTCCATAAATCGTCGCTGTTAACTTTCCAGAATTTCTTAACCTTGAACTTTGCCACACCATCATTGCCGAAACCCCTCAACATGCAAGCTAACCTTATATCTGCAGAAAGAACCACAATCCATCACTTAAAAACTGATCCTGACGTTATAATCCTACCTTTTGACAAAGGCTCCACCACTGTTGTTTTGTACCACAAGGATTATCGCTGGAACACTCCATCAGCTGTCAGATTCGTCCACCTACAAACACTGCCACAATGAACCCATTCCAGAAATCCAGCAGCGTCTCCAGTCTCTCCTCAAATCCTTAAACCCATCCCAGAATATATATATATCAACAACCTGAAAACAGCTTTCGCATCCCGCAACTACCCTCCCGACCTGGTACAGAAGCAAATAACCAGAGCCACTTCCTCATCCCCCCAAAGCCAGAACCTACCACAGAAGAATCTCAAAAGTGCCCCACTTGTGACAGGATACTTTCCGGGACTGGATCAGACTCTGAATGTGGCTCTCCAGCAGGGATACGACTTCCTCAAATCCTGCCCTAAAATGAGATCCATCCTTCATGAAATCCTCCCCACCCCACCAAGAGTGTCTTTCCGCCATCCACCTAACCTTCGTAACCTCTTGGTTCATCCCTATGAAATCCCCAAACCACCTTCCCTACCCTCTGGCTCCTACCCTTGTAAGCGCCCCTGGTGTAAAACCTGTCCCATGCACCCTCCCACCACCACCTACTCCAGTCCTGTAACCCGGAAGGTGTACACGATCGAAGGCAGAGCCACATGTGACAGCACCCACGTGATTTACCAACTGACCTGCCTACACTGTGAAGCTTTCTATGTGGGAATGACCAGCAACAAACTGTCCATTCGCATGAGCGGACACAGGCAGACAGTGTTTGTTGGTAATGAGGATCACCCTGTGGCTAAACATGCCTTGGTGCACGGCCAGCACATCTTGGCACAGTGTTACACCGTCCGGGTTATCTGGATACTTCCCACTGACACCAACGTAGCAGAACTCCGGAGATGGGAACTTGCCCTTCAATATATCCTCTCTTCCCGTTACCCACCAGGCCTCAACCTCCGCTAATTTCAAGTTGCCGCCGCTCATACCTCACCATCATTCAATAACATCTTTGCCTCTGTACTTCCGCCTCGACTGACATCTCTACCCAAACTCTTTGCCTTTACATATGTCTGCTTGTGTGTGTGTGTGTGTGTGTGTGCGCGCGCGCGCGAGTGTATACCTGTCCTTTTTTCCCCCTAAGGTAAGTCTTTCTGCTCCCAGGATTGGAATGACTCCTTACCCTCTCCCTTAAAACCCACATCCTTTCGTCTTTCCCTCTCCTTCCCTCTTTCCTGATGAAGCAACCGTTTGTTGTGAAAGCTTGAATTTTGTGTGTTTGTTTGTGTGTCTATCGACCTGCCAGCGCTTTTGTTTGGTAAGTCTCATCATCTTTGTTTTTAGATATGTTAAATTTGATTTATTTATACATGTTTGTCACTTTCAGTCTACATCTTTCGAGGAGTTTCCAGTACTTGTTATTTTTTGTCTTCTTGGAGGTTTGCAGTTATGGATATTACGTATCTTTTCTGTGAACGTCATTTATACAGATAATGTAATTATATAATGACTTACGGACATTTATCATAATGTATTTTTCAGATGAAAATTATATTTTTATTTCATATGCTTGTGGCACTTTACTAATTTCATGGTTTTTCTTCTTCTTTTCAGTCTATGGAAAGTGAAAAACCTCAAAAGGTCGTTACTCATTATTCACACATTGTGTTTGTATCAGTTCGAAATTTTGTTTGCAAAATGACAGAAGATGCTGAGCTACTGATGAATCTGTATGATGCGAATACAAACAAAGCAATCACGGAGAACTACGTAGTGCGGTGGAGCAAAGAAGGACTTGCCAAAGATATAGATCAGCTTTATAATCTACGTGTACTATTTACAGTAAGTTGATTTTTCAGCAAAATACTGTTGTGATTTGTGCTTTGATTTTCATCTACATTTGATATATCAACTGTTCTTTTATTCTCTTGAGTAGCTGGTTTTTGTAATTGTGTGCAGTTGAATTTTAAACCTCTGCATACATACATGCGCCCTTTTTTTTTTTTTTCCCATGAATGTAAATGATGGGATCCACAATCATAACTACCACCACATATCCTTTAAAAGATTTAGCATCAAACTTGTTCTATTTTTATTTAGGAATCCAAGAATAGCATTCCATTCCAAACATCACAAAATTATCAAAATGACATTTCCTCAAAAATATTTCAGTTGACATTTCACCTTTCATCTTTGCGGGACCAGTTCAATTCAAAGTGTGTGTTGCAGCCAGAACAGCATCACCACACATGAGCAACACCAAGAACATGTCATCTCGCAAAGGTTTCTATTTTCCCACTCAGAAACTCCGTTCTGCTGAGGAGGATATGGTGGAGTAATCAAATGTGTCATCCCAGTTTAGTCAACAAACTTATGTTTATCTTTGCTGTGGAACTCCTTGCCGTTGTCTGTACGTAATTCTTTCATGGTAACATCAACTTGAATTTCAATGAACAGTGGCAATTTTTCTTCAATTTCATGTTTGTGGTGCAAAATTCTAAAATTGGAAAAACCGTCCTTAAAACAACAAAGTATTAATGGAACTGCTAATAATTTTCTTCCATTGGTCAACAAAAATCTGCATAAAGTAATTCTCCAGCTTTAGTGGGTTTCTGCACTTTTTCACCACATGCCGGCCAATGATATTTAGCACAGACACACCCTTCAGAAAAGCTACTATCAGTCTTTGTCTCTATACCAAGATCATTTAAAAACTGGCACACAGAATGTTAAATTAGATACCCATTTTTTCATGCCATCCAAAAATAAATTACAGGATCCATCAGGACAAAAACGAATATCTTCAAAATATAGTTCTGTCCATTGAATATCTATACGGCAACTCGACCTGTACCAAACGCTTTAATTTTGCATGCCATTCTTGGCACTATCTATCTGTTTTAGAGTTTCAAATTGTTCATGCGTAGTGTACCAGCCATGTTGATGTGTTATGTGATGTATTGCACCACTGTCAAAGTAACACTCATTACAGCCCAGTGGATTTACATCTACAGAAAAGATGTTGCTTCTTGCTAATAAAAGTTCTTTATTCGTTTTTGAAGAATCTTAAATTTTACACTGTGTTACACTAGTTAACAATATAGCAATCTTCTCTGTTGTCTGTGCATATATTTTCATTTGGCCGATGGCCCCTTTTTGTACATTGTTTTGATAAGTGACCTACTTTACCACATAAAAAGTGTCTTCTGTCTTCATTCCTTTTATAATGAAACATTTTTAAAGCATCTGATGCAGATGAAGTTTGTTTACACCTTTGTCACTGTTTGGGAATTTGTAGGTCATCTTAATAGTCATTAGCTATTGTTATTTTGAAAGTGTGTGTGTTAGTGAGACTAATTAAATGTGTCTGATTGTAGGATCTGGGTAGTAGAGATCTGACAAGATCAAAAGTATATCTAGTCTGCTATATCATTCGAATTGGTGCAATGGAAGTGAGGGATATCGATCATCGTCGAAGCTCTCAAGTACCAAAGAAACTACATGCCGAAGGTATGAGGAGGCCATGGGGAGTTGCTGCTATGGATATTACTCTTTTCCTTTGTGGAAAGATGGAAAGTGATGAAGAGAAACACCACTTCATTCCATTTCTGCAGTAAGTCACTTTTGCATTAGCATTATAAAGTTTGACATTAAAAAAAAATTTTTTTTACTTCTCCTGAACTTTTTGTCTCTGTTAGCATTTATTTATCTTAAAATGCATTTTTACTGCCTTGTCATTGCACTGTTTCTGAGATAAATTGCAGTATAGATGTAGGTATGTGCTGCAGTCTCCACAGGAAAGGTTAATAATGTTTTCATTAAAACTGAAGCGACAGATGTTTGTGGGGTGTATCTCCAGCTCATAGAGAGCTTAACATTAATATTGAATGAATAGATGGTTACACATTTATGCTGCTTGGAAATGTATTCTTCATCAATAGTCCATACAGAAGCCATATAACAAACTTTGTAGTGCTGAGGTTATGCGTTTTAATGACATTATCTACCAAAATATTACTTGGTGTAGAACCATTGTTTATTTATTTGTCTTGTACAAGCATCAATCAGTTAAACTTGGAAAGGAAAAATAGAACACATTCAAGATGTTTAGAGTAATTAATTTGTGAAGACACTGGTGTAATTGGGGAAACAAGAAATATTAGTACCACAGACTGACTATGCTACAGTCTATTATATACTAAAGATTGATCATTTTCTTTGATTAATGTATGGACATGGACTGAACACTAATATTGTCATCATATGTTGTAAGTATTTCACTGATAAGCATTTTCACTTGACAATTTCAAGTTCACCTAGTAAGCGCCTAGTTTTTTTTTTTTTCAGTTCTTACTCAATGCAAGGGAATGTCCAGGTTAGAATATCAAGTCAGAAACGGCTTTACAGCTTGGGAATTATTTACAAATTTATTGAGGTAACTTACACAATTGGTAAATGTGTCATTTTGTAACAAATCACCTCAAGTTGTATTCACATACTGCATTAGTGCCCCATTCTGCCACCAGGAGCACCAGTGTCGTGCACAATTAAAATGGCTACTTTCACTAGTGTATAGCATGCTTGCTGTGTGTTTTGGTTTCATGAAACAAACTCTGCAACAATCATTCAGTGTAAACTTTGCAGCAAATACAGCAAAGAACTTTCTGGCAGGTGTACAATTTACTCCTGGCACAAGAATTTTGTTCAGATGGGTTGTCGTCGGATTGGATGTGAAGGACTAATTGTGTGGCCATCTCGCTCCCCAAACTTGACACCACTGGAGTTCATTGTATGGGGTTTCATTAAGGACCATTAGTATGTTCCTTCTCTACCAAACAACTTAGGACACGAAAAACTGAATCTACGTTGCCGTTGCGGAAGTTACATCCAATTTGCTGGATTGAGTGCGCAGAGAAAGTTATTACCGTGGGAAGTTTGCCACATCGCAAATGGTAGTCACATTGAACCAAAATGACACTTGACACTTTTATGTAGAACTTGAAGGTGTTTGCTACAAAATGACATACCTGACTACTCTGTAAGTTATCTTAATAAATTTCTAAATCACTCCAAAGTTCTAAAGTCCTTTATGACCCATCCTGCAGAATGAAAAGGACAGACTGCTACTAAGCACGGATTGAGTTGCAGACCGGTACAACGAAAAGGCTGTTACACATTGAGCTTTCAGCCAAAGCCTTCTTCAGAAAGGAAAGACACACACATTTACAAAAGCAAGCACACCTCATGCACGCATGATTGTTATCTGCAGCCACTCTGCCCTGAATGCAACTGTGCTGAGCAAAAGCGGCAGTCTGGAGATGGATGGCGAAGGGAGGGATAGCAGGGTGTGAGTGCAGGGAGAGATGTGGGTAGTGCCTGGCAAAGTGAGCAGGGACTAGAAGGCCAGCCGCACCCTCAAGAGACTTTGTGTGGAAGGGACGGGATGAGAAGCAGTCTGCCACTGCATCCACTGATCTTTTTCCCTTCTCTATTCCTCTCCTTTGCACTTCCCTTTCCTCCCCCCTCCCATTGTCAGACCCCAGACACAGTGCGTGGCAGCTTTGTTCTGCCACCTTCTAGTCCCTGCGTGCCACACCAGACAGGATTCACTTCTCTCCTCCCATCCATATCCTTTTATCTTTCCCTATTCCTATTTTTTGTATGTGTGTGCGTGTGTGTGCGCAGGCGCGTGCTTTAAGCCTTTTAATTTTATTTTTGCAGTTTCAGTTCCTTTGTTCAGAAATAAGTGACCCAGTATATTGCATTATTCTACCCCAAATGCTATGTATACAGAGCAAAAAATGAAGCAGCTGATTTTGTATCAGTGTGCAGTACTATCTTCATCATTCCACAGTTTTTTTTCATACCTGTGTTTTACATAAATTCTTCAATGCTTAGTGAATTTTAAGTCAAGAATATGGCATTCTTATTTTATAGTTACAAAGTCATAAGTTAGGGCATTGTTTCACTGTTCATGTTGCCATCATGGGAACTGTAACTTTTTCTAGTATATATGAATAAACATAGGGTAAAAATTCAGAGGTTAGGTTCTTTTCATTTAACATCACCTCCAGCTATCTCCTGCTTCCATTCTCTTATAAGAGACTTCTTATTGAGCATGTGCACACTCACTAAACTAGAGCACTCGCTGAGAAAAATCCAAAGTTTTCCATCCTGCACTTTATTTGTGGTTGCTGCTGTGATCAGAGATGATTCTGAAGTTTCAATACAAACACTTTATTAACAGCACAAATTCACAGTGATGTTTGTCTCAAAAACTACAAGTGATAAATTGTTTGATCACTTGAAATAACAAACACAAAGTTTACTGATGGAGATATAAGATCTTCGGAAAGAGTCATCCCTTATGGCTGTAGGGCGGCACCCATTGAGAAACCGGGTCACATCGAGTAGCGCAGGCACAACAGTGGTGCAAAGTAGAGTGGACTATCCTGGCTTGCCTCAGTGACTGCGCAGCATTGGACTGAGTCGAACTGCGACTTGAATTGTGAATTGAACTGTGACTCGAACTGCGACTGACCTAGTGGAGGCTGTGCCTGGCCTTATACACCCAGCAGGTGCAGGTGAAAATACATTTCTGACCGTGTGATGTGCGTGTGGTGTTTCTTTGATAGTAGTGCTGTTGGTTTCCTGGTGTGGATGTGGCTCTGAAGCATAGCTGCTGCCTTGTGATGGGACCTGGTACAAATGGCCTATGAACATACTGTGTATATGCAGCACAGGGTCATGACCATGTGATGCTTGTCTTATTTTATTTATTTATTTAAATGTCAAGTTCTGTAGGACCAAATTGAGGAGCAAATCTCCACGTTCATGGAACGTGTCAATACATGAACTTACAACATAAAAAGTAATAACAGATAAAAATAAATGTTCATGAACCTGAAAGAAAATCAGTCCATAAGTTTAAGCAGACGCTATCAGCAATACAATGAGAATCGTCTTAATTTTTCAAGGAACTCCTCGACAGAATAGAAAGAGTGACCCATGAGGAAACTTTTCAGTTTCGATTTGAAAGCGTGTGGATTACTGCTAAGATTTTTGAATTTGAGTGGCAGCTTATTGTCTCGTATGTATACGCAACCACCAGGGGAAAGACATTTGTGGGTGACTGACAGGCAACTCTGCGCGGCAGAAATGTAGGGCTGGCAGCAACGTATGTAGCCTACAGCCGATACACGACATCCCTTCCCCCTTAGAAAGGAGACGACAATGCCATCTCGAAGGAGGCCATCCGTGGCTGCTGTGTTGTGACAGTGGTGAGAAGGGCGGAGTGGCATTGGGCGTGGTGGATGAGAAGAGGCGTGAATGGCCAGGCAGGATGGCTGTCGAAGACCAATTGGGGTGCAGCGTGTGGACTTAAACGGAAGATGGTGCAAGAGCCATCAAAGGCACAGGTGCCAGAGGAGGCGATTGAGCTTGACGAGAAGCCATTGAACCAGCCCAGTCACACGGGCGAATGACAGCAGCAGTCAGTGGCGAACCGTCTCCCTCGACATTGTTTCGTCAACGGGAGCAACCTCCGTAGTCACTACGAATAACGAACAGACAACTGGTGTTGAAGTTCACAGCACTGAACAGAATCAAAAGCAATATATTAAGTCAGAATCCTTGACTTGACAGAAGCCCCTGAGTACAAAATACAATGAACAAGACTACTGAGCATGGGGTGTAGACCCTTGGCAGCTGATGTGCAAGAATAGAACATTTCAGAACAACAGAAAAAGCTCAGCGCCACTTGCACGAAAATGAAGAAGTGGACCACACTTTACAATGAAGATTGTCCCAACAAAATAAGGCATGCTGTGTGTGTGTGAAGATAGAGGGAATAGCAAATGGCTGTCACAGGTGGCGGGGGAAGGCTGGGCATCTGCTGGGCTGTTAGTGAAAAAAAGTGCAACCCAGGACCCAAAAGAACACGCAATGGAATTGGCAGCACAGGTCGAGACAGTGGGCTGGAGGGGGGGTTGACAGCAGCGATGGGAATGGCTGCACGGGCAACCGTGACAGTGCCAGTGAGAATGACTGGGCTGGCCACTAACACGGCAATGGTGGCGGTGGTAAGAGGACCACCCACAGCACAGGTGATGACGAACACACTGGCAAGACAGCTGGCGTGGACATGGACAGGGTAGGCAGTGGCAGGTGAGCCAGCTGGAACAGGACCACTGGCGTGAGGACTGACGAATGGACCACAGTCGTCACAGACAGATTTGGCAACAGTTGGAGGGCTAGCGACGTGGGGACCGACCACAGGAATGACGTCATCACCGACAGGCTCGGCACTGTCAGGAGGGACGGCCGGAAGAGGGTGGGCGAAAACCGGACTGGAGTCATTCTCGGCCCAGTCGGTGACGACACGTCAGCTGGCTGAGACAGGGATAGCGATATCCGGATTGGTGACGGGACTGAAGACATCACTGACAGACGGAGTGACTACGTAAGTGCTGGCTAGAAGAGGGCCAGTGATGTCTGGACTGATGACACAGCTGGCATCATCACCGACAGTCTGAGTTGCGAAAGGAGCGCCGGCACCGACAGGTGTGATGCCGAAAGGAGGGCTAGCCGTAACAGAGCTGGCACTGATAAAACTTACGCCGATGGTGAGAGAGACAGCATCTGATAGTGTCGCAGCCGAGGGCTGGGCCGAGAGTAACTGTACTGCCGTCATATATTTTTGGGAACGAGATGTGGAGTACCGCATGGCGTGCCGACCGTGTTGCAACTTTCCTGACTGCAAGTGGGCCAGCTTGCCACACACAATACTTATGGATGCCCTGTCTGGACCATGTTCAGGAACAAGCTCACTTGAAAACAGTAAAAAGACTGTCTGGTATTAACCAAGTACGTGGCACGCCTGTTGCGTGGCTGGGGGAGACTGACGTAGTGAAAGTGTACATTTAAGTGTCCAACTTACAATTCGTGGTTTGTGTCCTCTGGATGAGAGCCAGAAAGAAACTGACAACAGAAACTCAATTTCTGCACCCACACTGGCAAGAAAATTGATGCTGTGTTGCATACCTTGTATGCCGTATGCCGTATGCCGTAGAGTGCAACTCCAACTCCAACTGTTGACAGTACAGGTCTCAGTCATCTTTCTGACTGTCGAACATACGAAAAAGCAACACAGGTTCAGTGGCTGTGTGCCGAGAAACAGCTGTAGTAGCCAAAAACTGAGTGAGGTGAGCTACGCCCTGTAGCAGTTTCTGAATTTGCTGCTGCTGCTGCTGCTGCTGCTGCTGCTGCAGCCAAACAGTGTTAGACGAAGACAGCTCAGCTGATGGGACAGGCATGATAATGGAAAATCGCACTCAAACCATAAACAAAGATACCACTGAACTGTGACAGAAATATAAAAAAGGAACAATTGAAAACAATATAGACCAACAGCAATAACTAGAGAATTCCTTTGACAACAACACATGAACAGAAAACAACCCTTTTGACGCACAGACATCATCAGAAGATCTGCAGAATGTGACTAATACCACTGAATATAGGGTGTGACAACAATATAAACCGAAATACACTGTCCCCATCGCAACAAATGGCACACACAAGCAAAAGCATATTCACTGGAAGATCTCTGAGCCAGCAAACAAACTAACGCGGCAAGAACCATAAACCACATGTGAAAACAGTTCCGTGGCCAATGTCCTGTATAGCAGATGAGAAAAGGGAAAACGACTGCAGGAATGAACACACATGAGAGAATGATTCATTATCGCTTTTCTGTCCTGTGCTTTGTGTGTGGTTGCTTGCTGTTTTCAAAGATGATTCTGAAGTTGTCGTACAAACGTTTCATTAACTAAACAAATTCACAGTGATCTTTGTTACAAAAACCACAATTGAAAGATCATTCGATCACTTGGAATAAAAAACTCGAAGTGTGCTGATGAGGTATCAGATCTGTGAGAAGTGTCGTACCGTATTGCCGTATTGCACTGAGGAACTGGGCCGTGTGAAGTCGTGTATGCATGACAATGGATCGAAGCAGGGCAGTGGAGCGCCCTGTTTGCCTCGGTGAGTGCACAGCACTGAACTACAGTTCAAGCTGCAACTTGCCTGCCGAGGCTGTGCTGTGGCCTTATGTACCCAGTAGGCGGAAGTCCGTTTCTGTCCATGTGGTGTGTGGATGGTGTTTGTTCATTGTCAGCAGTGCCTCCATTTCCTAGTGCACTGAAGCATAGCGGGTGCCTGCAGGTAGAGCCTGGTACAAATGGCATACACAGCACAGTTTCGTGCCATTGGTGCCCGTCTTGTTTGTATACACAACTACCAGAGAAGACACACTTGCGGGCGACAGGTAGGTAACTCCACACAGCAGAAACATCACGTTGGCAGCGGACATATGTGGCATATTGCTGATGTGCAACCCAAGGTTGATGCAGAATTCCACACCTGTGCATGACTACATGCTTATGAACTTTTCCTAGCTTTTCATAGTAGGAGCCCTACAGTGCCCATGACCCACCTTCTACATGTAGGAGGGCTGCTGACTGTCTTCCTCATTTTTGTGAACTCCTAGCACCTCCATGAAATAATTTCAACATTTATGCTTTCAGGTGCATAAGCCTCCACTGCACAATGGAGACTTTCGCATGGGTCAGTCCCTGTTCCCACTAATTCTCTCTAGAAAGAGATGTGTTCCACTAGGATGTTTTAAAATTCTTTGCAATGGGTGCTAGAAAACACCTAAAGTTTCTTTTGTTAAGCAAGCATAGTGGGCCCTGACCACAACCCACTTAGAAGGGTTTCAGGAAAACTTACCCATCAGCTCCAGGCTGGACAAAGCCCCCTTGCTACCATATACTGTAAAACCAGCTCTAGTGTTGTAGTGGTTCCACCTGCTTTTATTTTCTTCGTTTGCTGTCCTTGGTGTTGATGTACTATGTTGTTACACTGGATGAAAAATGGGGTTTTTAATTTGGACACTGACTACTGTAAATAATGTTGCCAACAAATACACAGTTGCGTTTCACTGTCTTTTACTTTCACTTTTCACAACCCCCACCCCCACATTTATAAGGCCAGTGCACTATTGTTTACCTTTCGATAAGCCTAATTAATCTTTAACAGGCAAAGCTCCACATACTGCCACAATAGTTTCCTATTGAACATCTACAAGCAGTAAAAGCCTAACCACAAGGTTTACAGTTCTTGAAGAATAGAAAGATACGTATTGAGCAGACACTGTCATTGTTTTTTACACATGGCCTAATTGTTTAACACTTATTCCACAGTTAAGTTGAAGCAGTGTTGTGATTCTAATTAACACAGGTTTCTCGTCTGAAACTCGGCCATGGACTGACTGTCCCGTGACCAAAAATCGGGCCCTTATATATAATCACAATAATAGGTGCTGAAGCTACACATTTTTTGAAGTTAAATTTACAGAAATTACAATTAAAACTTAACTCATTAAATTAACTGAATAAACCAAAAATTCTTATACTGCAAGAGTTAGGCCAAATTATTTGTTTAAATCATGAAATTAACAAATACCATTACACAGCCAATACTTTTTCCAAAACTGTTAATTACTTTGGAATTAATTCAGGGCTGATCTTGCTAACATGTTTTTGAATAGAGCCAAATAGATACTTTAAAATTACTAGTATTTCGTCTTCCAAATGTTTATAATTAGTACAGAATTTATATTTGGTTGTATGTCAACAGTAGAATTTAAGTTACAAAACAATTACTCATTTCTCCCTATAATTAAATATACTAACTAGGAATAGTCAAAATAAATTATATAAAATCAATTACATACATAGAACTAGGCACAAAATTGGATCTGTTGTTGTATTCTTTAAAACTGAGGGCCAACCTTTCTCTTTTATGAAAATGCAGATTATAGTCACGTGTGTTAATGGTAATTAGTCAAGAAAAACATGAATTTTTAAGGAGGGAGATGGCAAAACAAGACGGGAATTAAAATTATCCCAGCTTGCTTCATTACAGTGTCCACAAAGTGCAGATTGTGAGCCAGTTGACACAGCCAGGAATGATATGCTACAGTTTGCGTGTTTAGAAGGTGCTGAGAAAAGTTGCAGTAGGACTAATAGTCTCACAAGCTGCCAAGTGTACTTGAGTCTTTAGCTTTTGAAAATCATTAACGTTTCCATCATCAGGAGAAATTAAGAAATGGGAAAAACAGGAACTTGTAGGTGCTGGGGAAGAGAAAAGTTGATAAAAATGTGAGCTTCTAAAAGACACAAGATGCTCTGGACACTTCCTTATCCATTGTTTTTTTATGAAATCAAGTGTTTGCATTGACTTTTCCTTCTCTTTCACATCTTTGTTTTGTATGTTTCCTGTCATATAACAGAATTTATTTGAAAAATGTAAATAGTTTGTTTTAATTTGATAAAAATGAAAAAAATGAAACTTACTCATTGCTGACAAAAGTTTCTAAAATATTTGTGTAATGAGTGTACTCAAGAATAGGGCACATCTGGAAAGCCTAGAATGTTAGCGCATTGCATCCGGAATTTGAGTTGGCAGGCCTGCCACAGATTGAATCTGCCTCGTGGATTAACAATGAGTGCTAGTGAGCTGGCCAGCCTGGATGTGGTTTTTAAGCTAGATAAATGCTGGGCTAATACCCACCCTAATACCCACATCCCATTTCAAATACACACTATGCAAACATTTACAACATGTCTCACTACTTGGACATGAGATTAACTTTAAATGTAGGTAGATGGACAAATTCCATACAGGGGGAGTGGGGAGTGGGGAGAGGGAGGATGGGGGGGGGGGGGGCGGCGGCGGCGGAGTGCGGAGTGGTGGTGTCATGAAGGGCACCAAGCCACCAGCTGTCACTAACATTGCCATTGGGAAAAGGCAAAGAAGAGGAGAATGTACTCTAGAATAACATCCCACTTTGGCAATAACGATATACCCGGAGGTTGGGCAAGTACCTAATATGCAAGTGAGATAAAGTTCTTTGTGCTTTTTACGGAAGTGCTGGGACAGTGGCCTCATTCCAACATTTTCCAGAGCGACACATTTTATCAAGACCACCATTGTGAAGTTCATCACACATAGGGCAAGCATAGCAATTGAGAGTTGGACCGAGTCCATAAGGAGTCTTGTTTCAAGACAATATTCAAAATTTGCCTGTCTATTGGCAATGTTATCACAAGAAGATGAAGATACTTTTTGACACTCTTCGGTAAGTTTTACAGATAAGGTTTCAGACAATGTGACATTGTGCGTGATTGGGAAAGGCTTGAACTTCTCACTTACACCTAGAATCTTGCCTTTAACTGATTTTATTAGTGTTGTTGAGGAAGCTGTTAGACCTCATACAATTGACACTGTAGAAGAAATAAAGTGTGAAACATGTCATGTACTAATGAGAGTTTCACCACAGAAGAGCAATGTTTCCTCTGTGGAAAGGGCTGCACTGCAGAAGTTGTGAGGAGATCCTCAGATGGTGGTCCTTTCGCTGGGTGAGGGGATTGTCACTGTGCTATTGCCATGTTACGTCTATGACCAGAAGTTTTATAGCTTATTGAGTGAACTAATATACTGAAAGTTCGATAAAGACCCACAGGAAGAGTAGAAAGAAAAAAAAAGTGTTGTTGAATTATTCTTCTTTTCTGCAAAAAGATTAAGACCTCAGAACTCTACTCCACCGAGTTTATAGGGTGTTCCGAAGATTCAAAAGAGTCTTCTATTACATCCTACTGTGAACAATATCGGCACTCTTTACACTTGACTTGGCTAGAAATCTTGCTTCTGTACTGAGACTTTCCCACGAAAGTGCTTTAATCATACTCACAACTCTTGTGATTTTATTAATAGCCTGATGTCACTTTAACCCAGTGAATCAGACTTGGTAGTAAGCTTCGATTTCGTCTTACACTTCCCAAGGCTTCCACCCGTGGTTTCATTGGCAGTAAGTTCAAAGCCGATATAACAGCTCTGTTTCATCATGCTCTTCCCTTAATCTACTTTCCATTCAACACTGAATGTTTGGAGCAAGAATAGTCCACAGATGTACTGCTGGTCCATAGTGTCCAACAACCACAGTATTTCAGCGATCAGACATGTCGCCATCATCAGGTGCACTGACGAAAGCTCCTGAGGGCAGGCAGCAGCCGTATTAAATCCCCTCCCCTCACGAGGCATTCTCTCCGTGGTCTGCACCTGCACATCGGCAGTCGCTGATACGCTAGCATCGGCGTCTGTGGTGGCGTCAGTGTAATTGCCTCATCCACCCTAGTCGTCTGTCTTTTTTTAGACACTCAGCAAAGGAAACGAATCACAAATGTTTGGAGCAAATTGGCAGTGTAGCCGTGGGTAGTCCTCTCTCCCTTCTGGCAGTAAACTTCTGTATGGAAGACTTTCAGGAGAGGGCTTTTGATGTGGCAGAACTTAAGTTTTCTGGCAATGTGTCGATGTGATACTTTTGTAGTGTGATGCTGCGGTGAAGAACAACTCTCATGCTTTTTGCAGCATATGAATTCTATCCGTGAGAATGTCCTGTTTAAGATTGAAGTGAAGGAGGATGGCTGTCTACCATTTCTGGACGTTTTGGTCAGTCGGAAAGTGGATGGATCATTGGGGCATTCCATTTACTGTTAGTCCACACATACAGACCTGTATTTATAGGTGTCTAACTGTGATCACCCGTCACAAATTATGGGGGTCCTTTGAACATTGGAGCGCTGGGCACATGTTGCGTGTGATAGAGAGACAGTCTTGCAAAAGAAATGGAACATTTACAATCTGTGCTGACAGATGATAACAGCTTAAAAGGAGGAAGAAACATGACCACCCACAAAATCAAGAGAAGAAGGAGCTGTTCAAGTCCATGACATTCCTCCCAAATTTTGGCAATATTTCGTCGAAATTGGGCAGAATCCTAAGGAAACATTATTTCAAAGTAATCTTCCAGGCATCTACAAAGATTTGTGCTCTTCTCTGTTTGATAAAGGGCGATCTGAAATTGCGGAGGGCTGGAATTTACAGAATACCGTGGTAGTGTGGCAGTGTGGTGAAACAATACGCACAGTACGTGAAAGGTTCATTGAACGTGAGTGCCACACTCACCTTTTGCAGCCCAGTAAATCAGCCATAGCTTGGCATTGTATGGATTTTTCTGCCAAGAAAATCTTGGACTCAGTGATATCCTTCTGGGATTCAATTATTAAGAAATTGGTGGAAATGCATTTGGCAGAAGGTCTGATTGATCGTGATGGTGGCTTTCAACTGAATAAGATGTGGGACCTGTTGATTTCTTTAATTTTTTTTAGAAAGAAAATATTTTATGACTAATGAGATGCCTAACAATACTTAATTTTATTAATTTGACACCTGAATTTTTTAACTCTGTGAGCCCACATTTTGACAGAGAACATACAAGTAGTATTACCATTATGCATGTGCCTGCATGTCATAGGTGGGGCAGTGTTCAAACAGGGCACAAAACTCAACAGAGGGCACTCGTGTAGTAGCTGCCTCTGCACCTGCATCTCTGTACCATTTTTTGGTATAAAGTTAGCAATGTGAACTAGCAGCCTCCAGTGCAAAACACTCACCTCAAGATGCCTGAATACTTGTCAGCCAGAATATTGAAACAAGAAGTTTGTTCATCTGGCTGAAATCCCGAAACTTCATTAAATATTTGTTCAGTAAATTACAAAGAATGAGAAAGAATGCTATACTAAGAATGCCACTTACACATACACTCACCAAAGTTGACATCCATTAAAATACAGAATACCACCAAGTGATATTTTGTGATCTTTCAAAGACATTTGACTGTGCACATCTCAACTTTTGGTAGAAAGATTGAAGTTTTTTATAGAACAATGTTGCAGCTAACAAATAGTCTAAGTTATTTGTCACAAGGAGAAAGCATGAAATTGTATCAGGTAATTAAATATTTGTAACAGCAGGGGAGCAGTCGTTTAAAAAGCTTAAGGACGTATCTTTGTCACAACAGAAAGGTGGTATGGAAAGAGGGCTGGCAGGGGTTGCGAGTAAAAAGCGAAAAATGAAGACAGCCAGAGTTCCCAGGCGGTCACCCATATGAGTACTGACGTTGTTGCTTAACTTCGGTGATCGGATGAGATCCGGTGTATTTTTTTTATTTGTTTTATTTTTTTTTGGTTTTTTTGTTTTTTCTTTCTTTTTTATTTTTTTATTTTTTTGTAAAACTGGAACCGCATCCTATTACTCAGTTACTCTCTTTCTGTAACTTTCTTAATTTTATTTCTTTTTATCCAAAAATGGTCTTATGTATGCTAGTTTACAGGCCAGCACATAACAAAGATAGACAAATGAATGGAGACTGGTTATATTTCACCAGCTGACACTAACTATATATCTAAACTTATTTTCGAGAGAACTGCATGTAAGAAGCAAGAAAGAGATCAGTGTACGTATCATCAAAACTCAATTGCGAAACTGAAAGACAATTGATGCAAATAAGAGGGGCTCGGACACATCTTACAGTTGTTTCGCATATGCGTGATGCAATGCAGATGATAAGAAATTGGCAAAATATTGTTCGTGTTTATTACTATTTTTGATCTTAGAATATTGGTCCCAAATGTGAGTCAAAAAGGTGAGTCCATCGTGAATTTGCCGGTCGATAAGGGCGTAAACAGTGTGGCCCAACAACCACACAGCAGTATTGTGTTTTGCGCATGGGAAATATTTAAAATCCGGTACAATGATACTATCAACTGAGACGTGCGCCGGCGTAGTTCACCTGATGAGAGCCACCATTAACTGGCAACTCCTCCACACATCGGAAACAGCTTGACATTGCAGGCGGTGTTCTCTGGTGTCAAGCACGCCACACCTGCCGCAGTTGGGGGAGGCGAGAAGCTGAATGTCGGCTAAACGCTGATTGGTGGGCAGTGTGTTGTTGACTAGTTTGTACCACAACGCAGACACATCGGAAGGCAGAATACTGCTATTGACATTTGACCACACTTGCTTCCAGTTTACAGTAGGTAAGCGGACTTCCAATTTACTAAGGGGAGGTTGTCCCATCAATTCAATATAGAGCTGCCGTGCTGACCTGTGTGGATCTGTGGCCGTGCGGAGGACATAGCGTCTATTTAGGATATACTCTCGTACAAAGGACATACGGTAAGGGATGTTGGCCACCGATACTGGGGCGCTTTCCAACACGGTATGGCCATTGGCGTCTTTATAATGTAGTCGCACGACAGAAGACGCATTCGCCTCTTCTCCCAACACCAGCAAACGCCATTTTCGGTGGCACATTTGACGCAAAGCACGTCCTTCCACCTCGAAGGCGGCGCGGAGTGCGCGCTTAGCAGTCTCATAGGTGACTGCCGAACGTAGGTGAGACACACAACACAGCTGCTCGATGCACCGCCTGACATTCACTTGGTGTGTGCGGCCTCCGACACTCGCGGGCTGTTGGCAAATCATTACTGCAGTTCCAAAAATTAATAGTAAGTCTGCTCTTATTTATCAGCAAATTTAGGTTTTCCTGCTTTTAATTGCTATGTTTGAAACAATTAACTCTTCTTTAATTAACCCCAAAAATGATCTGGACTAACTTAGGAAATGTTTGATAAACACCTTGTGAGAAAGAAATTTTTGTTTTGCAGATGTGCAGAACGTGATAACTTAGATGGAACGCTCCGTCGAATACTTCTGCTAAAAGAAGTCCCTCAAAGAGACCATAAAGGGCATGGACTTTGGATTAGTCTGAAGTTACTTCATGGAGACATTAAGCAGGTGCATTTGACTGGATCTTACCTATTTATTCAAATAACAGCTCAAACAATAACGGAATGACAAAAGATTATGGTTTAGTGCCTTGTCAAGATAATCCAAGCAGTGCGTCATTTGGAAAATGAAAATGAATAATTTTGTTTTAATATTATGAAAAGGAAAGTTTCTACTCACAATATAGTGTAGATGCTGAGTCACAGATAGATACAACAAAAAGACTGTCGCAAATAAGCTTGTGTCCAACAAGGCCTTTGTCGAAAAATAGACGACGGAAAGAAATAGAGACACACACACACACACACACACACACACACACACACACACACACACACACAAAAGTAACTGCAGACTCTGACAGCTGAAGGGTAAGCCCTTGTTGGCCAAAAGGTTATTTGTGATTCAGCATCTCCACTATATGGTGAGTAGCAACTTCCCTTTTCATAATATTGGTACATTCCATCCTGGGTTTTCCACTGTTTAATTTTATTTTATGTGGATACATAGAGCAATATCTCATTTGTTCTATGATTACCTGAAGAGAGGTGCATGCATTTTCTCTTTAACTAGATATTATTTTATGTTTGGTTTTACTTGATCATACAAACCTTCTTCTTCATATTCATCATCATCATCATCATCATCTTCTTCTTCTTCTTCTTCTTCTTCTTTTCCTCTTCTTATTATTGTTGTTGTTGTTGTTGTTGTTGTGGTCTTCAGTCCTGAGACTGGTTTGATGCAGCTCTCCATGCTACCCTATCCTGTGCAAGCTTCTTCATCTCCCAGTACCTACTGCAACCTACATCCTTCTGAATCTGCTCGGTGTATTCATCTCTTGGTCTCCCTCTACGATTTTTGCCCTCTACACTGCCCTCCAATGTTAAATTTGTGATCCCTTGATGCCTCACAACATGTCCTACCAACCGATCCCTTCTTCTAGTAAAGTTGGTCCACAAACGTCTCCCCAATCCTATTCAGTACCTCCTCATTAGTTATGTGATCTACCCACCTAATCTTCAGCATTCTTCTGTAGCACCACATTTCGAAAGCTTCTATTCTCTTCTTGTCCAAACTAGTTATCGTCCATGTTTCACTTCCATACATGACTACGCTCCATACAAATACTTTCAGAAACAACTTCCTGACACTTAAATCTATACTAGATGTTAACAAATTTCTCTTCTTCAGAAACGCTTTCCTTGCCATTGCCAGTCTACATTTGATATCCTCTCTATTTCGACCATCGTCAGTTATTTTGCTCCCCAAATAGCAAAACTCCTTTACTACTTGAAGTGTCTCATTTCCTAATCTAATTCCCTCAGCATCACCCGACTTAATTCGACTACATTCCATTATCCTCGTTTTGCTTTTGTTGATGTTCATCTGATACCCTCCTTTCATGACACTGTCCATTCCATTCAACTGCTCTTCCAAGTCCTTTTCTGTCTCTGTGAGAATTACAATGTCATCGGCGAACCTCAAAGTTTTTATTTCTTCTCCATGGATTTTAATACCTACTCC
Source organism: Schistocerca cancellata (assembly GCF_023864275.1). Classification (NCBI taxonomy): domain Eukaryota; kingdom Metazoa; phylum Arthropoda; class Insecta; order Orthoptera; family Acrididae; genus Schistocerca; species Schistocerca cancellata. Next base: position 12,313,334 of record NC_064628.1, on the reverse strand, counting down.
GAATTTTTATTTTGTTTCCTTCACTGCTTGCTCAATATACAGATTGAATAACATCGGGGAGAGGCTACAACCCTGTTTCACTCCCTTCCCAACCACTGCTTCCCTTTTGTGTCCCTCAACTCTTATAACTGCCATCTGGTTTCTGTACAAATTGTAAATAGCCTTTCGCTCCCTGTATTTTACCCCTGCCACCTTTAGAATTTGAAAGAGAGTATTCCAGTCAACATTGTCAAACGCTTTCTCTAAGTCTACAAATGCTAGAAACATAGGTTTGCCTTTCCTTAATCTAGCTTCTAAGATAAGTCGTAAGGTCAGTTTTGCCTAACGTGTTCCAACACTTCTATGGAATCCAAACTGATCTTCCCCGAGGTCAACTACTACCAGTTTTTCCATTCGTCTGTAGAGAATACGAGTTAGTATTTTGCATCTGTGACTTATTAAACTGATTGTTCGGTAATTTTCACATCTGTCAGCACCTGCTTTCTTTGGGATTGGAATTATTATATTCTTCTTGAAGTCTGAGGGTATTTCGCCTGTCTCATACATCTTGATCACCAGATGGTAGAGTTTTTCAGGACTGGCTCTCCTAAGGCCGTCAGTAGTTCTAATGGAATGTTGTCTACTCCCAGGGCCTTGTTTCGACTCAGGTCTTTCAGTGCTCTGTCAAACTCTTCACGCAGTATCGTGTCTCCCATGTCATCCTCATCTACATACTCTTCCATTTCCATAATATTGTCCTCAAGTACATTGCCCTTGTATAGGCCCTCTATATACCCCCTCCACTTTTCTGCTTTCCCTTCTTTGCTTAGAACTGGGTTTCCATCTGAGCTCTTGATATTCATACAAGTGGTTCTCTGTTCTCCAAAGGTCTCTTTAATTTTCCTGTAGGCAGTATCTATCTTACCCCTAGTGAGACAAGCCTCTACATCCTTACATTTGTCCTCTAGCCATCCCTGCTTAGCCATTTTGCGCTTCCTGTCAATCTTGTTTTTGAGACGTTTGTATTCCTTTTTACCTGCTTCATTTACTGCATTTTTATATTTTCTCCTTTCATCAATTAAATTCAGTATTTCTTCTGTTACCCAAGGATTTCTACTAGCCCTCGTCTTTTTACCTACTTGATCCTCTGCTGCCTTCACTACTTCATCCCTCAGAGCTAACCATTCTTCTTCTACTGTATTTCTTTCCCCCATTCCTGTCAATTGTTCCCTTATGCTCTCCCTGAAACTCTGTACAACCTCTGGTTTAGTCAGTTTATCCAGGTCCCATCTCCTTAAATTCCCACCTTTTGCAGTTTCTTCAGTTTTAATCTACAGTTCATAAACAATAGAGTGTGGTCAGAATCCACATCTGCTCCTGGAAATGTCTTACAATTTAAAACCTGGTTCCTAAATCTCTGTCTTACCATTATGTAATCTATCTTAAACCTGTCAGTATATCCAGGCTTCTTCCATGTATGCAACCTTCTTTCATGATTCTTGAACCAAGTGTTAGCTATGATTAAGTTGTGCTCTGTGCAAAATTCTATCAGGCGGCTTCCTCTTTCATTTCTTAGCCCCAATCCATATTCACCTACTATGTTTCCTTCTCTCCCTTTTCGTACTTCTTCTTATTATTATTGTATGTATTGGTATATTAGAATGTTCTGAGTGGGATCTAAATAGCAATTGAGAATGCAACGTGAAATTGGGAAGATTGGAAACTGTCAGAGGGAAGAGTTATAGTAAGAGCATAATACAGAAGAAAGAACTATGGAGATGGCAGCTGCCTAGTTGTGTGTGACTTGACTCGCAGAATGCAGGAAGAGTTCCTGTGAGTGATGGAAGGAAGTAGTAGTTTACACAGGAACTGATAAGGACTGATGGGAAAAGGGAGGTATTAGTACATAAGGATAAGATAAAGTAGCTGCAGAAAAGAAAATGCTAAAATAAAATAATGTGAGTACTGGTCAATGGGGGAAAAAAAAAAAGAAATTATTTCCAAACAGAGCTGCCCTTTCAGCAATGCAAGTGATCCTGTAATCTCCTCCAGAAGCAATATATTGTTCCTGTCTATGCTCCATGTCTGTTCTCCTATTCTTGTTCATAAATTCTTTCTTCCTGCTTCATTTTTCACTTATGTTGCTTCCATACTTACTTAATTTTCTCTGTTTATTATTTTCACTCCATCATAATCGTAAGCAGTTTGATATCCACTGCTGGATAAAGGTTTTCTATAGACTTTGCCATCCGGTACTGTCTTCAGCTGTGCACATCCTAGTAAGAGGGGTCCAGTCATTATTGGCTGCTTTTGAACTCAATTTTCTAAAATTTTCACTGCAAATATTTTGAATTTCCTTTCTTACACTGCTGCTGAAAAGTGTTTGTAAAATACCTAAAGCTAATCACATTAATTATGAGCTATATCCAAGAATTGTAATGAGGTCATTTATTATTTGCACTCATTACTTTCGTCGCCAATAATTTCTTGAAGTAACCTTACACGTCTAAACAAATATTTTGAGCTTCAGCAATGGGAGGGTGGCGTATTCACATATTTATTTAACATTTTTTTTGTGTTAATAACAACATCTTTATTATTTATTTTAAACATGTATTTGCACAAACAAAATCATTGTCTTTTTAATACCTCTGGGTTGTGAACTGAGAATCACAGTTGAACTTGGACTTGATCAGCAGAACTTTGCCAGTCAAAGATGATCCTGCTTCACGACAATATAGCGTAAATTAACATGTATACAATGCAGTTTTCCATGTTGAGCTTGATCTGAGCTAATTTTGTGTGTTAATCTAAGGTTAACTGCTTTGTACAATCATTTGTTAGAGAGGTATTTCACTATAATTTTCGTTTATGAACAAGTAACATTAATTTGTTTGTTGTATTTTTTATTATTTTGCAGGTGAGAGAAGAGAACCCTCATCTTGTTCTCGGTAATGTTGCAGTTGCCAGGAAAATGGGTTTTCCTGAAGTAATTCTTCCCGGTGATGTTAGAAATGATCTGTACCTTATGCTCGTTTCTGGTGAATTTTCTAAAGGCAGCAAGTCTACTGACAAAAATGTTGAAGTCACTGTAAAAGTCTGCAATGAGAAAGGTCAGAGCATTCCTGTAAGTTGTTCAGCAATTTTTGAAATATTATTTCAGCACGATTATTGCAATGTTTGTCGAAGTTTCTAAATTCCTTTTGCCTCCTAAATTTCACAGGGTGTTATAACATTAGGTGGTGGTGTCGAACCATTAAACGAGTACCGTTCTGTGATCTACTATCACGAAGATAGGCCGAGATGGTGCGAGATTTTTAAAGTAGCAATTCCGATAGAAGAATTCAAAGCGAGCCATTTGAAATTCACTTTTAAACACCGTTCATCGACTGAAGCCAAAGACAAATCTGAGAAACCATTTGCCATGTCATATGTTACATTGATGCAGGAAAATGGCACAACATTGGAAGATTCACTCCACGAATTACTTGTTTACAAGGTAAGTATGTTTTTGTTATTAAGTATACTGTCGGCAAAAAAATGGCAACACCAAGAGGGAATTGTGCGGCACAAACAAAAATTGGTAGGCATGTTTCTACATCTGAAAGATGGATGTCAATTAGAATTTGTACCAGTTGCGTAAGTGTGGTGTCAATAGTGTCACTATGTGGCTGCAAATCAGGTTTGCATTAAAGACATGTTGCAACGGTCATGAGTGTTAGTTATGTTAATCAAGAATGCCTTTAAGGTGGCAAAGAAAGCCATCATTAACACCTCACCAAGTTTGAAAGATCTTTGTACATCCATATTTAAATTGGATGATGGTGGGACATTAGCTGGTGTAAATTTTATTAAAAATGAAACTCTTCCATCTGTACTTAAGATTTCATATTTATTTGGCTACTAGTTTCGACGTTGCGTCAAAGCCGACTTCGGGCCCTATATAACACACCGTATTTAAAACAAACAATGTGAGACGTCAGTAGTCTGTGAGCTATTGTACAAAATAAATATATTATAAACATATTATATAAAGGATGAAATCATTAAAAGTAGTTACATTTCGTTCATTTTCACTAATTTATCTTGGCATTAGCAATTTATATGGTACAAACAAGTACAAATGAAGTTATATATACACGGTTATTTCCGTTATAGGTCAATACCAGACATTTGAATGAAAATGGGGGTATATATAAGTATTGATCTATAATGGAAATAACTGTGTATATATAACCTCATTTGTACTTGTTTGTACCGTATAAATTGCTAATGTCAACGTAAATTGCATCATAGTGAAAATGAACAAAATGTGTGTCGTAACTGCGACCAGGACGGTCATGGGGTAGCAATGAGAGAAAGCGCGGCGGGACCCGCGGAGAGGCCCGCGAACGAAGACACGACGGGAGAGGACGTACACGACAAACGAAGGACAGAATGAATACGACAAGATCGAACGAGGAAACAAACGCGTCCACTCGTACACAGAACGAGGAAGTAAGCTGTCTAGCATGAAGCCAGGTGTAAACCGACGTACGCGAGGTTATACTCCCTGGCTGAGCGCGAGGCAGGCTATCGGGGGCGCCGCTGTTGGCCGCTGGGACCCCGTGCTCCACTGTGGCTCCCTCACACTAAAAGCGGGTCAGGAGGCGTGCGCCGCCACAGCTTACGGTGCGATGGTGCAGAAACCTCTACGGGTCTTCGACGTCCGTGACGTCTGGCGTGGATTTAAATTCCGCGGCGCGTGGTACCAGAAGGTAACTACTTTTAATGAATTCGTCCTTAATATAATATGTTTATAATATATTTACGTTGTACAATAGCTCACAGACTACTGGTGTCTCACATTGTTTGTTTTATGTATGGTGTGTTATATTGGGCCCGAAGATGGTGTTGACGCAATGTTGAAACTAATAGCCAAATAAATATGAAATCTTAAGTACAGCTGGAGGACTTTCATTTTTAATTTTAAAAAAAGTTTGAAAGAGGTCATGTAATAGGGCTACAACAAGCTGGATGTTCCTTCTTTGATATTCCCGAAAGATTTAGCAGTCGTGTAGCCACTGTACACAGTTGCTGGCAGTGGTGGTCACAAGAATATAAGGTCACAAGAAGGCTGGGCTCCAGATGGCCACATGGCACTACTGATAGGGTAGACCGTCATGTTCGGCATACGTCTCTGGTGCATTGTACTGCATCTGCAGCAACAATTTGAACAGCAGTTGGCACCACAGTGAAGCAGTCAACTGTTACAAATTGGTTGCTCCGAGGACAGCTCCGAGCCAGATGCCCTGTGGCGTGCATTCATCTACATTCATCTACATTTATACTCCGCAAGCCACCCAACGGTGTGTGGCGGAGGGCACTTTACGTGCCACTGTCATTATCTCCCTTTCCTGTTCCAGTCGCGTATGGTTCGCGGGAAGAACGACTGTCTGAAAGCCTCTGTGCGCGCTCTAATCTCTCTAATTTTACATTCGTGATCTCCTCGGGAGGTATATGTAGGGGGAAGCAATATATTTGATACCTCATCCAGAAACGCACCCTCTCGAAACCTGGCGAGCAAGCTACACCGCGATGCAGAGCGCCTCTCTTGCAGAGTCTGCCACTTGAGTTTGTTAAACATCCCCGTAACGCTATCACGGTTACCAAATAACCCTGTGACAAAACGCGCCACTCTCCTTTGGATCTTCTCTATCTCCTCCGTCAACCCGATCTGGTACGGATCCCACACTGATGAGCAATACTCAAGTATAGGTCGAACGAGTGTTTTGTAAGCCACCTCCTTTGTTGATGGACTACATTTTCTAAGGACTCTCCCAATGAATCTCAACCTGGTACCCGCCTTACCAACAATTAATTTTATATGATCATTCCACTTCAAATCGTTCCGCACGCATACTCCCAGATATTTTACAGAAGTAACTGCTACCAGTGTTTGTTCCGCTATCATATAATCATACAATAAAGGATCCTTCTTTCTATGTATTCGCAATACATTACATTTGTCTATATTAAGGGTCAGTTGCCACTCCCTGCACCAAGTGCCTATCCGCTGCAGATCTTCCTGCATTTCGCTACAATTTTCTAATGCTGCAACTTCTCTGTATACTACAGCATCATCCGCGAAAAGCCGCATGGAACTTCTGACACTATCTACTAGGTCATTTATATATATTGTGAAAAGCAATGGTCCCATAACACTCCCCTGTGGCACGCCAGAGGTTACTTTAACGTCTGTAGACGTCTCTCCGTTGATAACAACATGCTGTGTTCTGTTTGCTAAAAACTCTTCAATCCAGCCACACAGCTGGTCTGATATTCCGTAGGCTCTTACTTTGTTTATCAGGCGACAGTGCGGAACTGTATCGAACGCCTTCCGGAAGTCAAGAAAAATAGCATCTGCCTGGGAGCCCGTATCTAATATTTTCTGGATCTCATGAACAAATAAAGCGAGTTGGGTTTCACACGATCGCTGTTTCCGGAATCCATGTTGATTCCTACATAGTAGATTCTGAGTTTCCAAAAACGACATGATACTCGAGCAAAAGACATGTTCTAAAATTCTACAACAGATCAACGTCAGAGATATAGGTCTATAGTTTTGCGCATCTGCTCGACGACCCTTCTTGAAGACTGGGACTACCTGTGCTCTTTTCCAATCATTTGGAACCTTCTGTTCCTCTAGAGACTTGCGGTACACGGCTGTTAGAAGGGGGGCAAGTTCTTTCGCGTACTCTGTGTAGAATCGAATTGGTATCCCATCAGGTCCAGTGGACTTTCCTCTGTTGAGTGATTCCAGTTGCTTTTCTATTCCTTGGACACTTATTTCGATGTTTCCACTAAACCCCAACCGTCACCGTTTTCTACTTCAATGGTAGCAAGCTAGAGCCGATTGGAGGACAGGATGGAGGTGTGTTATGTTTTCTGATGAAAGTTGTTTCTGCCTGAGTGCTAGTGACGCCCGTGTGCTGGTTAGGAGGAGGTCAGTTGAGGACCTGCAACCGACCTGCCTGTGTGCTAGGCACTCTGGACCTACACTTGGAGTTATGGTCTTAGGTGTGATTCCGTAGATAGCAGGAGTACTCTTGTGATTATCCCACACACCCTGACTGCAAAATTGTCTGTCAGTGTGGAGATTTGATCTTTTGTGGTGCCGGATAGCACTCACGACATATAATTGTTGCAACCCAACACGGTCTACAGAGTGTCGACGTGTTGCCTCGGCTTGCTCAATCGACAGGTCTGTCGCCAATCGAGCTCATGTGGTACATCATTGTATGACAACTCCGCAATCAGCATGAATTGTCCCTCTGTTGAATGACCAAGAGCAACAGGCATGGAACTCCATCCGACAATCTGGCATCTGGCACCTGTACAACACAATGCATGCACATTTACGAGCTTTTGTCCAACATTATGCTTCAGCATACTGCCAGTTACACCTTTTATTAATGTACCAGCATTTCACATTTGCAGTTGCTTATCTTGCACTTACATTAACCTGTGATCTTACAATGTTGTTGTTGTTGTTGTTGTTGTTGTGGTCTTCAGTCCTGAGACGGGTTTGGTGTAGCTCTCCATGCTACTCTATCCTGTGCAAGCTTCTTCATCTCCCAGTACTTACTGCAACCTACATCCTTGTGAATCTGAATCTGCTTAGTGTATTCATCTCTTGGTCTCCCTCTATGATTTTTACCCTCCACGCTGCCCTCCAATACTAAATTGGTGATCCCCTGATGCCTCAAAACATGTCCCACCAACCGGTCCCTTCTTCTTGTCAAGTTGTGCCACAAACTCCTCTTCACCCGAATTCTATTCAATACCTCCTCATTAGTTATGTGATCGACCCATCTAATCTTCAGCATTCTTCTGTAGCACCACATTTCGAAAGCTTCTATTCTCTTCTTGTCCAAACTATTTATTGTCCATGTTTCACTTCCGTACATGGCTACACTCCATACAAATACTTTCAGAAACGACTTCCTGACACTTAAATCAATACTCAATGTTAACAAATTTCTCTTCTTCAGAAACGCTTTCCTTGCCATTGCTAGTCTACATTTTATATCCTCTCTACTTCAACCATTATTTGCTCCCCAAATAGCAAAACTCCTTTACTACTTTAAGTGTCTCATTTCCACTCTAATTCCCTCAGCATCACCCGACTTAATTTGCCTACATTCCATTATCCTCGTTTTGCTTTTGTTGATGTTCATCTTATATCCTCCTTTCAAGACACTGTCCATTCCGCTCAACTGCTCTTCCAAGTCCTTTGCTCTCTCTGACAGAATTACAATGTCATCGGCGAACCTCAAAGTTTTATTTCTTCTCCATGGATTTTAATACCTACTCCGAATTTTTCTTTTGTTTCCTTCACTGCTTGCTCAATATACAGATTGAATAGCATCGGGGAGAGGCTACAACCCTGTCTCACTCCCTTCCCAACCACTGCTTCCCTTTCGTGCCCCTCGACTCTTACAACTGCCATCTGGTTTCTGTACAAATTGTAAATAGCCTTTCCCTCCCTGTATTTTACACCTGCCAACTTCAGATTTTCAAAGAGAGTTTTTCAGTCAACATTGTCAAAAGCTTTCTCTAAGTCTACAAATGCTAGAAACATAGGTTTGCCTTTCCTTAATCTTTCTTCTAAGATAAGGTCAGTATTGCCTCACGTGTTCCAACATTTCTACGGAATCCAAACTGATCTTCCCCGAGGTCGGCTTCTACCAGTTTTTCCATTCGTCAGTAAAGAATTCGCATTAGTATTTTCAGCTGTGACTTATTAAACTGATAGTTTGGTAATTTTCACATCTGTCAACACCTGCTTTCTTTGGGATTGGAATTATTATATTCTTCTTGAAGTCTGAGGGTATTTTGCCTGTCTCGTACATCTTGCTCACTAGATGGTATAGTTTTGTCAGGACTGGCTCTCCCAAGCCCGTCAGTAGTTCTAATGGAATATTGTCTACTCCCGGGGCCTTGTTTCAGGTCTTTTAGTGCTCTGTCAAACTCTTCACGCAGTATCGTATCTCCCATTTCATCTTCATCTACATCCTCTTCCATTTCCATAATATTGTCCTCAAGTACATTGCCCTTGTATAGGCCCTCTATATACTCCTTCCACCTTTCTGCTTATCCTTCTTTGCTTAGAACTGGGTTTCCATCTGAGCTCTTGATATTCATACAAGTGGCTCTCTTTTTTTCAAAGGTCTCTTTAATTTTCCTATAGGCAGTATCTACCTTGCCCCTAGTGAGATTAGCCTCTACATCCTTACATTTGTCCTCTAGCCATCCTTGCAATGTTAATCACATAAATATGTTACCCAGGCAAATGTACTCCTTACATTTCGTTATTCTACATTAATTATCTTTTGGTGTTGTGATTTTTTTTATTCAGCCAAGGTATTTGATTCTAATGGGACAAATATGAAAAATTAAATAAAGCATCACTAAATACTAATTATTTGTGAATGTCTTTCAGATCTATCAAATATATTTCATTACATGTTATGAATGTTATTGAACCATCTTTAATAAAAAAGCAAGAAAAGTTATTTTGAACTAGAAAAAAGCATTGCCTTTGACACTCGTGCATTCTCAAATCAGTTTCTGATGTTTACATATTTGCTATTAGCCTTTATCCAAAGCTTGAACTCTCGAAATTTCTGTAGCGGTTCAGAAGCTGATGAAGAAAGTAATTTTCATTTTAATTGGGCAATTAGAGAGGTGGGGGGGGGGGGGGAGGAGGACCTGGTTCCTCATTCTCTACAGCCAGATCAAAGCCTTTTAAAAGTTATTTGTTTGTACTTCTGTTTAGTTCACGCTCTCATGGCTACTGTCTGTGGGCACAACTGCTTCTGACGTGAGCAGCAGTCTCCTGGAGTGGGTGGTGAGGGTAAGGAGGAGGTATTAGGTGGTGTGAGGGCTGTGGGAAGGTGCTGGTGCTACCTGAGGGAGTGTGTAGGGATGTGACAGGGACAAGATACGGCTAATAGGTGCGTATCGTTGTGTGGGGTGGGGGTAGGGAGAAGTAGAAAAATAAAAAGGACTTGTGGTAGCATTAGAGGATTAGATGGAATGTGCATATTGTAATGGTATCAGGGAAGGGGATAGAAAGGTCGAGAACAGGGAGTAACGAAGGTTAAGGCCAGAGGGGTTACTGGTATGGTGGATTTGTTGTTGTTGCTGTATGAATGGGTGAGAGTTAATTTTGAGGTAGGAATTTGTCAAAAAGCTTAAGTATTTGTAGTATTATTTTTTCGTTCTGCCTGTTCAACTGAGTGTCTGTTCTATCTGACAGCAGCTGCTCTCTGTGATTAGTAGCAACCTGTCCTTTGCATATTGTTGTTATTCCATCCTGGGCTTCCCATTGTTTTATTTATTTTTGAAACTATGATTTTGAACTAATAAAGATATCACAACAATTTTGGAGGAAATTTTTGTGTTGTTTTACAAATAAGTTCTCTTGAATTATTGCACTTTGGAGCAAAGAGAGTTGCTTTGTTTTTCACACCTTTTACACAGTAGAATCCATTGCATGATGTGAAAAGCAACTTCCTCAAAATATGAAAACAAAAGTCTTCATGACAGCATTCATTAGAGGAACTCTCTGTTCATAAACTGTGCCGATTCAACGGAGGAGGGGGGAACCGGAGTTCATAAATATTTCCGTAACCAACTAACATAATCAGTTTGTGAGCTGATGGATTGGCTCTAGTTCAATGCTGATTCACCAAACAGCATCTGACAAAAGTGACACATTGCCATTTCTAGAGATTTTGATTTACATGAAAATTGAAGAAACATGGAGGCAAACATGTTTGGAATTTACCTTCCATATCGTAAGCAAGCTTCAACAAAATAGTTCACGTGATGTAAGCAGACATACTGTCAAATAATATCCGAAAATATGGTGTCTGAGATCAGTTTGGGACTCATGTGGCGACGATTTTTAACAGTTAGCACTTTAAAATTAATATACTTCCATGCATTTTCCAATTGTGAAAAAAGTGCATACTTTGCAAGGAGGGGGACTTCATCTAATTGAACTTAATATTACTGTCTATTGAGTTTGACAAATAAAGCTATTATTAAAAAAAACTGGAAACTATTACTTACAGTGTAAGGTAGTAATTAAAACAGAAATCAGAAATTTGATTGCATTGTGTAACTATCACATCCAGACATTACTGAAACCACGCCTAATAAAGATGTTGATTGGACAGCATTTAGATAGATTATTTGTATAAGTTTGATATAAAGTAGTTACTTTTTCACAGTACTTAATTTCATATTCTAACGTCGCTGGTGTGTCCTTACCTGTTTAACTATGATCTTTCATTTCAGATTGATCATAAAAAGTATGAAGAAAGTGAGCTGGCATATTTGTCACTGCCCAGCAGAAGGATACAGCTCACTGAGGGACAGAAACCTGCCTCAGGAGGTCTCTCGCTCAGTTCGAAAGACAGTTTTACAATTGAAACAAATGTTTGCTCAACCAAGCTTACACAGAATGGTATGTTAATACAAGCAGTTGTAATTTATTACTCTTATAACTTAATTGTTGTTGAGATTAGCTACAGGACAACAACTGTTCATTCTTTGAAGAAAAAAATAAAATAATTTAAAGGGTCAGTTTTTTCTTCTGAAGCTATATAGGAGTAGGATGCAACCAGTTGTTGATATGATAATATACCTCAAAATGTGCCAAAGCTGAGAACTGATGAAAACAATTTGGTTGGAAGACTGTAATATGAAGAGTAAGTACTTACAGAGAGTAGAAGAAGAAAATACTACGCGGAAAGTGACAGTAAATTTTGAAATCGTAGTTACAGAAACAAAATTTGAGAGTATGCCATGTAATTCTGAAATAAATGTAGAACAACATGATTTTAATTAAAGAGTGAAGTTAGTTGCAAATTTATTTGGCAGTTCACTTTTTTCCTCCTTTGCTTCAGCTGGACTCACATTTATGATGAAAGTTCAAATCTCTGTCCAATCTTCCAGATTTAGGTTTACTGTGATTTCCTTAAATCACTTAAGGCAAATGACAGGATGGGTCCCCTGAAAGGGCATGACCAATTTCTTTCTATATCCTTCACTAATCTGAGCTTGTGCTGTTTCCCTAATGACATCATCGTTGATGGGACATAAAACTCTAATCTTCCTTGTTTCTTGCTTCAGAAATTCCCTACCTTACAACCTCTTGCTGTTGTTTCAATATTTTAAATTTTGCATCACCAAAATAAATTATTTGATTCATATGCTGAAAACTTTTAGATGAATAAAGTGCTGGCACACATTCAGTAAATCTTCTGATTTATTTTTCTTGCTTATACATGTAGTGTCTGAGTTACTAGGGGTTTGTACATTCTCAGCTTGATCACACAACTCAAGTTGAACAGGACAAAGACATACAGTCCATTCATATAAAATCACACCAATGCTTCTCTTTTCCATTTTATTCAAGAGCACGATTTTCTTTGAGGCGATACTTGGACGGTCCCTTTACCCCAGGAGACTGTGCTGGCAGGGTGGCTGGGCAACTGCTGCCCGTACAGCCTCAACACCTGTTACTGATCGTGCCCTGTTGGCAACTTTTTCTTCTTAACAACAAACAGAACGAATATATAATCCTGAAGAGCTTTATTATTGTATAGATGATGGTTTATTCATGCATAAAAACATAGGGATGACATGTGTGTATGCAAGATGAGACAGTTTTCTAGTGGCTATAAACTCATGTTCAAAAATTTACTCATGGCTGCATAAAGTGTTGTTACAATATTTGTTGATTGCATTTAGAACTTTTGAATGATTACATTTCTAGAAAATGAATGTCATCATGTGTTTCTAATATTAAACAAAAACTGTTGTGTACAATGTAAGGAATTTCAAAATGAATAGTTGATATCTAAGAGTCATAATTTATCATTGAATCGATGAACACATGTGACAGATGTAGAAACAAGTCACCCAGAAAATTCTTTCAGTTTCGTCCTTAAAGAAGGGAAGTGTGCTTCTGAAAGTGAGGAATACTGTTACCTATTAGTGTGTGTTATTATTGGCTGTTGTGAGTGCCTCCTTAAGGTAAGTATTAGGTTGTCCTTATGACTCGTAGTGAATTTTATATTAGTGATAGAAACATGTCATTCTTGTCACAGAACATTTGCAAGTAGCCACCTGGGCTGTAGAGGAGTGGTGGCTTGAGGGGCTGACATTTTGTTTGGAGTTTCTGTAGGAACAGTCCTGAATTGTAAAATAGTCATTTTTTGATTAAGTTAAATGATTCCACCTGCTCACTGTTTAAAGGGTGAAGGTAGAAGATAAAAGATTGGTGTATTTAGATACAAATCAACTGTGTTTCTTCTTAATACCCGAGTACATAATAAACTTCTTAGGTATTGTCGAAAGTTTTGTAGGTAGAAACTATTTTTCATAGTCTGAAAGATGTGTGTGAAATTTTATGACAGTAATTACCTCTGATAATGCTTACTTGCATCATTTAGTTGACCTGTTGGGCCTGTTGAACTGGGCAAGTCATCCGGAGGGCCTCAAGGACAGTTTGGCAGCTTTAATGAAAGTGGATGGAGAAGAAGTAGTAAAGTTCCTGCAGGATGTGCTGGATGCCCTATTCAACATCTTGATGGAGAATTTTGATTCAGAGCTTTATGACAATATGGTTTTTGAATGTCTGGTAAGCTACTAATCATTTTTTATTTTGTGCATAGTGTACAAGATTTTGTAGACATTCTTCTAACTGTTGATAGCAAAATGGTGCAATGCAATACAAACTAAAAAGGAAACTAAGTCCATCATTACAACATGTTGATGAGATAGTCTTGTTAGTGAAAAATGGTACCTGTGCACACACATTTGCCTCACCTGAGGCAAACATTCAGTCAGTTATTACATTGCAAAATGAACTGATTACCTGACCACAGTTGCTGCACCATAATGTTCACACCTGGGAAGCAAGGAGGGGAGATAGCAGTAGTGTACAGTATGTAGGAGAGTAGGTTGCAAGTAATAGGCTGAAGGTGTTGATTTATGAGTGTGGAGATTCTCTCAGTGGGGGCACAGTAACTGGCCACAATGGGACATCCTGCGTGGTTGGGTATATGGACTTTAGGAAGCAAGTAGAAGGCAGGAGTACAGGGAGTGGTAGGAGTGAAGAGGGAGGACTCAGAGGAGAGGTTAAGGGTTGTGCCTAAGGATTTGAGGAGTTACTGGAGATCCAGCTGGATTTATGGAATCCCACCACACTCATACACATTCCTCCAGAACCTCAACACCTTTTCCCCAATTCGCTTCATTTGGTCCTCCTCAACGCAACAAGCCACCTTCCTTGACATTGACTTCCACCTCAAAGATGGCTACATCTGTACCTCTGTTCATATCAAACCTAATAACTACCCAGATTGCTACTCCCATCATGCGCTGTAGCTCACAGACTGGCTTCAGCAGCAGAGACAGTGGTTGTGTATTTAGGACTTGCATTTGCATGAATGTGTGTGTGAGCATGTATGTTGTGTAACTCAGAAGAAAGCCTTTTGGCTGCAAAATTACCTATTTAGCAGTCTTTTATTGTGCCTTTCTGTGACTCAACATCTTTACTATATGGTGAGTAGGAATCTATCCTTTCAATAACATTGTCATTGTTCCATCCTGGATTTTTCATTGTTTGGTTTGCCTAATGACTTTTCTTCCATCCCATAACCCGTGCTGTTTCCCTTCGTTTCAATTTTATAACATATTACTATACTCACTATCTTTCCTTTCTTTTCTCTTGTTTCCTATGTTTTACATGTTGCCTTCCAAACCACACCACATGCTCTGACTTACAAGCGACGCTGTACCATCCGTCTCATCTGCACACAATACATAGCTATGTGACTGTGCTAATTGTTGGTGTTGCATCTCATGTCCCGCATTACTCCCACAGATACCATTAATCCAAGACTTTCAAGTTGATCACTCTTCCTGTGTTACTCTCCTGTATTTTCATGTGTTATTTTCTGTACCTTCCTGTGCCACATGTACTTGTACCTCAGCCTACCAATATCTCCCCACCTCCCACTGTTTCTCCTCTCTTCTTCCAGTTCGCACATACTAACCTCACCTAATCTAGTCACATCTGCTGTCCCCCCTCTTCATACGTATCCACCCACTGACCTGCAACCTATATTGTAATCTTTTTTATTTATTTTTATTATTGATCTCACTGTATTTTCACATCGGTTTTAATTCGTTTTGTCTCTCACTATCGGCCCACTCCCTCAGGTTTTGAATTTTTTCACGTATTTTGACATATTTTTGTGAATTACTTTGCACATATTTCCATGTTATTTATATATTTTTATACATTTTTATCCTTTGCTGTGGATCTTATTCCTTGTATCTGTGGCAGTAGAGAAGAGTTTATTTATACCTAGCCAGAACACTGTCCTACATACTGTTTCTTGTTGCTTGACTAGTGGAATCCCCCAAATGCCCTTAACAACAGGTTACGCAGCTCTGGCTGCAACCCCTCCTAACCCCTCCTTCCACAGTGACCTCCATCTGTCCAGGTTTCACCAATCCTCACCAACATAGTCCTGCAAAACCATGTAGATTATGCCTGAACCTCCTTGCAATATCTCCTCTCCTTCCATAAAATTCTCCTGCTTTGCAATCCCAAATTCCTGGATCTTATCTCACATTTTGAAACTTTTGTCCTCCAGGAACTAGAGCAGCATGCACAACGTCACCTCAAAAACATCTCCAACCTGTTCACCTCTACTCCAACCTTGGACTACCACTATCCACCACATCTGTCTCCAAACCTTCCCCACAGCCCTTCATAGCTGACAGGTCCTGTATTGCAGACCTACTACATTTACCCCACCATCAAAAACTTGCTCCCACCATCATATAGATTCCAGAATGTAAGCAGACTCAAAACACAGTCATCAATTTTTGTTCCAAAATCCTTAGTCCAACAGAAGTATCAGTCATTTCACAAAGCCTTACTTTTTGCCCCACTCCCAAATTCTATCATGCTGGACTTGGTAAGGACCTTCTCTTCTTCTCCCAGTCCCTACTGTAGAAACACAATTTTGCCGCCACCTATACCAATCAGACTCAACTATATCACCAACTATACCAATCAGACTCAACCCCTCCTGACTCAGTTCACTCCATCTAGCTGTGATTCACCCCCCACTGTCCCTACATCACTCCCTTTTAACTTTCCAGAATTTCTTAACCTTGAATCTTGCCTCCTCACCATTTCCCAAAACCCTCAATATGCAAGCTCACCTTATATCAACAGGAAGAACCACTATCCACCCCCTAAGAACTGATCCCGACCTTATAAACTAATCTGCTAACAAAGGCTACACCAATGTTGTTTTGATCTGCAAGTATTACCTAGCAGAAGGACTCTGCCTGCTATAAGATTCGTTCACTTACAAACCCTGCCACGGTGACCCCATTCCAGAAATCCAGCACTATCTCCAGACTCTCCTCAAATCCTTAGACCCATTCAAGAACCTCTCTCTGGAGTCTGTCTCTCTCCTCACCTCTACCACTACCCAGACTCCTACCTTGTACATGCTTCCTAAGACCATAAACCTGACCACCCAGGACACCTCAGTGTGTGTGGCTGGTTACCTTGCCTCACTAATTACTGTGCTCTCACTGGGAGAGTCTCTGCTCTCATAGACAACACTTTAGCCAATTATCTGCAATCTACCCTCCTATGTAAAAGGTACCAACCATTTCCTCCCCCAACTCTCCACAGTTCCTGTTTCTATACAATACGGTGCCCTGCTTATTACTATTGACACCACCTCCCTGTCCGCCGCCGGTAGCTGAGTGATCAGCACAACAGAATATCAATCCTAAGGGCCCAGGTTCGATTCCCTGCTGGGTCGGATATTTTCTCCGCTCAGGGACTGGGTGTTGTGTTGTCCTAATCATAATCATTTCGTCCCCATCAATGCGCAAGTTGCCGAAGTGGCGTCAAATCGAAAGACTTGCACCCGGCGAACGGTCTACTCGACGGGAGGCCCTAGTCACATGACATATACATTTTTACCTCCTCCCTTTACGCTATCATACCTAATGCCCATGGCTTTTCTGCTGTTGAACACTACCTTCCCTTATGGCTGATGCATTCCAAACCGACAAGTTCCTTCCTGGTCACTATGACCACATACTTCCTCACCCACAATTACTTCTTCGTTGAAGGCATCACCTACAAACACTTCTGGGGTACAGCAGTGAGCAGCTGCATGGTACAGTTGTATGCCATCCTATTCTTGGACTATCAAGAGGAATCCTTCTTAACCACCCAAAATGTCAAACCCCTCACCTGATTCAGATACATTGAAGACACCTTGGTGATCTGGATTGAGGGTGAGGACACCCTGTCCGCATTTCTCCAGAACCTTAACATCTTCTCACCAATTTGCTTCACGTGGTCCTCCTCAATCCAACAAGTCATCTTTCTCAATGTTGACTTCCACCTCAAAGATGGTTATATTACTACCTCCATGCATATCAAACCTACCAACCGCCAGCAATACCTCCACTTCGACAGCCACCACCCATTCCACACCGTGAAGTCCCCTCCACACAGCCTAGCCACCGATGGGCATCCCATCTGTAGTGACAAGCAGTCCCTCTCAGAATACACCAATGGTCTCACTGAGGCATTCACAGGATGTAATTACCCTTCCAACCTTGTACAGAAACAGACTCTCATGCCTTATCTGTCCAGTCACTTACCACCTCCAAAAGTTCCACCGTCTGACCACAGAGGAGCATTCCCCTTGTGACTCGATACCACCAGGTCTGGAGAAAGTGAACCACATTCTGTGCCAGAGTTTAGACTACATCTCATCATACCCTGAAATGAGGAATGCCTTACTCACTATTGTACTCGCACTTCCCACAGTGGTATTCCACTGCCCACCGAATCTACACAATACCTCATCTATTCCTACTCAACCCCTGTTCTCAACCTCTTGCCTCATATCCTTGTGATTACCTAGATGCAAGACCTTTCCCATACATCCTCCCACCACCTTCTGCATCACGAGCATCAACTATCCCACCACACTCAGGACTACCTATGAAAGCAGTCGTGTGACTCACAAGCTAAGTTGCAACCACTGTGTTTCGTTGTATGTGGGCATGACAACAAACAAGCTATCTGAAACTTCCTGGCAGATTAAAACTGTGTGCCACACCGAGACTCGAACTCGGGACCTTTGCCTTTCATGGGCAGGTGCTCTACCATCTGAGCTACCCAAGCACAACTCACGACCCGTCCTCACAGCTTCAATTTCACCAGTACCTCGTCTCCTACCTTCCAAATTTCACAGAAGCTCTCCTGTAAACCTTGCAGAAGTAGCACTCCTGGAAGAAAGGATATTGCGGAGACACGGCTTAGCCACTGCTGGACCCCCCAGTTGCTGAACACGCTGCCAAACACTATGTTTTTCACTCAATGACTGCTTCACAGCCTGTGCCGTGTGGATCCTTCCTACCGACAACAGCTTGAATTGCACAGGTGGTACCTCTTCCTGTGATATATCGTACATTGCCGTAATCCCCTTGGCTTCAACCTTGGTTTGTCACTGTCCTTCAGCTACCTATACCCTCTCCTGTTCCCACTCCAGCACCACACAGCCTTCTATTTCACCAGCACACCCACAATATTCTTACTTCTCTCCTTTTCCACTCTGTCTGTCCCCTGCGGCCCCCACCATCAAACTCCCCAACTGCACCTGACTGCCTTACCCTCTCCTCACCTCATTCCTGTATGCTCCCACAAGCAGCACTTGATTATCCCCACCCCTACACTGCTATCCCTCCCCTTCCCCGGCCCCAGCCTCCTCATTACTCCCATCATGTGCTGTTGCTCGCAATTTGGCTTCAGCAGGCAGAGACAGTGGTCATGTGTGTATGAGTTGCATTTGCATGAATGTGTGTGTGTTGTATATTTCAGAAGAAGGTGTTTTGGCCAAAAACTTGCTTGTTTATCAGTCTTTTGTTGTGCCTGTCTGTGACTCAATATCTCCACTGTACACTGAGTAACAATCTATCCTTTTCATGACATCATTCCGTTCTGGATTTTCGATTGTTTGATTCAACCTTTAGATTTGTACGATTTTTCATATAACCAAAATTCAGTGGATTTCTTTTAGTACTCAAGTTGACGACTTCTCATACTTTTTTATTTAGAGTCAATTGCCACTTTTCTCATCATACAGATATCGTGTTTAAAAGTTTTCAAGATGGTAAATGACAGCATCATCTGCAAACAATCTACGAGGCTGAGTTACTTTCAAGTGCAACCTTACTGATACGAATTCGTGAATCCAGTCGTACAACCGAGACGATGTTCCGTAGGCATGCAATTTGATAAGAAATCATGTGTGAGGAAAGGTACCAAAAGCCTTCTGAGACTCTAAAAATATGGACAATTTGACATTGCCTGTCGATAACACTCATTACTTTGTGAAAATAAAGCGCTAGTTGTGTTTCACGAGAATGATATTTTCTAAATATATACTGATTATTTCTTATAAATAATTTCCTTTGAGGTAATTCATAACATTCAATTGCAGTACATGGAGAATGAAAGACAGTATGTAAAATTAGTTGCTTCCAAATAGTGAGATTATCAAAAGTAAGGTACTTCTTTTACAACATTTTAGTACAGTGGTATTACCATAGTTCATGTAGTAAAGGAAGTGACATCCACATGCATCTATAATCATGTACCTTGCCGTTGGTGGGGAGGCTTGCGTGCCTCAGCAATACAGATAGCCGTACCATAGGTGCAACCACAACGGAGGGGTATCTGTTGAGAGGCCAGAAAAACGTGTGGTTTCTGAAGAGGGGCAGCAGCCTTTCCAGCAGTTACAGGGGCAACAGTCTGGATGACTGACTGATCTGGCCTTGTAACACTAACCAAAAGGGCCTTACTGTGCTGGTACTGCGAACGGCTGAAATCTAGGGGAAACTACAGCTGTGATTTTTTGCAAGGGCATGCAGCTTTACTGTATGGTTAAATGATGATGGCATCCTCTTGGGTAAAATATTCCAGAGGTAAAATAGTCCCCCATTTGGATCTCAGGGCAGGGACTACTCAGGAGGATGTTATTATCAGGAGACAGAAAATTGGCATTCTACGGGTCAGAGTGTGGAAAGTCAGATCCCTTAGTCGGGCAGGTAGGTTAGAAAATTCAAAAAGGGAAATGGATAGGTTCAAGTTAGATATGGTGAGAATTAGTGAAGTTCGGTGGCAGGAGGAAGAAGACTTTTGGTCAGGCAAATACAGGGTTATAAATACAAAGTCAAATAGGGGTAATGCAGGAGTAGGTTTAATAATGAATAAAAAAAATAAGTATGCAGGTACGCTACTACAAACAGCATAGCGAACGCATTATTGTGGGCAAGATAGATACGAAGCCCACGCCCACCACAGTAGTACAAGTTTATATGCCAACTAGCTCCGCAGATGATGAAGAGATTGATAAAATGTATGATGAGATGAAAGAAATTATTCAGATAGTGAAGGGAGATGAAAATTTAATAGTCATGGGTGACTGGAATTCGATAGTAGGAAAAGGAAGAGAATGAAACGTAGTAGGTGAATATGGAATGGGGGTAAGGAGTGAAAGAGGAAGCCGCCTGGTAGAATTTTGCACAGAGCATAACTTAATCATAGCTAACATTTGGTTCAAGAATCATAAAAGAAGGTTGTATACATGGAAGAGGCCTGAAGATACTCGAAAGTTTCAGATAGATTATATAATGGTAAGACAGAGATTTAGGAACCAGGTTTTAAATTGTAATACATTTCCAGGGGCAGATGTGGACTCTGACCACAATCTATTGGTTATAAACTGTAGATTACAAATGAAGAAACTGCAGAAAGGTGGGAATTTAAGGAAATGGGACCTGGATAAATTGAAAGAACCAGATATTGTGGAGAGTTTCAGGGAGAGCGTTACGGAATGATTGACAAGAATGGGGGAAAGAAATACAGTAGAAGAAGAATGGGTAGCTTTGAGAGATGAAATAGTGAAAGCACCATAGGATCAAGTAGGTAAAAAGATGAGGGCTAATAGAAATCCTTGGGTAACAGAAGAGATACTGAATTTAATTGATGAAAGGAGAAAATATAAAAATGCAGTAAATGAAGCATGCAAAAAGGAATACAAACATCTCAAAAATGAGATCGACAGGAGGTGCAAAATGGCTAAACAGGCATGGCTAGAGGACAAATGTAAGGCTGTAGAGGCGCATATCATTAGCGGTAAGATAGATACTGCCTACAGGAAAATTAAAGAGACTTTTGGAGAAAAGAGAACCACTTGTATGAATATCAAGAGCTCAGATGGAAACCCAGTTCTAAGCAAAGAAGAGTAAGCAGAAAGGTGGAAGGAGTATATAGAGTGTCCATACAGGGGCGATGTTCTTGAGGACAATATTATGGAAATGGAAGAGGATATAGATGAAGATGAAATGGGAGATATGTTACTGTGTGAAGAGTTTGACAGAGCACTGAAAGACCTAAGTTGAAACAAGATCCCGGGAGTAGACAAAATTTCATTAGAATTACTGATAGCCTTGGGAGAGCCAGCCCTGACAAAACTCTGCCATCTGGTGAGCAAGATGTATGAGACAGGCGATATGCCCTCAGACTTCAAGAAGAATATAATAATTCCAATCCCAAAGAAATCAGGTGTGGACAGATGTGAAAATTACCGAACTGTCAGTTTAATAAGCCACGGCTGCAAAATACTCACACGAATTCTTTACAGACGAATGGAAAAACTGGTAGAAGCCGGCCTCGGGGAAGATCAGTTTGAATTCTGTAGAAATTCTGGAACATGCGAGGCAATACTGACCCTATGACTTCTCATAGAAGATAGGTTAAGGAAAGGCAAACCCATGTTTTTAGCATTGGTAGACTTAGAGAAAGCTTTTGACAATGTTGACCGAAAAACTCTCTTTCAAATTCTGAAGTTGGCAGACGTAAAATACAGAAAGCAAAAGGCTACTTAACAATTTGTACAGAAACCAAATGACAGTTACAAGAGTCAAGGGGCATGAAAGGGAAGCAGTGGTTGGGAAGGGAGTGAGACAGGGTCGTAGCCTCTCGCCAGTGTTATTCAGTCTGTATATTGAGCAAGCATTAAGGGAAACAAAAGAAAAATTCAGAGTAGGAATTAAAATCTATGGAGAAGAAGTAAAAACTTTGAGGTCTGCTGATGACATTGTAATTCTGCGAGAGACAGCAAAGGACGTGGAAGAGCTGTTGAACAGAACAGACAGTGTCTTGAAAGGAGGATGTAAGATGAACATCAAAAAAAGCAAAACAAGGATACTGGAATGTACTTGAATTACATCAGGTGATGCTGAGTGAATTAGATTAGGAAATGACACTTAAGGTAGTAGTTGAGTTTTGGTATCTGGGGAGCAAAATAACTGATGATGGTCGAAGCAGAGAGTATATAAAATGCAGACTCACTATGGCAAGGAAAGCATTTCTGAAGAAGAGAAATTTGTTAACATCGAGTATAGATGTAAATGTCAGCAAGTCGTTTGTGAAAGTATTTGTGTGGAGTGTAGCCATGTACGGGAGTGAAACGTGGATGATAAATAGTTTGGACAAGAAGAGAATAGAAACTTTCGAAATGTGGTGCTGCAGAAGAATGCTGAAGATTAGATGGGTAGATCACATAACTAATGAGGAAGTATTGAATAGAATTGGGGAAAATAGAAATTTGTGACACAACTTGACTTGAAGAAGGGATTGGTTGGTAGGACATGTTCTGAGGCATCAGGGGATCACCAATTTAGTATTGGAGGACAGTGTGGAGGAGACCAAGAGATGAATACACCAAGCAGATTCAGAAGGATGTAGGTTGCAGTAGGTACTGGGAGGTGAAGAAGCTTGTACAGTGTAAAGTAGCATGGAGAGCTGCATCAAACCAGTGTCTGGACTGAAGATCACGACAACAACAGTTAATTTAGTTCGCATTTTCCTTGTTGTTTTGTGATATTGTATCATTCATTGTCATTGTTAATATAATTTGTGATTACCTCACCAGTTTATTTTTTTTCAGCTTTTTATTATTGGGCTGGTGTCAGACAGGAAGTACCAACATTTCCAGCCAGTTTTGGACTTGTACATCCAAGAGAGTTTCAGTGCAACTCTTGCCTATAAGTGAGTTATATGTTATCTTTGCCCTAATTAAGACAAACTGTTAAACTAAAAGAAACATAATGGCCAAGCCAGCACTTACCATCATGGGGTAAATGTAAACACTAGAAGAAAAAAAGTTATTTATTTAGAATTTGTTGTGTGCCAATACCACGGTATTATCCCTTGTCGTCCTGTTATCTAAATCCTACTATTCCGTATAAAGTATACCCTCCTTATCATTTCTCCACATACACCACTCCATTTCCCAGTTAATCTTTGATTATTGTTATTTCGGTCGTATCATTATGCAACAAAATCCTTCATGTGCTTGCCCATGTAATCATTTATGTCATTTTTCCCATTACGAGTTCCTCTTTCCCATTCTCCATAAAATGAGTCAGTTCCATTCTTTATCACAACTATTTGTACTTTGAAGGAGATTGGCAAACAAGTATGTGCCATCCTCATCATAATTTGCATCTGTCATTCATTTGTGTACATTTAAGGTGTCTCAGATCAATTATTAGAGAACAATTTTATGCTATACTCTACAAGACAACCTATCTTCATTGATGCAGAAGCATAGCAGATTTTGCCAAACTCATTTTAGTTAGCCTTCGTATTTGCTAGCAATGTTTGAGTTGGAATTGTGACTCCATTAAGAAGAGGAGAAGTGTTAGATTTGGAAGCCACATGTACAAGAAAGGTAATTTCAAACAGCAGTAGCTAAATTAATATGAAATTGACAAGGAATAACTAAAACTTGCTTGAAGAACCATGCTGGCATTAACTGGAAATTTTTTTATTGTAAAAATACAGCAACCAGCCACTTTTTAATGCGTTTTATTTATGCCAATATGCATTTCGGGTTTGCACCCATCTTCAGCTGGCAAATTACATGAAGCCAAGAAAAAACAAGGAGAGGAGAATGCCTGCTGCAGCATCCAAACTGCTGTCGAGATTGTACTACTGTAGTTACTGAAGATCCATGTAATTTGCCAGCTGAAGATGGGTGCAAACCCGAAATGCATATTGGCGTAAATAAAACGCATTAAAAAGTGGCTGGTTGCTGTATTTTTACAATAAAATATCATTATCCACAGCCACGGAGCTCAACAGTCCAAATATAATGGACAAATTGTTATTAACTGGAAATGGTTTAAGAAAAAATATCAGTACCGAGTTGCACTACACTTCTGTCAAATGAGTAAAGTGCTCTATAAAGAAAGGTCTATATAAACTACAATACATGGAAAAACATTGTGCTTGTAATGACCTCAGTTGCAACAAGGTCTATTCTGCCATTGGAATAGTGGAAAATTGTAGGAAACTTTCAAGGGAAATAAAAGTTACAAAGCTGCTTCAGGAAACGATAAGTAACTATTCTAGAGAAAATAAATAATGATGTACATTATGTTTGTAGTTTTATACACGAGAAACTGTATCTTTCTTTATCTGCTTTTTCAGTGGGGGCTGTTTGCAAATAGTTGCTCCTGGGCTTTTTCCTGTATTTCTTTGCCAGATTCATTCTGATGGTATGTTTCCCTCAGTCCCTGAACTCTGTAATATAACATCTCTGTACTATCTGTGGCACCCATCAATCATCTGTTTGGAAAACTTGATTCCATGTTCCTCCTTCCCGACTTGCCTTTTATATTGTCTTCATTGTGTTGTAACATTTAGTCCAAACACCCCCCCCCCCCCCCCAAAAAAAAAAAGAAAAAAAAACAACTTTTTATCTGCTTTCTTTGTTTTAGTGTGTTGTGTTGCTTTCTGTATGCTCTCCCATTTTTCATTTAAATTCTTTCAGTGCCACTACTCCCTATTCCTCCTTTCATTTGTTTCCTCACTCTCTCTTTGTTTGTTTTATCAACTTAAACAGTTTTACCAGTTGTTTTCCATCCCTGACCTGGCAATACAGGGTGTACATTAAGTCGGGGAACACTTTCAATTATTTATTGCACAAAAACCAAACACTGTACAGATGTCATACATATTGCATTTTGAATAGAAACTCTGAAAGTTTTTACAAACATTCGATATGCAAACCATGAGTGACCTGGCAGACGTCAATATGGTAATTGAATTCTTGCCATACCCGTCCCAGCATGGCATCGTCGACCGTGGCAGTCGGTTCCTGTATTCTCTACTGGAGATCTGCTACATCACATGGTAGAGGCGGTACATGCACCAGATCTTTAACATGTCCCAACAGAAAAAAAGTCACGCGGAGTGAGATCTGGTGATCGGGGAGGCCATTTCATGAACTCCAACATACAGAAATCTCACTTTGCACCTGAACTCACCATGTTTGTGACTAGCGCTGACTATCGGCAAATTACCAAACTATGCTGTGGCGGTATACATGGGAAAAAACGTTCAGAGTTTCTCTTCAAAATGACATATGTATGATATCTGTACAATGTTTTGTTCTTGTGCAGTAAATAATTGAAATTGTTCCCGGACTTTATGTACACCTTGTATGTTAGCTTGTATATCTTCTATTGCTCCCAGCCCTGACCTTTTACCCTCTCTTTGCATAATTTTCATTCAAATCTACTTGCACTACTATAAATCTATTCCTTTTCTGGGACTACATATGCAATACATGTTACATCTTTTCCAATGACAGAAGTTGACCAGATATTTTTGGCATTGTTGTTTACAGTGTACTTTTGGGGAAAACAGAGGTAATACAAGAATCTGTTATTAATATTCATGCTCCAGTATATGTAATTATATTATTGCTTGCAATACATCATTTATTAATTCTGTGCTTTTACCTTTTACAGTAAATTGATTGTTGTTCTGAAGTATCATATTGATAATGCCAGTTCAACAGATAGTCAAGACAAAGACATGTTGTTGAGAACAATGAAGTCTTTGCAGTACTGCATGCGTTTTGTTGTACGATCACGGCAGCTTTTTGCAGAGTAAGTTGTAATATGTAGATTTTGTTTTTATGTGTAGCTATAACTTTTAAACAGAAAATAAGAACTGAATTTCCGTTTGTTGTGCCTATTTTCTTACAATTCTTTGTACATCACCTTTCGAAACATTTTTTCCAGTTTAGTTCCACAATAATAAAAGATAGATACATACAAGAAAGAGCTCAAGAGTAGAAAAGTGTGACTGAATTAAAGTGGTGAGAAAAATATTTGTTGCAAGTTTTGCTGTGGAAAAAGAATGTAAGACTGTTTTACAGTGGCTAGGAAATTGTGCTGGTCTGACAGATTTACCTGAAAATGCCAATAACAGCCAAGAGAAGATGAATTTTACATTTAGGATTCAGAGTCTATAATTCATAGTATCTTTTCAGTGTCATTGTTGAAAATATTATTATAGAATCAGTCCCCAGATATTGAAACTTCCCAACAGATCAAAATTATGTACTGGACCAGCATTCATACTTGAATCAATTGCTTTAAATGTTCAGAAGTGTGTAACTATGTATGTTAGAAAACATATTGTCTTATTACTACAGTATCAATGAGTAATGTTTGGAATCAGTCGACTTGCAGAGGAATAACAATGTGTACAGAAGTGAAATAAAATGCTCACATAGGTTCAGTTGTGAGTAAAAGCAGATGGCACACTTCAGTTCATTGTTGCCCAACACTAGGGAAATCCAATAAGTCTTTGAAGGAGATCGCTTATTGAGCATGCGACCCATCCTACAATATTGCTCAAGTGTTTGAGACCTATACTAGAAAGGATTAACAGGAATATTGAACATATATAAAGAAGAGCAAAATGAATTGTTATACATTTGTTTGACCCACGGGAGAGCATCTTGGAGATTCTGAAAGAACTGAACTGGGAGATACTGAAAGATAGACACAAACTATACTGTGAAAGAAAGTTTAAAGTACCAACTTTTATATGATTAATCTAGGAATATACTAAAACCTCCTAGGTATTGCTCCTGTAGGCATAGCAAAGATAAGGCTTGATTAATTACAGTGCACACAGAGGCATTTAAGCAGTCGTTCTTACCAGGACTCCATATGTGAATGGAACAGAAAAAAAAGCCCTAATAATTGGTATAATGGGAAATACCCGCTGCAATGCACTTTATAGTAGTTTGAATAGTGTGTCTGTAGAAGTAGATGTAAAATGCAATGTTCTTACCTATTGATGACTCGCCATAGTAGTTGTAGAATGTACCAGTAGCTAATATGGATCACAACCAGATTTGTTGTAATCATTTTGTGCATGAATCTAGTAGTCATGCTTGAAAAAAATGAATAAGTTTTCAAGCACTAAGACCTCATTTCAGCTACTTAACTCTGAATTATCACAGGGCATGATTGCATACTGAAGATGATTTGTTGCAGGCCTCATAATCATGAATTCATTTTTAGTGACAGTTAATTGACTTTGTGATGCCCCATTGGGGTTCCCTGTCACTAATATATTGATCAGTCTGAAAGCAACTCGTACACTTTTACTGATAGCAAAATCAGATTGTTTGAGAGAAGTCACAATTTATAAACACTCCAAAATTATTATCCACTCTATCACTGCTTATTATACGCCACGAAAACCAAACAACCCTTATAAAAAACATATAAGTTCAGATAAGGTAATAGAAATGTAGCCATTTGGGTACTGGGATTATTATTATTACTATTATTATTATTATTATTTTGGATCTGTAGCACATCTTTCTCTAAAACTAATAAGTCAAGGGATGCACAGTACTGCAGTGTTTTTTATCTGAACCTACTACAGGTGTGTACCAATCTCATTCTTTCATTTCTTAAAAAATATGTAAACCAAGATCTATGTGTCACCCTAATCAGTAGTAAGTTAAGACATCTCCTTCATTATTAATTAATCAGTATCATCCCTAGTCATCAGCTATGGCGAAAGTTTCTTTTCGCTTATCATCCTTTTCCTTTGCCAGTACAAATGCAGCAACAATCCAACAACACTGCTACAGTCATGGATAACTTGCTCCATATCTGGTTTCTACTACATATTAGTAATTTATAAGGTGATTTTTCTTTATATAAAATCTTTTCTTTTATATGAAGTTTTACACCATATATCTGATGGCATAACTGCTTTCCCTTATCAAATTTAATTGCTTCTCATATAGTGCTAAGAGCAGTACATGCAGTGTATATTTTCCTCTGAGTTAAATAACTACTTTGACTTCATTACAGTCTTTGCAGAGGAAATTAAAACATATTTTCAGTTTATTTTCTTTTACAATCAAGTGTGAAATATATTCTGGGGTAACTAGAAAAATAATTTACTGAATACCCTCTTTGATTTTTATCCTGAAAAAAAAATTTACTTTTTATTTTTCCTTCCTTGAATATAGACACTGTCTTAGACTAACTAGCTAGTGTTTCCCTAATCAACCTACTGTTGACCTTTCCTAAAAATTAAACTAGTTCCGCAGCTAATTTTAGCGTATTTGTTACACGGTAAAGAAAAACTTTTCTACTTCAGTTATTAGTGTCTCACTATACATAAATATCCCAAATAGACTTGGTCCAGTAAGTAGTGGATACACAAAGCAGCCTGTTCTTTAAGTAGAAGATAATGCTATTCTGTGCTTCCTACAGTTCCAAAATATCTACTCGCAGGTAAATCAGCGGAATGTTAACCATAGCATCTACACTCCTGGAAATTGAAATAAGAACACCGTGAATTCATTGTCCCAGGAAGGGGAAACTTCATTGACACATTCCTGGGGTCAGATACATCACATGATCACACTGACAGAACCACAGGCACATAGACACAGGCAACAGAGCATGCACAATGTCGGCACTAGTACAGTGTATATCCACCTATCGCAGCAATGCAGGCTGCTATTCTCCCATGGAGACGATTGTAGAGATGCTGGATGTAGTCCTGTGGAACGGCTTGCCATGCCATTTCCACCTGGCGCCTCAGTTGGACCAGCGTTCGTGCTGGACGTGCAGACCGCGTGAGACGACGCTTCATCCAGTCCCAAACATGCTCAATGGGGGACAGATCCGGAGATCTTGCTGGCCAGGGTAGTTGACTTACACCTTCTAGAGCACGTTGGGTGGCACGGGATACATGCGGACGTGCATTGTCCTGTTGGAACAGCAAGTTCCCTTGCCGGTCTAGGAATGGTAGAACGATGGGTTCGATGACGGTTTGGATGTACCGTGCACTATTCAGTGTCCCCTCGACGATCACCAGTGGTGTACGGCCAGTGTAGGAGATCGCTCCCCACACCATGATGCCGGGTGTTGGCCCTGTGTGCCTCGGTCGTATGCAGTCCTGATTGTGGCGCTCACCTGCACGGCGCCAAACACGCATACGACCATCATTGGCACCAAGGCAGAAGCGACTCTCATCGCTGAAGACGACACGTCTCCATTCGTCCCTCCATTCACGCCTGTCGCGACACCACTGGAGGCGGGCTGCACGATGTTGGGGCGTGAGCGGAAGACGGCCTAACGGTGTGCGGGACCGTAGCCCAGCTTCATGGAGACGGTTGCGAATGGTCCTCGCCGATACCCCAAGAGCAACAGTGTCCCTAATTTGCTGGGAAGTGGCGGTGCGGTCCCCTACGGCACTGCGTAGGATCCTACGGTCTTGGCGTGCATCCGTGCGTCGCTGAGGTCCGGTCCCAGGTCGACGGGCACGTGCACCTTCCGCCGACCACTGGCAACAACATCGATGTACTGTGGAGACCTCACGCCCCACGTGTTGAGCAATTCGGCGGTACGTCCACCCGGCCTCCCGCATGCCCACTATACGCCCTCGCTCAAAGTCCGTCAACTGCACATACGGTTCACGTCCACGCTGTCGCGGCATGCTACCAGTGTTAAAGACTGTGATGGAGCTCCGTATGCCACGGCAAACTGGCTGACACTGACGGCGGCGGTGCACAAATGCTGCACAGCTAGCGCCATTCGACGGCCAACACCGCGGTTCCTGGTGTGTCCGCTGTGCCGTGCGTGTGATCATTACTTGTACAGCCCTCTCGCAGTGTCCGGAGCAAGTATGGTGGGTCTGACACACCGGTGTCAATGTGTTCTTTTTTCCATTTCCAGGAGTGTATTTCATCATCAAAATAGAACCTAGTTATCAAGCAGTGAAAACAATTTACCACCACAATACCAGAAAAACCGCTCCCATTCTCACTGGACACTGTGCTGCTTACAGCAGCTACTAATTCTAGATAACTATTGATACAATTTCCAGTCAAACAATTTCTCCATTAACATATCTTCTAATCTGTTTGAGGTATACTTTACTTAGTGATCGACTAATGATCACTGTTTTTCCCCAACATAGTATTCATTTACGCAAATAATCACTGTGTTATTGATAAGTAGGTAACAAGAAGTAAGTCTCTTCAGAACTTAGGAAAACTGAATCTGAAAATCGCATTAATTGGTGCTGAACTAATATAGTTGGCAAAAAAAGCAAAAAGAAAAAAAAAAGCTTCCCAACAGTTTTTGCCTGAGTATGAAGTGCAAAAAAGCGAAGGAAAAACATTGCACTGAAACTTCCTGGCAGATTGTGTGCTAGATTGAGACTCGAACTCAGGACCTTTGCCTTTCGCGGGCAAGTGCTCTACCATATGAGCTACCCAAGCACGACTCATGACCCGTCCTTACAGCTTCAATTCTGCAAGTACCTCATCTCCTACCTCTTCTAGGAGTGCTAGTTCTGCAAGGTTTGCAGAAGAGCTTCTGTGAAGTTTGGGAGGTAGGAGATGAGGTACTGGCTGAATTGAAGCTGTGAGGATGGGTTGTGAGTCGTGCAAGGGTAGCTCAGATGGTAGAGCACTTGCCTGCGAAAGGCAAAGGTCCCGAGTTCGGGTCTCGGTCCGACACACAGTTTTAATCTGCCAGGAAGTTTCATTCGGCGCACACTCTGCTGCAGAGTGAAAGTCTCATTCTGGATTATTTACACTTGCAAACAGTGACTGGTTGTCTGTAGTGGCTGTCTGTTGTGATTTTACAGTGCCAGCTTTTTTCGGACACACTGTGAGCTGCTTCCTCTGTTGTAAACTTCTATTATATTGCAATAAAATGTTCATATTAATTCACAGTGTCTTAAACAGTCACAATTCACATTATCTGTACCTAAGGTGGTGCTACACCTTTTTAATGTGATGCATTATATTAATTTTGTCTGTCACACAATGACCTGACTTTCTATTTTTGATGAATAGTGTAATTATCCTAATTGAAAGTACATTTCTATGTTTCACAAACTAGGGAAATTTGTATTTATGGTTCCCAGATTTTGATAACATTAAACATTATTTCAAGAACTTGCACAACACTGAATCCTCTTGCAACATACTTTCATGTTTGTGTGCATCCTTGCTGAAGATACGCATCTCGGCTGAGAATTTGTGTTGTGTCCAATATGTCTGGACACACGTTGTAAATATATTTCTTATTGACTTTAATGTCATTGTGTTGATGTTTATCCCATTTACAGATGTACTCGGCCCTTTAGGTGTGGATGTGTTAATCAGTGTACCACATTTCTCCTTCATCCTTCACTGTTCCTCCTTGCTCCTGTCAAGAAAACTTTAGACCATTGCAATTATCTTTTATTATAGATATTTATAGTAAGTGCACACAAAACTTAAATAAATCTTTGATGAGAAAGATAAGATATTTATGCAGGAAGCAGATCACACTAAATGCTGTTCCACTTGGTTATGAATTTGTGTTTGTTTTCATTCAGGTTGAATGAAGGAAAAGGCCAAGCAGAATTTGAAACTTGTCTGCAACAGTTGTTGCAAAGCATAACCAGCCTAATGTGTTACAATACGGACAGCACACTGTTGGTTCAAGGTGCCTGCTTAAAGTATCTTCCGTCCACAATACCAGATATTCTTGAAGTTTTCAGCGCAACACAACTAAGGTACAGCAATTGTGAATGTTATCAGTCTCTCTCTCTCTCTCTCTCTCTCTCTCTCTCTCTCTCTCTCTCTCTCTGTGTGTGTGTGTGTGTGTGTGTGTGTGTGTGTGTGTGTGTGTGTGTGTGTGTGTGTGTGTGTGTGAATATTATCAATCTCTCATGTGTGTGTGTGAAAGTATGTCATTAATAATAATTGTAGTTGAGATACAACTATGTGTATTTTCTAATGTTATGTTGGCTTTTCATACACCAGCAGTGGAAACATAGAACTTAAGCAGGGCAATGCCCAACCTGAAATGTCTGAAGGGGCTCTTGAGCCTTAGAACAACAGTCCCAGTAAATTAAAGTAAATGGGTTGAGTTGATTTGGGGGAAGAGACCAAACAAAAAGGTCATCGGTCTCATCGGATTAGAGAAGGCTGGGGAAGGAAGTCGTCTGTGCCCTGTCAAAGGAACCATTCCGGTGTTTGCCTGAAGTGATTTTAGGAAAATCACGGAAAACCTAAATCGAGATGGTCGGACGCAAGATTGAACAGTCGTCCTCCTGAATGCGAGTCCAGTGTGCTGATCACTGTACCACCTCGCTCGGTAAAGTAATTGGGGAAGGGAAGACACTGTGTAGACAAGTGTCACAGACATCAGGCAAGTTGATAAATAACTCGGAGCTCAACCGTGGAGTTTTCCGCAGCCCATCTGGCCGCCATCATCGGGTGAGAAAAGCTAAGTCCCTCTCGCTGATAACTGATTCAAACCGTGAGTGACAGTATCTTTATATGCAGTAAAAATATGAAAGCACATGCGCTAAGGTAATGTGCTTTCATATTTTTGCTGCATATAGAGGTTCTGTCATTCGTGGTTTGAATCAGTCATTGACAAGAATGGCGTAGCTTCTCTCACATGGTGATAGCAACCGTGTGGACTGCGGAAGTATTGTGTGCAGATGATTGTTTGATCCCACTGAAGACCCAACAAGAATTTCATCCGTTAATATGCCAGGAAAATGTACACAGTCACCACATCATCTTTATGCTACACTATGTCGTGTAGTTTGTGGTACCCTCCATCAGTAATGCTGAAATTTAATATGGTCTTGGCCCACCCTTTACTATCATATAGGAAACAGTGGACCTAGGGATGTTTAGGAGTGTGGAAATCTCCCGTACAGATGTATGACACAAGTGACACCCACTCACCTGACCATGTTCAAGAACCGTGAGTTCTGCAGAGTGCCCCATTCTACTCTCTCATGATGTCTAATGACTACTGAGGTTGCTGATATGGAGTACCTGGCAGTAGGTGGGAGCACAATGCACCTAATATGAAAAATATATGTTTTTTGAGGGTGTCTTGATAGTTTTGATCACATAGTGTTTAGCATGATGGACTTGAGTTAGGAGTAGAATGATTTCCAATGTTGAATCTAAATCTTACATTCTTGTGCCATTGCTTGAAACCATAAATTAAGAAATGATAAAAAAAAATCCAACAATCCACGTGTTATTTGATTTGTGGTCACATAGTGTGTAGAAACTTTATTTTTCTGATAGGTTCCTGGTGGAGATGGTTTATTATTCATCTCTCTAAAAGTCTGGATGATGGCGTTTGCAGTGGTGATTAAAAGAAGCATAATAGCAACCTCTCCAGTTCTTTCACTTTTATGTATTAAAATTCTGCTGAAATTCCTGTTAATGGGAAATAAGAATTTATACGGCTTGCTTTCATTACCTTTGCACAGCTTTCACAGTATTCACTGATTCCATTTGAGAGTATTGCTGACGAGGGGGTGTATGCCTGTAGCTTTAGAACTTCAGGGTAGCTAAACACATGCTACTTCCATTTTATTGTGATGCATATATTACTGACAAATCTGCACATATCGCTTCACTAACAGGCTACCATCTCGACAAATCATAATTGATGTTAAAGTTGAGACTCACATGACCATTTGTTCTTTCAGTTCCTATTAAGGTACCTCAGTGTCCTTTGTTAGAGACACACAGCCTTTCAGCTAACAACCTGCCCATGGTGCCCATGATAGTCACTTTAACATTTTTCATGTATATTGTGTACATTGTGGCTCTTGCTACTTGTGCCTCATGTATTGAGTAATTTAGAAACTTGCATTTCCAGCAGATATATGTTTGATCAATGAGACATAACCAAAGCACTTGTGAACAGCAAATAATCTTTCTGGACAATTATTCTCTGTTTCTGTTTGCATCTCCTTACAAATTTTGCTTTGTAGTATGGGCAGCAACATTTCCCTTTATGTACGGAAATATGTCTTGGGGTCAGGAAAATAACATGTAGCCTCAACTGCTATCATTAGGAACAATGCTGTTCATCATGCTACAGCTGTAGAAATGGCCTAATGACAGAACAGTATTTTTAATTAGCAACATCTAACAGTGCCCACAATCTTTATGTCTCAGCACGATTGAGCTGCTGTAGACTGCAGGTTCAGTAGTGTTATAGCATGCACCATAACATAGTCTGTGTTTAGTGTAGGAATGCAGCTCACCTTGGTAGTAAAATCTGTCTGCATTGAGTGATGGTGCTAATCCATTACATTCCAGTGTAGCAGCTAAGGTCCAAGAAAAGTAAAGGTCCTCGTCTGTACATTTAATAAAATTTATGCTTTAATTTATGAAGGGAAGCAATGTGTGTACCATAGTATTGCCACCATCATCTGTTCAGGAAAAAGACTTGTTAGGCTTGCCAAATAGGTCTTAAGAAGTATAGAATCCATCTGTCATTACCTCTATGGGTTCAGAAAATATTCCTCTGCTGTGCATACTCAAACATTCTAGAGATGGCTGCACAAGAGGCATTTCTACTGAAGTATCCCCTTCTAGAGGGCTTTCTTTAATCCGATGAGAACATACCCCAACATGGAAGTACATTACATTAAGCCAGTTACATAAATTGGTTTTCACAGGGCTTCTACTGATTTCTCTTGAGATCTCTTCTTACAGAGTGCTTCTTTTGTTGCTGAGTGGTAGATGGATTTGCAGACAAAGGGATTATATACAGTATTGCAGTATTTTCAGCTTCGGCCAGTAACTCCACACTATCACATGCCCTTCACTGCCTCTTTTCAGTTGAAGAGTTTTCTCGATTCTGATCATCTTCCAGTCTCACAACAATATCTTTTCAACAGCAAATCACAGTAAATAACTGGAGAAGTGGACAGGGTATACACAATTTAAATTTTCATGTAATGAAAATATTTTCCATTGATTTTAACTGTTTGGATCACTATTTTATTCTTTCTCACCTAAAAATGAGAGCAACCATTTTCAGTTTGAAATATACTACCATGTTGTTTTATCCATGTTACATCTTGTGTAAACTTTGCGGCTGTTAATCGTAGTTGGTGAATAATGCAACCAGCCACAAATACTTTTTAAAATGTTTTATTTTAGTGCCAAAACCAGTTTTGTACTACCACCTTCAGATGGCAAATATTATCAGTTAGATAGATGTTTTCATCAGCAGCATGTGGACTGCTCCTGCACTGCACAAGGGTATATGAAAATTTAGTGCCACTTTATAAATTGTTTCTTCTTCTTCTTTCAAATGGGCCAGCTAAGGACCACAATATTCAACTTTTCAGCCTGGTGAGGGACTTGATGTTTGCCCGGTAATCCCGCATTCGCTGGCTATGTTTCTCCTTTCTCTCCTTTGTCCACAGGGCGCCGGTCTTTTTACGGGGTGATCCGTCCTGAAACCTCTTTTCTTTTAGTATCCTTCTGAGAAGTGCTTGGTTTTTAATCTCACTTTCAGTTAAGTTCAGTTGCTGCATATCTTTCTTGACTTCTATCAGCCGTGGTGTCACAGTCTTCCTGTTCTTCCAGTTGAAAAGGCTGTTGGTTAGTCTTGTTTGGTCCATCCTTCTGTATGTCTGTTTCATTGTTTCATTAATAAAAGCACACTAAAGTGGTTGCATTTACTTAGGTATAATGTGAAAGAGTTCTATTCACTTACATAAGTTCCAGTAGATGGTGGCTTGTTTTGTTCTGGTGTAAGAAACTAGTACACCTGCCTTTTGTGGTGTAGGGCCCCCATGAGCACGCAGAAGTGCCACGGCACGACGTGGCATGGGCTCAACTAATGTCTGAAATAGTGTTGGAGGGAATTGACACCTTGAACCTTACAGGGCTGTCCACAAATCTGTAAGAGTATGATGGAGTGGAATTCTCTTCTGAACAGCATGTTGCAAGGCATCCCAGATATGCTCAATAATGTTCCAGTCTGGAGAGTTTGGTGGCCAGTGGACGTGTTTAAACTCAGAAGTGTGTTCCTGGAGCCAATCTGTAGAAATTCTGGACATGTGGGGTGTTGCATTGTCCTGTTGGAATTGTCCAAGTCTGTCGGAATGTTCAATGGACATGAAGGGATGCAGGTGGTCAGACAGGATGCATATGTCCCTGTCAACTGTCAGACTTGTAACTAGATGTGTCTTTTGTCCCCTATTACTCCAACTGCACATGCCCCACATAATTATAGAGCCTCCACCAGCTTGAACAGTCTCCTGCTGACATGCAGGAACCCTGCATTCATGAGGTTGTCTCCATATACTTACACATCCATCCACTCAATAGAATTTGTAATGAGACTCGTCCGACCAGGCAACATGTTTCCAGTCATTGACAGTCCAATGTTGGTGTTGACAGGCCCAGGCAAGGTGTAAAGCTTTGTGTCATGAAGTCATGAAGGGTACACGAGTGGGTCTTCGGCTCTGAATACCTATGTTGATGATGTTTCATTGAATGGTTTGCATGCTGACACTTGTTGATGGCCCAGCATTGAAATCTGCAGCAATTTGCAGTAGTGTTCCACTTCTGTCATGTTGAACAATTCTCTTTACCCAGACCTCTTCGCTGTGCCCTAAGGGCTGGGGTACTTGTTATGATTTCAGGAAGAAAAGCCACCTTGTCTTCATGTGTCGTATGGTTAAGGTTGCTCAGGATATGGACATGTACGTAAACTGTATGACTCCAACACTTGTGACTTCTCCCAAGTTGTTTATAGAGTTAAGTGTTTTTCACCTAGTGGCTGTAGGTCAACAAAGGTGGTGCAGTGACGTTATTGAATTCTCAAATCAATGTTAGTTTAGGCACATCACTGTTGACACTGGTCACATGGAAGTTGGTCCATTATAATAAACAGAACATTGTTCTATTGGAACAATTTATGGCATCTGTCTCTTAAAAGTCAGTGGTTCATTCAGTTTTTTTGTTGTTGTTGCTGATGTTGGTGTCGAGAACTTGCTAGGATGGACGCATCTCAGCATTTGGATTTTCTGTCGCATAAACAGTTCACCTTGTGCCCAATCAGGTACTATATTCTCAATTGGAAATACTGTGCGAGGTGTTTTCTGAAGGTGGACGGCGTGCTACAGATTTTTCTGCTCATATTTCTTTGAAATCCACTCCTCGGCCACATTTTTGTTGGGTGCGTCCTATTCCTGTCACCCTGGAAGATCAAGTGAAAACAGAATCGGGCAGACTTCAGTCTTTAGGGTTGGTGCGACCTGTTGTGGTTTGTGAATGGTTGTAGTTCGGAAGCCATCAGGGAAACTTTGCCTCTGTGGTGACTTCAGTACTACTGTCAGCGTGCAATCAATTGTGGATACATATCCTCCCTCGTGCCAGAAGAAACTGTTGGCAAAAATATCAGGTGGCCAGTACTTTTCTGAAATTGATTTTTGTAAAGCTTATCCTCAGATTCCTGCGGACGAAGAATCTCAGCAAGTTCTGGTTTTGGATACTCCTGTATTTGTACCTTCCTTTTAGTGTGCTTAGCACTCCTGCTATTTTCTAATGATTTTTAGAGCGACTGACTATGCCTGCTTTGGGTTGCTTAATTATTTCTGTGATATTGTTGTCAAGGGCCCCTCCATGTCTGATCACTTGAAAAATTTATGCCCTTTGCTTTCTGTCTTACAGTCTGCAGGTTTATGGTGTAACCTCACAGAATATCAGTTTTCTTAAATTTCTATTGTTTATTTGGGATTTGAGGTCATGCAAAATGTGGTGTGCCCTCTGCCAGACTGCATCTCCACTGTTACATTTATGCCACTGCCACCCCTACCCCTCCCCCGTTTACGAAGACACTTAAGGCCTTCCCAGGGAAGATATCCTACTACCATGAATTCCTGCTGGAGTCGGCCACATTGGCCCACCAGTTACATACCTCGTTACACAAAAATGTACCTTTTTGCTGGAGCCCGCATTGTGAATGTGCTTTTCAAATGTTGAAATTCAAACTACTCTCGGGCCCCTTGTTTAGCTATGTTCTGTTTGGACCAGCATATAGTTGAGGTGACTGATGCCTCACACTATGGCCTCAGTGCAGTCCTACTGCACCAATATGCCACTGGCTGAACGACCTGTTGCTTTCACCTCTAAATCTCTTACTCAGTCCCAGCAATGTTACTCTCCAGTGGAAAAAGAGGCTCTTGCCATAGCCTAGGCTCTCTGGAAATTTCGTGTTCTTTCATGTAGATCCAAGTTTCACCTCATTACTGACCATAAACTCTCGGTTTCCATGTTTAATCCTCAAACTAGCTTGTCTGACACTGCAGCACTCCACCTACAATGCTGGGCACTGTTCCTGTCTCGTTAAAATTACGAAATCCAATTTCGACCGGTTGATTGTGAAGAATTGCTTTGTTTCCATCTTGATATTGAAATGCGAGCCGTGGTCGAGGGTTTCCCAATTACGAGCTCGTGCGTAGTAGCTGCCATTGCCGCCGACCGTGTTCTTTGCCAGATGGTCCAGTTTTTTCAACGTGGCTGGCCAGATAAACAAACAGGTTGGGCTTTGGATCCTGTGCAAAATTGTTTTACCTTACAGTATCGCCTCTCTGTTTTCGACAGTGTTTCGCTGTTGTTCACAGA
This sequence comes from Schistocerca cancellata, assembly GCF_023864275.1. Taxonomy (NCBI): domain Eukaryota; kingdom Metazoa; phylum Arthropoda; class Insecta; order Orthoptera; family Acrididae; genus Schistocerca; species Schistocerca cancellata. Next base: position 12,274,353 of record NC_064628.1, on the reverse strand, counting down.
AGACCTCTCTCCCAGAGTGAACACTCCCGATGCGTTACTGTCCGAGGTTCTATGCCTTCTCCACAGGGCCACTGGGGAGTTTTGCACACTAAAGTTTTAGCTAGTTGACACGGTTTTTGGCCAGGGTTTTTTGATGCAGTTGTATGTTTTGTCATGGCTTGTGAGCAGTGTGTCCAACAACAGGCAGCTCCCAGTGTGTCCTTGTCCCCGTGGCCCACTCTGTGCTAGCCACTGGAATGCATCCATGTAGACTTTGCAGGTCCCTTCTTGGCTCTCGGTTGTGGATAAATTCTCTCACTTTCCTTACTTCCCCCTGTGTGTGTCGACTTCGGCTGATGTTAGAATTCGTACACTTTCGAGGCTTGTTTTTATTGGGAGTTTGCCTCTTACCTTAGTTTCCCATAATGGGCCACAGTTCATTTCTCGCATCTTTCAACTGCTTTGTTCCCATCATGGCATTTGTCATGTTATGGCTCTGCCATTCCACCCTCAATGACATGGCGAGGTGGAATGACTAGTGCGTACATTCGAGTCCCAAATGAAAAAGTTTTTTGCGGATTCTCCACCAAAGATGCCCTTCTCCTATTTCTGAGCACCTATCACTTCACGCCTATGGGGGTTCAGAGACCGGCCGAGTCGCTTCACAACTGGCAGCCGAGCACACTTCCCCCACTTCTGCGGCCTGCGCTGCACTTGCCGCAGTTGGGTTCATCTGGCCACTTTGCTCCGGAATCGCCAGTGTGGGCACAAGGGTTTGGTCACCAGCCCACGTGGATACCGGCAGCTGTTGTCTGCTACCAGGGATGCCGTCTTTGTGATACCTGTACGGCCTCGAGGCTGCTTTGCACCACTTTGATCAGTTGTGCCCCCGCTTGCTGCCGGAAGCTACTGGTTCACAGGTGCAGCCCCCGCCACTGCAGCACGCCCCTCCACCTGCCGCCCCGAGCCTGTTGTCACCAGCTACGGAGGCGCCGCTATCTCTTCGGCTGCCTCTTCCGTGTGTGGCGCCCAGAGATTTGAACTTCCCAGTGCCGGCCCCCGGTCCGTCTTCGGCCTTCAGTCCATTGCCGCAGCCTCCCGTTCTGGCCGGGCCGCCGCCACCGGCCCCCTCGTCACCGTTGCCTCTGCCGTTGTCGCCGTCCGGTTCGGCCCCATTTTCTCCGCACTGGGACCTGCCTGCTGATGACTGCGCAGAGATGGTGACGGCACCCTGTCTCCAGTGCTGTCATCGAGTGCTGCGCAGGCCTTCAACTCTGCTGGACAATCTGTTGCAGACTTGCACATATATACGTGTATGGCAGCACTGATGGTCCTTCTATATGTTCATCCAGTTGTGCTATTCACAACAGTTGTTCTGTGTCTTGTAAAGTGTGGATTCAGGAGAGTCATATTTCTGTTGTTGTTCAGAGGTTTATGACTACAGCCGTGTACGTGTTACTTGGATTGGTTTCATGTGTTTCTTGGGTACTACAGTATATAATGTCTGTAAGTTATCATTAATGTTAGAAACCGTGTGTCCATATTGATTCATGTTAATGGCTATTGCAGATTTTGATAAATTTTTAAATCTAAAGGCATTCATTTGTTCACAGTATTTTATACTGAAGCTTTTGTCGGTCTGTCCAAGATAAAAGCCGAGGCAATTGTTACAAACAGTCTTGTAAATTCTTGATTTTTCAAGGCCTACACTGTTGTTTTTGGCATTACATTGCACAGAAATTATTTGAGCTTCTGTCCTTTGGAAAAGATTGGCAACTCAATATGAGATTATGCTGAGGAAGATTATGCATGTAAATAATTCCTTTTCTGCTTGTGGTTATGAATTTACTGCAAGTGATTTACTAGCTTTAATTTTATACAGGTTGCGGCAGAACCGAGTAAGTAGTTACTATCGATTACCGCTGGGGCTGTGGTGGGGGTAGGCAGTTGCACCTGGCTGCCTTTGTTCAGTTGTTGACCCCTTTTCAGTAGCCAAAATGGTTTGGACTGGTGCACATCTTGGTTTTGCTGTTTGCGCATATTATGAAAACAACAGATCTATCATTGCTACACGACGAGCTTTTCGACAACACTTCAACATTTCACGCAACAATGCCATTCCTAATGCAAACACAGTTCGGTCCTGGGTTCGGCAATTGGAGGAAACTGGTAGCACACTAAGAATAGATACACATGGCCGACACAGATCCATCAGAATGCCAGAAAATGTGCAGTGGGTGAGAACAGCAGTTCAACAGTCGCCACAATGTTCTGCTCGACAATATGATGTTGCAGTGGAGATTTCAGACCCCAGTTTGAGAAGGATTCTGCAATATCATTTGAAGTTCCATCCTTACAAAATAATGCTTGCTCAAGAATTACACCCAGCAGACTACGCCAACCATCAAAATCTGTGTGAGCAAATGCTTGCTCAGATCCCTCCGCATGGAGCTTTCTTCATTAGTGATGAGGCACATTTTCATCTTAGTGGGTGTGTGGGCAAGCAAAACTTTAGCTACTGGGCTGAAAATAACCATTGAATTATTGATGAAAGACTGCAGCATTCTCCTAAAGTGACAGTGTGGTGTGCCATATCACAATTTGGTGTGGCAGGCCCTTACTTTTTTGAGGAGGAAGGACTGGCCGTGACAGTGAATTCCACACATTATGTTTCAATGTTGCAAAATTTTCTGCAAACCAGAATGGATGAGATTGTTGAAGAACATGGACTGGGGGACTTGTGGTTCAGGATGGAGCTACTGCTCACATATCTCGAATTTCGCTTGATGTTTTGGGAGAAATGTTTCTGGGACGCCTCATCTTTTTGAGGGGTGATGTCAGGTCTCCTGCGCAGTCACCAAATTTGAGCATTTGTGACTACTTTCTTTGGGGATATCTGAAGGAAAAGGTTTTCAAAAGTCGCCCTCACAACCTACCAGAGTTAAAAGAGTGGATTATTGATGAAGTGAATGCCATACCCCATGATGTGTGTGCAAGAGCTGCTAGAGACTTCAGGGATCACCTACAACAATGTATTCATACTAACGGCTGCCATCTTGAGGACATTATTTTCCAAACTAAAGAATGTACAGTGGTATATTGTACTAATTTAGAAAATAAAAACATTTTTTCTTCATACATCCAGATTTACTTTTTATTGCTCCTTAAAACTGCTTAGTCGGTTCTGCCGCACCTTGTATATAGGCAGTCAATTACTTGTGGCCGATAGCCATTGTTTTTAGCTTCAGTTTTGCTTGTATTGATTTCTTTTTCCTTGGCAGAAAAGAACTATCTGCTTACATTCTCATGCTAGGCACAATCTAATACCAAGTTTCCAATCTTTTCTGAAGAACGGGGATTCAAATAAGTTTCTGCACCAGTTACACTATGCATTGTAGTATGAAAATCACCAATATAAGGCCTTGAAAAATCGGGAATTAATAATTTGTGACCAGTGCCCCAGCTTTTATCTTGGATGGACTGGCAGAAGCTTCAGTATAAGATATTGTGAACACATGAGTGCCTTTAGATTAAAAAATTTAAATAAATTCATGTGAATCAATGTGGACACTGTTTCTAATATTAATGACTACTTACAGATGTTAACATACCGCTAACAAAGGCAAGAAAATGGACCTCTTAGAGCAAGTTTATATTCACAATCTCAGTTCACACCAGTGCATTCTAAATGAGAAGCTGGAGCTAGCCAATAAACAATTTCTAAACACTTACCTTGGGCTGGTCATAAGAAATTAAGCGCAAATTGGACACCTAACAGCCAGAACTCTGCACAAAAAATAAATCTGTTTATGATATCAGGATAAAATGAAAAGGTTCACATATTACCAAAAAATTCACCATGGAAAATTAGAAGCTGACCTACTGGCATGACACAAAAAAATATTTTCCCATCAACTGCAACTCTAGTGTTTGTTCTTCAGACTGAAATGGAGTAACAATATTTATTTATTTATTTATTTATTTATTTATTTATTTAACCTGATCAGATTAGGGCCATCAGGTCCTCTCTTACATCGGACCAGTGTTTCACACATCAGAGTTACATCATGACAATAGTTTAAATAAAATTAGATTACTCTAGTCACAATATGAATAAAGAGTAATGACTAAGACCTAATAAGTACTGGCAGTATTTTTACAACAGGTGCTATACATACAAATTATGATAAAAGCAATAATAGTAACAGTAAAAAAAAAATCAAATAATAATGATAAACATGAGAAAAATTGGCAATAGTTCTGAAGATTTGTGCAGATGTACATTAATATCTTGGTGTGTAAAGTAAATGTTTACTAGTATAGCAAGTTTTGGGGAAGGGAGATTTAAGGAGGGGTAAAGAGGGAAGTAATGAGGTGAAGTGCATTCATGTACAGAGGAAGGCATTACTGTTGCATAAGTAGATACGTCATTAACTGTTTTTTGAAGCAGGACATGTTTTTAAGTTCTCTAACGTAACGAGGGAGACTATTCCAGAGTCGGGTTCCCGCTACTGTAAAGGACTTGTAGAAGGTGACTGAGTGATGCAGTGGAACAGAGAGGATTTTATTATGATGGGAACGTGTGTTTCTGTCATGTTGTTCTGACATAAGCGTTAAGGACGAGGAGAGATATGAGGGACAGTGTGCATTTATAAGGCAGTGAATGAGACAGAGTGTATGGAAATCTCTGCATTTGTCTGCACGCAGCCAGGACAATTTTGCATATTCTGGTGAAATGTGATCAAAAAGTCGAACGTCACAGATATATCGGACACAAGCATTCATGACCAGTTCCAGACGTCACGAGTTTTCCTGAGAGAGGCCTTGTAGGATAATATCGCTGTAGTCAATGATTGGGAGTATAAGCGTTTGTACTAAGTTCTTTTTCAGATCGAAAGGAAAGAGTTTTTTATATTTTTGTAGGACATGAGGGGATGCTGATGCTTTTTTGCACACTACAGTTACGTGCTCTGTCCAATTTAGATTTTCATCTATTATTACTCCCAAACTCTTTGCTGAGGGAGAGAAGTTAATATTTGTTCCATTTAGGGTAAGAGATGGTACGGATTCCCGATGTTTTGGGCTAATGAACTTAGAGTGACCAACAAGTACCGCTTGGGTTTTAGATGGGCTTAGTTTTAGTCCTATGTCCTGTGTCCATTTTGGTAGTGCATCGAGATCAATATTGAAATTTTCAATAGCTTTCTTAAGATTGCTTGGTTTTGCACTTAGATACAACTGAAGGTCATCAGCATACATATGATATTTGCAATAAGTCAGAACCGATGACACATCATTGACATACAGAGAGAAGAGTATGGGACCTAGTACTGAGCCTTGGGGAACGCCTGACACTACCTGCCGCCATTGTGATTTTATATTCCCTGACAGGACGCGTTGCTGACGAGTCGTCATGTATGAGCAAAACCATTGCACTGCACTTGGTGAGAAATTTAGACCGCTAAGTTTGGCTAGTAAGATGTCGAAGTCGACAGTATCAAATGCTTTGCTGAAATCTAAGAAGCAAATGATAGTCGCTTCTTGTCTGTCCATGACAAGTTTCAGGTCATCTGTCACCTTTATCAGTGCGGATGTTGTGCTTCGATGTTTACAGAAACCTGATTGGTATTCGTCTAGTAGGTTGTTAGTAGTTAGGTAGTTGGTGAGCTGGTCATGGACTATATATTATAAGGCTTTTGATAGTGCAGGAAGAAGGGGAAAACACTTGTGGTTAATGAATCGCTGAAAATGTCTGTTATAGAGGGCAGTAGTTGATCAATAATACGTTTTACCATCTGGATAGTGATGCCATCATGTCCAGTAGATGCTGATCTAATCCACATTATGGCTTTCTTGACAGTATTGCAAGTGACGTGGAGTAGATAGAATTTTTCTTTGCTACAGTCGTTCATCCCCATGAAGTAATCAATGATTCTCTGTTTTTTTTTTTTTTTTTTTTTTTTTTTTTTTTTTTTTTTTTTTTTTTTTTTTTTTTTTTTTTTTTCCCGGTTCAATTGTGGTTGTGGGTAATGGGAAGAATCGGTTTAGTTCTTCAGCTGGGACCATGGGATTTTCTGCAACTTTTATTTTGCCTAAACCGAGACTACGGAGATTTTTCCACAGGATAGCTGGTCTACATCTATTGTCAGCTAATGTACGGGCATGCCTGAGCTTAGCGTTTCACACTGCTTGACTGACTTTGTTTCGCTTCTGCTTCTATACAGTGTGATTTTCAGGTGTAGGGGGTATCTTGTATGCTCGATGTGCAGCGTCTCTGAGATTCATGAGCTGTTTTAGTTCATCAGTCAGCTAAGGTGCAGGTTTCCTTTTTACTTTTCTGGTCTTTATTGGAGCGTATGTGTCATATAGTTGGGTAATTTTGTTGGTGAAATCTTGGAGTTTGTCGTTTATGTCCATGAGGGGAGTAGAGGTCATCCCCCAAACTATTTCTTGTGCCTCAGTTTAGAGTTCAGGCAAATCTATGCGTTTGAAGTCTCGGTATGTAGACAGTTTTTGTTTCTTTCTAGGACATTCTAGTGAATACGTCATGAAAATGATGTCATGGGCAGACATGCCAGGCGCAGGTATTTGAGAGGTGCGGATTATTCTGTTTGGAGATTTCATTGCGAATATATCTATGAAAGTGTGACTGGTAGTCGTGTGATGAGTAGGTGCCAGCTGAAGTAGCATCATATTTGAGGAAGAAAGCATCCTCTTAAATTTCCCAGTGGAAGGACTATTGCACAGAAAATTAATGTTAGTGTCGCCTGCTATAATTACATGTTCATATGACGATTCGAGACTAGAGAGGGCAGTTTCGAAGCAGGTAAACCCGCCTACTTTAGGAGGTTTGTAAAGGACACATATTAAGCACCTTCTGTTAAAGGATTTGATCTCTATGAATATATATTCCTCTTGTTTATCTACATTGTTGTCGGATGTGTGTAGTACAGTAGGTGACAAATCAGAGCGTATGTACGCCCCTACTCCGCCTCCTCATCTGTTGCATCTGTCGTGCCTGAGAAAGATATAGCCATCTAGGTTTACGGAAGTTGTAGGTAGGAATACTTGGTTTCAGCCAAGTCTCTGACAAAAGTATTACGTGTATATCAGTAGTCTGAAATATATATTTGAACTCGTTGAAGTGAGCTGGCAGAGACTGGACATTTGCATGTGCAATATGCAGCTTGGTGCGTTCGGGTGTTGATTGCCTGAGGAGACTGCCGACAGATGTTTGTGGGTCGTGGTTAGCGGTGACAAGAGGGTCTGGCATGAGGAATGCGGAAGGCGTGTGAAGGAGAGGGGGTGAGGGAGTGTCCTCCCAGTTCTGAGCAGTGAGGGCGGCCGAGAGGGGGAGGGGGTGGGTCCCCGGGGAGGCAACGGGAACTGCGGCCGAGGTCAGCGAGGTCTGCAACGGTTCTGGAAGTAGCCGTGGGCTGGCAGGGGAAGGAATTTCGCTAAACACTACGGGAGTAATCTGCACGTAACGGTAGAGTGTGATATTAATTGCACTTAAGAGGATAACAACTAAAGTATGATGGTGGGTTGCTAATTAAAGATGGGGGTGAGACTACATTATGTAATAATTAACAAAATTACATGAGAAAACAATTAGAGATGAAAATAAATAGTTATGTAGAGAAACGAAAAGTTGATAATACAAATAATAACAAAATTACATTGGAAAACAATTAGAGATAAAAAATAGTTATGTGAAGAAATGAAAAATTTGATAATACATTAGTTAAGTTATGGTTGACAGTGTATACAATATAAACATACTGGTTAGTGCCAGCAAGATTAGACATGATTTAGCTTCTAAAGCACAGGCTTTTGAGTTCATTAACACTGCAAATTGTTCTCTTTCTGTTTTCGGTCTTAACCATTATCCTGCCATCATTTGTCCACATGTTCTGTAGCCCAAATTTCGAAATCGCTCTCTTCAAAATGTTTAGTCTTTCGGATGTTAGATCCTCGCGTACTGTCAGACCCGACTTTGCGAGATTCTTCTTTGCTCTGAAGATTTCAGATCTTTTCCTATAGGACACAAATTTCACTATTATAGGTCTTGGTTTTGCAGAACGTGGTGACCTACGACCCACTCTATGACTTCTGTCAATGTCACTCAGAGTCACCTGCACGCCTAGCTTTTCTTGAACAAGGTTTATGACTAGTTCATCTGCGTTCTCTCTGGAATGCCGAACAGACTGAGATTATTTCGTCTCTGATATTGTTCGAGCTCGTCCGTCTTATCGATCAATTTCTGTTAGAGCAGTCGTGCTTTCTCCTCACTTGCTTTTAACGATGTGTCCAGTGCACGGGTCTCGCTCACATTCGCCTCCAGAGTTTTCTGTATTTTGTCCGTCACTGCTGCAGTGACGGCATCAGTGATGGTTTGAACAACGAGCCCGAGCGTCTCCTTAGCCTGCAGCGCGGCACTCACCTCAGCCTTCACGAGTGCGGCGATGTCAGCGATGCCGGGTGGAGCGGCCGCAACTCCCGGTGTAGACTCCACGCCTGCGCTGTCGCCGGCCTGGCCGTTGGCTGCACTGCGCGTTGTTCGGCGATTTTCCATTTTAAGTGCGATTCTGTGTAATTGGTGCTCAGTATGTGATGTAAAATACGACACTCGGCAGTAGATATACGGCTTTAGTATATGTAGACTAGCCTAACTGCTTTAAACACCTCTAGATTTCAAGTAAACTTGTGAGCCAAGCTAACGCACGTCACTCACTCGCCACCATGTTGTATACAATATTGCTAGTGTTTGGAAATTAATCATTGTATACGAGGTTACAGTGTAACCATCTTACATTGTTGACGTTTCATTTAGTTAGTGACCATTATTCTGCTCACAATTCAGATATTTTACATGGCAGCCACAGTTTTTCTCTAAATAAGGAATAAAATTAGTGGTAATACCGAAAGGGAGACAACAACAACAACAAACTAGAGAATTCAGGGTATTTATGATTCAAATTTCAAATTTGCAGTTGACTGTTATGCAAAGAGTGTGGATTAATAGTGAAATTGTAAAAAAATGTGTTTTGGGTGAACCATATCTGTGTTATTTTATTTTTTATTTTAAATGTCTCCTTCCATAGGACCAAATTGAGGAGCAAATTTCCAAGGTATTGGTACATGTCAGTACAAGAAATTACAACATAAAAGTAATAACAGACAAAATAAAATGTTTACGAACCCAATAAAACACAATCAACAATATAACACTGAAATCGGCTTAATTTTTCAAGGAACTCCTGGACAGAATAGAATGAGTGACCCATGAGGAAACTCTTCAGCTTCAGTTTGAAAGTGTGTGGATTACTGCTAAGATTTTTGAATTTTTGTGGTAACTTATTGAAAATGGATGCAGCAGTATACTGGACACTTTCTGCACAAGGGTCAAGGAAGTCCGATCCAAATGCAGGTTTGGTTTCTGCCTGGTATTAACGGAGTCGAAGCTGCAAATTCTTGGGAATAAGCTGATATTGTTAACAAGAAATGATGATAAAGAATTTGTATATTGAGAGGCCAATGTCAGAATACCCAGACTAGTGAACAAAGATCGACAAGGGATTTGCAAGCTTATGCCACTTATTGCCCAAACCACCCATTTCTGAGCCAAAAATATCCTTTGAGGATGGGAAGAGTTACCCCAAAATATACCATACGCCATAAGCAAATGAAAATAAGCAAAGTAGATTACTTTTCGTGTTGAACTGTCACTTACTTCAGATACCATTCAAATAGAAAAGGGGCAGCATTAAGTCATTGAACAAGTTCCTAAATGTCAGCTTCCCATGACAGTTTACTATGTATCTGAACACAAAGAAATTTGAACTGTTCAGTTAGACTGATCATATGCCCATTCGGTGAAACTGAAATGTCAGGGTTTTGTTGAATTGTGTGTTAGAAACTGTAAAAACTGAGTAATTAGAAAATGTAAAAGCTTAATCTTACTGTGATTTAGTGAAAATTTATTTTCTACAAGCCATGAACTTATGTCATGAACTGCAATATTTGAAACAGTGCGAATGTTACGCACCACATCCTTTACTACCAATATAGTGTCATCAGCAAACAGAAATATTTTAGAGTCACCCCTAATACTAGAGAGCATGTCATTTATATAAATAAGAAACAGGAGTGGCCCCAACACTGATCCATGGGGCACCCCACACTTGATCGTACCCCACTCAGACCCCACATCACAGCCATTCTCAACATTGTCAATAATGACCTTTTGCTGTCTGTTGCTAAAGTAAGAGGCGAACCATTTGTGAGCTACTCGCCGTATTCCATAATGGTCCAACTTCTGGAGCAATATTTTGTGATCAACACAATCAAACACCTTAGTTAAATCGAAAAATGCCTTACGTTGAAAACCTTTTCTTTAATTCCTCCAGTACCTCACAGAGAAAACAGAATATAGCATTTTTAGTTGTTGAATGACTTCTAAAGTTGAGCTGTACGTTTGATAGCAAATCGTGTGATATAAAATGATCAACTATCCTTACATACACAGCATTTTCAATAGCTTTAGAAAAACTGAAGGTTGTCACTTCGTTAGTCACTGTCCTCACCCATCCAGACCCTTCCCTGCTCCCATTCCAGCACTACACAACTGTCCTTCCACCACCACACACAGTCTTTTTTTATTTATTTTATTTTATATTTTTTATTTCTTTCTTTCTTTCTATTTCTCTCCTTATCCGCAACTTCCCTGCCTCCTTCACCCCTTCACCAAAGGGTCTAGGAGCAATTGAAACAGTGGAAAATCCAGGATGGAATGTAACAATACTATGAAAAGTGTAGTCCCTACTCACCATACAGCAGAGATGCTGAGTCACAGATACACACAGTAAAATGACTTATCACAAAATAAGCTTTCAGCCTACAAGGCCTTTGTCAAAAATAAATCACACACACACATGACACACACACACACACACACACGCAACTTACACATACATGACTACAGTCTCTGGCAGCTGAAGCCAGACTACAAACAGTAGCACACGATCGGAGAGGCAATGGGGTGGGGTAAGAAAGAGGCTGTAATAATAGTAACAATATTTTGAAAATTTAAGCCAGACTACGAACAGTAGCACACGATCGGAGAGGCAATGGGGTGGGCTAAGAAAGAGGCTGTAAAAATAGTAACAATATTTTGAAAATTTAAACTGGACTGAGCACACAGTTGCAATGTGCAAGAAGGTTTCAGCATCTTTCCATGCCCTGCAAAAATATAAAAAGCCCTTCTCTCTTGACCTGAAAAGCATACTTGTACAAACACTTATACCATCAATTATTGATTACTGTGATGTGATCTTGCAAGGCGTTTCTCAGGAAAGCTCACAGCACCTGGAATTGGTTATGAAAGCCTGTGTTCATTATATGTGTGATGTTTGAATCTTTGATCGTATTTCAGCATTACATACACAGCTATCCTGGTTGTGTGCATACAAGTGCAGAGATTTCCATACCCTCTGTCTTCTCTACTGTCTTATCAGTATGCACCATCCCCTCTCTCTCTCTCCTCAGTCGTAAGGCTCTTGTCCGAACAACATTGCAGAAATGCCCATTACCACCAGAGCAAAAATCTTTCGGTCCCACTCCATCATCAGCTACTTTCTCGAAGTCCTCCTAATTAGCAGGAACCTGAGTCTATGCACTTGTTACCCTTATACATCCTTCTTTCCTACTTGATTCTCCTCATTTCCCAGTGTTCTTAACTGTTGCAATCTCTTTAAATTTCGTCCGCCACTCGTGGTCTCGCGGTGGCGTTCTCGCTTCCCGAGCACGGGGTCCCGGGTTCGATTCCCGGCGGGGTCAGGGATTTTCACCTGCCTCGAGATGACTGGGTGTTTGTGTTGTCCTCATCATTTCATCATCATCCAGGAAAGTGGCGAAATTGGACTGAGCAAAGGTTGGGAAATTGTACGGGCGCTGATAACCACGCAGTTGAGCGCCCCACAAACCAAACATCATCATCATCATCAACATCTCTTTAAATTTCCATACCACAGCTATTACTTCACCAGGAAACATCTATTTTGTACACCTATAAATTCTTTTTGTATCTACCGTTATCATTAAGATTATTACTACTGCTACTACTATTATCACTGTTAGTGGCTTCAGCAGCGTAGTATTAAAATTGTTATTTCTTAGGGAACAATGATTAAAAAAAGTACTGTATATGTGATACCTGGTCCAATGTAAGAGACGGGCTGATGAACCTGATCAGATCAGGTAAAAAAAAATAATGAACTTATTAAGAGGTATAATCTTATGTTGAAGCTGTAACACAATAAGACAAGTACTATAGTTATTAGAAGCCGTGTACTGTAGTCTCGAGGCAGTGTAATTTGCCACTTGCAAATATTCACATTATATTTATAGCAAATGAAACTATGTGGCTCCAGAGAACTTTCAAAGTCTCAAAGATCTGTGATGGATATGTGCAGACTGAAGCAAAGAATGAAAATTTGCGCCGAGACCGGGATTCGAATGTGGGTGTCCTGCTCACTAGGCAGATACACTAACCACTGTCCCATCTACGTGCAGTGGCTTTGCACAACTGTATGGGCAACTCTAGAATGCCTCCCTCCTCAGTCCAATTCCAGTTCACAGCTCAGCACACTTGGCATTCCTCCTAAACTCGAACAGCTCTCCAACTGTATTGGAATAGTAGCTCAGCTTCAAATGAAACAGGGGAAACCTGCCTGAAACCCAGGTATAAGTGCTTTAATCAGATGAAACTATATGGACCTAGAGACCATCTCAAACAACTGTGATATATAGATGCAGACTGAATCAAAGAACAAAAATTTGTACCAAGACTGGGATTCAAACCGGGTCTCCAGCTCACTAGACAGATGCACTAACCGCTACTTCGTCCTGGTGCAGAGGCGTTGCACATCTGCGTGGACTACCCTAGTACTCCTCCCCCTTTAAGCTGAATTCTCATCCACACTCTAGCCCACTTTGTGTTCCTCCTAAACTTGAACAGCACTGCATTGAGGAAGAGGCTGGGATACAGATCATTGAAACTTGAAAAGTTCTCTGGAACAGTGTCATTTAATTTGATTAACGGACTTATGTCTGTATTAAGGCAGGATGCCCCGTTTCGCGTGATGCTGAGGTGCTGTTCCAGCAGAGTTGGAGAGCCTCTGCAATGCTGTTGGAGTGTAGGGGGAGTACCGAGTGGGCTGAGGCACGAGTGGGAATTTGGAATTTGAATTGAGGAGGGAGGTTTGCCAGGATAGTCCGCGCTGTCGTGCAAAGCCCTTGCCAGGGCGGTGTAGAGTTTAGCGCATCTGCGTAGTGAGCAGGAGGCCCAGGTTTGAAACTTGGCCTCGGTAGAAATCATAATTTGAGAACAACAGTCATATCCGTACCTACAACACAAGAGGGAAAAGTGAACTTTATTACCCTATGTTAGAGCTGTCAGTGGCTCTGAAAGGAGTTCATTATGCAGGAACAAAAATTTTTGATCATTTACCCAGTGGCATGAAATGTCTGACAGGTAATTTAAAATCATTTCTCCTGAACAACTCCTTCTATTCCATTGATGAATTTTTATGGTAGTCAGTAAACAACAATAACAGTTTTCTTCTTCTTCTTAGCATTTGTCCCGTGTGCTGGCGGGGTCTGCTTTTTTGGCTCGTTGCAATCTTGAGCCTGATCAGGGTGAAGGCCTGAGATCTTGAGGTCTTCATGCAGGGTGTCAAGCCATAACTGCCTTGGATGTCCTGCTGGACGTTTCCTGTTTACATTTAGGTTGAAACTAGTCTTTGCCACTGTTATCTCGTCTGCTCTAATGACATGCCCGTACCAGCGTAGGTGGCTTTCTCTCATTTTGTCTACTGTCTGTGCAACACCTCATAGCCTGCGAGCTTCCATTATTTGTGACATGGTCATTCAATGTTAATCCTGATGAGCACACAAGCATTTTCGTCTCCATAACGACAAGTCTTTGCTCTACTTCCTTTGTTGAAGGCCAGCATTCAGCCCCCATACAGTGCAACTGGACGGATTACTGATCGATATACTTTTGGTTTGAGCCCGTTTGGAATTTTCTTGTCACATAGTACTCCAGTAACGGAACACCATTTGAGCCGTGCGCTGCTAAGGCGGTTGGAGATTTCTACACTGAGATTTCCATCGGCAGCAATTGTCGAGCCCAGGTACTTAAAAGTAAGGATGTAGAGGCTTGTCTCACTAGGGGTAAGATAGATACTGCCTACAGGAAAATTAAAGAGACCTTTGGAGAGAAGAGAACCACTTGTATGAATATCAAGAGCTCAGATGGCAACCCAGTTCTAAGCAAAGAAGGGAAAGCAGAAAGGTGGAAGGAGTATATAGAGGGTTTATATAAGGGCGATGTACTTGAGGACAATATTATGGAAATGGAAGAGGATGTAGATGAAGATGAAATGGGAGATAAGATACTGCGTGAAGAGTTTGACAGAGCACTGAAAGAGCTGAGTCAAAACAAGGTCCCGGGAGTAGAAAACATTCCATTAGAACTACTGATGGCCTCGGGAGAGCCAGTCATGACAAAACTCTACCATCTGGTGAGCACGATGTATGAGACAGGCGAAATACCCTCAGACTTCAAGAAGATTATAATAATTCCAATCCCAAAGAAAGCAAGTGTTGACAGATGTGAAAATTACCGAACAATCAGTTTAATAAGTCACAGCTGCAAAATACTAACGCGAATTCTTTACAGACGAATGGAAAAACTGGTAGAAGCCGACCTCGGGGAAGATCAGTTTGGATTCCGTAGAAATGTTGGAACACGTGAGGCAATACTGACCTTACGACTTATCTTGGAAGAAAGATTAAGAAAAGGCAAACCTACGTTTCTAGCATTTGTAGACTTAGAGAAAGCTTTTGACAATGTTGACTGGAATACTCTCTTTCAAATTCTGAAGGTGGCAGGGGTAAAATACAGGGAGCGAAAGGCTATTTACAATTTGTACAGAAACCAGATGGCAGTTATAAGAGTCGAGGGGCATGAAAGGGAAGCAGTGGTTGGGAAAGGAGTGAGACAGGGTTGTAGCCTCCCCCGATGTTATTCAATCTGTATATTGAGCAAGCAGTAAAGGAAACAAAAGAAAAATTCGGAGTAGGTATTAAAATTCATGGAGAAGAAGTAAAAACTTTGAGGTTCGCCGATGACATTGTAATTCTGTCAGAGACAGCAAAGGACTTGGAAGAGCAGTTGAACGGAATGGACAGTGTCTTGAAAGGAGGATATAAGATGAACATCAACAAAAGCAAAACGAGGATAATGGAATGTAGTCAAATTAATTCTGGTGATGCTGAGGGAATTAGATTAGGAAATGAGACACTTAAAGTAGTAAAGGAGTTTTGCTATTTAGGGAGTAAAATAACCGATGATGGTCGAAGTAGAGAGGATATAAAATGTAGACTGGCAATGGCAAGGAAAGCGTTTCTCAAGAAGAGAAATTTGTTAACATCGAATATAGATTTAGGTGTCAGGAAGTCGTTTCTGAAAGTATTTGTATGGAGTGTAGCCATGTATGGAAGTGAGACATGGACGATAGCTAGTTTGGACAAGAAGAGAATAGAAGCTTTCGAAATGTGGTGCTACAGAAGAATGCTGAAGATAAGGTGGGTAGATCACGTAACTAATGAGGAGGTATTGAATAGGATTGGGGAGAAGAGAAGTTTGTGGCACAACTTGACTGGAGGAAGGGATCGGTTGGTAGGACATGTTCTGAGGCATCGAGGGATCACAAATTTAGCATTGGAGGGCAGCGTGGAGGGTAAAAATCGTAGAGGGAGACCAAGAGATCAATACACTAAGCAGATTCAGAAGGATGTAGGTTGCAGTAGGTACTGGGAGATGAAGAAGCTTGCACAGGATAGGGTAGCATGGAGAGCTGCATCAAACCAGTCTCAGGACTGAAGACCACAACAACAACAGGAAATGCTGCAAAATGGTTTAAATCTTATATCTCTGGCAGGAAACAAAGGGTGTTATTAGGAAAGAGACATATATCAAGCTATCAGGCATCATCCAACTGGGAACTAATTACATGTGGGGTCCCACAAGGTTCCATTTTGGGGCCCTTACTTTTTCTTGTGTATATCAATGACCTTTCATCAGTAACATTACTAGATGCCAAGTTTGTTTTGTTTGCCGATGATACAAACATTGCAATAAATAGCAAATCAAGTGTAGTTTTAGAAAGATCAGCCAATAAAATATTTGTGGACATTAATCACTGGTTCCTAGCCAATTCTTTGTCACTAAACTTTGAAAAACCACACTACATGCAGTTCCGAACTTGTAAGGGGTGTCCCAAGAGTATATGTCTAACATACGATGACAAGAAGATAGAAGAAGTGGACAGTGTTAAATTCTTGGGATTACAGCTTGATAATAAATTCAACTGGGAGGAGCACACCACAGAACTGCTGAAGCGTCTTAACAAATCTCTGTTTGCAATGCGAATTTTGTCAGACATAGGGGATATAAAAATGAAAAAGCTGGCATACTATGCTTACTTTCATTCCATAATGTCATATGGGATTATTTTTTGGGGTAATTCATCAAGCCAAGCTAAAGTTTTCCAGGCACAAAAACGTGCAGTAAGAATTATATGTGGTGTGAACTCAAGAACATCCTGCAGAAGCCTGTTTAGGGAACTAGGGATACTAACTACAGCTTCCCAATATATTTATTCCTTATTGAAATTTGTCATTAAAAATATATCACTTTTTCAAACCAACAGCTCAATTCATGGAATCTATACTAGAAATAAGAATAATCTTCACAAGGATTTAAAGTCACTTAGTCTTGTACAAAAAGGTGTGCATTATTCAGGAACACACATTTTCAATAACTTGCCAGCAGCCATAAAAAGCTTAACAACCAATGAAATTCAGTTTAAGAGAAGCCTAAAGGATTTATTGGTGGCCAACTCCTTCTACTCCATTGATGAATTTCTTAGTAAAACCAACTGATTTGTATATAAGTACAACATAACTTCTGCACAATTTCAGTGCAGTAATGTGTTCACTGAAAATTTGTGTGTCTGTGTCTGTGTGTGTGTGTGTGTGTGGTTGTGTGGAAGTATAATCTAACTTCTGCACAATTTCAGTGCAGTAATGTGTTCACTGAAAATTTGTGTGTGTGTGTGTGTGTGTGTGTGTGTGTGTGTGTGTGTTTGTGTGTGTAAGTATAATCTAACTTCTGCACCATTTCAGTGCAGTAATGTGTTTATTGTAAATAAGTATTACAGTAGTTGTATTACATGTTCATTACCTTATAAAAAAAAGCTTTTTTATTTTTAATTCAGTGCATTAGTATTTGTAAAATGACTCTTAATGTTCATTAAAAAATGACGATCATTCCACTTGGGACCTGTGGAATGGTACATTAGCTTATTTGTTTTAGTTGTAAATATTTGTCGTGTATTGTTGTTTTTCTGACATGTTCCACATCCTGGAGGACCTCCTCACTACAGATCAATTGGAATGAAAGTAAATCTAATCTAATCTAATCTGTTTAAAGAATTAGGCATTTTGACTACTACTTCACAGTATATTTATTCCATTATGAAGTTTGTTGTAAATAATCCACTACAGTTCAAAAAGAACAGTAACGTACATAATTACAGTACCAGAAAAAGAGTCCCTCATTTGCCACATTAAGATTGTCTACAGCACAAAATGGGGTGCTTAATGTTGCAACCAAAACTTTTGGTAACCTTCTCAGTGGTACGAAATGTCTGACAGTCACCATAGTAAAACTTGAAAATAAACTGACAACTACAATATAAGGAGGAGATAGATTGCTACTCTCCATAAAGATGACACATTGAGTTGCAGACAGGCACAACAAAAAGACATTACTCATTAGCTTTCAACCCAAGCCTTCTTCAGGAAAGGAAACACACACACACACACACACACACACACACACACACACACATTCATTCACACAAGCAAGCACACTTCATGCACACATGACCATGCTTTGGCTGAAAACTAATGTGTAACTGTCCTTTCTTAGAGCCTTTCTGCAAATCAACATCTAATCTGTGATTAAAAATTAACAGTGATGGTGACATGTGCTGAGGAGGCAACCGATTGTATCCCAAGTTTCCCTTGATATGACCAGAGTAATTATGTACCCTTGCTTTATCATTTAAATAATTGAAAGTTAAATGTCACTGTTGTATGAACTGCAGATAAAAATATCACAACCATTCTCCAGTGTTTGTTATTTGTCCGATACCACTCCTTCCTCAACCCAGGCTTAGACTTCTTATTTTCCACCTGGATTATTATCATTACATCCTACACACTACTAAATTATTTGTACGATAATCCATAGAAGTATAGTAGACTAAATATTTTCATGAATACTTCTGTAGTCCTCAAGTGCAACTTGAATAAGATGTGACAAAATCTTTGTGGTGTACTCTACCTGCAGAAATCATAGCAATTGATATGGCACTGCCAAAGAAATATCCACAAAAATGTGAAGGCTCACAAAAGTAAACGTGGTTACCTTGTTTCAAAGTTTTAATTGCTCACTGCATAAATATGTTATATGAAACGAAAAGAAATTTATTGTACCAAAAACAGTATGGTGTAATACTGATACTGATGTCAAACACTTAAGTTAATACATACAACTACACATGAAGATTTCTAACACCTTTGTTGAGAATTTTCTGTTTAAATATTTGTTGACATATAAGATATAGTTAATGTATATAAATAATTGATTGTATTCGTTATTCTAGTAACAGTTTTTTTATTATTATCTAATTGATACACTTGAAAATTGTTAAATTTGTTGATGATTTCACATTGATATCATTACAGTGAACTTTTGAAAGAACTTATCAACAAACTGCCACCAAACCGTCTGACAAAACAGAAAATGATGACAGTAAACGACATTGTGCACAGTAAATTATTCTTACTGTCAGAATGCCGTGCAATTCTCTTGCCAGTGATCACAGCACAGATTAAGGAGCTGTTAGAAGCAAGAGATGAAGTAAGTAACATTTGGCACTGAATATTGATAAAAGTGAAATTTAATTTGTGTAGTCAATTGATTAATTTGAGCTGATTTAATTTTGTAATAACGTTGTATTTTTTGGAACCAGCTGTCATGATGTGCAAGACTTTTTTTTTACTATGCTTTTGTTTTGGTATATAATTAGAAATGGATAGAGAAAGCACCTGCAAACTGCATGTTTGCATAAGGGTTGAATGATAAAGTACCATATAAGTTGATGCCTTTATTAACAACAGATCATCTTTCACCTACATCACTGTCTGTCAAGAAATAATTCTGAGCAGCATTCATCTGCAGATGTGTTATGAATATTGATGGCCCGTTAGCTATCAGAAAGAAGAAATTTGGGGATATTATGATCGAATAAATACATGCCTGCAAATGTTTTGGCTACAGTTAGTGAGTCCAGTAGAGGTACATACAGGGTGTGTAAATAAAGTTTCAAGACTGATTTTTTTTTTTCCTGAGTAACAGTGTGCCTGCAGACCGGTCTCACAACCTGCACCAGATGGTGGGGGGTGTTGGCTAAGAGAGCCAAGCATCGA
The DNA here is from genome assembly GCF_023864275.1 of Schistocerca cancellata. Classification (NCBI taxonomy): domain Eukaryota; kingdom Metazoa; phylum Arthropoda; class Insecta; order Orthoptera; family Acrididae; genus Schistocerca; species Schistocerca cancellata. Next base: position 12,254,748 of record NC_064628.1, on the reverse strand, counting down.
CATTCACCAACAAAACGCTGGAGTGAAAACATCGCAAGTGCAGGGATTGTGTGGTTTGAAACGTTGTCGAGAAATTGGAGCATCCAAAATGCAGTGCCTCTTGGAGCAGTGGTGTTCGATCAAATTTTGTGTGAAACTGAACAAGACTGGGACAGAAACATTCAAAATGATTCAAGAGGCCTATAAAGAATACGCCATGTCACATGCCGTGGTTTTCATGCGGCACAAGAGGTTCAAACATGGCGGTGAAGACTTGGAGGATGATGAATGCTCTGGAAGACCTTCAACGAGCAGTACTGACAAAAATCTGGCCAAAGTGCATCAAGTTATAAACAGTGACTGACATCTCAGCATCAGAATGATTGCAGATGAAGTGGGTTTGAATCACCAAACTGTGTTTCAGCTGGTGACAGAAGAACTAAAGATGGGAAAAATGTGTGTAGAACTTGTCCCTAGAGTGCTCTCGGATGGACAGATGGAATGACGCCTGGCTGTTTCATTGGAAATGCTTGAACGTTTACAAACTGAGCCTGATTTTTTGGACAGTGTGGCCACTGGTGATGAGACCTGGGTCTTCCAATACGATCCAGAGTCGAAGAGGCAAAGCTCAGAGTGACACACCTCCGCATCACCAAACCCGAAGATAGCCCGCATTAGCAAGTCACGTGTGTACATTGCTTTTTTTTTTAATGCAAAACGATTGATCCACAAAGAGTTTGTGCCTGCTGGACAGACTGTCAATGGTTAGTATTGTACTGGAGTGTTCCACTGTTTGAGGAATGGAGTCCGCCCGGAGAAGAAAGATGACTGGGTGCTCCACTATGACAATGCGACCGTTCACACCTGCTTCACCATCACCGAAGTTTTGACCCGGTTCAACATGGCAATGCTGCCACAGCCACTCTGTGGCCCCGACCTTACCCCCAGTGAGTTCTCTTTGTTTCCTCCAATGAAGAGATACCTGAAAGGGAAGTGGTTTCACAGTGTCACAACAGTCCAAAAGGCTTCAGAGAGTGTTTTGATCGGCTATCCTGTTAACGAGTTCCAGGGAGCTTACCAGCAGTGGAAATCTTGTTGGCAGCAGTGTGTGGATTCTCAAGGCCTCTATTTTGAAGAATTTTAGTCTGATGTATGAAAGTATTCAATAATTTTTTTTGTTCTGAGATTACTCTTGAAATTTTATTTAGACACCCTGTAAAACTTTTAACACACGAAAGGTGATTGAGACCATTGAGAAGCTTAATGGGCATTCAAACAGTTCATTGCAACATAACTGCAAAAGGAGCAAGTTGCCCCATGTGAAGGAGAAGTAAATTTGAGTACTAATGTGTAGTAGATATTTTTTATATTTTATCAATATAAAAGCATAAGTGGATACAAAAATAAATAAATAAATAAAATGCAGACAGCTTCTGGCTGATTGGCGTCTACAGTTTTTTAAACACGAAGGTTCTGAAAGTACTGAAGGAAGTAGTCCAATGAATATCTGCATTCTAAATCTGCCTTTCTACCATATTCATTATTCCTTAGAAGAACAGAAAAAAGATTGGATGAACTATGAAGACAAGTCATAGCTTCTGCTTCATAATTACCAGTGGCAAGTGACGTATGATATAACATAGGTAGTTTTCCATAAAACATACAACTTAGGGCAAGTCAGCTATGCTCATAAGAGTACCTACTTTCCATGTAAGAGCAGTAGGATTGGAATTAGCCTGATAGTATGCAGAATATGCTGTCTGTCTGAAGTCATTTACTGAAGAATAACTTATTAAATTTGGAAAGCTACTGTCTTACTGTGTTGTTGGATCTATTTTACAAAAACTGAGAAATTTCCTTTTGATGGGATATGTAGAGGTGACAGAGCTTTCAGATTGATTAGCTTATTATTTTTCCATAATAGTGTGTGACAGTAGTTAGCTCAATATTCCAATGATTCTTATCTAGGATTGTAGTTTGGAATAAATCAGATTGTTGTTCATACAAGTGTTTCAAAGTTGGCTATGAAATTATCGCCTCTCTGTTTTCGACTGATTCATTTGATAATGTTATATGTGAAATAGTAATGATATTTTTGGGGAGGAATTCTTAAAGCTTTCAGGACAATAACAGAGTCCCACTTACGCACTGGTATAGCCAGTACCTGACTGTGATTAGGACAGCTCCTGGAAAGGGTTGAATTTGGGGTATAGACATGTAGCATGTTGTAGCACTCTTCTTGTAAGAATTCTTGAGTTTATGCTGTTACTACATCACCTCCGTATTTTTGGGGCTTCAACATAATGATGTTGCCACCCTGGACAGGTCTTCAGTTCTTTTGGCAGAGTAATAATATCTACTATCTGGAATGCCACTTAACTGATGATTAAATGTTCTCATGAAAACTTTCCAGGATTTTCAGCTGATGCTGCAGATAACTGTTTTAGAATTGTATTTAATACTGAAATTTTAAACACAAAGCTGTCCTACATGCGAAGGTAGGTTTGAACACCCCTGAATATTACTAGACATTGCGCTCTTCAAATGTTCTTTCCTTCCTCAGACCTGAGGTCTCGTTCACCCAGGTAATTATGAGGAGACCTATCGATAAACTTTTCAGCCTCAAAACCACGATTGAAATTTGTTGTCGGTTTGAAGCGATACATCTCAAATCCATTGGAGTTGGTTTGTGAGGCTGCTTTGCCACTTTCCTGAAGCAAAATCTACAGCAATGTAGGTGCGTGTTGTGTTACTCTGATAATGTGTAGATATCAATTGTAATGAGTATTGTTATGATGTAGGACTTGCTTTTATACCATCCTTGTTCCACAAAATTGCATTTTATTACAACAGAGGAAATGCACTTGGTGATTTAGCAATTAGACCTGTTCTGTTTATTGGTCAATCACTATTGCATTTTCTGCACATTACGATCGTGACCTATTTACTTGTACAGCTACTGTGGCGTACGAATATGCAGTCGTTGGGAATTTTCACTGTTCAAATTTCACATCATTCTCTGCACGTTCCAAGATGATGTCTGTATTATCTTTGTCAGACACAGTGTTGTAAAAGAAGAAACTGAGATCGTAGTGTTGGAAAGCACTTAGGTTGTATTGACTACGGCAGATGCATGCGAGAAACAATGTCTTAAGTGACAGTGGACTGAATGCCCCTGACATTACGGTCAATAACATAGCTGTCTGTATAAGATAATCACTCACTATATCCAGGGGCAGATGTGGGCTCTGACCTCAATTTATTGGTTACGAACTGCAGGTTACACCCAAAGGAATTGTGAACAGGTAGAACACCGAGGAGAGGGGACTCGGATAAATTCAAAGATCCGGAGATTGCTAGAATTTCGGAGGAAGCGTTGGGCAATAATAGACTGGAATAGTGGGAAAAAAATACAGTAGAAGGCAAATGGGGGAGGTCTGAGAGATGAAATAGTGGCTACAGCAGTGTTTTGGATAGGTAAAAAGACAAGGCCAGGTGGAGATTCTTGGATAAGAGGGGAGATATTGAATTTAATTGGTGTAAGGAGAAAATATAAAAATGCAGCAAGTAAAGTAGGCAAAAGGAAATATATATGTCTAAAAAATGAAATTGCAGAAATTGCAGAAAGTGCAAAATGGCTAAGCAGAAATGCGTAGAGGACAAATGCGAGGATGTAGAAGCAGGCACAAGTAGGGGAAAGATAGATGTGTACAGGCAGATAGAAAAGAGAAGCAACTGTTTTAATATCAAGAGTCCATATAGCAAAGAAGGGAAAGCCGAAAGGTGAAACGAATTTATGGAAGGCTATAAAAGGGAAATGAACTTAAAAGATAATATTACAAAAAGGGAAGATGAAGTAGACGAGGATGAAATGGGAGATACGATACGGCGAGAATAATTTGACAGTGTGCTGAAAGACCCGAGCTGAAAAAAGTCCCCTGGAGTAAATGACATTCCTCCAGATTTATCGAGATTCTTGTGGGAGCCACCCGTGACAAAACTCGTCCACCTGGAATGAAAGATATGTAAGACAGATGAAGTACCCTCAGACTTAAAGAAGAATGGAGTAATTCCAATTTCAATACCAATACCAGTACCAATAACGACAGTTACTGAAATTTTGAATATTGACAGACTATCAGTTAAATAAGTTGTAAAGTACTGATACCGTATTTACAGCAAAATGGAAGAACTGATAGAAGCTGATTTTGGGAAAGATCAGTTTGGGTTCTGGAAAATATAGGAACACACGAGGCAATACTTGACGCTATGACCTATCTTAGAAGCTAGGTTAAAGAAAGACAAACTTACAAGTATAGCATCTGTAGATTTAGAGTAAGGTTTTGACGGTGTTGACTGAAATACACTGTTTGAAATTCTGAAGGTAGCAGGAATGAACCACAGAATGTGCAAGGTTATTTACGACTTGTGTGGAAAGCAGATGGCAGTTAGAAGAGTGGAGAGGTATGAAAGGGAGTTAGTAGTTGAGAAAGAAGTGAGATAGGATTGTAGCATATCCCTGATGTTATTCAGCATGAACCCAAAGTAAGTAGTAATGGAAGCGAAGGAAAAATTTGGAGAGTGAATTAAATTTCAGGATGAGAGGGGGGGGGGGGGGGGGAGAGACACACTTTGAGGTTTGCTGATGACATTGTAATTCTATCAGAGACAGAAAAAGACGTGGAAGAGTGACTAGGTGGAATGCGTAGTATCTTGAAGGAGAAGTTATCAGATGAACATCAACAAAAATAAAACAAGAGTTATGGACTGTAGTCGAATTAAATTGGGCACTGCTGAGGAAATTAGACTACAAAATGAGATACTAAAAGTAAAAAATGAGTTTTGCCATTTGCGCAGCAAAATAACCGATGACAGCCACAGTAAAGAAGATATAAATGCAGCATTTATGGAAAAGAGAAATTTGTTAACATCGAATATAGATGTAAGTGTTAAGTATGTTTTGAAGGTGGTTGTCTGGAGTGTAGCCTTGTACACAAGTGAAACATGGACAATAAGCAGTTGGGAAAGTAAAGAATAGAAGCTTTTGAAAAATGTTGCTACAGAATGCAGAAGATTAGATAGGTAGATCGAGTAATTGAAGGTCCTGAATTGCACGGGGCATACAAGGATTTATGGTACAGTTTGGTTAAAAAAAAGGACATGTTGGTAGGACACTTCATAAGGAATGGATAAATCATAAATTTGGTAATGAAGTGAGCGTTTGGGATAAAAATTGCAGAGCTAGAATAAGGGATGCATACAGTAAACAGGCTCAAAGGCTTGTGGGTTACAGTAATTATGCAGAGCTGGTGCTGCTTGCACATATAGGCTACATGGAGAGCTGCATCAAACCATTCTTTGAGCTGAAGACCACAAGAACAACAGCCACAATGAACATCAGTTGCACAGCATTCAGTTACCACTTGACAGTGGGCAAGGAGTACATGGCTGAAAGATCATAGAAATTTGACCACCTGACTTGGCTGGATGCTTGAGGAGATTAGCAGTTTGATTGTCTTTCTTGCGAGGGAATGTGGACGGTCTAGTGTTTGAATGTCCATTTTGAAATGCAAGGGATGTAAGAATTGATGATTGTTCTGGCATATAGGATTAAACAGCGATACAATATTTTATCATTTTGAGGGAATACATTAAGCAGATTCAGAAGGATGTGGATTGCAACAGGTACTGGGAGATGAAGATGCACAGGATAGAGTAGCACGGAGAGCTGCATCAAACCAGTCTTTGGACTGAAGACCGAAACAACGAGAAGTTGAAATGAAGCATGTACACTTTAAAGTCATCACAAAGCTTCAAGGGATCACAGAGTTTACGAGGTGTCTAGAAAAGAGACCGTTTTTTTTTTTTTACCTACCAAAGTTTTAATTTTCTTCAAACAACAGTACTGTCCCCTTCAAAGTAGTTCCCTGTGGCAGCTATACACGGGCAAAGTCATTGTTCCCAGTATTGGTAGCAGCACTGAAAGACTTCAACTGGTAGGCTGTTAAACATGTTGGTCACATTCTTTTGAATGTTGTTCTCCAGAACCCCAAAATGACATCCTTTTAAGACATTTTTCAATTTTGCAAAAAGAAAATAGTCTCAAGAACTCTGATCAGGTGAATAGAGGGGCTGTGGAACAACAGGCATGCCTTTGAGGTCAAAAATTCCATGATTGAAGTGGCCATGTGATGGGATGTTGTCATGATGCAGCATCCACTTGTCTGCAATGTCCGGCCTCACTCGATTCACCCTTTTCCTGAGCCTTTCAGTTTGATGTATGGTGAAAGTTTTTAAGTTTAACAGTTCACTCGTCACCCATATTGTTAAACATTGGTGTGAACCCACAAGAGCATGCACACATCCAATGTTTTCATTGGTTTTTGAAGCTGAAGGTCTCCATGAATGTGGTTCAGCTCCAGCATGTTCTTGGCCTTCCTAAAATAATTTGTGCCAGCGAAAAACTTGTGCTCTGGATAGGGTGTGTTCGTCATAGGCTGGTTTCAATGTTTCAAATGTCACACTCATGGGTTCTGTAAGTTTAATGCAAAACTTGGTGGCATAACATTGCTCTAAATTCTGATGTTCCATTTTCGTAAGACACAACAAAAACACAACTTCACTAATGTCACTCTAAAAAATCACGTGATAGCTGTACAGAGCTGAAACTCAGACAGAACGTCTGGAAGGGGTGAACACGCCAATCTACATGTTCCACATCCTGGAGGACCTCCTCACTACGGATCAATTGGAATGAAAGTAAATCTAATCTAATCTAATCTCTACACAAGTGGAACAACACAGCATTCCCAGATGACTGGTAGTGTTGTCAGTCTCATTACTTTTCTTACACACCTTGTATACAGATACTGCATAGAGTGCATGTTCTATGCAAAATTTCAAAACATGTTCTGAAGTCCATTTTTATATCTATATTTTGTTTCAACAGAAGATCCACTTCATAGAATGTCTTAGAAAAATGCCTGATACCACATTTGGGCAACAATATCTACGAGTATCCACATTTAGCTCTTGTGACTTTCTTTTGTGATGATTTGTGGAAGATAGTAGCAATGTACTTCCATTCAATTTAGAATCCTTGGGTCTTCGTAACTATGTTACTGATGCAGTGAAATTGTTGACAAGATGTGCTTACGTTCATTTTGGATGAAATGGGTTGTCACATGTATCTGTGTTGTATTACTGAAGATGGACAGACCAGACAACTGCAAAATATGTTCTAGAAACTTAAGGAGTCTGCCTTTGTTTTCATCCATTGCATAATTTCTTTGCTGAGATTTTTAGAAAATTTTAAAATTTAGGAATAACCTAATAAATTTCTGTACAGACTGTGAATGTTGCTATGTTTCTAAGAAAGAACAGCAGCTTTCTGGTATCTGTTGCACCATAATAAGAGGAAACTGCATTAACTAGTTCACTCATAGACTGTAATAACTTTCTGGAATGATGCTGCACGTGGAATGCTGTTTTATTGTCTTGGAAAGATGCATGTTGTTAAACAGTTTTTCTTTCTTTCTTAAAAGAAATAGACTGAGAAAGGGAAAAGAAATCACATATACTAGTAAAAAATAAAGTAAAAGTTAAAAAGTGTTTCACTTTTAGGATCATGTTGGAAGGTGACACGGGGAAAAATGACAATTAGCGGTGATAGGCAGCTTGCACTTTTTAAAGGAGTTTTTATACAACCAGTTAAAATTATTGCACTTTTCCACATTCTATACAAGAATCAGAAGCACTTTATTGGATACCGGGATTCTTGTTTACCTTAAATTTGGAGTGTATCTGCATATTTTACTGGGATGAATGTTTTCCATTGATTTGTTGTAGGCACACTCGATAATCTTTCCCATTTCTCCTCCCACCCTTCAGAATTTTAGTGTGTAAGGATTGTGATACTGTTTTACAATTACTTCTGTGTTGTGTTAAACAAACTTTTATCTCTGATATTTGTATAAGTTTTCCCCTGGATTACTGTATAGTTATAGTAGCTCTAGCTAGAGCATGGTTTTAAGTGTTTTTGAGTCCACCACTTGTTTGATAAAGTTAACTTACCTTTTAGTAGTGCACAAAGTGTTACACAACTAAAAGAATGTTTCATGAAGTTCTATAGTAGTTTGTTTATATATAGGGGTTCAACATTTTACAGTAAATATGTAATTTTGTTGTGTGTAGTATGCCCATTGATTGTAGATATTGAAAAGTAACTTAAATTGTCACCATTATTTGGGTTGTATTGTATAAACATCTGACCTACACATAGTTTGAAATAATAATGGAACAATAGAAAGGGAGAAAAATGTTGTGTCCAGTTGTAGTTGTAATAACAGTGTGTTTTAAGTTTTCATTAAGGTTGCCATTCCTTGTGAATGTGCTTTATTACATTCATTTCACAAATCACACTATGAAAACTCTGTCAGATTGTCCTCTAATTTATAAAGGAATGCTGTTAAATAGGCATGCAGCCGACGGGATTATGTTTTTCAGTGGGAACAAAAACTGACTTCCTTTTGTAGAAGATAAGTGGTATTCTATTGTATATAACCTTAGTGCTTTACAGCACATCTGCAAAGTTTCTTTGTCTGAGATGAAATATGTTACTGTTCATAATGATTGCTTTTTGTGTATAATGTTATGCTTGCTGTCCATAGTTCCCATGACCTTGGCAACTCATTAGCATCATGCCTGCTCTCTCATGGAATGCACAAATGAAACAGAGAAATTTGAATAATTCAGGTATAAAGGGACACAGAAAATAGTGCACTTCCTCTTTTATTATCCTAACATGGCTTTGTTATCAGTTTAAAAGTCTTGTGTTTATTACTGCAAAGAGCTAAAATGTGCTTATTAGCTAATGTGAATAATATGCTGTTGCTTCAAACAAAATTTAAAATGTCTTTACTTATAATTATCACATAAACAGAAAAATTACAACAAGAAAGTGGCACTAAAAATGTGAATACTTGCTTTAAAAATTCTACGAAAAAATTGTGACCTGCAGACTTAATTCGGGAGCATGTTAAATTTATGGTGGCTGGTGTATATAACTTAAACACATGTTAAGTTATTCAATTTGTCTTCACGTGCTGCATACAATATGCATTCGTCTTTTGTATTGGGGCTTATGTTTTTTTGTTGATTGTCTTGTGGTGAAAGTATGCATGTATTATTTAGCAGTCTGTGTTAATTGTGGCATGTAAGTTTCATGTTTGAATGTGTATATTAAAATGAAACTGTCATGTGATTATATTGCAGTCTTTCATGTGGGAACTAATAATAGTGTTTACTTACAAATTATTGAAATAGGGGTGTTTGTGAAGAGAGTAAGTATACATTAACTTTGGCTGTAAAAGTAATCCACTTATGAAGGAAGGCAGACAGCAGATGTGAGGGAGGAGGAAAAAAAAGTAAGGAAGTGAATTCCGTGGAAAATCCGGGATGGAATAATGAGAATATTATGAAAAGGATAGATTGCTATTCACCATATATCAGAGATGTTGAGTCACAGATTGGCCCAGCAAAAAGACTGCCAAACAAGTAAGCTTCCTCTGAATTGGACAACATGCATACATACACTCACGCAAAAGCAACTCACATACAGATGACCACTGTCTCTGGCTGCCAAGGCAGATGTGGTCAACAGCTTACTTGTTTGATAGTCTTTTTGTTGTTCCTATCTGTGAATCAACATCTCCTTTATATGGTGAGTAGCAATCTGCACTTTTCACACTTTTCAGAATATTGTCATAAGGGGGTAAAATGTAGATAAAAATAAACCATTCTAAAATGACGTAGAAAACTTTGTATGATGTGAGAAATATTTGTTAAAACAAAAATATAGAAATATAGAATATAGACTCGTCTAGTTAGTTCTGTTCCATTACTTATCATCTGAGGCTCTTTCTTTGTATTGAAGCTTTTAAGTTTGAAAACCTCAAGGATCAGTTTTTCTTCTGCAGATTAGGCCACCTCCTTTTCTGTGGTTTCTCCTGTTGTTTGGAAATATTGCTTGTTCATTACAGAATACAGTAGTTAATGGCATAACATAACAGCCAGTTACAAATAATGTCTATATGTCATGCATTTGTTCAAGTGCAAGGATGACATCAATGATCAAAGACTCTACAATATGCATAAAGTATTGCAGACAGTTTACTGTTTACATCACTCCTCTCTCCCCAAGCGTCAAGACTGTGATGCCCAGAATGAGTGGTGACTGCAGGTTTATTTGGAGGCAGAGATTGTTACGTTGGGAGGCTTGATGTTTCCAGTGACTTCCTGGAATCAGACGCAGATCATAGGGAGTGTCTCAGTGCTAATTATGAACTGGTGTGAGTCTCATCTAGAGTAAAGGCTGGCTTAATTGATTGATGGATATTGTGACTGAAGAGTCAGTGATGTCTACACATTCTGTCATTGGCAGTACTGTGTGTGGGCCATACTATAGCAATTGGGAGTGTAGGGAAGCAGCCTACTCACGCCATATAGAATTCATATGCTTTCCATTGTGTGCCAGCCTAGTCCGCTGCAACTAGCTATGATGTCATGAATGTTGCACAATACCTTAAAAGTAAAGTAAATAATCTGAAAAGTTAATAGCATGTCAGGAGTGATGCTAAAATGATAATGTGTTAACTTTCAGTTTAGTAACTTTGACAGTTTTCGAAATTTGGATGTTTTACTTAAAAATCATCGGCGCAACAGGAAGGAGCTAGAAACTTCAAACTTTATATATCGAATTCCTTTTTCTTTGTAATTTAATGGAAACAGCATGCTGGATCTCTCGGAGTAATAATTTTGTTGAAATTCATGATTTTCTGTTTTTGTGTCCTAAAAGTACGGAAGCAACATAGATTAAGTAAGTGATTAGATAAAGCAAGGATGTTTACATTAAGGTAGAATGGAGATACACTATAATAACAAAGATGTCAGAAGTTTTCAAAGGTAGCTATAAATCTATAGCTGTAGCGTCTCTCCAAAGGGCAAGTTCAGAGCTCATCCATTGTGTGCAGTGCAACTAAAATAATTCTCTCGCCAAAAGTATTTAACCCAGCCACATCAGAATTTTATTATAGATACTTAACTGTGTGCTGATTGCACATTTAAATTGAGAGCTTCACCGGCCTTCAGCGAATGAAGCAATTAATTATTAAGTAACTTGAAGTGGTGCTCTACTAACCCGAACGGCTAGTCAGGAAGGCAAATTTTATCGGCTGCGCTCTCAGCGGTCCCCACCGCGGCTACATAAATAAGAGCGCTGTGAGCTGGATTCAGGCCCCAGTTCTCTTCTAGATTCGTATCAGCGTGCACTCCGTGTAGGAAGCCGCTTCGCATCTGTGCAGTTGCAAGGAATGACCTTGGATGCCATATTACGTAACTCGGTATTCACATAGCAATGAGTTAACATTGTGGTAATGTGTTAATAGCGGAAGGACCTCAGTGATTTATTCTCAGTTTGCGTATGACGTATTTTCACGTGTTGCCGCAGGACAGACCTTCCACCATTACTAGCGTGGCATTAAGAGTATTAACATCAAATTTTGGTGAGCGTTCACTTTGAACATTTACATCGATAATGATTATTGAACAGTTTCGTTATCTAGGGATAATAGGATCCGTGTATACCATGATGTCCGTTGTGTTGTATTGTAAGGCGCCACGTATACTGTTTGTATATGTATACGTGCATGTAGTCGTTGTCGTCTCTTCTTTCCCTCGTCGATATCAGAGCTTGAGAAACACTATGTTAGTGTTTACCTATTTGTTGTCGACAACACACAACTACACGGCCACGGTATCACCTGATCCGGAATAGCTAGCTTTATATAGTATCAAGATAGTGCATTTCGATGCTGCATTATTTAAGTATGATATTATTCTTCACTTAACCTTTGAGACTTTAAGAACCAGCTACTCTTAATCAGGCGCGAAACTCTACTTGTAACGAGAGCACTTGCGATAAGTCTGTCACAATATTAATAATACGTAAGGCTCTACACCACTTTAAGAAAATATCACTGTTCATGAAATAACAAAATATATTAATAAACTTCTTTATATTTTTCTTTTTATTTAGTCAAATGCTTTCAAATGTTTATTTCATGCCCAGAAATCATCCACACCTCGATGTAGAGTGTAAACGTGTGCGTGAAAAATAGTACAATGTTTCTGCTGATAACCATGTATGAGCTTTTGGGTTGCTAGGCTACTTTTTCAACAGGATTTAAATGGGATTTTGAAACTGATCTTTCTATCCAAACTTACATCCTCCACAATGGTTTATCAAATATTATACCCTTTCGCGACAATTAAGAATTGGCGTAAATTGCATTTTTGCGAGTTTAAAGCAAATCATCGGCGGCGCGAAAGCAGTCTTGATACCGCGACACACTCGTGACACTTACTAGCCTGTCATGAAATTGACCTGCATACATCCACGACCAATTTCAAGGTTATAATTTGCCCTGCATGATTGTGTGCAATTGAACTTCACCCAATCAATTATTTCTGGAATCGTAATCACTGATCCCGACACTGACCATCCATAAACGCACAATTAACACTCTTTTCTTTTCTTTCTTTCTTTCTTCCTGAAAGCAACAGTATTAAATAATGCTGTATGTTACAATACTTGAAGTTGTTCTGTATATGGAATCATCATTCTGTGTTTTGGTCGATAGTAGAGAAAGACAAAACAGCTCTTGAAATCTCAAGCAAATTGTAATTTTCATGCTGTAACATTATTCATCAGCACTTTCATCGGGTAAGTACTTTACATTGTCTCCTGGGTGGCCTGGTAATGGGTTCATAGGTATAGATAAGTCAGAATTTAAATATTTCTTTTCCATAAATGATCTCGAAGATAATGAATAAAGTAAGCAGGAAACATGGGTATCTGACTCATTATTCCTTGTTTTGTTTGTTTTGGCACATGTTTTTGTTTTTCATGCTTTCCTTTACCGTCTTCAAGAGAAATGTCAGAATTACTAGTAAGTTTCTTTTCAACAGTGTCTTGAAATTTCATTGAGATCAAAGTTAGTGTGTTTAGATACATTGTCTGTCACACGTGGAGTGTTTCCATGCTAGATTTTTGCTAGAAGTATTGTCTTCAAAAGTAACATCTGCTGTAGTCCCTTCTCTTGATTGAAAAGTTTTCTTAGAGTATTCCTGTACATGCTGTTTGTTGATTTTATGCCTTAATTGAAAGTTTTTAAAACTTCATGAAATTATTTTCTTGACCTTGTTCAGTAAATTTGTCAAAGCCTCTTTATCAACATTTACATGGCTGTTGTATCCCTGTTCTTGAAATGTATTGTTTCTCTTGTATCCTGGATGTTTCTTGAATATTACAAGCCCATTTTGTTGGGTCAGATGTTTGCCCCCTCGTGCACTTTTTCCCTTGAAAATTGTGCTCTGCTGTCTTGAGATATACTCAGACACAGTGTCTGGAAACAATGAACCATCAGGACTAGCAGTTTCAGATGCAGTTATGTTGTGCAAATATTTTTCATTTGACACAGGATTTAATTCCTTTGTTTTTGTTAGATTAGTTGCATCACTTTCAGGCGTAGAGGGTGTAGACATGTCAGCAATAGTAGTTTCATGTGTGAAGTGTTCATAGGCCACTGCCAGAAAAATCAACACCTTTGAAACAAAAGGTCATTTTCAAACCAGATATTGTGAGTCTAGTAAAACTGAATGGAACTAACTCACAGATATTGAGACTGTTTTAATTGGATTTACAACACAATGAAATTCCAGGATGGAACAATAACAGTATTATGACAAGGATATATTGCTGCTCACTATAAAGAGGAGTCATTGACTTGCAGGCAGGCATAATGAAAAGACTGATATACTAATTTATTTCTTCCGATCGGAGTTTACAGTCACTTAGAATTTTTTTTTTTTTAAAAAAGGACATCATATTCACCATAGACTGTAGAAAAGTCTACAGTCAATAGGTTTCAGCCAAAAGGATCTGATCTCTTATGACATGGAAACCACACACACACTCACACACAAGCACAACACGCTCACACACAAATGACCACTATCAAGAGAGTCCATATGTTACTTTGCTGGAGTGTGTGTGTGTGGGAGGGGGGGGGGGGGCAGCATAGACTTGGGTTTTGGAGTGTTTTTCGTATTCCAGGAGACAAATGTTGTATTGTAAGGAGCCATAAAAAAGTTCCAGTTCTGATCCTGTTAAAAACCTACGTAATACTGACTTTTAAGTCATTTTCTTGAAAGCAAAATGCTTGACTACATATATTTTTTTCTTTTCTTAACAGCTTGGGGGGGGGGGGGGGGCACATCTGGCCTAGGAAATGGGTGACCTTGACCACTGCCCCTGCCAACTGTGGCCCGACTAACCATAGCAGCCAGACACAGTAGTCATGTATGTAGGAGTTGTGCTTTTGTGAATGTGTGTGTAATTTCTGCATCAGAAGAAGGCCTTTTGGACGAAAGTTAAAATGTGTAACAGCCTTTTTATTATGCCTCTCTGCGACTCATTGTCTCTTCTGTGTGGTGAATGGCACTCTATCCCTTTTCACAATATTGTTGTAACTTGATAACGCACTACTCCGCGTAAAAAAAAAATTAAAATTTTGCACTTACCGCATTGTTTGTTTAAAGTATGTCTGTTGGCATCTGCACTAACCTTTCTTTCAATAAAAACATATTTTCACAGTATTCACTGTTATTGTAATATCAATCAGAGATTAAACAATGACAACCTGAAGTAAAAGAATAAACAGTGGCAAGTCAGTCATATAACCAACTCCATTTTCATGTTACATTAACTGAAGTTGACATCGGCTGTTCTAGCAGTGAAAACAATTAAGGTTCTTCACCAGTGTTTATACTGGTTGTTGCATGAAGTACTTCCATGTTTATAGTATGACAATTCTTTTCAGGATGATATGGGCCATGTTCTGTCATTCCCTTTAAAATGAGACTTCGGTTATTCTTACATATAATACTTGTCAACCTTCTTAGGCAGTTATGTTTATCCTCATTTCATACCTGAGATAGGAATTAATTGTTCAAAAACAAAGGAATAGCTTTTTACTTTTAAATTTGGATATCAGCACTTATGGAATTTTTTCTGCTGGACATTCAGTTTCTCTCATTGTAATTTTATGTGTAAATACTTGCAAGCAAGTTAGCTGACAATGTCAGAACATTATTCATTCACTTCTCATCACTAGTCACTGTGCCCCTTGCACACACTGCATATACTGTATACAGGTGTTTCTTTCCCCTTCGTTGAAGTTTCATTCTAAGTATTTGTATTTCACATTTGGAATTTTGATACGGGTTGATTCTGTGATGATGATACACACTTTCAGGGATCGTGGAGAAGAATAAAATGTATCAGTTTGAGGTAAGGTACCCTGGTCCAGAAACAACGGAGTTGAAAGTTAAAAGCAAAAATAGTTCTGATACCTCTGACAATGGAATATCAGTACTGGTACTGTTGTTGCTAAGATTGTAGGGTAGGTAACTTTCAGAGGTGGTAATATTGACCACAATGAAGACAAAAGCCCAGTAAATATGGGCTCTAAGATGCATACCTGAAGAGCTATGAGTCACTTGTTCATATTAGAGCCTATGTTTATTTGATTTTCTTTTTTGTTTGGTTCATACAGACCACCTCTGAAAGTTATCTATCCTACAATCTTAGCAACAACACTACTGATACAGATATTGCACTGACGGAGGTATCTGAAAGATTTTTACTTATAACTTACAACTCAGTCATTTCTGGACCAGGGTCCCTTACCTCATATTGATGTATTTATCCACCATACCTGAATGTTTGTATTATTGTCATGGAATCACCCTATATGTCTCTTCTGCTCACCAGCACACTTGAAAGATGAGTCTCTCTCTGTCTCTCTCGTTTAGCAGATAGTCAGTTTACTTAGTGGGAGAAGTTGGTCTTAAAAGCTATGGTTACATTCTGTTTTATTTGTACATTGCTGTGAATTACTCGTAGAGATTGTGCCATGGTACAGGATGAATCAAAAGTCATGGAGGGGCTGTAACTGTGAATAACGTTTTTATTTATTATTAGTTTCCATCAATATTTTACAGACTTAAAAGACCAAGGAAGGGAGACTTGTTTAAACTCACAAGGTGTTGACACATCTGATCTGAGTGCCCATATTTCTACATGATTATTGTCCTTTAGCTCTAGTATTGTTTGTGACTCATTCACATATTCCTTCAGATGACCTGGCCAGTTTATTTCAGTGTTGCCTGAGATGACATGATGGCCAAAAGTGTTCCTTAGAAGCCCAATTAAGGCCCTTGCTTGTGTGTGTTGTGACCCTGTCTTGTTGAAACCACATGTCATGTATGTTCTGCAGTGCAGGATACACAATAGTCGTAATCATATTTTGATATCTATCACCAGTCACCATCACTTAATTGCCTTCGTTATCTTCAGAGAAGTATGGCTCAGTGATCGTTTCTATCATGCCATACTACACAGACTGCTTCACACTCATGCATGGTGTGTGGGATTTCACTGTCCCAAAACTGACAATTTTGCCTTTTAACAGAACCATTAAGTGAAAAATGCGCTTTGTAACTAATCATCAACTTGTGAATAAAATTGTTGTTTTCTGTGGCCAACTCCTGTATTCAAACTGCATCTATGAGTCTTTGATGATAATCTTTGTGTATTAACTGTTGCACCAGTTGCATTTTTTTAGGATAGAGGTGCAAATCGAGTTTCAATATTCATAGACGTGATGTTCTTGCCTACCCCTATTGGCCAGAATGCCGTTGTGTTGAAGTTCCTGCAGCCTCCTCAACACTGTCTTGCACTCGTTGGGTGTTCCCCTCTGAATACACTGACCATGCACTGCCACATTGGGGTAAGACGCTTGTATGTATTGTATTGTATGTTAACCGGGGACTTAGAAACTACGGAGAGGCTCCGTCCCCACCGTAGCTGCAGTGGTCCACAACCCCAAGACAACTACCGCAGTCCACTTCACCCCCCCCCCCCTTCCCCGCCACCCCACACTGAATCCAGGGTTGTGAGGTTTGGTCCCCGGTGGAGCCCCCAGAGAACGTCTCACACCAGACGAGTGTAACCCCAATATTTGTGTGGTAGAGTAATGGTGGTGTACTCGTACGTGGAGAAGTTGTTTGCGCAGCAATTGCAGACATAGTGTAACTGAGGCGGAGTAAGGGGACCCAGCCCGCATTCGCTGAGGCAGATGGAAAACCACCTAAAAACCATCCACAGACGGACCTCGACACAAATCCGCCGGGCGGATTTGTGCCGGTGACCAGGCGCTCCTTCCCGCCCGGAAAACTGTGCGTTAGACTGCACGGCCAACCGGGCGGGGGGGAAAGACGCTTACTGCACCCTGTGTCTGAATAAAGTTGTCTGACATTGTGAATCAAGCAACAGATCATCTATTCCAAAGGTCTGATCCTGCCATTGAGATGATGGCGTTGTGCTCATGCGAAAACAATTGACCTCTAGTTTCCAAGGTAAAGCTCCACAATTTTGCGTTATTGAATGGTGCTGAATTTTTCCATGATCAGTCTCTCATTCTTCCTCTGTCAGAGTCTGAAACAAAAGAAAGGAGGAAAAAAGTGTTCCTTTCTAACCTCTATTTTGGAGGAACTAAAAAGCATTATATAAGGATGGCTGGTTATTTTTATGAAAGCAGAGGGTAATGTGAACACACAATTGTCAAGGGTATAATGACCTCAAAATACTTTAACGATTGAAGTCAAACATGTAGTAATCAAATATTACATTCTTCTTGCAACTTTCGAGCCATATTTTGAAGATGCCACACACTGGTCTCTCTCGTTCTTTGTATTGTGTTTTAAAGTTCATATGTCATCTTCAGCAGCTACCACCATTTGACATCATCTGCTAGGTAAGAGACCGCCTCTAGACTTTTTGATGCATTATAATCAGCACTAGACACATCCATGTTGTTTCTGCATATTTGTAGTGTCATCTACCCAATTTTCATTAGAATGTTGTCATGCCTCTTGCATATTTCTTGTAGTCCAGCAGAGAAATTCCTACTTACATCTGTCATCCATTCAGTTAACAGTATATTCCACTGAAGTCTGTTCCTTGGCCCATTTGTATTTCTCTGTCTCTCTTCCTAGTTATAAAATGCATCTCACCATGTGCAGTGAGCAACCTTCAGCTTGAATTGTTTTTGAATTTAAAGTCCATGTGTGACTACCATAAGTTAAAACTGGTAATAAAAAACAAATTCTGGGTAGATCAAATAACTAATGAAGATGTGCTGAATTGAATCATGGAGAGAAGAATTTTATGGCATATCTTGTCTAAAATAAGAGGTCCTGAGGCATCAAGGAAAAGTCAGTTTGGTAGTTAAGGGAAGTATTTGTGTGTGTGTGTGTGTGTGTGTGGGGGGGGGGGGGGGGGGGGAGTAATAATCATAGAGGGAGACCAAGGCTTCTCTGCAGTAAACAGGTTCAAATGAATGAATGTAATTGCAAAAGCTACACAGTGATGAAGAGGCTTATCCAGGATAGACTGGCATGAAGAACAGCATCAAAGCAGTCTTCACACTAAGCAGCACATTATCATCATCATCGACAACAACAACAATACTAGAATGAATCTGCCAGGAAGTTTCAACAACAATACTAATTCTAAACTTTCTGGTTCAGACAGTTTTAAAGCTTAATTTTGAAAACTCTTACACAGTTTACCAAAAACAATCCACGTCATTTTTGCTTTTCCATTTATTTTTTTTGCTGATCAGCTGATCATCCAGTAATTGTAATCATCTGCCCAGCTACACCAAGAAAGTTAGAGTTGTGCTTTCCAAAAATTAGTGGAATACTGGATACTGTTTTAATCACTCAAGTAAGCCTCTAATATAAGTAATTTGGGATTTGGTTATAATAGAAGGAAACATTCCACGACCTGATGTCCAGGCAGAGCTTCAAGGAATCCTCAGAACCTTAGGCCCCCTACAAAACCTTTCACCTGACTCCATCAACCTCCTGACCCCACCGACACCCCGCACCCCTACCTTCTACCTTCTTCCTAAAATTCACAAACCCAATCATCCTGGCCGCCCCATTGTAGCTGGTTACCAAGCCCCCACAGAACGTATCTCTGCCTACGTAGATCAACACCTTCAACCCATTACATGCAGTCTCCCATCCTTCATCAAAGACACCAACCACTTTCTCGAACGCCTGGAATCCTTACCCAATCCGTTACCCCCAGAAACCATCCTTGTAACCATTGATGCCACTTCCTTATACACAAATATCCCGCACGTCCAGGGCCTCGCTGCGATGGAGCACTTCCTTTCACGCCGATCACCTGCCACCCTACCTAAAACATCTTTCCTCATTACCTTAGCCAGCTTCATCCTGACCCACAACTTCTTCACTTTTGAAAACCAGACATACCAACAATTAAAGGGAACAGCCATGGGTACCAGGATGGCCCCCTCGTACGCCAACCTATTCATGGGTCGCTTAGAGGAAGCCTTCTTGGTTACCCAGGCCTGCCAACCCGAAGTTTGGTACAGATTTATTGATGACATCTTCATGATCTGGACTCACAGTGAAGAAGAACTCCAGAATTTCCTCTCCAACCTCAACTCCTTTGGTTCCATCAGATTCACCTGGTCCTACTCCAAATCCCATGCCACTTTCCTTGATGTTGACCTTCACCTGTCCAATGGCCAGCTTCACACGTCCGTCCACATCAAACCCACCAACAAGCAACAGTACCTCCATTACGACAGCTGCCACCCATTCCACATCAAACGGTCCCTTCCCTACAGCCTAGGTCTTCGTGGCAAACGAATCTGCTCCAGTCCAGAATCCCTGAAGCATTACACCAACAACCTGACAACAGCTTTCGCATCCCGCAACTACCCTCCCGACCTGGTACAGAAGCAAATAACCAGAGCCACTTCCTCATCCTCTCAAACCCAGAACCTCTCACAGAAGAACCACAAAAGTGCCCCACTTGTGACAGGATACTTTCCGGGACTGGATCAGATTCTGAATGTGGCTCTCCAGCAGGGATACGACTTCCTCAAATCCTGCCCTGAAATGAGATCCATCCTTCATGAAATCCTCCCCACTCCACCAAGAGTGTCTTTCCGCCGTCCACCTAACCTTCGTAACCTCTTAGTTCATCCCTATGAAATCCCCAAACCACCTTCCCTACCCTCTGGCTCCTACCCTTGTAACCGCCCCCGGTGTAAAACTTGTCCCATGCACCCTCCCACCACCACCTACTCCAGTCCTGTAACCCGGAAGGTGTACACAATCAAAGGCAGAGCCACGTGTGAAAGCACCCACGTGATCTACCAACTGACCTGCCTACACTGTGATGCATTCTATGTGGGAATGACCAGCAACAAACTGTCCATTCGCATGAATGGACACAGGCAGACAGTGTTTGTTGGTAATGAGGATCACCCTGTGGCTAAACATGCCTTGGTGCACGACCAGCACATCTTGGCGCAGTGTTACACCGTCCGGGTTATCTGGATACTTCCTACTAACACCAACCTATCCGAACTCCGGAGATGGGAACTTGCTCTTCAATATATCCTCTCTTCCCGTTATCCACCAGGCCTCAATCTCCGCTAATTTCAAATTTCCGCCACTCATACCTCACCTGTCATTCATCAACATCTTTGCCTCTGCACTTCTGCCTCGACTGACATCTCTGGCCAAACTCTTTGTCTTTAAATATGTCTGCTTGTGTCTGTATATGTGTGGATGGATATGTGTGTGTGTGCGAGTGTATACCCGTCCTTTTTTCCCCCTAAGGTAAGTCTTTCCGCTCCCGGGACTGGAATGACTCCCTACCCTCTCCCTTAAAACCCACATCCTTTCGTCTTTCCCTCTCCTTCCCTCTTTCCTGATGAGGCAACAGTTTGTTGCGAAAGCTTGGATTTTGTGTGTATGTTTGTGTTCGTTTGTGTGTCTGTCGACCTGCCAGCACTTTCATTTGGTAAGTCACATCATCTTTGTTTTTAGGTTAATTTGGGATTTGGGTTTGATGTTATTTTTGAGTGGAGTTTCAGCCATGGTGAAAAGAAAATCAGCATAATTCTGTGTTTTTAATTCCACTGAAACTTATCTTTTAATCAAAATAGCCAAAATTACCAAAAGTGTAGACCATTAAATTCTTCATTGATTGAGTACCAAAACTTTGGTATTTCTTTAAATTTTCCTATAAAAAAACTACATTAGAATACGGTAGTTTCTTATTCTTTTCGAAAGACATATTCTGTCACTATAAAACA
The DNA here is from genome assembly GCF_023864275.1 of Schistocerca cancellata. Lineage (NCBI taxonomy): Eukaryota > Metazoa > Arthropoda > Insecta > Orthoptera > Acrididae > Schistocerca > Schistocerca cancellata. The sequence goes on along the minus strand of NC_064628.1, from coordinate 12,233,440 downwards.
TGCAGCATCTGGAAACAGAAGAATTTGCCATGAAATTTTATGGGAGTAAGGTTGTAGAGCATCAAATTGTGTTTTCATAAAGTCAAGGGAAGTGACAAAAAACATAGGTGGTAAGTAAATATTGCCATTATTTAAATATATATAAATCACATGATTAGAAACAAACATCAGCGTTCTACTTTCAAATCAATGGATTTTTGCAGTCTTGACTTTTTTATTTTTGCTGTGGGTACATAATCTCTTATCTACACATTATCCAGGTCATAGTTTTGAAAAATATGAAATTAGCAGAATAATAATATTTAAAGGACAAAAAAATGTGTTTCGAATAGTATTAGTGAAAATAATTATATTAAGTTTATTATTATTTTATTAGGAACAAAGAACTTAATTCAGTTAACTATGAACTGAGTTACATATGATTATATAATATTGTGTTTAAGTAATACAATAAAACACAGCATCTTTACTTACAGTGAAAGATTAATGTTTAGCTGTGTACAGTCTGTTTTTCTTAATTTTACAGTATTATTTCATTACATACTTGGAGGATGAGGGCCCACATAACATTAATTCCAATTCTTCCATTACTTCTATATTCATATCTGTGGTGAAATCTCCAGTTCCTGCTTCAAAAATGCCGTTATCTGTGTCACTGTCATCAACGCCAGTATTAGGGATATCGGTTGGGGCACTGGTGCAGGATTAGCCTTTGCATGGTTTGCGAAAGGTGGTGTATTTAATGCCGTTTTTCCTGTAGGAACAACCTCCATGTCACCCATGTCACCCTGTGCCGCATGTGCAGTAAACATTTTTCAACAGTTCTAAAAATGGTGCTTCATTAGTAGTGAGAACTAGAAAGAGGGCAAATTTTGAAACTTTCCAGCCCCATTGCACCGGATTTAGTGGGTTGTTTTTCTAAGCTTGCTCTTGAAAATATATTATCAGAGAATGCTGTTGAGTAGTATGATTGAATGTTGCCTTTGATATACATTTTTCAAAGATGTGATAGCAAAGCACATTTAATGGCTTTGTTTCAATTCAGGGGACTCCGCCTTAATGTAGCACCATCCATGCAGGCGAGGAGGTTTGCGTGCTCTGAATCCAGAGGGCTATGCCAGCGGTAGTGTAGTTACCAGCAGGGTCACCCATGCCAGACAGGCCAAAGGGGAAGAGCCAGATGAAGTGTGTCCCACAACGACCTATCATTAGCTTATCACCTATCCGATCCTAAACCTCTCCTTTTTCCTTACCATTATCAAACCCTTGCCAGGGATATGGCGAAATCCTTAACGACAGCTACGGCAGAGAAGAACATCTTTGGTATGGCGCAGCTGGCGGAGGAGGCACCCTTTCCTTGCTAAGGGCAAATGAGGAGTGGAATCACTGCCTTGTGGTGAAGAGGGATCTTCAAAGGCTGAGGGAGTAAACCCCGAAAGAAAATCCTCAGATGTGTTAGGCTCAGCAGACCAGCAGATGAGAAAAAGTTGTTATTGCTTTCAACCAAAGAACGAGCCTCGGATTAAAAATACCTAATGTGGACAGCACTTCTTGTTCTCCTGGAACGAATGACAGCTCTTCACAGCCTTAAGAAAAACCAAGGAATGCAAGAAGATACACTAAACAAGAACAGGAAACTAGAACCCAACAAAAAGACAAAAGCAAGTTGAGAGTGGGAACATTAAATGTAATAACCGTGACAGGAAAGACTGAAGAGATTGTAGACGTAATGGAGAGAAGAAAGATTCATATCCTTGGATTGAGTGAGACCAAGTGGAAGGGAAAAAAACTCTAAATTGCTGAGAGGTGGGTACAAGTTATACTGGTAGGGTTACAATAAAGAGGCAGAAAATGGAGTGGGGTTTGTGTTTCACAAAGACCTTGACCCAGTTACAGATGTGAACTTCGTAAGTGAAAGGATAATTAGAGCAAGTGTGAACTTGGGAAAAAATTGCCCGCGAAAGGCAAAGGTCCCGAGTTCGAGTCTCGGTCGGGCACACAGTTTTAATCTGCCAGGAAGTTTCATACCAGCGCACACTCCGCTGCAGAGTGAAAATCTCATTCTGGAAACCTCCCCCAGGCTGTGGCTAAGCCATGTCTCTGCAATATCCTTTCTTTCAGGAGTGCTAGTTCTGCAAGGTTCGCAGGAGAGCTTCTGTAAAGTTTGGAAGGTAGGAGACGAGATACTGGCAGAAGTAATGCTGTAAGTACCGGGCGTGAGTCATGCTTCGGTAGCTCAGGTGGTAGAGCACTTGCCCGTGAAAGGCAAAGGTCCCAAGTTCGAGTCTCGGTCGGGCACACAGTTTTAATCTGCCAGGAAGTTTCATATCAGCGCACACTCCGCTGCAGAGTGAAAATCTCATTCTTGGGAAAAAATAGTTTTACTATACTCAAAGTGTACACACCTCAGCAAGGGTGCAGTGAGGAAGAAAAAACGAAATTCCGTGAAGAACTGGAAGACTAAGTAAGAGAAGGTAACTTTATGATAATTGGGGATCTGAATGCTCAGATTGGCACGGATAGAAATGGATATGTGGTGGTGATGGGCCCTTTTGGATAAGGAAGACAAAATATTCATGGTTAAGATTACTAGATATGGCTGGGATGGCAAATCTGACAGTTACAGACTATTACAGGGTGTTTATAAATGAGTATCAGGATTTTAATGCTTTATAATATTTATTATATTAAACTTACAGTTGTAATTGATATGTCAAATGAAAGAGCAACTCAAAACAGTTTTACCAAGAACCTTATAAATGTTCAATGTGAGCACCATTTGTCACACGGCACACAGAAAGTCCTTAGCCAAGTTCTTCCCAAATGTTGATAAGTGTGTCTTCAGTGATTGTAGCAACAGCTGCTTCAATCTGGTTTCTTAATTCAGGGAGGTCTGCTGGTAGCGGAGGCATGATGAAGTCCCAAAGGGAAAAATCACATGGCGTTAGGTCGGGTGAACGTGAATGCCATGCAAAGCAAGCCCTGTCATTGGGCTATAGATTGTCATTGACTATAGACTTGATGTGTGCCGTGTGACAAATTGTGCTCACATTGAACATTTATAAGCTTCTTGGTAAAGCTGTTTGAGTTGCTCTTTCAATTAACATATCATTTGTAACTGTAAGTTTAATGTAATAAATGTTGTGAAGCGTTAAAACGTTAATATTCATTTATAAATACCCTGTATTAACAAACAAATTAATTGGAGGAAAATTTTATTTATTTATTTATTTGTTGTTCAGCTAATTCAATCTATACAAGATGTAGCCTCTTTAAGTTATTAAATACATTTTAAGAGGTTTTTCCATGCGTCTCTGTCTGCTGCTGTCTTCTGCCAGTTGAAGCCTGCAAGTTCCCTGAGCTCCTTATCCCAGTGATCAGGTTGTCTCCCTGGTGATCTTCATTTTTCTTTGGGACTCCACTGTAAAACTGATTTTTGTTCACCTTCCATACTTCGTTCTTGCTATATGTCCTGCCCACTGCAATTTTAGAGTCTTAACTCGTTATAGAATATCTTTTACTCCTGTTATTGCTTGAATGTCTTCTCTTTTCTGTTGATCTTTCTTAGTGAGACTTAACATTGACCTTTCCATAGCTCTCTGAGCAGTTCTAAGTTTCTTTTTGAAAAATTCATTTAAAGTCCAAGTTTTACACCCATACATTAAAACCGGTAGGACACATTGATCAAAAACTGTCTTCTTTAAGTAGACTGGCATGTTAGATTTGAAAACTGTTGCATTCCTTCCATAAGCCCTCCAACCCAGTTTAATTCGATGAAAAATTTCAGGTTTCAGATTCCCTTTTGTGTCAATTATTTGCCCCAGATAAACATGTTCTGTAACATTGGTGAGGATGTTGCCGTTCAGTGTTACTTGTCCTGCAGCTACCCACTGATTATGCATAACCGTAGTTTTAGAGTAATTTATTTTAAGTCCTTCTTCCTGACAACGATCTGTTAAGCCTTTTATAGAGGACTGCATTTCCATCTTACTGTTAGCCAGGACCACTATATCATCAGCAAATCTGAGGTTGGTGAGCCTTTTGCCATTTATCCTTATTCCTCTGTTGTTCCAAATAATTTTGGACATAGCCATCTCAAGAACTGCTATAAATAACTTCAGGGATATAGGATCGCCCTGCTTTATTCCTTTTCCAATGGGAAATTCGCACTTGTTTTTTCTAATGTTGATAGATGCTACAGACGTGTCATAAATGTTGCACAATATGTTTATATATTTTGTTTCCACTCCTTACTCAACCAGCAAGGATAGCAATGAGGAAAAGTAAGGGAGACTTAAGTCATACCAAGTGAGCACTTGACAGGTTACTAGTAGCCGAGCTAAATTATAAGATGAAAAGTTTGAATGCTGTACAAAGAATGCCAAAAATTAAGGAGTGGAAGTTGAAAGAAGAAGAAAATAAGAAAAGTTTTCAAAATCTAGTAGCACAAAAATTGCCAAAAACTGAAAGGGGTATAGTAGAGGAAGAGTGGAACCTATTTAAAACATCAATAGTTAACAGTGCTCTGCAGATATGTGCCAAAACAAAGGGTAAAGTGAAAGACAAGGAAACCAGTTGGTGGAACGGTAGAGTAAAAGATGCAATTGAAAAACTTAATAAGGCAAAGAAAAAAATGGAGTTTGAAAAAATAAATCAGAACCAGGGGCTGGTACCAAAAGATGAACACAAGGTTACAACACTGGAGAAGGAATACCGACAAAATAAACTCTAAGCAAAGAGAATTGTGAGAGAAGAAAAGGAGAAGAGTTGGGAAATATTCGCCCAGAAACTAGAGCAGGGTAGCAAAGGGAACCAAAAACTGCTATATGGATTATTGAAAAGTAAAAGATCTGATAGAGAAGACATAAAAGTGATTGAAACACAGGATGGGGATTTATCAGGGGCATGGAAGGTATCAGAGAAGAGATGAAAAATTATTTCAAAATCTTACTGAATGGGGAAGGTGTACAAGAAAGTGACACTGAAGTAATTGAATTATAGGAAGAGCAGGATCCAATCTCTTCGTTAGAAACCGAGAATTCCCTGAAACAGATGAAAAGTGGGAAGGCGGCTGGAGTAGATGAGCTGACAGTGGATATGATTAAAGCCACAGGAATCCATGGAATACAATGGTTACACCGGGTGCTGGGGTGATATGGAAAGAAAACAAAATGCCAGATGAATTGAAAAAAGGAATTATAATACCATTGTTCAAGAAAGGTAGTAGAAAGAAATGCACCAACTACTGAGGAATCACACTGCCTTAAGATAATGGAAAAGGTCATAGAAAAAATATTGTGGAAAATTCCAGAACACCAATTAGAGGACCAACAGCATGGGTTAAGGAGTAATAGGGGAACAATAGATCCCTCAAAGAACCAGACAGACCATGTATAAAACTTTTCTCCTGCCAATCGTGATGTATAGTCTAAGAGGCCTGTGTCATAAATAAGAGAGAAGAGAGTCAAATACAAGCATGTGAAATGAAGTTCCTTAGGTCAGCTCTACAAAAAACTAGGAGAGACAGAGTCAGGAATGATTATGTAAGGAGAGACCTGCAGGTGACATTGACTACAGAGGAGAGAATGAACGCTTTGTGGTTGAAGTGGTCCGGTCATGTGAAGCGAATGCACCCGACTCGAACTCCGTGCCAGTATTTGGATATGGAGGTTCCAGGAATGAGACCAATTGGGTGGCCTAGAAAGAGATGGACAGTCCACGTTAAGGAAGATCTCAAGAGGAGAGGAGTAACATGGGATGTAGTGGAGAGGGAAAAGCTATACCAGGACAGAGACCAATGGAGGCATATCGTTCACAAAGTTCCTACCTGGCTTGCTGGAAGAAAATCCTGGTGGTGGTGGTGGTGTTTCAACTTCCCAGCAAGACTGCTTTGAACCTCTGTCCAGCTTCGTCAGTCTAATCAGCAGCAATACTGGAATTGCTGAATATCTCTGCTGCTTTCAGTCAGGTGTTTTTCATCTCCAGTGCCTTCAGGAATTTGTTTTTCTTTGCGGAAAAATGAAGGAATCGCATTGCACCCACTTAAGGCATGTAGGCACAGAATGTCGACTTTCGATACTCGAGACAGCTTGAAATTTAGGAGACTGTAAACTATTGCCTTGTTTGCCTTTCACCGACTTTAGCAGAAAAATGTTGGGACGTTGGGGATGAAGTGGTCAGCATCGCAAAAAGGTCGATGTTCACAAACTAAAACACATCAGAGTACTGAACGATGTCAACTGCAGAAACTACAATTACGGCATCCTCAGCAACTTGCATAATATGGAAGTGCTTACTCTCAAGTTATGCATTCAGTAAAGAAATGAGGTGCTGTTTACTTTATTTGTTCGATAGAAGCAAATCTATTCCCTAAGATACTGATGTTGTTCAATTAAATGTGACTGTTTGTGATGAGAAGATGGCCCTGTACAACCACTCAGGTGATTTCGTGCTCAAATTGTCCCATCAGGGTATCCATGAAACACAGTAATGACTTTTCTGCCATACTGACACTTGATGTAATCTACAGACTTTGAAATTACGGAAGAAAGTAGTTATCTTGTCTCCCATGCTACTCCATGCAATAGAAATTCTCCAACTACAATGAAATCTTTCTTTTTGAAGTGAGTTGGGTCTTTAAAGGCATCAAACAACTTGTAAAATACAGCTTTTTGTGTCTTTCACATCCCTGCATTGTCAAATATAGGTAGAATATATGGGGACAACTGTTACTCAAAATAATACTGAAGCTGTTCATTGCACTTTTTTGTGGAATGTGATTCTACAAAGAATCATTTCAGAGTTGGTAGGAATGACCTTGTCATTAATTGTGATGTTAGATTTCATCCACTGTGGAGGTAGGATTTGAGTTCTTATTCAAAATTTCAAATTATCAGAGCTGCTGCCAATAATTTTTGGAATGCACAAATTGCTATTTTCATCACCTTTGTGGGAATTGATCTTTTCATCATCTGTTATCCCAGTGCTAATAGACATTACACACTAATAAACTGGAAAAGTATCTTGTGACAAAAAACCAGTTGTACAAATTTTGGGCCTCTGCTTCATCTCTTTCTATTCTTGAATTTCTGGCATCCACATGTTGCTCAGTTGTTGCAAATTAAACACTGCAATACTGTTCAGCTTGGTCAATGATGTCAACAGCTATAGGCATCAAAGCAATCCATCTGGGTAGAGTGCTGTCTGCCAATCCTGTATAAATCCACCACTACTCTTCATTGTATGTATTCATATTTGTTCAACTGTCTTGTCAGGCCAAACTCCTGCCCAAAGTTTTTTCTGGCATTCTTATGGTGAACCATCCCTTTGTTACAAAAAGCTCATATTCTTATCCAGTAAGTTTTGTTTCCAATTCAGTCATGCCTTGTGAGTATAAATAACATGATTTTGCTTAAAAGTAGGAACCACTGGCATGAAAATAGGGAAATAAGTCCTTAATACAATGCAAATGTAATTCCCAATCTCCACCGTGTTCAACTCTCACAAATTTCTTTACAGTTGTTACTGTTTTGAGTGGCTGCACCCACAATCATACTGTACCTCCATTGTTAGCAGCTTCTTCAACATTTTGAGAAAATATTTCGAACATTGCTGTAATCAATGATGAATCTACATTCGTACTGTTGGTGTCCTAGTCATTAAGGATAGTTTTCACTGCCGAATGCTCTTCCTTCATTAGACTGAGCTTTGATGAAATAATGTGGACCAAACTCCGGTGTGTCAACATTTGATCCTGCAAAGCTCTTAAGTAGGTATCCCGCAAAGTTCTTAAGTAGGCTTGTCCTGTTATAATCTCCTTTGCAGATATGACTCTGCAGATGATACTGAACACATCCTGCAACCCACTTTCATCCATAATATATCCTATAGCTCCTATGAAAGACATTAATAAATGAAAACCTCCAAGGCAGACAATGATAGATCCCAACTCAGTGTTAGGATGAAGGAAGCGACAGTGTCTCTAGCCCATCTATAACGCCGTTCATCGGACGCTACAAAGCAGATCTTCACATTATGTGCCTTGCATTTTCGTGTTGCAGCCAAAAGTGCAGCATGTATAGTATCATATGGTGAGGGAAGGGAATTCACAAATGGCAGACACTATATGTGAGTGTACTGCTTCCATAAATCCCTTCCAACTTGGAATGTTGGTCACTGATTTCCATTTCAGCAGCTCATCATTTGACAGTTGTGCTTTAATTGGGAAGCATTTACTATTAATACCAGATATCAATATTTTCAACATCCTCTGTCTTTTCTCTGAAATTGAACTAAAGGCATAGTTCCAAATTTTTCTGAGGCAGTTGGTGGAGAAATGTTTGTCAGTTATGGGACCAGCACTCCAGCACAAATTGATGACTTTGGTGTTACATATCAAATGCCACCCATAGTGTGAAAAGTGTTTTTCCTTCAGTGGTATCAATATTTACAACCACATTGTCAAACACAACACATATTTTTTGCATATCATTTCCGAAAGATCTAGCTGTATATTAGAAACAAAGGATCTCAACCTTGCAGCTGAAATACCTGCATGCGCAAGGAGGCTAATTTTTCTCCTTAATGTTGAATGGTCTCCTTCCTTTTCTGGACACATGACCCTGGTAAGAAATAGTTTCAGTGATTCTGGAATGTCACTTTTAACTTTATCCAAGAATTTGACTGAAGGGGAATATGTCTCAACTTCATAAGCTCATGCTCTGATGTCCTCCAATATTATGGCTGTTGCAGTTTCAAAAATTTGGCTACATTCTTTTTGTTTGTCTTCCCTCTTGCCTCATATCACATGTCAAGTATGATAGACTAGCCTGTGTTTCAAAAGCATAGTATGGTTTTTTGTGTTGATTTATTTTTCAAGTGAATAACAAGTCTTCACCATATTTTTCAAATAATTGTTTCTGTACTGCTCCAATTTTTTAGGTGTATCCATTATAATACTTCAGAACATCTTGAAGTGCAAACTGACTCTCATCTCCATTTGCATCAAAATGCTCACAAATGAAATTCACATAGGCTGATACCTTGTCATCTTTTGGTCATCCAGCAGTATTATGAACAGCAAGATCAGATGTGTTGTTGTTGTGGTCTTCAGTCCTGAGACTGGTTTGATGCAGCTCTCCATGCTACTCTATCCTGTGCAAGCTTCTTCATCTCCCAGTATCTACTGCAACCTACATCCTTCTGAATCTGCTTAGTGTATTCATCTCTTGGTCTCCCTCTACGATTTTTACCCTCCACACTGCCCTCCAATGCTAAATTTGTGATCCCTTGATGCCTCAGAACATGTCCTACCAACCGATCTATTCTTCTAGTCAAGTTGTGCCACAAACTTCTCTTCTCCCCAATCCTATTCAATACCTCCTCATTAGTTACGTGATCTACCCACCTTATCTTCAGCATTCTTCTGTAGCACCACATTCAAGATCAGATATGAAAAATCTTTTTACACAGTTACCATGTTACCTAAGATACGATCTTCATTGTGCCCAACTTGAAATTGACATTAGTTGTCTAGTCATCATTCCATTTTGTCACTATTTACATTAACAATGTTGAAATGTCTTTGTTATTGTGTGATGAACAACATTTCTTTTCAGCATTGTTTTCTTTGTCTCTTTTTTTTTCATGTACTCCTGTGATCCATCTTCACCACAAAATAAACAGATTGTTTTAAAGTCAAATGTTTAAAATGACAACAGATAAATTTGAGGCTCATTTTGCAGTCCTGTCAATCATATCAGTCAGTTAAATAAAATTTCCTGCACATTTCATGAACAACAACAATGGTACAGTTTACCAAACCAACATGTTTACCATCCTTTCTCTCTTCTCCTCTCTATCAATATTCATATACCTGTCTCCTTCACTGAGATGACATCTACTGTCTCCACTTTCACTGCAAATAAAACACTAAAACATGACTTTCACTGACAAATGTAACCAACCAATGATCAGTGATCAGTGATGCCTGGTAGGGGCATCAACAAAACACGCCCTAGCAAAAACATATGTTTCTGACAATTAGTAAGCAACAAACAGCAGAGAATGAATATACAGATAAGCAAACAAATAAGAATGAACATTGGAAGAAACCATACAATGGAAAGAGAGAAATTAATGTAGGTCATTTACTGCATGATTTAAATACTATTTCATAATAGCAGTATTTATTTACTATCTACATTTTGTCACCTTCTTTGACTTTTTGAAACACAGTTGCACATTTCATAGTTATGAAATAAATACTCTTTCTTTCTTTTTTCTTTTTTTTTTTTTTTAAAAAAAAAGTGTAAAAATTATTGGTTTGTGATGTAGCTTTCTTGCAGGAAAATGCAACCAAACTGCAAAATTCTGGTACTCAGTCAACGCAGAATTTGATGCTCCACATTTTTGGTAACATTGGCTTTTTTGATTATACCCATAGTTTCGGAGGAATTTGGGGGTGGGGGCATAAAAAATCTGGAATGTTGGTGGTTTTCTTTTCATTGCGGCTGAAGCTCCACTCAAAAATCTGAAGAAACTCAGATTATTGATATTAGAAGCCTGCTTGGGTGATTAAAACAGTTTTCAGAATTCCACTAATTTTTGGAAGGCAGCCTTCGTTTTGGACCTAACAGTACGGGTCTAATTGATTTTACAGTGTACTTTAAAACATACCTCTTTAAAGTACTCACCAGCCATTATGGCTGCTAGTAATTTTTTAGTTTCCTCAAGTGAATTTTCTTTTGGTACAAGCATTCAAAGTTTAGAATTAAGATATGTTGACTTTTGCTGGCCACTGTGGCCGAGGGGTTCTAGCCACTTCAGTCTGGAACCGCGCTGCTGCTACGGTCGCAGGTTCTAATCCTGCCTTGGGCATGGATGTATGTGATGTCCTTAGGTTGGTTAGCTTTAAGTAGTTCTAAGTCTAGGGGACTGATGACCTCAGATGTTAAGTCCTATAGTGCTTAGAGCCATTTGAATTTTGTAGACTTTTGATGAATTTACTTCTTTCCAATGTTTTATATATTTTTTTACTCTTCATCTTTCAAGTCAATAACTTGGAATGTGAAAATGGTATGGACCATCATATTCCTTTATTTTTTATTAAGATAGTAATTTTTTTAGTTCAGTTTGGTCCTTGCCAAAAAAAAAAGTTCTATTCCTTCTGGGATATGTTTAGTAGTAAACTTTATGTTCTTTGACACCGTCCGCGGAAGCCTACGTTCTCATATCATGCTCTTCATTTTCTATTGAAGAATCATTATTTAATTTTATTCTTCTTCAGTATTGAAGTCCCCCTTTATCAATTTGTAATGGTATTTGCTATCCATTCTAAGCTTCTGCAACTGTCCTCCTAATTAAAATGTGAGCATGTTAGTGCATAGACATAAATGATTTCCATTGAATATGTTTAGTCTATTTTCAAAACAGGGCATGCTATTTTGTTGATCCTTAAATCCCTGTGATATTGGTTTCAATTTCCTTGTTTATAATAAAGCATACATAAGAATGTATTCCCTGATATGTTTCTCTGCAATGAAGTGCATTGCCTGATTTTTATTACCCCCCCCCCCCCCTCTCTCTCTCTCTCTCTCTCTCTCTCTCTCTCTCTCTCGTATTCCAGCACTTATCTGAAGTCACAAGTCCCACATTGATTTGGCATGTTCATTCTCGACTTTTTCTAGCATGTTATTTCACTGATTCCTTGCCACCAGCAGATATTAATTTTGGCATGATTTCCAATGGATCATTTGTTGCACATCATTGTACCTTTGCTTGTAATTAGTATGAGCAGTTATTTTGCAACAGCTCAAGATCTGAACAGTTCTTTTGTCAGCTCTTTGCATAGTCTGCACTTTGAATCTTTTCCAGATTTCACGATTCTGGTTTTGAAGCCATGGTAATGGCTTGTTCTTGTGCATAATAAAATCATCCTTGGTTTGCTTTTGTGGAGTTACATTTGTTAGCCCAGACCTGGTGTTTTCTTTATATATTTTGCCTTCAATCTCTCCAAAAACTGCCTATGCAATACTTTATTGCATAGGCCGTCAGTCTAGCATTAGAGTACAGGTTTCCAATATTGATTCTTGGTTTGCTGTACCAGAAGAAGCTTTCTATTGTTGACTTTAATCAGAGCTGTTTCTTTGCTGTCTTTACATAGTCTGCCAACTTCCAATATCTGCCTCATTTGCAAGAGTCCTCTTCTGTTTGTTTTTCCAGGCAACTACACCCTTTCGATGTCACTGTGAGGGTAGATTGCGTGGTGAATTATCAAGAGTTTCCTTGTTTTTCTGTCCAGATTACCTGGCAGTATCAGTGCCCAAATCACAATGCCTGCTGTCCATCTGATGATGAGCACGGCCCAGTTATTGAATGCCTCACTGGTATTGCTGCCATTCATGTTGCTTTTCAAACTTTTCCTGGCGTTTGCTAAACTCATATTTTACAATCTTATGCTAGGTATTGTTCAACTGCAAAATGCCTAAGTATTTATGGGCTTCTGGCTGGTAGCAACTGATTGTTTGCCCATTTGGCATATCAGCGCCTTTGCTTTCTGAGATTTTGTTCCTCTTTAATGTCAGTGTGGCACACTTGTCTAAGAATTCCACAACATTTCTAGTTAATTTGGTTGATTCCATTCTTTTAATATGCCCATAGAACTGTGTCATGCTTTTTTGTATCCGAATAAACGTTTATATAATTTTCAATCTCTTTAATTGTTATTAATCTGTATGTTCCTTCTTCTGAGTAATTTGGATGTTAAATTTTCCTGATTACTTTCGTTCCTTTTTTTAATGTCTCTCCCTTTGTGTTTCAAAAGGTGTATCAGCCCCACAAATACATTCTCATCTGATTTCTATTTTGAGATGCATTTTTTGTGATTATTTTTATAATATTTTCTAACTTAGAATTATTTGCCATGTAGTATGAAAAAACTTAGCAATCCCTCCTAATTGGACTGGTTCATCAATTTTAAGCTCTGACCTTAGTTTATATCACTTATGGTTTACTTTAGGGGAGACACAGTTGAAAAGTAATAGGGATAGTCCATTACATTGTCTCACTCCTGTTTTAATTTTAAAATGTTCTGAAAATTTTTCCCTGAACTTCACTTAAGATTTTCTTCTATTTAGTGTTTTATTAATAGCTGCAGTGCTTTTGAGGTCCAGTACTTGTTCTTTCAGAATTTGAAAGAGAAACTCAAATTCCACTTAGTTATAAATTATTTTAAAATATCTATAAAGGTATGAATTACTTGCTTATGAAATTTATGATGTCTGAGAATTAGTTTCAGTACAAAAATTTGTTCTTTGCAAGATCTATTTGATTTTTAAATCTGCTTGATAGTCTTCAGTGTTTGTTTCAAATTCTTGTTACACTGCGTACAGAAGGCAATCAGTTATAACTTCGTATAGTTATTAACATCCGTGGATATGTCACTGCAGTTTTCTGGTTGTCTGGAATTTGAACACTGTGTCAAATATTTTACCTGATTACTAAAATTTCTTTTAAAGTTTTTTGACCTCATGGCATCAACAGTTCTCATAATGTTTTGTTGTTTATTTAACAAGTTTTGAGGCTTTTTGTAGTTACCAGGGGGATATCATGTGAATTTTTTCATTGGTGGCTAATCCATGTTTGGAATGCCTTGTGTCAAGATATTACTACCTGTTAACAATCTTCGTTCCAGCAAGGATGTTTTTTTCCACTATCGGAAAGGATCAGGGGGAATTTTTGATTAATTTGTGTTTGAGTTTTTATATTGCTCGGATTTTACTACCATCAAATTTAGGATGGAATTCACTTACATTCTTGTTGATTGATTCCAGTATTTTTATTTGTAATGAAGTTTTTCCTAAAAATCAGTTGTAATTTTGAGGCTATATTTGTACACAGCTCTACCGGTATCTTTCTGTTTTGATTCATCCATTTGTACCCGTGGAGTTTTGCCGCCATTTCCCTGTATTCAATCTTTTTTTCCTACCTTGAATTTTCACATGATTATTTGGAATTTTGTAGGTTATATTCTCTGGCACTTTCCATGACTTATTTGTTGTGGTTTATCATGATATGTACATTAATGTGTGCTTTGCCCCCCCCCCCCCTCCCCCCTCCCACCTCATTTCAACAAAACTGTCATAAATCTGTTGTACACAGGCTTTACCTCGATTGTTGAACAAAGACTGTCCTATGAAATCGGTCAGAACTCAGTGTGTTTCTGAGGATTCAGTCCGCAGCTTGTGGTGGGGCGGTAGCGTTCTCGCTTCCCACGCCCGGGTTCGATTCCCGGCGGGGTCAGGGATTTTCTCTGCCTCGTGATGACTGGGTGTTGTGTGATGTCCATAGGTTAGTTAGGTTTAGGTAGTTCTAAGTTCTAGGGGACTGATGACCATAGATGTTAAGTCCCATAGTGCTCAGAGCCATTTGAACCATTGTTTGAGGATTCTTTTGTCCATTTTACTTTTGAACTATTTGTAATTTCCAAAATTGTGTGTTTTCATTCGGCAGTTCGTATGCCAACTAGCTCTGTAGATGATGAAGAAATTGATGAAATGAATGACGAGATAAAAGAAATTATTCAAGTAGTGAAGGGAGATGAAAATTTAATAGTCATGGGTGACAGGAATTCGAGAGTAGGAGAAGGGAGAGAAGGAAATGACGTAGGTGAATATGGATTGGGCGTAAGAAATGAAAGAGGAAGCCGTCTGGTAGAATTTTGCACAGAGCATAGCAAACACTTGGTTCAAGAATCATAAAAGAAAGTTGTATACATGGAAGAATCCTGGAGATACTAGAAGGTTGCAGATAGATTATATAATGGTAAGACAGAGATTTAGGAACCAGATTTTAAATTGTAAGACATTTCCAGGGGCAGGTGTGGACTCTGACCACAATCTATTGGTTATGAACTGTAGATTAAAACTGAAGAAACTGCAAAAAAGGTGGGAATTTAAGGAGATGGGACCTGGATAAACTGACTAAACTAGAGGTTGTACAGAGTTTCAGGGATAGCATAAGGGAACAATTGTCACGAATGGGGGAAAGAATTACAGTAGAAGAATAATGGGTAACTTTGAGGGATGAAGTAGGGAAGGCAGCAGAGGATCAAGTTGGTAAAAGGACGAGGGCTAATAAAAGTCCTTGGGTAACAGAAGAAATATTGAATTTAATTGATGAAAGGAGAAAATATAAAAATGCAGTAAATTAAGCAGGCAAAAAGGAATACAAACGTCTCAAAAATGAGATCAACAGGAAGTCCAAAATGGCTAAGCAGGGATGGCTAGAGGACACATGTAAGGCTGTAGAGGCTTATCTCACTAGGGGTAAGATACATACTGCCTACAGCAAAATTAAGGAGACCTTTGGAGAAAAGAGAACCACTTGTATGAATATCAAGAGCTCAGATGGAAACTCAGTTCTAAGCAAAGAAGGGAAAGCAGAAAGGTGGAAGGAGTAAATAGAGGGTCTATAGAAGGGCGATGTACTTGAGGACAATATTATGGAAATGGAAGAGGATGTAGATGAAGATAAAATGGGAGATATGATACTGCGTGAGGAGTTTGACAGAGCACTGAAAGACCTGAGTCGAAACAAGGCCCCGGGAGTAGACAACATTCCATTGGAACTACTGACGGCCTTGGGAGAGCCATTCCTGACAAAACTCTACCATCTGGTGAGCAATATGTATGAGACAGGTGAAATACCCTCAGACTTCAAGAAGAATATAATAATTCCAATCCCAAAGAAAGCAGGTGTTGGCAGATGTGTAAATTACCGGACTATCAGTTTAATAAGCCACAGCTGCAATATACTACACAAATTCTTTACAGACAAATGGATAAACTGGTAGAAGCTGACCTCGGGGAAGATCAGTTTGGATTCCGTGAAATATTGGAACACGCGAGGCAACACTGACCTTACAACTTATTTTAGAAGAAAGATTAAGGAGAGGCAAACCTACGTTTCTAGCATTTGTAGACTTAGAGAAAGCTTTTGACAATGTTGATTGGAATACTCTCTTTCAAATTCTAAAGGTAACAGGGGTAAAATACAGGGAGTGAAAGGCTATTTACAATTTGTACAGAAACCAGATGGCAGTTATAAGAGTCGAGGGGCATGAAAGGGAAGCAGTGGTTGGGAAGGGAGTGAGACAGGGTTGTAGCCTCTCCCCGATGTTATTCAATCCGTATATTGAGTGAGCAGTAATGGAAACAAAAGAAAAGTTCGGAGTAGGTATTATAATCCATGGAGAAGAAATAAAAACGTTGAGGTTCGCCGATGACATTGTAATTCTGTCAGAGACAGCAAAGGACTTGGAAGAGCAGTTGAATGGAATGGACAGTGTCTTGAAAGGAGCATATAAGATAAACATCAACAAAAGCAAAACGATGATAATGGAATGTAATAGAATTAAGTCGGGTGATGCTGAGGGAATTAGATTAGGAAATGAGACACTTAAAGTAGTAAAGGAGTTTTGCCATTTGGGGAGCAAAATAACTTATGATGGTCGAAGTAGAGAGGATATAAAATGTAGACTCTCAATGGCAAGGAAAGCGTTTCTGAAGAAGAGAAATTTGTTAACATCGAGTATAGATTTAAGTGTCAGGAAGTCGTTTCTGTAAGTATTTGTATGGAGTGTGGCCATGTATGGAAGTGAAACATGGACGATAAATAGTTTGGAGAAGAAGAGAATAGAAGCGTTCGAAATGTGGTGCTACAGAAGAATGCTGAAGATTAGATGGGTAGATCACATAACTAATGTGGAGGTATTGAATAGAATTGGGGAGAAGAGGAGTTTGTGGCACAACTTGACAGGAAGAAGGGACCAGTTGGTAGGACATGTTCTGAGGCATCAAGGGATCAAAAATTTAGCATTGGAGGGCAACGTGGAGGGTAAAAATCGTATAGGGAGACCTAGAGATGAATACACTAAGCAGATTCAGAAGGATGTAGGTTGCTGTAGGTACTGGCAGATGAAGAAGCTTGCACAGGGTAGAGTAGCATGGAGAGCTGCAACAAACCAGTCTCAGGACTGAAGACTACAACAACAACAACAACAACAACAACAACAACAACATTCGGCAGTCTTGTTTCATGCTATGCTAGAATTTGATTTTTGTGTTTCTCCTAATTTAAAGTTTCTTCCCAGTGTTAGGATTAAGTTAATGGCGATTATGCCAATACAAATGTTGATATTTGTGGGTTTCAGTTGATCAGAAGACTCAATTTCATCTGATTTGTGATATAGCATCTCCGCCTAGTCTTCACAAATCCAGTAGACTAGCTGTGCCACTCAAGAAGGAGCATTTGTTGCCTACTGGGCTAATTTTGTTATTACTAAAATCTTGCAACATTGTGCTTGGAATTACATGGTTGAGTTTGGGAAAAATGCTTCAGTTAAGTAATCTTTGAGGGGCTAGTTCCAGATTTTTAAATTTTTTTAACAGAGTTTGACTGCACTGCCTCTTACTCTGTCAGTTGCAGTCCTGCCAAGATGAGTTGGTCAACAATCCAAATTCAATTCACATATTCAGGTGATACTGCAGCTGGTGAAATCTCTGACCTTCTAGAATTGGAATTGCCTCTTGAAAGTAGCATAATAGGCATGTCAGAGACCTCTTTAGTGCCATACGGTTTGCTCTCCAGAATAATTATCACTGGCATCTGATTGAGAGTATTTGAATATCGATAAAACAAAATGCAGTTTTGCTTAAAGAGAATTCCCATATCGATAGAACTGGACCGCTTGAAGGCTCCTACCGAGGTTCCCTTTTCTAGGAGTCTAACCGTCTGTAGGGTTTTGATACTGTTGCTGAATGCACAGAATGAAGCTCCAGTGCATTCTATTGTGTAGGCCACTAATTGCTAAGTGCATTGAAGTCTTATATTCACTCCCCCATTAACAATCTGGTGAAGAAGTGGAAGACAGCAAAAGGAAAGCGAATGTTTTAAACTCTGTATATAAATAATCGTGTGTAAATGTATGGCAGCTGAAAAATAGACCTTACTACAGTGAAAATATGTGTATAATTTTGATTGAGTGAAGTAAGCAGAAAGCAGACTGTGATTACATAGTTTCTGCTACCAGTCACTTTTTGTTTTATGCTTAATCTAACATAATGCAACACATTTCGAACATGTTTTGTTCGTCTTCAATTTTATTTTGATTGTATGTTAATTAACATTTGTGAATTTGAAATAAGTTAGTTCATTTATAAGACAACAGAAAGCAACATTTCCCTTGTGATTTCTGTTTATTGTGCTTTGTAACCTGTGTGATAGAGAATGCAGATTTTTTTTTCTAATTTTGGCTGTACAGAACAGTTATTGCTTGATGTTCATTACATAGGACATTACTTTTTTGTTTTATAAATCGTGCTTCGAACATTCTCCATTTAGTATTATGTGTAAGAACTAATTGATTGTAGTATCTGTACAAGCTTCATTCAAAAATTATTTGTGGTAGTTTGTTTAATATTGATTTTTAGTTTTCTAATGGATTAAAGCATGCGGCAGTATATTGTAGCATTAGTCTTGCACTAACAGTGGAAGAATATGGCATGCTTTTTATACTTGTATTTTTCTAAACTGTGTACAATCTGTAGTTCAAACAACTGTACAGTATACTGAAATCGAAGTTGATTTACTCATTGTAATATTGATAGTTATTAGACATCAAAAAGTCACTTGCAGACAATTGAACACACATCCGGTGTTGAATGCAACACTTTGGAAGTATGTTTGTTTTGCTGTGTTGTTTGACTTGAAAATCAGATGAGAGTGCGAATTCTCTGTGTCCCTTGTATGGTGGGTGTAGCAACAGCATTGTTATCAGGGACGCAGCGGAGTTCAGTACCGCAACAAGACTAAGTCTGATGCAAAGGTTGCCAAGGTGCTGGGAGCCAGCAAGCAGTACATTTGCTCACAACGAGGTTCTGAAGAGGTATGTAAATTGTTTTTGTTGATTTATATCTTTTAAGTTGTCATTAACTTCTCAGTTTCCAATGCACTTTGGAATTTTTGAGTCATCTTTATTTAAAGGGATATTGGAAATCCGAGTATTTTCATAGAATTTGTGTATGGTGGGAGGGTTTCTGGAAGACTCCTAACATTTACAGATATTTATTGCCAGTTGTATTGCCAGGTGGGATTGGTGGGATTACTCATGGGAAAATTCCTCCAGTAGTGGGTGTCAGAGCTGCACCTTTTTTAGATTGAAGTCAGCTGATATGTATTCCTGCTTAAGGGAAGTCTCTCTAACAAAGGAACCACTTTTGACAAAGCTTAGGTATCCGAGTAATGAGGGAATTAGTATATTTCATCAAAATATACAAGGTATTAGAGATAAAGTTAGTGAACTGCTTATAGATATTGACTCTGAAATTATTGGTATATCTGAACACTTCTTAAATAAGGAGATGATTCAGAGGCTTCCTTTACCAGGATACAGGTTGGCTGGCAGCTTTTCGAGGAGCTCTTTGTGGTGTGGGGGAGTAACCATGAATGTGAAAAACGGCATCCCATTTGAGTCAATTGATGTTTCAAAGAACTGCACTGAAAAGGTGTTTGACTGTTGTGCAGGTGTGGTTAAATTTAACGGAGCTAAACTTCTAACTGTTGTTATTTATAGATCCCCAGACTCCGATTTCACAACATTTTTGCTAAAGCTAGAGGAGGTTCTTGGTTCACTTTATAGGAAATACAAAAAGTTAGATATATGTGGTGACTTCAATATTAATTGTGTAAGTGACTGTGCAAGGTATTCTTTCCAACGAGAGTGCAAGGGAACAGTAGAACAACCATAGACAACATTTTTGTTCATTCCTCATTACTAGAAGGGCATTCTGTTAGCAAAAAGGTGAATGGCCTTTCAGATCATGATGCACAAATTTTAACTCTAAAAGATTTTTGTGCTGCAACACGTGTTAAATATAGTCATCAGCTGTTTAGGAAAGCTGATCCAGTTGCTGTAGAGACCTTTGTAAACCTTATCAAGGAACAAGAGTGGCAAGATGTTTATAGTGCTGATACAGTACATGATAAATATAATGCTTTGCTCAAGACTTTTCTTGTGCTCTTTGAAAGTTGCCTTCCGTTAGAACGTTCAAAACAGGATACTAGCACAAACAGGCAGCATGGGTGGCTGACTAGAGGGATAAGAATATCTTGTAGAACAAAGTGGCAATTATATCAAAATGTTAGAAACAGTCAAAATCTAAATGCAGCAGCCCATTACAAACAGTATTGTAAGGTGCTTAAAAATGTTATTAGGAAGGCAAAAAGTATGTGGTATGCAGATAGAATAGCTAAGTCTCAGGATAAAATTAAAACCGTATGGTCAGTCGTAAAGGAAGTGGCTGGTCTGCAGAGACAGGTCGAGGATATAGAATCAGTGCGTAGTGGGAATGTCTGTGTTACTGATAAGTCGCATATATGTACAGTATTTAATAATCACTTTCTGAATATAGCAGGTGAACTAAATAGAAACCTAGTCCCAACAGGGAATCATATAGCACTCTTAGAAAAAAGTGTTCCGAGACTGTTACCTGAAATGCTCCTCCATGATACTGACAAGAGGGAGATTGAGTTAATAATTAAATCACTAAAGACCAAGAACTCTCATGGATATGACGGGGTATCTAGCAGAATACTGAAGTATTGTTCTACGTATGTTAGCCCAGTACTTAGCCATATATGTAACTTTTCCTTTAGGAGTGGTCAGTTTCCTGACCGATTAAAGTACTCGGTAGTGAAGCCACTTTATAAAAAGGGAGACAGGAATAATGTTGACAATTATAGACCTATTTCTATGCCATCGGTGTTTGCTAAAGTTATCGAGAAGGTTGTATATGCAAGGTTACTGGAGCATTTAAATTCACATAATTTGCTGTCAAATGTTCAGTTTGGTTTTAGAAATGGTTTAACAACTGAAAATGCTATATTCTCTTTTCTCTGTGAGGTTCTGGACGGATTAAATAAAAGGTTGCGAACGCTAGGTGTTTTCTTTGATTTAACGAAGGCTTTTGACTGTGTTGACCACAAAATGTTACTGCAGAAGTTGGACCATTATGGAGTAAGGGGAGTAGCTTACAATTGGTTCGCTTCTTACCTTAAGAACAGAAAGCAGAGGGTAATTCTCCGAAATATTGAGAGTAGTAGTGATGTTCAGTCCCAATGGGTCACTGTTAAGTGGGGCATTCCCCAAGGGTCGGTGCTGGGGCCACTGCTGTTTCTTATTTATATAAATGATATGCCCTCTAGTATTACAGGTGATTCAAAAATATATCTGTTTGCTGATGACACCAGCTTGATAGTGAAGGATCTTGTGTGTAATATTGAAACAATATCAAATAATGTAGTTAATGAAATAAGTTCGTGGCTTGTGGAAAATAATTTGATGCTAAATCACAGTAAGACTCAGTTTTTACAGTTTCTAACACACAATTCAACAAGAACCGATATTTTGATCAGACAGAATGGGCATATTATAAGCAAGACGGAACAGTTCAAGTTCCTAGGAGTTCGGATAGATCAGATAGATAGTAAGCTGTTGTGGAAAGCCCATGTTCAGGATCTTGTTCAGAAACTAAATGCTGCTTTATTTACCATTAGCACAGTATCTGAAATAAGTGACACTTCAACACGAAAAGTAGTCTACTTCGCATATTTCCATACGCTTATGTCGTATGGTATTATTTTATGGGGTAATTCTTCTGATTCAAAAAGGGTATTTTTGGCTCAAAAACGGGCTGTTCGAGCAATATGTGGTGTAAGTTCGAGAACCTCTTGTCGACCCCTATTCAATAGTCTGGGAATTCTGACATTGCCCTCACAGTATATATTTTCTTTAATGTCGTTTCTTGTTAGCAATATTAGCCTATTCCCAAGAGTTAGCAGCTTTCACTCAGTTAATACTAGGCAGAAATCCAATCTGCATGTGGAATGCACTTCCTTGACTCTTGTGCAGAAAGGAGTGCAGTATTCTGCTGCATCCATTTTCAATAAGCTACCACAAGAACTCAAAAATCTTAGCAGTACCCCAAACACTTTTAAGTCTAAACTGAAGAGTTTCCTCATGGCTCACTCCTTCTATTCTGTCGAGGAGCTCCTGGAAGAGCTAAAAAATTAAGCAAATTCCAGTGTTACATTGTTGATTTTCTTTATTTAAATTTACGACTTGTCACCTGAATATGTTTTTTTATATTTCATTTTATCTGTTTCTAATATCGTGTTATAATTTCATGTATTGACTCGTTCCATGACCATGGAGACTTCCCCTTAATTTGGTCCCATGGAACAATAAATAAATAAATAAATAAAATAAATAAATTGATCATCACAAAGCTACATAAGAATCCTAGATAATATTTCAGAGTTAGTTCATTATATCTAACCTTTAAGTGAAATTACACAAATGTTGAACTTCAATAGGAGATAATGCTGCTGTTGGTGGTCATTGCAGTTTGATGTTACGTTCTTCTTTCCTTGTTCTGTATTCGGTCTATGTAATTAAATTTGTTACTTTCAGAAATTAAGAAGTAAATTGTAGTATGATAGACTTAACTATTTCATATCAGTTTGTGATGAGAGAGTGTACAGTTATAATTTCTTTTTTCATTTTCCTAATGTTTTATTAATGAAACTAGTGTGACATGTTCATTGGTTTCTATTGAATAGAAGCTTTCACTTAGCATAACTGAGAAAGTAGTTGCCACCTTTCAAGTCTTGGTCAACGTGTTTATTTCTTGTAATATTTTTATTATGTATGGGTTAGTCAGTGGTCCTTTGTCAAACATGACCAAAGTAGCAAATGGGCTGTCTTGAGTGCAATAAAAATTGAAGTTACCGTATTTACTCGAATCTAAGCCACACTTTTTTTCCGGTTTTCGTAATCCAAAAAACCGCCTGCGGCTTAGAATCGAGTGCAAAGCAAGCGGAAGCTATGAAAAATTTCTGCCGTTGAATATATGTAGCGCGACACAGGCATGCTTTGTAGGCACAAAGATAAATACTGGCGCCAAAACCTCTGCGTCAGTAAATAAATTTAAAAAAAAAAAAAGTGGAAGAAGAGTTTTTTTTCTCCGCCGCGAGTTTCGACCACTGCATTTTCATACATTATCCAACGAAGTAAATACAAATTCCGTATTGTTCATTTTCGAATGTAGCACAATTTCAGTGTACTACGAAAATCTGACTGGCAAGACTGTTTGGGATGTTTGTCAATATGGCCAACTCTACGTTCTGAATTTTTTCCTATCTGTGAGAAGAGATGGTTGCTAATAGAAACCTGATGAAATGTGAATCACATACAGTATTCTCTTCACCATAAGAATAATACGAATATAAACATTTTGCCATGTATTCTTTTGTGTTTGCTGCTATCTCATTTAAATCCTGTCTGCCTAATAAACTACGAAACTAGAGTGAGAAAACAGCATACGTGGAAGAATATACGTATCGTGTCATGTTTATATTCGTGTTATTCTTATGCCTAATAATGACACAGTCTGAAATGAAGCACGGCAAGTGACTAGATTTTTAAATCTAAGATGACTCTAATTTCTGTGCAGAATTTGATGTAATAAAGAAGCGGCCGCAAAGATTTTCAAACGGAGAAAAATTTTCGCCAAACTCTCGTTCAGAACATGTTCTATCATATGCAGTCTATTATTTGATTCTTGTTGATCATTATCAAAGAAAGCAGCAGTGTAAGTAACAACAAATAGCAGTCTCTTGCCATTGTTTCGCTGATGAGATGATTACTCTCTCTTTTTTTTTTAATTGTAAGTGGCGGTAGCGCGCACAAAAGCAAGCCATGCCGCGAACCGCGACAGGCCGTAAACACGCACTATCAGAATGCAACAAACAATGCATGACACAGTGCAGTAATGCATTTTCAGCTTAAGAGTGACGCAAACACCTATAACAAAGAAAACGGCACTTATCAGATCAAAGCAAAATAAGCAATCGATTCAAACCAGACGAAGCACGTGAAAAAGGAAGGGTACCCGTATAAATACGGACGGAGCGCCTGACGCATAGCAATGGCTACGTGGTAAAGCTTAACTGCTAAGCTTACGACTCGAACCAAACTACTGTAGCTGTATTGTCATTCATTCGACCTATATTGTGTCTCATATTACAATGGACCAACTTTGTTTCGATTTGGAGGTGTGGCCTAAAACTTTTCTCTCCCCTTGAATTTCGAGTCTCAAATTTCAGGTGTGGCTTAGATTCGGGAAATTTTTTTTTCCTTGATTTCGAGTCTCATTTTTCAGGTGCGGCTTAGATTCGAGTGCGGCTTAGATTCGAGTAAATACGGTATTGTGTTTGGGATTGTTTTTCCATTGCAATCAAAAACACAGCAAAAAAGTGTGTTCGCTGGAGCAGTAAAGCTGGAAGTGTGTGTGTGTGTGTGTGTGTGTGTGCTGCTGCTGCTGATGATGATGATTCAAAAACTGTAGTGTGAAGCTTAGATGTTGTGTTATGTGCATTCCACCATATTAAAGAGCGAAATGAAGTAACCATTACATTATATACTTCCAACTGTCACTTGTGAAGTCTACCACTTAATCAAGATATAGCATAAAATCTAACATGGATGATATCTGTTCACTCCTCACTTGCTCATCTCATTGAAGAGTATTAAGAAAATGGTAGCTATATATCACACTTGAATAAAGACAAATGGTAAAATACATGGAATGAAAAGTTATCTACAACCTAGACAAAAAGCAGGCTGCAATTATAAGAGTTGAAGGGCATAAAAGGTAAGTAGTAGTTGAAAAGGGAGTGAAAATGGGTCGTAGCCTATCCCCCCCCCCCCCCCCCCCCCAAATTTGTACGTTGCACAAGCAGTAAAAGAAACAAAGGAGAAATATGGAATGTGGATTAAAGTTCCTGGAGAAGAAATATAAAATTCCAGGTCAAGCTGATGACATGGTATTTCTGTCAGAGGCAGCACTAGATGTGGAAGAGCAGATAAATGGAAAGGATAGTGTCTTGAAAAAAACTTATGAGATGAATGTCAACAAAAGTAAAACAATGGTAATGGAATGAAGTTTAATGAAACTGAATGATGCTGAGAGAAATAGATTAGCAAATGAGGAATGAAAGTGGTAGATGAGTTTTGATAGTCTGCAAAAAATGCAGACTGGCCACAACAAGAAAAGTATTTCCAAAAAAGAGAAATTTGGTAACACTGAATACAAATTGAAGTGTTCGGATGTCTTTTCTGAAGATATTTCTCTGTAGTGTAGCCTTGTGTGGAAGTGAAAAGTAACAATGAGGAGTTGGACAAATCAAGAATATAAGCTTTTGAAATGTGCTACAGAAGGAGGCTGAAGATTAGATGGGTAGGCAGAATAACTAATCAGATGGTACTGAACTGAATTGAGGAAAAAAGAAAGTTATGGCACAACTTGGCCAAAAGAAGTGATTTGTGGATAGGACATACTTGAGGAGGTAACAAGGAATCATCAAATTGGTTACGGAAGGAAGTGTAGGGGGTAAAAATTGTAGAGGGAGACTGAGGCTTGAGTACAACAAGCAGGTTCAAATGGATTTAGGTTGCAGTAATTATTCAGAGATGAAGTATTTTGCACAGGATACACTAGTGTGGAGAGCTGCATCTAACCAGCCCTCGGACTGAAGACGCCACCGCCGCCGACAACAACAACAACTACAACAATAACAATAACAATCATTATATTGTATTCTCTTTCTTCTCTGTAATGCAAGGAAGTCGAGTTTTCATTGTGTATTGTGAACTTACATGGAAAAACTCAGACTAAATTTCATCACTTCAGATCTGTGAAGGGTGACTGTTTCAATGAAAAACAATTGGGGGGGGGGGGGGGGGGAGCATTATGTAACAAACAGTGATCAGCCAGATCATTGTTGTGTGCCTCCTCATAGCACCTAGGTCCACTATTTGAATGTAAAGCAGCTGCTTATTCTTCATAGCATAGATTCTGCAAAGTCTCTCTGTTGCCAGATGTAAGTGGCAGATGGCCATATACGTCACGTAAATTCTGTTAAAAGAGGGGTCTTTTGTTTTCCAAGTTGAAACTCAATAACATCACACGCATGTATTCAGTATTGTGGATGTCTGGTGACTCAGGGGATTAGAACAAATGAAATTCGTCACCATGCTCCTTGAACTGCTAGAGAACAGTTCTGAGTTTGAGAGATGGACAGTTGTACGCTTCCCCAAAGGACTAACATTTTAGCACATGTGATCAACAAGAATATTGATGGAATCCATTCCTTTCGGATTGCCATATTCAAATCGCAGATGTGGTAGAGGGGCTCAGCTGAATGAGCCCCGTTGTACCTGTATAATAGCTGCCCCCGCATGCCTGCAGGTTTCTACCGTGCATGTGTCAAGATGTTTTTCTCATTGAACACAGTGAACCATGACATCCACATACAGAGATCTCTCAAAGGCTTTTGATTGTGTAAATCATGAAATTCTTCTAGAGAAGCTCAAGTATTGTGGCATGAGCGGGACAGTGCACAAATGGTTTAATTCGTACCTAACTGGAAGAGTGCTGAAAGTTGAAATAAGCAGTTCTCATAATATGCAAAGATCAGCACATTCCTCAAACTGGGGAACTATCAAGAATGGGGTTCCACAAGGGTCGGTCTTGGGTCCTTTGTTGTTCTTAATATATATTAATGACTTGCCATTCTATGTTCATGAAGAGGCAAAGTTAGTTCTCTTTGCTGATGATACAAGTATAGTAATCGCACCTGACAAACAGGAATTAACTGGTGAAATTGTCAATAATGTCTTTCAGAAAATTACTAAGTGGTTCCTTGTAAACAGACTCTCACTGAATTTTGATAAGACACAGTACATACAGTTCCGTACAGTAAATGGTATGACGCCATTAATAAATATAGACCTTAATCATAAGCATATAGCTAAGGTAGAATATTCAAAAATTTTAGGTATGTCCATTGATGAGAGATTAAATTGGAAGAAACACATTGATGATCTGCTGAAATGTTTGAGTTCAGCTACTTATGCAATAAGGGTCATTGCAAATTTTGGTGATAAACATCTTAGTAAATTAGCTTATTACGCCTATTTTCACTCATTGCTTGCATATGGCATCATATTTTGGGGTAATTCATCACTGAGGAATAAAATATTTATTGTACAAAAGCGTGTAATCAGAATAATAGCTGGAGTCCACCCAAGATCATCCTGCAGACATTTATTTAAGGATCTAGGGATATTCACAGTAGCTTCTCAGTATATATATATACTCTTATGAAATTTGTTATTAACAACCAAACCCAATTAAAAAGTAATAGCAGTGTGCATAACTACAATACTAGGAGAAAGGTGATCTTCACTATTCAAGATTAAATCTAACTTTGGCACAGAAAGGGGTGAATTATACTGCCACTAAAGTCTTTGGTCACTTACCAAATAGTATCAAAAGTCTGACAGATAACCAACAAGTATTTAAGAAGAAATTAAAAGAATTTCTGAATGACAACTCCTGCTCCATAGAGGAATTTTTAGATATAAATTAAGAAAAAAAAGAGAAAAACAAACAAACAATAAAATTATTAAAAAAAGTTGTTATATTAACTTAATTATGTTGTTAAATTAACTTAATTATTTCATGTATTGGAAATTTGACTCGTTCTACATCATTATGAAATATCGTATTCATGATCCATGGAACTAGTATTAATCTAATCTAATCTAAAGAGAATAATGTTATAGCTGGAATGATTAACTCAGTTGAGTAACACATTTTCTTTGTTCAATAACCCAATCACAGTGTACTCGTGCCAGCTGCTGTTATCACTTATTATGTCATCACATCAGTGTTGGTACTTGCAGAAGTTTTCTGTTGCATAGCTCCAACACTGTGAAGGAATATTGTGCTGAGAAATGATTTTTATGCCTTTCCCAGTGTTATATTTTGCTTTACTGAGGAGGTTAGATCAAACAATGGAAAGTCCAAGATGGAATAACAGCTGTGATTACTGAAATGATTTCTGTTTGATGCTGAAGTTCTTAGATAAGGTGTGGATACCATATACCTTCTTGTCTGCTGTTAGTGTCTACACAATTTGTCCATGATCAATAGATGCTAGTGACTGTTGCACAGGAATACCTGAAGGGTCACCCCATGAGACCTTTTCCTTGTTGCTTTCCATCACATCGTACTCTTTTGCAAACTCATCTGAATCAAGAACTGCATGAAGCACAGATAAACATATTTAGGCTTTATATTTGAGGTTTAATGTTCAAAAGTAATTATAATGGAGAAAAATAAGTATTTAATTAATACAAGATGGGTTCCATAAAAAATGCAACCAATTGTTTCCTGACACATTGATACATCACAGCACATTGTAACTTGCTGGGCTAGATGGAGGGAGGGTATTAACTTCAAAATGTGTCTGGTATCAGTCACCTCCAAGCTGCTGGAGAGTCAGGACATGCATTCCCGTGAACCCCATTTTGAGGTTAGGAAACTTTGCTATGAATCGTTTTTGGGAGCAAAGTTATGCTATCTAATTTTGCATTAAACTTGGGAAGACCACTGTTGAAACATTTACATCAATTCAGCAAGCCTTAGAGAGTGACTACTTGTCCAAATTACAAGTTATCCAATGGCACAAGTCGTTGAGAGAGGGCCAAGAGGAGGTTGCCGACAATGCCCACAGCAGATGTCAATTAACCTCCCAAACTGGCAAAAATGTGATGTGTGTGCATGGTTGTTTGAATTCTGACAAATGGTTGAATTGATAGAAGAAACTCTAACCATGATTTTGAAAAAAACTGTTTATCGTATTGTAACAGAAGATTTGAACACAAGAATCCCAAAAATGTTAACTGATGAACGAATGGACATGTGAGTGCTCTAGTGCCAAGAACTCTTGGAAATGTGTGAAGATGATCCAAAACTTTTAAACTTTGTTAGCCCTGGTGATGACCATGTATTATCATGTATGACGTGAAGGCAATAAAACAAGAGTTCTGAGTAGCACATCCAAATGTCGCCTGGCCATGCATAAACAGGCCTAGGGTCAAAACATGCTCATTGTCACCTTTGACATTGGAACCATTGAATTTCTACCAACTGGGACCACTGCACTGTGAATGCAGCTTTCTGTTTGAAAGAGCTCAAAAAACTGAAAAGAAGGCTCACCCATTGCCAAAACAACATCAAGGATGAGTGGAAACTGCATCATGAAAACATACGAAGTCACAGTGTCTTCATTGTCACAAATTTCTTGCTTCCTCATCCTCCCTACAGTTCTGACCTAAATCTAAATTTCAGAGCCCCCTCCCCCCCCCCCCCTGCCTCACTGAAAGGGAAACATTGAGACACAACTGAAAACATCCAGGCTCGTGTTATATCACCTCTAAAGAATATTCCAGAGAAGGCTTTCCAGTATTGAAAACACTGCCTCCAGCAGTGTATTGATGCAGGAGGGTGCTATTTCGAAAATTTTTTACTATTTGTACAAATACATTGAATAAAAAATTATTTATGAATTTGGTCACATTATTTATGGAACCCACCTTGTATGTTGCTATAAACTTAAGTTTGAATGTAGACTTCCACACGGTAGTGGTGGCTTGAAAACAGAATAATTTACCACATATCTAATAGAGCAAAACTTCTCAAAAACAGGTAGCCCAGGAGAGAAAATAAATGTCCATTATTAAAAAGTGTCATTCATTGGTGTAATGGCTTGTAAACTTGTATTTTATTTACTGAGTGACAGTGCAGAGGTATCAAATGTCTTCTGGAAGGCAAAGAACATGGCATCAACCTATTGCCATACCTTCTGCTCCCAGGCTAGAAGTTGGTGAAATCAAAATAACATTCACTTTAACCATTGTGTTCTGCAGTTACTCCAACATTTGTGGCTAGCCATTGCTGTCATATGGCTCTTTAATAGAAGACGACAGTTCTTTTTATCGAGAAAAATAAACTATACAATAAATTCTGCGTGACGACGCTGCCTTAGAGCATAACATACTTTGACACGTTGAAAATCTGTAATTTTTGAGCGTCAAATGCGGAATGGAAATTTAACCGTCTTTTTTGTACACTGACTTCTTTACATTTACTAGAAGTTACCACTATTGATAATTGTCAAGCTAAGATAAACTAGCCCATAAATATTTTTGAAACAAAACTCTAAGCACTGAACACCATAAAAATGGAATTGCTCAGCTGTCTTTTTTTCCATAGGTGGATTTGTAAAATCTAATTATGAAACACTGATATTGCACCTTTTTGCAATAAGATAAAACATACAATATAGATTACGTGTATCTTGAGGTCTATATAATGTTATGAACTTTTTTCTTGACCATGTAGACAATAAAAAACAATGAAAATATAATTTATTGAGGAATGGGGAATATACTCTTCATTAACATGGCAGATTATTCTCTTGTTTGGAAAGGAAAATGGCAGATTTCAGAAGCCAAATGACATATTACTTACCTTCAATGGAGTTTTTTGTTAAATATTTTCTTTACTTTGTGTTCCTTTCATGTAGCGTTGCCCTATAATTTGTTTTTTAGGGTAATGTCAACTGCTCAAGCTGCAGTTGACATCTTTAGGTGCTGCTGTATGAGTCTGTCTGTTCATCTTGAGCAGCAGGATCTGTTGGACAAGGAGTATTCCACAGTTCATTTTAGAGCATTAGAGCTGAATTGGCCTGTGTAATACCATGTTGTGACATCTCACTAGGACAGTTAAAGACATTGCAAGAGTAATGATATCAATATACTACCTGAAAGCAGGGAATGACCATAGATGCCTGAGTTGTTAGTATGGTGTTTATGTACCAACTGCACAAGAATATAATAAGAGTATAGAGTGAACAGCCCCCCCATGAACCATGGACCTTGCCGTTGGTGGGGAGGCTTGCGTGCCTCAGCGATACAGATGGCCGTACCGTAGGTGCAACCACAACGGAGGGGTATCTGTTGAGAGGCCAGACAAACATGTGGTTCCTGAAGAGGGGCAGCAGCCTTTTCAGTAGTTGCAGGGGCAACAGTCTGGATGATTGACTGATCTGGCCTTGTAACATTAACCAAAACTGCCTTGCTGTGCTGGTACTGCGAACGGCTGAAAGCAAGGGGAAACTACAGCCGTAATTTTTCCCGAGGACATGCAGCTCTACTGTATGATTAAATGATGATGGCGTCCTCTTGGGTAAAATATTCCGGAGGTAAAATAGTCCCCCATTCGGATCTCCGGGCGGGGACTACTCAAGAGGACGTCGTTATCAGGAGAAAGAAAACTGGCATTCTACGGATCGGAGCGTGGAATGTCAGATCACTTAATCGGGCAGGTAGGTTAGAAAATTTAAAAAGGGAGATGGATAGGTTAAAGTTAGATATAGTGGGAATTAGTGAAGTTCGGTGGCAGGAGGAACAAGACTTTTGGTCAGGTGATTACAGGGTTATAAATACCAAATCAAATAGGGGTAATGCAGGAGTAGGTTTAATAATGAATAAAAAAATAGGAGTGCGGGTTAGCTACTACAAACAGCATAGTGAACGCATTATTGTGGCCAAGATAGACACAAAGCCCATGCCTACTACAGTAGTACAAGTTTATATGCCAACTAGCTCTGCAGATGATGAAGAAATAGATGAAATGTATGACGAGATAAAAGAAATTATTCAGGTAGTGAAGGGAGACGAAAATTTAATAGTGATGGGTGACTGGAATTCGTCAGTAGGAAAAGGGAGAGAAGGAAACATAGTAGGTGAATATGGATTGGGGGGAAGGAATGAAAGAGGAAGCCGCCTTGTAGAATTTTGCACAGAGCATAACTTAATCATAGCTAACACTTGGTTCAAGAATCATGAAAGGAGGCTGTATACATGGAATAAGCCTGGAGATACCGACAGGTTTCAGATAGATTATATAATGGTAAGACAGAGATTTAGGAACCAGGTATTAAATTGTAAGACATTTCCTGGGGCAGATGTAGATTCTGACCACAATCTATTGGTTATGAACTGCAGATTGAAACTGAAGAAACTGCAAAAAGGTGGGAATTTAAGGAGATGGGACCTGGATAAACTGAAAGAACCAGAGGTTGTAGAGAGTTTCAGGGAGAGCATTAGGGAACAATTGACAGGAATGGGGGAAAGAAATACAGTAGAAGAAGAATGGGTAGCTCTGAGGGATGAAGTGGTGAAGGCAGCAGACGATCAAGTAGGTAAAAAGACGCGGGCTAATAGAAATCCTTGGGTAACAGAAGAAATATTGAATTTAATTGATGAAAGGAGAAAGCATAAAAATGCAGTAAATGAAGCAGGCAAAAAGGAATATAAACGTCTCAAAAATGAAATCGACAGGAAGTGCAAAATGGCTAAGCAGGGATGGCTAGAGGACAAATGTAAGGATGTAGAGACTTGTCTCGCTAGGGGTAAGATAGATACTGCCTACAGGAAAATTAAAGAGACCTTTGGTGAGAAGAGAACCACTTGTATGAATATCAAGAGCTCAGATGGCAACCCAGTTCTAAGCAAAGAAGGGAAAGCAGAAAGGTGGAAGGAGTATATAGAGGGTTTA
Source organism: Schistocerca cancellata (assembly GCF_023864275.1). Classification (NCBI taxonomy): domain Eukaryota; kingdom Metazoa; phylum Arthropoda; class Insecta; order Orthoptera; family Acrididae; genus Schistocerca; species Schistocerca cancellata. Next base: position 12,200,849 of record NC_064628.1, on the reverse strand, counting down.
TACAAGGGCGATGTACTTGAGGACAATATTATGGAAATGGAAGAGGATGTAGATGAAGATGAAATGGGAGATAAGATACTGCGTGAAGAGTTTGACAGAGCACTGAAAGACCTGAGTCAAAACAAGGCCCCGGGAGTAGACAACATTCCATTAGAACTACTGATGGCCTCAGGAGAGCCAGTCATGACAAAACTCTACCATCTGGTGAGCACGATGTATGAGACAGGCGAAATACCCTCAGACTTTAAGAAGAATATAATAATTCCAATCCCAAAGAAAGCAGGTGTTGACAGATGTGAAAATTACCGAACTATCAGTTTAATAAGTCACAGCTGCAAAATACTAACGCGAATTCTTTACAGACGAATGGAAAAACTGGTAGAAGCCGACCTCGGGGAAGATCAGTTTGGATTCCGTAGAAATGTTGGAACACGTGAGGCAATACTGACCTTACGACTTATCTTGGAAGAAAGATTAAGAAAAGGCAAACCTACGTTTCTAGCATTTGTAGACTTAGAGAAAGCTTTTGACAATGTTGACTGGAATACTCTCTTTCAAATTCTGAAGGTGGCATGGGTAAAATACAGGGAGCGAAAGGCTATTTACAATTTGTACAGAAACCAGATGGCAGTTATAAGAGTCGAGGGGCATGAAAGGGAAGCAGTGGTTGGGAAAGGAGTGAGACAGGGTTGTAGCCTCTCCCCGATGTTATTCAATCTGTATATTGAGCAAGCAGTAAAGGAAAGAAAAGAAAAATTCGGAGTAGGTATTAAAATTCATGGAGAAGAAGTAAAAACTTTGAGGTTCGCCGATGACATTGTAATTCTGTCAGAGACAGCAAAGGACTTGGAAGAGCAGTTGAACGGAATGGACAGTGTCTTGAAAGGAGGATATAAGATGAACATCAACAAAAGCAAAACGAGGATAATGGAATGTAGTCAAATTAAGTCGGGTGATGCTGAGGGAATTAGATTAGGAAATGAGACACTTAAAGTAGTAAAGGAGTTTTGCTATTTAGGGAGTAAAATAACCGATGATGGTCGAAGTAGAGAGGATATAAAATGTAGACTGGTAATGGCAAGGAAAGCGTTTCTCAAGAAGAGAAATTTGTTAACATCGAGTATAGATTTAGGTGTCAGGAAGTCGTTTCTGAAAGTATTTGTATAGAGTGTAGCCATGTATGGAAGTGAAACATGGACGATAACTAGTTTGGACAAGAAGAGAATAGAAGCTTTCGAAATGTGGTGCTACAGAAGAATGCTGAAGATAAGTTGGGTAGATCACGTAACTAATGAGGAGGTATTGAATAGGATTGGGGAGAAGAGAAGTTTGTGGCACAACTTGACTAGAAGAAGGGATCGGTTGGTAGGACATGTTCTGAGGCATCGAGGGATCACAAATTTAGCATTGGAGGGCAGCGTGGAGGGTAAAAATCGTAGAGGGAGACCAAGAGATCAATACACTAAGCAGATTCAGAAGGATGTAGGTTGCAGTAGGTACTGGGAGATGAAGAAGCTTGCACAGGATAGAGTAGCATGGAGAGCTGCAACAAACCAGTCTCAGGACTGAAGACCACAACAACAACAACAACAGAGTGAACAGCTGCCTTATGGGAATTCTCAATTACAAACAGCTCCTTATTCACTTCCAGAGTGAGTTTAGGAAATATCATTCCATTATAAGTAATCTCACAGTGCTGGAGGTGACTATACAGCAGGCTTTCCTACTCAAACAACACCTAGTAAATATATTTTTTGATCCCTTGAAGGTCTGTGTACTATATGGAGACGTACTGTACTTTCGCAGTCATATCCATTGCTAAAGTGCTTTTTGTAGGGGTACTGCACATTGACTTCTAATTTCTGACAGAGAAAGTAGTGTTTGTTTACAAAAATGTTCAAATGTGTGTGAAATCTTATGGGACTTAACTGCTAAGGTCATTAGTCCCTAAGCTTACACACTACTTAACCTAAATTATCCTAAGGACAAACACACACACCCATGCCCGAGGGAGGACTCGAACCTCCGCCATGACCATCTGCACAGTCCATGACTGCAGTGCCTTAGACCGCTCGGCTAATCCCATGTGGCTGTTTGTTTACTTCCACCATGCTACGTACTTTTGTCTAAACCCTGAACTCTATGGAAAGTGATTGACATAGTTCTGAGTGTGAGTTTCAGTAAGATTTTGGGATCTAATCTTGGGCAACAAGCTCTCTTTGCTACTACATATGAGGTATGTGGAGCCATTGTTCTTCAAGACACTGGGCATCTTGGAGTGCTTCAAACACAAGTCTTGAAGAACCAACAGTATGTGCCTGCTCCAGTTTTATGAGGCCTTCATGTGGTCTGTGTTGGCTTATGGGTACCACACATTTTGATTAACAAGGACTTCAGAGTTGAAGATATAGATGCTACTCACCATGAGGGAGAGTCTAAGCTTGCTGACAGGTGCCAACACAATCAGCTCCATTCCTTGCATCTGTGGTGAGGCTAGTTAGCCACTATTAACAATCCAGTGCATCAAGCCCAGCGGTATTTGACTGGTCCAAAGTTGCTGGTATTCTCTTGGCTGAGTTACCAATTTTGGAAATGGCACTTGCAAATTGCATATGAGTAAAAATCCATTTGAGAATGACATAAAAATGAATCTTGTAACATTTGATGTTGTCCTAATATCAGTCCTTACTGAGAGCTAGCTTCAGCACCAACTCTGGTTTCTAATGAAGCCCACAATTATATTCGATTTAACTGAGCGCAAGAAAGACTGATCTCCTGATTACATTAGATAGTAACTGCTTTGTGGTTTGCCCTTGACAAATTTTCGTATCCTTTTTCTGAATGAACAAAGAGGTCATTGTATTATAATTAAGATATATTCAGGACGGTGGAATCACTGGATCCCGTGAGATGTTTTCAAAATGTGGAGTCCCATATTGCTTGACATCCTGATTACACAGCAAGCCATTCAGTATGTTCCCAGCAGAGAAACGAGTGCAGTCCATCCAGAACACCTTCCTTAAGCTACAACTTGTAAGGAGGAGGTGATAGTCTGCCGGGTAGCAGAACATGTGCAAATAAATTAATGTGTATGAAGAGGTCACTATCCAGCTAGTGTGTTATTCCCTATGGTGACAGAAATGACACACCTGTGTATAGTGTTAGTGCAGTACAAATTTAACCGACTGTGTTTTGTATCATGATGACCATAACAACTGATTTTGTCTACTGATATGCCACTTATTTTAGGTGATAATGAAACAAATGTGTATTATGGATATATGTTGTTTTATACTCCACTGTGCCTAAATTATAAGGTATAGAATTTTAGTTTTTATCGTGGTGGCAGGCTCATATAAAGGATCAAGTAGCCACAATACACGAATACTCATCTAATTCCTTCTGTCAGAACATTTGCATTTTAAGAACAAGATGTATTAGCAGGCTTAGGTTTAGTGTTCAAGGTGGTAGACGTATGTATATGGAAAGAGTGGATGGAAATGAGTGAATCACTTTTAATTAACTTTTTCTTTCCATTTAAAATTTTAATCGCATTTATATTGCAAAGTATGGTCACTAATAGCACTCTTTACAACTCCGAAAATCTAAAAAAAAAAAAAAAAAATCATCGCAGTAATTGTTTATAATTCAAATAACAGGTAGATTAGAACTAAATTTTTCAATGCTACAGGTCCTGCTTTAATGTTAAGCTTGTATGTAAATGAGAGGAAAGGGGTGTGGGGCTTTTGACGCTAGAGTCTCTCACTTATCTAGGTCACCCATCACTTGTCAGCATTCAGTCGTGGTGGATCTGTAGTGCTCCATATTATTTTATGTGAAATGCTTACTATAGAGGTCTTTTAAAATTCTTGGCAAACAGTTAATCAACTTTAAGGGAAATGTTGTAAGTATGCTTTTTAAAAATTAAAGATATGTGTGATGATAGCAGCATTGAAATTTTAGATAAATTAATTCACAGATATAAACTTTGTGAGGTTTTACAATTTAAAATGCATAGCAAGTTCTGTGCCTCTCTCTCTCTCTCTCTCTCTCTCTCTCTCTCTCTCTCTCTCTGTGTGTGTGTGTGTGTGTGTGTGTGTGTGTGTGTGTGTGTGTGTGTGTGTCAATGCACATTCTTAGTAAAAATATAAAATATCTTGAGTTGTTAATTCTGCAGTTCATGTTGTATCTTTCCAACACCATTGTTAGTGAGTAGATCGGTGTATTCTGTGATTAGAGGGTTTTAAAATATGTTAGATTACTATTGAACTGAGTTTTTGTTACATACAGGTGCTTGAAAAAGGATCTGGCACAGGTGAGTATGATCTGGATTTTTATATAGAGCTAATTTTGTATAAAAATCATAGTGTGCACAAATTTGTTAGGTGGCTCTTTTAGTTGGAAGCATATTTACAAGTCAGAACTTGGCTAATTATTTTATAAAGTTTCTGTAGCATATATACATAGTGACTATCACTATTGTGAAATAAGGAGTGACGTGGAATTATTATTAGTATTACTTGCAAAGTTACCAAGCTGCAACATGTAAATTTGGTAATTACCAGACAGCAGCTTTAGAGAGAGAGTAAATTATAGTATGTTAAAAGTATCAGTATCTTTCAGTTAAATTTTTTAAATTATTCATTTTTCATTTTTAAATTAGTGGCGGTATATGTAAAAAGTAAGTTACAGCCAATTCTTGAATAATTATTTTTATAAAATGTTAGTTTAAACAGAAATGTTTGCCAGTACTCAGCAGGTTAACCTTTTAATGTTTTGGAATTAATGATAAGAGCTGCATTTCCATATGCATTGTATTTCAACGCCACAGTTGTCTGGATTGTTGTCAGTTATGAGATTTGATTACTGTGTCACATTTAATTATACCAGTTACTGAAGTTTTCTGGCTGTTTTCTATTGTGGTTTGTCATTGCTACTGATGAGTAATTATTGGGAGCACTATTCACATAATAGCCAAATAGCAACATAATCTCATTACTGACAGTCACAGTTTCCTGTTTAGTGCATAATTGTATTGCAGTCATATCTTTATTTGACAGGTTGAACTGTGCGTGAAAATCCTCAGTGACATCATGGATCTTCTATTTCGACCGGACATTGGCACCACTATACATGATATAAAAGAAATAATGCTGACTGTTTTACGAACTGTTATACAAACTGTGATAGCCATGGACCGAGACAGCCCATTAGTGGTGAGTGAAAACATATTATTTATTGTTTGAGAAAATATAATAAAATTAATTTTTGTTTTGTTTGGTCCTTGGCAAGATAATATACTACTGGCATTGTTTTAGAAAAATGCCGTAAGGTCAAACATACTGTTCTTCTTGATGAATTAAACTAACGTATTACCTCTTTCATTTGTGGTATCCATTAAAGTTTCACACTGAAGGTTCAGTCTTCAGTTTGTGCCCTACTTTGTTTACCTTGAAGATTTAAATTAAGTTCATTGATGTTTGTAAACCTGTTACCTAAAAAGGCACCTTGAAACAGTCAGTTTCTATAAAAAAAATCAACCTTTCAGTTCAGGACTGTATTCTGAAAAGAAAATATGCATCTCATTCTTCAGACCCCAGTATGAAAAAGGAGAGATGTATGTAAATTTCTCATGTCCTCACACAGTTGTTTGGAAAAGATTTTTTAGTGGCTGAGATTTTTTGAAGTTAACAAATTTCATGGTCATATTAAGAGCACTACTATAACTTTAATGCAACAGATGCCTTCCTATGGATCAGGCAGTAGCTACTAGAATAGTTTTTATGTTATTTTTAATAACCTGTACAGCTCTATTAATTATTCCATGCATGGCCTTCACTCTGTCGATACTGATATCAATGCAGTTCCCCCATGGTACTTTATTCTCCTCAAGATAATACAAGTAATTTAGTAGACCAAATGCTTCAGCTCCAGTATTATGTGTTGGTAGAGATCTGTATGAAAGGAGAGCTTCCAGTAATGTCTATTCAAGCTGATACCGAATTATTATCGCTAATCACAGGAGCCCATCTGTGCTGCTAGATTCGTCTGTTTGTAATGAAAATTTGCGTGGTTTGGAATTATAAATTAGTTCATTCTTTATATTGGTTGCTAAATATCTGATGGACTGAGCTACTATCATTTGGAAGTGAGATCAGAGCCTCCCAAAGTGGAATGTTTGAAAAGATTTTCTGTATTTGAATAGTCTGCATCTCCTTAAGCTATTTTATATCTGACTAAGGAAGAAGCCAAAGTTGCTTTTTGTTTTACTGTTATTGTTGTTTGAACCATAAATGTATTTAATTTTAATATTTCATTATGCTTTCAAAAGATAAATCAACATATTTTTTCTTTGACCTTGCCATGAACAGATTCCAAATGACGACATATTTTAGTTGGAACCACAGTGCTATGTGGGGGAACTTTGCATCTTATAACACACTGAGAATTATAATATTGGTCATGAATCTTAATATAAAATCTTAATACAACTTTCGTCATACTGCTGAAATTTTTATTGACTGCTTTGAACTGAATACAAGTAGAAGCATTAACTGATGTTATTTCTTTTGAGGTGATTACTACATTTTACTGGGTTCTTCTTCTTCTCTTCATTTATTGATGCATATCAGCTAAAGAAGTAGCACATTTTTTTTAATCATTCAAAGGGGTTATCCTTTTTGAGTTAAACTTGAATTTGTTCGTTATTTATTATTATTTTATGAAGAAATAACCAGAACCTAACAGCAGCATTCATTTCACAATTTTTGTTCCAAAGATTGGTTGGTCATTCTGAAGTTATTTTTTATTCATTGTTAACTCACCAAATGATTCTACCCACTCTGTCATTGAAAACTTGTAGTCCTCATCATCATTAAGATAGTGGCAAGACTGGAAATGGAAAGATTGGAACTTGTACGGGCGTTGACCGCGATGTTGAGGACCCCACAGACCATCATCATCATCATTATTATCTGCCATATTATGACGCGAGGGTTCTACCCCTTCTTCACCAGGGCCATTGGGGAGTTTTGTGCACAAAACTGTTAGCTAAGAGACATGTTTTTCGACCAGGGATCGATGACAAAAATGTCTGTTTTGTCGCGACTTGTGAGCAGTGTGCCCGACCACAGGCAGCTCACATGGCATCTCTGTACCCCTGGCCAACTCCATGCCAGCCATGGGAATGGATTCATTTAGAATGAGATTTTCACTCTGCAGCCGAGTGTGCGCTGATACGAAACTTCCTGGCAGATTAAAACTGTGTGCCGGGCCGAGACTCGAACTCGGGACCTTTGCCTTTCGCGGGCAAGTGCTCTACCAACGGGGGTACCCAAGCACGACTCACGCCCCGCCCTCACAGCTTTACTTCTGCCAGTACCTCGTCTCCTACCTTCCAAACTTCCTCGCAAGAGAGCTTCTGTAAAGTCTGGAAGGTAGGAGACGAGGTACTGACAGAAGTAAAGCTGTGAGGACGAGGTGTGAGTCGTGCTTCGGTAGCTCAGTTGGTAGAGCACTTGCCCGCGAAAGGCAAAGGTCCCGAGTTCGAGGCTTGGCCCGGCACACAGTTTTAATCTGCCAGGAAGTTTAGATTCATTTAGACTTTGCAGGTCTCTTCTTCAATTCATATTGGCCCTTGGTTGTGAGTGAATTTTCTACACCTACATCATACTCCACAAGTCACCTAATGATGTGTGGCGGAGGGTACTTTTGGTACCACTATCTGATCCCTCCATCCCTGTTCCACTCGCGAATAGTGCGTGGGAAGAATGATTGTTGGTAAGCCTCTGTATTGGCTCTAATTTCTTGAATTTTCTTGTCGTGCTCAATACACAAGATGTATGTAGGGGGAAGTAATATGTTGTCTGACTCCTCCTGAAAAGTGCTGTCCTGAAAATTCAGTAGTAAATCTCTCCGTGATGCACAACGTCTCTCTGAGGTAACATCTGCTAGCGGAGTTTTTTAGCATTTCCGTAACACTCTCTCACCAGCTGAACGATCCCATGACGAAACGCACCACTCTTCGTTGGATCTTCTCCATCTCCTCTATCAGTCCTACCTGATAGGGATCCCAGATAGATGAGCAATACTCAAGAATTGGGTGAACAAGTGCCTTATAAGCCACTTCTTGTATGGATGAGTTACATTTCCTTAAGATTCTTCCGATGAATCTAAGTCTTGTGTCTGCTTTTCCCACTATATGTTTTATATGGTCATTTCTCTTAAGGTTGCTCTGGATAGTTATGCCTAGATATTTTATGGTAGACACTGTCTCCAGCTGTTTGTCATCAGTAGTGTAGCTGTACAGTAATGGTTTTCTTTTCCTGTGTATGCACAATATGTTACATTTATTTATGTTCAGGGTCAACTGCCAGAGCCTGCACCATTTATCAATTGTCTGCAGATTGTTCTGCAAATTCTTAGTATCTTCTGGCATTGCTACTTTGGTATAAACAACTGTATCATCTGTGAATAGCCTTAAAGAACATCCGATGCTTTCTACTAGATCATTTATATATATTGTGAAGAGCAACAGCTTTATCACACTTCCCTGTGGTACTCCTGATATTACTTTTACATCTGTCGATTTAGTTCCGTTAAGAGCGACATGTTGAGTTCTGTCTGCAAGAAAGTCTTGAATCCAATCACAAGTGTGCTCTGATACTTCGTAAGCTCGTATTTTTTTCATTATATGGCAATGCGGGACAGTGTCAGATGCCTTACTGAAATTAAGGAACAAGGCATTAGCCCGGGTGCTGTTATCCACTGTGTTGTGTATCTCACGTAGGAACAGAGCGAGCTGAGTTTCACAGGACCTCTGGTCGTGGAATCCGTGTCGATCCCGGTTTCCTTACATTCCTCTTCCCATCGAGGCATTCCTAGTGTCACGCATCTGATATTCTGCCCTCAATCAAATTGGGAGGCAGGATGACTAGTGTGTCAAGACTCAAATGAAAAAGTTTGTTGAGCTCGTTGTGAATTCTTTACTGGAAGATGCCCTTCTCTCTCATGCCTGTGGGAGAGCAGAGCCCAGCTGAGTTGCTTCTCAGCTGGCAGCCACACATGCTCCTCCGCCCCTTCTGTGTCCTGCGCCGCACCTGCTACGGTCGGGTTCATCTGGCTGCTTCGCGCCGTGATCACCTGTGTGGATGCGAGGGTTTGATCTAGAGATGGGCAAAACTGTTCTTTTCAGAGATTGGATCGGAACTGTTCACTCCCTGAAATGAATTAGCTCTTTTTCATGACTCACCACTCATTTACAATAGAAAATAAATGGAAGGCACATTGCCCTTTAAACTTGGTTTATTCCAGTACTATAACTGTATTTTGATCTTATTTGATCCTATTTTGAAGTAACACAGATAATGAGTAAGAATTTTGTATTGTTTATTGAAATTTACACAATATGACAAAGTTTTTGATTATTGATTTATTTTGCACTATTGTGGTTTTCTGGGTGATCGGAAAATGTTGTAACTTGAGATTTACATTAACAATATATTTGGCTATAATGTATTAAAATTTCATTAACCTCATACAAATACATCACAAGCCATATATTTTTAAAGTGAACATTTCCTTCCGAAGACGCCTAAAATTGCAAAATCCGTACCAGAATAAGAAAAAAAAATATAAATTTGACTGTAAAACGAAAGTGCTGCATATAGCCTTACGCAGAATAAAACAAGGAAAATATTGGTGTATCACATTTTGCGATACGTTTATCGGTTCGCTCGTAATTAAAGCGTAAATTCGAGTGTCCATAATAAAAATCCTATAGTAAGAGGAGTCATCAGGAACCTAATCTAATCAGTTTAAAGAAATAAAAATAAAATAAAAACAATTGATGTATACATAACATAATAATGGAATATACATAGCGGTATTACTACGAAGAACAATATCCAGTAGGGACGAACTCCGATGCAGAGGCGCTGAGTCGAGCAGGTCGAGCCGCGAGCTGTATTACTGCGTGAGCTGAGACCTCAGAGACCAGAGTGACACCTGAGTCGCTTTGCTCAACGCTCTGGCTAGAGTCGAGGCGGTGGGGTGAGCGTTGAGCGGGCGAGTTCCGAGGGTGGGGGGAGCGGTGAACTCACACGCACCGAGACAAATCGTCCGTTCCCTTGCGAGCAGGTTGTTGCAAGTAGTTCCTTTGTTATCCGCTAGGTGGCTCTCTGTCCTGTTGCTCGCATCAACTGCCCAGAGGGCAGGACGTGCGACTGAAACGATCGCCGACAGAGTGCGATGCGAAGTTAAGCTGCGCCAGACACTGCACGCGGCAGACGACGCACAGAGACGGCACGGCATATGTGAAACACAAAATCCAATGGGGCACTGCTCAATGCAGGCAGCCAAGGTAGAAGCAGGGCAGAGGCCGGCGCTGGCTGTGTTGTGTGGCGTGCACTGTGCTGTGACCAGCAGAGGCGCTGCTGATATGCTGCGATGGAGCACTTCCTTTCACGCCGATCACCTGCCACCCTACCTAAAACCTCTTTCCTCATTACCTTAGCCAGCTTCATCCTGACCCACAACTTCTTCACTTTCGAAGGCCAGACATACCAACAATTAAAGGGAACAGCCATGGGTACCAGGATGGCCCCCTCGTACGCCAACCTATTCATGGGTCGCTTAGAGGAAGCCTTCTTGGTTACCCAGGCCTGCCAACCCAAAGTTTGGTACAGATTTATTGATGACATTTTCATGATCTGGACTCACAGTGAAGAAGAACTCCAGAATTTCCTCTCCAACCTCAACTCCTTTGGTTCCATCAGATTCACCTGGTCCTACTCTAAATCCCATGCCACTTTCCTTGACGTTGACCTCCACCTGTCCAATGGCCAGCTTCACACGTCCGTCCACATCAAACCCACCAACAAGCAACAGTACCTCCATTGTGACAGCTGCCACCCATTCCACATCAAACAGTCCCTTCCCTACAGCCTAGGTCTTCGTGTCAAATGAATCTGCCCCAGTCCGGAATCCTTGAACCATTACACCAATAACCTGAAAACAGCTTTCGCATCCCGCAACTACCCTCCCGACCTGGTACAGAAGCAAATAACCAGAGCCACTTCCCCATCTCCTCAAACCTGGAACCTCCCACAGAAGAACCCCAAAAGTGCCCCACTTGTGACAGGATACTTTCCGGGACTGGATCAGACTCTGAATGTATATCCATAATTTGTATTATTTAGCATGTTGGATAGTGGGTTCAGAGCAAGACAGAACCAGAGAGGACTTAATGAGTCTCCTTGGTATATTCCACGCTTAATCTGTATTGGCTGTGATGTGATATTATATGAATTTGTTTGGATATTAAGTGTGGTTTTCCAGTTTTTCATTACTATGTTTAGGAACTGTATCAATTTAGGATCTACTTTGTATATTTCCAGTATCTGTAGTAACCATGAGTGGGGTACACTATCAAAAGCTTTTTGGTAATCAATGTATGCATAGTGTAGCGACCTTTGTTTAGTTTTAGCTTGATATGTCACCTCTGTATCTTTTATCAGTTGCTCTTTACATCCTCGTGCTCCTTTGCAGCTGCCTTTTTGTTCTTCATTTATAATTTTGTTCTGTGTTGTATGTGTCATTAATTTCTGTGTAATGACTGAAGTTAATATTTTGTAGATTGTTGGTAGGCATGTTATGGGGCGATATTTAGCTGTGTCTGCTTGATCTTCAGGTTTCAGATAGGTTATTCCATGCGTAAGCGTATCAGGGAATGTGTATGGGTCTGCAATGTAACTGTTAAATAATTTATACCTAAAAACAAAGATGATGTGACTTACCAAACGAAAGTGCTGGCAGGTCGACAGACACACAAACGAACACAAACACACACACAAAATTCAAGCTTTCGCAACAAACTGTTGCCTCATCAGGAAAGAGGGAAGGAGAGGGAAAGACGAAAGGATGTGGGTTTTAAGGGAGAGGGTAAGGAGTCATTCCAGTCCCGGGAGCGGAAAGACTTACCTTAGGGGGAATAAAGGACGGGTATACACTCACACACACACACACACACACACACACACACACACACACACACATATCCATCCACATCCAATAATTTAGTTAGATGTGAATGTGTTGAGGTGAACTTCTTTAGCCAGAAATTTGCTATTTTATCATTTCCAGGGTCTTTCCAATTGTGCGTAGAATTAATTGCTTGGGTGACTTCATGTTGCAAAATTATCACTTCAGGCATTTGTGGTATCATCTTGTATGTGTCTGTTTCTGCTTGTATCCACCGTGCATGCCTGTTATGTTGTACCGGGTTTGACCATATGTTGCTCCAGAAGTGTTCCATGTCTGTTATGTTTGGTGGATTGTCTATTTTAATGTGTGTGTTATCTATTGTTTGGTATAATTTCTTTTGGTTTGTGTTGAATGTTTGGTTTTGTTTCCTTCTATTTTCACTTTTTTTGTATCTTCTAAGTCGTTTGGCCAATGCTTGTAATTTCTGCTTCTTTTCATCTAATTGCTCTATTGCTTCTTGTTGTGAGATTTTACCTGACATTTTTCGTTTTTTGTCTGATATTTCATTTCTTATAAATTGTGTTAGCTGTCCAATGTCTTTTCTCAGTTTTTCTATTCTGATCTGTAGCCTGTGTTGCCATGCTGGTTTTGTGGTTTTCTTCTGTGTGTTGGTTGGTTGGTTCTGATCTCTGCCTAGTGTGTATATATTTAGTGTAGCGAGTGCTCCTACATAAACCAGTAGTTGTAACTCTTCCATAGTTGTGTTTTCATTTATTTTGTTTTGTATGATTGTGTTGATAGTCGTTATTGTTGTTTCGACTTGTGGGTTATTTGGTGGTCTATGCAAGAATGGTCTAATGTCTGTATTTGTGTCTTTGTATTCTGTATATGTCCACTGAAATTTTTCTTCTATATCTAACATGTGTGTCTCTTCGTGTTCTATTTGTGCTTGTTCTGGTGGCTGTCTTAAGATATCGTTTTCCTCTGATTGTTTAATTGATGCGTGTTGGTCTTTGTTTGTTTGCTCTGGGATGTTTGAGTCCATTACTGTATTTTCTTCTTGTTCTGATTGCGCATTATTTTGTTCCAGTATTTGTTGTACTTGTTGTTTGATGTTTTCTAATTCTGACTGGGGTATCCTGTTATTTTTTATTATTACACGGATCTGATCAGCTAGTCGTTGTTCTGTTAAAAATTTTAATTCCAGGTATCTGGTAATAAATGTTGTGTATACTTGTGATCTGTATCCAGTTGTGTTGGTTCCTAGGTTTGTTGCTTGGTAATAACAGAACATGAGGTGTCGATTAACTTCATCTGACCATCTCATCCTCTGTCTTTGTTTTCCTTCTAGGGTGGTTGCAGGAAGCATATCCTGCAAAACACCTCTATTTGGATTTAAATCATTTTCCAGTTGGCTAGCAGTGTCGTTACCATTGTGGGCGGGCATAGGGTTCAAGCGTCGTCCCCGACCATGACGGCGCTTGTCTGAGGCTTCTTTAGTTCTGTCCTGAACCATGTAATCACACTAAAAGGGGGGTTAGGCCTATTAGTGGTTTGTTCTTTTCGTCGCCTTTTACGACTGGCAGAAAACATACCGGAGGCCTATTCTTTTCCCGTGCCTCCACGGGGTTTATTATTATTATTATTATTGTTATTATTATTATTATTAGTGCATATTGCTCATATGCTATACAAATTGTAATTTTGACTCACATAGGATATCTGATTACAAGTAAGAGAGGTCCTGGAATCTCTTATATTTCCACATGAAATAAATTCATAAATAAATAAATGGCCTATGCAAACTGTGAATGAAACCAAGGTTGAAATTTTAAAGGGAATTTAAGTCTGAGGGAATTAATTAAAACTTAGAGGTTTGTCAATGTCATTGTAATTATGTCAGTAACACCAAAGTATTTGGAAGAACAGTTCAGTAAAATGGATAGCATCTTGAAAAGAGGTTATAAGATGAATATCAACAAAAGTAAAATGATGGTAACAGAACGTTGTTGAATTAAGTCTGTCTGTGAGGAGGGAATTAGATTAGGAAATGAAGCACTTTGATTGATGTTTTTTTATTGGTCCAGTTTTATCATAGAACCAATTTGTACAACTCATGCTGGGCAGGTCAAAATGGGGTAGTTATGTTTAGTACCAGCAAAAAAGAAGTGAACATAAGTAGGTGCGTATTTTTACAATTGAAGTTTTATCAGTAATTTTTTAAGAACAGACAAAAAGAAATTATGTACCTATTCTTAAAGTCTAAGTTTATCAATAATCATTTAACTAACATTTATTTTTACATATTAGAAGTTCTTTTACACAAGAAACATTTTTTAAATTATTGGATACCTAGCAATTTTTATTTCCTGTGATAGCTTCTGTATCACCGATGTATACTCTTATGTTCTGGAACAAGTTTGGTGTATATTTGATTGCCCTCTGGCACAATATTTGTTTACTTTCTTGTTATAGAGTAATCAGTCTGTATCCAGGAGGTAGTTCGTGGTGAACAAGACAGGTTCATAAATGTATAAGCATGGAACATTCAGAACATTAAGCTCAGTAAAGTGAAATTTATAAGGTTCAATTTTTTTTAGGCTTCAATTACCTTTAGAGCTCTTTTTATGTTCTAAAAACATTTATGCTATGAGTGTCTCCAGAAAATGATTCCACGTTAGAGCACAGAGTGTAACTGTGAACAGTGTGCCTGCTGCACTGTTGTTTTGCTTGTTGTAAAATTAAATGTTCTTACACCATAGCACACAGATGAGAACATTTGCTTCAGGCGGTAGTCTTAAGTGTAAATATTTTTCACAAAATTCTTAACACAAAGCTGTATGTGGTTCTTTTATTGTACTATCAGTTTATAAGCCACCATCTGGTATCTGTGTCATCATAATTGGAGTATGAGTCAGAAATGTAACTGCAAACATGAAAATAAAATGTAAATGACAAGAGCAGTACAGCGTAGATACCATGAAACTTGAACAAAATTTGGAACATGCCACAAGTGTAACTACAGTAACAAAAATAAAATGTAAATGACAAGAGCAATACACTGTAGTATTTAAAAAACTCAAGCAAAATATGTAACATGTTTTTGTTTGAGTTTTGTAAGTCTACAGTTCTTGTCATTTACATTTTATTTTTGTGACTGTATTTGTGACTAATGGTCCATTTGTGATGATACTGGTGCCAGGTGCAGTAAAAGAATCAAATGTAGATTTGTGTTATGAATTTAGTAAAACACAGATGAGAGTTCTTTAACAAGTTACTGAAATGTATGTCCCATTTTAAGTCATGTTAACCCATAAATGCAAAAAAAAATCAAATAAAATAAAAAATAAAAAAATTGACACACATTTTCTGAAAGATCAGTTTTTAATCTTGCTTGAATATAAATTTGGCTAGATAATGGAAATAAATTACTTACAGTGAATTTGTTTTTCGCTAGATGGCAGAAATGTTTGTTTTTGGCTAGCTGGTGGAAATAAATGAAAGTTGTTACATACAGTTTTTACAATATTTACAATGAATTTGATTTTGGTGAACCACTCTGAAAGTATTTTTATAGAACTTTTTACTGTTGACTGCAAGGTTTCTGGGCTGGATTCAGCGAGCAATATGCAGGCGTCACCTCTGTTTTTGGGGTCTCTCATACATTCGACAAGGTCATCTACATAAATCAAGAATAGAAGCAGTACTAACACTGAGTCCTGAATGCACTGTATTTTATTCCAACAAAAAATAATCCATTTTTGACAGTATTACATAAAAATTTAACTCACCAAGCAGTGACAGGAGAACACACATATTAAAAAAAAGTTTCACGTATGTGAGCTTTCGGAGCCAGTGGCTCCTTCTTCTGGCAGAAGGGTTGAAGGGAAAGGAAGAGGAGTGAAGGAAAAGGGCTGGAGAGATTTAGGGAAAGGGATAGAGTTCGGAAAAGTTGCCCAGAATCCCGATTTGGGAAAGACTTACTGGACAGGATGAGAAGGAAATTCACTGGAAAGGAAAGAATTGTTTCTTGTTTTATTCAGAATGTTGAACTCATACTGGAGTGGTACCTTCTGTTCATGGTCTTTTAGATATGAACACAACTACCTATGTGCTACACAGGTTACACCTAGATTTTGTGGTCTCCGATATTGAAGGCTTTTGGAAGGCCAAAGAAAATATCAGCAGGTATTTTGTATTGGTTGAACAATTTCAAAGTATAATCAAAGAATTCAAAAGTTGCTATTAGTGTATATTTAGACTTTCTAAAACCGTGTTGTTGGACAGTAAGAATTTTGGAAAAGGAACTTACCTGTGACTCCAATCAGTAGTTTGGTTTATCAGAATAACCTTTTATTAGCTTTGGTGAAACTTTTTCTATTTTCAGAACATCTGGAAAGCAACCAGTTTCTAAAGGGAGACTGCAAAGTTTTACCAATGGTATTGCTATGTGGTGAGCACATGCTTTTAATCTGAAGTCATGTACTCCATGAAGGCCAAGTGATATTTTATTACTTAATGATTTAATTTTTCTTATGTTTTCATGTGCTTACAAAGAGGCTTTTGATATCACCAATTTACAGGAGAAAGTGGGACTGGTACTTCATAGTTAACGCGAGTGTGACATTTAGCTAGTGAAGTGAAGTAATCATTAAATTTTTTTCACAATTGATTTTGGATCTGTAACTGGAGCCGTCTAGTGTTAACAATACATTCTTTCATTTTGGTGTTGAGCTAAAACTTTCTTTCTCCATATCTCTCCACATGGATCTCTTTATTTGTTGACTTTCTTATAGTATTGTCATTCCGTATAATTTTAGTCTTTTTGACTTCTCTGTCATAGATTCCTTTGTACACTTTCTCTATATTTTTATAACAGTGCTGCAGAAATCTGTTTCTCCCACTGAAAATTTGTATGCCTTTAGTTACCCAATGAGTATAGGTCAAAGATTTTAATGTTTTTATTTCAGTAGGAAATGTTATATTAAAATTATGAAGGAAGATATTAAAACAGATGTACAAGCTGTCAACCTTGTTCTGAATGAAAATGCTTTCCCAATTTGGTCCCCTAACAACTACAATCCCTGAATTTGTAGCTTTTATTTGTGATGAATGTTTGGTCAGTGATGAAATTTGTGCATAGTGTTGATCTTGCTGGGCAGTGTATTGTGAGGATCACATTGAATGTGTCGGTCACATTTATCAAAGTATCTCTCTCTTTCATTGCTGTCTTTTGAAAAAAGGTTGCAATCGCCACAAAGCACTGGTATTATATTTAACATATTGGTGCAGTAGTTTGCGCCTGGAGACTGACAGATTTCCATGTGAAAAATGTTAATAATTACGGAATTACATTCCGACAATTTAATAATAGGAAGGTCAGAATCTTAATTCGATAGCCTCAGTATTGACAATGCAGAAATTGATCTGCTCTTTCACAATGATAGTAGTATCACCATGGTTGGAGAACTCTCTCCTAAAATTACTCTATAATGTTTATTCTGCTACTGAGATTAATTTAACTTTGTTATTTTGTAGCCATTATTAAGTTATGTAAATTATGTCTACATTCACTAAAAGTAATAGACAAGTTTTGCAATTTGAGCAGCAAAATAACCGATGATGACCAAGGCAGAGAGGACATAAAATGTAGTGAGACAGTAGCAAGAGAAGTATTTCTGCAAAAGAGAAATTTGTTAACATCAAATATAAATTTAAATGTTAGGAAAATTTTTCTAAAGATCAAAGTGTCTTGAGAAACAAGCAATTCACACAAGAAGAAAATAAAAGCTTTTGGAATTAGATGCCACAGGAGAGTGCTGAAGATTAGATTGAGACATCAAATAATTAGTGAAGATGTCTCCAGAACGAATTTCCATTCTGGAGCACAGTTGTGCTAATCAAGAAATAGTTAATCGAATTTTGTAAAAAAAAGAAATTTGTTGCACAGCTTGGCTAAAAGCGTAAAAGATTCGCCAATTTGGCCATGGAGATAAATGTGTAGGGTAAAATTTGTGGAGGGAGACGAAGGCTTGACTACAGTAAGCAGATTCAAATGAATGCAGGCCTCAGCAGTTATGCAGAAATAAAGAGGTTAGCAGGAGATAGACTCTTATGTAGAGCTGCATCAACCCAGTCTTTGGACGTAAGACAACATCCCATGAGTATGCTTTTTGAACTATTTATGTCTGTACCAAGAAGTTATTGTGAATTGCAGAGGGAACTATTCCGAGTGCTTTGAGTGTAACAGCAATGATATGGATTCAGTTGTTGGTTTGATACACAGTTATAATTGGTCAGAAAGTTTGCAGCACCCACTCTACTCGGAAGTGAAAGCTTATGTCTAGAAATCTCACAAGATTACAGAATCGGGGAAGCACTACTGATATCAGTATCATCTGACAAATATCATGGTAAAATAAAAAAATAAAATTGTGGCACATAGGCAATTTTCTCTGCTTTTCCTTCCTATCCCTACCTGCTCATCTGAATGGACAATCAGTTACAAACATGTTGTAATGGCTTATTTTACAGATATAGGCTAGAGTATAATGATTTTAGTAATGCCTACTGATCCTGTATTCATGTGACATGTATTTTTGTTTTTACAAAAATTATTTGTATATATTACTAAATGTTAAGTTTATGAATATAATAGAAAGAAACATTCCACATGGGGAAAATATATATAAAAAACAAATATGCTGTGACTTACCAAACGAGAAAGTGCTGGTAGATAGACACAATAAAAAACACATAAACACACATACAAATTTCAAGCTTTCGCAACCCAAGGTTGCTTCATCAGGAAAGAGGCAAGGAGAGGGAAAGACAAAAGGATGTGGGTTTCAAGGGAGAGGGTAAGGAGTCATTCCAATCCCGGGAGCGAAAGACCTACCTTAGTCTTTCCCCGCATGGAATGTTTCTTTCTATTATACAAATAACCAGAGCCACTTCCTCATCCCCTCAAACCCAGAACCTTCCACAGAAGAACCCCAAAAGTGTCCCACTTGTGACAGGATACTTTCTGGGGCTGGATCAGACTCTGAATGTGGCTCTCCAGCAGGGATACGACTTCTTCAAATCCTGCCCTGAAATGATATCCATCCTTCATGAAATCCTCCCCACTCCACCAAGAGTGTCTTTCCACCATCCACCTAACCTTCATCCCTATGAAATCCCCAAACCACCTTCCCTACCCTCCAGCTCCCACCCTTGTAACCTCCCCCCCCCCTTTCCAGTGTAAAACCTGTCCCATGCACCCTCCCACCACCACCTTCTCCAGTCCTGTAACCTGGAAGGTGTACACGATCAAAGGCAGAGCCACGTGTGAAAGCACCCACGTGATTTACCAACTGACCTGCCTACACTGTGAAGCCTTCTATGTGGGAATGACAAGCAACAAACTGTCCATTCGCATGAATGGACACAGGCAGACAGTGTTTGTTGGTAATGAGGATCACCCTGTGGCTAAACATGCCTTGGTGCACGGCCAGCACATCTTGGCACAATGTTAAACCGTCCAGGTTATCTGGATACTTCCCACTGACTTGCAGTTGACTGGGAAAAAAAAAAAAAAAAAAAAAACAGAGGAGAAATATCAAGCCAAGTATTATGCATCTTATAAGCTTACTGCAAAAATATTAGATATCCTCTTAAAAGAGCGAACTGTTCACTGTGTAACACTGTAGGTGGTGCAGAACTTTTACCAAGCAATCGGTTACCCTCCACTGCTGACATAAGTCAAGGCAGTGACATGGTATGTAGATGTCAATCAGTCTAATGGAGTCAACACTGAAAAAGGGACCAATATGAATATGTGACAGAATGGCAGAAAGAAAGTATGGAGTTTATACAACCAATGACCATACTATGAACAAAGTTGCCCAGTTTGTTTGTGTATCAACATGGATTGTCCAAATGTGTCTACAAGGAATGGTGTACCACTCACAACCATGTAACATGGCATAAGAACAGTGACCATAAAGACATCCTAGCTGGTAGGAACTGGAGACAAATGTCACATGTTGTCAATGACAATCAGCATGAAACCTAATGGGAATTGCTGCCTTCAGTGAATGCTAGTCCATTTTGAATACTTTGTGAGCAATCAAAGTGGAGCAACTGCACTCAGTGGACATTTGGAGACAGGTAACATGCAAAGGCCATTGCTCTCAATGGCACATGTAACTGAATACTTTCAATGGGCCAAAAAACACACAAACTGGGCAGAAGCTGTCTGGACATATGTAGTAGCTTTGCCTTTCAAACTAAAAATATGGAAGATTTTGGAAATGATGAGCAAGAAAGTCCCGTCATGGCATTAGTGTTATGTTTTTCCTTAAGATGGCAATTATATACAACTGTGCACAAAAGTATATGCAAATAATGAGGGTTTCCTAAAATGTTTACATTTTGAAATTCCTTAGGTTGAAAGTTAATGGGAATTCATGTCTGTAGATAGTACTTAAAATACACTCCTGGAAATTGAAATAAGAACACCGTGAATTCATTGTCCCAGGAAGGGGAAACTTTATTGACACATTCCTGGGGTCAGATACATCACATGATCACACTGACAGAACCACAGGCACATAGACACAGGCAACAGAGCATGCACAATGTCGGCACTAGTACAGAGTATATCCACCTTTCACAGCAATGTAGGCTGCTATTCTCCCATGGAGACGATCGTAGAGATGCTGGATGTAGTCCTGTGGAACGGCTTGCCATGCCATTTCCACCTGGCGCCTCAGTTGGACCAGCGTTCGTGCTGGACGTGCAGACCGCGTGAGACGACGCTTCATCCAGTCCCAAACATGCTCAATGGGGAACAGATCCGGAGATCTTGCTGGCCAGGGTAGTTGACTTACACCTTCTAGAGCACGTTGGGTGGCACGGGATACATGCGGACATGCATTGTCCTGTTGGAACAGCAAGTTCCCTTGCCGGTCTAGGAATGGTAGAACGATGGGTTCGATGACGGTTTGGATGTACCGTGCACTATTCAGTGTCCCCTCGACGATCACCAGTGGTGTACGGCCAGTGTAGGAGATCGCTCCCCACACCATGATGCCGGGTGTTGGCCCTGTGTGCCTCGGTCGTATGCAGTCCTGATTGTGGCGCTCACCTGCACGGCGCCAAACACGCATACGACCATCATTGGCACCAAGGCAGAAGCGACTCTCATCGCTGAAGACGACACGTCTCCATTCGTCCCTCCATTCACGCCTGTCGCGACACCACTGGAGGCGGGCTGCACGATGTTGGGGCGTGAGCGGAAGACGGCCTGACGGTGTGCGGGACCGTAGCCCAGCTTCATGGAGACGGTTGCGAATGGTCCTCGCCGATACCCCAGGAGCAACAGTGTCCCTAATTTGCTGGGAAGTGGCGGTGCGGTCCCCTACGGCACTGCGTGGGATCCTACGGTCTTGGCGTGCATCCGTGCGTCGCTGCGGTCCGGTCCCAGGTCGACGGGCACGTGCACCTTCCGCCGACCACTGGCGACAACATCGATGTACTGTGGAGACCTCACGCCCCACGTGTTGAGCAATTCGGCGGTACGTCCACCCGGCCTCCCGCATGCCCACTATACGCCCTCGCTTGAAGTCCGTCAACTGCACATACGGTTCATGTCCACGCTGTCGCGGCATGCTACCAGTGTTAAAGACTGCGATGGAGCTCCGTATGCCACGGCAAACTGGCTGACACTGACGGCGGCGGTGCACAAATGCTGCGCAGCTAGCGCCATTCGACGGCCAACACCGTGGTTCCTGCTGTGTCCGCTGTGCCGTGCGTGTGATCATTGCTTGTACAGCCCTCTCGCAGTGTCCGGAGCAAGTATGGTGGGTCTGACACACCGGTGTCAATGTGTTCTCTTTTCCATTTCCAGGAGTGTATTTAATTGCAACAACTTTCGTAGGATCATAGCTATGGATTTTATCATACATATGGAAATATTAGCATAAATAAATAAGTAAAACTATATGAAACATGAGGGAAAACATTAACATGGGTAAAATATGGAAGACCCTGTAAAATATGGGAGATGTGGCAACCCTAGTATGTAGTGTGGTCTGACAAATCACCATCTAATCTTGTTTTTTGACAGTGCGAGTTGCTGAGTGTACTAGACTGCCCAATGAGGTATTTAATATGGAAATGATAAGATTCCTAGTCCCCACATACAGGAGATGTTGAGAGTCACAGACAGGCAAAATAAAAGATAATGCTAGAAATATATAACTTTTCGGGCAAAGTCATTGTTCACTTTCACTCAAGCCCAATTCACACATGCCTGCCCTCTGTCATTGGACAATATGGCCCAACTGCAACTGCCTCTAATGTGAACAGCAGTCTAGTTGGAGTGAGCAATAAGGGTAAGAAAGAGGCCTGTCTGAGGATGGGAAGGGATAGAAGGGTAGGGGTAGGGGAAGACGCTAGTGCTGCCTGTGGGAACCTGCAGGGATGTGGTGGGGACAGGATAGAGCTGCCAGGTGCATATAGAAGGTGCATGTAATATTGTAACAGGAGCAGGGAAGGCGATAGGTAAGTGAAAGACAGGGACTAGTAAAGGTAGAGGACTAGGGTATTACGGGAATGAATCATACGTTGTAGAGGAGCTACCACGTGCGCAGTTCAGAAAAACTGTTTTTCTTGGGAAGAATCCAGATGGCACAGTCTGTGAAGCAGTCAGTAAAGTGAAGCATATCGTTTTACAGGTCATGTTCTGCAACTGGGTAGTATAACTGTCTCTTGACCACTGTTCAACAGTGACCATTCATATGGACATTGCTAAGTTGGTGGATCACGTGGCTGGTTTCACAGTTGGCCCTGGGTTTGATGTGGCAGGAGATGACTGTGACAGGACTGGGGTAGATGGAGTGGGAGGACATATGGGAAAGGTCTTGCATCTAGGTTTGTTGCAGGGGAGAGTGCCATGAGGCAAGGGGTTGGGAACAGGAGTGGATTAGGGTCAGATAAGGATATTGCATAGTTTGAGTTGGTAGTGCAATACTGTGTTGGGAGGGGAGGTGTGGGGAGATGGTGGGGAAGCTACTTCACATTTCAGGGCATGATGAGTGGTGTGTGTGAGTTTCTTGTTTATCAAGGTGTGTGCTTTTCTAAATCTGATGAACGACTTTGTACAATAACTTAGCCTACTTTTAGATATATCTGTCTGCCAATAAATGTTTCATCTGTATGATGAGTAGCAATCTATCCCAACTCATATTCTTAGCATTTTTCACATGTGAAAGTAATATCCAGATGTGAGAGAAGCAATAAGTGACAAGAGGAAAACAAAAAAAAAAGTCCTATAGTCAAGTCAGCATAAGACGATCACTGACAGCTTTACAGTGTTGTTGCCAGCTTTCAGCTGCGAAGTGCAAATGGCTGCAGATGAAAACAATGGCCATCTATGGAACTGTGACATGGCTGATGCATTGCCAAAGAGGTGTTTACAGAATCTCATTACATGAGTATTTGAAGTGGGTGCGCACTGCTGCCCAGACCACTGCAACTGTCAGGGATCAGCTTAAGCTGACTCGACTACAGTGGCAGCATTCTCATTCTCTCTCTCTCTCTCCCCCCCCCCCCCCCCCCTCCTCTCGCACCACAGACTTTAACTCAAGGAATAGAACTGTTTAGCTCATCTGAATGTTGAATCCAGGACCCTTACATGTGTGCCAGTGCACAGTTACTCATGGAGCCACACAGTTAAGCAGAACTGGAAAAGAACTGATTGTCCCAACCTTGAATTTGTCCCAACTTCATCTAAGTTATTAAAACTTACTTCCAATCCATCTTTGCAACTACAGGAAAGTGTGTACGTATTTCACCACATGTGTTTCAATTTATTCATTTAAAACATTGTCAAAATTATCTGAAAATAATGATAATTTATGTGCTTCAAGTAAAGAACAATAATGCTTGTGTGTTTATGGCATTTATCCCATGCCTTTCCAATTTTTTTCTAAATTTCCAGATTATCCAATTCAGTCCGGGTAATCAAGGGACCACTGTAGTTGTTAAGGTAGATCTGTAATACCTGTCAAAAATTGTGAAGCAGCTGTGGTATGACTGCAGAAATAAAGAATATTCTGTTAAGTAGCAGAGTCTCTTAATTGCTCCTGCCTCATGAATTTGGAAAAAAGCAACAAATTTTATTATTAAATTAAACTTACCAGTTCTCCAGTTTATATATGAGGTGGTTTGCTGCTTCCTGACATTGGCACTGAAGTCACCAATACATTTTTGAAATAACTATATATTTGCTGTGTCTTTCTTTCCTAAGAAATGAAATTTGAGATTTAGTAAAGCAAGCTACAGAACAGAATAGAAGTTTATTGTCTCATAACACACAATTTCTAGCCATTGACTTAATGTTCGGGAGACTTGTCAAAACACAAAAACTGATTTACCATTTTCCTTATAATGTCAGTAATATAATATACGGTACTTAATAATTACTTAATTAAGCAGTTAATAATTTTTCTTCAGAAGTAACAAAATTTTAAAAATTAACAGTCCTAAATACTTGCTCTCTCCTACTCAAATTGTCTGGTTGTCGTTTATGAATTCTTTTACTGGATAGTAACATTTATTTTATTGCATCTCAGTGTTTCATTGTTCTGCATATTTGTTTGTTGTTATCAAAAGCAGTATATTTCTATAGCTGATAGTGTTCATTTAAGGGGTTGCCTGTACAGTGAGTGGTCTGTGATATTTGGACGAAAAAGAAATTCCCCCTCCCGAGAATGCAGCTCAATTTCACAGACAAAAATTGAAGACTGCATTGCTAGGTCATATCTCACAATTTATTAATGACTTGAATCTAATAACTTAATTTCTTTATTTCAGGGCAATTTAGTTGCTGTGATGATTTCTATATTTCGTCAGATGAAAGCTCACCACTTCGAAGTTTACATTTCACATTTCCAAACCAAGACGGACCTTATGGATTTCTTAATGGAAATCTTGCTTGTATTTAAAGATTTAGTGTCAAGACCTGTGTATCCAAAAGACTGGAGTGAAATGATAATGTTACAAAACAGGTAAAATATATTAAGGATTGCACTAGAAAAGCATATAACAAAGAAAAAGAAAGAAGAGAAAGTAATCATTCCACAGCCATGGGTGAATGATGGGTGCATCAACACGTAAATGGGGGTGCGCGCACGACCATGGTGAGAACAGATATCTGAAGGACCACACTCCTTGTAAAACTTCACCAGATTTGAATGAGTTTTCATTAGCAGAAACAGTGCACAAAAATATAAATTTAGGGTGATAGGGTTCTAGTTAATCTATTTGATTGAAAGAGACAGATCATCATTACTTGAAAATGTCTTGCAAATAAAACTATTCTATAGATTAATCTGACATGACTGACATTATTGCACAATCTATACCAGAGTAACAAACATGTAGTTTTATTGATATTAGTGCTACCTTTGTGCCAGATTAATAACTTTTCACCATAACCTCATAAAAGTTAGATCAGTGAGACTCTGATTTTCTATTCCTTAATTAATGTGTGCTTCAGTTATTTTCCAATCCAGTTTGCAATTGATGCACTGTAACTAATTCAGTGCATTATGGATAATTCAGTTCATTATGGAAAGCTTCCATATTTTGATTATGTTGTTAACAGTTGCATTGTGGTAAGGTATGATGAATAACATGTATAAAAGAAAATTTAAAAAGCTCATACTTTGATCTACATAGTTTTAATATTCATTGTTGGTCTCATAGTTTGGATGATGTTGATAAAGCTGTTGATTTATTTCAAGCCAGAGAAATGTCCCACATTCTGAATTATGTGTCAGTATTAACATTATTGGTAGTGAAATTATGACTGTTTAAAATTGTGTTACCATAATTTACTTCCAAATATTTTGTTTCAGTGTTATTCTGAAGTCTCTTCGCTTCTTTTCTCACACAATTCGAGATTATTTTTCTCAACCATTTGAACATCAGGCTTGGAATAACTTTTTCCATTGTGCTATTACTTTCTTGACCCAGCCAGCCTTGCAACTAGACAGCTTCTCACAGAATAAGCGATCACGTATTGTAGCCCGGTATAAAGATATGAGGCGAGAGACAGGATTTGAAATACGCAGCATGTGGTTTAATTTAGGTAAGTAAGATTCATAATTGATTTATGATTGATGCACTGTAACTAATTCAGTGCATTATGTTGAGGTATCATGAATAACACCTATAAAAGAAAATTTAAAAGGCTCACAACTGATTTAAAGCAAAAGTACCTCTTCAAATGATAGTTAACATCCTTTATTATGGTGTATTGACATTATATGTAAGTAGCAAGTAAGCACTAATGAGGATAAGCAGCCATTTATCTGCAGCAGTATTTGATGAGTTTTCAAGTTGCATCTCTTCATCCTAGGGTCGTTTTGGGAACATTTTTCCACACAAGCGAGTTATCAATTCCCCCCCACCCACCCCACTCCGCATCCTTTTTCTCTTCTAAACTTTCACCCATATCATTTTTCTTTACTAACTCTGTACAAATCTTTCACTGGGGCATCCTTTAAAGCCCCTCTAACTAGTTGTGATTTGTAGTGTATAGAAATCTTACAGTTGTGGCACTTCAGACACCTCTCTCAGCCTGGCGCCTTAAGTGCCGGCTTGTGTCACTTGGGGTCTTAAACCGGCCCTGCGTTTTCCCAATTTACAATGTGATTTACATATATTGGCTGTTGGAGACTAGTTGCCTTTTCTCTTTTTTTTCCTCCCTACAATTTTAGTTATAAAATTAACTAAAGTTTCAGCCTGTGAACTTTACGTTATTGATCTTACAAAGAAGTCAAAAAGACCAATACATAAACCATAACTGCTTATAACCATCAGAGGTACAAGCATTGTCTATACTACCTGACTGAAACGTATTCGGCAGAAAATGGTTAACATATGTTTTAGGCAAGATATTGTGGTTATGTTAACCAGAAGGGATGATAAATAGCTTATCATGATAGCATACTTCAGTTTTTTTGTTTTTTGCATGTAAAATTTCTGAAGCAACCATTATGGGATGACAGTCATGTCAAAAAAGACAACTTTAGTGAAGACAACACAATTTAGGGCTGTTTAATTCTGTGAAGTTGTAGATTTTTGATATTATTACTACCTAAAAGCACAGAATTTACACATGCAGGTAGCTCAAAGTCAGTTAATTCACTTCTTAGGATAATAGTTGTTTGCTATTTAAGTATAAACAGTTGGTATCTTGTTGTACAATGGCATTGTTTTCATATTATAGCTAGTTTGTTAGAGCAAAAAACTACATGTCATAATAGTTAGCAAACTGCTCAGTGTAGACATGATCGGCAATTTGATGCAAACATTCTTCAGTAATTTCAGTAAGACACTATACTTAGCTTGTAAACTATTGCTTATTGCACAAAAGTTGAGAGCCTTAGTATTTACAGTATGCACACAGTATGTTACCCTCAGAGTTTCTATTTCATACAAAAAATTCTCATTGGCTGATGTAATAGTATCAGGAAAAATCTTGTTTTTGCATAATTGATTCTATTAACTGAGAACTTTTGTTTCACCAGAGAGGAATGTTGTAACATTTGTATGAACACAAACTGTTGATGGATTTTTACTTCTCGTTTGTCAGAAATGATTTTATGTAAAATAAGATTTGATTGGCATTTATTTATTTCTTCATTTGATGGACAAATAAAGCATTTGTGTATTCATGTAGACATGGAAGTAACTGATATATATTCTCACACAGAAATGACACAATTCTGCTAGGTATTTACTTTTCATGAATATTATTTCCTTTTGATTTTAGGACAGTACAAGAGACAATTTGTTCCTGGACTTGTTGGACCATTTCTGGAAATGACACTTATTCCTGAAACAGAGCTCCGCAAAGCAACCATTCCCATTTTCTTTGACATGATGCAATGTGAATTCTACTCATCTCGTCATACTAGTGATAGTTTTGGTGATACTAAACGTGATTCAAGCCACATAAAGGCTAATTTTTGTGAGGTAAGATAGAACGTGTTACCAAGATATTATATCAAATACAGCTTTCAAATATTCTTGTATTATCTACATGAATGCATTTTCATAATTGTACTTAGGTCTACTTGTCCTATGATTACACTAAATGGAACTTAATTTTACATTTAGAATTGAAAATGAAAGGATACATATTCCTACCTAATATCACCTGTCAAGATATTCTTCCATGCTGTAGTTAAACTTGGGGAACACTTATGATCTAAATTTGTGAAACTTCCTAACAAATTAAAATCATTTTACACCAGAACTTCAATCTGGAAATTTGTGCACTGTGGGAAATGTTTATACTCAGTGAGCCATTTAAGTCTGTGCAAAGTCCAAGAGATGGCACCACCAGTGCGTATCGAGGTCATGTTTAGTTAGTAGCATCTTTGAAAAGAATGCACACCAAGTTTCATCCGTATTGGTCTATTTCTTTGTGTTTGGTATTCGTGTGTATCAAGGAAGTCGAATGATTGTCAAAAAATGGACGAAAAAGAATTTCATGTGGTGATTAAACATTATTTTATGAAAGGCAAAACACCTCAGGAGACTAAAGAGAAGCTTAATAAACATTATGGTGACTCTGCACCTTCGATTAGAACAGTTTATAAGTGGTTTCAAAATTTTTGGAGTGGCCATATGGGCACAAGTGATGCTGAACCTTCTGGACGCCCTGTGGAGGTTACGACTCCAGAAATCATTGATAAAATACATGATATGGTGATGGATGACAGAAGAGTTAAGGTGTGTGAGATTGCTAGTGCTGTGGGCATCTCGAATAAATGGGTACATAATATTTTGCATAAACATTTTGACATGAGAAAGCTATCTGCAAGATGGGTTCCGCGACTGCTTACACTTGACCAAAAACGGAATCGTGTGAAGTTCAAAAATGGCTCTGAGCACTATGGGACTTAACATCTATGGTCATCAGTCCCCTAGAACTTAGAACTACTTAAACCTAACTAACCTAAGGACAGCATACAACACCCAGCGATCACGAGGCAGAGAAAATCCCTGACCCTGCCAGGAATCGAACCCGGGAACCCGGGCGTGGGAAGCGAGAACGCTACCGCACGACCACGAGATGCGGGCAATCGTGTGAAGTGTTGGAGGATTGTTTGCAGCTGTTCAGGTAGAATCTGCAGGACTTTAAGCATCATTTCGTTACTGTGGATGAAACCTGGATACATTACTACACTCCTGAGACCAAACAACAATCTAAACAATGGGTTACCAAGGCAGAATCCGCACCAAAACGGGCGAAGACCATTCCTTCGGCCAGAAAGGCTATGGCGACTGTCTTTTGAGATTCGCAAGGGATAATCCCCGTCAACTATATGGAACAGGGTGAAACTATTACAGGTTGGACCATTTGAAAACCAAACTGCAAGAAAAACGCCGGCGATTGGACCCCAAAAAAGTCCTTTTCCATCGTGACAATGCACCAACAAACACCTCAGCAGTTGTGGTCGCAAAATTAATGGAAATAGGATTCCAACTCGTTTCACATCCCCACTATTCTCCAGACTTGGCTCCCTCGGACTACTATTTGTTTCCAAATTTGAAGAAATGGCTGGCGGGACAAAGATTTTATTCAAACGAGGAGGTGATTGCAGCAACTAATAGCTATTTTGCAGACTTGGACAATTTATATTATTTGTAAAGGATAAACAAATTAGAACAGCGTTAGACGAAGCGTATAACTCTAAAAGGAGACTATGTTGAAAAATAAAAAAGGTTTACCCCAAACACGTACGTAGTTTTTATTTTTGCATGGACTTTTCAAACACCCGTCGTATCTGAACATGTGACAAATTGTAATTAAGGCTTAACTTCTGAGGTGTAGAGCAGCTTTACATCATACTTGATTAATTCAGTATTTACAGGAGGGAAAAAAAAAAAAAAAACGAAAAAGAAAGAGAGAGAGAGAGGAGTGGGGAGTGGGGTTCAGCAGGTTATTAAATTCACAATTGTACATACTCTACTTTGAATTGGAATTCAAGTGTCTATACATCTTTAAATGCAAAAAGCTAAACAAGTATGAAAATACTTAAATTTTTATGTACAAACTGATATAGTATCATGAAAAATCTTAAGTTGGTGCTCGTTCCATTGAATGAGTGTAAAGAACCATAACAGTGCACTGAGATAAATCAATTTACAAATAGTAATCATTTAAGAGTACTACTTAATGTATGTATGACCTGGTAATGACAATTAAATCAATTCAGTAAAGCCTTTTCATAGTTCACAAATGATATGAACTTCCCTACCTTCTACTACATTCTTCATTACAGTTAACAAAAATGAAAGGTCTTGGGTGCAGTAATATATAAAATAAAGGGAAGTCAACCACCCACCTGTAGCTGACTGAAGTGTGGCACATAGAAACACACAACAGTAAACAGTATTTATACTAACTCTCAAGCTCTTGCTCTTTCTCTAGTAGAAGTACACACACAACCATGCAGACACCCAGCTGCACACGCCCAAGGCCTTGATGAGACAAGGAGGAGAAAGTGGGATAGAGTGAGGTGGCTGCACCCCAGGACGAAAGGAGTTGATAGGGTAGAGCATGTAAGAGAGAGAGAGGGGAGGAAATGAAAGGAGAGGAGAGGAAAGTGATATCAGGATGGAGAGAGGAATGGAGCACAAAAAAAGAAGGTTGGAAAAGAAGTGTGTGTGTGTGTGTGTGTGTGTGTGTGTGTGTGTGTGTGTTTGGATCAGGAAGACTGCAAGAATGCAGGATATATTGGAGAGATAATTTCCACATCTGTAGTTCAGAGAAACTAGCATTGGAAGGGAGTATCCAAATGGTTTGCATATTGAAGTAGCTGTTGAAGTAATTCATGTTATGGTGAGCAACATGTTTGGCAACTGGATGGTCAAGTTTGCAGTTTGTCACAGTTTGGTGGTGTCCATTCATACAAGTAAGTAGTTGGTTACTTGTCATGCTCACATTAAATGGGGGTGGTTCTATAGGAGAGATCTTGCTCTTCGGATGACAATGAAATGACCCACGAGTTGCAGATTGCGATTAGGATTGAAATAGGGATAGGCAAGGATATTCTGTAGGGTGGGTGGCAGAACACTACTTTGGGGAATGTGGGTAGGTTTTGGGCTAGGATATCCTTCACTTCAGGGCGCAACAACAGGTAATTGAACCCATAGTGGACGATGTGGTTGAGCTTTTCAAAGCCAGAGTGTTACTGGTGATAAGAGGAGTGCTGGTTGGTGATTGTTTAACTAGTTTACTGGCATCAAAGGAGGAGATGGCATGGGAGATCTGTTTATTGATGAGCTGGGTAAGATACTGTCTGCCAATAGGGGATCTGGTAAGGTTTAAATGCTTTCCAGTGTGGGTTTAGCATCCATGGGTGACGAGGCTGTAAGGAAGAGTCTTTCTGGCATGGGTTTGGTGACAGCTGTCAAAACTGAGGTGCTGTTGGTGGTTGGTGTGCTTGATATGAGCAGATGTGTTTGTGGAGCCATCTGAGAGTTGGAGATTGACATCTGGGAAGGTGACTCAGTGAATTGAGAAGGACCAAGGGAAGCAGATTTGGGAATATGTGTTGAAGTCATGGAGGAAAGAATAAATGTTGTCCCTGCCATGAGCCCTGATCACGAAAATGTCATCAGTGATTCTGAACCCGACAAAGGATTTTAGGTGTTGACTCGATAGGAAGGATTCCTCCATGTGGCCCATGTTTAAGTTGGCATAGGGTGGTGCCATGTGAGTACCCATGACATTACAATGGATTTGTTTATAGATTTGTCCTTCAAAAGTGAAATAATTGTGGGTCAGGATGTGGTTACCAAGGAGGGTTTGGTATCCAGGAGGGCATTAAAAAAGGTATGTGTTGCATGGCTGCAATGCCGTGGGCATCAGGGTTTTTGGTTTGTAAGGGTGTCACATCCACAGTGACCAACAAGGAGTCTGGCAGTAACAGGACAGGAACTGAGGAAAGACAATGAATGAATTGAGCGACATCTTAAAAATAGGTTGGGAGATTGTAGACAGTAGTTTGGGGATGTTGGTCTACAAATGAAGAGGGTCGGGTTGTGGCAGCATTGTACACAACCACAATGGTACAACCAGTAGGGAGATCTGTGGTGTTGAGTTAGTGGAGCTTGGGGAACAGGTAAATACTAGTAGTGCGGTAAATTGTTGGTTTGAGGAAAGGGATGGATTTAGGTATCCAGTTTTGGGATGGATCTAAGGCCCTGGGGAGCTACTGAAGGTCATGTTGGGTGTTTCAGATTGGTTTGTGGTTGTAGGGTTTGTATGCAGGAGTTTTGGAAAGTTGGTAGAGACCCCCAGCCACAGAATCACTATGATTCAAGATCACTGTGGTGGAATATTTGTCTGTGGGAAGGGTGATAAGGTCTGAATTGTTTGTCAGGTTATAGACAGCAGTGTGTTCCATGGGAGTGACATTGGTCTTACTAGGAAGGTGATGCCATGTTAGAAGTAAGGAATACCTGAAAAGTTACCAGGGTTGATTAGATGAAAGGGGAGGGAGATTACAACTGGAAGAAGGTTGGAACTGTTCCAAACAATATTCTATGTGTGGTTTATGATGAGTGTTGGGAATTGGTTGTGTGGAGAACAAATGTTTCCTCTATAGAGAATGAGTAAAGGAAAGAACAAACTTTACAAGTCCATCATGGCCATAGCTTGAGGCCTTATAAAGTGTGAAACTTCTGCAGGGCTCAGAGTATTGGTAGAGAGATTGATGACTGTAGAGTCCCTCTAAATAGGTCAGGTGTGCACTACACGTCACAGGCTGCTACTCAGGTAGCCGACTGTGTGTGGGGAGCACGCCGGGGTTTTTTGGATTAGGTGACTCTCCACCAAATCCAGATAACGATAGCTGTAGGAAACCGAGAAGTACCAGTATAAGATCAAAAGAAATGCCTCCTACAAGTGAGATATTGAAATCCTAATGGTAAACTGCCAAAGCATTCACAACAAAGTGCCAGAGTTATAAGTTCTCATGAAAAGTAGTGAAGCTCACATAATACTGGTTACAGAAAGCTGGTTGGAACCTGAAATTGATAGTGAGATTTTTGGGGAAAATTTATGTGGATGTCGGAAGGATAGGCAAATGGGAAATGGAGGTGGTGTATTTGTCGCAGTAGACAAAAAAACTCAAGTCCACCAAGATAGAAATTGAAACTGCATGTGAGATCATTTGGGCAAGACTTAGTATCAAAGATGGACATAAGATAATAGTTGGATCATTCTGTTGCCCGCCAGACTCATCTCCTGATGTAACAGAAAACTTTAGAGACAGTCTCATTTCACTTGTACGAAAGCTCCCCAATCCTACTGTAATCATTGGGGGAGACTTTAATCATCCAACAATTACTTGAGAAAATTGCAATTTTGTTAGTGGCGGGTGAGATAAGAAATTCTGTCAAACTGTACTAAATGCCTTCTCTAAAAACTACTGAGGACAGATAGTTAGGAATCCCACTCATGTTGAAAATATATTGCATCTAATGGCAACAAACAGACCTGTCCTCCTTCAGGATGTCCACATCGAAACTGGTATCAATGACCATGAGACACAGCTGTGATAGCAATGATTATCAGAGTATAAAGTCCAACTGAAACAAGCAGAAAGATATGCATGTTCAGGAAACTAGATAAAAAATCAGTAATGCCATATCTCAATGAGGAACTCGAAACTTTCAGCAGAGGTCAGCAGCGTGTAAGAGGAACTCTGGCTCAAGTTTAAAAGACTAGTTGGCCATGCACTGGATAGATATATACCCAGTAGAACAGTTCATAATGGGAGGGTAACTCCATGGTATACAGTTATTGTAAAGAAACTTCTCAAGAAACAGAGATTACTGCATAACAGTTGTAAAACCAAGCATAGATAGAGAGATGCTGAATGAATCACGTTTGGCTGTCAAGAGAGCAATATGTGAAGCCTTCCATGACTACCATAGCAGAACATTGTCAAATGAAATTTCACAAAATCCAGAGAAATTCTGGTCATATATAAATGCTGCTGGTGGCACCAAAGATAGCGTCCGGTCCATATTGAATGAGACAGGAACTGAAATTGAGGGTAGCAAAGCAAAAGCTGAAATACTTAACTCCATTTTCAAATATTCCTTTACAAAGGAAGACCACTGGAAAGATGAATGAAATAAGTATTAGTGTCAGTGGTGTTGAGAAACAGCTGAAATCGTTAAAACTGAACAAATCTCCAGGTCCTGACAGCATCCCTGTCAGATTCTATACTGAATTTGCAGCTGGGTTAGCCCCTCTTCTAACTATAATCTATAATAGATCCCTCAAAAAAGAATTGTACCCAGTTCTTGGAAAGAGGCAAAGGTCACACCCATCTAGAAGAAGGGTAGTAGAAATGATCCCCAAAACTACTGTCCAATATCCTTACATTGATTTGTTGCAGAATCTTAGAAGATATTCTGACACAAGACATCGATCATGTGAAACACAATTCACACTTTTGACATGACATACTTGAAAGCCTTGGATCAAAGCAACAAGGTAGATGCAGTATTTCTTGACATTCGAAAAGCAATTGACTCAGTACCGAACCTTTGCTTATTGTCAAAAGTACAATCATATGGGATATCAAGTGAAATTTGCGACTGGATTGAGGGCTTTTTGGTAGGGAGGATACAGCATGTTATCTTGAATAGAGAGTTGTCATCAAATGTAAAAGTAACTTCATGTGTGCCCCAGGGAAGTGTGTTGGGACCCTTGCTGTTCATGTTGTATATTAATGACCATGCAGACAAAATTAATAATAAAATCAGGCTTTTGCAAATGAAACAGTTATCCTTAATGAAGTACTTCCTGAGAGAAGCTGCATAAATATTGTCAGATCTTGATAAGATTTTAACATGGTGAAGAGATTTGCGACTTCATAGTACAGGAGCAGCTACGACAGCTTCCTCAGATGGTGCTGAGAATGTTGCTCCAACTCTTAAAGGGCAAGCAAATATCATTCAGGAAGCTGTGCTCACGGAGTAGAAGTGTTGGTGGGAAGTAGTGTAGGTTCTCAAGTAGGGATGGAATGTAGGATTGTGTGCTTATGAGGGACCAGATCAGTGATGGGATTGGGAAAAGTGGAGGTTCTTGCAGTAGAATGGATGACAACCCATAATGTCCATTTTAATGGATCCCATTAGGTAGAATAGCATGTGCCAGTCAAGATTTCAAAAAGAAGATGTGTGACAAGGTTAGGTAGGGCAAAGGAGAATTTTCGGAATTGGCTGGGATTTGTGATTGGATGGTTGAGAGGCTAAAGCAGTAAAAAAAGAAAAGTTAAAGAACAGTGAAGATAAGAATGTGAAAATTAAAGGTTGAGGTATTGTAACAGAAATAAGTGATAGATACTATACAGAAAGTTATGTGGGAAGTTAGGAGGGGAGCCAGAAAGTGTTTTAAAGAAGCAGAAGGTAGTAGGCACACTCATAAACAGATATATATTCAATTGCACATTCTCATTCACAACACTAAATAAACACAAGAGTTCGTACAATGCAGTTGTAAATAAATACACACCATTGAGTAACAGTCAAGTTGAGCAGCATTAGTTGCTAATGGAGGATGTGAAAAAAACAGCACTAAAATTAAAAGCAGTTAAGGGGCCATGAGAGTGTATCCCACATGCTTGCAGTAATGAAATTATCAGATTACAATTTCTTTACATTACAGTACCATCAGATCTAAAATTAGCACACTATGTTGTTGATAACCACGCTTTTATTTGCTCACAAAGTTACAAATACTTCTCTGTAAATATATTCCATATTATTCAATTAATGCAGTATACTGCTTTTCAGCAAGACTATGCAAAGGATAGTTGCTACTCACCATATAGCGTATATGCTGAATCACAGATCGTCACAGCAAAAAGACTGTCACAAAATAAGCTTTTGGCCAACAAGGCCTTTGTCAAAAATAGACCCCACACACACACACACACACACACACACACACACACACACAACCACAGTCTCTGGCAGCTGAAGCCACAGTCACACACTACCTTTCTTGGCTTTAAAAATTCCTAACCCTGTCATCATCATCATCATCATCATCGTCGTCGTATCCTTTAGCATACTCCAACTCTACTCTCAATATAATGTAATCTTTGTCCATCTAACACAATAAATATATAATAATAATGATAATAATAATCTAAAATCCGTAACACATCATAATAATCCATGAAGAAATCTGAGCATTCCATCATAATACCCTTATTCCACAATTGCCTAAGAGCATCATGAAAATGTTGTTGTGGTCTTCAGTCCTGAGACTGGTTTGATGCAGCTCTCCATGCTACTCTATCCTGTGCAAGCTTCTTCATCTCCCAGTATCTACTGCAACCTACATCCTTCTGAATCTGCTTAGTGTATTCATCTCTTGGTCTCCCTCTACGATTTTTACCCTCCACACTGCCCTCCAATGCTAAATTTGTGATCCCTTGATGCCTCAGAACATGTCCTACCAACCGATCCATTCTTCTAGTCAGGTTGTGCCACAAACTTCTCTTCTCCCCAATCCTATTCAATACCTCCTCATTAGTTATGTGATCTACCCACCCTATCTTCAGCATTCTTCTGTAGCACCACATTTCGAAAGCTTCTATTCTCTTCTTGTCCACACTAGTTATCGTCCATGTTTCACTTCCATACATGGCTACACTCCATACAAATACTTTCAGAAACGACTTCCTGACACTTAAATCTATACTCGATGTTAACAAATTCCTCTTCTTGAGAAACGCTTTCCTTGCCATTGCCAGTCTACATTTTATATCCTCTCTACTTCGACCATCATCGGTTATTTTACTCCCTAAATAGCAAAACTCCTTTACTACTTTAAGTGTCTCATTTCCTAATCTAATTCCCTCAGCATCACCCGACTTAATTTGACTACATTCCATTATCCTCGTTTTGCTTTTGTTGATGTTCATCTTATATCCTCCTTTCAAGACACTGTCCATTCCGTTCAACTGCTCTTCCAAGTCCTTTGCTCTGTCTGACAGAATTACAATGTCATCGGCGAACCTCAAAGTTTTTACTTCTTCTCCATGAATTTTAATACCTACTCCAAATTTTTCTTTTGTTTCCTTTACTGCTTGCTCAATATACAGATTGAATAACATCAGGGAGAGGCTACAACCCTGTCTTACTCCTTTCCCAACCACTGCTTCCCTTTCATGCCCCTCGACTCTTATAACTGCCATCTGGTTTCTGTACAAACTGTAAATAGCCTTTCGCTCCCTGTATTTTACCCCTGTCACCTTCAGAATTTGAAAGAGAGTATTCCAGTCAACATTGTCAAAAGCTTTCTCTAAGTCTACAAATGCTAGAAACGTAGGTTTGCCTTTTCTTAATCTTTCTTCTAAGATAAGTCGTAAGGTCAGTATTGCCTCACGTGTTCCAACATTTCTACGGAATCCAAACTGATCTTCCCCGAGGTCGGCTTCTACCAGTTTTTCCATTCGTCTGTAAAGAATTCGCGTTAGTATTTTGCAGCTGTGACTTATTAAACTGATAGTTCGGTAATTTTCACATCTGTCAACACCTGCTTTCTTTGGGATTGGAATTATTATATTCTTCTTGAAGTCTGAGGGTATTTCGCCTGTCTCATACATCGTGCTCACCAGATGGTAGAGTTTTGTCATGACTGGCTCTCCCGAGGCCATCAGTAGTTCAAATGGAATGTTGTTTACTCCCGGGGCCTTGTTTCGACTCAGGTCTTTCAGTGCTCTGTCAAACTCTTCACGCACTATCTTATCTCCCATTTCGTCTTCATCTACATCCTCTTCCATTTCCATAATATTGTCCTCAAGTACATCGCCCTTGTATAAACCCTCTATATACTCCTTCCACCTTTCTGCCTTCCCTTCTTTGCTTAGAACTGGGTTTCCATCTGAGCTCTTGATATTCATACAAGTGGTTCTCTTTTCTCCAAAGGTCTCTTTAATTTTCCTGTAGGCAGTATCTATCTTACCCCTAGTGAGATAAGCCTCTACATCCTTACATTTGTCCTCTAGCCATCCCTGCTTAGCCATTTTGCACTTCCTGTCGATATCATTTTTGAGACGTCTGTATTCCTTTTTGCCTGCTTTATTTACTGCATTTTTGTATTTTCTCCTTTCATCAATTAAATTCAATATTTCTACTGTTACCCAAGGATTTCTATTAGCCCTCGTCTTTTTAACTACTTGATCCTCTGCTGCCTTCACTACTTCATCCCTCAGAGCTACCCATTCTTCTTCTACTGTATTTCTTTCCCCCATTCCTGTCAATTGTTCCCTTATGCTCTCCCTGAAACTCTGTACAACGTCTGGTTCTTTCAGTTTATCCAGGTCCCATCTCCTTAAATTGCCACCTTTTTGCAGTTTCTTCAGTTTCAATCTGCAGTTCATAACCAATAGATTGTGGTCAGAATCCACATCTGCCCCAGGAAATGTCTTACAATTTAAAACCTGGTTCCTAAATCTCTGTCTTACCATTATATAATCTATCTGATACCTACTAGTATCTCCAGGATTCTTCCAGGTATACAACCTTCTTTTATGATTCTTGAACCAAGTGTTGGCTATGATTAAGTTATGCTCTGTGCAAAATTCTACAAGGCGGCTTTCTCTTTCATTCCTTCCCCCCAATCCATATTCACCTACTATGTTTCCTTCTCTCCCTTTTCCTACTGACGAATTCCAGTCACCCATGACTATTAAATTTTCGTCTCCTTTCACTACCTGAATAATTTCTTTTATCTCGTCATACATTTCATCTATTTCTTCATCATCTGTAGAGGTAGTTGGCATATAAACTTGTACTACTGTAGTAGGCATGGGCTTTGTGTCTATCTTGGCCACAATAATGCGTTCACTATGCTGTTTGTAGTAGCTAACCCGCACTCCAATTTTTTTATTCATTATTAAACCTACTCCCGCATTACCCCTATTTGATTTTGTATTTATAACCCTGTAATCACCTGACCAAAAGTCTTGTTCCTCCTGCCACCGAACTTCACTAATTCCCACTATATCTAACTTTAACCTATCCATTTCCCTTTTTAAATTTTCTAACCTACCTGCCCGATTAAGGGATCTGACATTCCACGCTCCGATCCGTAGGACGCCAGTTTTCTTTCTCCTGATAACGACGTCCTCCTGAGTAGTCCCCGCCCGGAGATCCGAATGGGGGACTATTTTACCTCCGGAATATTTTACCCAAGAGGACGCCATCATCATTTAATCATACAGTAGAGCTGCATGTCCTCGGGAAAAATTACGGCTGTAGTTTCCCCTTGCTTTCAGCCGTTCGCAGTACCAGCACAGCAAGGCAGTTTTGGTTAATGTTACAAGGCCAGATCAGTCAATCATCCAGACTGTTGCCCCTGCAACTACTGAAAAGGCTGCTGCCCCTCTTCAGGAACCACATGTTTGTCTGGCCTCTCAACAGATACCCCTCCGTTGTGGTTGCACCTACGGTACGGCCATCTGTATCGCTGAGGCACGCAAGCCTCCCCACCAGCGGCAAGGTCCATGGTTCATGGGGGGGCATCATGAAAATAGTACCTTAATATCTATCTCTACAATAGAACAATTTTGTGTCTGTGTGTGCGCACACGCCAGTGTGCTGTTTGTCTGTGTCCTACACCCCATGCTGCTCTCCTTGCCTATCCTAACAACTGGCAACACTGGTGTGAGTGGTACACAAGGCCACTATTTGTGTTTCTGACTGTCCCTAGTAGAAAATATATGTCCTCTCTGACACTTTTTGTGTTTGCTTTGTGTCATCCGTAATTAGATTAGATTAGATTTACTTTCATTCCAATTGATCCGTAGTGAGGAGGTCCTCCAGGATGTGGAACATGTCAGAAAAACAACAATACACGACAAATATTTACAACTAAAACAAGTAAGGTAATGTACCATTCCACAGGCCCCAAGTGGAATGATCGTCATTTTTTAATGAACACTAAGAGTCATTTTACAAATACGAATGCACTGAATTTAAAATAAAAATGTTTATTTATTTATTTATAAGGTAATAAACATGTAATACAACAACTGTAATACTTGTTTACAATGAACACATTACTGCACTGAAATGGTGCAGAAGTTAAATTATACTTACATACACACATACACACAAATTTTCAGTGAACACATTACTGCACTGAAATTGTGCAGAAGTTATGTTGTACTTATATACAAATCAGTTGGTTTTACTAAGAAATTCATCAATGGAGTAGAAGGAGTTGGCCACCAATAAATCCTTTAGGCTTCTCTTAAACTGAATTTCATTGGTTGTTAAGCTTTTTATGGCTGCTGGCAAGTTATTGAAAATGTGTGTTCCTGAATAATGCACACCTTTTTGTACAAGACTAAGTGACTTTAAATCCTTGTGAAGATTATTCTTATTTCTAGTATTGATTCCATGAATTGAGCTGTTGGTTTGAAAAAGTGATATATTTTTAATGACAAATTTCATTAAGGAATAAATATATTGGGAAGCTGTAGTTAGTATCCCTAGTTCCCTAAACAGGCTTCTGCTGGATGTTCTTGATTTCACACCACATATAATTCTTACTGGACGTTTTTGTGCCCGGAAAACTTTAGCTTGGCTTGATGAATTACCCCAAAAAATAATCCCATATGACATTATGGAATGAAAGTAAGCATAGTATGCCAGCTTTTTCATTTTTATATCCCCTATGTCTGACAAAATTCGCATTGCAAACAGAGATTTGCTAAGACGCTTCAGCAGTTCTGTGGTGTGCTCCTCCCAGTTGAATTTATTATCAAGCTGTAATCCCAAGAATTTAACACTGTCCACTTCTTCTATCTTCTTGTCATCGTATGTTAGACATATACTCTTGGGACACCCCTTACAAGTTCTGAACTGCATGTAGTGTGTTTTTTCAAAGTTTAGTGACAAAGAATTGGCTAGGAACCAGTGATTAATGTCCACAAATATTTTATTGGCTGATCTTTCTAAGACTACACTTGATTTGCTATTTATTGCAATGTTTGTATCATCAGCAAACAAAACAAACTTGGCATCTGGTAATGTTACTGATGAAAGGTCATTTATATACACAAGAAAAAGTAAGGGCCCCAAAATGGAACCTTGTGGGACCCCACATGTAATTAGTTCCCAGTTGGATGATGCCTGATAGCTTGATACATGTCTCTTTCCTAATAACACCCTTTGTTTCCTGCCAGAGATATAAGATTTGAACCATTTTGCAGCATTTCCTGTTACACTATAATATTCTAGTTTACTTAAAAGGATATTGTGATTTACACAGTCAAATGCCTTTGACAGATCACAAAATATACCAGTTGCCTGCAATTTTTTGTCTAATGAATTAAGTACATTTTCACTGTAAGTGTAGATAGCCTTCTCAATATCAGAACCTTTTAGAAATCCAAACTGTGACTTTGACAGTATGTTATTTGAGATAAGATGGTTATAAAGACGACTGTACATTACTTTTTCAAAAATTTTTGAGAATGCTGGCAACAGTGAAATTGGACGGAAATTTGATGCTATTTCTTTATCTCCCTTCTTAAACAGTGGCTTAACTTCAGCATATTTCAGCCATTCAGGAAATATTCCACTGATAAACGACTGGTTACACAGATATGTATCTAAAAAGAAAGATGATGAGACTTACCAAACAAAAGCGCTGGCAGGTCGATAGACACACAAACAAACACAAACATACACACAAAATTCTAGCTTTCGCAACCAACGGTTGCCTCGTCAGGAAAGAGGGAAGGAGAGGGAAAGACAAAAGGATTTGGGTTTTAAGGGAGAGGGTAAGGAGTCATTCCAATCCCGGGAGCGGAAAGACTTACCTTAGGGGGGAAAAAAGGACAGGTATACACTCGCACACACACACATATCCATCCGCATATACACAGACACAAGCAGACGTTTGTAAAGGCAAAGTGTTCGAATAAGGTAAGCACTTTATTAGCAAACATGTTATATTTTTCATTCATGCCATGAGCACTGTAAACATCAGTCCAGTGAAGGTCTCTGAGGAGTGCCCTAAAATAATCAATTTTTGGCTTACTGATTACCCTCTTGAGCTCAGATTTAAGAGATTGTATATCCTGTTCAATATTAACATTTAACAGAAGGAACTGCATGTCATGGTCTGAGAGGCCATTGACTGTTGGTTTTGTAATATAATTTTGTTCATTTGACTTTTCTATAAAGATATTATCAATGGCTGTTTGTGAGCAAGTGGCTATCCTAGTGGGGAACTTTACTGTGGGAATTAAGTTGAATGATAGTGTTACTAACTCAAATAAGTTCTTATTGGGAGAGTCTTTAAGGAAATCTACATTGAAATCACCAGCAACCACTATTTCTTTGTTTTTGGTTGTTAAATGGGCCAGTACAGCTTCAAGGTGGTTTACAAACAGATTAAAGTTACCTGCAAGTGCTCGATATACACTTACCGTATTTACTCGAATCTAAGCCGCACTTTTTTTCCGGTTTTTGTAATCCAAAAAACCGCCTGCGGCTTAGAATCGAGTGCAAAGCAAGCGGAAGTTCTGAAAAATGTTGATAGGTGCCGCCACAACTAACTTCTGCCGTCGAATATATGTAGCGCTACACAGGCATCCTTTGTACGCACAAAGATAAATACTGGCACCAAAACCTAATGGAAGACGAGTTTTTTTTCTCCGCCCGAGTTTCGACCACTGCTTTTTTATACATTATCGAACGAAGTAAATACAAATTCTGTGCCAGCCGCGGTGGTCTAGCGGTTCTGGCGCTGCAGTCCGGAACCGCGGGACTGCTCCGGTCGCAGGTTCGAATCCTGCCTTGGGCATGGGTGTGTGTGATGTCCTTAGGTTAGTTAGGTTTAAGTAGTTCTAAGTTCTAGGGGACTTATGACCTAAGATGTTGAGTCCCATAGTGCTCAGAGCCATTTGAACAAATTCCGTATTGTTCATCTTCGAATTTCAATGTACTACGAAAATCCGACTGGTAATACTGGGATTTTTGTCAATACGTTCTGAATTTTTTCCTACCTGTGAGAAGAGATGGTTGCTAATAGGAACCTGATGAAAT
Source organism: Schistocerca cancellata (assembly GCF_023864275.1). Classification (NCBI taxonomy): domain Eukaryota; kingdom Metazoa; phylum Arthropoda; class Insecta; order Orthoptera; family Acrididae; genus Schistocerca; species Schistocerca cancellata. Next base: position 12,157,700 of record NC_064628.1, on the reverse strand, counting down.
GTGAATCACATGCAGTATTATCTTCACCATAAGAATAATACGAATATAAACATTTTGTCATGTATTCTTTCGTGTTTGCTTCTATCTCATTTAAATCCTGTCTGCCAAATAAACTACGAAACTAGAGTGAGACAACAGCAAACACGGAAGAATATACGTATCATGTCATGTTTATATTCGTATTACTCTTATGCCTAATAGTGATACAGTCAGAAATGAAGCACAGCAACTGACTAGATTTTTAAATCTAAGATGACTAATTTCTGTGCAGAATTTGATGTACTAAAGAAGCAGCCGCAAAGAGTTTCAAACGGAGAAAAATTTTCGCCAAACTCTCGTTCAGAACAAGTTATATCATATGCAGTCTATTATTTGGTTCTTGTTGATCATTATCAAAGAAAGCAGCAGTGTAAGTAACAACAAATAGCACTCTCTTGCCATTGTTTCGCTAATGAGACGATTCCTCTCTTTTTCTAATTGTAGGCGGCGGTAGCGCGCACAAAAGCAAGGCATGCCGCGAGCAGCGACAGGCCGTAAACACGCACTATCGAATGCGTCAAACAATGCATGACACAGTATAGTAATGCATTTTCAGCTTAGAGTGACTGACGTAAACACCTATAACATAGAAAACGGCACTTATCAGATCAAAGCAAAATCAGACGAAGCACGTGAAAAAGGAAGGGTAACCGTATAAATACGGACGGAGCGCCTGATGCTAAGCTTTCGACTCGAACCAAACTACTGTAACTGTATCGTCATTCATTCGACCTAAATTGTGTCTCATATTACAATGGACCAACTTTGTTTCGATTTGGAGGTGCAGCCTAAAACTTTTCTCTCCCCTTGAATTTCGAGTCTCAAATTTCAGGTGCAGCTTAGATTTGGGAATTTTTTTTTCCTTTATTTCAAGTCTCATTTTTCAGGTGCGGCTTAGATTCGAGTAAATACGGTAATATTATGAAAGATTTTTTGTGAAAATCTAATTCTGTTGCACATGCTTCCATATGCTGTTCTAGGCAAAATTTATGAATGTCTATGTTCTTAAATTTATGACAGTTCCTGATGAATGTGGCAACTCCTCCTTTCTCCATTTCTGATCTACAAAAGTGAGATGCTAACCTAAACCCTGTAAGACTTAAAAGTAATGAACACTATAGTGGCTAAGTAATTGCACCGTACCTAAAAGGACCTGAAAATCAACATTAAATGTTCCATGTGCATCCCCAAGTGCACAATACAGGCAGACATGACAGAATGATGCTGCTTCAATATTATGAGAAGGAAAGTTGCTACTCACCAAATAGCGGAGATGCTGTCCCAGAGAGGCACAACAAAAAGACACTCACAATTATAGCTTTCAGCCATTAAGGCCTTCATCAACAATAGACAAACAGAGGTGCACTTGCACGCCAGCATGCGCCCCCCCCCCCCTTCTCCCCCCCCCCCCTCACACACTCACTCACTCACTCACTCACTCACTCTCTCTCTCTCTCTCTCTCTCTCTCTCTCACACACACACACACACACACACACACACACACATGCCGCAAACACTAGTCTCACACACACACAAACACACACACACACACGATTGCAGTCTCAGGCAACTGAAATGACACTATGAGTAGTAACACCAGTGCATGATGGGAGTGGTGACTGGATAAGGGCAAGGAAGAAACTGGGGTGGGGAGGGGGAGGGATATTATGATGGGGGTGACGGACAGTGAAGGGCTGCAGGTTAGATGGAGGGGCGGGGCAGAGGTGGGGAAGGGGGGGGGGGGACAGGGAGAGGCGGAAAAGGAGACAAATAAAAAGACTAGGTGTGATGGTGGATTGATGGCTGTGTAGTGCTGGAATGGGAACAGGGAAGGGGCTGGATGGGTGAGGAGAGCGACTAACAAAGTTTGAGGCCAGAAGGGTTACAGGAACATAGGCTGGTGTTGGTGAGAAGGATCCATATGCCACAGGCTGTGCAGTCATTGAAATGATGGATGTCATGTTTGGCAGCGTGTTCAGCAACAGGATGGCCCACTTGTTTCTTGGCCATGGTTTGATGGTGGCCATCCATGTGGACAGGCAGCTTGTTGGTTGTCATGCCTACATAGAATGCAGCACAATGGTTGCAGCTTAACTTGTAGACCACATGACTGGTTTCACAGGTTGCCCTGCCTTTGGTGGGATAGGTGATCTTAGTGACCGGACTGGAGTAGGTGGTGACGGGAATATGTGTGGGACAGGTCTTGCATCTAGGTCTATTACAGGAATATGAGACATGAGGTAAGGGATTGGGAGCAGGGGTTGTGCAAGGATAGATGAGTATATTGCGTAGGTTCGGTGGATGGCAGAATACCACTTTGGTAGGGATGGAAAGGATAGTGGGCAGGACATTTCTCATTTCAGGGCACAGCAAGAGGTAATTGAAACTCTAGCAGAGAATGTAATTCAGTTGCTCCAGTCCTGGGTGGTACTGAGGGGAATGCTCCTCTGTGGCCAGGTGGTGGGACTTTTGGAGGTGGTGGGGGACTGTAAGGATAAGGCATGAGAGATTTGTCTTTGTACAAGGGTGAGAGGATAGTTATGGTCAGTGAAGGCTTCTGTGAGACCCTCAGTTAATTTCGAGAGGGACTGCTCGCCACTGCAGATGCAGTGACCGCAGGTGGCTGGGCTGTACAGAAGGGACTTCTTGGTATTGACTGGGTGGCAACTGCCGAAGTGGAAGTATTGCTGGTGGTTAGTAGGCTTGATATGGATGGAGGTACTGATGTAGCCATCTTTGAGGTGGATGTCAACAACTAGGAAGGTGGCTTGTTGGGTTGAGTAGGACCAGGTGAAGCAAATAGGGCAGAAGTTGTTGAGGTTCTGTAGGAATGTGGATAGGGTGCCCTCACCTTTGATCCAGATAGCAAAGATGTCATCAATGAACCTGAACCAGGTGATGGGTTAGGAGTCTAGGTGTTTAGGAGCGCTTCCTCTAGATGGACCATGAATAGGTTGGCATAGGATGGTGCCATGTGGATGCCCATAGGTGTACTCCAGATTTGTTTGTAGGTAATGCCTTTAAAGGAGAAGTAATTGTGGGTAAGAATATAGTTGGTCATGGTGACTTGGAAGGAAGTTGTTGGTTTGGAATCCGTTAGGCCTTGGGTGGTGTTCAAATAGTGGTAAGGCCATGGGCATAAGGAATGCTAGTGTACAGGGAGGTGACATCAATAGTGACGAGCAGGGCACTGTGTGGTAAAGGGAATGCAACTGTAGAGAGTCGGTGGAGGAAATGGTTGGTATCTTTTATACAGAAAGGTAGGTTCTGGGTAATAGGTTGAAGGTGTTGGTCTACAAAAGCAGAGATTCTCTTAGTGGGGGCACAGTAACTGACCACAATGAGGTGTCCTGGGTGGTTAGGTTCATGGACTTTGGGAAGCATGTAGGAGGTAGGAGTGCAGGGAGTGATAGGGATGAGCAGAGAGATGGATGCCGGGGAGACATTCTGGGATGGGCCTAAGGATTTGAGTAGAGACTGGAGATCCTGTTGGATTACTGGTACGGGGTCTCTGTGGCAAACAACAATGGTGGAGCCTTTGTCCGCAGGTAGGATTATAAGTTTGGGATCAGTTTTTAGATGGTGGACTGCACTTCTTTCTGCAAATGTAAGGTTAGTTTGCATGTTGATGGTGAGGCAAGGTACAAAGTTAAGAAATTCTGGAAAGTTAACAGGGGATGGTTTGAGGGCAGTGGGGTGGATCACGGTTGGATGGAGGAGTCAACTGAGTTAGGCAAGGTTCAGTATTGGTCTTTGGTTGAGTCCAATTGGTAGGATTGGAGTTGAATGATGCTGTTGGCTGGATCATTACGTGATACACAGCTCCTCGCCATTGCACATTACCCTGCACCTGCCTTTTTACGTGCATGCCACAATAATAGTACGAAATATCTTGTGCTACTAAATATTTACTTTAAAACATTATATAGAACCCATACTACCTTTCTACATCATTACTTTCAAAGATATACCTTTATTCAGAATAAAGTTTAGCACCCTACAATGCAGAAAGAAGTTTAATCGAGAACTTAAAAATCTGTTAGAAATAAAGACTAACTATTTCATAATTACTAAAGAAATTTGTGAGTAAACTTGTATTTTATTAGGAAAGTGACCAAATATTGTGAACAACCTAAATTACACATTGGCAAAACAATTAACCAAAGGCAAACTCTGTATATCTGATTATGGAGTAATCTCGATTTAAGAACACGAGTAACCTAGATTTCTTGAGAATAGTCATCTCGTGCAAAAATCATCTTTAAAACTTCTTCAAACTATCAAAAGAAGAATACAAATTTACATGAGTAAGTAATGTTTGACAGAGTGAGAGGATAGTTTGAGAGTAATACAATGCAGAAAATAGAACATGAAAAGCAGAGCTACCTGGCCTGGAGCCATGTGTTTGCCACACATGATATACAAAGAGTGTAACCCATTTTTTCACACGACAAAATTTTAAGCGAGTGGTTTTCCTTGTAGGTATGTAGTAAATTTTGCTACAGAAGTTCATTTAATAAAGTCTTTTTGAAACTTTGAATGTTTGGTTTCAGTTCAGTAATATATCTTAACCCAAACAATTTTCTATGTTTTTGTTAAATTAATGTCCATGCATCGGAATGTGAGTTTTGCAATATTTCAAATGGCCCTGTGTATATGTTACAATATTTCTTTGGCCCAACTGTTGTCAGTTTCTAACTCTCATGCATCATAACTAAGACCAAATGTAACAATGGAAACTCCAGTTTGAAAGACCAGCAATATAAGGTCATCTTTACTCACTGTTAAGATGACATGTTGAGTTGTGGACAGGCACAACAAAAAGACTGTTATACATTTAGCTTTTGGCCAAAGCCGTCTTCAGAAAAAAAACCACACAAACACATTCATTCACACAAGCTAGCACACATCACGTGCACATGGCCGCCATCTTCAACAGTTTGGACTGGTGTGCAACTGTCATGCTGAATGAAAGCAGCGATCTGCAGCGGGTGGGAAGAGGAAGGGATAGCAAGGTACAGGTGGGGTGAGAGAAGAGTGCTGTCTGGCAGAACATGCATGGACTTTGATAGAGGCATGACAAGACTGTCATCGGGCACAGTGCTTGGAGGCTGTGGGCTGGGGAGGCAGAGGTGCAGGGGAACGGAAAGGTAGAGGAGCAGTGAAGGGGAGAGATGGCACATGTATTGGGATAGGGTGGCACACAATGAGAGTTGTGGGATGTGAATAGGGTTGAGGTGATAGGACTTAGGAGGCAGAAACTGTTGGGTGGGATGTGTGGGGACTGTAGGTTGCCACGGGTTGAGGCCAGGATAATTTAGTTTTGTAGGGATAACTCCAACCTGCGCAGTTCAGAAAAGGAAGTGGTGGAGGGGATTATCCACATGGCTGTGAAGCAGCTGTTGAATTAAAGTGCATTACGTTCAGCTGCTTTTTGTCTACTTTGCTCTTGGCCATAGTTTGGCAGTGGCCATTCATCCTGATGGACAGTTGGTTAGTAGTCACACCAATATAAAAAATTGTGCAGTAATTGCAGCAGAGTTGATATATGACATGGCTGCTTTTACAGGTGGCACTGCCTCTGATGTGGTAGGATAAAACTGTGACAGGACTGGAATAGGAAGTACAGCGTAGGTGGATTGGGCCTGTCATGCACCTGAGTCTTTCACAGCACTGTAATCTCTGTGGCAAGGCGTTGGGAATGGGAGTAGCGTTGGGATGAACTAAGATGTGGAGGTTGGGTGGAATGAGTAGGATGTCTCTGTTTCCAGGGCCTGATGATTGGTAATCAAAGCCCTGATGAAGGATGTGGTTCAGTTGTTCCAGTTTAGGGTGGTATTGGTTGATGAAGGGGGCACGTCTTTGTTACTGGTTCTTGGGGCAGCTGGGAGGATTGGAGGTGTGTGAGGAAAAGGCATGGGAGATCTGTTTGTGAACTAGGTCTTGAGTATAGTGCCTGCCTCTGAAGGCCTTGGTGAGACCTTTAGCATATTGGGCAAGGGAGTTCTTGTCACTGCAGATACGCCATTCCCAGGAGGCCAGGCTGTAGTGGAGGGAGTTTTTGGTGTGCAAGGGATTACAGCTGTTGAATTATAGGTACTATTGTTGGTTGGTACGTTTAATGTGGACAGAGGTGTGGATGGAGCCATCAGATAGGAGGTGGTCAGCGCCCAGGAGGATGACACTCTGGCTTGATAAGGACCAGCTGAAATGGAGGGGAGGGAAAGCATTGAGGTGTGAAGGGATGAGGTTGGGGTGTCTTGGCCCTGAGTCCAGATTATGAAGATATTGTCAGTGAATGTGAAGTAGACTATGTGTTAGGCATTTCGGGAGGCTAGGAAGGTCTTCTGTAGATGTCCCATCAAATGGTAGCGTAGAAGAGTGCCATGGCTGTGCCACGGATTTGTTTCTATACAATCCCTTCTAAGGAGTAGTAGTGTGAATTAGGATGAAGTTAGCAAGGTGTATGAGGAACGAAGTAGTGGGTTTGGAGTCTGAAAGACATTGGGAAAGGCAGTGTTTAATAGTGGCAAGACCACTGGCTCGAGGAAAGTTGGTGTTTAGGGAAGTGTCATCACCGGTGATGAATAGAGATCCTGGAAATAAAGGGGTGGGGATGGTGAAGAGTCAGTGAGGGAAATGATTGAAGACTGTGAAGTGGTAGGCTGTATCACAGGCAATTGTTTGGAGGTACTGATCAATGGGGGCTGAAATGCTTTTGGTGAGGACACAGCCACAATAGGGCATCCACGATTGTTTGGTTTGTGGATTTTTGGGAGCTTTTAGAAGGTGGGTATGCGGGGTGTCATAGGGATGAGGATGGAGGTAGATTCAGGGCAGAGGTTCAGGGAAAGGCCTAAGGCTTTAAGCAGGGATTAGAGGTATATTGGACTTCCGAGATGGGATCACTCTGGCAGAGTTTATAGATGGAGCAGTCAGATAACTGGCAGAGGTCTTCCTCCTGGTAATCACTGTGATTCACAATGACAGTGGTGGAACCTTTGTCTGCAGGTGGGATGATTAGGTCAGGATTTGCTTTGAAGTTGTGCGTGATTGTGTATGTGAGAACTTTCATGCCCAGTATACTGAAGATTTCATCAAGGCCTTCACAGACAGGCACTATCCCCCATATTTAGTCCACAAACTGATCACTCAAGCCATTTCCCCACATACTTCCAATCCTCCCACCATCGCCAAGATCCACCTACGAAAGTGTGCCCCTTTATCACCCAATACCACCCCCATAGTGGACAACTGAACCACTTCCTTTATCAGGGCTTTCATTACATTTGCCGGCCAGAGTGGCTGAGCAGTTCTAGGCGCTACAGTCTGGAACCGCGCGGCCGCTAAGGTCGCAGGTTCAAATCCTGCCTCGGGCGTGGATGTCTGTGATGTCCTTAAGTTAGTTTGGTTTAAGTAATTCTAAGTTCTAGGTGACTGATGACCTCAGAAGTTAAGTCCCATAGTGCTCAGAGCCATTTGAATCATTACATTTCATCAAACCTTGAAATTAGGGACATCCTACCCGAGACCCTTCCCACCCCTCCTAAGGTGGTGTTCCGTCACCCACCCAACCTCCACAACATTCTAGTCCATCCCTATGCCACTCCCAATTCCAACTCAGTTGCACGACCTGCCCAATCCGGCCACCCCACATTTCATATTCCAATTCTGTCTCGGGCTTAACCTAACCCATCAGAGGCAGTGCCAGCTGTGAAACCAGCCATGTCATACGTCAGCTCTGCTGCAATCGTGGCACAGCTCTTCCAGAGTAAGTCTGAGACTAATGTATTGGGATATTTATGTAGGGTTTCCATTGCTTCTGAATAAAGAGTGACCATTTCCACATGTTTTCAGTCCTAAAATTATTCAAAGGCATTTTCGATCTCTCTACATTCATTTTACTTTTCTGTTCTGAATGCATGGTCCAAACAGTAACATTTTAGTATGGTCATTTTGGAAGCTTGTATTTAGTTCTGTTCTGAGTTTTGACGAATGATCAACTACTGCTAAATGTCATCCAAAATGAGTATAATATTAGTAATTTAGTCACAATACGTACTACAGAGGCCGCCAGAAAAATGTTTACACTCTTTGTCAGGCTGTATCGAGCCTACAGTGACTACAGTAAGTTCTGCACATTCTACCAATTTCTCTCGTGCATCTCATAGCAGGATTACTAAATGAGTGGTAAGCAGTCATTAAAATGTGTTTCATTACTGATCTTGAACAAATGATTGGTTTTGAACCAAACTTGTCATTCAATTTGAGTTAAGAATGTGTTGTAGTATGGTCTTCGGCTCAACAGATGTTGGTACTTTCATCTCGGTATTGAGAAAACAAGATAGCTGGAGCACACTTGACATTCGAGCAACAAAAATATATTGCGAAGTGGTTTTCCAAGTTTGATAATGCCGTTGAAGTGTGACTTCAGTGGAAGCATGAGTTTGAAACAGGAGTGCCAACCCACCTAACAATTAAACACATCATTGACAAGGGTGAATTGCGTGGAACGATTTGTGATATTCACAAAGGAAGATCAGGAAGACAGTGCACAGCTACAAGTCCTGCTTCATCGGCTCTTGTGTTAATTCTCCACAGAAGTCTGCTACACAATGTGCACGTGAAGTGGGGGTTAGCAGTAAAAGTGTATGAAGAATTCTGAATGCTGCAAAGTGGAAAGTTTATTTCAAGATTACTGCATGCGATTAACGATGACAGCCCTGATTTACGAATGCAATTTTGTGAATGTTATCAGCAAATGGTAACTGATGACGAACAATTTGTGATGAACATAGTGTGGAGTGATGAGGCACAATTTAAACTTAATGGAACCGTGAATTGGAATAACAGTGTGTACTGGGCAACCGCGTCAATTGGTTAAAACTGCACGAGCTTTCGGCCAAGCACTCCTTGGCCATTGTCAAGTGTTATGACTGCCAGTGGGCTGTTGGTGCGCCCTTATATATGCTAGCTGCCAGCTATGACGCCACTGGTGCCCGTGACATTGCCATATATGGGCATGTTTTGAGTCGGCGTTCGATGTGCCCTCTTCAACCGTGCGATCGCTGGATCCCACGCAGCGCTGAGCTGTAAGCCACCGTCTCTATTCAGGGTGTTTGTGGTAATTTTTATTTCAATTGCTTCCTTTATTAAACTGTCCCAGAAGCCGTTAGTGCGAACCATGACAGAGGTATCGCCAAATTTTATGTGGTGACCGTTTTCTAACGCATGCTCAGTTAATGCAGATTTCTCTGGATAGCATAGGCGATAATACCTCTCATGTTCTTTCCTGCGTTCCACAGTGTGCACTGTTTGTCCGATCCACATGTTTATGTGGATAAAACAATCAATCTACAAGGGGTTCGTGTGTGGTGTGGATTATCATCTAGGGGCTTAGCAGGACCCTTTTTCTTTGATGCTACTGTCACTGGAGAAGTGTACCTGGAAATGTTATGCACATCAGTATTGCGAGGTATACGGGCACTTTATGGAGCTGATGAAGAGGTCTTCTGCCAACAGGACAGGGCACCACCACATTACCATCTAGCCGTACGAGCTTTGCTGTATGACATTTTTCCGGGGCATTGGATTGGACAAAGAGGTCCCATTGAGTTACCTCCACGGTCACCAGATCTAACACCTACAGACTTTTACTTGTGGGGAACTGTGAAAGATAATGTCTATCGACATAAACTATGCACACTTTAGGAACTTCACTGGGTGGTTGCAGCGACATGTGTGGTGATTTCTACTGTAACATTGACTGATGTAGTTACGGTGGCCGCTCGTCTTTCTGTTATGTGTATAGCTGCCAGTGATGAACATTTTGAACATTTAAAGTAACCATGTGCTAAACTGAAGGTTGTACAACATGTGGTCAATTAAAAAATAAAAAATGATAAGTCCACACTTTGTACTTTTGTTACCTCAGTGTATTGATCGACAGTTATTGCCCATTACATGTGTATTTGAAGCAGATTTTTGTTTTGCTGTTTATTTCTAGTTGTATCTGCTGTGCTCCAACATATTAGCGTTTAGAATTTCATAAAATTCTGCTTGTTACATTTATTTCTTATACAATGGTTGGTCAATCTTTTCTGATTTGTGTGGTCTATAACTGCAGTTCGAAGATGAGATGATTGCCAAGTTGGACATTCTTGTGGAGGGTGGCCTGGGTGATGAGCACTACAAGGAACTGTTCTACGAGATCATGATGGAATTGTGTAAAAACCATTCGACAATGCACGATCAGGTAACGTTTCTGACTTCATTATTGTTGCATGCATGTCTCATTCACACATACCTATAAGTATTTGTATGATTGTTTACAAACTTAGATTAAGTCACTCTAACTTGCATATATCCATGTCATATGTATTCTTTTCTCTGAGTAACTGAAAAAAATGAAATACACTATCAGATACTAGAGGAACTGGTTGACTCTACTGGATGTGGAGTGGAATGGGTGAGCCTTGGAAAGGTGGTGGTGAAAAAATGGAGTTAAAATTTATTGGACTCAGGATATATTCTTCGTATATGGAATACAGAAAGCTCTCGCCCGGGGAATGGAGCAAATGATTGACTGAAATCCTAGTAGTTTGGTCAACAATAATAAAAGAATAGGAGCTGGGAGAGATGGTGGTTCAGTTTCGAGTGGCAGGTGACTGGTTGTGGGTGAGCAGGGCCAGAGGTGAACAGCAGAAGCCATCCACTCTGGCTGAAGGCTGAAGTACAGGAGAGCAAAGCAGCTGCACCCTCCCTTCAAAGACTCTCCAGCGACCACATACGTGGTTTACTTCCCACGCAGTTAACATGTTTGCATGGATAAATTGGTGCATTCACAGAGAAGAAAGGTGTCCCTTGTCAGTGGCTTTTGCTTGAATGAACTGCTTCTATCCTGAAAGACACACTGTTTTGGCATGTAAGCACTGGTGGCATTGTACTGGGAGAGTACTTGAAAGATTGAAGGAAAATGAAATTTGAAATACAATTTTTCAAGAAATCCAAAATATTCCCAGACTGACTTGCTTTCCTGTGCCACCTTCCCCCTTCCATAAGAAGTGGTGCTAACAGTATTTACAGAACAGTACCAGACATTCCATTGGAAAACAGGTTGCCCAGATAGGGGACCTACAGACTATGGGAGTCTCTGTTGCAATTGACTTTCTGTAGTGTCGTAAAGAAGCACTTATTGCTAAGGGTTATAAAAATGTACTTGGTCTCAATTCTTGGTACAGCTATAAAATGGAATAACCTTCCACGATATGTTAATAGCAAAAGTGTAGCAGGTGTTCATCACTCTAGTAGGTGTTCACAATGAAAATAGCAACTAGTAATGAATGTCCTCAGAGGTATTGGTAAAAGTAAAGTCTCAATTCACTTACATGTATTTAACACACATATCTACATTAATGAAATTGCTGTCTGTTCAACACTGTTGTCTTGCTAAGAGAAAATATGCAAATTCCTATAAAAGGAGTTTGTTATTCACGATATACTAATTTTTCTGTGAGGTAGGACACTTCATTCTTTAATTAAAGTCACAACATCTAGATTCACTACTACAGCACAAAAAATATGTACCCCAGACCAAGCGTGGACAACCTTAGGTGACCCATGAGCCTGATCCGTGTACTTACTTAAGCTCGAGGGCTGCCATGCCACATGACACGACAACAACTAAACTATCATATAAAGTCTAAATAGTAATGTCCATGATGATAATGCTAAATGAGTAACACACTGATATGAATGGCATTCCTTTCTTGACATGCAGTGCCAACAAATTATGCCTCAAAACACATGTTTTCGAGAGTACATTCACTTCCATTTTCAGATGTTTACATTTATTTATGCATTATGTGCATTCTTTGTTCACTTGCAATGTTTTATAATAGCTGCCTTAAAAACTTTAATTTCAAAATTCTGCTACGTCATTAGCAAAAAAAAGCAATATTCAAGATATTTAAATAAATGTATGAGAACTATTCAGAAAGTAGGAAACGTTTCTGTCTGACACTGTTGGCGCGGGCCAATCACGTATATTTTTGTGTGTCCGTGCTTGGCTGCTCAGTCGGCATCCATCCGTGACAGCAGGAACGTCTCTGTGCGTCTGGTTTTTACGATATTCGAATTTGAAATGTGTGCTGCAATAGAAAATCCCACCAGTTGTGAGGTGTGGTCTGTGGTATGGTTTTTGTTGGCAAAAAATCTAAAACCTACAGAAACTTATCGTGAACTGTGCGAAGTGTATGGAAACAATGTAATGAGTGAATGTTCCATACGGAAATGGTGCAGTCGGTTTAAAAATGACCGAACCAACGTTCATGATGAAGAGAAGAGTGGGCACCCGAGCATTGTGACTGATAATCTTGTCGCTAAATTTGATGAAACGATTCCTGAAAACCATTGCTTCACAATCACAGAGCTTTCGCTTTCTTTTCCACAAGTTTCTCAGACTTTATTGTTTGAAATTGTCACTCAAAAGCTAGGCTGCCACAAATTTTGTGCACAATGGGTGGCCAAAATGCTTACAGAGCATCATAAAGAACAGCAAATGTGGACAACGTTGACATTTGTGGAGGCCTACCACAAACATGGTGATTCATTACTGGATCGAATCGTAACCAGTGATGAGACTTGGGTGAAACACATCAATTGCGAGACAAAATTTTACTACATGGCGTGGGGGCACACAAGGTCCCCCCAGAAACCAAGAAAATTTTTGCTAACCTTTTTGATGGCGACAGTGTTTTGGGATAGGTAAGATGTGTTTCTTATTGATTTTCTCGAATGTGAGCAACCATAAATTCTGCTCGGTACTGTCAAACTTTGCACAGCCTTGGAAGAGCAGTTCAAAATGCCGAGGAAAGCTGACATCCAAAATTTTGTTTTTGCACGACAGTGCCTGACCTCACACAGCAAACTGCACTAAAGAATTCCTTAATTCATTCAAATGGAAATTTTCTATCATCCACCCTACAGCCCCGATCTTCCACCAAGTGACTTCCACTTGTCTGCCAAGATGAAGAATTGGCTTGCAACACAGCACTTTGATGACGACACAGAACTCCAGGTGAGTGTGACTCACTGGTTGAAATCTCAGATGGCAGAATTTTAGGATGAAGGTTTTTCAAACCTTGTCAAACGCTATGATAAGTACCTCAGTGTGTAGGGTGACCATGTGGAAAAGTAGTATGTCAGTCGCTCTTTCAGATGTATATAATAAATTGTATTTGTTGTACTTTTTTTTTAAATTATTATTATGCCAAAACGTTCCCTACTTTCTGAATAGCCCTCGTAAAATTCTGATGATGGGATGCCAGGCATCTTGAAACGTCATCGCAGAATAATAAATGCCTAGAAAGGCAACTGATTGCAGCTAATTTATTGTAAATTTCAACAGTTGCAACAATACAGTATATCCACACCTGACAACAATTATTTACTAATTGTAATATGAGAAATAATAGTACAACAAAATAAGGCACTGAGATAGGTGATCCCATTCAACAAGAAATTAGGATTAATTCACTGATATTTGGCCACATGCATGCCTTTTGAGAGTTTGAAATTTAGTTTCTTAGTATCCACAAACATTATTAGCAAGTGATTTTTTAAATATTTGTCCAAAAATACTTTTGATGGCTGATTGCATAAGCATTGATTGTTTACACTAAATAAATTAAGCCGTTTCTTTAAAAAAAAAAAAAATTTGAATGTCTTAATCACCTGATCTTATCATATGTTGACTGTATTATACTGAAGCCAAACTGGGAAAATGCAAACAACAGAATGACAAATTGTCAAATGGTTAATACTCAGTCCCACATGTTCGATACACTTTGGTAACACCGAGAATATTTCGGTTGGCATCAGTACCATTAGTCAGTATTTCTACTGTTGACAATACAGTAATACTTGTCCTCAGATGATCATTGTGTTGATGTATTAACAATAATATTCAACACGTGATGGCCACTTAACTTCTGTGTGACATTTCTACCATAGCAAATGATAGGCACAAATCATGTGGTGTTAAGACTATATGAAGTGCCCGAAACTCCTCAAACCCATTACAGCAGAGCTCAGTAAAACTTTTAACAGACTGTATGGCCAGTGAAAAGCAGTACTCTTGTAGCAAGTTGAGCATTGGTGGAAATATCTGAAAAAGTGTCCCGGGCAGAGTGTATTGTGAGCACCTTGCTCTCTTGCCAATTTCTTCCGCAGGCTGGATTGAAACCAATCGTGGGCCAGATCCGACCTGCAGGTGACCAGTTGCCCACCTGTCCCCTAGAGCTTCACTAAACAAAGGTCTAATACCAATATTCCGCTAAATTAACAAACATAAAGATAAGAGTGATCTGACACCATGTTAATCACAAAATACTACATGACTTGGTAGGTGGAAGGACTCAATTCCTAATCAATGGGACTAGTTGAGTGTGGTAAGAAGGGAAGCATGATGAATCAGTAAATATGGCTGGAGAGATCACACAGTGAACTGGTGCTACCAGAAGGGTTTAGCTCGAACTATCCTCCTTTGACGGAAGGAGAAACGAATAATAGCATTGGTAACACAGCGGGAGGCTAAGAAGTAGACAGGTGAGGGCAAAATTACGCTGGGTAACTGCCAACAGCAATTTCCCATCTATATTGACAGAGCGGACAGTTGTGGTGTGTCCACCTCACCAGCCTGAAACAACTGTGCCATCAAAAATGTTCACACTAGTTCTGGCTCACCATAGGAAAGAGCTGTAGCGATGTTGGACATTTGATGTTTTACCAGATTCCTTATATTCAAAGTACACTCATGAAAGGGTTGTATGGGAAAATCTGCACTTCATCACTACCTCGGAGATGCTTTGTCCTAAGCTCATGCGCTGACTGTAACACCACATTCAAACTCACTTAAATCTTGATAACATGCCATTGCAACAGCAGTAAGCTAACAACTGCTGCAGACACTTGTCGTCTCATATAGGCATTGCCGACTGTACCACTGTATTCTGCCTGTTTACATATCTCTATATTTGAATACAAATGCCTGTACCAGTTCCTTTGGCACTGCAGTGTATGTCAGTTCTCATCACATGTCTTCCATCCCACTTTGCAGTACAAAGGTGTGGATAGTTGTTTTGTCAGAAAAATTTAATGCATAAATGTCAATATAATTAACCAGCAAGGCTATTTTGCTTATGATGTATGCCACATTGTTTTCAAACATTCAATCAGTGTTACCTGATTCTATTAAGCAAAATCCCAGTTCAGTGACCTGAAGTAATCTGTAACCTGAGTACTGGGCTAAATTTGAAGATGTCGACAATGTATAGTACGTCAGTCGTAAAACCAGATCCACACTTAATGGATTCAAAGAAAACATGGTGATGTCTGAGTAATGTTATGAAAAAATAGACTGTAGTCAAGTTTTGTTAGTAACATTTTAGTCAAAAATTGAATGTATTATACTATCTGAGATATTGGACACTAGTGAACACAAATGGGGCATTGGTTGAGTGCATGAGGTAGCCTGTTTAAGAAATACAACTCGCCTACTAAATAAATCTGTACTGGCTGTTTGAGAGTGTTCCTGTTTATATTATCGGTAAGTAGACAACATTCCATTAGAACTACTGACGGCCTTGGGATAGCCAGTCCTGACAAAACTCTACCATCTGGTGAGCAAGACGTATGAGACAGGCGAAATACCCTCAGACTTCAAGAAGAATATAATAATTCCAATCCCAAAGAAAGCAGGTGGTGACAGATGTGAAAATTACCGAACAATCAGTTTAATAAGCCACAGCTGCAAAATACTAACGCGAATTCTTTACAGACGAATGGAAAAACTAGTAGAAGCCAACCTTGGGAAAGATCAGTTTGGATTCTGTAGAAATATTGGAACACGTGAGGCAATACTGACCTTAAAACTTATTTTAGAAGCTAGATTAAGGAAAGGCAAACCTACATTTCTAGCATTTGTAGACTTAGAGAAAGCTTTTGACAGTGTTGACTGGAATACTCTCTTTCAAATTCTAAAGGTGGCAGGGGTAAAATATCGGGAGCGAAAGGCTATTTACAATTTGTATAGAAACCAAATGGCAGTTATAAGAGTCGAGGGACATGAAAGGGAAGAAGTGGTTGGGAAGGGAGTGAGACAGGATTGTAGCCTCTGCCCAATGTTATTCAATCTATATATTGAGCAAGTAGTAAAGGAAACAAAAGAAAAATTCGGAGTATGTATTAAAATCCATTGAGAAGAAATAAAAACGCTGAGGTTCGCCGACGACATTGTAATTTTGTCAGAGACAGCAAAGGACTTGGAAGAGCAGTTGAACAGAATGGACAGTGTCTTGAAAGGAGAATATAAGATGAACATCAACAAAAACAAAACAAGGACAATGGAATGTAGTCAAATAAAGTCTGGTGATGCTGAGGGAATTAGATTAGGAAATGAGACACTTAAAGTAGTAAAGGAGTTTTGCTATTTGGGGAGCAAAATAACTGATGATGGTCGAAGTAGAGAGGATATAAAATGTAGACTGGCAATGGCAAGGAAAGTGTTTCTGAAGAAGAGAAATTTGTTAATATTGAGTATAGATTTAAGTGTCAGGAAGTTGTTTCTGAAAGTATTTGTATGGAGTGTAGACATGTATGGAAGTGAAACATGGACAATAAATAGTTTAGACAAGAAGAGAATAGAAGCTTTCGAAATGTGGTGCTACAGAAGAATGCTGAAGATTAGATGGGTAGATCACATAACTAATGAGGTGGTATTGAATAGAATTGGGTACAAATTTGGCATTGGAGGGCAGCGTGGAGGGTAAAAATCGTAGAGGAAGACCAAGAGATGAATACATTAAGCAGATTCAGAAGGGTGTAGGTTGCAGTAGGTACTGGGAGATGAAGAAGCTTGCACAGAATAGAGTAGCATGGAGAGCTGCATCAAACCAGTCTCGGGACTGAAGACCACAACAACAACAGCAACAACAACAACTAGTTGTAACATGATCGTTGGTATACACAGGACATTGTTTATAAACCTGGAGTGTAACGGGCTGTGTTTTGTAGCATGATGTGTTTCACTCCATGAACGGTAATGTCACCCGGCTGATGTGTGTGCCAACTTTTACCTTAAAAATATCTTGTGATCACCATTCTTCAAATAATTCACTGTAGTGCAGCTGCTGTGCAGTGCCAACAGACTGTGACATGTCCTCTTGACAGTGGACTCTCCCACCTTTTGCCGGGGTGGATGTTGAAGGAGAACCCCGGTCTATTCAAACTGCTAAAATGACATGATCATATTTATGATAACTCTTCTATATTATAAGAGCAATGTTCCCACTGTAGAACTTCATTTAAATTGCGATGAAGTAGATCTCTCTTAATTTGTAGCTCAGAAAAGATCACAACATGCATTGATTTACTGGTTTCACATTAAAGACTAACAGTTCTCTTGTATAATCTCCAGTTGTTGTGTGTTGACATTATTGCCTGTGCCCTTTGGTCTATGACTTCCAAGGGACCACAAAGACACAATGCCAAAGCTTAAGTGGTCCTCCCCAACAGGTGGAGATGCTCACTTACTGTCATGCCTTCTCAATATTTTGAGCTGACATCTTTTACACCCATCTACACATATGGCAGACAGAGCATGCACATTGTGATGTTTCACACTTAACAACTACCTAAACAATGTTTCTGGTTTCCATGAACATCTTTCAATGGCTCGAGTGGTTAGAAGTGGAATATGTTATTCTGCAGAATTGACATGTTACCGGTACACCCCAAACTTTGTTCAGTGGAAATTACCATTGGGTATTTCAGGGTTAAGTAAGAAGCTAAGATACTGTTGTTAACATTAGCAGATACTTTCTTTTCAGGATAAATTCTTAATTTTAGTATGATTGTCAGAGAAAAAGAGATGAGAGAGGGAGAAAAGAGAATGGGGCAGGGGGACATGAAGTGTTATATTATACGAAACAGCTTGGCTTGTTATGTAGATTTAAGTGTAGGAGCAGGAAAACTAATTTCAAATGTTTGATTAACCGCCTCATCTCACAGCTTAAAATTTTGAGGAGATAATGATTTGCAATTTTAAATAATGGGATAACATCCATCCAGCATCATATCACTATTCTTTATTGGAAACCAGTATGTTATACAATTAACCATCTTGTAGAATGTGCATAGACAACAATAAAGAAAATAATTAAGTAAAAGTCGAATAAATCTATCACAGAACATTTTTCCTAATTATTGTCTTTTTTAATTGTATATGGAGATAGCTGTGGATGGCCTGTTGTATGAATGTCATAACCATAATTCTTTGTTGAAACTGCTATTTTCATACAGTTGTAAGAACATGACAATGTTTTGCTTGTTGTATAGGAGGAAAGTTACTCACACACAAAAATAAAAAGTTGAAAAAACACAGAGGAGTGAAGCAAAAAAATAAAAATAAGTGAATATTGTAAGCAGTATTGCGTTGTTTTGCAGGCCACAAAAGAGTACCATATTACACAATTAAACTAGTGTCAGGAATCCAAATTAACAATTGGTATCAAAAGTGTTCTGTGGAATTTGCGCTTTGTTTATAGGAAGAATATGCCCACAGTTATTCTAGTTTGCCAAAAATTAGAAAAAACAAAAATGAAACAGTTGGATAATTCTGCTACAGATTTGTAGATGGATGATAAAAGGTGACTGTGTCAACAGTAGGACATAATGCTCTATATTAATACTTTTGTATAGTGTTAAAAATATTTTATGTCTCATCATTTGCATGGATGTTGGTACTTCTGTAACTGTTATATAAACACACACACTTTGTGTAAAGTGGAATACGAACTATAACTGTGTCACTTATTCTGTATCCCAAATGAAGTTTTCACTATAAGGCAGAGTGTATGCTGTGATGTAACTGCCTGATACAGAAAAACTGTGTGTCATTGTGTGAGTCAAATGCAGTGGTTGGAGTTTGAGGCCAGGTGCCGTGGTGCCACACAGTTTTAATAGGTTGGGAAGTTTCATAGCTAATATGTTTATCTAAGGTAGTATTAACAATAACTAAAATTCTTGGATATAGCAATATATAAAATAAGGGAAAAGCAATCTCTTACCAACAGTGATAAATACATGGAGCACAGTAACACATAACAGAACAGCATCCACACAAGCTTTCAAGCACTAGCTCTTTATCCAAAAATTGTACTCACATTGATGCACACAACCAGACAGACACGCACTCCAATGACCACAGCAAGACTAATTATAAGCTTTATAATTGAAAGCCGTTGCCTGAACTGATGGAGGTGGGGAGGAGTAGGGAAGGACACAAGGAGGGGGTGGCAAGGAAGAGGCAGGTCTTTGGACAGATGACTTCACAGCTACACAACAAGACAAAAATGTACAGCAGATAAAATAAATGTAGGGAGAGGGGAGAAACTGTAGGCAAAAATGGTTGGGGGGGGGGGGGGCGGGGGGAGTGAAAGGTGAAGATGAGGGAGAGGAAAGGAAGAAGGGTTGAAGAGGGTTGAGGCAGGGGGGGGGGAGAGAGAGAGAGAGAGAGAGAGAGAATATACCCACATTGACAGGGGGGGGGGGGCAGCATAGGTGGGAGAAGGCAGTGTATGATCTGGATGGAGCAGGAGCATTATGGACAGAAGAGAGAATGGAAAAGGCAAAGTGAGACAGTGGGAACAGATTAGCGGGGGTTGTTTAGACCAGGGGGCTTGCGAGGGAGCAGGATTTGTTGGCAGAGAAGTCACAAGTGTGTTGTTCAGAGAAACTTGTGCTGGAAGCAAGTTTCCAGATGGCATGTGTAGTAAAGCAGATGTTGAAGAGATTTGTGTTGTTATGTGCAGCAACTTGATGTTCAAGTTTGCAGTTTGCCACAATTTGATTGTGACCATTCATACAAATAGACGGTTGGTTACTTGTCGTGCACATGGAGAATGCTGCACTATATTTGCAACATGGCTGCTTTCACACATGGACCTGTCTTTTATTGGGTAGGAAATGCCTGTGACTGGACTGCAGTTGGAGGTGGTGGGTGGGTATATGAGGCAGGTCTTGCACCTGGGTCGACCACTATGGAGTGACCCATTGGTTGCAGGTTTGTGAGTAGGGTTGGAAAAGGGATGGACAAGAATATTCTGTTGGTTAGATGGACAATGGAAAGTAGAACCCACAGGAAATATGCTTATAATTTTGGGTAGTATGTTCCTCATCTCGGAGCATAGTGTGAAGTAGTCAGATATAGGAGGAGAATATAGTTGAGCTTTACAAGACCAAGGTGATACTGTGCGATCGGAAGAGTGCCGGTCGTTGGCTATTTGACAGATTTACTGGTGTCAGAGGAGCAGATCACACAGGAGATTTATTTATGGATGAGCTGGATAGGATACTGTCTTGTCAGTAAAGGCTCTGGTAGGTTTATTGGTACATTTCGACAAACCCTGGTTTTCATTGCAGATGCAGCACCCACAGATTGTGAGGCTGTAAGGAAGAGTGTTTGCGACAGGAGTGGGTGGCAGCTGTCAAAGTGGGGATACCGTTGGTCGTTGATCCACTTGCTATTATGGACAGCAATATTTATGGAACCATCTGAGAGGTGCTGATTGACATCTAGAAAGGTGTCTTGATGAGTTGAGAAGGACCTGTAGGGTTGAATTTTTCATGTTTGTGGAGAAGGTAAAAGGTAGGAGTGCATGGGGCTGCTGGTTTGAGGAGGGAGGTGGATCCAGATGTCAGGTTTTGTGATGGACTTAAGGCTGTGAGAAGATGCTTGAGGTTATGTTGGACATCACAGATGGGATCATGGTTGTAAGTTTTGTATGTGAAAGTGTTGAAAAGTTGGTGGAGAATCTCAGCCTTGGTGGAGAATCTCAGCCAAATAGTCACTATGGTTCATGACCACTGTGATCGAACCTTAGTGTGCAGGAAGGATGATAAGCTCTGGACTGTTATTCATATTATTAGTAGTGTTGTGTTCCATAGGAGTGATTTTGGGCTCACCAAGAAGCAGTTTAGGAAAGGAAAGTGAAGCCAGGTTAGAAGTGAGGAATTTCTGAAAGATTACTATGGGATAACTGGGTGGAAGGGGTGGTGGATCATGGTTGGAACGAATGTTTGGAGAAATATATGATAAACACTGTGCTGTCTTACTGACATTTATTCACTATCAGTTTTGATCATTGACCATCCTCACAGTGCTAGCACAAAAATGGAAATAAAATGAAAACTTTGAATCTCCTAACACAATACATTTTCTTGGGAGTTATTAGTCATAAAAATTAGGTGTACTTACAAAAACCACCTATCATAACAATTTCACATGGCATGCATGCTGTTTAACCAGGAAAGTAAACACCATTGCTAACTTGAAAACGTGAGAAAATTGTTACTTAAATGTGTAATACAGGCTTAATCAAGCAGAAAACTATGTCGAAAACATTAAAACCTCTAAGAAAAATAATTGCACAGCTCCATTGCTCAGCCACAACAAGACCCAGTAGACTAACACACAGGAGTTGATCAAAAAAGCTACAAGTCAGAGTCAAAGAACAAGTTAAAACATACGTGCACAGGATAGTACAGTCACAGGGGGATACACATGTACTAAAATTACAGTAAAAGATATACAATAACAGGAGATACAGTTGCTTATGATGTTTTAAATTCTGTACAATATTATGTGATATAATTGTCACATGGTAGTGTTATGTCACATGACAAAAACCAACAATCCAATCATTTGGTGAAAACTACCATGTGTAATAATAAACATACGCATGTACAGTACTGTATAGTGTAACAGTCTCATGTTGCTGTTGTAATGTCACACGATATTATGTGATATTATGATGTCACATGTTAGAAGCACCAAGTGAGGTGGCACAGTGATTAGAATTCTGGGTTTGCATTTGGGAGGACGACAGTTCAAACCCATATTCTGCCAACCTGGTTTAGGTTGTTCGTGATTTCCTTAAATCACTTCAGGCAAATGCCAGGATAGTTCCTTTGATAGGGCACAGATGGCTTCCTTCATCATTCTCCCTTAACCCGATAGGACCAATGTCCTCGCTGTTTGGTCTCCTCCCCCAAATCAATCAACCAACCAACCAACTGTGCTAAAAACAAACTGACCACTAGGTAAGGACTACAACGTACAAAAATATACGTAGACATGTAATGTTGACCAATTATACGAGGCAACACCGCTACAATGAATCATTCAGATTAGTAGTTGCATAACAACGAATGTCAAATCCATATCATAGGTTCAAGGATACAAATAGTGAAACCAAATGAGGAACAGCATATTGCATAAAGTGTTATGTAATATAATAATCACATGGTACTATTAAAACATCCAGTTATATTGCAATGTCACATACCAACAACAAGCCAACCATTTGGTGAGAACTAAAACATAAGAAAAATATACGTAGACACATAACGTTGAAACTTTACCAGAGGCAGTTCCGCTAAGAACAAAGAGCATAAAAACTAAAAAAACAACCAAAACAATTCGAACATCAAGTCTATATCACAAGTTCAAGGATACACTTAGTCTAACCAGTTAGATACTAAGACTAAAATCACTTATAATTGTGTCATACAAAAACTGTAATTAATCAAACAATGGAAAATCCAGGATGGAATGTAACAATATTAGAAAAGGCAAGTTGCTACTCACCACATAGCAGAGATGTTGAGTCGCGATAGGCACAACAAAAACAACAGTATGGTTTCAGTTATCTGAGACTGCAGACGTGTGTGCAAGTTGCGTTTGCTTTTGTGTGTGTGTGTGTGTGTGTGTGTGTGTGTGTGTGTGTGTGTGTGTTTATTGCTGACAAAGGCCTTAATGGCCAAAAGCTATAATTGTGTGAATCTTTTTGTTGTGCCTGTCGCAACTCAGCATCTCCACTATATGGTGAGTAGCAATTTTCCTTCTCTAAAAACTGTAATTATTCATTTTATTGCAACAAATGTGACCCTTCTATCATATTAATCACTAGCCAATTTTATTGAACTAATTTATCTATAATCTGAACCTGGCATATGCCCAAAATACCTTGTATTATCCCACAGCATCGGTATGAAAAATCTGTGAATTTAACTATCAGAAAATATGTACACATCGGTGATCATAACTAAATGACCGTAGTTGTGAGAAAATCCTGGTACCCGTGACACAAACAGTGGTGTATACAGGATGTATCAGAAAGGATGGCACAAACTTGCACAGCTGAAAGCACATGGTAATAGGAGCACGAATGTCAAGTAAACATGGGCTCTAAAATGCATACCTTAAGAAGTTTGAGATATTTCAGTATTGTGAAACACATATCTTCTACTGCAAGCTCTTTGCTTTCCATATTTTGGGAAAACAAGAAAAAAAATGCCAGTAAACATGCGCTTTAAAAGGTATACCTTAAAAGTGATTTGAGACTTTCTCAGCGTATTCCATTCGTGAAATCTTCTCGGGTGATCAGCCGAGTAAAGGCGTCGTCTTCTCGCAGCATTTCGAAGGGTTTCGTACCCATCATCTTCAAGCGAAGTGTCGAGATGCTGTGTTGTGCGGTCCTATAAAGGCTCCTGGACCAGTGACTGATCCCGGGCGCCGACCAATCAGGTACCTGTGGAATCGGCCGCCGCGCCAGTGGTGGGGGGTTCGCGGCGCGGACCGGGCGTCGAGTCCCTGCCGGTTCCTACTACGTCTTTGACCGCTACCGTCTTCGTGCCGGAGCGTTCTCTTCTAATTTTAGTTATTGCGGGATTCCAAGCTGTACTAAGTTGGAAACCAGTGTCTCGATTGATCAGGTTGCTGTTCAACCGAATTTCTACAGCCTCTTTGAAAACCGAATCCCAAAATCCTTTAGCGTCACACAGCTTCTTCGTACCCTCAAAGAGGAAGGTGTGTCCTTCGTTAAGGCTATGTTCCGCAACCGCCGATTTTTCTGCCTGACCAAGGCGTACATGTCTAATGTGTTCCGAGCGCCTCTGCGTGATGCAGCGCTGCGTTTGTCCGATGTATTTCGTACCACATTCACATTCAATACTGTATACGCCCGGAGTCTGCAGTCCTAGGTGGTCTTTGACTGAGCCAAGTATGTCTTTAATTTTACTTGGGGCATGAAAAATTGTCTTGATGTTGTGTTTCTCCAGAATGCGGGCAATCTTGGCTGTTGGCGGTCCCGCGTATGGTAGAAATGCCAGGCATCTGGTCTCATCTTCTTCTTCCGGTGTGTCTACCTTCCTGCTCTTGTGTAGGGCGCGCGAGATTTGCGTCTCATTATAACCATTGCTGCGGAAGGTCTTCCTTAGGTGTTGTAACTCTGCAGGTAGGCTGTCATCATCACAGATAGACTTGGCCCTGTGCACAAGTGTGTTAAGCACTGAGTTGCGTTGTGCCGGGTGGTGGCAACTCTGTGCATGAAGGTATAAATCCGTATGTGTCTTCTTCCTATACACAGCGTGACCCAAGGTGCCATCAGGGTGCTTCTTGATTAGAATGTCAAGGAAGGGCAAGCTTCCGTTTTCTACCACCTCCATAGTGAATTGTATGTTGTTGTGTATGCTGTTCAGATGTCGCAGGAAGTCTTGTAGGTTCTCTCTGCCATGTGGCCACACGACAAAAGTGTCATCCACATACCTGTGGAAGGCTTTAGGTTTCAGTGGGGCGGTGTCCAGGGCTATGTCTTCAAAGTGCTCCATGTAAAGATTAGCGATGCCTGGAGCTAAGGGGGACCCCATGGCTACACCATCCACTTGTTCATAAAATTTGCCTCCACATTTGAAGTGGGTGTTTGTTAACACATGCCGGAACAGCTTTATTGTGTCCTCACTAAAGCGTGTTTCGAGCAGCGCTAGGGAGTCTTCCAGCGGTACTCGTGTGAAGAGTGAGGTGACGTCCAAGCTGACAAGAAGATCTTCTTTATCCAGGCGAAAGCCTTGTAGTACCTTCACAAACTCCGCCGAGTTCTTGACATGGTGCTCACAGTGACCCACGATCGGTTTGAGCAGTTGTGCTAGGTACTTGGCTAAACCATATGTCGGTGAGTTGATGGTGCTCACTATGGGTCGCAATGGAACTCCGTCTTTGTGGATCTTAGGGAGCCCATATAGCCGTGGTGGTGCCGGTGCTCTGGGGTACAGCTTCCTGATGACGTCCTTTTCCAGTCCAGAGTCATTGAGCAAGGCGATGGTCTTGCGAGTCACGGAGGCTGTCGTGTCCTTGTCCAGTTGCTTGTAGGCAGTATCTTGTAGCAGTGAGTTTATCTTCTGCCAATAATCTTCTTTCCTCAGTATCACCGTGGCATTGCCTTTGTCAGCAGCTAGAACGACAGTGTCCTCATCCTCACGTAGGGCCTTAAGAGCCTTCCTTTCAGCAGACGTTATGTTGTTCTTGGGCATTTTTGCCTTCTCCAGGACCCTGCACGTTTCTCTCCTAACTTCCTCAGCTGCCTCCGTAGGGAGGCCGCGCACGGCTTGCTCGATGCTGCTGATAATGTCTCGCTTAGGTAGTGTCCTGGGTACTGGAGCAAAGTTAAGTCCTCTCGACAGCACTGATATTGTGGTCTCGTCCAGTTCTTTGCCTGCCAGATTGATGACAGTCTTGGCATTTGTTGTGTGGTCGGCATGTTGCCGGGCTCCAGACAGTCTGGTGAACTTGCCACATTGTTTTTCCGTGGCTTTTCTCTTGTGGATCTCACTGCTTGCATATGTGTTTCCGTCGATCCACTCCCATGTGTGTGGTGGGAGATAGGAGGCCAATCGAAGGTGTTGAGTAAGCAGCATCCTTGCGTTCTTATCTAACTCCTGCCTGGTGACCCGTATGTGTTCGCGCACCAGGGCCGCACCGGCTCGTTGTAGTATGCGTCTGGATCTTGCATGCCCAAGAACAACATAACGTCTGCTGAAAGGAAGGCTCTTAAGGCCCTACGTGAGGATGAGGACACTGTCGTTCTAGCTGCTGACAAAGGCAATGCCACGGTGATACTGAGGAAAGAAGATTATTGGCAGAAGATAAACTCACTGCTACAAGATACTGCCTACAAGCAACTGGACAAGGACACGACAGCCTCCGTGACTCGCAAGACCATCGCCTTGCTCAATGACTCTGGACTGGAAAAGGACGTCATCAGGAAGCTGTACCCCAGAGCACCACCACGGCTGTATGGGCTCCCTAAGATCCACAAAGACGGAGTTCCATTGCGACCCATAGTGAGCACCATCAACTCACCGACATATGGTTTAGCAAAGTACCTAGCACAACTGCTCAAACCGATCGTGGGTCACTGTGAGCACCATGTCGAGAACTCGGCGGAGTTTGTGAAGGTACTACAAGGCTTTCGCCTGGATAAAGAAGATCTTCTTGTCAGCTTTGACGTCACCTCACTCTTCACACGAGTACCGCTGGAAGACTCCCTAGCGCTGCTCGAAACACGCTTTAGTGAGGACACAATAAAGCTGTTCCGGCATGTGTTAACAAACACCCACTTCAAATGTGGAGGCAAATTTTATGAACAAGTGGATGGTGTAGCCATGGGGTCCCCCTTAGCTCCAGGCATCGCTAATCTTTACATGGAGCACTTTGAAGACATAGCCCTGGACACCGCCCCACTGAAACCTAAAGCCTTCCACAGGTATGTGGATGACACTTTTGTCGTGTGGCCACATGGCAGAGAGAACCTACAAGACTTCCTGCGACATCTGAACAGCATACACAACAACATACAATTCACTATGGAGGTGGAAGAAAACGGAAGCTTGCCCTTCCTTGACATTCTAATCAAGAAGCACCCTGATGGCACCTTGGGTCACGCTGTGTATAGGAAGAAGACACATACGGATTTATACCTTCATGCACAGAGTTGCCACCACCCGGCACAACGCAACTCAGTGCTTAACACACTTGTGCACAGGGCCAAGTCTATCTGTGATGATGACAGCCTACCTGCAGAGTTACAACACCTAAGGAAGACCTTCCGCAGCAACGGTTATAATGAGACGCAAATCTCGCGCGCCCTACACAAGAGCAGGAAGGTAGACACACCGGAAGAAGAAGATGAGACCAGATGCCTGGCATTTCTACCATACGCGGGACCGCCAACAGCCAAGATTGCCCGCATTCTGGAGAAACACAACATCAAGACAATTTTTCATGCCCCAAGTAAAATTAAAGACATACTTGGCTCAGTCAAAGACCACCTAGGACTGCAGACTCCGGGCGTATACAGTATTGAATGTGAATGTGGTACGAAATACATCGGACAAACACAGCGCTGCATCACGCAGAGGCGCTCGGAACACATTAGACATGTACGCCTTGGTCAGGCAGAAAAATCGGTGGTTGCGGAACATAGCCTTAACGAAGGACACACCTTCCTCTTTGAGGGTACGAAGAAGCTGTGTGACGCTAAAGGATTTTGGGATTCGGTTTTCAAAGAGGCTGTAGAAATTCGGTTGAACAGCAACCTGATCAATCGAGACACTGGTTTCCAACTTAGTACAGCTTGGAATCCCGCAATAACTAAAATTAGAAGAGAACGCTCCGGCACGAAGACGGTAGCGGTCAAAGACGTAGTAGGAACCGGCAGGGACTCGACGCCCGGTCCGCGCCGCGAACCCCCCACCACTGGCGCGGCGGCCGATTCCGCAGGTACCTGATTGGTCGGCGCCCGGGATCAGTCACTGGTCCAGGAGCCTTTATAGGACCGCACAACACAGCATCTCGACACTTCGCTTGAAGATGATGGGTACGAAACCCTTCGAAACGTTGCGAGAAGACGACGCCTTTACTCGGCTGATCACCCGAGAAGATTTCACGTATACCTTAAAAGTTATGAGCACTTGTTTGTTAGAATAGTTGTGTTCCAAAGCACCAAAGATGAACAGGTGCTCATAGCTGTTACAGTGTGCATTTTAGAGCACATGTTTACTGGACATTTTTTTTCTTGTTTTGGTCCATACTACAACTTCCCAAAATATGGAAAGCAAAGAGCATGCAGGAGAAGAGGTTTGTTTCACAATATCGAAAATCAAGAATACCTCATAGCTCTTTAGGTATGCATTTTAGAACCCATGTTTTGTTGACATTTGTGCTTCTATTATCATGTGCTTTCAGCCATGTAAGTTTGCCCCATCCACTTTGATGCACCCTGTATATATTATTAATCAATTGCAACAGTTTCACTCCTGCTTGGTTAAGCTGTGTTATAGCTTTAAGTATCAACTTTCGTAAATTTTCAAGTCAGCAATGGCGTATACTTTCCTTGTTAAATAGCATGTATGCCATGTGAAATTGTTATGGTAGATATTTTTGTAAGTACACTTAATTTTTCTGACTAATAATTCTCATAAAATGTAATGTGTTTTGAGATTCACAGTGAAGATGAACCATTTCATAACCAATAGTGAATATTTTTTATAAGACAGAACAATGTGTATCATGCGTTTCCCTGAGTATATCAATGCTGACTCTTCAAGCATTCCCGGCAGATGTGTTGTAAACTGTCTTCATAGGTTTGATGCCGGATCACGTTGTGCAAATTCCACAATATTTCCTCGGAGCAAGTATCCAACATCTTCAGGTGGTTCAACCTTCCTCGTGGCCAGGTACAACTGACGGTATCCGCACACCGACACCCGTTTTTAGAAAATGCGCACGAAGAATGCCCAGCCGCGGAAATCGCACATGCACAGTGATTTTTCATATTCAAACTCTGCCAAAAATCGCAAAGCGGCTCTCCTGCACATGGGCTGTACACTGTTATTGTCAACAGTGTGGCCAGATGTTACTCACCAGTGGCCATACTAGACCAATGTTATGATGGGCCTGTTATCAAAGAATCTTGGTTTTGTTAGATTGCAATCATTGGACCTGTTAGTAAGTTTCGATGTTGTGTCTTTATTTACAAAGGTGCCCTAGCAGAACTTTTTATAGCTCATTATAAACAAGTTTGAGGAGGACATAGTAACATTATTCAAACACGTGCTTTCTTCAACGTACTTCTTATTTCAAGACCAATATTTTGAACAAGTGGACGGTGTCGCCATGGGAAGCCCTCTGTCTCCTTTGGTGGCCAATTATTTTATGGAGGACTTTGAAGGAAAAGCACTACAGTCAGCCACTCTCAAACCCTCTTGTTTTCTGCCGTATGTGGATGATACATTTGTGGTGTAATCACATGGACTTGATACTCTACCTACGTTTCTTCAGCATCTGAATTAGCTCCATCTGAATATGAAATTCACATTGGAGGTGGAAAAAGATGGTACTTTACCTTTTCCTGATGTCTTGGTATGAAGGACAGCAGATGGAACCTTGGGACACAGCATCTACCGCAAGGCAACGCATACAGATCTATATTTGCAGGCCACAAACTGCCATCACCCTGCACAATGCGGTAGTGCATTACGTACGTTAGTTCATAGGGCATATGTGGTATCTGATCCTGAGAGCCTGTTGAGTGAAATACAACATTTGAAGACAGTGTTCCAACAAAACAATTATTCTGAGAGACAAATAGGTAATCCATCCAGGCCCAGGTGAATTCTGTCTGTGGAGCAGAATGAAGATTGAAGGCACCCACCACTTTGGCCTTTTTGCCATATTCTGGTGCCATGTCATCAAGAATCAGAAGAGTCTTTGGAAGATACGGAATTAAGTGTGTTTTTCAACCATCTGCAAAACTGAGAAATCTGCTGTGCTCGGTTAAGGATGACTTTGGACTGAGGAAATGTGGTGTGTACAAAATTCCTTGTCAGTGTGGGGCAGCGTATATAGGCCAGACATGCAGCACAGTGCTAGAACGCTGCGATGAACATCAGCGTCATACACGCCTTCGTCAACCGGAAAAGTCGGCAATTGCGGAACACTGTCTGAATACAGGACATCGTACGATTTATGAAAAGACAGAAGTTTTATCTTTGGCGTCATCTTTCTGGGTCTGCATCATTAAGGAAGCAATACATATCCGTACAGCCAATAATCTCATCAACAAGGACACTGGATTTCAACAGATCACAGACTGGAACCCTGCATTGGCTGCTATTAAATCATGACTCAAAAATTAAGATTCTTTGATAATAGGCCCGTCATAACACTGGCCTAGTATGGCTGTTGGTGCGTAACGTGTGGCCGCACTGTTAACAAACACGGCTTACAGTGCAAGCGTGTGAGAGCTGTTCTGCGATTTTCGGCAGAGGGAGACTGAATATGGTAAATCACTGCACATGCACGATTTCTGCGGCTGCGCATTCTTCGTGTGCGTGTTCTAAAAATGGGCGTCGGTGTGCGAATACAGTCAGTCATACCTAGCCACGAGGAAGGTTGAACCACCTGAAGATGTTGGGCAGTTGCTCTGAGGATATATTGTGGAATTTGCACAACATGATCCAGCGGCAAACCCGTGAAGACTATTTATTATATCGATGCTGTTGGCAGTTTCCTGAAAAAAAATTTTTTTGGTGGAAGTAGGTTGGAACTGTTGTAAAGAAGGTACTGTATGTGGTTTCATTTGGTTTTCATCAGTGGGGTGTGTTGTGAAAAATTAGTTTGACTGCAAAGAAGAAGTAAATGAAATAATGTCCTGTACAAGTCCTGCATGATTGAAATTAGTTTTGGGGCTGAAGGTGAGGCCATTAGAAAGTTCTTGCAATTAGATTTTAATGCAAAGATGAGGCATTTAAAAAGTACTGAGACTTCTTTAGGGGTCAGAGCTTTATCAGAAAGGTTGACAACACTGTTATAGAACGGGTGTTCTGGAGCAGTGTGTTTCATAAAAGATGGGGAAAGTTTTTGGGAATGCTAGAGAAAAGACTCCACTCCATACATGGCCTCAAATAGCTTCTCAACGCCTTAGGTCCATCTCAAAACGTGACACCTGAATCCATCTCCCTCCTCACACCAGCAAAACCATGCACTACTACCTCTTACCTATTCCTCAAGCTCCACAAACCCAACCTCACACGTCTCCCTACTTATCGTCCCCTTGTGGCTGGGTACAATGCTTCCACAGAGCAGACCACTTCCTTTGTTGACCAACACCTCCAAACTATTGTCCATAACTTCCCATCCTACATTCAAGACACTGCTCACTTCGTTGACCACCTCTCCACATTTTCTGTCCCGTTACCACTTGACTCCAAATGGGACATCCTTGTACACCAACGACACCGTTCCCATGGCCTATAGACCATGGAACACTACCTTTCCCAATGTCCTCCTCATACCAAACCCACCACTTCTCTCCTAATCCTCCTAGCCAACCACATCCTGTCCCACATTTATTCCACTTTCGTAGGCCAAATCTCTAAACATATCTGTAGTACTGCCATGGGTATTTGCATGGCACCATCCTGTGCCAACTTATTTATGGCCCATCTGGTGGAATCCTTCCTATGCAGTCATAATCTAAAACCTGTTGTCTGGTTCAGATTAATTAATGATTTTTCATGGTCTTTCCACATGGCAAGGATAACCCTTGCTCTTTCTACCATAACTTAAACACCTGCTCCAAAATCCACATCATCTCGTCCTTCTCAACTCTTCCTTACAGCCTCATCATCCTTGGATGCCACATCTGCAGAGGAATGGAGGAGTTGATGAAATATGCCAATAGCCTTACCAGAAACTTTACTAACAGATGCAATCCTATCCAGCTCACCCATAAGCAATTCTCCTGTGTCATCTGCTCCTCTGATACTGATAAACCTGTTAACCAGCCAATGCTCAGCACTCCTCTGATTACTCAGTATCACCCTGGTCTTGAGAAGCTCAACCATTCCATCCGCCAGGGCTTCGACCACCTTTCGTCATGCCCTAAGGTGAGGGATATCCTACCTAAAATCACACACTCGTGCCCACGCAACCTACAGCATATCCTTGTGTAGTCCTTTTCCAATCGCACTCCCAATACCATTCCCCATTGGTCCTTCACTTGTGTCCGTCTAGGTGCAAGACCTCCATACACCCACCCACCGTCTCCTACTGAAGTCCAGTCACATAAATTTCCTACCCAATAGAAGGCAAGGCAGTATGTGACAGCAGCCATGTTATGTATCAGCTGTGCTTCAATTACTGTACAACATACTACATGGGCATGACAAGTAACCATCTGTATACGTGAGTTAATGGCCACCACCAAGCTGCGGCAAACTGCAAACTTGACCACCAGTTGCAGAACATGCTGCACACCGCAACATAAATATCTTCAACAGCTGCTTCAGGACGCAGGCCATTTGGATACTCACTTTCAGCACAGTATAGACAGGTCTGTGCAAAAAATTCCGGAACATTCGCAATTTCGCATCAGTGGTGTGTTGGCACAAAATGCAGTTGGCATCCCTGCACACGCCTGTGTATAATGTGTAACTGTCGGAAGTTTCAACGTGTATGTCTGTTAGTTATTGTTCAGTGCTGTATCGAGTAGAATGTTGTGTCACACAGTTCGCGAATTTCGAGATGGCAGATTTAGAGGAGCAGCGTGGCTGCAAAAAATTTTGTATGAAACACAAGAAAAGCTTTACAGAGGCACACCAAATGATGAGGGAAGCCTATGGTGATGAGTGCTTAAGCCGTACTCGGTGTTACGAGTGGTTCACACAGTTTAAAAATGGCCGGATGGAAGTTAAAGATGACCCTCGTTCAAGACACCTTTTGACGTCTACTGACGATGCTCATGTCAAGAACATCAGAGAAATTGTGCATGCTAATCAAAGACTGGCTGCCTGAGAGATCACAGAAGAATATAACATTTCAGTTGGACCATGTCCGAAGTCCTGACACAGGATCTTGGAACGCATCATGTTGCTGTCAGGTTTGTCCCATGGCTCATGAGTGAAGACCATAGAGATCTTCACCTCGCAGTCTGACAAGAGCTTTTGGATCGCATAAATGAGAACAAGATATACCTTAAGAGAATCATAACTGGTGATGAAATGTGGGTCTATGATTATGACGTTGAAACCAAGGTTCAACCTTCACAATGGCTCAGGAAAGGTTCTCTAAGACCAAAATAAGCTTGTCACGTCAGGTCAAATGTCAGAGCCCTGCTGATAGTTTTCTTTTGACTTTGAGGATTAGTTCATTATGACTTCATGCCACAGGGATAAACTGTTAATCAATGGTACTATTGGGACATGTTGCGACACCTGTTAGAAAATGTGAGAAGGAAACGGCCTGAAATGTGGTGAGACAATTCATGGGTCTTGCATCACAAAGACACACCTGCACATTCACTCCTGTTGGTGCATGACTATTGCACAAAAAATGAAATTACTGTGCTGCCTCATCCTCCGTACTCTCCAGACCTGGTCCCTGTGAACTTATTTTTATTTCCAAAGCTGAGAAACATGTTTGAAGGGATGAGGGTCTGCAATGACAGATGAGATAAAAGAAAATTCACACATGGCGCTTCGTGCGATCCGGCACACAAAGACTGCTTCCGGAAGTCGAAATGGAGTTGGGAGCGATGTATCAATTGTGGAGGAGAGTACTTCTAAGGAGACCCTGTACAGTAAGGAAAAGGTAAGAGTAGAAAAATTTTGTGGACAAAGTTCCAGAGTTTTTTTGAATAGACCTAGTACATGATGGGAATTGTCTGTTCAACACATCCTGTACTCTTGCAGTTCCCATGGCCTAGTCCTATGCTAACCTGTTCCCACTGCCTCATGTTGCCTTTTCCCTTCTCTCTCCTTGGGCATCAAGATCGTGCACCTTCTTCTGCCACTACTCTTCCTCTCATCCCCCCACTGTGTAGGCATTCTCCCTCTCCCTCTCCTCCCTCATTTTCAACCCCTCTCCCTTCCATTTCCCTCTTCATCTACACCTTTCTGTCCTTTCTTCCACTCCCCTTCCCCCTCTCCTCAGCTCCTTCCTCTCAGGTCTGCACCCTCCACAGTGCCCCTCCCTACCTCCACCTATCCGTCTTCCTAAATCTTTTTTTGTTGTACCCTCTGTTACTTTTTTCGTCTTGTTGTGTGACCGTGAGTTCTCATCTGTCAAAAGACCTGCCTCTTTCTTGCTACTCCTTCCTTGTCTCCTTCCCTACCCCCTCCCCACCTCCATCAGACAATTGCTTCCAATAATCAAGTATAAATAATTAGTATTGCTGTGTCCACGGGAGTGTGCTTTTAGATGTCTGTCTGGTTCGATGTATGAATGTGTGTACTATTGTTGGAAAAAAAGCTAGTGTGAGTGCTTTTTTCTGTTGTATGTTACAGCATTCTACATATTGATCTGTTATAGGTGAATGGTTGCATTTCCATTAGTTTACATAGTGTAGTATTAAAACATACACACAGTGAAATCTGTTTATTGTAAAACACCTAGAGAGGTTTATCAGTACAATCATCTGTGACTAGGTTAATAGATTATGGGTATTTTTCAGTCAGCACAGCAGAAAATGTCTTCTTAACTATTTGTTTGAAATTATTAACAGCATATCAACATGGTATTTGTTACTCTTTGCAGGGTACAAAATTTGTAGATACTGTGGCTCGGCTGATGGAGCGGTTGCTGGAATACAGGTGTATTATAACAGATGAAAACAAGGAAAACCGAATGAGTTGTACTGTGAATTTACTGGTATGTATCATAACATCTGTTAATGCCAGGAAGAGAATGTGTTTTTGTTTTAATCTTGTGCATGTGCAAGGAGTTAAACAGCAGTTAGTAAAATTACCTGTAGATGTTGCTGTAGGATTTAACTTCATCTTGTTAACTCTGTATGAACATTAGTTCTCTCAAACACTGAAATAAAGAATTTTGCATAGTTTGCTCCGATTCGTTTTGCCTATGATAGTCCATATTACTTTTACACCTGAAGCAAAGCACAAAATTTCTATTAGTCTTTGTTAATAGTATTATTTTAATAACTGCTGTCAACATGATAAATAAGATGCTAACTATATTGTGAAAATGATAAAATTACAAAGAGAGAAATTGGCTGCCTTCTGGAAGTGAAATCATTTTCCACAAGATGACTCATTTAAAAGTGGGGGAAAAAACTGTTACTACGTTTCAGAAAAATTAGCTTTTTCAAAGTCAAAAAATAGTAGGTTGGAGTGCTAGATTTAATCCCCTGAAGATGTTTGTAATTTTATGACAAGGTTACCTTTGGGAGGGGAGGGGGGGCTACAACCCAATTACATAAATTTTAATCTAGGCCTGAGGTGGGTAGAGTTACATGGTTACATTGTCAGATAGTTGGAAGGGGGGGGGCAGGGGGAGGAAGAAGGGACAGTAGAGAGAAAGGGGGTTTGTGGGGGGGGGGGGGGGTGCATGGAGAAGATTGTGTTAGTGTATTAGGGCATATATATGCTTGTACAGGAAGTGAGAAGAGGCACCTAAGCAGGAGGCGAGGTACATGTCCGCTAGAATAAACATATAAGAAATAGTACAGGAATAAGGTTGTGGACATGTAGTGAAGGAAAGGAAGATGCAGGTGAAAGGGGACAGGACAGGACAACATAGTAAAAAAGTGTATTGAGTCCAAGTGGAATTGTTGGTGCAAAGGATGCATTGTTAGGTCGTCTCCTACTTCAGAAATTCAGGAAAGATGGTCTTGAGGAGTAACCTTCAGTTAACAGATTGTGAAACAGGTAGGAAAGTCAGCTACATTGTTGTGTGCTGCATCATATGGAGTTGGGTGGTCTGTGTGTGTGTGTGTGTGTGTGTTTATATATATATAGTTATAATAGAAGGAAACATTCCATGAAGGAAAAATATACCTAAAAACAAAGATGATGTGACTTACCAAATGAAAGTGCTGGCAGGTCGACAGACACACAAACGAACACAAACATACACACAAAATTCAAGCTTTCGCAACAAATTGTTGCCTCATCAGGAAAGAGGGAAGGAGAGGGAAAGACGAAAGGATGTGGGTTTTAAGGGAGAGGGTAAGGAGTCATTCCAGTCCCGGGAGCGGAAAGACTTACCTTAGGGGGAAAAAAGGACGGGTATACACTCGACACCCCGCACCCCTACCTTCTACCTTCTTCCTAAAATTCACAAACCCAATCATCCCGGCCGCCCCATTGTAGCTGGTTACCAAGCCCCCACAGAACGTATCTCTGCCTACGTAGATCAACACCTTCAACCCATTACATGCAGTCTCCCATCCTTCATCAAAGACACCAACCACTTTCTCGAACGCCTGGAATCCTTACCCAATCCGTTACCCCCAAAAACCATCCTTGTAACCATTGATGCCACTTCCTTATACACAAATATCCCGCACGTCCAGGGCCTCGCTGCGATGGAGCACTTCCTTTCACGCCGATCACCTGCCACCCTACCTAAAACCTCTTTCCTCATTACCTTAGCCAGCTTCATCCTGACCCACAACTTCTTCACTTTTGAAAACCAGACATACCAACAATTAAAGGGAACAGCCATGGGTACCAGGATGGCCCCCTCGTATGCCAACCTATTCATGGGTCGCTTAGAGGAAGCCTTCTTGGTTACCCAGGCCTGCCAACCCAAAGTTTGGTACAGATTTATTGATGACATCTTCATGATCTGGACTCACAGTGAAGAAGAACTCCAGAATTTCCTCTCCAACCTCAACTCCTTTGGTTCCATCAGATTCACCTGGTCCTACTCCAAATCCCATGCCACTTTCCTTGATGTTGACCTTCACCTGTCCAATGGCCAGCTTCACACGTCTGTCCACATCAAACCCACCAACAAGCAACAGTACCTCCATTACGACAGCTGCCACCCATTCCACATCAAACGGTCCCTTCCCTACAGCCTAGGT
This sequence comes from Schistocerca cancellata, assembly GCF_023864275.1. Taxonomy (NCBI): domain Eukaryota; kingdom Metazoa; phylum Arthropoda; class Insecta; order Orthoptera; family Acrididae; genus Schistocerca; species Schistocerca cancellata. The sequence goes on along the minus strand of NC_064628.1, from coordinate 12,120,875 downwards.
CTTCGTGGCAAACGAATCTGCTCCAGTCCGGAATCCCTGAAGCATTACACCAACAACCTGACAACAGCTTTCGCATCCCGCAACTACCCTCCCGACCTGGTACAGAAGCAAATAAACAGAGCCACTTCCTCATCCTCTCAAACCCAGAACCTCCCACAGAAGAACCACAAAAGTGCCCCACTTGTGACAGGATACTTTCCGGGACTGGATCAGATTCTGAATGTGGCTCTCCAGCAGGGATACGACTTCCTCAAATCCTGCCCTGAAATGAGATCCATCCTTCATGAAATCCTCCCCACTCCACCAAGAGTGTCTTTCCGCCGTCCACCTAACCTTCGTAACCTCTTAGTACATCCCTATGAAATCCCCAAACCACCTTCCCTACCCTCTGGCTCCTACCCTTGTAACCGCCCTCGGTGTAAAACCTGTCCCATGCACCCTCCCACCACCACCTACTCCAGTCCTGTAACCCGGAAGGTGTACACAATCAAAGGCAGAGCCACGTGTGAAAGCACCCACGTGATCTACCAACTGACCTGCCTACACTGTGATGCATTCTATGTGGGAATGACCAGCAACAAACTGTCCATTCGCATGAATGGACACAGGCAGACAGTGTTTGTTGGTAATGAGGATCACCCTGTGGCTAAACATGCCTTGGTGCACAACCAGCACATCTTGGCGCAGTGTTACACCGTCCGGGTTATCTGGATACTTCCTACTAACACCAACCTATCCGAACTCCGGAGATGGGAACTTGCTCTTCAATATATCCTCTCTTCCCGTTATCCACCAGGCCTCAATCTCCGCTAATTTCAAATTTCCGCCACTCATACCTCACCTGTCATTCATCAACATCTTTGCCTCTGCACTTCTGCCTCGACTGACATCTCTGCCCAAACTCTTTGTCTTTAAATATGTCTGCTTGTGTCTGTATATGTGTGGATGGATATGTGTGTGTGTGCGAGTGTATACCCGTCCTTTTTTCCCCCTAAGGTAAGTCTTTCCGCTCCCGGGACTGGAATGACTCCTTACCCTCTCCCTTAAAACCCACATCCTTTCGTCTTTCCCTCTCCTTCCCTCTTTCCTGATGAGGCAACAATTTGTTGCGAAAGCTTGAATTTTGTGTGTATGTTTGTGTTCGTTTGTGTGTCTGTCGACCTGCCAGCACTTTCATTTGGTAAGTCACATCATCTTTGTTTTTAGGTATATATATATATATATATATATATATATATATATATATATATATATATATATAATAGAGGGAAACATTCCACGTGGGAAAAATATATTTAAAAACAAAGATGATGAGACTTACCAAACAAAAGCGCTGGCTGGTCGAAAGACACACAAACATACACACAAAATTCTAGCTTTCGCAATCAACGGTTGCCTCGTCAGGAAAGAGGGAAGGAGAGGGAAAGACAAAAGGATTTGGGTTTTAAGGGAGAGGGTAAGGAGTCATTCCAATCCCGGGAGCTGAAAGACTTACCTTAGGGGGAAAAAAGGACAGGTATACACTTGCGCACACACACACATATCCATCCACACATACACAGACACAAGCAGACATTTGTAAAGGCAAAGAGTTTGGGCTTTACTGGTATAGGGACTGATGGAAAGAAGGGTTGCAGCCAATAACAATAATGATAACAATAACAAACGTGATTGTTGGGTTCAAATTAATGATATGAATATAATAGAGGGAAACATTCCACGTGGGAAAAATATATCTAAAAACTCTTTGCCTTTACAAATGTCTGCTTGTGTCTGTATATGTGTGGATGGATATGTGTGTGTGTGTGCGAGTGTATACCCGTCCTTTTTTCCCCATAAGGTAAGTCTTTCCGCTCCCGGGACTGGAATGACTCCTTACCCTCTCCCTTAAAACCCACATCCTTTCGTCTTTCCCTCTCCTTCCCTCTTTCCTGATGAGGCAACAGTTTGTTGCGAAAGCTTGAATTTTGTGGGTATGTTTGTGTTCGTTTGTGTGTCTGTCGACCTGCCAGCACTTTCATTTGGTAAGTCACATCATCTTTGTTTTTAGGTATATTTTTCCTTCGTGGAATGTTTCCTTCTATTATAACCATATATATATATATATATATATATATATATATATATATATATATATATATATATATATATATATATATACACACACCTAAAAACAAAGATGATGTGACTTACCAAATGAAAGTGCTGGCAGGTCGACAGACACACAAACGAACACAAACATACACACAAAATTCAAGCTTTCGCAACAAACTGTTGCCTCATCAGGAAAGAGGCAACAGTTTGTTGCGAAAGCTTGAATTTTGTGTGTATGTTTGTGTTCGTTTGTGTGTCTGTCGACCTGCCAGCACTATCATTTGGTAAGTCACATCATCTTTGTTTGAGGGAAACATTCCACGTGGGAAAAATATGTCCAAAAACAAAGATGATGAGACTTACCAAACGAAAGTGCTGGCAGGTTGATAGACACACAAACATACACACAAAATTCAAGCTTTCGCAACCAACGGTTGCTTCGTCAGGAAAGAGGGAAGGAGAGGGAAAGACGAAAGGATGTGGGTTTTAAGGGAGAGGGTAAGGAGTCATTCCAATCCCGGGAGCGGAAAGACTTACCTTAGGGGGGAAAAAGGACGGGTGTACACTCTCGCAATCGCGCCCGCGCACACACACACACACACACACACACACACACACACACACACACACACACACACACATACATCCGCACATATACAGACACAAGCAGACATATGTAAAGGCAAAGAGTTTGGGCAGAGATGTCAGTCGAGGCGGAAGTACAGAGGCAAAGATGTTGAATGACAGGTGACAGGTGAGGTATGAGCGGCGGCAACTTGAAATTAGTGGAGGTTGAGGCGTGTTGGATAACGTGTAGAAATGATATACTGAAGGGCAAGTTCCCATCTCCGGAGTTCTGACAGGTTGGTGTTAGTGGGAAGTAGCCAGATAACCTGGACGGTGTAACATTGTGCCAAGATGTGCTGGCCGTGTACCAAGGCATGTTTAGCCACAGGGTGATCCTCATTACCATCAAACACTGTCTGACTGTGTCCATTCATGCGAATGGACAGTTTGTTGCTGGTCATTCCCACATAGAAAGCTTCACAGCGTAGGCAGGTCAGTTGGTAAATCACATGGGTACTTTCACACGTGGCTCAGCCTTTGATCGTGGACACCATCCGGGTTACAGGACTGGAGTAGGTGGTGGTGGAAGGGCTTTACACCGGGGGCGGTTACAAGGGTAGGAGCCAGAGGGTTGGGAAGGTGGTTTGGGGATTTCATAGGGATGAACTAAGAGGTTACGAAGGTTAGGTGGACAGTGGAAAGACACTCTTGGTGGAGTGGGGAGGATTTCATGAAGGATGGATCTCATTTCAGGGCAGGATTTGAGGAAGTCGTAACTCTGCTGGAGAGCCACATTCAGAGTCTGATCCAGTCCCGGAAAGTATCCTGTCACAAGTGGGGCACTTTTGTGGTTCTTCTGTGGGAGGTTCTGGGTTTGAGGGGATGAGGAAGTGGCTCTGGTTATTTGCTTCTGTACCAGGTAGGGAGGGTAGTTGCGGGATGCGAAAGCTGTTTTCAGGTTGTTGGTGTAATGGTTCAGGGATTCAGGACTGGAGCAGATTCGTTTGCCATGAAGACCTTCCCTACAGCCTAGGTCTGCATAATATAAACCAATATGTCAAAATCTTGGAAGTACAACATATATGAATGTCAAAAAACTACAAAACTGGTTTTACCTACTGTTAATCCCAGATGTGAAGAAGCAAGCTGGGATATTTTTACTTTCCCTCTTGTTTTGCCATGTGCTCCCTTAAAATTCATTTTTTCAATTTTGAATTAAGTACCATTAACATACGTGAATATAATCTGCAAAGGTTGGCCCCCAGTTTTAAAGAATATAACACCAGATCTATGTTTGTGCTTAGTTTTATGTATGTAACTGATTTTATAATTTATTTGGACTATTCCTAGTTAGTATCTTTTGTTATAGGGTGAAATCAGTAATTGTTTCATAACTTAAATTCTATTGTTGATGTATAAACAAATATAAATTTTGTACTAATTATGAGCATTTGGGACATGAAACACTAGCATTCCTAAAGGATCTATTTGTCTCTATTTTGAAACATGTTAGCAAATCCAGCCCTTAATTAATTCAAAAGTAATTAATATTTTTGTCCAAAGTATTGTCTCTGTAATGATATCTGTTAATGTCTTCATTTAAACAAATAATTTGGCTTAGTCCTCATAGTAGGAGAAACTGTTAAAAAGAAGGAAAGTTTCTATGTCTTCAGTTAATTTAATGAGTTAAGTTTTAATTGTAATTTCTGTAAATTTAACTTTAAACAATGTGTAGTTTCAGGACCTATTTTTGTGATGATATATGTTGTTGTTGTTGTTGTTGTTGTTGTTGTGGTCTTCAGTCCTGAGACTGGTTTGATGCAGCTCTCCACGCTACTCTGTCCTGTGCAAGCTTCTTCATCTCCCAGTACCTACTGCAACCTACATCCTTCTGAATCTGCTTGGTGTATTCATCTCTTGGTCTCCCTCTACGATTTTTACCCTCCATGCTGCCCTCCAATACTAAATAGGTGATCCCTTGATGCCTCAGAACATGTCCTACCAACCGATCCCTTCTTCTAGTCAAGTTGTGCCACAAATTTCTTTTCTCCCCAATCCTATTCAACACCTCCTCGTTAGTTATGTGATCTACCCATCTAATCTTCAGCATTCTTCTGTAGCACCACGTTACGAAAGCTTCTATTCTCTTCTTGTCTAAACTATTTATCGTCCATGTTTCACTTCCATACATGGCTACACTCCATACAAATACTTTCAGAAACGACTTCCTGACACTTAAATCTATACTCGATGTTAACAAATTTCTCTTCTTCAGAAACGCTTTCCTTCCCATTGCCAGTCTGCATTTTATATCCTCTCTACTTCAACCATCATCAGTTATTTTGCTCCCCAAATAGCAAAACTCCTTTACTACTTTAAGTGTCTCATTTCCTAATCTAATACCCTCAACATCACCCGACTTAATTTGACTACATTCTATTATCCTTGTTTTGCGTTTGTTGATGTTCATCTTATATCCTTTCTTCAAGACGCTAACCATTCCGTTCAACTGCTCTTCCAAGTCCTTTGCTGTCTCTGACAGAATTACAATGTCATCGGCGAACCTCAAAGTTTTTATTTCTTCTCCATGGATTGTAATACCTGCTCCGAATTTTTCTTTTATTTCCTTCACTGCTTGCTCAATATACAGATTGAATAACATCGGGGAGAGGCTACAACCCTGTCTCACACCCTTCCCAACCACTGCTTCCCTTTCATGCCCCTCAACTCTTATAACTGCCATTTGGTTTCTATACAAATTGTAAATAGCCTTTCGCTCCCTGTATTTTACCCCTGTCACCTTCAGAATTTGAAAGAGAGTATTCCAGTCAACATTGTCAAAAGCTTTCTCTAAGTCTACAAATGCTAGAAACGTAGGTTTGCCTTTCCTTAATCTAGCATCTAAGATAAGCCGTAGGGTCAGTATTGCCTCACGTGTTCCAATATTTCTACGGAATCCAAACTGATCTTCCCCAAGGTCGGCTTCTACTAGTTTTTCCATTCGTCTGTAAAGAATTCACGTTAGTATTTTGCAGCCGTGTCTTATTAAACTGATAGTTCGGTAATTTTCACATCTGTCAACACCTGCTTTCTTTGGGATTGGAATTATTATATTCTTCTTGAAGTCTGAGGGTATTTCGCCTGTCTCATACATCTTGCTCACCAGATGGTAGAGTTTTGTCAGGACTGGCTCTCCCAATGGCGTCAGTAGTTCTAATGGAATGTTGTCTACTCCCGGGGCCTTGTTTCGACTCAGGTCTTCCAGTGCTCTGTCAAACTCTTCATGCAGTATTATATCTCCATTTCATCTTCATCTAATCCTCTTCCATTTCCATAATATTGTCCTCAAGTACATCGCCCTTGTATAGACCCTCTATATACTCCTTCCACCTTTCTGCTTTCCCTTCTTTGCTTAGGACTGGTTTTCCATCTGAGCTCTTGACATTCATACAAGTGGTTCTCTTTTCTCCAAAGGTCTCTTTAATTTTCCTGTAGGCAGTATCTATCTTACCCCTAGTGAGATAAGCCTCTACATCCTTACATTTGTCCTCTAGCCATCCCTGCTTAGCCATTTTGCACTTCCTGTCGATCTCATTTTTGAGACGTTTGTATTCCTTTTTGCCTGCTTCTTTTACTGCATTTTTATATTTTCTCCTTTCATCAATTAAATTCAATATTTCTTCTGTTACCCAAGGATTTCTATTAGTTCTCGTCTTTTTATCTACTTGATCCTCTGCTGCCTTCACTACTTCATCTCTCGGAGCTACCCATTCTTCTTCTACTGTATTTCTTTCCCCCATTCCTGCCATTTGTTCCCTTATGCTCTCCCTGAAACTCTGTACAACCTGTGGTTTAGTCAGTTTAACCAGGTCCCATCTCCTTAAATTCCCACCTTTTTGCGGTTTCTTCAGTTTCAATCTGCAGTTCATAACCAATAGATTGTGGTCAGAATCCACATCTGCCCCCGGAAATGTCTTACAATTTAAAACCTGGTTCCTAAATCTTTGTCTTACTATTATATAATCTATCTGAAACCTTCTAGTATCTCCAGGGTTCTTCCACGTATACAACCTTCTTTCATGATTCTTGAACCAAGTGTTAGCTATGATTAAGTTGTGCTCTGTGCAAAATTCTACGAGGCAGCTTGCTCTTTCATTTCTTAGCCCCAATCCATATTCACCTACTACGTTTCCTTCTCTCCCTTTTCCTACTACCGAATTCCAGTCACCCATGACTATTAAATTTTCGTCTCCGTTCACTATATGAATAATTTCTTTTATTTCATCATACATTTCTTCAAGTTCTTCATCATCTACAGAGCTAGTTGGCATGTAAACTTGTACTACTGTAGTAGGCTTGGGCTTCGTGTCTATCTTGGCCACAATAATGCATTCACTATGCTGTTTGTAGTAGCCTACCCGCATTCCTATTTTTTTTATTCACTATTAAACCTACTCCTGCATTACCCCTATTTGACTTTGTATTTATAACCCTGTATTCACCTGCCCAAAAGTCTTGTTCCTCCTGCCACCGAACTTCACTAATTCCCACTATATCTAACTGTAACCTATCCATTTCCCTTTTTAAATTTTCTAACCTACCTGCCCGATTAAGGGATCTGACATTCCACACTCCGATCCGTAGAACGCCAGTTTTGTTTCTCCTGATAACGACATCCTCTTGAGTAGTCCCCGCCCGGAGATCCGAATGGGGGACTATTTTACCTCCGGAATATTTTACGCAAGAGGACGCCATCATCATTAACCATACAGTAAAGCTGCATGCCCTCGGGAAAAATTACAGCTGTAGTTTCCCCTTGCTTTCAACCGTTCACAGTAGCAGCACAGCAAAGCTGTTTTGGTTAGTGTTACAAGGCCAGATCAGTCAATCGTCCAGATTGTTGCCCCTGCGACTACTGAAGAGGCTGCTGCCCCTCTTCAGGAACCACACGTTTGTCTGGCCTCTCCACAGATACCCCTCCGTTGTGGTTGCACCTACGGTACGGCTATCTGTATCACTGAGGCATGCAGGCCTCCCCACCAACAGCAAGGTCCACGGTTCATGGAGGGGGGGAGGTGATATATAAGTGCCCAATTTTTCATCCTGAGACAGTCAGTCCACGGCCAAGTTTCAGACGAGGAACCTGTGTTGGTTAGAATGACAACAGTGCATCGACTTAACAGTGAAATAAGTGTTACACCAACTGGCCATGTGTTAAACCAATGACATTGTCTGTTTCCATACGTACCTGTTTATTCCTGCTTGTAGACGGCTGAAAATGGGTTAATGCCAAAATTGCAATCACAAAATTAAATTCAAACAACTGAAAGCAGGAGGAAATCCTTTAAAACATTTATAGAAGCTGTGGACCCATACAATAAGAAAATTTAAAAAAAAAAAAACTGTATGTTTTCTCATCTCTTCTTTACTTTTTATTTTAAAAATATTATGTGATCAAAAGTATCTGGACACCTGGCTGGAAATGACTTAAAAGTTCATGGTGCTCTCCATTGGTAATGCTGGAATTAAATATGGTGTTGGCCCACCGTTATCCTTGCTGACAGTTTCCACTGTCGCAGGCATAAGTTCAGTAGGGTGAGGGAAGCTTTTTTGGGGAATGGCAGCCCATTCTTCACAGAGTGCTGCACTGAGGACAGGTATTGATGTCAATCGGTAAGGCCTGGCATGTAGTCGGCATTCCAAAACATCCCAGAGGTGTTCTATAAGATTCAGGTCAGGACTCTGTGTGGGACAGTCCACTACAGGGATGTTATTGTTGTGTAACAACTCCGCCACAGGCCGTGCATTATGAACAGGTGCTCAGTCATGCTGAAAGATGCAGTCACCATCCTCGAATTGCTCTTCAACAGTGGAAAGCAAGAATGTGCTTAAAACATCAACGTAGGCCTCTGGTGTGATAGTGCCATGCAAAACAACAAGGGGTGCAAGTCCCCTCCATGAAAAACACGACCACACCATAACACCACTATCTCCAAATTTTACTGGGCATTCGCCATACCCACACTCTGCCATCGGATTGCCACATTGTGTACCGCGATTTGTCACTCCACACAACATTTTTCCACTGTTCAATCGTCCAATGTTTACATTCCTTACACCAAGCGAGGCATTGTTTGGCATTTACCTGCATGATGTGCGGCTTATGAGCAGCCACTTGACGGTGAAATCCAAGATTTCTCACCTCTCGCCTAACTGTCATAGTACTTGCAGTGGATCCTGGTGCAGTTTGGAATTCCTGTGTGATGATCTGGATAGATGTCTACCTATTACACTATGACCCTCTTCAACTGTAGGCAGTCCGTGTCAGTGAACAGACGAGGTCGGGCTGTCCGCTTTTGTGCTGTATGTGTCCCTTCACATTTCCACTTCGCTATCACACTGGGAACAGTGTACCTAGGGATGTTTAGGAGTGTGGAAGTCTCACGTGCAGACGTATGACAAAAGTGACACCCAATCACCTGATAAAGTTTGAAGTCCATGAGTTCTGCGGAGTGCCCCATTCTGCTCTCTCTCAATGTCTAATGACTACTGAGGCCGCTGATATTGAGTACCTGGCGGTAGGTGTCAGCACAATGCACCTAATATGAAGAATGTATGTTTGTGGGGGTGTCCGGATGCTTTCGATCACATAGTGTACATGTTATGCTCTCACTACATTTCTGAGAAAGATGACAATGGGTTCAGTGAAATATAGAATAACTTTAAACTATAGGGAACAGATTGCAATTAATCATATTTAACATGAATGTTTCTATTTTGCAGGATTTCTACAGTGAGATTAATAGGAAGGAAATGTATATTCGTTATGTAAATAAATTGTGCGAACTGCATTTAGAATGTGATAACTATACAGAGGCTGCATTTACATTGAAGCTTCACAGTAAGTTGTTGAAATGGTCAGCTGAGCCACTGCCACCGTTGCTTCGCAGTCTGCGCCATCCCACTTGTCAGACACACCGTGAACTCAAGGAAGCCCTTTACTATGACATCATTCATTATTTTGATAAGGGCAAGGTTTGTATTTTCTGCATATAGATATTTTTGTGTAAACCTAAATGAGAAATATACATATAAGATTTTCAGCTCAATATCATGCAGAGCAGATTACCTACTTACCTATCAAAAAGACACAGAGTGTTGCACCAGGCTGTAACAAGTAACAGGGAAAAATTAATAAAAACTCTGCTTCGCTTTCTATATTAATATAATTAGTATCAATAAATGACCACAACATTATGCTAGGAAATGCCCAATATAGGGTTCTGAACATACTGAGAATTCAGTAGTCCTCTTCCTTACACCGGGTTTTGCAAAAGCCCGAAATGGGATTTCATCCCTCGAGATAGTTTTTCTGGTCATCCCTCTAGTTTTGCATTTTTAATGTGTGTCTTAGATTGGTATAACTGTGACTATCAATTGAAACATGTATATGAATCTAACTAGTCACTTTCATTTATCTTAGGAGAATTTTATCTGTATAATGTTGCCTTTGTATGAATATTTATGTAAGATTTATCTTTTGGATTACTTACACAACACTTAATGTAGTTCCACCTCCATCACTGTGTTTCCTTTAACTCTGAGAATTCAAGTCCCCCTGCTTAGCTGGGTGGTAACGTGCTCGCCTCCCATGCAAGCGGGCCCGGATTAGATTCCCAGCCAGGGTGGAGATTTTCTCTATTCGGGAATTGAGTGTTGTATTGTCATCATCATCATTTCATTCTCATCACTGGCATGCAAGTCACCCAATGTGGTGTCAAATGAACTAAGACTTGCACTTGCTGGCCAAACTTCCCCAAATAGGGGCCTCCCGGCCAACGATGCCATACACTCATTCCCATTATTTTTTTTTCTGAGAATTCATTGTTTCTCTTTTCAGCCTTCAAGACAGGATATCTAATGTTTCAATACGCATTTATTGTGTAACAAATTCTAGATTGTCAACAATATAGGAGAAGACTGATTCCTACTTACTGTAAAGAAGACTAGTAAAGTTGTAGACAGGCACAATCAAAAGACACTTACTTAAAGCTTTCAGCTACAACCTCCATCAGTTAAACATACACCATTCAGACACACAAGAATGCACATCCCATGCACATGACTGCCAGCTGCAACATCTCGGACCCGAGATACTGGAGCTGTCAGTCATATGTGCACGAGTTGTGCTTGCCTGTGTTTATGAATGGTGCACGTTACTCTTTTGCTGATGGAGGCTGTGGCTGAAAGCTTTATGTCAGTGTCTTACAATTGTGCCTGTCTCTAACTTAGTGTGTCTTCTTTATGGTTAGTAGCAATCTGTCTTTTCCTAAATTGTTGATATTTCTACCTGGAGTTTCCATTGTTAGATTTTGGATTTTCTTCTCCCCATTGCTTAGCTGCATGTTCCTCTTTACTGTAGAACTGTCTCTGTATCTGTGTCTTTTGTTAACAAAGCTGTAATTATTGGTCACTTTGTTGTTTACAACTTGTAAGTTTCTTCTTCTTCTTCTTCTTTAACATCTGTAGTCTTAACTGTGCTTACAGCAGCCCTTGGTGTCATCAAGCACAAGGTGTTTCTGTTTTGATTAGATATGGGCATTTGGTACAAGACATCTAATTAAGTTGTGAAACATAATCAGTAGTTAAAGGTTCATGTGGTTTAGTGTAGACTGAATGAAAAAATTATATGCTATAATAAAACTATAAAGGTCCTTTTAAAAGTTTTTGATTTCTTTGTAGATGTGGGAAAGTGCATTGAGTATATGTAAAGAGTTGATTAGTTTGTACGAAGAAGAGACATACGATTACTTACAACTAAGTTGTATACACCAGCGTATGTCACAGTTTTACGACAGTATTATGAAGCAAATTAGACCAGAACCTGAGTATTTTAGAGTGGCATATTATGGCCGGGGATTTCCTGCCTTCTTGCAAAATAAGGTAAGTGTTTTGCACCTCGCAGGGGTAAATATCGTAGAACACAGTAAAAATTTTTACTGTTTCATTATAATTCTTAGTAGGACATTTGGAAGAGGTACTAATTTTATGTTCCATCCTACAGGTATTTGTATATAGAGGAAAGGAATATGAAAGGTTAAGTGATTTTTCTAGTCGTACAATCAATCAGTTACCTAATGCGGAACTCATGAATCGCCTTTCTGCACCAAGTGATGATATCACTGAATCTCCACATCAATGTATCCTTGCATATTATTTTTCTTGCTGTCCTGTGAAACCATGTTGTTAATTCTTTTAAGTGTACAGCAGCTATCATTTAGTATTATTAAGAAATTGCTATAAGGTTGTTCTAATTGCAGTTGTGATCACATGAGGAGGTGTGAGAGGTTTTGTTTTCCATTCCACTGGCATGTGATAGTCCTAGTAAGAGGTGAACCATAGGTTAGCAATAAAAAGAAAAAAAAAGCTATCTTCTCTCATGAAAATCAAAATCCCAGATGTGACAGTATGAAAACCAAAGTTTGTCATTGAAACTTGTTAAAATCCCAGTATTGCACAATATCTGCATGCTTTTTCTTTGTTTTTCAGTTATTCAAATCTTGCACCACTAGAAATCTGAAGAGGTTATATAAAACTGTATGCTTGCTAACCCCCATTATAAAGCCATAGTGTAATGAGTATCAGCCACAGTCCCCTCAATGAAGACTGTTTTCCATTTTCTGTGTTGTGCTGAGAGTATTTTGTGAGAAAGTGAGTGAGTGAAGCTGTTCCTGGCTTAGCTCAAATAAGAGAGAAAAACATCCATATTTGTTCTACGTAATAATTTGACACATGCTAAGTCCCAGTGTTCATTTTAATGATGTTGGTGCTCAATGTATGGCACATTTCCTTTATTAGCAGAAATGCATTTGAAATGGTCGCGGGTGAAAGTAGGTTATCTACATCTCATAATTCAATGATATGATTTTATATACAACTGTGTCACAATTGCTCGGTCAAAGAAGACAGTTACTCTGTTTTTGAAACACACTCTTTTTCCATAATATCTATTTCAAAGTTGCTCATCAGTAACAAAACCTCTCTGGTCATAGTCTGTTGCCACTTGACGACAGACCTATAAGCAGCAAACTATATCAGAAAATAAAGCTTTGCTTTGGAACATCTGCAATTTGTTTTTTATAGCTAAATCTGTGACAAATCTTCACGTTATATGAGAAGCTTACCGAAGTATGTGATAATGGACATGATAGAGAAAATTCAAAGAAGTGCTTTTCAATTGAATTTAGAGTTATCTAGTTAGTCTGAGAGCATTACAGAAATGTTCAAAAATTTTAGTTGAGAGAAGAACTGTACAAAACCTGTAAAGAATTACTCCAAATTTCAAAAGTAGGCAGAGAGCTGCACTGACACACAACCTGTGTATGTGATAGGATGGGCTTAAATACCAGTGTACACCAAAGTATAGATGTGAAAGTAGCTGATGTTTTGTAAAGGAAAATGTAGTCCATGGTAGGTTGTAATATTCTTTTTTAATTGTGTGAACAGCTAATTAATAAAGAATATTACAGCCTACTACAGACCATGTTATACTTTACAAAATTTTTCTAGTCTCTAGACACATGTAAAAATGAAAATATAGCTGATGTTTTGTTTGTTGACGTTTCAAACCCATGAGAAGAAGTAAGAACAGACAAACAACACATAGTGGGATGACATGTAATCGTGTAAGTTACAGGAATGTGTCTTTACTGATAAATCCTTAATATCAATCTTCAGATATTCAGATAAATAAAGTGGAACCAGTGATGGATGACCGCCGGAAAAGGTTTTCAGGGAAGGCAATCAGTGATCAAATAATGCGGTATTTCAGGTATGTTTGTTACTCTCATTAAGTATTTAAAATTAGATTGACATTAAATTTATCTCTGTTAGCTACTTGCTTTTGTTGTATAGTATTAATGTTTCTTCATAACATGTGTGAGAATAGAACATCAATCTCAAAACAGAAGAACCACTGAGCTGCAGACCACTCTTCTCTGTATATAAAATGTGATGTCCTGACTGACTGACTCATCATCGTGCAGCCCAAACCCCTAAGGATAGAAACTTGAAATTTACAGAAGCTTTGGATCTTATACTGTAGGTGTCATTTAAGAAGGAATTTTTCAAAATTGCGTGTTAAAGCAATTTTGGAAATTTAACCCCGTGAAGGTGAAGTAGTGGGTGAAAGCCTTTACTTGAAAATATATCATTATTAAAGAATTACTACAGTATTTTTAAAGCTCGTACAGTCGGAAAAGACCATGCCTGTGCGGTCTTAATTAGCGAGAAAAGCTTAGAAGGTGTTTGTTTCTGAACAACATAAAAATATGATTAAATAAAAACAAAAACAAATCTCTGCAGGCCATACAATCTATGCGAACGAAGCAGTGGGCACTAAGCTAGTATATGCACAAAAAGAAAAATATGTTTTATACTGAAGTAATATTCTTCATCCAACAAATATATAGTATGTCAAATTATGGAAGATTGTTGTCTGTGAATAGTTAAGAAATACTTTGTAACTTTGTAAACAGAAAATGAAAATGATACCAAATCTGACTTTTTGCAAGCCATTGAGGTTGTCTAACATAAGGTGAAGACCGACACACGTAAAATAAGGACAGATGCTTTCATTGTAAGATGAGAAAAAAGAGCAGTAAAGTTATTACCAGAAACAGTTCTACCTAGTCAAATATGTAAGTACATCACCAAGTGACATGAAGATATGGAATAAGAAAGTCGAGTGAGAAGTAAAGCTAGTGTTTGCCAAGATAGTTGTGTGTAACTGAAAGGTAGGGTCATCTTCGTCAAGGACAAGGCGGGTGAGGGCAAGGGGTCGATCAGTCTGTAAATATGTGTGCAACTATTGTTTGGCTATGTAGGTGAAATTTTTGTGGTAGGAGTGTAGGTATTGACGTACAGGGGTTTTGGGAAATGATGAGATTGGTTTAACAAGAAGGCATGACTGACTGTTGAACAGTAAAAAGATAGCAACAAGATAGATTGTTTCTGTACACAGACAAACTGACTGCTGAAAGAACAGAGAAGGTACATAGTAAAATAGTTACTTGATTATTGAAATAGAGAGCTGTTTAAAAAAACACCAGTCAGTCTTTTAATTTTGAAATCACACTATAATTTGAGACTGCACTTGACTCCATTTTTATCTTTTGGTGATGCTTGTTTAATGGCTGAACAATTTGATTTTTGCACATGACTCTGTACCATTAATTTATCATAAAAAAGGCAATTAATGCTCATAAGCAAAATATTATGTAGAAAATGTGGACAGAGATCATATTGAAACAAAAAGATTTTTTTGTAGGACTGTTGAGGAAAATCATAAACAGAATCTATAAATAATTGTAAATGACACCTTTTTTTGATTATAATTATGTCTTCTACACTGGTAGCATACAGTTCAACCTGTGAACTGAGAACAAATTTAGAGAGTCACTTAACAAACTATTTGTTTTCCTCTTTGTACAAGGCAGTATGAAGTTGCTTTTTTCCAGATGTAGGTGGAGTTCTAAAAATGCAGCTTATTTCTTATTATGCATAGGAGATGTATGTCTTTCAGCCATTTACATTATCTGTTGACAAAACAGTGATGTAATCATTAAGTGCACACAGTTCTTCCGTAACTACAGAAACACAATTGTTGAGGTGCGAGTTATCCAGTTTGTAGCTTATTCGTGAATAGTTCAGTGAATTTTGAAAAAATAAAAGAACACAGCTTGAATTATTCTGTAATAATTAGAATGAATATTTTCATTGAGAATACACTATTATGGATGTGACACATCTTTTATCACCAGAAGATAATGTGGATCCTAATCGCTTCATCTGACACTCCTGAAATATTTTCTTGGTGTTTCGCATTTCACCTTCAGGTAAAATGTGGGTCTCTACTCTTGGACAATTTCCTGTCTGTATATTTGCCTAGCCTTTTTGCTAAGAGGTAAAAATTGGTAGTTTCCAACTCATTGGCAGTTGATAGTAAAATAAAATGATTTAGGTTTTCTTATTGGTAGTTTTCTAGTTGCTGAAAGATCTCGATAATACTGTAATTTGTTCAGTGAGTCATTGAAATTGTATGTTAATGTATTTCACACTTCTTGTTATTGCTGGTGATACAGGCAGTTTACATGTGTTAGGAAGATTACAGATAAACACAAATGTGGTGTTCTAATGTTCAAAAATAAATTGAAAGGTATAGATAAGTTAGGAAATGGCGACTCTGCATTAATTCTCTGGATTATGGGATAGGCATACAGTGAGAGACTTAAAAATAA
Source organism: Schistocerca cancellata (assembly GCF_023864275.1). Classification (NCBI taxonomy): domain Eukaryota; kingdom Metazoa; phylum Arthropoda; class Insecta; order Orthoptera; family Acrididae; genus Schistocerca; species Schistocerca cancellata. The sequence continues at coordinate 12,104,916 of NC_064628.1, read as the reverse complement.
ATGAAGAAAAGCTGTTAAATTTTGCAACCCAAGCTGACAGTCATCATCACATCAGGTCCATTGTTAATAGAAAAATTCGGAGAGATGCTTCATCAGATTTGCTGACTCAGTTTTAACACTTTTATTTATTTATTTATTTATTTATTCATCCGTGGAACAATAAATATTGTATGGATGTCATCAGTTTACAACACATGAGCACACATTTACATTTACAATGAAACAGGTTTCTCATATTTTGTGTAGTTTTCATAACTATTCATACACACATTCATAATTACATAATATTTTGGTGATAATGTCATATGTTGCTAATAATCTACATCTATGTTAAATATTCTTTTACAGTATAACAACTTTTACTTACTAAGAAGGTTTTAAGCTTTTGTCTGAAAGTGAGGGGCTCATTTATTTCTTTAATTTCCTGTGGTAATTTGTTATACAGTTTAATCCCGTTATAAAATATAATTTTTTGCGTCTAAGCCTTGTTCTTTCTATCTAGATGGAGGTGGTGACAAGATCTTGTTTCATGGTCATGTATTAGGCTGTTTGTGTTGTACATGTTGAGATTTTTCTTAATGAACATTATGTTCTGAAAGATATACTCACAAGAAACAGTTAGAATGCCTAGCTTTAAATAATTCTAGACAGTGGGCCCTGTTGTTGCTGTTTGTTGTTATCCTTATGGCTCCTTTTTGTACTTTGAACACAGTTTGTTTGATACTGGCACTTGTTCCCCAAAACATGATCCCATAGCTGAGAACTGAGTGTAGATATCCGTAATATGTTATTTTAAGACTGGTATTATTGCATACCGGTGCAAGGATTCTAAGAGCATATCAAGCTGTGGATAATTTCTTTGCCAAAATGTTGACATGGTTTGTCCATTTCAATTGGCTGTCTACATTCATCCCTAAGAATTTGGTACTTGTTACACATTCTAATTCATTATTATTAACTTTTATTCTAGTGGCATTGTGTTTTTTGTTCAATTGGAAGTTAATATAGTTAGTTTTCTTTACATTTAGGGTTACTTTATTTTTTAATGACCAGTTGTGGACATCATTGAGAGCCTCGTTTGCTCTTTCTGACAGTTGCGTTGGATTTTCACCTGTTATTACTATGTTGCTGTCATCAGCAAGTATTTTTTCTCCATGTCTGATACTTTGTGGGAAGTCGTTAATGTATATAAGAAACAATATTGGGCCTAATACACTTCCCTGTGGGACGCCTATATTCACATTTTCTACATCTACAAGATATGAGAAGCTGCTGTTAAGAGTGAGAAAGTTTGTGCTAATAAAGACACAGCTGATGATTTTTATGATCAGTTCTTTAGTTACCTTGAATATAGCAGTTGTCTCCTAGACCAGATTTACAATGCTGGTTGGGTTGTATTGTTAGGTTGTGCCCATGTGACCTTAAGCCTCTCAGACTGAAGAACATGCTAAGCATGTTAAAGAGAGACTAACTATTCATTTCTGTGAAATTCAGCGAGTGGACACAAATTGAAGTCACTTGTTGCTGTCAAATTGGGGAAAAAAAAGGAAAGAAAGAAAGGGAAAAAGGCTGTTTTTTCACAATACACCTAGTCAATTCAAATGTGGTGTGCAGCAGTTTCTGGTAAAAACAACTGTATTTTGGATTATTTATGTTTTTCAATTACCCATGCAATCTCAGGCCTTCATTAACATGGATAATCGGGAGCTTGCTGTAATGCAGAATAAAGTCTCTGAGCTGTACAGTTCGTGAATTTCATTGACTTTTTCTGTCTGTTAGGAACTGATGTGGTGATCCAGACTGTGTGTCTCAGGAGCTTTAAGGGTGACACTGTATTTCTGCCCAAGTTAGGGACTGAGATGGTGATCCAGACTGTATGTCTCGGGCACTAAAGGGGTGACACTGAAAATTAGATAAGGATTAGTTCTAAACAAAATTTTAAATGATTTTGTTGTTTTTCAAAATACTTCCCTTTAACGTCAACACGGTTCTGATTTGATGATGCTAGTCCATAAAGCAATGATGCCGCTCTTCCTGAGGCACTCCAGAAACCAGATTTTTATAATGTTCCACTTCTTCATCTGGTGATGAAGTTGTTATTCCATGCATTTTATCATTAGTTTTTGTAACCAAAAAGGAAATCAAAAGGTACTGAGTCAAGGTCGCATGGTAGAAGGACCACAGTGCTGATCTTTAGGGCATACAGTTTCTCAGTTTTAATCTTGCTGTATGCAACGATGCTTTGATGTACTGTAAAATTGTTTCTTTTGAACAACAATGTAGGGAAAAGATAGAGTGCTACTTATTGTAAAGATAACATGTTAATTTGCAGACTGGCACCATTAAAAGACACTTTCACATTAGCTTACAGCCATAGTATTCATCAGAAAAAGAAAGGGAAACACATATGCATTCATTTACACAAGCAAGAACACCTCACGCACATGACAGTCACCTCTGATCTGAGCTGCTCAAGATGTCGGTCATGTATGACTGAGGTGTGGTTGCTTGTCTTAATGAATGTGTGTGTGTGTGTGTGTGTGTGTGTGTGTGTGTGCGCGCGCGCGCGCTGTACTAGTCGTGAATTTCATTGATTATTTCTGTCGATGTTAGGAACTGTGGGGTGATCCAGACTATGTCTCGGGCACTACAGGGGTGACACTGAAAATTAGACAAGGATTATTTCTTGTGTGTTTCCCTTTCTTTTTCTGACAGACTATGGCTAAAAGCTAATTTGTAAATGCATTTTTAATTGTACTTGTCTGCAGCTTAATGTGTCATGGTTAGTAGCAATCGATCTTGTCCTTAGGTTGATTGTTACTCCAACTTGGAATTTCTATTGTTTCTTTCATGTGTTTTCTACATATTTTTCAAAAATTTGTATTCAACAGACATTTGTTTGGTCAGTGAATGACGCGCTGGTCGCATCATTTGCCAACTGTCATTAATGGCTGCCTAATTCACAAGATCAAACATGGATAAAATAACATAGTCATTTGTTTACCAATCTGCAGCAACAGTAGAACTGTTTTCTAGTGCTATAGTAGCAATATGGCCCATTCTAGGAAAAATATCTAGTTACCATCTTCTTACCAATACTAATAATCTGAAAGACTTTTGCAGCCATAGGTGCTGTTTGAAAGATCTGTTGGGCCAATTGACCTTCAGGGTCATGACAATAAATCAAAGATTTGCCACAAATAATGATGTTCTGAAGCAAATCTGAAGTGACACCTTGAAAATGTTCCAGAGTTGTTTTGCACTATAGACAACAAAATTTTCCAACATCTTACTGTTGATGTCAAATATTTTGGATTTGACTCATACAAAAGCTCAGTGTTGCCTGAGTAAATTCATAAGATGTTCATCACTATTCGTCAACCTGTGCTCAAACAGCTACAATATTTTCATCAGTGGGTGTCCTTCACAAAATTCATTACTAAGTAAAAGTGATTATCTTTTTAATTCATTGTACCAACTAGAAATTATTGCCTTAGATAGGGGTCCTTTGCCAGATGCATTTTAAGGTGATCTTCACATTGTGTAGGTATTAAGGATGATTTAAAATCATAACATAGCGTAGCCTGGAAATGTTCTCTGGTCATATTCATTTTTCTGTGCACACAAGAAATCTTTAAATGTTGATAATTAACAAACTATTTCAGCAAACTGAACAAACTGTATGACAACCAGCTCACAAAATGGAAAGTAGCTACATGCCATTCTAAAAATTTTTGTTGTCACACTTATATGACATTATTACTAGATGCTACTGTGCTTTCAAATCTCATAATTGGTACCCCAATGGAAAATACTTTTTTGTACAAAAAATGTGATGTAAGAAAAGGCAGCTACTTACTGTAGTGTACAGGGAAGTGTTAAGCAACACCTTGTTTTTATAACTATCTATTGCTTAACACTACCTCAATATGGTGGTCTTTGTCATTCCTGGCACCGTTATTCGAATAGTTGTTTTTCTGAAAATCATTAATAATGTGCATTATGACTTTCTGTTTGTAATAACCATTGGTTAGTTTTCTCACTTCATTCCCTTTACATTTAATTTTCAGGGTAAATGATGTACAGAAATTTAGGTTCAGCAGACCTTTCTATAGACGCGATGGAGCTAGTGGTGATCTTGATAATGAATTTGCCAACTTATGGCTTGAAAGAACAGTTCTTGTCACGTCTTATCCATTTCCTGGCATTCTGCAATGGTTTCCTGTTATTTCTGCAGAGGTGTATTATGTGAGCCCATTACAAAATGCCATTGAAACAATGGAGGCCACAAACAAATCATTGAAAGATCTGATTGTTGCTCACAGAGCTGATAGCACCTTGCATTTAAATCCATTAACTATGAAGATTATGGGCATTGTAGATGCAAAAGTAATGGGTGGAATCGTCAACTATGAAAAGGTTAGTTTCTTGTAATCTAACATATCTCCTGTGTATGTTACTATTCATCATTATATGCTTGTTTCAGTGAATTTTAAATTCTGAATTAAAAATTATGGTTGATGTTTTTGTGGTAAGTTGTCAGCAAGCAACATGAGATTCCTAATCATTAATTGTAAATTTATAAACATTAACTGAAAATTTATTTATTTATTAAATATGCGTAAGTGCCAGGAGTGGAGCTGCTGTACAGTCTGACATGTGGTGGTAATGATGATGATGATGATGATGATGATGATAACACTGGCTTTTCTACAAAACATGGTGTGAAATATATTTACTTTTGGTTAATTTTCTAATAAAGAGCATGCTTAACTCAGTTGTTACTTCAGTTACTGGAGCCATAATCTCTGTTACAGTTCTTGATTAGTGCTTTCAATAATTAAGCATATTGAGGTTTACATTTAATGGAAGAAGTAAAGGCAATGACTTACCTTATAGCTGAGGTGTAGAGTGGTTGAAAACTGAAAATTATGCAGATAATGTCCGTCATTTTTCATGACACACCATGACAGCACCATGTGTGCGTGACTCCCCCCCTACATGCTTGCGCTTGCGCGCGCGCGCCCACACACACACACACACACACACACACACACTTGCAAGGATGCTAACTGGTCCTCTCATCCCTGTTTCTTTGGTGAATGGCATGCGGGTGTATTAGATCTAATTTACTAAATTTTCTCATTGTGGTCATTTCACAAGGCATGTCTGGGAGGAAATTACCTGTTGTCTAATTCTTTCTGGAACATACTCCCTTGAAATTTCAATTGTAATAATTGGCATGTCTCATTAAAAATAGCAATCCTCTCCAAAACTTTGTGTAAAATCTGTCCAAGTGAAGGAAATTAAATGTACAATACAATGTTTATACATTAATTTGTGGTAGTGAATTTCATCACAGCAGCTAAGTGGTTAAACCATAAGCATAAATGTGGACATCTGCTTAACTGTATACTTTGCCACCGTTGCTGTTATAGTTTAATGCTTTTCTTATGAGTCACACATCATATGCTCACCGCCACTGAAGTGTTATTTTAGGCTTGATGAGAGAAGCAGGGATGTGAAAAAATGAGTTTACTTGCCTGATTGATGTTACAAATTTATTATAAGTTGGCTCAGTAAATTTCTTACTCTGTCTGAAATGTAAATTTGAAAGAAAGCACAGGTGCCACAGTTTCGCTTAATGTTCTCTGTCACTGCTCCCAGTCTTTGTGATCTACATTGTGTGGTGTGTGCGGTGCAAAGTATATACATGAGAAGTATATATAGTTGATGCAACTGTTGCCATCTCTGTCATAGCACATTATTTGCACAAAAAGTATATGTTCAACACTTCACATAATGCTTTCACCCCTACCTGCATCCCATCACTGAAGGGCCACTCCTCCCTTCCACACATCCATTAGGCGAGCTCATTTTACGTGGTGGCTAGCCCCTTTGTCACACATTGACTTGGTCCGCAACACTTCACGTTGACTGTCTTGTTTTTCCTTTACTGCTGCAACCTAGTAGTAGTTGTATCATAATTGTACGATGAAGCTGAATGATGCAACTTGTTTTGGCAACACTGATCATGGATTAAGTCAGCATTCCCTCTCTCACATGTCCCCTCTCAACAACAGCCTAAAATATTTCCTGAATTCTGCCACCACCTGTGGTGCGAACCATCAGTCTTTTCTGCCACTTATAACTTGTTCATTCACATTAGATTTCAATAGGAAGAAAATGGGATGAAGTCAAGTGAGACATCAAGTAAGAACTTAGAATCAAGGTAAATCTTACTAAGAAGAAACGTAAAATTGTGGAATTTTTTGCTTTGATGGTATGGGTTTTTCACAGGGGCTACGAATTTATGGTGCAGAATCACGAAAAATGTAAAATCGGAGAATGTAAAATCCAAGTTACACTGTATATTATTCAAATTAAAATATTCCCAAAAAAATCTTAGAATACCTGGGTCTGATATCTCACCTGTATCAATGTAGATAACAGGCAAAAATTGTAGCGATTCTTGATTCCTGTAATGGGTGAACTGTCTGCATGCATCACTAATTTTGTATGGAACTCTCAGAACCTCCATTATTGTGGGTAATATGCTGTGCAAAAGCTGTTGATCAATGCCATCTTTTGATGTTCATGGTCTCTTGAGTTTGTCAGCTACAGTTACTTGCCACACACTGAAACTTAAGTCAATCTAATGCCTTGCTTCAGTGATTGCTCTTGGATTTGCAACTACTGACACGAAGTAATTGTGATAATTTTGTTATACCTTGTGTGTGAATCCCACTTTGTGAGTGAAATATTTCTCCAAGGATTTGATCAACAGTACAAGGTGCATTCAAGTTCTAAGGCCTCCGATTTTTTTTCTAATTAACTACTCACCCGAAATCGATTAAACTGGCGTTACTTCTCGACGTAATCGCCCTGCAGACGTACACATTTTTCACAACGCTGACGCCATGATTCCATGGCAGCGGCGAAGGCTTCTTTAGGAGTCTGTTTGGACCACTGGAAAATCGCTGAGGCAATAACAGCACAGCTGGTGAATGTGCGGCCACAGAGAGTGTCTTTCATTGTTGGAAAAAGCCAAAAGTCACTAGGAGCCAGGTCAGGTGAGTAGGGAGCATGAGGAATCACTTCAAAGTTGTTATCACGAAGAAACTGTTGCGTAACGTTAGCTCGATGTGCGGGTGCGTTGTCTCGGTGAAACAGCACACGCGCAGCCCTTCCCGGACGTTTTTGTTGCAGTGCAGGAAGGAATTTGTTCTTCAAAACATTTTAGTAGGATGCATCTGTTACCATAGTGCCCTTTGAAACGCAATGGGTAAGGATTACGCCCTCGCTGTCCCAGAACATGGACACCATCATTTTTTCAGCACTGGCGGTTACCCGAAATTTTTTTGGTGGCGGTGAATCTGTGTGCTTCCATTGAACTGACTGGCACTTTGTTTCTGGATTGAAAAATGGCATCCACGTCTCATCCATTGTCACAACCGACGGAAAAAAAGTCCTATTCATGCTGTCGTTGCGTGTCAACATTGCTTGGCAACATGTCACATGGGCAGCCATGTGGTCGTCCGTCAGCATTCGTGGCACCCACCTGGATGACACTTTTCGCATTTTCAGGTCGTCTTGCAGGATTGTGTGCACAGAACCCACAGAAATGCCAACTCTGGAGGCGATCTGTTCAACAGTCATTCGGCGATCCCCCAAAACAATTCTCTCCACTTTCTCGATCATGTCGTCAGACCAGCTTGTGCGAGTCCGAGGTTGTTTCGGTTTATTGTCACATGATGTTCTGCCTTCATTAAACTGTCGCACCCACGAATGCACTTTCGGCACATCCATAACTCCATCACCACATGTCTCCTTCAACTGTCGATGAATTTCAATTGGTTTCACACCACGCAAATTCAGAAAACATATGATTGCACGCTGTTCAAGTAAGGAAAACGTCGCCATTTTAAGTATTTAAAACAGTTCTCATTCTCGCCGCTGGTGGTAAAATTCCATCTGCCGTACGGTGCTGCCATCTCTGGGACGTACTGACAATGAACGCGGCCTCATTTTAAAACAATGCGCATGTTTCTATCTCTTTCCAGTCCGGAGAAAAAAAATTGGAGGCCTTAGAACTTGAATGCACCTCATACATTAAACTCTGATGTCCGTCTCCATTAATAAAACACAAACGATCAACTGTGAATTTTCAGGTCTCTGGGTTGGAATCCATTGTCAGTTCTATAATCTGGCACAGTAATCTTGTGGCTATTGAGTTTGCACACATTGTGAGTAGTATGGATAAATTATTATTCCATGAATGTGACTGATATCCTCAACATCCTCAGTTTTTTGTACACACATTTTAGGATCATCATCTTTTCATAGAAACACTTTCTTCCCCATATCCAGCATGTGAACTTTCTGTCATTATCCCATGGCCTTGTTTCAAATGATCCCATGTCTGCAAGCTAAATATATAAACAGGAAATGGAATAAACCTCTGACAGTAACATTTGTACACTTTAAAAAGACATAGGACTGTCTCCATAGACCGTCAGTACTAAAAATTGTAAGGAGTCTAGGACTCCACCCAAATGTAATTAAAGTAATAGCAAATACTCTAACTGAGACCTAATCAAAAGTCAAGTTCTGAGGAGAAATTTCTGAACGATTCCTTGTAAAAACACGCTTAAGACAAGGTTGCTCTCTACCACCATTACTGTTCAGCTCTGCACTTTAATGTATAATGAGAGAATGGAACGAAGATAACTCAAAGACCATAAGAATTGGAAGTGCAAAAAATTATAAAAGTGTAAACTGCTTGGGATTTGCTGATGATCGTGCACTCCTAGCCAAAAATGTTCAAGAAATGAGAGAACGAGTTAAATTGCTACAAGAAATAGCACAGAAAATCGGCTTTAGAATATCATTTGAAAGAACAAAGATTATGCTGAATGATCCACCACTTGCAAACAGAATTATAATAGCACAACAAAAACTCAAAATTATTGATAAATTTAAACATTTGGGAGAAACCATAATGTGCAATCTAAATGAAAAACCATAATGGTAAAATACAATAAAAAACTGAACAAAGCAAATTACCTTACCAAAACCACACACAAAAAAAGCTTATCTGTAGCTGCAAAATTAAAACATTATAAAACTGTTACACAACAAGAGATAACACGTGCAGTTGTACCATCTTCAAAACAACTAATACAGCAGAAATTGACAAAATACTCAAAGTAGCAAGAAAAATTATTAGGACTTACATAAATAAACTGTAGCAAGTAAAGGGGGATTGGAGGATAGCTTCAGATGAAACAGTGTATTATAAAATTGAGCCAATAGTAAGCTCAATCAGAAAGAAATGCATCCTGATGAGAACACCAGAAAACAGAATAGTAAGAGAATAACAGAAAAAATGTGGAATAGTAAGAGCAATATTAAATAGATCACAGAAATTAAGGGAAATATGAGAGAACTCCAAATTACAGTAGATGGTCAAAAAACCAAATCAGAGAAAACCAAAATATTGCAAGACACACAAACCAGCATCAATAAAAGGGCTACAGGAAGAGTGGACCTATAGAAGGAAAGAAAAAAAAATCTGAAAGAATGAAGAAATACTGGGTATACAGAAGAGCAAAACACTCTGTGTATAATAATAAATTATAATAATCCTTGTATAATCACTGTATTATTGAACTGTGTTGTTGAACTGTTACTGAACTGAATTATATTATTGAATAACAACTACTCCTTGTTTAGACCTATGTACAGTTGGCTAGAGTAGTCTAATTGAAGGCCATTAGAATAAATAAATAAATTAATTAATTAATTAATAATAAAACATATTTTCAGAAGGAATATGGAATTATGGAATTTTATTGCCGTATGTGAGACAGGCCTGTTGATTACTGCCAGTAGGTAAGCCACAGGGGAGTACCATGTCTGTAATTTCCTGCAGAGAGTAAAAGGATTCATTTCTGTGATTAAACAGTGCGGGATTGATAATCTTGTAATGTCGGTGGAACGTCAATGTGGTACGTGCAGAATGGAAGATGTAGGAGGTAGTTGTAACAGCACCAAGTGAAAGATAAAGCCGATCAACAGGCAATGTGCTGATAACCTCAGCATTGAGCACCTGTAAGCTCCTTCCAGTAGGCAGTGACCAGTAACTTGCAGTAGGAAGACAGACTTGAGTCCTGCACATTCTCAGTAGCACTAAAGTGGCCCATAAGTAACTGGAATTTTTTCTAGTTTCAACCAGTACTGTTCCCTGTAAGACTATGAATGACTTTTTATAAACTTATTTTATACAGATAGAAAGTGGGAGTAGACAGTACCACCTGTTAGCATGTACAGAGAAGCAACTATTGTAGATTAAGACAGTAACATGCTCTCATTGAACATATCATTTAGAAGCTATGGTGACATTGTCTCCAGTCCTTGAATGAATGTTTACGTGTTTCTCAGAACAGTCAACATTTGTTGTAGTTACTGTTCTGTATATAACATCTATTTTTTTAAATTCCATTTGGTAACAACAATTGCTGCCTTTGGCTTAAGTTTTACATTCTGCTTCTTTTAAGGAGATCCAGTCTTTACTTGGCTTAATAACTTAAAAAAGAAGAAGAATATTTGTTATGTAATGCACTGTGAAGTATTTCCTGACACAGCCAGTGGTTGATGTTGGAGACAGAACTCCAAAGAGAGGCCTTTACTTAACATTGTGGTTTCAACCATCATCACATATGATCAGAAAATGTGGAATGACATTGCTCGGTGAATTATTTCAGCTGTTCAATGTTCATTTCATTATTTTTGTTTAAGTATTTGTCTGAAGTAAATTCAAAGGGACGAAATAATAAGTTGATACGTCTGAGTTATAAATTTTGTGACTAAAAACCTCACACCAATTGTTCAGTACTGTTTCGTACGCAATCCATGTCAACATTTTGCAGTTAAATGATAATGACTCAAGATGGCAATAAACTACGACATAGCCTCCTCACCATTAGATGTAAATTGTCTTGTCTGAGTCAAGCAGTGAGCCTTACAATACTATTTTACTGATCCATCCCAAGCTTTAGCAACCTCCTACTCACAAATGTACTGTGTACCTTTCTTGTACTTCATAGGTTTTCTTGCACTAGCATGCTGCCATTACACATTTCTTGTTTCAGGTATCATGTCTAGGTCTACACAGTATTTCAGTGTTTACTACTATGACTGATTGTCATTTGTGTTTGTGATGTGTGCAGCTAACAATAATAAAATGGTTATTGCCTTTAAATCCTGCCAGAAAATGAATAATAATGTAATGGCAGCCAAGATGGAAAATTGTGTAAGCTCAGATTCTCATGTGGCCATCTACAAGCATCTTGGTGTGTCAGCCTAGCCCCAGCACAGTCTTTGATGGCTCAAGTTGTGTGTGTGTGTGTGTGTGTGTGTGTGTTTTTGTTTGTTTTGTGGGGGAGGGCAGTCACATATGTGACTAAAAGTTCAGCAACTTTCCACTTAGCACGGCTTTGTATTCATACACATATAATGTTCTGTCCTGGGTCTTCCATGGATACATACATAGTTCTGTCTTTCTCTGTTGCTAGCACTACCAGCTGTTGAACAAAGTGAAGCAAGCTGGAAGTGTTTGAAGTACATTTCACTGCATTGTATCATGTATTTAGTTTTGCCTCCAATTTAACAGTAATTTAAATTAATTTATTGGTGGTTTTTCAGGCATTTTTCACTGATGAGTACCTCGAAAGTCATCCAGATGATGGCCCTAGTGTAAAAATGTTGAAAGATTTGATAGCATATCAGGTACCACTTTTAGAAATTGCTATTGCCCTCCATCGGCAGAGAGCTCCTCCATCACTAGCACCAATTCAGCAAAGGATGGAAGATTGCTTTTCTGAAATTCAAAGTCATGTTGAAGAAAAGTATGGAAAGAAGGTAAGAGTTAAGTGTCATTCATTATAAAATGAGGGTTTTTTAAATCAAATAATTCCATTTTATTACCAATACTTGCTTGTGCCTTCAGTTTGCCTATGGGAACTCGTAGTTGTAAGGTTATGAGGTATTTACCATATTTGCAGAATTCTGTCTTCAGTGATTTTTACACTGATAAATTATAATACTAAAATTAATGAAAACACTGTAATAATATTTCTTGGAATATGTAACACACTGTATTCAACTCAAATTTCTAGTTTGTTCTGAATGAATTCATCCACTGAGCAATAACATTTCCTTGTCAGTGCCTTATATAGCTTTCATTTAAGTGGACCTAAATTCATCTGCATTAACTTCCTTCTTTTTAATTTATAATAATTTTTCATTCCCATGTAGTGAAAACCCTGGCATTACAGCTTGAGGTAGTGGGTGGGAAACATCAAATTTTCTTTGTTTCTTGTATCATGTGGATGAACAAAATGGTTTCCCTCAAATAAATCATCTCTGGTGTACAAAAAGACAATTTTCCATAAGTTGTCATTTATTTTCAGTTGTAACATTGTTAACGATCATTTTTATTTTTATTGTAAAGTCACTTTCTCTAATTTTTTTGTAGGTGTGTGATATTAAATTTGATACACCACTGCAAAATCAAGCTAGAAGGCAGCTCAGTGGTACTTCTCAAACCATTGATCTTCATCGTTTGTCAGGAACAAGCATGGCGTCATCTGAGTGAGTACCTAAACTATTCAAAACATTATTTTTATATGTGAATGCATTTTATAAAAGAAGTAATGCTTTTCTATTTGTTCGTGGGCACTGAAAACGTACATTAACATTAATGAATGAAAAACTCTACTGCAACTTTTTCAGCTGAAATTAGCTTTTTACAAATTTATGTACAGGAACTAGTTTGCAAGTTGCTTCCATGTCAAGCAGTACAGTGAAAAATTAGATACTTAGTGTTCAATCAAATGTCATTGAAACAATTTTTGTAGCAAGGAAATGATTTCTCCAAGCTTGCGGTTCATTTCTGGCTCTAGCTTTGCTTCTGCTGTGCATTGCTCATATCTATTGCTGCTATATCATTTCTTACGCATTAAATTCTTCTTCATTCTGTGGTTCCATCAGTGACAGTGATGAAACTGCACAAATTACCATTCCCCACGTACATATTGTATAAATTGCTCCCTTCTTCTTGCTTGCCTCCTGAGCTTCAGTGTAACTGTAGGAGAAAAGGAGCTATAGAGTAGCTACAATAACAGTGATGTTTTCCTTATGGGTTTTTCTGGTTGGAGATTTCATTGTAAAAGTTAATTGAGTGACACATTGTCCAGCAGCAGAACCATCAAAACATAGAAGGATATTTATTTCCTACTCATTGTTGCCTGGGGGACTTTTTTTTTATTTTCAATCTGGGCCAACTAAGAACTATGTCAAAATAACTATATAGTTCTCTTTTCCTTCATCCTTCTCCAGATCTATTTCATTTTCTCAGAATGAGCTTTCCCCCTCCCATCTGACCATTTGACTCCAGTTGTTATACTGTATGTTTTATTTTTTCAAAAGACCTTCTTGACCCTTAATCTCAATTTCTCTCTCTTTAGTAATGCCTCCTATTCAATCTGCAATTCTTCTAAGACAGTTTTTAATTGCTTCCCCATCCATTTTGTTTGTGTGTTTTTTTTTGTTGTGGTAGAATCTGTGGATCTTTTTTGTTAACCTGTTCTCCTTCATTCTGTCTAGATGTCCATAGAGTGTAACACATCTTTTCCAAATTTTGTATGTTATTTTAGGGCAGAATGGGTGTATTTTCTTACCTGTTCTCAAAACCAATTACCATCTCTGTTCTTGATTGGACGTTATATTTTTTTTGCAAGATTTTTCTTTCTGTGTTTTCCAAATCTTCTAATACTATTTCACATCGAGAAAAAGCATGTCTGTTCCCCGATTGGGCGGTGTTTGGTCAGCATCTGTACTCCATGTTAGGCAGGAAAAGAACACTCTTAGTCTAATAAATATTTGTTGTTTTAACATTAGTAGGCAAATGTCCACCCACATTGCAAAAATAGAATAATTAAAAAAAACTATATTACTTCAAGTGCCCGCTCTACCATTCCTGAAAAGAATGCAAGATAACATGATTCTGGAGTGGATGTGCCATTATTCAAGGAACAGTTGGAGATCCTGATGGTAATTTGCTATATGAAATGGAAAAAAACTTATTGAGTTGGCATTAACCAGCAAACATTTGAAAATGGATTAACTTTGATTTACCAATCAGTTTATACAAAATAAGTGTAAGTTGTACAAGGTTAGCCAAAATTGTGTTTCAACTGACACTGATTTATAGCTGTTGATGGCAGATAAGTAGTTGTCCCAACAATTTGTGCTTCTCTATACACGTTCGTTCGGAAAGACATAGTAAATGTGGAAAGCATTTCTTCCAAGATGAATCCTTTCATTATGTAAGCTATATTGATTGATTGTTCCATTTCCATGAACTTATCTTTCTGTCAGAAGATTGTGTATGAATTTTGTTAACATTGCGAAATTCTTTCTTTGCTACTGTACTGAACAGTTTGGATGAGATCTCCAGCAATACATGACAGCAGATACATTGATGTTGTATGATAAGAAAGAGGTTAGTGTAGGAGGTGCGAATGATTATTGAGAACATTGCAATAGCCATTACACTGATAGTTTCTTTGGGTGATTGAAATTAAAAGAAAGACAAATCTTGCTGCTTGTTTGAGCAGAAAGGAAGTTTTGCTTATTTGTAAATAAAAGCCAGACGCTTAGCTAAACTGTGTCACAGATAAAGGAAGTTGTGTTGAAAGTTAAGGTCTGTGGGATGATAAGTAAAGTATTGGTTCTGTTAAAAATTTGACCTGATTATATGTAAAATGTGGAAAAACCAATAAGTGATATATTTTGTATCAAAAAAGGAATACATTATCCTTTATCCTTCATTAATACTATCTGTTATAGTTTTTTCCCCCTCGAATGAGTCAACTGAAGACCACATGCCAGTTTCAATTCTTTATGCATTGTTGTTGTTTTTTTCTTTTTTTTTCCCAGTACTCTTACATTTGTTTACTGTGTTTCTTTTCCTACCTGTCTTCTGATCACTTTAGACTAACTTTTTAAGGTACTGTACCCCAGTCAGTAAAAACAGAACCTTTATAGGATCACTTATGTCTGTCTGTCTGTCTGTATGTTAAGACCCATTTTCCTGAGAAACAGGTAGCGGTAACAAGTTGAAATTTATGTCAAATATTAGGCTCTACAATCCCTTGGTAGTGTAAAAAATTGAAGCTTCTAAGTCAATGCAATCGAAAGGTGTGGCCATTTTGATACTTGCAAACTTGCCCATCAAAACCTGTAGATGATCTAATCTATATCCATAATTAAGTTTGTATGGAAGCCTAAGACCACAAGTCCTAATCATGTTTATTTGGGTTTTTTTTTTACTCTCCTTCATTGTAATCCTGCTATATTCATTGTTTTTTACTGGAACACTTCTTTGTCAATTGTTTCTTTAGCTTTTATGGTATTTTTTTTCTAAATCTTTGTTTACTTTGTTGATCTAACTTGGTGTTTACTTTTTATCCCACAACTGTTTGAAAATCTTTTTGATCAATCTTCTGTATTGCATTGGATATAAATGTCCAGAAAAATCCAGTCTTATTTTTCTCATTATTTCTGATATGTTTTGATAAATTTGATCATTATTTAATCATTTTTAACATTCCACACCTTTCGTGGGTCTGATATGTGCCTAATGGTTCACATTTCCAGTATTTATAATTTATAAGTTGATTCTAGACATTAACTTGCACATAGGTATTCTGACTCCAATACTGTATTGTAATGCTTTGTTTTTGCATTTTTAGACACAGATTTTTAATTATGAAGGTATCAGTTATACCATATGTCCTTCTCATTTGATGTAGCCTTTTGTCTATAGGCACTTTTTCCAAACCATTTTTTGGATTATATTCCCAAGAAATTTGAAGTTTTTAAACCATCTGTATTTGGCCAGCATCTGTTTTCAGAAATTTTGGTGTATTTTTACTATTTGTAAAAAAATAAATAAATAAATCTGCAGAAATTCTTAAACCCATCTGACTGGCTATTTCTTCTAAAACGTCTAAAACATTAATTTGTATTACACCAGATATCATATTTTCAGAGAGTATAGCAATGTCATTTGCAAATGTGAGACAGTTTATCCCAATTTCTTGTTTCCTCTCCCAGTGTTATTAGTAAAGTCTTAGATTTATTCAGTTTTTCATTCCAAATTCTTACTATTTTTTCTAGAACGCAACTGAAAAAAAATGGGGATGGGCTATCACCTTGCCACACGAAATACATCTTCTATAAATTTCACATCAGTCACTGTGTCTCTAAGTTGTTTAAGAATTATAGTTGCTAATTTAGATTTTACACCAAATTCTCAGATTTTATCTACACTTTCTCTATCAACAGAACAAAGGCTGTTTTGAAATCAAAATTGCTTCACTATCTTTTGAATTCGGTAAGCTGTGGTGAATAATTGACATCAGATTAAATATTTGTTCAGAAAATGATCTGCCCTTCCTGAAACTACTTTGATATTCACTTACATGACTATCCAGTGTTGTTTCTACTGTCTGTAGTATAATATAGGAAACAATATTATGAAAAGAATTGATGCTACTCATCATATGGCGGAGATGCTGAGTTGCAGATATGCACAACAAAAAGAATGTCACAAAATAAGCTTTCAGCAACAAGGCCTTTTTCACACGACCACAGTCTCTGGCAGCTGAAGCCACACTATGAGCAGCAGCCACAGTGCGTGATGGGAGAGGCAATTGGGTGGGGTAAGGAGGAGACTGGAGTGGGGAGACGGAGGGATAGCAGGGTAGGGGTGGGGGATGCTGAAGTGTTACTGGGGAGTGTGCAGAGATAAGATGGAGAGAGGGCAGGGCAGCTAGGTGCAGCCGGGAGGTTAGACGGAGGGTGGAGGAGAGGGGAGGGGATAGTGGAAGAGGAGGGAATTAAAAAGACTGGGTGCGTTGGTGGAATAGAGGGCTGTGTAGTGCTGGAATGGGAACAGGGAAGGGGCTAGATGGGTGAGGACAATGACTAACGAAGGTTGAGGCCAGGAAGGTTATGGAAAAGTAGCATATATTGCAGGGAAAGTTCCCACCTGCACAATTCAGAAAAGCTGGTGTTGGTGGGAAGGATCCATGTGGTACAGGCTGTGAAGCAGTCACTGAAATGAAGATTGTTGTGTTGGGCAGCATGCTCAGCAATCTGGTAGTCGAGTTTGTCACAGACCATTCGTGCAGACAGACAGCTTATTGGTTGTCATGCCCACATAGAATGCATCACAGCGGATGCAGCTTAGCTTATAGATCACATGAATGATTTCACGGGCAGCCCTGCCTTTGATAGGATAGGTGATGTTTGTGACTGGACTGGAGTAGGTGGTGGTGGCAGGATGTATCAAGAACTATTACATGGATATGAGCCATGAGTAAGGGATTGGGAGCAGGAATTACATAGGGATGGACGAGTATATGAATCCTACCTGCAGACAAAGGCTCCATCACTGTTGTTTTGAACCACAAGGATTACCTGGCAGAAGGACTCTGCCAGCAGTCAGATACATCCATCTACAAACTTTGCCACAGTGACCCCATTCCAGAAATCCAACAGGATCTCCAGCCTCTCCTCAAATCCCCTCCCTGGAGCCCGTTCTTCTCCTCACTCCCACCACTCCCTGTGCTGTACCTTCTACATGCTTACTAAAGTCCATAAACCCAACCACCAAGGATGTCCCATTGTGGCCGGTTACTGTGCCCCCACTAAGAGAACCTCTCCTCTTGTAGACCAACATCTTAAGCCTGTTACCCGGAACATACCATCCTGTATAAAAGATACCAACCATTTATTCAACCGGCGCTCCTCAGTTCCTGTTCCTTTACCACATGGTGCCCTGCTCAACACTACTGATTCCACCTCCCTTTATACTAACAGCAATAATGCCCATGACCTTACCACTATTGAATACTACCACTCCCAACAAACGGTGGATTTCAAACCAAGAACCTCCTTCCTAGTTGCCATGACCAATTACATCCTCACTCACAATTACTTCTCCTTTGAAGCCATTACCTACAAATAAATCCGGGATACGGCTATCGGCTATGGGCACCCACTTGGCACCATACTATCTACATCTACATCTACATTTATACTCCGCAAGCCACCCAACAGTGTGTGGCAGAGGGCACTTTACATGCGACTGTCCTTATCTCCCTTTCCTATTCCAGTCGCGTATGGTTCGCGGGAAGAATGACTGTCTGAAAGCCTCCGTGCGCGCTCTAATCTCTCTAATTTTACATTTGTGATCTCTTTGGGAGCTATAAGTAGGGGGAAGCAATATATTCGATACCTCATCCAGAAACGCACCCTCTCGAAACCTGAACAGCAAGGTACAGCTCGATGCAGAGTGCTTCTCTTGCAGAGTCTGCCACTTGAGTTTGCTAAACATCTCCGTAACGCTATCACGCTTACCAAATAACCCTGTGACAAAATGCGCCGCTCTTCTTTGGATCTTCTCTATCTCCTCTGTCAACCCGACCTGGTGCGAATCCCACACTGATGAGCAATACTCGAGTATAGATCGAACGAGTGTTTTGTAAGCCACCTCCTTTATTGATGGACGACATTTTCTAAGGACTCTCCCAGTGAATCTCAACCTGGTACCCGCCTTACCAACAATTAATTTTATATGATCATTCCACTTCAAATCGTTCCTTACGCATACTCCCAGATATTTTACAGAAGTAACTGCTACCAGTGTTTGTTCCGCTATCATATAATCATACAATAAAGGATCCTTCTTTCTATGTATTCGCAATACGTTACATTTGTCTATGTTGAGGGTCAGTTGCCACTCCCTGCACCAAGTGCCTATCCGCTGCAGATCTTCCTGCAGTTCGCTGCAATTTTCTAGTGCTGCAACTTCTCTGTATACTACAGCATCATCTGCGAAAAGCCACATGGAACTTCCGACACTATCTACTAGGTCATTTATATATATTGTGAAAAGCAATGGTCCCATAACACTCCCCTGTGGCACGCCAGAGGTTACCTTAACGTCTGTAGACGTCTCTCCATTGATAACAACATGCTGTGTTCTGTTTGCTAAAAACTCTTCAATCCAGCCACACAGCTGGTCTGATATTCCGTAGGCTCTTACTTTGTTTATCAGGCGACAGTGCGGAACTGTATCGAACGTCTTCTGGAAGTAAAGGAAAATGGCATCTACCTGGAAGCCTGTATCTAATATTTTCTGAGTCTCGTGAACAAATAAAGCAAATTGGGTCTCACACGATCGCCGTTTCCAGAATCCATGTTGATTCCTACAGAGTGCATTGTGGGTTTCCAAAAATGACATGATACGCGAGGAAAAAAAATGTTCTAAAATTCTACAACAGATCGATGTCAGAGATATAGGCCTATAATTTTACGCATCTCCTCGACAACCCATCTTGAAAACTGGACGTACCTGTGCTCTTTTCCAATCATTTGGAACCTTCCATTCCTCTAGAGACTTGTGGTACACGGCTGTTAGAAGGGGGCCAAGTTCTTTCGTGTACTCTGTGTAGAATCGAATTGGTATCTCATCAGGTCCAGTGGACTTTCCTCTGTTGAGTGATTTCAGTTGCTTTTCTATTCCTTGGACACTTATTTCGAAGTCAGCCATTTTTTCGTTTGTGCGAGGATTTAGAGAAGGAACTGCAGTGTGAAACAGTTCTGGAAAAAGGTGTTTAGTATTTCAACTTTACGCGTGTCATCGCCTGTTTTGATGCCATTATCATCCCAGAGTGTCTGGATATGCTGTTCGATCCACTTACTGATTTAACGTAAGACCAGAACTTCCTAGGATTTTCTGTCAAGTCGGTACAAAGAATTTTACTTTTGAATTCACTGAACGCTTCACGCATATCCCTCCTTATGCTAACTTTGGCATCATTTAGCTTCTGTTTGTCTGAGAGGTTTTGGCTGTGCATAAATTTGCAGTGAAGCTCTCTTTGCTTTCACAGTAGTTTCCTAACTTTGTTGTTGAACCACAGTGGGTTTTTCCCGTCCCTCACAGTTTTACTTGGCACGTACCTGTCTAAAACGCATTTTACAATTTCCTTGAAATTTTTCCATAAACACTCAACATTGTCAGTGTCGGAACAGAAATTTTCATTTTGATCTGTTAGGTAGTCTGAAATCTGCCTTCTATTACTCTTGCTAAACAGATAAATCTTCCTCCCTTTTTTTATATTGCTATTTACTTCCATATTCAGGGATGCTGTGACAGCCTTATGATCACTGATTCCCTGTTCTGTGCTTACAGAGTCGAAAAGGTCGGGTCTGTTTGTTATCAGTAGGTCCAAGATGTTATCTCCACAAGTTGGTTCTCTGTTTAATCGCTCAAGGTAATTTTCGGATAGTGCACTTAGTGTAATGTCACTCAATGCTCTGTCCCTACCACCCGTCCTAAACATCTGAGTGTCCTAGTCTGTATCTGGTAAATTGAAATCTCCACCTAAGACTATAACACACTGAGGAAATTTATGTGAAATGTATTCCAGTGTTTCTTTGAGTTGTTCTGCCACTAATGCTGCTGAGTCGGGAGGTCGGTAAAAGGAGACAATTATTAACCTAGCTCGGTTGTTGAGTATAACCTCCACCCCTAATAATTCACAGGAACTATCCACTTCTATTTCACTACAGGATAAACTACTACTAACAGCGACAAACACGCCACCACCTGTTGCATGCAATCTATCCTTTCTAAACACTGTCTGTGCCTTAATAAAAATTTTGGCAGGATTTCTCTCTGGCTTCAGCCAGCTTTCCGCACCTATATCGATTTCAGCTGTGGTGCTTTCTATCAGCGCTTGAAGTTCTGGCACTTTACCAACGTAGCTTTGACAGTTTACAGTTACAATACCGATTGCTGCTTGGTACCTGCATGTCCTGACTTTGCCCCGCAACCTTTGAGGCTGTTGCCCTTTCTGTACTTGCACGAGTCCATCTAACCTAAAAAAACTGCCCAGTCCACGCCACACAACCCCTGCTACCCATGTAGCCGCCTGCAGTGTGTAGTGGACTCCTGACCTATCCAGTGACACACAAAACCCCACCACCCTATGGCTCAAGTCAAGGAATCTGCAGCCCACACAGTTGCAAACTGTCTCAGCCTCTGATTCAGACCCTCCACTCGGCTCTGTACCAAAGGTCTGCGGTCTGACCTGTCAACGATGCTGCAGATGGTGAGCTCTGCTTTCATCCCACTAGCGAGACTGGCAGTCTTCACCAAATCAGATAGCCACCGGAAGCCAGAGAGGATTTCCTCCGATCCATAGCGACACACATCATTGGTGCTGACATGAGCGACCACCTGCAGATGGGTGCACCCTGTACCCTTCATGGCATCCGGAAGGACCCTTTACACGTCTGGAATGACTCCGCCTGGTATGCACACGGAGTGCACATTGGTTTTCTTCCCCTCTCTTGCTGCCATATCCCTAAGGCGCTCCATTATGTGCCTGACGTTGGAGCTCCCAACTACCAGTAAGCCCACCCTCTGCGACCGCCCGGATCTTGTAGACTGGAAGTGACCTCTAGAACAGGCCAACCTATTCATCTTTACTAAACACCCAGAATGCTAAACCCCTCACCTGGTTCAGATTCATCGATGATATCTTTGCGATCTGGATCGAGAGTGAGGACATCCTGTCCACAATCCTCCAGAACCTCGACACGTTCTCCCGCATTCTCTTCACCTGGTCCTACTCAATTGAACAAGCCACCGTCCTAGATGTTGACCTCCACCTCAAAGATGACTATCTCAGTATCTCTGTCCATATCAAACCTACTAACCACCAGCAATACTTCCACTTCGACAGCTGCTACCCACTCAATACCAAGAAGTTCCTTCCATACAGCCAAGCCACCTGTGGCCGTCACATCTGCAGTGAGGTGTGGTTCTTCTGAAAATATACTGAGGGTAACACTCAGGCCTTTTCAGATCATAATTATCCTCCTCCCAAGTTTGCACAAAAACAAATCCCCCTGGCCTTATTTTTCCATTCACACAGCACCTCCCAAAGTCCCTCTGTCAGGCCACAGAGGAGCATTCCCCTCGTAACTCAGTACCAGCCAGGATTGGAGCAACTGAATTACATTCTAAGCCAGGGTTGTGCCCTGAACTGAGGAATGTTCTGTCCACTATCCTTCCCACCTCTCCCACAGTGGTATTCTGCTGTCCACCGAACCTACACAATATACTTGTCCTCCCTATGCAATCCTTGCTCCCAGCTCTTACTTCATGGCTCATATCCCTGTACTAGACCTAGATGCAAGACCTGTCACATACATCCTTCCACACCACCTACTCCATTCATGTCACAAACATCACATATCCTATCAAAGGCTGGACTACCTGTGAAACCAGTCATGTGATCTACAAGCTAAGCTGCAACCACTGTGCTGCATTCTTTGTGGGCATGACAACCAACAGCTGCCTGTCCGCACGAATGGCCACCGACAAATTGTGGCCACAAAACAACTGGACTACCCTCTTGGTGAGCACACCGCTCAACACAACATTCTCCATTTCAGTGGCTGCTTCACAGCCTGTGCCATACAGACCCTTCCCACCAACACTAGCTTTTATGAATTGCGCAGGTGGGAACACTCCCTGCAATATATCCTACATTCCTGTAACCCTCATGGTCTCAACCTTCATTACTTATTGTTCTCACCTATCTAGCCCCTTCTCTCTTCTCATTCCAGCACTACACAGCCCTCTGTTCCACCAATGCACCAAGCCTTTTTAATTCTCTCCTTTCCTGCTATCCCCTCCCCCCTCTGTCCCCCACAGTCTAATTGCTTGACTGCACCTAGCTGCCCTTCCCTCTCTCTACCTTGACTGTGCACACTCACCAGCAACACTTCACTGTCCCCCACCCCTACCCTCCTATCCCTCCCCCTCCTCGCCTCAGCCTCCTCCTTACCCTCACCCAGTTGCCTCTCCATCATGCACTGCTGCTGATGCTCAAAGTCTGGCTTCAGCTGTCAGAGACTGTGGTCATGTGTGTGTCAGTTGCGTTTGTGTGTGTGTGTGTGTTTGTGTGTGTGTGTGTGTGTGTGTGTGTGTGTGTGTGTCTGTCTGTCTGTCTGTCTGTCTGTCTGTCTGACTGACTGAAATATATTTTTGAAAAAGACCTTTTTGCCGAAAGCTTATTTTGTACCCATCTGCGACTCATCATCTGTGCTATAGGGTGAGTAGCAACTATCCTGTTCATAATAATGTTACATTCCATTCTGGATTTTCCATTTTTTGGTGAAAAAAGTATTTTATATGAGACTGGTAGCAAAATCAGTCAGACAGCTTTGCAGATAGCCAGGATGGAAAGTTGCACTGGCCCCTGATCAAATTCACCTGGCAGATTAATGACAGGGCTTGGTGTGCCGGCCAGCCTGGATGTGGTCTTCTGGTGGTTTCCCAAGTTCCATTTGGTGAAAACGGGGCTGATGTCAAAGTCCCACCTTAGTTTCATGATTCGCAAACATTTAGAAAACTTTTGCTCACTTTGACATGTGTAACCTACACGCAGATAGTTGGGGTATGCATGTTTCGTCTTGCACACTCAGCAAGAGCATCCAACCACCCATTAAATTATTCATGCCAAATCATTTAATAATCATGCTGACCCTGCATCAGTGGGGGACAAAGGTGCAAGAAAGGAAAAGAAGAAGATGCAACTGATAGCAAAGAAATTCCTCTGTTGTTGTCAATGTCTTCTTAAGCAGCACAATAGTTGTAATAACATCACTAATCATAGGTAATGAAGTTAACTGGAGTTGAAATTGTTAAATAACTGCAACTGCCATCTATGCCGTGCTACACATAGTAGTTCTCAGAACATCAAGTACATTTATAAGACAGAAATTTTGTGTGTGTGTGTGTGTGTGTGTGTGTGTGTGTGTGTGTGTGTGTGTGCGTGTGCGTGTGCGTGTGTGTGTGTGTGTGTGTGTGTGTGTGTGTGTGTGTTTTGCCTATTTGCAATGAAGGCCTTCTTGTCTGAAAGCTCACTTTCTGACAGTCTTTTTGTTATGCCTATCTGCGACTCAACATCTGTGCTGTACGCTGTATGGAGAGTAGCAACTATCCTTTTTATAATATTGTTTGTAAGACAGTTCTAGTGATTTGATCATCATTCAAAAACTGTGGGTTCACTCTCTTGCAAAGTTATGAAAATCATTCTTACGTCATTTTTGGGAACCGTATTGGTTGAAGTCATAGTGTTTCCGAGAACTGTTTTTATGAAATCTCATTGCATTGAATGTATATAACAAGGAGAAAAGAGGTATTGGCAGCAGCTCTAATAATAAAAGATGTTTGTTTGTTTGAAGGAAGATTGTGTGTAAGTCCTGTACAGAATATGAATTAAGCTTAATTTTTGGCTGCTATGTATCATAAATCTATCTGCTCAAAAATACCTGGAAATCTTTTAGTGGATATTAATATGGGTTGTGCCAAGCTTTCTCCTTCATGATGGTTTGAACTATGCTGGGAACACTTTCAATATGGTGTCTGAACATCTGTTGAGAAATGGTAGCACATTCTTCATCAAGAACTGAACCACTGAAGATGTGATGTTGGATGCTGGTGTCTGGAGTGAAGATGACATTCTAACTCAACCCAACAAGCCATCTTCCAAGATGCTGACCTCCACCTCAAAGATGGCTGCATCAGTACCTCTGTCCATGTCAAACCTACTAACCATCAGCAATACCTCCACTTCAACAGCTGCCACCCATTCCATACTAACAAGTCTCTTCCATACAGCCTAGCCACCCATGGTCATTGCATCTGCAGTGACGAGCAGTCCCACTCAAAATATATTGATGTTCTCACTGTTTTCGTCATCCATCCAGCTCCTTCTCTGTTCCCATTCCAGCACTACACAGCCCTCATTCCACTATCACACTGAGTCATTTTACTTCTCTCCTTTTCTGCTCCTCCCCCCCCCCACCTCCCCCCAACCTAAGCACTCTCCACTTCGTCCCTGCATGCTCTCCAGCAGCTCTTCAGTGTCCACCACCCCCACCCTACTATCCCTCCCCCTCCCCGCCCAAGCATCCTCCTTATCCCCACCCAGTCACCACTTCCATCATGCATTGGTGCTGCTGCTTGCAGCGTGGCTTCAGTTGCCACACTCTGCAGTTGTGTGTGTGTGTGTGTGTGTGTGTGTGTGTGTGGTCTATTTATGATGAAAGCCATACTGGCGAACGCTACTTTGTGACACTGTTTTTGTTGTGCCTACCTGGTGAGTAGCAACTTTTCTTTTCATAATATTGTAACTCGTGCCAGAAATGTTCCATTGTATTCAGTCAGGACTCTGAGCAGGTCAGTCCATTTCAGAAAAGTTATTGTCCACAAACCATTACCTCACAGTTTTATGAGTGGGTTCTTTGGGGTTTTTTTTTTTTTTTTTTTTTTTTTTTTCTTCAGTGTTCTCAACAATTTCACAATACTGGGTGTTTCAGTGAGCTGAACCAATTTCACCAGAGTATATATTCTGCATGAATGAAGACACAAGCTCGGGATGGATTTTAATTTATTCATTGAGACTAAATGTCTGCCTTGGCATGAGTTCTAAGTCGTAGGTGGCTTCCTTGGTGCAGCTAGCTCCTGCTGCCTCATTCATTACTCAGTGTGCCTCTAATTGAGATGACTATAGCACAGCAACAAAAGGCATTTTCAGTTCTCCATTTCAAAAGATGCAGCTCAGTTATAGCTCTGTGGAGTAACGATTGTTGAGTGTGTGACACTGAAGCTCCTACAGTGTAATGGGCATACAGATCTTGCATTGCACTGTAGTCTGTGTAGGTTGGGAAGTCTCTGTGTGCCTCCCCTTTGAACAAATTTATGCGAATTGGACACTTCATAGCTACAGCAGTGAATGTAATAACATAGACACTTGAAAAAGTTGGACCAAGTTGGGCTATCTTCTGAATGTTCGTCATATGTCTGGTGAGGGAAGGGGAGGGGGGGGGGGGGGCATATTGAGCATTTGTGAAAAGTGATTGAAAACTGTGGTCTAAAGAGAATTGTAAACTATGCCCCAAGGTTGTATAAGCATGTGTGTGAAATATATATATCCTCATAAATTTAGATGATTCATATGAAAATAAAATCTTTGTAATGAAAATTTACCAGATGTTCCTGTGATTGGATTGCTCAGTTTCACGGCAGCAGAGCTTCTTGCGAATTGAAAACCAAACTATCAGACTACTGGGTTTCAGTCTTCCCCATGTCATGTGGGACAGACTTGACCAAAACAGATGTGGAACAGGAAGAGCGTCTACTCTCTACAGCTCGGTGGGTTGCGGGACTGTCAAAGTTGCGACTGCAGCAAGGCGGCACAGACAATGTCAAGTCATTCAGTACGGCTCCTTGTGTGCATTCACAAGTTCCATCGTACACCTGCATCAGTTTGGCTCAAAAGCAGTTGTGGGACTGAAAACCCGAACATTGATCTTTAATTTCCTGTTTTGTTTTTTTTATTGGTTGTTCATAAATTTTTGTTCGTAATTGCTAATCTACTTGTGATTTTTGAAGTGCCTCAAGAAATAAGTAATCTTGTTGCTGTCATCGTCGTCAAAGTCGTCATCGTCGTCTCAAGTCCAAAGACTGGTTTGTCGCAGTTGTTCACACTGCTGTCTCCTGTGCAAGCCTCTTTTTTCTGACTAACTACTTTAGCCTACATCCATTTCAACCAGCTTACTGTATTCATCATTTAAGCTCCAGCCACAATTTTACTGCCACATCTCTGCATCACCACCTTGACAATTCCTTCATGCTGCAAGATGTGTCTTAAAAACTGATCTCTTCTTTTTTTCAAATTGTCCCGTAAAATTTTTTCTCCCCCAATTTGATTTGGTACCTCCTTGTTAGTTACTCAATCTACCCACGTAATCTTCTGCATTATTCTGTAATATTATATATCAAAAGCCTCTATTTTCTTTTTGTCATTGTCCATGTTTCACTTCCATAAGAAACACACAAGGCAAATACCATCAAAAAAGGCTTCCTAACACTTGAATTGATATCAGATGTTAAAAAATTCCTGTTTTTCAGAAACGACTTATTGCTGTTGCTAGTCTGCATTTTATATCCTCTCTACTTTGATTATCATCAGTTATTTTGCAGCCCGAATAGCAGAAGTTAGTCACTACTTTCAGTGTCTCATTTCCTAATCAAAGTCCTTTGGCATCAACAGCTTTAATTCAGTTCTATTCCAATACACTTTGTTTACTTTCGTTGATTCTGATTTGGTAACCTCTTTCGAAGATACTATCCATTCCATTCAACTGCTGTTCCACATCCTTTGCTGTCTCTGACAGAATTACAATTTCATTATCAAACCTCAAAGGATTTTTTTCTCTCTGAAACAATTCACTCTCAAAATTTATCCTTGGTTTCCTTTACAGCTTGCTCAGTTTTCCTTTACTGGTTGCTCAGTTACGTATTAAATAACATAAGGGGTAGGCTACAATTCTTTCTCACTCCCATCTCAACCATTGTTTCCCTTTCATGTCCTTTGACTCTTATAACTGAAGTCTTGTTTCTATACAAGTCGTAAATAACCTTTCGCTCCCTGTATTTTATTCCTGCCACCTTCAGAATTTCAAATAGTGTATTCTAGTCAACAATGTCAAAAAGCTTTCTGTAAATCTACAAATGTTAAAAATGTGGTTTTGTTTTTCCTTAACTTATCATTCTTGAAGTCGGCTTCCACCAGTTTTTGTGTTCATCTGTAAATAATTTGTGTCAGTATTTTGTAAGCATAACTTATTGACCAGAAAGTTTGCTAATATTCACATCTGTCAGCACCTACTTTCTTTAAAACTGGAATTGTTACGTTCTTCTTGAAGTCTGAGGTTATTTAGACTGTCTCGCATATCTAGCTTATCAGATGGGATTGTTTTGTTTGTGGCTGGTTCTCCCAAGGATGTCAGTAATTCCGAGAAAATTTCATCTGCTCCATGGGCTGTGTTCTGACTGAGATCTTTCAGTGCTCTGACAAATTCTTACGTAAATGTCGTGTGGCTAGGGCCTCCTGTCGGGTAGACCGGTCGCCTGGTGCAAGTCTTTTGAGTTGACGCCCCTTCAGCGACTTGGGCATAGAGACAAATTCTTAAGTCTGTATCACATCTCCCAACTCATCTTCATCTACATCTTATTTCTTTTCTATGAAATTACCTTTGTGTTTGTTTCTCTTGCATAGCTCTTCTGTATATGCCTTCCCCCTTTTAGTTTTCCCCTCTTTGTTCAGTTCTTGTTTTTCAGCTGAGCTCTTGATATTCATACAGCTGCTTGACTTATCTCCAATGTTCTCCTTACTTTTCCCATAAGCAGTATCTGTCTTTCGCTTAGATATGCATGTTCCGCATACTGACATTTCTTGTCTAGCGATTGCTGCTTTGCCATTTTGTAATTCCTGTTTGTTTTGTTGTTTAAGATGTCTATATTCTCATTTGCCTGTTTCATTTGCTCACTAAGAAACAATAGTATGTAAATGAACTAGTTCTTATGTACATTATTTTTTTGTTGATGTTTCTGTGTACAGCGGACCACCTTTCACATATTTCATTGGCATGCGTGTAGAAATTCTCTAACAAATGTTTGCTGTTCTTACTGAACTCCCATGATTTATATTGCAGTGGCATCTTTTAACCAGTTTTATTATCTTTGTCCCCATTTTGTAACCTGTCTCAATCTTTCTCTGTAGTAAGTAATAGGTGAAAGATTACTTCTTCATGAAGTTTTGTGCCCCTACCCCTTCCTGAAGTCTCAAGTGTAGATGTTGCCTGTGTGGTAGGCATGTTGCTCTAATTTATTATAATTTTCACTTGGACAGAAACAATTTCCAGTATACTTTTGAGGAACACAATTCAAACTTCATTTATCTTAATGTTTGCTAATCCTCTGAATTCACATATAGATTGTCTGTTTTATGTCTCAGTGTAAAGATTCCCAATGATTCTTTCTGTTGGTCTTTCAAATTTTTCACTGAGCTAGGACATGAGACAAGATCCTTGTCTTTTGTTGGCAGTTCTCTCACTGACTAGGCTATTCAGGCACAAATCACAGCTTGCCCTCTACAGAATTAACCCCCAACCCCCAATGTCAGTGCACTAGCACTCCTGAGGGAGAGGATACTGCAAGAAATTGTTCAGATGCAGTGCAGATTTTTTCAGCATAAATCTTTCACTTTACTTGGCACATGAAAAACATAATGTGAGGTCATGAATTAGATCTTGACACCTGCCTTCATTGGCAACAATCTTAATCACTCATCTTCCTAGGATGACTCGTGGCTGAACTTCACGGCTGCATTTCTGCCAGCAGCCTCAAAACAATGCACATTTTGCTGTAGAGAAAAAGATCAGTTCTAGAAATGTGCCCTACCCTATGGTGATACCATTCTCTGTGACGACATTTCCCTTAGAGGTGCTAGCTTAGCAAGTAACACTTGGAAAATTGGGGAGAGGTATGACAGTAGTGAAGTAGTAAGGATAGTTGAGAATTGTTCCATTGTCAAGAAATTGTGGGACAGTGATTTTTTTGAAATGCAGCAAATTAGCTGTTGGTTAAAAGCAAAGAAATAATTTAGCACCTGCAGCTACAGTTATTAGGTTTAACAATGTGCTGGTTTAGTAACATGAAATTGTGCTTTAGAATGATGTTTTGGGTGATTTGTATGTGCAGTAATAAGTTCTACAACTATGAACATGAATATTCTCAAGATTTCAAATTGAATGAAAGGAGTAAGGCTGTTGCAGCTCTAACTGAAATTGGTATAACTATTAGTGATGTGTTTATTACAGATAGGCTGTTCCACATTTGACACAAATTTGCACCTAATTCATTTTCACCCCATGTAAATTACTTAAATAAATCAATCTTTTCTAAACTAGTGAATGGGGAAATGTGTGGGACTTCCTGTCGCTACGTCTAGAGTGCATCAGTACAATAGTGGCAGGCACATGCGACGCATTTGATTGCTGGTCACTGATTTTCAACACTATTGCCCTATTGTGTGGCTTTTGTCTTCAGTAGTCCTAGTGCACTGACTTCTTTCCAACAGTTATTACAGTTTTTTATCCAAAAACAAAATAATTTTGTTATCTGTTAACAGAAAAGTACTTCTGTGTGTGTGTGTGTGTGTGTGTGTGTGTGTGTGTCTGTGTCTGTGTGTGTGGGCGCGCGCGCATGCGCGTTGGGTTCGCGTGCCTGTGATATATATTCCCCACTAGGATGTGGAATGAGTCAAAGATTATATAAATGTAAATTACTTGGGGCATGTTACAAGGTAAAATCCAGTTAATTTGCAAGAACTGTCACAGGAAAAATAATAATATGAAGCTAGAAAAAACAGAAGCAAAGTAGAAAAAAGCATCCTACACAGATTACCATGTTGTACAAAAATATATGAATGAAAGGTGTATGAATGTGTTAAAAACTCTATATAATGAATACAAAAGTGTATCAAGTAAATATATCCATATGTTATTTATAGCTGCCCCTACATAGACCTTTGCTGTTACCTGGCACTGACTTAAGTATTTTAATACTGGAATGCTGTACACCTTCCTCTTCTTGGGTTAGATTTTTGAAGTCATTATGGAGGTCAAATTTTCTTCTGTATTATGATCATGGTGTATCATTGGTCTCATACTGCTGTCAGCCATGAATCTCATAGTGGACGAAGTGTGCTGACAAGTTTCTTGAGGACTTTATGACCAGAGGTACTCAGGGGAACGCTACACATCATTCAACAACCTATCTCTGCAAAACAAAAATTTTCTTTGATGTGTGTGAACTACCCTTTAAACAATTCCATAGTATATAATATGATGGAAGTACCCAAAGTAAGTGGACTTTGTGTTGATGTCTCCAATTTGTGACCGAGCTAGGTGACACAGTGGTTATCACCCTCGAATTACATTCAGAAGCAAGACGTTTCAAATTCCCATCTAGCCATCCAGTTTTAGGTTTTCCATGATTTCACTAAATTGCTCTAGGCAAATGCCATGATCGTTCCTTTGAAAAGGGCAGGGATGATTTCCATCTCCGTCCCAGCTTGTCTTGCTTCTCGAATGATGTTATTGTCAATGGGACATTAAATCTTGTCTTCCGTCACTCCATTTTCGATACGTGAGATTTCCTAATGACAAAAGTAGTCAAGGGCAACCTTTGTACGGTATAGAGGACATGAAATTCCCAGCCAAGCCTGCTATCTATGTGATAGCCTGAGAATTTTGTGTAATATACCCTTTGTGTTTGCTGACTGCCATGTACAGTAAGCATGACCTGTGGCATTTTCTGATGGGGCCAAACTGGGTATAATTTGTTTTGGTTAGTTTTATTGAGAGTGAATTTGCTTTGAACCAGGTTAGTTCTGTGAGTAATTTGGTAGCATCAGCTTTTAGATTGAGGGAACATTTGTTGTATATAACAATCATAGTATCATCAGCAAATATACTGGAATTACATGTTCTGTGTCACAAAGGAATGAGAAAAAGCGATAGACAAAGGACAGAGTCTTGGGGGACTGCATGGAGTACAGTGCCCTACTTGGACTCTTACCCCCTTCACCCACATTAGTGATTACATCTAACACTACCTTTCTGCTTCTAGTCATGAAGACAGGACTTTATCTATTTCCCCACTGCCCTCTGGAGGTGTGTTAGTAGAAAGCCACTGAAAGGTCACAAAATATACCAACTGCTTTCATTTTTTTGTGTAGGATTCATATGTGAAAGAAAACACAGTGTCAATTGTGGACATACATTTATGGAATCCAAACACTCTTTCAGGTTTGAGATGCCTCAAAATTCTGGAATACAGTACTTTCTTGAGGACTTTTGTGAATGTGATTGAGAGAGGTGAGGTGCCTTTTAATGACTTGTGTTGTGTCTCCATTTTTATGGAGGAGCTTCACTGTGCCATTGTCTGTGGGAAGACATAAATCATAGAAGCAGTAAATTTGTGGGCTGAAATTATACACAGTTGATCGGAGCAGGCTTTTAGAAGTTTAGTGGAAGTGTTATTTGCAGCTGATGATTCCTTGCTTTTTAAAGAGAGAATGGTTTTCTTTATTTTGCTTCCAGTTGTTTGGATATGCTTATATCAGTTATGTTGTTGTTGTGGTCTCCAGTTCAGAGACTGGTTTGATGCAGCTCTCCATGCAACTCTATTCTGTGCAAGCTTCTTCATCTCCCAGTACCTACTGGAACCTACATCCTTCTAAATCAGTTCAGTGTATTCATCTCTTGATCTCCCTCTATGATTTTTACCCTCCATGCTGCCCTGCAATAGTAAATTGGTGATCCCTTGATGCCTCCGAATATGTCCTACCAACCGATCCTTTCTTCTAGTCCAGTTGTGTCACAAATTTCTCTTCTCCCCAATTCTGTTCAATACCTCCTCATTAGTTATGTGATCTACCCATCTAATCTTCAGCATTCTTCTGTAGCACCACATTTCAAAAGCTTCAATTCTCTTCTTATCTAAACTATTTATCGTCCAATATCTGTTATAGGATTAGGAAAATGTTGTTTCAGTGGTGGTGTTTGCATTGTACCTTCTAAGGACACATTGCAGACTATTTGTTTAGTAGCGTTTAAAATGTGGTCATTGAAGATTTTTACATCTTGGTTGCTTATATGCTTATTACCA
Source organism: Schistocerca cancellata (assembly GCF_023864275.1). NCBI lineage: Eukaryota > Metazoa > Arthropoda > Insecta > Orthoptera > Acrididae > Schistocerca > Schistocerca cancellata. The sequence continues at coordinate 12,072,179 of NC_064628.1, read as the reverse complement.
GTATTTAAGACAATGTCTTTAGTTTTACTGGGAAAACTGGACGTACCTCATTTCTCATTGTGTCCCAGGCTGTTTTGGTTTTATTACAGGATTGGTTGATTTTGAAACTAAAACATGAACTTCTTGATTGACAATATTATGAAAAGATAGATTGCTACTCACCGTATATCAGAGATGCTTAGTCATAGATAGGCACAACAGAGAGACTGTCAAACAAGTAAGCTTTCTGCCGAAAAGGCCTTCATCAGAATTAGACAACACACACACACACACACACACACACACACACAAATGCATCTCACGCACACGTAATCACAGTCTGCTGAGGCAGTGCGACTTGCACACGCATGACAACAGTCTCTGGCTGCTGAGACAATATTATGAAAATTCCGATGAAGACCTTTTTGGCCAAAAGCATACATGTTTGACAGTCCTTTTGCTGTGCCTGTCTGTGACTCAGCATCTCCATTATATTGCAAGTAGCAATCCATCCATTTCATAATGTTGTCATTATTTCATTCTGTATTTTCCATTGTTTGAACTTTTTGTTTGATCATATACTTTGCTTAATGTTTTACAATACATTTTGTAATGGTTTAGGTGGTTTGCTTGCCTGAGTTTTTTGTTGTAATGTGTAATTCTCAATTTTTTGCAAGATATCCTTTTCCTTTTTTGTGGTTTCTTATGGTCGATTCCAGTGAACTCTTTTTGGAAAGGAACTTTCAAAATATTATTGTGTTTTCATTGCAAAATGGACTATATTTGGAACTGATGTCTCTTTCACAAGAGATATGTCTCCAGTTTCCATCTTGGAGGCATGATTTAAATGCCTAAATCATTTCTTCATTTATTGGTTTGAATACATTCCTGTGAGGCTCAGTTTTATTCTGGCAAATATTCACATCATTAGTAAATAGTAAGTCTCTGGCCACTCTGGTCAGAGAGACCATTCAGTATTTTACTATTAAAGATGCTACCAACTTTCCCTTGGTCGACAAAAATGTTGTCGATTATGGTGCTTGAGTTTGGAGTTAATCTCATGGGAAAATTGACTAGTGGGACAACGTTGTAGGTGTACATCAAATTTTGCAGGCCAATCTACCCACTAAAATACATTAGGAAATTTACATATAAATCCTGTCCCCAATTAATATGACATCCCTTTTACATTTAAACATAACTGCACAGTGCAAGTAATGACATAGTTCATTATTTAGTTCCATAAATTTAAGTATAAACATGCTTACAAAGTTATTTTGAGAAATACAGCAACCAGCCACTGTTTTATGTATATTTATTTATGTCAATACAAATTTTGGGCTTTTAACCCATCTCCATTTGGCTTAATACATATTTAATCTTAAGTGTGTACATCTTAAAACTTAAGACTTCAGTTTCAATGCTGCGGCTGCATTTTTATTCTGCTTTTTGTTGGATCAGCAACAAGCAGATTAGAAAGGCAACAGCGGCATCAACATTGAAGTCGATTTTTTTAGTGCTGTAGCAACTGAAGATTAAGTATGTATTGCACCTACTGAAGATGGGTTGAAGTCTGAAATGTGTGGCAGTATAAATAAAAATACATAAAATATTGGCTGGTTGCCGTATTTCATAAAGTAATATAATCCACAGCCGTAGATCTCAACAACCATAAAATGGTAAAGGAATACCTATAAAGTTGTGTAGCTTGATGTTAGATGGCAGATTATAGAGCAGTTTGACATGTGTTTCACCATGTTAGTATAGCTATACGTGCTCAGAAGCTTGATATGTACATCAGAGATCAAAAATTTTCTCATACAATTTAGCTTGTTTGTTTTAGAGCATGCTTTTATTATTAAAGGATTAAATTATATAATAAACTGACTGAACTTTTGCGAGTACTTCTAGATTCAGAAATGAATATTACACTTTTTCCGTACATAAGTTTCATGCAGATAATTCATTTATCATTTCTACAGTACTTGCACAAAATGTAATAAAGTAAACCTATTACCATAATAAAAATTTTGAATTCATAGCTCATCTTCACCAAGGATGCACTTTTCTTAGCTTCCATTTACAGCTAAGGAAAGGATAGGAGACTGCTCTGTAATTCCTAGTATCTCTGTGGTCTGGCACCCACTTGGTGTAAAGTAATATTTTGCAACTCTTCCGGTCAGGCAATCAAAGAGCTTTGACAGCTGTGTGGTTCTTCAGCTACTGTACAAATGAATTAACAGTACTATGTCTAACTTTATTCACAACAAGCTGTTTGTGTACATTATAAATGTTCTTTTGAACTATTATATGGATGAATGGTCTTTTTTTATTAGATAACGTTGACGACATTCATGTATTTAATTTTTTATAATGTTTGAAATGGCTGCCAGAACTGAAAGATCTTCTGGCAAAAACCATAAAGTCTTTAAATAATCTGATGTTATCACCTAAAGGCTAAGAGTACTGCACGTCATAGTTGGACGAAACGTCAGGGATTGAAGAGTTCCATGGACCACGGCCATACAACCTGGAAAAATTCTCAGCAACTGAATTTCTCTTGGGATTACTGAATTTAAAATATTTGATGCTAAGCTGTACATGATCCTGAGTCCAGTAGATCAAATGAGTTTCGATTGAAGAAATGAGTATCTTGTGTGCTGTGATTCCCCTAGTGTCCTACTGACTGTCATGCAAATCTGCCCAGCAGAGAAAATGTTCATGACATCCACTACAACTTAGTATGATCACAGGGGAAGGCAGTCTCATTTCAAATCTTGTGGAATTCTTAAGATAAAGAAGCTGATAATGTGGCCATAGAGCTATGTGGTCTCAAAAAATGTAATCCCCCTGCTTGGAATCACATATTCCTTGAGAAGACTGACTGTTTGTGAGAACTTGGTTAGTTTTACTAACCATACTTTTTGGGCTATCTGATGCAAAGGTACTGAAGACAAAATTGTTAAGCATCCAGAAACAATACACCAGGCAACCCGAATACCCGAGAAAACCTCACACACCGACTCAGAGTGGAAAGCTGCCATTATTTCAACTTATTCTTCCTTGTATAAAAAGCCATTGGGTGTATGCTATAATTTTGTCAGTTCTGTTGCCCCTCTCAGTTCCATTCACGAAGAGACAGATACACTCCAGTGACATGAAAAGGAAATGACAGGTACTACAAAGAACAATTATTGTTATGAGGTCATGAGTGGTACTATTTATTCTCCTAAGCACAGCACAGCACAGCAAATACTTTGAAACAGTCTCAAGTACTTAATATTATACGTGCCACAATATGATACTGATCTTTCCACACTGAAACTCTCAAATGAAATAATGTGACACTAATGATGATACACCAAACAGATTATCAACTTTAACTAAACATTGCTGGCCAGTAAATATTCTCAACCCGACTGCATGGTTCATGCAACACTGCACTGCCAGCTGATTGCAGACTGCCAACTGCCTCCTAGCACTGGTGCTCAGCAACAGCAATCAGAGTTTATTCAAAGCATTGTCAGTGAACAGCGATAACTTTAAATTCTACCTTCATTAAACCAGAGGTAGCTGCAACACAAGCACTGCAATCAAGCAGTTTGATAAATTGATTCCCAACTGTTAGAATGGTAGTAAATAACTCGACACGTGATGCTATACGATTCTCACACTCATCTACCCCACTATTTTGATCGTTGTTAATTCCTGGAAACAGTTAATAATATAGTGGAAAATTTCAATTAAAAGTTGCAAATATTGAGCCTCTTTTGTGATTTAAAGCAGTGGAGTTACGTTTAAATGTCAAGAAGGCAAAGTGGATGTTCATCGGCAGAACTGAAATGCAATTCAGTGCTCTATTGTACTCAGTAATAGTAAGATTGAAAGGGTTTCATCATATAAATATTTGGGGTATCAAATCAACAATAATAGGGAATTCTCTCAAGAAATGTGCTGCAGAATTGACCAAGACAGAAGTTCTTTCTACAAAAATGAAGAAAGTTCTGACTAGCTGTGACATAAATATTATACTTTGCACTTGACTATTTTGATGCTACGTATTCAGTATCCTTCTCTATAGAATTAAGTCGTGGGCACTTATGTAGCTTTACGTAAGAAATAGGAGGCATTTGAAATGTGGGAATTTTGATGGATATTCAGACCATGGACAGATAGTCACAAATATGGCAGTACTGCAGAATTTGAACAGGGATATAGAAATTCAAATATCATCAAGAAAAGAAAACTCATATACTTCGGCCACATAATGCAGAACAACAAATAAAAGCAGGAGCAGCTAATAGTTCAAGGAAAAATAGTTGATGGAGTTGGTCCAGGGCATAGAAGATTGTCCTGACTAATGTACTTATGTTATTGGTTAGGTCTGAGCACAGGAATATTGTTCAAAAAATTCATAGATGAATAACAGATCATGCTACTGATCTCCAGTGTGTTTGGAGGATGAGGCACTTGGAGAAGAGAAGATTAGATTGCATTAAGCCACAGTAAATTGTTGCATAGGAAAGGTTGCTGTTGTTGTTGTTGTTGTTGTTGTGGGCTTCACTCCAGAGACTGGTTTGACACAGCTGTCCATGCTACTCTATCCAGTGCAAGCTTCTTCATCTCTACTATAACCTACATACTACAAACTACATCTTTCTGAATCTGCTTAGTGTATTCGTCTCTTGGTCTACATGTATGATTTTTACCCTCCATGCTTCCCTCCAGTACTAAATTAAAGTTATCCCTTGATGCCTCAGAACATGTCCTACCAACTGAGCCCTTCTTTTAATCAAATTGTGACACAAATTACTCTTCTCCCCAATTCTATTCAGCACCTCCTCATTAGTTACATGATCTACCCACCTAATCTTCAGCATTCTTCTGTAGCACCACATTTCGAAAGCTTTTACTCTCTTGTTGTTTAAACTATTTATCATCAATGTTTCGCTTCCATTCATGGCCACACTCCATACAAATACTTTCAGAAAAACTTCCTGACACTTAAATCGATGTTAAAAAATTTCACTTCTTCAGAAACACTTTCCTTGCCATTGCCTGCCTACATTTTATATTTTTTCTTATTCGACCATCATCAGTTAGTTTGCTCCCCAGATAGCAGAACTCATCTACTACCTTAACTGTGTCATTTCCTAATCTCCTCAGCATCACCTTATTTAATTTGACTACATTCCATTATCCTTATTTTGCTCTTGTTGGTGTTCATCTTATATCCTCCTTTCAAGACACCATCCATTCCATTCAAATGTTCTTCCAGGTCCTTTGCAGTCTCTGCCAGAATTACAATGTCATCGGCAAACCTCAAGGTTCTTATTTCTTCTCCATGGATTTTAATTCCTACTCCAAATTTTTCTTTTGTTTCCTTTGCTGCTTGCCGGGTATACAGATGAATAACACTGGGGATAGGCTACAACCCTGTCTCACTCCCTTTTCAATCACTGCTTCCCTTTCATGCCCCTGGACTCGTATAACTGCCATCTGGTTTCTGTACAAACTGTAAATATCCTTTCACCTTCTGTATTTTACCCCTGCCACCTTCAGAATTTAAAAGAGAGTATTCCAGTAAACAATGTCAAATGCTTTCTCTAAGTCTACAAATGTTAGATACATAGGTTTGCCTTTCCTTAATCTATCTTCTAAGATAAGTCATAGGGTCAGTATCGCCTCACGTGTTCCAACATTTCTACAGAATCCAAACTGATCAGTAGGTCTCACATGTCAACACCTGCTTGCTTTGGGATTGGACTTATTACATTCTTCTTGAAGTCTGAAGGTATTTCACTTGTCTCATACATCTCACTCTCCCAAGGCTATTAGAAGTTCTAATGGAATGTTGTCTACTCCTGGGGTCTTTTTTTGAGTTAGGTCTTTCAGTGCTCTGTCAAATTCTTCATGAAATATCATACCTCGCATTTCATCTTCATCTACGTCATCTTCCATTTCTATAATATTGTCCTCAAGTACATTGCCCTTGTATAGACCCTCTATATACTCCTTCCATCTTTCTGCTTTCCCTCCTTTGCTGAGGACTGGTTTTACATCTGCGCTTTTGATATTCATACAGGTGGTTCTGTTTCCTCCAAAGGTCTCTTTAATTTTCCTGTAGGCAGTATCTATCTGACCCCTTAGTGATATATGCCTCTACATGCTTACATTAATCCTCTAGCCATCCTTGCTTAGCCATTTTGCCCTTCTTGTCGATCTAATTTCTGAGACGTTTGTATTCCTTTTTGCCTTCTTCATTTATTGCATTTTTATATTTTATCCTTTCATCAAATTCAATCTCTCTTCTGTTACCCAAAGATTTCTGCTAGCCCTTATCTTTTTACCTACTTGATCCTGTGCTGCCTTCACTATTTCATGTTCTAAGCTACCCATTCTTCTTCTAATGTATTTCTTTCCCCTGTATTTCCCTAATGCTCTTCCTAAAACTCTCTGCAGCCTTCTTTCAGTTTATCCAAGTCCCATCTCTTTAAATTCCTACATTTTTACAGTTTCTTCAGTTTTAGTCTACAGTTCATAACCAATAAATTGTGGTCAGAGTCCAAATCTAGCCCTGGAAATGTCTTACAATTTAAAACCTGGTTCCTAAGTCTGTGTCTTACCATTATATAATCTATCTGAAACCTTACAGAGTCTCCAGGCCACTTCCACGTATACAACCTTCTTCCATGATTCTTAAACTGAGTGTTAGCTATGATTTAGTTATGCTCTGCGCAAAATTCTACCTGGCAGCTTTCTCTTTTATTCCTTACCCCCAGTGTATATTCACCTACTACTTTTCTCTCTCTTCCTTTCCCTACTATTGAATTCCAGTCCTCCACGACTATTAAATTTTCGTCTCCCTTAACTATCTGAATAATTTCTTATATCGCATCATACATTTCTTCAATCTCTGCATCATCTGCTGTGCTATTTGACATGTAAGCTTGTACTACTGTGGTAGGCATGGACTTCGTGTCTATCTGCATTCACTATCCTGTTTGTAGTAGCGTATCCACTCTCCAATTTTTTTATTCGTTGTTGAAGCTACTCCTACATTATCCCTATTTGATTTTGTATTTATAACCCTGTATTCACCTTTCCAGAAGTATTGTTTCTCCTGCCGCTGAACTTCACTAATTCCCACAATATCTAACTTTAATCTATCCATTTCCCTTTTTAAATTTTCTAACCTACCGGCCCAATTAAGGGATCTGACATTCCATGCTTTTATTATGTACAACAATTTATAGGGTTAGTACTTCCTTGAACGTTTCTAGATTTCTGAAGCTCAAACTGGTCTTCCACAAGGCTGACTTGTATCAGTTGTTCTGTTCTTCTACAGATGTTTCATGTCAGTATTTTGCAAACAGGACTTATTAATCTCACAGTTAAACAATATTCACAACTATCAGCCCTTGCCTTCTTTGGAAATTATGTTACCGCTTTTTTCTCATCATCTGGGGTTATTTCCCGTGCCTCATGTGTCTTTCACACTATAGGTGGAACAGCATTGTCTGAGGGAATGTCTACATTAGGTGCCTTATTTTGATTTAGGTCTTGCAGTGCTCAGTCGAGTTTATCATGCAGTATTGCAGCCTTCATCCACTACCTCTCCCCTTTCGCTAATGTTGACTTGAAGTTTCTTTCCTTTACATAGTTCTTGTATATATTCATGCATGACTCTATAGCTTTTCATTTCCCCTAACAATTCCTTTTTTACAATTGACATCATCTGTCAATGCCATTTCTTGGACATCTGTATGCTTGTTACTTGCTGCATTTCTGTTTTCATCGTTCATCCTTTGTTTTAATTTGTCCTATGTTATCCAAGAATTTCTCCTCGGCATGTATTTGCACCCTATTGTTACTTTGCTGCCTTCACTATTTCGTCCTTTCTGCAACAAACTGTGATGAATCCATATTTGCCCTTGGATATGTTATGCAGTTTAAAGTGTTTCAACATCTCGGTCTTCTGTAATGCAATATATTTTAAGCTTTCCAGTGTCTCCTCGTCACTTCCATGTGTACAGCCTTTTTTATGATTCTCAAACCAAATAACAGTAATGTTTAAATTGTGCTTCGTGCAAGATACTACTGGATGACTGTTCCTTTCATTCCTTTTTCCGATTCCCTATTCAACTACTTTTCCTTCTCTATTTTTTGGGTCATTCCACATCAGGTGAGTCAATTTTAGGTTCGCAGGAGAGCTTCTATAAAGTTTGAAAGGTAAGAGACAAGGTACTGGCGGAAGTAAAGCTGTGAGGACAGGGCGTGAGTCATGCTTGGGTAGCTCAGATGGTAGAGCACTTGCCCGCGAAAGGCAAAGGTTCCGAGTTTGAGTCTTGGTCTGGAACACAGTTTTAATCTGCCAGGAAGTTTCAATTTTAGGACTTGTTTCCAGCTGACCATCTCCAACTTGATGAAATTTTGCACATATGTTCTGTATACGGAGAATACGATAAAGCTTTGCAAAATTTGAGTTCAAGGTGCAAAATAGTCATGAGGCTGCAAAAGTCTTACGCACCCTGCAGTAGTCTTGGCTAAATTTGATACAGTTTAAAATTTAAACTAATAGTAATGAAAAGGAGATTGTTGTTGTTGTGGTCTTCAGTCCTGAGACTGGTTTGATGCAGCTCTCCATGCTACTCTATCCTGTGCAAGCTTCTTCATCTCTCAGTACCTACTGCAACCTACATCCTTCTGAATCTGCTTAGTGTATTGATGTCTTGGTCTCCCTCTACGATTTTTACCCTCCACGCTGCCCTCCAATGCTAAATTTGTGATCCCTCGATGCCTCAGAACATGTCCTACCAACCGATCCCTTCTTCTAGTCAAGTTGTGTCACAAACTTCTCTTCTCCCCAATCCTATTCAATACCTCCTCATTAGTTACGTGATCTACCCACCTTAAGGAGATAGTCACATATTTTAAGGATGTGCCATTCACATCATGTATACTATTTGAGGTCAATGTGAGTAAAAAATCAGTTGTGGCAATTTTCCAACCAATTTGTGACTGCATTAATTTTTTGTACAAAGTTTGTTTTTGAGGTCCTAAATAGAGTTTTAAAAATGAGCATGAAAGTACTACTGTCAACAGTAATGAATTTTTAAAATGATGGAAAATGCAGGATGGAGTAATGACAATATTGTAAAAAAGATACATTGTTACTCATGAAATAGTAGAGATGTTGAGTCACAGACAAGTACAATAAAAAGAAGTAAGCTTTTGACCAAAAAGCCTGCTTGAATGTCACACACACCCTTATTTGTGTGTGTGTGTGTGTGTGTGTGTGTGTTGTCTAATTCAGAAGAAGGCTTTTTGACTGAAAGCTTACTTGTTTAGCAGTCTTTTTGTTGTGCCTGTCTCTGACTTAACGTTTCCACCATTTGGTGAGTAGCAATCTATCCTTTTAATAATATAGTCACAAACTGTTGTTATATTTAATAATTGACAGACTTCTCTTATTTTTTAGGTGCTATGATTTTGTATTTTTGCTAATATTTTTACATTTTGTATATTTAATTATAATGAAGAAATGTCCATAATGAAAATAATTCAAATAAGAAAACAGGCTTCCACTCATGTATAGATAATTTGCAGAAAAGCACTTCTTCAAGGATTGCATGTATCAACACATGGTCATTCCCAATACTTACTAGCTAATTTGCTGCTCTTTAGTTGTTAGTTACAGCCTCTAGAAATTATCACTCTAATGATTAGACTGCCAACAACTCCTAAACTGTGTTGTTGTTGTTGTTGTGGTCTTCAGTCCAGAGACTCTATCCTATGCAAGCTTCTTCATCTCTGATTAACTACTGCAACCTACATCCTTCTGAATCTGCTTAGTTTACTCATCTCTTGGTCTACCTCTACTACTTTTACCTTCCAAGATACCCTCCAATACTAAATTAGTGATTCCTTGATGCCTCAGAATGTGTCCTACTAATTGGTTTCTTCTTTTAGTCAGTTTGTGCCACAATTTCCTCTTCTCCCCAATTCTTTACAGTACATCCTCATTACTTACATGGTCTATCCATCTAATCTTCAATATTCTTCTGTAGCACCAGCTTTTGAAAGCTTCTATTCTCTTCTTGTCTAAACCATTTATTGTCCATGTTTCACTTCCATACGTGGCTACACTCCATACAAAAACTTTCACAAAAGACTTCCTGACACTTAAATCTATACTCGATGTTAACAAATTTCCCTCCTTCACAGCCAGACTGCTTCAACCATCATCAGTTATTTTGCTCCCCAAATAGCAAAACTCATCTACTACTTTAAATGTCTCAGTTCCTAATCTAATTCCCTCAGCATCACCTGACTTCATTCGACTACATATTCATCTTATATCCTCCTTTCAAGACACTGTCCATGGCTTTTAATTTGTGCTCCAAACTTTTCTATCATTCCCTTTATTGCTTGCTCAATATACTGATTGAATAACATCGAGGATAGGCTACAACCCTGTCTCACTCCCTTCTTGACCACTGCTTCCCTTGCATGCCCCTCTACTCTTATAGCTGCCATCTGGTTTCTGTATAAATTGTAAATAGCCTTTTGCTCCCTGTAAACTAAACTATAGAACACTTTATCCAGTGTAATTCTTCAAACTGCTGTGTGTGGATTTGTGTAATACTTAAAAGATGACATTTGTACATTTCATCCATAATGGAATGGCAGCTGTCTGCCCTCGTTCTCACAACAGGTGGGTTGTTATCATCCTGGGGTCTGAGTGACCTGCCCTTCCTTTTGAACCTCTCCTTGTAAATCCTTGTCTCCGCCCTCTCAAAGGAAACATCAGTTCCAAAAGCTGAGTAGTATGTGTCTTTTTATGTTTATGTATGTAGTTGGCATTTCTATACTACATTTCACCTTTGGAAGGTAAGTGCTGGCCAGCATTTCTATCTCATAATTTATTAGTTTTCTTAATTGAATTTTCCTGGAATACCATTACAAAATAATTAATTTTTCTTCGAAACCAGATGTTTTGTGTACAACTTCACATCCTGTATACTAGAAATACAGTACTTATTGAATTTCTCAATTGATTTTCTATTACTTTCCCTTAAAGTTTCCTAAAACTTTAATTGTGCCTATAAAAATATAGCCAGTAGCATCTCTACTGATTCCTACAATTCAGTGTTGCAGATTCCTGTAATGCTTTTTTCTTCTTCATAATTTTAATGCAATTTGGTGTATATATGATGGAGCCAGTGCCACAATTGAAAACTGTATTTACAGAACAACGAGGGACTCGAGTACCTCTCTAGAATAGCTGTTCTCTACATAATGTAAATTAAAATTTCCAGTTAGTATTACTTAACTTTGTTTATAAATTAAAAAGTCTAATAACATATAAAGTTGTGTAAATCATAATTAAAAATTTCTGGCTAGAGCTCTGTACTATTCCTGTTAACTTTCCACGAATTTCTACATCTGCAGCACAAACTTCAGAATGCTAAAAACTGCAAACTCTGAGAAAGTCGGTGTTGTTTTTATCCATTGTTAATGTTAGTGGCAAATCCTTCTTCTCCCATACCTTATCTCGAGTAACAGGATGCTAAGTTGTATCCATCCATGTTCAGCTGTACAATTTCAGTTGTTACATGATACTCAGAAATCCATATTACATCATCTTGGTTTGTAGAGTTCATCAAAACAAATAGGAAGTATATAGACTTCATCTTTTAACCCTGTAATATTTTGGTGCAATGTGTTTACCTTAACCTCATTTTTATATTTACTTGATTAAGCCTTAAAAGTGTCAGTGAACTCTTAGTTTACCCTAATTTGCTGCCCTCTCAGCAGCACCTACAGGGATATTTCTACAATTGGCATTGTCTTCTCTGAAAGATTCTTCTGTCTATCCACCTAATTTCCCTTTCGTGTTGAGATTTAGGCCGTGACTCATAAAACCCCATCTGGCAGTAGATCAACATAATGAAACTTGTGCTTGACTAGTCTAATTAACTACATAACATCTTTTGCATGATGTGCTGTGACATGTTCTCTTGTAATAATGGATAGGCAGGTCTCATAGACACTGCGGCTGAGGCAATGTGATGTTTGAGTTTGTACTTCTTATGTTTTGGCTTCTTCGAAGTCGTCCAGTATCTAATAGATGGCTACACCTCCCTTGAATTGTTAGTACACTGCCATCAGTCTTTTCGACTCACTCACCAGTGCACGACAGCTGATGACAATATATTTTTCAATGTGTACTAGAATATGCTGTATGTCCCACATAATGTAGACAGGCTAAGTGTTAAATAAGAGTCCATTGTGGCGTATACTAATTTTGAATAGTGTGTTTTAATAACTTGTTGTTGGTGAACGTGCAGCCTATTTGCCTTGTGTGTGATAATACTAACTGTGCAGTTTTATAGTAAATTACTTCATGATAAGTTCTTCCAGTTTGATGTCTGTGGGTGCAGTGCTTTACGTACATTTTAAACAATCTTGTTGATTCCAGAGTTCCTTTTATATTCTTTGTTGCTGTTTTGCAGTCTTTATTTATATTGACGACACAGTCTGAAAAGTTTTCTGCTACTTATAATAAGTAATGTATTTGTTAGTTGTTTTTGTATTAAAGGAGGAAAAATGTAACCAGTGCCTCAGCTTGTCTTGGAGCTACAGAATTAATTTGTATTCTATGTGATTATGGCGATGTGAGCAAAATTCAATGTCATTTCTGTAAATAAAATCCAGCACAGAATTGTTTTGTGTGTGTTCTGCCTCTTCCTCAGTATGTTGTCCCATTCGTGCATTCTGCCTTTTTGAAGCTCCTTTCAAGGTGGAAAGCTTCGCTTCCAAATGTGTGATCCAATGTCTGTTTTTATTTGTTGCTGCTAGTTATTTATGTTTCATTATTTCCATAACTGCTATTTGAAATGTTTGACATTCATGAAGTTTCTGAATAAAAATGAAATAATAATATCATGACTAACCATTTATCTGGACAGGCACATTGAAAGAATATTACTTGATATAATCAGCTGTCAGACAGACTGTAAGTCAAGTAGTTCTAGGTTCTAGGGGACTGATGACCATAGATGTTAAGTCCCATAATGCCCCGAACCATTTGAACCATTTTTGAACACACACACACACACACACACACACACACACACACATATTCACATGACTGTGACTCCAGTGAGCAGCTACCTAAGCTGGGGTGGGTAGTGGGGGTACAGAAGAGGATTAATATGGGGAGGAAGAGGGAGAGCAGGTTAGGAGTGGGGGAAGATGCTCTAGTGGTGCCTGTGGGAGAGGGCAGAGATGTGACAGGCACAAGATGGTGGACTGCTTGGTGCAGCATTGGTAGGCTGTGCTGTAGTGGCAAAACAGGAGAGGAGAGAAGCAGAGAGATACCATTGTGCCCCTCTATGTATCTGCAGAATCCGATGTGCAACCCTAGAGCATCTTTTCCCACCCCTACCCTGTTACTATCCTTCTTCCTCCTAACCTTAGGCCTCTTCTTCTGTATCCCCATTTTCTGTCCTAGCCAATACTGCTGCTCATCACATAGTCAGGTTTTAGTGCCGGGAGAAGACAGAGGTCATGTAAATGTCTGAGTTATGGGTGTGGGAATGTGCATGTATGTTGTGTCTAAGTCTGATGGAGGACTGCTAATATCAAGCAGTCTCCATTCAATGTGCCTGTTTGCCAATCAGTACTTCCTCTGTGTAGTGAGTAGCAGTCTATCTTCTTTCATATTCTTGTAGTCCATATTGCATACTCATTGTTTGTTTTTATTTGGAAATGTGTAATACAGGTGCTCTGTCCCCTTGTGATTTATATCTTTGTCAAAAGAATGATATTTTTGCTACTGTAGAGGTGCAGCTTGGGCGAATAAAGTGTCCTGTTTCTATTACAAAGTAGATATTAACGTATTTTTTGATAATTGGTGTGGCTTAACAAAATGGTTGGAACAGTTATCTCTGATGTTGTTACTATTAACTGTTACGTAACATCTTGGGTTGTCGGGTGTTCTCCCGGATATCAGCGTCGTACTTGCACACTGATGTCCGGCAGAACACCCGACAACCCGAGATGTCATTAGATCGCCGGGAAAGCCTGAAGAGTTACAACTGTTATGTAGTCTTATAAATTGTTTATACATTACTAATTATACTTATTACTATCACTTCTTTCCTCTTTGTGTGTGTTAGTATTTGTCTTTGGTGTCAGCTTTGGTCTTTCTCTGTTTTGCATGTTGCTGCTCTCCTCAGGGGCAGTAGATCCCGTGTTTCCAGTTTAACCAGGTCACAAGTTGCCTCACTAAAAAGCTTCGCTACTTTCAACTTCTCAACTATGAATTCCACTAACACGTTGGGAAGGTAAGAATGACATCATCAGCACCACTGCGTCACCTTTCATGGGCTGTGGCTACAGGCACACTAATAATCAAAACCTTACTTATTCCTGCACAAAAGTATTCCTCTGTTTAATTGTATATGAATTGGCAACTTTCATTTCACATACTTTTCTGAAGATACTAAAACATGCACATGCAAGGTAGTCAATAATATCGTTTGTAAAGTATCTTTTTGTCTAACAAATCATTCTGTATCTAAGTGTTTTGTTGCAAAAGCACTGGAATTATGAGAGAGTACTGTTAATTTACACGGTTTTATGTAAAATTATTTAGTGTATTTGTTTCACATGTGTATGAGGCCTTAATGTGGTGGCATTGCTCCTCTGATACTAACTTGAGGTTTCTGTGGCTTTTATTGTAAGAAAGAGACAGCTGGTGAAGTAGTTATTTCTACAGAAGATGTGTAAATGCTTTTTTTCTGTAATAACAGTTTAACATTTTATTTATTGTTAATATGTGGTAAAGGTTTAAACAAAAATTATGAAGTTTGTACACTTTTTAATGTTTGGTTTTGTGTAAAAAAAGTTTGAATGAATTGGAGTAGTGTCCTCATAATTCATTTTAGTGATGCAGCATGTTATTGGTAGGTTGAATATATGATATCATTCAAAGTAGACTATACCATGTTTCTGTCTTTGCTATATTCAAGAAAATGGAGAAAAAAAAGATTGTGCCATAACAGTATGTAGTCTTACATTATTTACATTTTATTTTAAGAAGTAATCATCCTTGCAACAAGAACTGTAATTAAGGTGAATATTCACATTTCAAAAATACAAACTATAGATTGAATTTTCAATTTCTGAAAGAAATATGTTGGTATCATTTGATGTGGTATTTTTAAAAGTAACAAAAATTGCCTATAACTTGATTTCATTACTTATAAGTGGCTTCTTCTTTTTTCTCCTCCTCTTCCTCTACTTCTTCTTTGAGAAAAAGAACAGTATTCAAGCAGTCAAACTGAAATGCCATGATACATTTACATTAAAAATTTCATATAGCTAACTGCATATATTACTGGATAGCTGCTATTCACTAACAGAAATATAACCCTCAGTTACTGATAAAGTGGAGTTCAACAAACTGAAGAAGTTTAAAATATGCATTTGTTACTAATTTATTTTTCTCTAGAAATGTAGTAACATTGTATGTTGTGTTAATCAATAACTGTCCCATTAAACAAAATTTTTTCAGGAAAAATTTGGTAACTAACTATCCAAACACTATGTGCGCACATTTTCTGTAGCTCTCACAGTGACTGTGATTGGGAGGCAGGAAGTCTTTTCTCCATATTGGAAATTAATTGGCTTCTGGCAAGAGATTGAGGCTATAATTTGTCTGCAAAAAGTTCTGATATGTTGAACTGAATAAGTGATATAGAACTCTTTCACTTCTGTTGAATGTATTAATGCAAAGTACCCACTCTTTTCCACTTGTTTTAATGCAATGTGTAAAATAACCAATTATGATATCTAAGAATATGATGGTTGAAAAAATATAAGTGATTGCACAGAAAATCTATGAAGTTTAGTAATGTTGGATGATTGATCACTGAGGCCAAAGGGCTACACAAAATGTGTATACACAGCATTTTTATTAAAGTCTTTACCAGTTATGTAGCAGGAAAAGGCAGCAAATTTTGTTGTTGTTGTTGTTGTTATTGTTACTGTTATTTTTGAGGAATAATGTTTGTTAACATAGCTTTGGTCATCAGTAGGATAAAATTTATACCGACTGTGTTTACTTTGTCAGTGTGTTAGTTTAAGCATTTTATTACTTTTCATAGTTTTAAATAGGTGGCTTGCCTTACTCAGTTTAATATTTGTCTTAAGTGGATGAATATAATGGCATTCAACAGATTTCATAACAGTGCATACAAAAAGAAAAAAAGGTGTACCAAACAATCCTGATAGTTAATGTTGTAGACCAAATGAATTTTAACTCTTCATAAAACTCTTCACATAGTAGAATTCATCAGTGATGAATAGAATATTAAAAAAACATGCTTTGGTCAAATCAGAGGAGGACATTGCCATTAGAAAGGAGCAAGCACACTATCATAATAACAAAAAAAATACTGCTTCAGGAAAAGAGTTGTTTATTGGAAAATGAAAGAAAGCGGTACATATTCTTGGCATTTTGCAGTCATCACATCTGGCCTTATCTCTATTGATTTGTCTGCTTTATGGAATTGTATGTAGCCTGTTCTGTGTTTTCTGTCAGTTTCTTGCACCACAGATAGAAGGATTTAAATTATTAACTCACATAATATGTGTATTTTATAAAGAGTGTAAGAAGCATAAAGAAAATGTGGGACAGAATGGAGATTTACAAAGAATGATATAAACAATCATAGAAAAAGACTGATATGAGGAAAAAGTATTTTTTTCAATGGTGTATGGTATGAGATACTGAACAAAAATACATCGAGAGAATTATTTGGAAGTAAAGTGGTTGAGGAAATAGTGTTTGCAAAATTCAAAATAGTGATAAACTATTATCATCAGAGTAATTCCTTACGCAGTGGTAAGTAAATTATAAGTGCTTCAATGATAGAAAAAACAATAATCACACTGACATCTTGACGATCGTGACAGTAACATTAGTGGTTACCACACCCGATGACAACCAAAACTATGCTAAAAGTCAGCTGTCATTCAAGTAAAGAACAAAACTATTACATTATTATCATGTTTTTTTGTAATATGTAGGCAACACAATCAGTTATGGAAGCTTCGTATAAGAAATATAAGAGATACTCGTTAAGAAAGTCTTGACCGTTAACGAAAATTAGAAGCAATAATAATTCTTTTAAATATCAAATTGATGCCAATGATGGAAATTGGAGGGAGATTGGTAAGATACAGAACAAGAAAATTTAAGGAAAATATTGTTGATCCTTTACATGTTGATCCTTTACATATGAAATGTAAAAGCAGAAGGATTTACAAGAGGAAAGCTTGATGTCGGAGAACTAATTACAACTTTCAGGTATTGTGGATTACTCAAAAATAAATAAATAAATAACTGAAAGAAGAAAAGGAAAATAAAAGAAAACTGAAAGAAAATGGATGGCCAGAGTTTGATTGCACTGGAGATCACACTTAATGCTACTAATGTTATTAGGGACTTGATTCATTTGTGTGCTTAACAAATAAGACAAGTTCTGCCTTATAAAAGGTACTAGGAAGTGATGCTATGAACCATTTACCATTCTTTGTTGATGCAGAACCAAACCACTAGGAAAAAAAGTATATGAATATGGACAGTAACCAGTATTTCCATATCAAATGCTCTATCATGGACATAATAGATCTTAGCAACTGTGCTGTTGTAGTGTGACTATTAGGGAGAATATGGTAGAATTTCTTGTAATTGTACGTGGCGTACACTTAACTAATTTCTCTTCATAAACAACATTCTTGGGCCACCATAGTGTTGCCAGCTATTAACAAACTCGCATTTTCTCATTTAAAGATTGTTTTGTAAATAAGTGTTACCCTTGGGCACAGTATGGATAGGCTGGTACTATAATTCAGCTTGTAACTCTGTTCACACTTAGATTTCCTAATGCCTATTGCCCCTGTTACTACCAGCAGGGTTTTTTGCAGTATTCATTACAGGTTTCTTTGTATTCTGGCTAAGGGTTGTAGCTGTAAGATACAGGGCATCCCTAAGCCCTGCTGTCATTTCATAAAAATCATAACTTGGAGACTATTAGAGATAGTGCATAATATTTTGTTGTAAAATGTTTAGCAGCTGTCAGAAATGAGTGCTCCATTTGTCAGTCACAGAACGTCAAGGTGATATTCAAATTCTACCTATGCATGGGTCAGCATTACAGCCTCAGTGGCTCTGATTGCTTCATTGACTCCTGCACGAGGGGTAACAGTGTCATTGACAGATATTGTGTACACATGAGCATTGATGTAACCCCCATAAAAAGAAGTGCAGTGGCATGACATCGGGAGTGCATGGGGCCATGTAATGGGACCATCACAACCTGTCCACCTCTAAGGAAATGTACCATTCAGTCCCATAGGTTCAAACTCTGATATGAGAGTGCACTATCATGCTGAAAGATAATGGATGGCTGGGCCCCTTTATGGTTTTCTTTGAGAAGAAAAGTGGGCCTGTCGAACCTGTCATGCTTTAGGTCACACCAAACATTAAGCCTCAGGCTGTCACGGATGGTTTCATGTGTGCTATGTGAGTTTTTGGGTCACATATCCTAATTTTGTGGTGATTCACAGTGAAATGTGGAATGTCACATTATCTGAAAACGGGCACTTTTTCAGGTAATCATTTTCAGCATCTATTGAGAGCAACATGCAAGATACAGATGCATACTGCAGAGAATGATCATGTGGGTGCAGTGCTTGGACCATTTGTACTTTGTACGTAAAAAGGCATAACTGCTTATGTAACATTATGGATAGTTGGTCTTGCTTTCTACAAATCACATGATGTGTGATGAATTAGCTATTGTGAAAGCTGTGTAGAAATGCACCTTGTAGTCTATCAACATGTGTGTGAGACACAGGAGGATGTCCACTCTGACAAAGGTCTTTGACAGTGACTGTCTTTTAAATTTTTGAACCACCTCTTTATGCTTGTGTGTACTGGTGCTGCCATCCCACAGTGGCATCAATAACTTTGCTGTACCAATGCCACATATTTGGATGCTGCACCTTCTCCTGTTCAGTGGCCATGTTGAGCAAATCAGTCACTTCTGCAACAAAGAACAAAGGAAATAGGCTTTGAGAGCTGCCAAATGTTTCAAAACAAACCACAGTTTAGGAGTTTTTGAAATGATAGTGTGACTTAACCACATATTCGAATTAGTTCTGCTGCATGGTGTGTGTGTGTGTGTGTGTGTGTGTGTGTGTGTGTTTTACTATTATGTATGTTATACTATTTTACTTTTGTGCCTTTGTTTCCTTCAATGGGGAACCATATTTCATGTTGTTTGTTGGTAGGGCTTCTTCCCCAGGAGATAAGACTGTGAAATATTAAAAAGGCAAAACACAAACTTCCTTTAGAGTCCCGTATTGTCTCAATTTTGACAGAATGGGTTTGTGGTTGAATAGTTAAAGATTTCATCTTTCTTTAAATTTTTATAATCTTTAAATTCATATTACATTTCTGCAACAGAAGTTGCCAATTTTGATGGTCATTATTTGATATTCTGAGATTCACAAATTATATTTCACAATCGACTGCTGCTATTAAAAGAGAATGGTTAAGTATTCATGAATGTGGAGCTTTTAATTCGAGTGGCATTGACTTAAATATGAAAACAATTATTGTCACTAATGTTGTAGTAGACATCAATTTTGGTCTTCATTTTGCCCTCAAAGTTCAGCTACCTCGTGCATTTGTAACTGTTTCTTTACTACAAATTCTAAATGTATGTTTCACTACTTGTCAGATAGAAAATACTGTGAAATTTCTCACAGTTTTTCAGTGATTCTGTCTCTCTCTTAGCTAGTCAGTCTTTTTTTTCCCTGCGTGATATGCTAGTATGTCAGCCTCATTGAATTTGAAGTTGTTTGGAATGATGATGTGTTGTATCAAGCAGAGGAATTTGTAAGCAGTTTGTTTCATACTTTTTTTCAGACCGAGTGTCAGTATGCCAAATTTAACATAGCCTATTTTAATACCTTATTCTATGCCAGAGGGATAGGAAACATTGTATGGTGTGCCTTCAAAACTATGACTGACATTTTGCAGACTGATTTGTGTAAAATAATCCAATTCTGTGGCCTTTGTAACTTTTAACAGAAACAAGCTGACATTTAGTTAGGTCTCTCTCTATTTTTATATTCAGTGAATGTAAGAACATACATATATATTTGTGTGTGTGTGTGTGTGTGTGTGTGTGTGTGATCTGTGGATTTCAAGTTTGTAATTCTGAGTGAAGTGTAATTTGTTTGATTCATAATTCACTACCAGTGTCTTTCTTACGCCACATGATTTTGAACGGTGCTTCTGTAAAACATTTTTAATTGATTTGTTGTGCCAAATATTGTTTTGATACAATTTCTTTCATGAAGCAGTTTCATTCTGAACTAAAAATTAACTGAGTGTTTTGAATTTATGATATGATAATTGTCAGTGTGTTGGGGTTGAGGGACGGGTTTTGATGTATGTTGACAGCTTGTAGTTCTAGTTTTTCACATGATAGCTACAGTTATATTTTGCTCTTCGTATTACTAGTTAAACTGGTCTGCAGCACTTTTGTGAAATAGTACTGCATTGTCTTCGTCACCATCATCATCATCATCATCATCATCATCATCATCATCATTATAATTATCCTTGCTACTGCTACTACTTCTACTACTACTACTACTACTACTACTACTACTACTAATAGTAGTAGTAGTATTCAGTTACTCTTCATGGAGATAATATGTATTTTGCACTATTTTTTTACACAGATTATTAATTTACAGACAGCCCTAGTATCACAGAAAGAGGTACTCAGTGGAAGTTTATGTTTATTCTGTTACGTTACCTTTTGTAGAAGATTAGTAACATCTATGTTACTTTTCTTTTTCTTTGGCCATTTATATGTATACTGTTACAAGAGGTTTGCATGGAAAAGCAAAATACTGCCTCTATCTGCACCTCTTCTATAAGTTCATTTTCCACTTGTCTTTGATCTGCATTTGTTGATTTTAAAATTTTGTGTAAGACTTCAAGTTGTTCTGTATACCGCAGTTCTAGTGGCATCTTTGTGTGTCTCCTGGGTTATTCTAGTCTGCTGAAATCCATTCATTTATATTCGATGCTTTGGTGTGAATTAACAGCTGTATATACGCTAGTAACAATCATATCAAATGTAAACTCATTTCTTTTTGTGGCTGAAAGTAACATGGAAACTTTTTTTGTTAATTTGTGCTTGAGACAAGTTAATGAGAAGAAATTTCGTACTCAATTTTGTTAATTCTGCGGGTGCACTATATAAGTTACATTATGTAAAATACTTTTAATACAGAAGAGATTGTTGAAGTACTGAGCTGCTTCATGATCACATACTTTGACCACAAGTAATGTAAGTGAATAAAAATCGTATGAGATATTGAGACTGTCTTTTGACCAAAACGTAATTTTGGTTATGGACTTTCACAGACATACCTGCCAGTATCCATATCTCTGCAGACTTCTACCCACAAAGCAATTATTGAAGTGTATGCCTATGTCTGTATCTATAGATTCCCACATCCATGCAGACCTCTAACTGTTGTAAATTACATGAACATTTCTCTCTATTTTAATTGGTTGCTTGTATCCTACATTACTTTCATCGATTACATGAACATGACAAGAATTTTTGTATGAGCCAGTAATGTTAAGTACTGTCTGCCTGTCACTCATGCCTGTGACATATAAGACTTTCTGAGTTAATGTTGTAGATATGAAAATTATATTAATGAATTTGTGACATGAATTTCTTTAAAGTGAATCTGATTCTGTAAGTTTTTCTGTACTTGCTACAGCAATCTTCCCTGCTATTCAAAAATGTCCAGGCCAATAGCAATGTTGTAACTGTTTCATTTCATTATTGCTTTATGATTTCTTACTAAAAAGATACTGTGACAGGGTGACTTAAGTGCTACAGCTACAAACCAATAAGTGTCAATCTGTATTTGTTTCGCTTCTTTTGGTGAGGGGAGGGAAAAGGGGGGGGGGGGGGGGGGAGTGCATCTAATGCTAAAAGCAATTTTTTAATTCTTCATGCTGAGAGCCTATTTGTATCAAAACTAATGAGTAATGTATAACATAATGAAATGAAGATGTAAGAAACTTAGCTTCTTTGATATGTAGTTTATTTGGGCATATAGTAGGAATCATTTTACAACTTCTCTTTTTGTTTGGAAAAAAAATCCTACCGCTTTCCTTTCCTAATAAGAACATTTCTCCACCTCCAGTCTTTAATTGACTGTTTCCTTAAGTGCATATTCTTGAATATCTTAAACTGTCTCTCTGCAGATGTTATAATTTTGTGTTACAGTGCATATCGGATTCACTATTTTTCTAGCTGAAAATTTTTTTTCATTTCTCTACATTTCAGATAGCAAAACTTAAGAATCTGTAAACATTTCCTGTTTCATATTGTCATATGAGTATCATTCATCACAAGTTTTTCTCACCTTAAAGTGAAAGTAAACCATAGATTCAAAATGCTAATGTACCTACTCAAAATTAGGAACATGTAATGTAAAAAATAATGCTGATTAGCTATTCATCAAAATTCAAAATTCGATGGCCTAAAACGCAAGTGACAGAAACTTATAAACACTGGATCATGGTTTTTGAACTATTAATTCCTTTATTGGAATAAAAAGGCCAGATAGGATAACAGAAAGACTTAAGGAGAAAGAGGTCAATATTGAACAGAGTAGTCAGTTTTAAGGTGTTACTGAACTACATGAAGTGGAACACAAATATCAGGACTGTGCCATGGCATTTTCCATGTCTCTTATGTATCGTTCTGACCTAATTATGTAAGTGACTTTAGCTCTCTCCAATCTTGACATATTTTTTATCTTAACATTGTCATCTCTTCTGTTTTGTCTTTTGTCCTTAATTAAGAAACCGTGAGAAAACTTAGGGTATGACAAATTTTCCTTTACCAATCCCATTAGCCTTGCTACACTTAATAGTGCTGATTAACTGGTAGCAAAAGTTCTTGTTCTATTTGTATCTAGTGGTTTGAAATGAAGCTTACTTTATCTTCCACAAATGTTAATGAGAAACTCATCTGAATTCACAACAGAATGTGAAATAATCATTACTTAGATATTTTATGAAGTGTCACGGATATACTGAAATGTGGACAAATAGAGTTATACTGCATTATGGTCAGTTCACACACAACCGTGATGTGACAGTGCTGAGACCAATCTGTGCTTCTTTCTGCACAGTTAACAATATTCCATTACCATGCCATGGTAACAGTGTTGTTGCCGTCACCTTTATGTGATGGTTGGCTTTCTTGTGAACAATATTTTTCTTTCATGACAATGCTACTTATGAAATGTTTGAGATTTCATTTTGTAGTATGTTGTTTCATTTATCATCAGAAATGTGAATGATGAAAGTCTTATTGAACCAGTGTGTAGTATCCCAGATTGTACAGTTTGTCCGATTCAAAATACATGGGCGTGGGCTTTAAGAATTCTATCTGAAGCAAACTTGAAGTGGAAATAGAGACAAACAATATGAATCACGTTTGTTTGTGTTACTACTTATTACTTTATTAAAAGTGACATTTTATCAAGCAAGGTTATTAACATTTTTAAAGGTTATCCGTCTGTTTAACCCATTATATTTTAAACTTAAATTTCCTCATAGCGAGGTATTACCTTACCAGTGTAGAGACTTAGCATCAGAATTGCAGTATTCAATGAATATTTCTCTTGCAGTACTCAATGAATATTTCTCTTACACAAAAATCAAGTGTAATAGTTTCCTCCTTGAAAACCTAATTTTATATCTATGAACCCAATCCTAAAATTCATTTTTTGGCTAATGTAATTGTATGTATTTGTATTGTGTTTCTTAATAAAATTTTGGAGTAAGTAATTTGCTGAATTTGCCAAAATTATGTGATCTGTATGTTCTGAAAAAGCTGAACCTACCTATTGTAAGGTCTAAATTTTTGTTGTAATATCAAAAGTATTTTTTGATGTCCTCCTGGCATGACAAAAATGTAGCTAAAGTGATCCTTATCATCATCTAAATTATCCCTTGGATAAAGTTGCACCATGCATCTTTTAAGAGGGAAAATCACCTCAGTTGCAATAATGTATGGAACATGAGCACCTATGTCTTGCAGAATAATTTTTTCTGGAACATTCAGGTGCAAAATGAAGAACATTGCTTAATTTTGCATTGGAAAAAAGTCCCCCACCACACCCTGTGTCTTAATATGAGGTAAGCACTGATGGAATCGGAGAAGGTTGCGTTACTGTCACATCACAGCTGTGTGTGAACCAACTTTTGATATCCGCATTGTGTACTGAACTTTGAGCAACATTCCTGTATTTTTTCAAAATATATTCTTCTTCAAATGTTTTAATGGAGTTACAAAATTTCTTGTGTTTTTGTGAGACACCCAGTAACAGTGTAGGAGGTGTCGTTTTACTTGAGAAAACAGAAAATATAAATGTGGATTTTAATGGTATAACATGCTTTGGACAAGTGTTTCTGAGCCTCTTGTCAACAATTAAAAACATCAGCACTTTCTCGTCAATATTTCTGTGCAGTCTTGTATACTTATTTTTTAATGTTTTCTTCAGAAACTTAACCCATTATAGACGTCAGTACAATGTATTTTTCAGCTATTGTTTCAAAGTACTGTAATAATTATTAAGATACATCCATTATAGAGATATTTGATGCCCAGAAAAGAGAAAATATTATTAAGCACATGAAACCTTTCTTTAGAGTGATAATGGTAGTGGTAAAGTGTTTGGAAGCAGTAGCCATTAGAAGCTTTTGCGTAAACAGAGGACTTTAAAACTACCTATAAAGGGGAATAATTTTAAATTAACGTGACTATATTTCTGATTCAAGAATTAAAATAACAGATTTAAAAATATAAGGAGGAGAAGAAATTGGAAGTATATAAGTAGAACAATGAAGAAGTGTGAAAAGAGTTACAAAATTTCAATGAATGCCTCCACTAAATAAACAAATTTGCATTAATGAACAAGGAGAAAATACTGAACAAATTACATGTTTCAGTGGTCTCAAAACTTTGCTTCTCTTTTCCCCGCCCACCCAAAAAAAAGGGGGGGGGGGGGGGTCAGTGCTACTGCTGTTTTCCGCAGCTGAGGCTTAGGAAAAGGGTGAGCTATGTTTCATGATGTTATGAGAAAGGGAAATAATAGCCACATGTAAGGCAAAGAACTAGTCGAAATATATGTAAGGGACAAGCTATATCCTCCAAAGCTCTCATGTGCCATTTTGTAACATTCCCTTGTTCATAGTTTCAAGAACCTTTGTTATTTTGGAATTTTGTGTCTTCCTTACTGCTCAGCTGTGTATTTACAAAATTTCTGTAACCATTTCTTATGTTCCTTCGGCAATCCTATTGGTTCTGTGGTATTCTTTAGAATTTTCTTTTTACCTAGTCCAGTATGTTTAATTTCCTTCCAGAAGTGGATTGCTAAGTTGAACAACTTAACAACACATTTTGAGAGATTCTCAATTGAAATTTTGAGACACATTAATTCATTTATTCAGTCACAAGATTAACTATAATGTTGTTATGAGCAAATATATTTCCTGTCATTTTTTTAAACATTGCATATGAAATTTTTGGAAAGTAAGATTATTATAACAGACATCAGGAGTCTGAATGATGTAAGCTAGGTGGTTTCATGAAAAACTATTCTGTCAAAGATGCCAAATTTTATCTATATAAAATCTGTAATATTTTAAAAATATAGAATTGTGAGTTTCCAGTTTTATTCTACTTGCAAGGTCTGCTTTAGTTTATTAATTTCCAGATTGTTGTGTACCTGACTAACAGAGTGTGAGTAGTTTTACTAATGAATGTTGTGAGGATCTGGTGTTGGCATTTGATTTCTTGCTCTTTCCATATTTTAATATGCTGGAAACAAAACTTATTTAGAATGAGCTATTATTTCAGCTATTATACTAACTCACCTGAATGAAGAAATTTTCATTAGAAAATGACATATTTTATTTAGACTGGAAGTGTTTTAAAATGAAAAATGTGTGTGGTATGGTGTATAACTGGATGCATGCAAGTTCAAATTAGCAATTGAACACAGAAAAACATGTACTGTGAGAATATTGGAATTATGTATTTTATTGAAATTTGGTGCTCAGAGGACAAATTTTGTACCTTTTATATACACTGAGAACTAAATAAACATATCCTTATATGAAACAAACCCTCTTTCTTTTTTTCATTTCAGAACCTGCCTTTACAAGGTTTAAAGGCAAATAGCAATTCCAGTAAAAAAAAAAAAAAAAAATAAGATACAGAGCATAACCATATCAGTAGCATTTTGCTTAATGAACTGTTACTCTTTTTAATGTATCTTCAAAAGTTGGTGAAATGGTCATTTGAGTAGTGCAGTACATCTTTTTAACAAGTTATATACAAAAAATAGCATCTTTAATAAGTAAATTGCTACTAACAAGGGGATGGATGATGTCAACAATTTTTTATTTTTAATTTCTTTTTTGTAAGAGTACAGCCAGGTTTAGCTGACTGCAACTGTGAGATTGGTTTTGATCACAACAGTGCTTTACTGTGCATTATCCTGTTGAAGGTGGTGTGCTCTTCCCTTACTCAGATCTTGAAACTGACTTATCCAGAAATGTACAGTGGGACATACCTTTTAACTATGGCTTCAAACCCATCTATCGCATCAGTAAATCCGGAACATTGTCAGTCAAGCAAGACACTAGTTTTTCAAATAATGCACACACTTTTAATGTGCTTGTGCGTGTGTGAGAGGGGGGGGGGGGGCGCGCATGCGCAAATGGGTGGGGGGGGGTCTTGTTTAAAATATTGCCTAGTTAATCATTTTCATTTTTGTATAAATTTTTGAGGGAGTGTGGCAGAGAATTACCCGCACAGTGGGTGCATGACAAAACTAATGTGTGCCATTCCTTTCAGTTACCAAAGATCCATGATGTTACCCTTTTTTGATTTATAATAATGCTTTGATTCCAACTTTTGACTGTAAGGTCATAGATGAACTTTCACATGTAGAGAAAAGAGTATGAATGGTTGGAAAAGGGCACACTCACAAGAACATAGCTGAACAGCAAACAAGCCACAGGCTCACATATTTTATGAAATTTTAAGGAAACTGTCACTCATTTAAAAGAATAAATTGTGCAAATAACTGCCTTAGCCCTATCCTCATTATTCTCAGTTAATGGTGATATGAAAAAAACTCAAAGTTGAACTATAGTAGAACACCGACTGTAAGGGTAGAGGAAGACAGAAATTGGCACATTAAAACAGTCATTGATTGAAAATAATTTTCAAACAAATATGCCAAGTGTGATGACAAATGAGATTATGCTAATATTGTTAAACCGACATAGTTTGTATGGCAGTGTTTATGAAAAGTTAGTGGTATACTAATGCAGCAGCTTTGACTTAGGAATATGATTATATCTGGTTGGGGCATATGTACCAGCTACATAAGTGTATAAATAATTACACCAAAATATTAATTGCACAATCATTCATGTGCCATCAATATGTGCATTTCCTCGTGGTCACACCACCATTGGATGCTGCTGTACACTGAAATAACAAAATCAGCACAGAATAGTTAATTGAAAATTGAAAAAGAGAAAAATAAATGTTAACCTAAATAAACATAGAAACTTAAATCAACTTGAAAGGTGTCCATCTAGTGGACACAGATCCTTTCTTCTGAGTCTTGCATCACACTGAGCCAGTTAACAGCTGTGTTCCATGCATGCTGGACTTGTTGACATTATACTTTTTTCAAGGATATATTTCCATTAACTTTTCTCTTATTTAGTTAAAATTTCTATTTGACTACTTTGTGCCGATCATTGTTGTTTCAGTATGCCACCAATTCCGTTGTTGGTGAATGTAATGAAACACAGTGAAGTATTTATTTTTATTTAATAAGTATTGGGAATAATGATTACTGATCCATACTGAGATATAATGTCTCGTGTCCTTGAAGGTATTTTGGTTACATAGTTCAATAATGGGTGCACCCTCCAGAAAATAGAAAAAAGAGCCTTTGTACCCACAGTAGAGTCATGAAATTCTGTCATTATTAGTTCCGTCTTTGGTTGTTGTAGATTTAGAGAAAGCTTTAGACAATCTGAACTGGAGTTTTGAAGATAGCAGGGATAAAATAAGAGATGAAGGGTATGAGAGAGAAGTGGTGGTCAAGAAGAAAGTGAGAGAAATTTGTAGCTTGTCACCTTGTTAGTCAATCTGTACATTGAACAAGCAGTGAAGTAAACCAGGGAGAAACTTGGAAATAGAATAAAAGAAAAAAATTTATGGTTCACCGATGGCTTTGTAATTCAGTCAGAGATGGGTAAGGACTTGGAAGAGCAGTTGTATGGATGGATAATATCTTGAAAAGATGACCATAAATAAAATCAAAACAATGGTAGAATGTAGCCAAAACAAGTAAGATGATGCCAAGGGAATTAGATTAGAAAAGCCACATTAAAAGTAATAGAAGAGCTTTACTATTTTGACAGCAAAATAACTGATAATAGTCAAAGTAGAGAAGACATAAAGGAGAAGACATAAAATGTAGACTGGCTGTTTCAAAAAAAGAATTTCTGAAGAAGAGAAATTTGTTAACATTTTATATAGACTTAAGTGTTAGGAAGTCTTTTCCTAAGCTATTTTTCTGGATGTAGCCTTTTACAGAAGTGTAATATGCACAATAGGCAAATCAGACAACAGGAAGATAAAATTTTTGATCTGTTGTACTACAAAAGAACGCTGAAGATTAGATGGGTAGATTGCATAACAAATGGAAGGATACTGGATCTAATTGGGGAGAAAATAATCTTGAGGCATCAAGGAATTGTCATTTTGGTAGTAGATGGAAGTGTGGGGGATTAGATATGTTAAATGCAGTTAGCAGGTTTAATTGGATGTAGGCTTGCACAGCATGGAAAGCTGCAACACTCGAGTCCTCAGACTGAAGAACACAACAACAGGTATACTATATTCAAGGAAAGAACAGTGGCAAGGCCGATATTTTATTAATATGACACAGGTGGTATTTGAAAGCTCACCAGTTAATAATGTAATGTGAAGGAAAAGGCAGTATACTGATAGGAGAAAGTGAATAGGAAATGGTCATAATGGCAATGAAACAAATGTAATGTAGAATGTATTTCCAGATTGAATCTTTTTCACTCTTCAGCCATGTGTGCACTTTCTATAAACTTTTTGAAGCTTAAAACTGTATGTGAGAATGGGACTCAAACCCAGAACCATGCCTTTTGCAGGCAATATTCTTACTGACGGAGCTATTCAGGCACAGATCATGGACTGCTTTCATACTGTTAGAAATTGACATGGAGTATGAAGAGGGTTAGTAAATTAAAAAGAAAGAAAAATCAGTGCATGAAATGTTTGAGAAATGGAAGGGGGGGGGGGGGGCGCACCTCATAGTTAAAATCAATTAAAAGTTTCAGTGCCCATTGTTGTGATTACATCATGTGGGACACATGTGCCATAAATGCACAACTGGAATTTATTCTTCATCACTTGCTTGGCTTGTGTCATGCTTAGTCTGTCTTTTACTTTCTTATCAGCTTTCCACTGTTCTTGTCTTTGATCCATTTCTTATTGGTACACTCTTCTTATAATAATCTGTATTTCCCTGTGTTCACATTCTCTCTATAACACCATCTCTCTTCTTCCCAAGTCAAATTCATTCCCCAGTTAATCAGTTAATGTTCCTCATATTGTAATTTAACAACAAAAATAATCAATTTTTGACAATATAATGTAACTAGATAGATAAAAAAATGTATTTACTAAACAGTGGCAGGAGAACACACACTTTTAAAAAAATGATTTATTTATGCAAGCTTTTGGAGCCAGTGGCTCCTTCACCTGGCAGAAGGGTTTAAGTGGAAAGAAGAAGGGCGAAGGAAAAGGGTCGGAGAGGTTTAGGAAAAGGGGTAGAGTTTGGAAAAGTTGCCCAGAACCCCAGGCCAGGAGAGACTTACTGTACGGAATGAGAAGGAAAGACTGATCGTTGGGGTGTCCCCAACAATCAGTCTTTCCTTCTCATCCCATCCGGTAAGTCCCCCCTGACCTGGGCTTCAAGATGACTCTCCTCCCGGTGACTCTAGCCCGTTTCCTAAACTTCTCCAGTCCTTTTTGTTCACATTTCTTCCTTCCCCTCAACCCTTCTGTTGGAAGAAGGAGCCACTGGCTCCAAATGCTTGCATAAGTAAAACCTTTCTTTTATGTGTGTGTTCTGATGCCACCTGGTGAGTAGATTTTTTATCTATCCAATTATATCATATTATGTCTTCATGATCTGGACTCACAGTGAAGAAGAACTCCAGAATTTCCTCTCCAACCTCAACTCCTTTGGTTCCATCAGATTCACCTGCTCCTACTCCAAATCCCATGCCACTTTCCTTGATGTTGACCTCCACCTGTCCAATGGCCAGCTTCACACGTCCGTCCACATCAAACCCACCAACAAGCAACAGTACCTCCATTACGACAGCTGCCACCCATTCCACATCAAACGGTCCCTTCCCTACAGCCTAGGTCTTCGTGGCAAACGAATCTGCTCCAGTCCGGAATCCCTGAAGCATTACACCAACAACCTGACAACAGCTTTCGCATCCCGCAACTACCCTCCCGACCTGGTACAGAAGCAAATAACCAGAGCCACTTCCTCACCCTCTCAAACCCAGAACCTCCCACAGAAGAACCACAAAAGTGCCCCACTTGTGACAGGATACTTTCCGGGACTGGATCAGATTCTGAATGTGGCTCTCCAGCAGGGATACGACTTCCTCAAATCCTGCCCTGAAATGAGATCCATCCTTCATGAAATCCTCCCCACCAAGAGTGTCTTTCCGCCGTCCACCTAACCTTCATAACCTCTTAGTTCATCCCTACGAAATCCCCAAACCACCTTCCCTACCCTCTGGCTCCTACCCTTGTAACCGCCCCCGGTGTAAAACCTGTCCCATGCACCCTCCCACCACCACCTACTCCAGTCCTGTAACCTGGAAGATGTACACAATCAAAGGCAGAGCCACATGTGAAAGCACCCACGTGATTTACCAACTGACCTGCCTACACTGTGATGCATTCTATGTGGGAATGACCAGCAATAAACTGTCCATTCGCTTGAATGGACACAGGCAGACAGTGTTTGTTGGTAATGAGGATCACCCCGTGGCTAAACATGCCTTGGTGCACGGCCAGCACATCTTGGCGCAGTGTTACACCGTCCGGGTTATCTGGATACTTCCCACCAACACCAACCTATCCGAACTCTGGAGATGGGAACTTGCTCTTCAATATATCCTCTCTTCCCGTTATCCACCAGGCCTCAATCTCCGCTAATTTAAAGTTGCCGCCACTCATACCTCACCTGTCATTCAACAACATCTTTGCCTCTGCACTTCTGCCTCGACTGACATCTCTGCCCAAACTCTTTGTCTTTAAATATGTCTGCTTGTGTCTGTATATGTGTGGATGGATATGTGTGTGTGTGCGAGTGTATACTTGTCCTTTTTTCCCCCTAAGGTAAGTCTTTCCGCTCCCGGGATGGGAATGACTCCTTACCCTCTCCCTTAAAACCCACATCCTTTCGTCTTTCCCTCTCCTTCCCTCTTTACTGATGAGGCAACAGTTTGTTGCGAAAGCTTGAATTTTGTGTGTATGTTTATGTTCGTTTGTGTGTCTGTCGACCTGCCAGCACTTTCATTTGGTAAGTCACATCATCTTTGTTTTTAGGTATATTTTTCCTACGTGGAATGTTTCCTTCTATTATTCTATTATAAGCATATTATTTAATTGGATAGATAACGAATCTACTCACCAAGTGGCAGCAGAACATGCACATAAAAGACTGTTGTGACTGGCAAACTTTTGGAGCCAGTGCCTCCTCCTTCAGGCAGAAAGGTTGAAGGGGAAGGAAGAAGGGTGAGGAAAAGGACTGCAGAGGTCTAAGAAAAGGGGTAGATTTCGGGAAAGTCGCACAGAACCGGGGGTCAGGGGAGACTTATGATACAGGATTGCTGGGAGTGCATCGGATGAGATTTGAAAACCTAAGAGCTTAAAGGTGCAAGACAGAGTAATGTGCAACACAGAGATTACTGCTTAAACATTGTGCATGAGTTAATAAGAGTGAAAAGCTAAGTGCATTGTACGTAACAGACGTGGGAGGAGGGTGGTGAAAAATAAACGGGAAAGACAATGAAAGATATATAAAAATATAATGGAGTGAAGAAAATACTAGTTACTGTGAAGAAACGCTGAGATGGAAGAAATTAATGTAAATTAAGGTCAGGTGGGTTGCGAGAACCGAGGACATTTTGTAGCGCAAGTTCCCACCTGCGGAGTTCTGAGAAGCTGGTGTCTGATGGATGAATCCAGATGGCGCGTGCGGTGAAACAGGCACCGAGGTCACAAATGTCATGTTGTAGGGCGTGCTCTGCAACAGGATATTGCAAGTTGCCAGTACACACCCTCTGCCTATGCCCATTCATCCTAATTGATAATTTGATGGTACTCATGCCGATGTAGAAGGCTGAACAGTGTTTACGTAATAGCTGGTATATGACATGTCATTTCGCAGGTGGCTCTCCCTTTGACAGTATATGTTTTGCCAGTTACAGGGCTATTATAGGTGGTGGCAGGAGGGTGCATAGGGCAAGTCTTGCAGTGGGGACGGTCACAGGGGTTGAGCCATAGGGCACGGTGATGGGTGCAGAAGGAGCATAAGGCCCGACAAGAATATTGTGGAGATTCGGAGGGCAATGGAAAGCTACTCTAGGTGTCGTGGGCAAAATTTCAGACAGAATGGATCTCATTTCAGGGCATGATTTTAGGAAGTAATGGCCCTTCGAAGTAGCTGGTTAACACATTCCAGACGAGGATAATACTTAGTCACTAACGGTGTGCTTCGAAGTTATTATGTGGAGGAATCAGCAGTACCAAGATTGGATGTGATGGCCTGGAAAATCTGCTTTTTAACTAGGCTGGTGGGGTAATTACGTGCAGTGAAGGCTGAGGCGAGAATGGTGGTGTATTGCTGTAAAGAGTGTGCATCCGAACAAATACATTTGCCTCGGATGCCGAGGCTGTATGTGAGGGAACGTTTGACATCATAGTGTAATTTGTTTATCGTTCCAGCTCTCCCATCATCTTTGTATTTTATAACTGCACTGTTCTATTCATTCTTTTACTTTATCTTATCATATTGCACTTTCCTTCGACTTGTTGCATATACTTAAACCCCTTGTTTCAGTTTTCAGTGCATTTGACTGACTGGACAATCCAATTTGTTTCGTTTCTGGCATCTTTTGCATTATTGGAGATTGTCTACATTTTGCCATATACACTCCTGGAAATGGAAAAAAGAACACATTGACACCGGTGTGTCATACCCACCATACTTGCTCCGGACACTGCGAGAGGGCTGTACAAGCAATGATCACACGCACGGCACAGTGGACACACCAGGAACCGCGGTGTTGGCCGTCGAATGGCGCTAGCTGTGCAGCATTTGTGCACCGCCGCCGTCAGTGTCAGCCAGTTTGCCGTGGCATACGGAGCTCCATCGCAGTCTTTAACACTGGTAGCATGCCGCGACAGCGTGGACGTGAACCGTATGTGCAGTTGACGGACTTTCAGCGAGGGCGTATAGTGGGCATGCGGGAGGCCGGGTGGACGTACCGCCGAATTGCTCAACACGTGGGGCGTGCGGTCTCCACAGTACATCGATGTTGTCGCCAGTGGTCGGTGGAAGGTGCACGTGCCCGTCGACCTGGGACCGGACCGCAGCGACACACGGATGCACGCCAAGACCGTAGGATCCTACGCAGTGCCGTAGGGGACCGCACCACCACTTCCCAGCAAATTAGGGACACTGTTGCTCCTGGGGTATCGGTGAGGACCATTCGCAACAGTCTCCATGAAGCTGGGCTACGGTCCCGCACACCGTTAGGCCGTCTTCCGCTCACGCCCCAACATCGTGCAGCCCGCCTCCAGTGGTGTCGCGACAGGCGTGAATGGAGGGACGAATGGAGACGTGTCGTCTTCAGCGATGAGAGTCGCTTCTGCCTTGGTGCCAATGATGGTCGTATGCGTGTTTGGCGCCGTGCAGGTGAGCGCCACAATCAGGACTGCATACGACCGAGGCACACAGGACCAACACCCGGCATCATGGTGTGGGGAGCGATCTCCTACACTGGCCGTACACCACTGGTGATCGTCGAGGAGACACTGAATAGTGCACGGTACATCCAAACTGTCATCAAACCCATCGTTCTACCATTCCGAGACCGGCAAGGGAACTTGCTGTTCCAACAGGACAATGCACGTCCGCATGTATCCCGTGCCACCCAACGTGCTCTAGAAGGTGTAAGTCAACTACCCTGGCCAGCAAGATCTCCGGATCTGTACCCCATTGAGCATGTTTGGGACTGGATGAAGCGTCGTCTCACGCGGTCTGCACGTCCAGCACAAACGCTGGTCCAACTGAGGCGCCAGGTGGAAATGGCATGGCAAGCCGTTCCACAGGACTACATCCAGCATCTCTACGATCGTCTCCCTGGGAGAATAGCAGCCTGCATTGCTGCGAAAGGTGGATATACACTGTACTAGTGCCGACATTGTGCATGCTCTGTTGCCTGTGTCTATGTGCCTGTGGTTCTGTCAGTGTGATCATGTGATGTATCTGACCCCAGGAATGTGTCAATAAAGTTTCCCCTTCCTGGGACAATGAATTCACGGTGTTCTTATTTCAATTTCCAGGAGTGCATTTTCAACATGGAGGGAAAAAAGAAATCTGTTAAGAGAGCAATTTTTTTTTAATATATAGAATCATTTTTGATCTGGTGTGACTGCATGACAAACTGTTTGTAATTTACAAATGAGCGATGGTGTTCTGAAAGAACTGAAACTTTGAAACCTCTCCCTCTCCCTCTCCCTCTCCCTCTCCCTACACACACACACACACACACACACACACACTCTCTCTCTCTCTCTCTCTCTCTCTCTTGGCTGTTGAAGAGTTCGGCTTCAACAGCCAGAGACTGTGTGTGTGTGTGTGTGTGTGTGTGTGTGTGTGTGTGTGTGTGTGTGTGTGTTTGTTTTCAATGAAGGCTGTGTTGGCCAAAGCACACTTTCTGACAGCCTTTTTGTTGTGCCTATCTGCAAGTCCACATCTCTTCTGTATCTGTATGGTGAATAGCAACTAACCTTTTCATAAAATTGTTACATTTCATCATTCATTTTCCATTGTTTGATAAAATTCTTGAATTCTTTTATCTCCAATCAGTATCTTTTCATTAGTTACTCGATCTACTTATCTAATCCTCAGCAGTCCTCTGTAACCCGACATTTCAAAATCTTATATTCTCTCTGTTTCCGAACTGTTTATTGTCCACATTTCCTTCCATGGATGCTTCTTTGCAGACAAATACATTCAGAAGAGGCTTCTTAACATTTAAATTTATACTTGATGGTACATATTTAATTGATTTATTCTAACTAAAGTATTATTTTTGCCATGAGTGAGAAGTGCCTGACTTGCCGTAGAATTGTTAGTTCCGGGATTTGATGTGATGGATGCAGTAGTTTTTTTCACTGGGGGGACTGCAGTGGCGTGGGTGTCGGGGAAGTGGATCAGGCTCTTCAGTAGTTATGTAGGATTTGCAGCAGAGATAGGAAGATCGTGGAACAGGAGGGGAAAATTGCTGCTCTTCAGGCTGAGCTAGATCTGGCTAGGGAAAATCTGGACAGGTTAAGGAGGGAGAAGGGCAAAGAGAGGTGGGAAGTGGCAACAGGTAGCAGAAGGAACAGGCCTAGAACTAAGTCTGACATTTTTGTGGTGAATGTCAAAAATAAGTTTGACCTGTTGCTTCAGTTAGAAACTGATGAGCCTCAAGCATAGGTAGGTGTAGACAGGACACAACAAACTTTCAACAGGAAATTGAAAAAGAATGTAGGAAAGCCATTGAAAAGGAAGGAAGTTTTGTTGTTAGGCAGTTCTCATGCCAGAGGTGTAGGCCAACTTCTGCAGGAGGAATTAGGACCAGAATACCAGGTCACAAATTTTTTCAAACCAAGTGCTAGTCTGGATCAGGTGACAGAGGATTTAGGTTCACTCTGTAAAGGATTTACCAGGGAAGACACCATTGTTATGGTGGGAGGGCCAGGGAACAGCATTGACAGAGATCCTGGGTACAGTATAGAGTGTGACCTGGTAAAGATTGCATCGGCACCGAGACACACCAATGTTGAATTTGTATCTGTCCTGAGACGCCATGACCGGCCTCATTTGAACTCTTCTGTTGGGAGAGTTAATTTGGAATTGGAACGGCTGCTTGGGTCGGGTGCGGGGGCTCATGTTGGTGTGGTTCCTGTTGATTCTCTCAGTAGGTGGGACTATACCAAGCACGGCCTACATCTCAACAGGAAAGGGAAGGGTAAACTGGCTGGGGTAATAGCAGGAAAGTTAAGGGGGGGAGGCACTGCCATGAATGGTAAAATACCAGTGGTTATGGGTGTTGAAGCAGCACCTTTTTTAGGATAGGTAAGACAGAAAGATGTCAAGTTGTACGAGAGGTCAGGATTGAAACAAATCTTCAGTTTAGGAAAGAAATTAAACAGCACAATTCTAGCACATTGGATCACCAATCACAGCTGTCAATTATAAATTTTCACCAGTCACCAGAAATTTTATCTCCACCAAGTTGTATCTCAGTCCTAGGTAATTGCATTGATGAATTAAAGTCACCCAACCCAGTTGACATAATCTGCCTCTCTGAACACCATGTGACCACTGGTATAGCAACTAGGCCTAAGCACAATGAGAAACTCAGACAGGAGAGTACTGCAAATGTTAGAATAAGGAAAGGTTCTCATAAAAGTATAATTAAAAATAATGTAAGTATATTTCATCAAAATATTGGGAGTTTAAAGAATAAAATAGATGAGCTTCTGGTTTGTTTAGAAGATTTAGAAGCTGAGGATGAAATAGATATACTATGCCTGTCTGAGCATCACATTGTTACTGATATGGATAAGGTAAATGTAAGTGGATATAAGCTCTCTGCACATGTAATGATAGAAAATATGGAGAAAGGAGGAGTTGCCATATATGTCAAAAGTTATCCTTGTGCAAAAAGTATAGAAACAAAAAAGTTCTGTGTAGAGAAACATATAGAAGCATGTGTCTGTGAGCTTAAATTAAATAAAGGCACATTTATAATTATAACTGTATATAGGTCCCCATCAGGAAATTTTCATCTATTTCTGAAAAATTTGGACTCCTTGTTGTGCTATCTGTCAGACAGGGGGAAGCAAATTATTATTTGTGGGGACTTCAATGTAGATTCTCTGAAAGGGGGTAATAGGAAAAATGGCCTTGAAGTATTACTCGGTTCTTTCAATTTGGCACCCGTTATTGATTTTCCTACTCGGGTGGTAAAGGATAGCAGCTCACTGATAGATAACTTCTTTATAGACCAAGATAAGTTTAACCAGATAAATGCTCAGCCTGTTGAGAATGGTCTTTCTGATCATGGTGCACAGCTAGTTA
This sequence comes from Schistocerca cancellata, assembly GCF_023864275.1. NCBI lineage: Eukaryota > Metazoa > Arthropoda > Insecta > Orthoptera > Acrididae > Schistocerca > Schistocerca cancellata. Next base: position 12,034,478 of record NC_064628.1, on the reverse strand, counting down.
CAATATATGACATAGCTCCATTCAGCAATACTAAACAGTCCTCCAAAGTAGTACGTTCAGTCAACGATTTAACAATTGCAAATTTCAGGGAAAGCCTACAGCAGTTAGACTGGGATGAGGTGTACCGTGAACCTGATGCCAATTTAAAATATAATTTATTTCATGACATTTTTGTAAATGCATTTGAAAACTGCTTCCCCAAGAAAATAGTTAAATATACTTGTAAGAAACCTTGTAACAAACCATGGCTTACTAAGGGTATAAAAATATCTTGTAACCGGAAAAGGGAAATGTATCTGACAGCAAGAAAGAGTAGTGACCCAGAAACTATCAAACATTATAAAAACTATTGTGTTATATTAAGAAAAGTTATTAAAAAATCCAGAAGTATGTGTATCATGTCTGAAATCAGCAACTCTGATAATAAAATTAAACAATTTGGAATATTATTAAAAGAGAAACAGGTCAACCAAGAGCACAGGAAGACAGTATTACCATCAAATTGAATGAAAACTTTACGAACAAAAAGTCAGAAGTTGAAAATATTTTTAATAATCATTTTCTAAATGTTGTGGATATAGTAGGATCCAGGTGTTCTTTAGAAGATGCTAGGCTGTTAATGGAAGAGGCCATACCTATGCAATTTGATACAATTGAAATCTCACCCACTTCTCCCTCTGAAATTAGGAAAATAATAAACTTGCTTAAAAGCAAAAACTCACATGGAATTGATGGCATTTCCAGCAAAATACTAAAAACTTGTTCTCAACAGATAAGTAAGATTCTCAGTCACCTGTGTAATAGCTCTCTGGAACAGGGCACTTTCCCTGATAGACTGAAATATGCTATTGTTATACCTTTGCATAAAAAGTGGGATAGATCGGATGTCAACAATTACCGTCCAATCTCCCTTCTAACAGCTTTATCCAAAATTTTTGAGAAAGTAATATATTCAAGAGTAGCTTCGCATATCTGTAACAATGAAGTACTAACAAAATGTCAGTTTGGTTTCCAGAAAGGTTTTTCAACAGAAAATGCCATATATGCTTTCACCAATCAAATTTCGAATGATCTGAATAACCGAACACCACCCATTGGGATTTTTTGTGATCTCTCAAAGGCTTTTGATTGTGTAAATCATGAAATTCTGCTAGACAAGCTCAAGTATTGTGGCATGAGTGGGACAGTGCACAAATGGTTTAATTCGTACCTAACTGGAAGAGTGCAGAAAGTTGAAATAAGTAGTTCTCATAATATGCAAAGATCAGCATATTCCTCAAACTGGGTAACTATCAAGAATGGGGTTCCACAAGGGTCAGTCTTGGGTCCTTTGTTGTTCTTAATATATATTAATGACTTGCCATTCTATATTCATGAAGAGGCAAAGTTAGTTCTCTTTGCTGATGATACAAGTATAGTAATCACACCTGACAAATAAGAATTAACTGATGAAATTGTTAATACTGTCTTTCAGAAAATTACTAAGTGGTTCCTTGTAAACGGACTCTCACTGAATTTTGATAAGACACAGTACATACAGTTCCGTACAGTGAATGGTATGACGCCATTAATAAATATAGACCTTAATCAGAAGCATATAGCTAAGGCAGAATATTCCAAATTTTTAGGTGTGTCCATTGATGAGAGATTAAATTGGAAGAAACACATTGATGATCTGCTGAAACGTTTGTGTTCAGCTACTTATGCAATAAAGGTCATTGCAAATTTTGGTGATAAACATCTTAGTAAATTAGCTTACTATGTCTATTTTCACTCGTTTCTTTCATATGGCATCATGTTTTGGGGTAATTCATCACTGAGGAATAAAGTATTTATTGCACAAAAGCGTGTAATCAGAATAATAGCTGGAGTCCACCCAAGATCATCCTGCAGACATTTATTTAAGGATCTAGGGATATTCACAGTAGCTTCTCAGTATATATACTCTCTTATGAAATTTGTTATTAACAACCAAACCCAATTCAAAAGTAATAGCAGTGTGCATAACTACAATACTAGGAGAAAGGATGATCTTCACTATTCGAGATTAAATCTAACTTTGGTGGCACAGAAAGGGGTGAACTATACTGGCACTAAAGTCTTTGGTCACTTACCAAATATTATCAAAAGTCTGACAGATAACCAACAAGTATTTAAGAAGAAATTAAAAGAATTTCTGAATGACAACTCCTTCTACTCCATAGAGGAATTTTTAGATATTAAAAAAAAACACACACACACAAAAATGAAAAAGTTGTTATATTAACTTAAGTATGTTGTTAAATTAACTTAATTATGTCATGTATTGGAAAATATGACTCGTTCCACATCATTACGAAATATCGTATTCATGATCCATGGAACTAGTATTAATCTAATCTAGTCTAATCTAATCTAATATTTGCAATGGAGAAAAGAACAGCAAGTTGTCATGAAAGCCATCATTTTATTACAGCAAACCTACATTTCAACTACTACACAGTTATCTTCAATATGTATAACAGCAGGTGACATCAATCCAAAGTTATACTTTGGACTAATATCACCTGTTGTTATATGTACTGAAGATGACTATGTAATAGTTGAAATCTAGATCTACTGTAATAAAATGACAGATTTGTGATGGATTGCTGTTCTTTTCTCCATTGTCTATATTCAATGATTGCTGCACTCAGCCAGATCATATTTATTCCAATCTAGGTAATGTATTTTTACTTATTTAGAAAATCTGTTTTTGATATTGCAATTCTGCGTTTTATATCCTCTTTACTTCTGCCATCATCAGTTATTTTGTTTCCAAAATACTAAAACTCTTTATTGCTCTTAAAGTCTCATTACCTAACATTATTAGTTCAGAATGGCATTAATTAATATGATATTATTTCATCATTTGTGTTTTACTTCCATTGAAGTTTGTCTTATACCCACTTTCAAGACAGAATTTGTTTTGTTTTACTGCTCTTCGAAGTCCCTTGCTGTCTCTGGCAGAATTACTATGTCATCTGGAAACCTCAAAGTTTTCATTTCTTCTCCCTGGACTTCAAGTTTCCATCCAAATGTCTCCTCGGTTTCCTTTACTATTTGCTTGAGGTACAGGTTGACTGACATGAGGGATTGACTACAATTCTCTGTCACTTCTTTCTCAACTACTGTCTCCCTTTCATTGCCAGACTCTTCTAACTGCAATCTTTCTTCTGTACACATTGAAGATAATCATTCACTCCTTGTATTTTATCCACTCAGCCTCTAGAATTTCAAAGTGTGTTTTCCAGACTACTTAGTCAAAAGCTTATTGCTAAATCTGCAAATGCTCTAAATGTAAGTTTTTTCTTTTTTGGCCTTTTTCTAAGAGAAGATGTAGGATCAGTATTGCCTCACATATTCCTATGGTTTTTCTGGAATTTAAACTAATCTTCCAATGGGTCAGCTTCTACCAATCAACCATTCTCCCGAAAATAATTTGTATTAGTATTGAAACTTCCTGGCAGACATACATTCTGGAAACATACCCCAGGCTGTGGCTAAGCCATGTCTCCGCAATATCCTTTCTTTCAGGAGTGCTAGTTCTGCAGGGTTCACAGTAGAGCTTCTGTAAAGTTTGGAAGGTAGGAGACGAGATACTGGCAGAAGTGAAGCTGTGAGGACAGGGCGTGAATGGTGCTTGGGTAGCTCAGTTGGTAGAGCACTTGTCCGCGAAAGGCAAATGTCCTGAGTTCGAGTCTCGGTCTGGCACACAGTTTTAATCTGCCAGGAAGTTTCATATCAGCTCACACTCCACTACAGAATGAAAATCTCATTCTGTATTAGTATTTTTCAACCAGGACTATAAAACTGATAGTTTGGTAATATTCACACCTGTTAGTGCCTGCCATCTTTGGAATTGATAATATTACATTTTTCTTGAAGCCTGATGGTATTTCACTTCTCTTATATCCTGCATATCAGGTAGGATAGTTTTGTCATGGTTGTTTCTCCCAAAGTTGTTAACAATTCTGTAGTCTGTTACGAGTGCTTCATTTTGACTTAAATCTTTCGGTGTGCTGTCAAATTCTTCTCATAGAGTTGCATTCCCCCCCTCTCATCTTCAGCCACTCCTTCCCTTTCCCTAGTAATGTCTAAAAGTTTTTTTCTTATATATGGCCCTTCCATATATATATTCCTTCCACTTTTTAGACTCCCCATCTTTCCTTAGTACTGGGTTGCATTCTGAGCACATGATATGAATACAGTTGTTTGTCTCTTCTGAAAAGGGTTCTTTAATTCTCTTGTATCTGTCTATCCCAATGTCATGCATGCTACCTTCCTGCAATTTCTTATGTTTTAATCTGAAGTTCAAAACCAGTAGATTATGTTCAGAGCTTATAGCTGCTCATGGAAAAGTTGTGAAGTTTAAAAGCTGGTTTCAAAATCACTGCCTTACCATTATATAACGTATCTGAAACCTTTCAGTGTCTCTAAGTCTCTTCAACATTTAAAACCTTCTTTCAAGATTCATGAACCATCTGTTAACAACGATTCAATTGTGTTATGTACAAAATTCTATTGGGCAGCTCCCCTTGTAATTCTTTTCCCCTAGTGTATGTCTTCTATTATTTTTCTTTGTCTCTCTTTTCTTATTGTTGAATTCTAATTGCCATCTCCATTAACATAATAATTTCTTTTATCACATCACACATTTCTTCAATCACTTCATAATGTGTAGAATCATTGGCATATATACTTCTAGTAATCTGATGAGGTTTGCCTTTCAGTCTGTGTCGGCTCTGATAATGTGTTTACTGTGTTGCTTATAGTAGTTCAAACACATTCCTGTTTTCTTATTCCTGATTAGACCTACCCCTGCATTAGCTGCGTATGATTTTTGTATTGATAACCCTTACTGAACAGACCAAAAGTCATGTACTTCCTGCCACCACACTTTTCTGTTCTCACTGTATTTCACTTCAGTCTATCCATTTCTTCCTCTTCCTCTTCTTCTTCTTGTTTGGACCATGTTTGTTCAACTGTTGGGCTTTGATCTTTGCCCAGTACTGTCACATCCTCTGCTGATGTAACTCCTTCCTTTCTTCTATCCAGGGGGTACCTTTACTTTGGGGCTTTGCCAGAAATCCTCGGACCTCCTTCAGGGTATGTCTCACAGACTGTCTGTTCTGGAGATCAGTTATTCCCAATTCTTTAATGTCCTTTTCAGTCTCTGTCAGCCAAGTGGTGCAAACCTTCTTGTTTTGCCAGAAGGTGAACAGACAGTTGGTCAGTCTGTTTGGAGGCAATTTTGCAACATGGCTATAGAAAGCTACCATTCTTTTTCTTGCGCAGTCAGAGAGCCTCTCGATATGTTTGTAGACCTCCGAGTTACGTCATCGTCTGAATTCCCAATCTTCTTCTACTGGGCCTAGGATCTTCCTGAGGATTCTCGTCTGTTTGACTTGCAATTTCTCTATCCATTTCACATTTCAGATTCTCTATAGCCCAGTAGAATTAGTATTCAAATTGGAAATAATTGATACAAAAGGTTTTATTGTTTTAACAGCTTCGTTTGTGTCCCAGTATGACTATCCCAGGTTTTCCCCCTCGGTGGAGTTGTGAAAAAGTGGTGGTGGCAAAAATGTACCCAAAAAGGGGGTATTTTTTCGGTTTTGTGATTATATCTCATAAATGACTGACAATATCAAAAACAGTGCAATTAAAAATTGTAGGGCATGAAATTCTGCATTGAATGAGACCATCCGCATAATTTTTGGACCACCCGTTTCCATACTAGTGCTCTTCAAAATTGGACCAATTTTACATGTTCATGAAAAATTTTCGTTTTATCTTCTGTTTTTTGGTAATATCGTTGAAACTAACCCACCTATCAATAATGTCGTTCATAAAAAGAGATAAATTTTGCATTCGATGAAACCAAAAGTGAATTTATTGAACCACCCATTTGTGTACAGCTCCTCATTAAAGTTGGACCATTTCTCATCATCAATGAAGACAATTTCAAATGTAGTTCTTCAGTAATTCTCATGTACTCTCTTTTAAATACGGAACTATAGCAACCCATTGTCTTGTATACTTATTTAATATAGTAATAGAATAAAATATTAAAATTTTGAAAAATTTGAAAAATAATATTAAAAAAGTTTTTCATATATCGAGGGTTAAGAACTGAGACCTCGTGTCTGACAGATGTCAGAAAAAGTCCTGGCTCAAAAAAACTTTTAAGTGAAAAAAATATATGTTACAACAAAATGGTGCAAAAAAGACACTGCACAACCTAAGAGTAATAAATGATTATTCTCTAAATAAAAAAAATCAAAACAATCAAAATTTTAATAAAAAGTTATATTTTTTAGCTCGCCTGTAAAATTTGTATTTTGTCAGATATGTGGTCTCTGTTCATAACCCTCAATATAATATAGTGATACCCATTCAACTGATATGAAGGAGGCAAGAAGAGAGAGACACTCCTTGAAGTTAATTAGTGGTTATTATATTTCGTAATTACAGAATTTTACATAAATGTGTGAGATGAAAAGGATAAAAGTAGGTATGTACACAGATTTCACATATGTCAACATTTGAATGTCATTGTATCACTCGGCTCCTCAAAGTCTGTTATTTCCGACTCCGATGTCCCGTCGCTCGGCTCCTCAAAGTCGGTAATTTTAGTCACCTCATGTATACAGTCCAGGTCTTCGTCAACATCTGGTTCATCAGTATCCTCTGGTTGGAGGGAGTTAGTGCATGAATTCCCCTTGCAGTTGACACAAATTAATGAGCTCTTAATACCAGGCTTCTGACACATACAACTACCTGCACAGCCCTTGTTGCATTTGCAGGAAATTGTTGAGAGAAGAGACTGTGGAGCTGGTTCTTTGGAGGTAGGAATGGGGCCAAGACCAAACTCCGAAGCCTGCCATCCCCAGAGGAGTGGATCCATCTGGTGTCTTATCCACATTTGTACTTGTAAGTAGGTCCTCGATCAGTGCTGGCGAGCTGCTTCTGACGTTGGCGGTAGGGATGCTAGGGTGAATCTGGATTTCACATTCGCTTTGGAAAACAAGTCGAATCGCAATTTGTCTAAAGTGTCTCTTGCCGTACCTCCGTAGAGGGTTGTTAAAAATCGGAGGCCAGCTTTGACAATAGCTTCAGCTTGAGTGTCATGCTCTAAGAATGGTTTGATATCTTCCAGAAGACATTTATTTTTGACCAGTAGATTGACCACCTTCTACTTGCCCTGACCGAAGAGTGCTGAAGTTGTGTCACATCCACTTACGATGTGGAGAAATATGAGTGACCTTCTGATGTTGTTTGCCAGCTTGAAACTGCTGGAACCAAATACTTTTGATGAGGTCTTTCCTCTTCCAGGTTTCAAGAAATATATATTTGCTGATGGTGTGGCTAGGGCATTGTGCACGATGAGAAGGTCCGTATCCTCACCAACAACCACAACCTTCCCATGTTCCTGTGATACCTCAAGCTCTCTGGCAACAATTAGGTGGTCTGCGTCTTCATTAGCTTGCTTTACTGAGAAGCCTTCATCTTCGAGCCTCAAAATAAGCAAGCTAATGAGACGTGCTGTATTTCTGTCATTGAAAAGGAATTGTTCCCGAGTCACAGTCACCATCATTAACTCGGTAAAGATTACCTCAGGAGTAGTGTGCCTTATGCTTCGGCATGGGCACTCGGCTTATTTGATGCTCTCGGTGGACAGGTCTGCCGGGTAGTCGTCGAACTCCACACTTGTCACACTTCCGCGGTAGTGTCTTTTTAAATATTCAATGTATTTGGTTAGCATTAACTGGAATGTTTCCCCATTCCTCCATACAAGCTGGTGGAGAAGAAATCCACCATCGAAGACAAATGCTGCTTCTTCCAGGTTTACATCATTCAGTGGTGCGAACAAGTCATATAACACTTGGAAGTCTTCCTCATTCCAGATGCATCGAACAAAGAGAGAGGATAGGGTGCCAGCTCATATTGAAAGAATTTTTTAAGCTGAGAAGTGCTATCCAGTGGAATAAGGTTTCAGGGTTCACTGGTACATACTCCCCACGAACGGTCACCTCAGATTTAAATCCCTGTATACTCGTCACTCTTTTCTTTCAGACAAAATTGATGTTGTCAAAGGTTTTACCAACTAGGGCGAACTTCGAGGATTTGCCCATTTCAAAGGCTCTGTGACAGTCGATTGTGTCATCTCCGACGATTCCTGTGCTGACGGACATAACAAATTTAGTAACAGGAAAAGGATCACGGGATTGAATGCACTCAATAAATTGCCGAAGGTCTGCATCGTCACGCTGAACTCTGGCGTCCCTCGCATCAACGTGTTGCTCTGAGGTAGTGAGTGATACCCCACAAAACTCTTCAACCTGCCGGGTCACAGTCGGTACGGTCAGAATCCGTCTACTCCGAGCACTGTCGGAAATGCCCTATGACTGAGCCCTCTGGTACTTTTTCAACAAGCGCATCAGTGTTTGCTCAGTCTTCATGTCAGACCGTATCCCACTCAAAAACTTATCACACCTTCTGATAGTAGCCCAGCCTTTGAGTGCAAACTGAGCATAGTCTTCTGATATTTTCTTTTCGAGGCCCATCGTGTCTTGTAAATACATCTGTGCAGATTTAGCATACAGAAAATGTCCACTGGCAGGAAAATAGGGTAACATTTTCTTAACAGTGGTGAGGTGCAGTTCCCAGGCGCCACTCCTCTCAGCCTGAACGAACTGCTTCATCAGAGTAATCGTGTTGAAGTAGAGAATCCATAACTTGGCAGTGGCACCATTTAGCTCCAGCTCTCCAAGTTTTTGTGCAAACATGTGCTTCAAAGTTTCATAATCGAGGGCTTCAGAGGAACTTGATGAGGTAGACGCCTGTTCGAGGTGCTGAACAGTTCTCTCACTGTCACTCATTCTTGTGAGGATAACATGTGCCAGAGCCAAATTGCAAAAGATGTGTGCACGAACTGAGCAATAAACTGTGTCGCCTAGTGGGCAGACGCAGGATGCTGCCCCCTGGTAACTGTGCACTCACATCGTGCACAGTATTCTAGTAAAGCAAAAGCTGCTCTTCCAAATGGTGCCTGTTAAATTAAAATCAGAGGTGACCTATATAAATATATTTGCCTCCAAATTCTGTCAAATGTGGGGTTCTGATTTTTTGAAGCTAACTTTCTGGACGATTGCCTTAGGAATTACAAAAGATATGCTTTTGTCATTATTACACTGGCTTGCCAGGCAGAATATATACACAAAGGCAGAATAACAAGGTGCAAAAGGGCTTTGCCATTTAATAACGGACTGCCAAAGTTGACCTTAAATTTTTTGTCATGGAATTTACCCCTGACTTTGAATAGTTTTTTAATTTTTTAATTTTTTATTTTTGAGTTCTCTGCATAAAACTGATCTAGAGACCTAGATTTGTAAATGTGAAGTATCTTACATGCATAGCAATGAAAGTACAAACTTAGCCGTACAGAAACGGGTGGTCCATTTCACTTTTGGTCTCATCAAATGCAGTATTTATTCCTCTATATCGTCTGTATAAACCACTTTATCATAGATGTGTTAGTTTCAACGATATTACTAAAAAACAGAGGTTACAATGAAAATTTTTCATTAACATGTAAAATCAGTCCAATTTTGAAGAGCACTAGTATTGCAATGGGTAGTCCAAAAAATATGCAGATGGTCTCATTCAATGCAGAATTTCATGCCCTACAATTTTTAATTCTACTATGTTTTCGATATTGTGGGTCATTTGTTGTTGTTGTTGTTATGGTCTTCAGTCCTGAGACTGGTTTGATGCAGCTCTCCATGCTAATCTATCCTGTGTAAGCTCCTTCATCTCCCAGTACCTACTGCAACCTACATCCTCCTGAATCTGCTTAGTGTATTCATCTGTTGGTCTCCCTGTACGATTTTTACCCTCCACGCTGTCCTCCAATGCTAAATTTGTGATCCCTTGATGCCTCAGGATATGTCCTACCGACCGATTCCTTCTTCTAGTCAAGTAGTGCCACAAACTTCTCTTCTCCCCAATCCTATTCAATACCTCCTCATTAGTTACGTGATCTACCCACCTAATCGTCAACATTCTTCTGTAGCACCACATTTCAAAAGCTTCTATTCTCTTCTTGTCCAAACTATTTATTGTCCATGTTTCACTTCCATACATGGCTACACTCCATACAAATACTTTCAGAAACGACTTCCTGACACTTAAATCAACACTCGATGTTAACAAATTTCTCTTCTTCAGAAACGTTTTTTTTTTTTGCCATTGCTAGTCTACATTTTATATCCTCTCTACTTCAACCATCATCAGTTATTTTGCTCCCCAAATAGCAAAACTCCTTTACTACTTTAAGTGTCTTATTTCCTAAACTAATTCCCTCAGCATCACCAGACTTAATTCGACTACATTCCATTATCCTCGTTTTGCTTTTGTTGATGTTCATCTTATATGCTCCTTTCAAGACACTGTCCATTCCATTCAACTGCTCTTCCAAGTCCTTTGCTGTCTCTGACAGAAGTACAAGGTCATCGGCGAACCTCAAAGTTTTTATTTCTCCTCCCTGGATTTTAATACCTACTTCAAATTTTTCTTTTGTTTCCTTTACTGCTTGCTCAATATACAGATTGAATATCATCGGCGAGAGGCTACAACCCAGTCTCACTCCCTTCCCAACCACTGCTTCCCTTTCATGCCCCTCAACTCTTATAACTGCCATCTGGTTTCTGTACAAATTGTAAATAGCCTTTTGCTCCCTGTATTTTATCCCTGCCACCTTTAGAATTTGAAAGAGAGTATTCCAGTCAACATTGTCAAAAGCTTTCTCTAAGTCTACAAATGCTAGAAACGTAGGTTTGCCTTTCCTTAATCTTCCTTCTAAGATAAGTTGTAAGATCAGTATTGTTCACATGTTCCAACATTTCTACGGAATCCAAACTGATCTTCCCCAAGGTCGGCTTCTACCAATTTTTCCATTCGTCTGTAAATAATTCGCGTTAGTATTTTGCAGCTGTGAGTTATTAAACTGATAGTTCGGTAATTTTCACATCTGTCAACACCTGCTTTCTTTGGAATTATTATATTCTTCTTGAAGTCGGAGGGTATTTCGCCTGTCTAGTACATCTTGCTCACCAGATGGTAGAGTTTTGTCAGGACTGGCTCTCCCAAGGCTGTCAGTAGTTCTAATGGAATGTTGTCTACTCCTGGGGTCTTGTTTCGACTCAGGTCTTTCAGTGCTCTGTCAAACTCTTCACGCAGTATTGTATTTCCCATTTCATCTTCATCTACATCCTCTTCCATTTCCATAATATTGTCCTCAAGTACATCGCCCTTGTATAGACTCTCTATATACTGCTTCCACCTTTCTGCTTTCCACTCTTTGCTTAGAACTGGGTTTCCATCTGAGCTTTTGATATTCATACAAGTGGCTCTCTTTTCTCTAAAGGTCTCTTTAATTTTCCTGTAGGCTGTATCTATCTTACCCCTAGTGACATAAGCCTCTACATCCTTACATTTGTCCTCTAGCCATGACTGCTTAGCCATTTTGCACTTCCTGTCAATCTCATTTTTGAGACGTTTGTATTGCTTTTTGCCAGCTTCATTTACTGCATTTTTATATTTTCTCCTTTCATCAATAAATTCAATATTTCTTCTGTTACCCAAGGATTTCTACTAGCCCTCGTCTTTTTACCTACTTGATCCTCTGCTGCCTTCACCAGTTCATCACTCAGCGCTACCCATTCGTCTTCTACTGTATTTCTTTCCCCCATTCCTGTCAACTGTTCCCTTATGCTCTCCCTGAAACTCTGTTCAACCTCTGGTTTAGTCAGTTTATCCAGGTCCCATCTTCTTAAATTCCCACCTTTTTGCAATGTCTTCAGTTTTAATCCACAGTTCATAACCAATAGATTGTGGTCAGAGTCCACATCTGCCCCTGGAAATGTCCTACAATTTAAAACCCGGTTCCTAAATCTCTGTCTTACCATTATATAATCTATCTGATACCTTTTAGTATCTCCAGGGTTCTTCCATGTATACAACCTTCTTTTCTGATTCTTGAACCAAGTGTTAGCTATGATTAAGTTATGCTCTGTGCAGAATTCTACCAGACGGCTTCCTCTTTCATTTCTTAGCCCCAATCCATATTCACCTACTATGGTTCCTTCTCTCCCTTTTCCTACTGTCGAATTCCAGTCACCCATGAGTATTAAATTTTCATCTCCTTTCACTATCTGAATAATTTCTTTTATCTCATCATACATTTCTTCAATTTCTTCGTCATCTGCAGAGCTAGTTGGCATATAAACTTGTACTACTGTAGTAGGCATGGGCTTTGTGTCTATCTTGGCCACTATAATACGTTCACTATGCTGTTTATAGTAGCTTACCCGCACTCCTATTTTTTTATTCATTATTAAACCTACCCCTGCATTACCCCTATTTGATTTTGTATTTATAATCCTGTATTCACCTGACCAGAAGTCTTGTTCCTCTTGCCACCGAACTTCAATAATTCCCACTATATCTAACTTTAACCTATCCATTTCCCTTTTTAAATTTTCTAACCTACCTGCCCGATTAAGGGATCGGACATTCCATACTCCGATCCATAGAATGCCAGTTTTCTTTCTCCTGATAACGACGTCCTCCTGAGTAGTCCCCGCCCGGAGATCCGAATGGGGGACTATTTTACCTCCGGAATATTTTACCCAAGAGGACGCCATCATCATTTAACCATACAGTAAAGTTGCATGCCCTCGGGAAAAATTACGGCTGTAGTTTCCCCTTGCTTTCAGTCGTTTGCAGTTCCACAACAGCAAGGCCATTTTGGTCATTTATGAGATATAATCACAAAACCGAAAAATACCCCTTTTTTGGGTACATTTTTGCCCCCCCCCCCCCCCCCCCCACCACCACCACCACCACCACCACTTTTCCACAACTCCGCCGAGGGGGAAAACCTAGGATAGTCATATTGGGCCGCAAATGAAGCCATTAAAACAATAAAACCTTTTGTAGCAATTATTTCCAATTTGTCTAATTTTTAGGTTTAATCCTACTGGACTACTAAGCTATCTACCTGATTAAGGCATATAAAATTTGACACTCTGGCCACCATTTTTGTACAAGTCTCACACTGTTTATATGCCCATCCCATAATCATTAGAAAGTTTTAGTACAGACTCACCATTTTTAACTTTTCTGAAAGATATTTAATTTTTGTTCATTAGACCAACAAATTTTGCATTATCTATAATTTAGCTACCACAAGTAAATTATCCAAAACTTCATCAACAATGAGAAATTCAAAATACATTAACATTCACTTGTCAGCTATACATTTGAGAAGCCATAGTATTACTGAGATCTGTCGATGATAAGAAAAATATGATCACCAATGCATACCTCGTGGATATGCTTTCATTCAGTAGCAAACACTGAGCAAGAATTCTGAAGGGAAGTGTCCCAGAAGAAAATCTAAGTCATTTTCTTTTTCTGTCAATTTTAAGTGAGTTGGAAATTATTGACCTTCTGCTTGTAAGGAAAGGGCTAAGCAGACATACAGACAAGAAACTGACTATGTCCATGTTACAAGCTTAAAGTCCCTGCATTTACCTGTAGATGAAATATTTATAGGCTGTCAGACAGTGGTATTGGGGTCCACATTGTCTTCCAGCAGTAAGACATGAGTCATTTGTGTAATTCTAAACAAAAATATTTGTTCTAATTAAGGAAAAAATCAGATTTTGGTTTTTATATTTTCAATAATCACTTTGAGAGAGGTGGAGCAGTGGTTACGATACTGGATTGCATTCAGGATTATGACGGATCAAACCCATGTCTGGCCATCCAGATTTAGGTTTTCCATGATTTCCCTAAATCACTTGAGGCAAATGTTGGGATGGTACCTTTGAAAAGTGCATGGCTGACTTCCTGCCCCACCAGTTTGTAACCCAAGCTTTTGCTGCATCTCAAATTACTTTGCTGTTGATAGGACAGTAAACTCTTTCTAATCTTCTTTCCTTCCTTCTTCATAGGGTCTTGACAAAAATGATTGATTTAAAACAAGACTGGCAAAAGTGTGGGTGTGAATCTGGAGAAGATTGAAAGATAAAATAGTTTTTTTAAACTAAGGCAGTGTTAATAGTGAATCAAAGAATGCAGAACATATATATTTGAGAGAGAGAGAGAGAGACAGAGACAGAGACAGAGACAGAGACACCAAAGTAATAACATATTTTCATTAGCATTGGCCACATGGGTGGTGAGAACAATGTACATGTTACCAGTGAATGCAGTTTGCCTAGGGCCAGTACTTGCTTTGTGGTAACCGTATATTCACTGGGTATAGTGTATTAGTGGACATCTGTTATCACTGTCTCCTGTATGCAAACTAAATGGATTGCAGATGTACATCATGAGATGAATAAAACACAATTCATTTTTGTATCCCATACACACATACTGCAAAGGGAGTGGGTGGCAGGGGAGGTGGAGAAATCTGCCAGAATACTTCTGCATGTACTGTAATTACTTGAGTATTGCTCGAAGCCTCACTTGCATGTTCCCCCCCCCCCCCCCCCCTCCCCCCCGACCTCTTTCCTTTGCTCCCACCCAAAATTTCTTGAATCTCTCTCTCTCTATTTAGTGAGTATCTTATGAACTTTGTGTGTGCTTATGTGTCACCACATTAATCTGTAGGGGTGTGGTTGGCGGTTACCTGTTCTTAACTTTTTATGTAAAACGTTATTTCCAGATACATGTCATACACTCTTTGTCACTGATATCATCATATATAAATTACTGTATCTGAAGGGTTTTACAGACTTGTCAAAAACTAATGGATGTCCAGTAGCTCGTAATTAAAACTCTGTACTAATAAAAAATTGCAAAATACTGTGAAGGTAATGCAACATGTATGGTGTCAGAACTTTGGGAAGCTGATTCATATTTATGCTTTGGCATCACTAATGGAACAAAGTGCTACATTGCTAAACAAATACTGGAAAAGTCCTTTTAAAAATAATTCACTCAGGTGTATCTGTCCATCCTGCATGGAATCACAAGCTTAAGGTCATTCAATGTTATAGTAACAATGTAGAGAAAAATGGATTGCTACTTATCATAAAGATGAGATGTTAAGCTTCAGACAGGCACAATTAAGACAGTTACACATAAGCTTTCGGCCACAGCCTTCATAAGAAAAAGAAAGATAAACACACACCATTCATTTACACGAGTGAGCACACCTCACACATACGATTGGCAACTTAGCATCGTCAAATAGCTGTGTGTTGTGTGTGTATGATCATTGATACAGTGTGACTCGGAAGTTGATGTGATTCGGAAGATGGTGAATAAACACAGGAAAGAAGAGAAAGAATGGACACTGAGAAGAGTAATACTATAGGGAATAGTAACAAAGGAAAACATCACAAGGTTGTGAGATGGAGAAAAAGCTGTTTAACAAAATCAAACAATGGAAACTCCAGGTTGAAATATCAACAATGTAGGAAAAGACAAATTGCAACTTACTGTAAAGATGACATGTTAAGTTGCAGACAGGTGCCAATTAAAATAAACTTACACTAGTGTTTTCGGCTTAACTTAATGTGTCGTATTTACATTATCTTTTCCAACATTGTTGATATTCCAACCTGGACTTTCCATTGTTCAATGTTATATTAATAATGTCCAGGTGCTTCCATTATTATGATAACGCGTTGTTCCATCATCCGTCATTGTAGTGACAATTTGTAGATCATTAATGTTACTGAAATTTATTGGTTACACATGGTAAACATTGAAAAGAGTCTTCTTTGACATGCTATACTATTAATGAAACTGCTGAAATATGTAGCAATTACAGACGTGCAGAAATATGAAGACGCAGTTACTCCCAGTCAATTCACATACAGAAAACATTTCACCTGTACTGTAATGTGTTCAGTGCTTATACATCAGATGAAAAGTATTCCTTTATTTCTTTAGATATTTATTTCATGTAGTCATTGGGCTTTTACAAATGTCAGATACATGTAGTTCTTACTATTACAGGTAGTAATTACAACTACTAATAATGCCTATCAAAATACATTACATTCTTTACATATATTATTACAACAAGAATCATTAGCTTACCACATATCATAAATTTTATATTTTAGGAAATAATCTGGTTGATTTATAAAAAAAACTTGAAACATTTTATGACTAACTTGCATATACAGTATACTGTACATTATGTTACAATGCATCTCTGAGCTCATAATGTTCACTGCTTTGCTAAGTGAATACATACATCTTTCAGTTAATTTTTTTTTAAATTCTGATTTACGTTGTTTTTATATATATATATATATATATATATATATATATATATATATATATATATATATATATATATATAGTTATAATAGAAGGAAACATTCCACGAAGGAAAAATATACCTAAAAACAAAGATGATGTGACTTACCAAATGAAAGTGCTGGCAGGTCGACAGACACACAAACATACACACAAAATTCAAGCTTTCGCAACAAACTGTTGCCTCATCAGGAAAGAGGGAAGGAGAGGGAAAGACGAAAGGATGTGGGTTTTAAGGGAGAGGGTAAGGAGTCATTCCAGTCTCGGGAGCGGAAAGACTTACCTTAGGGGAAAGTCCGCCGCTCGTGGTCTCGCGGTAGCGTTCTCGCTTCCCGAGCACGGGGTCCCGGGTTCGATTCCCGGCGGGGTCAGGGATTTTCACCTACCTCGAGATGACTGGGTGTTCGTGTTGTCCTCATCATTTCATCATCATCCAGGACAGTGGCGAAATTGGACTGAGCAAAGATTGGGTAATTGTACGGGCGCTGATAACCACGCAGTTGAGCGCCCCACAAACCAAACATCATCATCATCATTTAGGGGGAAAAAAGGATGGGTATACACTCGCACACACACACATATCCATCCACATATATATATATATATATATATATTAGTTTTCAGGGACTCTGGTAACTTATTATACCATATCAGCCCATTAATGTATGGGTTCAGGTATGTCATTTGTAATGTCATTCTTTATCTAAAGTAGTTACCTTTGGACCTGATGTTGTTGTATATCACACTGGACTCGCATTATGGAGGATGATGGTTCAAAACCCTGTCCAGCCGTCCTGATTTAGGTTTTCCATGATTTCTCTAAATCGCTTCAGGTCAATGCCGGGGTGGTTCCTGTGAAAGTGTGTTCCTTCCCAATCCAAAGGACCGATGACCTCAGTGTTTGGTACCTTCCCCCAAATCAACCAACCAACCATTTACTTAAAGTTTCTGGGAGGCAAAAAAGTAATTAAATTATGGTGGTACAACAAGCAGATGGTGAAATATTTGTGTTGTATGAAAACTGTATGGCAATCCGTAAGCCACTTGTTTGATGGCAGCAGCAGTACTCTGTTAAGGTTCACATCTGCAGCACAACCCCATATTTCTGTGTGGTACCTAAGATAGGGATAGATTGTCCCATAACACACATTTTTCAGTGTGTGTGTGGACCCCATTTTGGACAGTTGCCTAAGAAGATACAGGCCATTACTGACTTTATTACACACAGCATTAATAAGGTTATTCCACTAAAGGCTTTGTCCAGATGGAACCTAGAAATTTAAAGCTGTTTGCGTCCGCCACCATTATCACAAATATGTTTCACGCATGAGAGTTAAGAGTTTCGAAGTGCAAATATTAGCAGCTGGGACTGACTTGCATTGACCATTAGTCCTTGAGCATGGAAATATGTCCATAATTCTAATATCCTATTAGTTTCTGAATATTCCACTTCCTTATAGTCTTTGCTGTAGAATAAAACTGATGTGTCTTAAGCACAAATTACAACGTGTGAGTTAATGAGATGTATAATGTCGTTAATGTATATTGAAGAAAAGGGAAAGTACTAATAATTGACCCTTGAGGCCTCCTTGTATCATTTTTCAATTTAAAAACTAAAACCTTATGATCAATATATTTAAAAACAAAGATGATGTGACTTACCAAATGAAAGTGCTGGCAGGTTGCCAGCACTTTCATTTGGTAAGTCACATCATCTTTGTTTTTAAATATATTTTTCCTTCGTGGAATGTTTCCTTCTATTAAAACCTTATGATCAGTTTGATATGTAAGTTTGATACATGGTTTCAGATTCATCAGGCATGTCGCTTGAAATTTCATAGATGCATCATTGATATTGGATGGCTGCAGTTTTTTAAAGAGAAGTCAGTGGTTTAGTGAGTCAAAAGCTTTGCTCAGGTTTGGAAATATTTCAGCGTTGTGCATACCCAGTTCTATATTACTGTATGACTTTACGGAAGAAACTGACAACAACAGGGGGTGTGCTAGGTCTTTGATAAATCCATGTTGTTATTCAGTAAGCATTTCAAGACTTGATAAGTAAGCTCTGAGTTGGGATAAGGTAACTAGTTCCAGTATTTTACAGAAGGTGGGGATTGGTGATATTCGTTTGTAATTTGAAATTTCTTCCTTGCTTCACTTTTTCGCTAAAATCACCTATTTTTAAGGTCTGTGATATCTTTTTTTCCAACTTATCCTACAATAAATAAGATAGGTAAGGGGTTGAATTCTTTCATTGGCACACTTCTTTAACATCATACATGAAATACCATCCCATCCAAATGAAAGTTTGTTCTTTAGTTTTTGAGTTGCGTTCAGCACCTTCTGTTGACTCATGTTAACAAAATTGAGCCCTACAAAGTGTGTGATATTTGGCTTCTCAGCCTGTAGATCTATAATGGAGGATGATTGGTCAAAATAAGAGATAAAGTGCATATTGAATAAATTATGTGTTGTATTTGAATCTTTCAGTAGGTGGCCTTCATGCCTAATACTGACTGGTTCAATTTGCACCTTGCTGATGGTTTTGCAATGTTTATTGATTAGTGTCCAGGATGCCTTATCCGTATTGGTTCAGTACTCTATTGCATCATTGCTTACCTCTTTCCTCAAGTGTAAAAGATCTGCCTTGAAGTTTTTTTTTTATTTGATAATACTTGTGGGAATGCGGAAGTAACGATTGATGTGCACTATATTTACTCCATGCAAGTGCAGCGGATGTTAGAAAGTTAAGTTTTTATTCTTTGACTCATCTTCTATTGTGTATTGTGTTCTGAATTGGGAAAAGAAAATATCCTATGTAATTTTATATGTGGGTTTAATTTGTTGCCCACATAATTGGTGACCCGGGAGAAGAAGAGCAGCTTTCACAATGGTAATATTGTGTGGCAGATACGTTTAGTGGGAGAAGCTAACAGACTTATAGAAGCCACAAATGAAGAGATACAGTGGCTAAAGCAAGAGATTGAGGTTTTGCAGCTTGCAATGCCGAAGGATGATAGGAGAACAGATTCCATAAATTTACTAGTTTTGGTACTAGCAGTCATGACATGAGCGTACATATGTGCTGAAGATTTTTTGCGTATGAACGCGTCATTATCAACCGTGCCACGGCTACAGTTAACAACTCCATTCACAACTACGCAACCAGACATATAGTATGCAATACTAGAGAATATCTCCGAGCAACAATGCATAAATGAAGACTGTGAAAAATTCACTATCACAATTAGCAACTGGGATCGAAGGTCAACAGCGATAGTCTCCGATGTGAGCCTAAATCCTCCACTCTGTCGGGCATATGTCACACTTAAAACATTATTGATCATTCGCTGCATGAAATTTTCTGAGCAGCGACTTTCTCATGTGTGTAACAGGAGAAACATGGGGGCAGAGGTCCATCTGAATTTTGGAGACATTTGTGCCCTATAGTCAACTCAAGCATAATACCCAATGAATTATTACTACATGTCTGGCGACAACAGTTTCCTCATTAAGTTCAGCTAACATTGATCACATATGAATGACAGTCTCTAGACAAGTTGCTGTAAATACCAGACAGAGCTTTCGCTACCCTGTAGCCGATGCTCTTAGCGTCCTTAGCAAAATCATTGGTTACCTCTGCAATGGAAGCCAATAGTGACTCTTTGGGGAAGTTAGAAAAATTCATGTGAAGCTGTGCTGCTTCAAATTACAGGCCTAATAAAAACCATGCATCACTGAGGGGATCAGACAGCTGCAAGCCATTGATGGAAAAGATGGCTTCTCGGCCATAACTTGGAATGACAAACTTCCACCAGTAACAAGATGCAGTCACACTCCAAACAGGATCAGGCTCACATCAGTGATTTTTGCTGGTACCGCAGGTGTTTCAGGCCATGAGCTGCATGATAAACAAAATCTTGTGGATTCTTGAATGAGAAGGGCAGCCGTAAACAAATGAAAAACCAGGTGACAACTGTAGGCGGCAACATTTACATTCAAGATAAGGGCTGTTTTGTGACATCGTGGAGAATTAGCTAACACTGCACAGATTACATGTGGTTGATAGACTCCCAAGTCCCAACTTCATGATAGGCACAGGTTTGGAAGTGAGTTCAAGCTCGTTTACAGAGGACACTAGCAAGTCTTTGAAATTGCTAGCAGTTAACAATTCAAGCATAAAAATGTCTTATTATAAAGAGCTCACAGTTGATATTGGTTTGTCTACCAATTACAAATGGAACTTTATAAAGTGGCACATATTTTACAGACTATCTTACGCACATATGTCTTGTCTCATTTCGTGATCACTGTGGACTTGACAAATAACTACCTTACTACCGGATCACATAGGGGCATGATAAAAGATTCTAAGTGCAGTGGAGCAGAGATCGTAATAGGAGTAGTGAGCAGCCCAGGGATACTCTCTCTGCAGCAAGAAGCCATGAAGACTCCAGTAGTGAAGCACAATACAGTGCATTATATACACACCACACCATGCCTGCCAATATCAACACATGTGCACAGACTAGTGACAGAGTAATTAACAGAGATGAAAGTGATTTTTGAGGAGTAATTAGAAGACCAGACAGCTCGCTCTTGGGCATCCCCTCTCCATCTACAATGCAAGATAGATGGCACATGGAGTCCCTGTGGTGGATATGCTGATTGAACATGAGAATGATTCCAGGTAAATACCCCATACCAAACATTCAAGAATTTACTGTGCTGTAGCAGGTGCAAAAATGTTCTGATTACTGGATTGTCATAAGACATACAACCAGATTCTGGTGGCTCCAGCTGATATGACGACGACAGCACTGATCAGACCCTTTGGGATATTTGAATTTCTGTTTATGCCATGTGGACTAAAAAATGTGGCCCAATCTTGGCAAAGATTTAAGGATGAGGTGCTTCAGGTGTTACCTTTCAGTTATGCATACCTGGATGATATTTTCATATTCTCAGAGAATGCACAATTACATGATAAACATATTCAGGAGGTATGACAGAGGCTGGATACATACAGTGTAGTTTTAAATGAGCATAAGTGCACAATGCGCAGAAATAGAGTAACTTTTCCCAGCTATATAGTTTCAGCCGATGGTATGCAGCCATTGCTGGAGAAGACAGATATGCTGCAAAATCTACCTAAACCTGCATACTACAAACAACTTAGGCGTTTCCTGGATATGTTAAACTTTTACTGTCATCATTTGCCAATTACTGCCGCAACCAGGCACTGCTTATGAATGCATTGGCTGGCAAGAATGCAAGAATTCTAAAGGAAAGCAAAAGCTGCAATGTACACTAGAAATGAGTAAAGCTTTAGAGATTCACAAAGAATCTTAGAAGTGGCAGTCTTGTTTGCACACCCCATACCTGCAGCACCAATGAGTATTGCAGTAAACACCAGTCAGGTTGCAATTGAAGCAGCCTTGCAACAACAGTTAGACGAACAGCAGCCTCTTAGTCTCTTCTCGAAGAAGCCGCAACTCCAACAGACAAAATGGAGTGCATAGGATAGAGAGTTTGCGATAAATGAACGTGTCAGACATTTCTGCCCATATCTTGAAGGCAGGCCAGTAATAATTTTCACCAACCATAAACCTATAGTTTCAGCTTTTGGCAGCATCAGTGATAAATGCTCACTGAGACAGTTTTGGCACAGAGGGTTTGTCCGTCACGGATATGAGGCACACCAGAGGCGCGGAGAATGTGGTTGCAGATTACTTTCCTCGTGTTTGCAGCATAGCCAGCACTCTGAACTATGAAGAACTTGCGGCATCACAGAAAGCAGATCTAGAGCAACAGAAATTATTGATGGACCACACAACAGAGTTACAGTTAGAGCTAATACCAATGGCGGTGCGATATGCACGGCAGAACCCGTGCCCATACGTTACACGACAATTTCGCAATGCGGCATTTGACAGTGTTTGTGGTCTGGCATACCCAGGGGCAAATGCCATGATCAAGTCACTGACATTATGTTTTGTGTGGTCTTCAATTAAAAAAGACACCCGGCAACAGACTCGCGCATCTCCGTGAAATGAATGAAGGTTATTCCGATCACTGACAAAGCGGAGGAAATAGTGGTGAAGGCATTTGTCTCTCACTGGGTACTTTGCTTTGGGTGCCCACTTCATATCACAACTGCACGAAACTGCCAGTTCAAATCCAGCCTGTTCAAGAAATTGACAGCTTTTGCAGGTTCCAATATCACCATACAACAAGCTGCCATCCGACAAGCAATGTTATGGTAGAGAGGTGGCGTAGGATGTCGGTTGGAGTTCTCATGTGTCATCAAGGAAGATGAAGAGACGCATTACCTCTGTTTCTCCTTGGACTACGGACCATTAAAAAGACAGACATCGAGCTTCAGTGGCGGAATTGGTTTATGGAGAACCGTGGGAGTCCCAGCTGACTATCTAACCATTGCCTCATCACCAATGCCAACAAATCTCTTATCGCTGATATGTGAAATCTGCAGTCGTGTGGAAACAGTGAGAAGACCAACAGTATCTAGGCACAGTGAATGCCCAATTCTTGGGTATAAGGCGTTGGTGGACTGTGCTCGTGTCATGTTTCGCTCAGCTGCACTCAGAGCCCCACTGCCACCTCCATATACTTTACTGAGTAGTACGATGCCACACCAATTCTATACATGTCTTGCAGAAGAACAAAACCATTAGTGTGTCCTTAGAGAGAGTAAAGCCAGCATGGGTCTTACTGGAACCCAACTATGATGACATTCGACCAGAAGAGAAGGACCACAGTTTGGAGTGCACTGTACATAATGTAGCAGAAGAATACACATTGAGATGTCATGGAGTCATACACATTGAGATGTCATGGAGTCACAGCACAGCAGTCCACACTGGCTCGCACACCTTCGCAGCAACGAATTGTCTGTATGAGACCAGCAAGACAAGTCATATTTAAGTACCAGTTCATCCTGGGTACTGCGGTACTGCGCAGATATTTAAGTTTTTGTTGTTTGATTCATGTTCTACTGAGTATTCTGTTCTTAGATGGAAAATAAAATATCCTACGTAAATTTTCATGTGGGTTTAATTTGTTGCCTACATATTTTTCCTTAACTGTGTGCAGTTTTGTTTCTTTATGCCTAACGTCAACCTCATGTGTATTCTGCCTTAACTTAATTAGACTAGGTGGATGTTTTTATCTAGTGGGAAGCAGCAGTAGTAGTCAAAATGCCTCAACAGAGTCCTATAAAATTTATCCAGTTTGCTTTTTGACCCTTTGGTAAATGGTGTTCCACATCTCTTCTGCTAGCTTAATGTTGGAGGAGCTGATATTGGTGCTACTCAGAATCCTCTTTTTTTTTTTTCAATTATTGTAGCTGATTTTGGTACAGCAAAGCTTAAGTACTCCAGCGACTGACAATAGTGATTTGAGTTATGAAAGTTAACACTCTGGCAATTTACATTGTCTCTGTACTTTCTGTTAACTGTTACGTAATCAGTTTTACTGGTGCTTCATATGTTACCCTAGTGTCAGAACTTCTTACTACATTTGTGAGATTATACAAATTTAATATATCTGTCAGTTTCGTGTAGGTTATACCTACAGGAGTTTGCATCAATATTTAAGTCTCCAGCTACATTAAGCTCTGTGGGGCCTGTTTGCCAAATTGTCCTGTTAAGTCTTATCAGGATAGCATGAAGCATCATCACATGGTGGACAGTACATCTCAGTATCTTTCAGTTTAGCTCTCCAGTTGAGTGAATATTTATGTCAACCACAATACCAATCATTTCAGTTGTTCCATCTTTAGTGTACTTTTCAAGAAATGAAATTCTTTTATGTACAAGATGTTCACTAACAAATATTGTCATGCCACCCGTTCTGTGTTGTTGTTTGCAGTAACTAGCTGCTAATACGTAATCATCTAATTTGTTAATCACAATTTCATTGACTTTTAGTACAAATTCTGTTATTACTATTAAGTGTCACAAAAGCTTGTCACAAACACTTGGAGCAAATTGAGATTATTTTTAAGATACTGCACATTTAAGTGTGTTGTTCTAAGGGGTACTGATCATTTTGTTTACCTTTCATTCTGTGTAAATCGTTATACTTTGTGATAAGGGATTCTGAATCAGCAAAATTATTACACGTCTTCCGAAATGCACTGCAGTGACAGTTAACTCACTGCTAAGCATGTCTGCTCACTTAGTAAACGGCGTTCTGTCGTGTCCGAGGTGTTTCTTGTTGAACTAAACACCTTGGATGTGAAAGAAGCCCGTTCACATGGGAAAGAGAAAGGCCTAGAATAAGTAAGTTATCATTGCAGTGCAATCTGAAAGTATGCACTATTACAGAGCTATGTAAAATTACACATATTGTTTGTGACCAAATGCATTTCATTTTAAGAATTCCAATGTTGCACAAAAGCCTACGTAGCAACAATCGTAACACCACAAACTCAAAATGGTTTTGAAAAGTAAGGAAGTGAAGATAGAAATGTAACTTCAGTCAGTCATGGGTCTAACAGCAACTTACCATTTTGAGTTTCTGGTATCATGGTTGTTGCTATATAGGCTTTGGTGCAACATTTGAATTCTTAAAATGAAATGCATGCAATCACAAACAATGTGTGTAATTTTACATAGCTCTGTAATAGTGTATGTTAATGACATACTTTCAGACTGCACTGCAAAACACACACACACACACACACACACACACACACACACACACCCTTGCACATGTGCATTGTACATTGTACTGACTAGACACACAGTGCTGGGGATTGTGATTTGGTAGGTGAACTGGAGTGACGGCTCATACGGTAGCTGGAGGGAGAAAGAGGTGGGAGCAGGGGGAGGAGTTGGAGACAAGCAACTAGTTGCTCAGAGGTAGATGGCAGGTACCAAAATAGAGACGTGTGATGGAAGGGTGGCAGATGCACAGAGCTAAGCATGTGACGTACAAGCACCACCAGCCGATGAGTTTGTTTGGGCATGATGGAGATAATGTAGAGATGTGGATTAGAAGGGAGTGGCAGGACAGGGCAAGGGGACTCTGTTAGGTGAAGGATGTGGGGACAGTGGATTAGTGGAGACTGAGGTCAGGAGGATTACGGGAGCAAAGATGTGCTGCAAGGATAACTCCCACCTACATAGTTTAGGAAAACTGAGGCTGGAAGGAAGAATCCAGATGCCATGGGGTGTGAAGCAGCCATTGAACTTGAGTATGTTGGTCTCAGCAGTGTGTTATGCCAGTGGGTGGTCAACTCTGTTCTTGGCCACAGTTTGGCAGTTGCCACTCATTATGGCAGACAGCTGGTTGGTCGTGCCCACATAAAATGTTGTGCAGAAATTGCAGTAGAGCTGGTATTTGAGGAAGTTGCTTTCACAGGTGCCCCTGCCTCCGATGGAATAGAATAAGCCAGTGGCAGGAATGGAGTAAGGCATGTCAGGTGTGTGAACTGGACAAATCTTGCACCTGGGTCTTCCACAAGGGCTATGGTTCCTGTGGTAAGAGGTTAGGAGTGGGAGTGATGTAGGGAAGGGATGGATCAGAATGTTGTGCAGGTTGGGTGTATGATAGAATACCATTTTGGTAGGAGAGAGAGAGAGAGAGAGAGAGAGAGACTCCAATTTATGCCAGGACCATAGACATGTACCTGGAAAGAAAAAAAAATTATTTTTTATCTAAGATGATGATTAAAACTTTGACTACCCACGTATTAAATTATTTTGTTACTTCACTTTGTACAATTGTGAAACTATTGCATAGTCTAAAGTAATGAATTATGATTATGATCATACCTGAAATTTAATGTCTTCCATATAAAGTCCATGGTTTTTAATTTGTGGGGTTCTTTTTTCGGGTGTGTATTAGCTCACTGGCTACACACTGTGTGTCATACACATAGTTGCTGTCTACTGTGTGGACAGTGCTAGGTTTGTGGGGACACTTGGCTCCATGCTGTAGATTTTATTGTGTAGTTGCAGCAGCAGCAGCAGCTTGGTCATTCTGTCTCTACACTGCTGCTCTCTGCGTGGGCATGAAGCAAATATTTATATATGTTCACAATTCTCTGACTTTCTTAGTGTGTCTTGCAAAATTTGTGTACTTACTTTAATTCGTAAATCTAATTGACTTAATCAGTATAAAATAGTCACTGTGGTAGGATGAAAACTATTATGTTACTTCCATGTAGGGAATTGTCATTCTATACACGTTTTCCTTTATGACACAACCCATCAGTGTGTGACACATGTGATACACAGCTATCTATTTGCCATATTTGAGGTGATTTTGGCCAATTTATACTGATTTAACCAAACAGCTCTTACATTTTGGCTGTCTTATTTGAGATCATTTCACACTGCATCAATTAATAATTTATTATTTTTGTTGTTGTTTTTTATTCATTTTTATACACCGCCTATACAGTAACTCAGGTGGTTTGCAAATGACCTCATTTCCAGGTGCACTTAACTCAAACAACACCACCATTACCATGTAAAACAACTGTGTATCCTTTGTTTTACAAAGAACTTTTATAAAGAGAGTTATAAAAGGTGTATAATATTTCTTTGTGTAAGATAGTCGTCAATATTAGTCAGTTGCCTCCATTTCTTGGTAACAGCCTCTTCGATATGTTGCCATGCATTGCAGTCAACAGATATTGACCAAAAGGTCTTCAAGTTATTGTGATTTTCCTGTTTATTTATTCTTATGTTAGTCCAATGATTGTCTTCAACTGCTGTAAAGACAAAACACCAAAACTAGACTAGCTTTTTGAATTAAAGTGTGCAATTTCATTTCAGTGTGTTCATTGTGTATTATTTTAACCTTGTTATAACACTCGTATCAATTATTTATCTCTAGACCTAGTGTCAAACTTACATTATGAAGTTCTTCCATTCTTTGTTAACTGCATTAAAAGCAAATATTACAGTGATATCAGTAAAAAGAAGGTGGAATGTGAACTGTGACATGTGATTTATTCATTTCGCTGCTTACAATTTCAAATCACTTGATTTGATATAAAGGAGATATTTCAATTTTTACATTGAGAACATTTTAGAAGGAATACAAAAATTCACAGTGTTTTATATGCATTTCTAGATGCAGCTACACAAATACTTCTATAATTTTCAGTACACAAAAAAATACAGGGTCATTATAAATATGTGAAGTAATTTCACAGACTTGCTGTAGCTATATTACTTGACATATTGTCACAGGGCTTTGCACCCACATAGAACAACTCAGTTCATTTGACATATTACACATGCTCCATATACGCCCCACTACTGATTCTACAGATATCAAGTTGATAGTCAAGCTCTTTTCACATTCGGTGCATCATGTCCCTATCAGTCCATTCAAAAGCACTGTTCATGCAAGCTCACAATACTGGTAAAGGGGGCATAAACACTGAATCTTTCACATAATGCCACACAAAAAAAAATAAAAAAAAATAAATAAAATAAAAATAAAAATAAAAAAAAATTGTATGGAATTCGGGAGAGAGTGGAAACTGACATGAATTTCTGATCATCAACCCCATCAATTGGTTTCTGAATTTCATGTTTAAGACTTCTTGAATATCATGATGGAAATGGGGTGGAGCACCATCATGTTGGTAGATGAAGTTCATGCTGTTGGTTCCTAGTTGTGACTACAGCCAATTTTCCAGCATTTCCAGACACGTGTCTCCTGCCTTTTTGTGGAAGAAACTGGGACTGTAAGCTGTGAGACTGTGCAAAACATGTTGACTTTTGGTGACTCAAACCCATCCTCTTCCATAAGCTGTTGAAGCTGTGCTGAAAAGTCAAAGCTTCTGGCTTTGTCACTCGGAGTCAGAGCTTGTAGCAATAGCAAGTTATAAGGCTTTAGTTTCATTTGTTTCCTTACGATCTCCCAATGGTCATTGTGGTGTGTCCATTCTCTATTTGCTCTGTTCTTGGATTTCTGTGAGCTACGTGGGGAAACTCGCTTGTGCCTGGTCAACTGTTTTTTCACTTACTGCAGGCTGACGCATAGATTTCACATTGCAGAGGCATCGAGAAGCTTTAAACGGTGCATACCATTGTCAAATGGAGTTGGCAGTTGGTGGGTCTTTGTTGAGCCTATTTCTGAAGTGTCATTACATCGTTATGGCAGACTGATGTGAATGTATTCCAAGCACAGTATACACATTCTCAGCACCTGTCACTACCTTACATAACTGCTCACTGCTGCACTCTCTTGGCAGAAATCTCAAGTGTGGCTGCAACTATATGATACTTATGAGTTTTTCTATACGAGTGTTGAATTTTGTGATATGTCAGTTAAACTAGTTACAATAATTTTTTGAAATGGCTTCAGTTAGATCTTATAATTAAATGTTTCCCTGACACATTTAAGTCTCTTTATTATCTACGAAAATGATCAAAGTGGAAGAAATGAATTAAAATTTGTGCCGTGGGTGGGACTCAAACCCGGGTCTTCTTGCTTGCTAGGCACAGTTGCTAACCATTACATGGCTGCGGTACAGTGGTCAACATTGTTGCACGAACTACCCAAGTTGAGTGCCCTCCACAACACAAACTTAATTTCATACTCTCTGTTTGTTTTGCCTTACACTGTCACTGTTGCCAGGGCTCTCCTACATTGGAATAGCACCCCAGCATTGGACATAATGGGAAAGTCCTGTACCACAGAAGATCTTATCAATTATTGTAGATAATGACGAGGCTTGAATGTCTCAGGGAAACATTTAATTATAAGATCTCTTATGGTACAGGACTTTCCCACTATGTCCAATGCTGGGGTGCTATTCCAATGAAGGAGAGCCCTGGCAGTAGTGACAATGTAAGGGAAAACAAGCAGACGATACGGATTTAAGTTTGTGTTGGGGAGGGCACTCAACTTGGGTAGTTCGTGCAACAATGTTGACCACTGTACCGCAGCCATGTAATGGTTAGCAACTGTGCCTAGCAAGCAAGAAGACCCGGGTTTGAGTCCCAGCCGCAGCACAAATTTTAATTCATTTCTTCTGCTTCAATCATTATCGTGGCTTCAGTTATTTACACTGTGTGTGGATGGGGATAGTATTTTTAAATTTTTTAATGACAGTTGACAGAATTCTCATTGTTTGGCAACACACATATTCCTAATTGACTGATGACCCCCTCTCCTCCCCCTTTAAATTCACCAACCAACCAACCTAATTATTTTCTTTTGTAATACTGGGAGCCTTGAGACATTTGCTGAATTTCTCCAGAATATTATACCATCTAAATAAGTGACTCAAAGTAGCAATGATAGATTATCTTTCTGGTGTCAATATTTGTGGCACATGACAAAATACCCATTGCAAATGGTAAGCTATTTAGTTTATTTAGTTTGTAATCAATGCATATCTTCCAGTTAAATTTTTATCAAGACTGAGGCCCATGAACTTAACAAAGGTTGGTTTATATTGTATACTGATCATTGCAAGTTATTTTTATTTTACTTGATTCTAACAATTTAGTTTCAGACTGCTTCATTTTGGTTTTAGTTACATTTTGTTTAGTCAGTTTTGATGGCACCAAGATTCAAAGTTTTCTAAAAAGTATTTTGACAGTTTCTGGGATTCTTTCAGGCACCTCATTTTCAATTAGAACTGATGTATCACCAGCAAACAAAACTGAATGAACATAAATAGCAAATGGTAGGTCATTTATGTAGAAAATAAAGAGTATTGAACCATGTGGGAATAGTGTTCCACTTTGAGGAGAAATTGTTAGAATTACTCTTTGTTTCGTACCTGTTAAGTAAGAATTGAACCATTCTGAAATATGGTCCGTACTTCTGTATATATGTAATTTGTGTACAAGTAAGGACTGGCAAACTGAACTGAATGCTTTTGACAGATCATAGAATATCTTTCTACTCTTTATCTAATGAGGAGCATATCTTCTTAGTAAATTCATTGATGGAATTTACATTGCTTTTTCCTTGTTGGTATCCAAACTGGTTTTTAAAGACAGGTTCAATTGAATATGTATTCCATCTTCATTTTCCCAATTTAAAGTTGTAAACTTTCTTTTGAGCTGCTGAGATCCTGTTTCAGTTCTATGGAAGTTGTAGCATGTAGGAATATATTATTAAATATACATGTATAGGTTGGGTTAATGCCACGTTTCTCAGTTGCTATTATCATTCATCCCTCTGTTCTGTAATTTTGTTCATAACTATCAAATGGTTCATTGTGCTGTACCCACTCCTGCAGCCTGTTTAGTTCTTTGCCTGGTTAAAATTTAATGCTTTCTTTTTATGTAGCTGGACACAATTATAGTAAATACCATGAACATTACAGAGAGGAGGCTGATACATATATAGTGTGTTATTTCACTTGCAAATAGTTATGTTTAATTTAACATATGTTATTGTTCCATTATTGTTGGATTGAAACTCACTCCTCCTCATAATTGTGTGTTGGTTCAGACATTAAAAAAAAACTACTGTTATACGACAACACTATAGAGATGAAGATGTTTGTACAACAGTCATTGATGTCCCAAATGAAAAAAATCCTAAAAACCATGCCGTTTCAGTTTCCGTAGTGTTTAGTGAAAAATCTTAGCTTCTTTGAATATCGAAATTAAAATTATGTGTACATCACAACTGTGAGACTCAATATTAATTTTTGATAAAACCTTACAGTCCCAGTAGAATCAAATTTTAACTTTTTAAAAGTTTACAGCAGCTGTGGAACTCAAAGTAATTTATTTATGTTCTCTCTCCCCCTCCCTCCCTCTCCCCCTCCCTCTCTCTCCCCCTCCCCCTCCCCCATCCCTCTCCCCCTCCCCTTCCCTCTCCCTCTCCCTCTCTCCCCCTCCCTCTCCCCCTCCCTCCCTCCCTCCCTCCCTCCCTCCCTCCCCCTGCCCCTCCCTCCCTCCCTCCCTCCCTCCCCCTCCCTCCCTCCCCCTCCCTCCCTCTCCCCCTCCCTCTCTCCCCCTCTCCATCCTCTCTCCCCCTCCATCCTCTCTCTCTCCCCCTCCCTCCCTCCCACCTCTCTCTCTCTCTCTCTCTCTCTCTCTCTCTCTCTCTTTGTGTGTGTGTGTGTGGGGGGGGGGGGGGGGGGGGGGGGGGGAAACATGCCCAACGACTGGACAATGCATGTTGCACTGTTATATTTGACCACAAATGGCAGCTTTCCAATGTCCTCAATATGTTGCCACTGTCAGTCATGGCCACAGTGCATTATGTTGGAGCTAAGTGAATTCGAACATGGGCTGATTGTTGGTGCTCGTTTGATGGGTGCTTCCATATCTGAACTAACCAAACTGTTTAGTGTTTCAAGAGGCACCATACTGGAGATTTATACCGCATACAGGGAAAGTAGAAAACATCATCTGATATGTCACAATGCAGATGAAAGTGTGTGTTGAGTGTTTGTGATGAATTGTCATTGAAGAGGATTGTGGCAAAAAATAAAGAGGACCGCAGATGCAAAAGTCACTGCACAACTGAATGTCGCAGTCAGCACCAAACCAGTTTGAAGGGAGCTCTAAAAGCTGGGAATTGGTGGGCAAGTTGGAATTACAAAAGTCTCATAATGTTGCAAATTCCTGTAACAGGAAAATATGGTGCCAAAGCCAAAAAATCTGGACTATGGAGCAATGGAAGAAAGTGATTTGGTTGGATGAATCTTGTTGCACACGTTTCCAACTTCTGATTGAGTTTGCATACCAAGATTGAAAGATGGCAGGGGTTCAGTGATGATTCAGGCAACCATATCACGGTATTCTGAGGGCCCTGTGGTTACTCTAAGGTTGCGTCACTGCCAAAGATTATGTGAGTGTTTTGTTTGATTTGGTCCATCCCATGATAGAAAGTGTGCGCCCCACTGGTGATGCTGTGTTAGGAGATGATAGAGCTCCTATTCACACTGCTCACATCATCACATCGTCTGGGACAGGTTTTATGAGCAATGTAATAAATAGTCACAGTCCCCTGGCCACCACAAGCACCATATATCAATATTATTAAGCCTTTGTAGGCTACTTTGGAGAGAAGGGTGTGTGATCACTATCCACTTTCATCATTGTTATTTGAAATTACCACTATTTTGCATGAATAATGGTAGAAGATTTCCTTGAAAACCATACAGGACGTGCATTTATCCATTCTGAGATGACTGGAAGCTATTTTGAATGCCAGAGGTTTTCCTACAGTGTATTAGCTGTGGTAATGTGTTGTCTTCTTGATGTTTCCATATTTTCGTCCACATTGTGTGTGTATGTGTGTGTGTGTGTGTGTGTGTGTGTGTGTGTGTGTGTGTGTGTGAAATCGTATATATTATCTGTTTGTTATATCAAAAATAAACAGTCTACAACACGAGTAACTCAACTTCACTAAGGAAAAAATAAAAAATTTGCTACAAATGTTGACAGCTGCAAAACATAATTTGACAACCTAAGAACACTGATGGTAACTTTTGTTAAGACTTCTACATCTATGCCTATACTGTGCAAGTCACCTTACAGTGTGTGGTATACCAGTGTCACTTCCTTCTTTTCCTGTTGATGTCACATATAGTTTTCAGGGAGAATGATTACTGCTACGCCTCCATTTCTGATTTTATCGCCACGGTCTTAGACCGTACTGTGGTGCAGAATGCCTCTCTTGCAGTGTCTGCCGCTGGAGTTGGCTGAGCATCCCCACAACCTTTTCACACTTCCTTAGGGAAACTGTAATGAAACACACTGCTGTTCTTTGGATCTTCTCTATTACCTGTATCAGTCCTATCTGATACAAATCCCAGACTGGCGAGCTATATTCGAGTATTGGTTGATCGTAACTGAAACAACAGTATTGGTCTACAGTACTGTACGTGGAAGAACACAAGCAACAATAATCTTTTATTGCCTGAAAGTATTTATAATGGTCTGCCAATGATTTTTACAGTATTAATTTGCACCATTGTCTGTTGATAAACCTTTCAGGTAGGTAAATGGCATGCAGTTCATTATTTTTGTTCTTTATGTTTTAGTGACTAGGGCTTGCGCTACTGTTAAACAGATACTAAATTGGCTCCTATGTCCTACTGAATATTTCAAACCGTTATATGTCAGCATTACACTAATTTGTTTGGTTTTAACTGAAAAATCACACTTCAATTACTGAAGATGCAGTTGAAAGAGGCAAGACATCAGAGCTCCAACTGAAGATATGCTAGTTGGCTGGTGAACATTGAATCCTCTTACAATGAAGTGATGCTGGAGAGAAAATAGTTAACTTGAGGGGTGTGAATAAAAATTTGAAATGATTCTCAGAAGGAGAATGCTTCTTTAAAGTCAGTACCCGCCATTAGACTGTTTTTTTTATTTGCAGTGTTACATTTACACAATCATGATTTCAGCCTAAAATGCCATTATCAAGTGTTTTAATGTTATATAGTGTCTAAGATGGCATACTGTCGTATTTAAAATACGCTATTAGTCACATTGTCTAAGGGTCAGTATTTTACCAGAAATATGTTGGTGTACATGGCCACTCCTCCATTCCGCAAAGAGCTCCTTGAAAAATATCCAGCTATTCTGTAACACATAATCCGTTTCAAACTTTCCTTCCTTTCCAGTATTGGAATTCATGCACACATTTTTATTCTTCAGTTTAATATTCTTTTTCAGCTCTAGTAATGTGGGATTTGCATGTAATTATTCTTCTGATGTTTGCCATATAGCTTTCTGTGAGAAGCTGAGCTGTGAACTAACCATGCTAGGGGCTTCAAAGGACTATGCTAGAAAGCTTCTACAGAGTTTACCACCTGCCGATGGTATTCAATATTACTCAAAAATTCTTGAGGAAATGGTGAATGCACTGCACACTCTGAATATGAGTGAGGAACTTTCAGAGGAATCATTGTATGGGAAGATGAGTTGAAGCTCATTAAATGTTGTTTTAAAAGATTTGCTTTTATAGTTGAAATTTTCATATTCCCATCCCTAGTGTCATTGTTTGGTTTGTCCTGGGTGTACCACAGGAGGAGGAATGCACAACCAGATTTCTGCATGGAATTTAATACTACACTTCTTAACACTGTTAAGGGGGGTAGGACGTCAAACGGACCGACTTGGAGCAGGAGAGACACCACATGACATTTTAATTTGTACTGTCTATAATTTTACAAAAAAATTCATAAAACTTTTTCAGCATGACCGGGAAGGATTCAGAATTCACACTCCTAGCAGTGGAAGTTTGAAAACATAACGAAATAAATTTTTTTACATGTGAAATTTCATCATTTTTTTCCCTTAGTAATGGCAGTATTTGTTGCTATAGGTACACTTTTCTTCATAAGTAAGAGAGATTCTTCGATGAATTCATTCACAGCATACGAACCATACTTAAAGGTGTATGGAACTCTAGAATTTTCGAAATCTATTAAAAACTGTGGTAAAAATTGAGGTAGTTAACTATAAAATTTGTGTTTTTCCTAAACATGAAGTTTAAAGTACAACAGTTCATTCGTTTTTTCATAAATTAAATAAATTCTAGAGTTTCATACACCTGTGAATATGGTATGTATGATGTGCAAAATTCATCGAAGAATCACTCTAACTTATGAAGAAAAGTGTACCTATAGCAACAAATGCAGCCATTAGTAAGTGAAAAAAATGATGAAATTTCACACATAAAAAAAATTATTTTGTTATGTTTTCGAACTTCCACGGCAATGAGTGTGAATCCTGAATCCTTCCTGGTGATGCTGATAAAGTTTTATGAATTTATTTGTAAAAGTATAGACAGTGGAAATTAAAATGTCCTGTGATGCCTCTCCTGCTCCAAGTCGGCCCATTTGACGTCCTATCCCCCTTAAACAAAGATTGTGCCTTTTGTAATTCTGTCTGAAATCAATGGTGAACAGTGAAAATCTTTCGCGAATCAAAGAATATTATGTAACTGTGTGATCAGCAGGTTGATAGCCACACAAAGGCCCTGGGTTCAATTCCTGGTACTGCCAGGGATTTTACCTTGTTGTTAGAACTGGAACAGGGTCCATTCAGCCATGTTACCAGTAGACAAACTACTTGAATGAAAAGTAATGACTCCGAGGATGAAAAGCCGACAATGGTCAGGAGAGCAGGCACTGACCCCGTGCCCCTCTCATCACATCAAAATTACATCATACGGCAGAAGATGACACAGCAGCCAGTAGGCATCGCGTGGGCCTCTGAGACTGGTTGTGGAGTTAAGTTTTTATTCAATTGAAGAATACTCTGCATAGCCTGTTTTGAAAAATTGTGTATATTAACTACTGCTTTTTAGCTATTTAATTGTCAAAGATATTCATACTTCCAACCAATAACTATTTTCACAAAATTATTATCAAGGTGGTAACAGTCTGCATAAGAACTATTACGTGATTATTTTGGTATAAAAGGTAAGCTGTCAGTTATTCAGAAATACGCATTTTCAATAATTTGTCAACAGTTTAAGAAAAATGTGAAGTTTTTCTCAGCAGCAAACTCTTCCTGCTCAGTGAAACTAAGCAGTGTATGTATTACTAATGATGTCACATAATGTGAGTGTTATTTAAAATTAGATTTCAGCTCATTGTCACTCCAGTAACATGACCTGATTATGTAATCATGGTAAGTTCTTTTCAGTTGACAGTGGATGGTTACAATAGCATAAGAATTATTTTATGTACTTTACTGTGCAAGTATTTGTTTTGACAATTATTGTTTAACTTTACATATGATTACTGTATTAAATTCCTCTGATTTGTTTAAAAAACATGACTTTGTGGAGTAAACAAAGTACCTAACCTAATCAAATCTTGCAGGCTGTAGATGATTTTACTATTTCTGTTTAGTATTTTCCATAATGATTGTTCCATTAGCTTATCATAGTTCCTGTAAGCAGAAACTTTGTACATGATTAGCAAGCATGCTATATCTACATATAAGAATGTGACTGCTTATAAATAATTTTTTACTCTATGCAGTGCGCTTCACTGTTTGTGTAAGCCAGTTCTTATAACATTTTGCTTGAGATTACTAATGAAAATAATAATTTACAATAATCCAGTTAATGTGCTGTTGTCAGTGTTAATCAATGAAAAGAGAAGGCTGTGCTTAATTAGGATAATTTTCCTGTCACATTCTAGAACCCTTTATTGTAACTTCAGCTAATGTGTTACAGATGTCATGAATTTGTCATTACACTATAAATCATTACAGATAATTTATTTAATGGTATTATGTACTGATTCTTCACCTTGTATAAAAGGGGTGGCCTTAATTATGTAGTGGACTATCATAGATGTAGAAGAAATTGTGTTCACAAATTAATTACTTGCCCATATTCATATTTAAACACATGTGACAAAATTAAGGATAAATGTGTTGTCGTGCATAACATTTCTTTGAATAAAATAGTCAAGTACTATCTAGATGGTGGAAAAATTACAGATTTACATGAGATATAGAATATATTCAACAACTTAGCAATTTTGTAGCAAGTTACTAATTGTTGAACAAGGTATACACTGAAAATATTTAAGTGGCACATTACTGTTATGTGCTTCTTCCTAGACTTATGGCTTATTCTTCAGCAAAATTAAGTGAAATATGGTTATTAAATGAATAAAAATATATTTTGTGTAAAAAGAAGAAGTTTCAGAATGAACAATAATTATAAAGTTGCAACCCAATTTTGTTTACACAGATCGACAAGCATGCATCAACCAGCTAGTAAGACGCCTGTAACATCTCCCACAATTGGTGGTCCAATATTTGCCAAAGCTTCAGGTGGGACTTTGAAAAGCAAAAAAGATAAAGGGAAAGATAAACGTCGGACTAGTAATAAAGCAGAGAAGCGTGAATCAGCAAGTCAATGGTACACTTCGGAACTGGATACTGTTAGTAACAGGACTACACCAGTTTTTGAATTGCATCAGGAGGTAATTCAGACATATGTAAGCATTTTTTATCTACTTTACCTCACAGAGGGAAGATGTTGGCATATAACATTCATATGTGTGCCTTTTCTTCTGTGTTGGTGTGCTGGAATCTCTGCAGTATTGTCCCTTTTTATGCTTTTTTTCCTCTTTGGTCGGTATATAATGTATTTGTGCTGAAAGCATTCATTCATTTTAGTCTACACAGATTATAACTAATCTTCCTGCAATTGTTGTTCTGTGTGTGAAGTAACTTGAAAACGTTGCTTTATTCATTGTCCAGCTAACATACATTGTCACAGTGTATGGTTTACCTTCATTATATGTCTTCAGTGTGTTGGTTGCTTCTTGTCCATGAAAAACAGTTTTGTGGTTTTCAACATAAATTACATAAATACCCATAGAAATTAATCCATTCTTGACAAGCAACTTTTACTTTGAATAAATGCTTGGTGGAATTCTTACAATGTCAGATTTGTCCATTTTGAGCGTCAGTGACTTACTGCATCGTCAGTGTAAGGAGATTAGATTTCAGTAGGACATTAGGTAGTGCTGAATTATGTCATGGCGAGTTCGTAAAGCATGGAACTTCTGTATGCTACCAGGGATTATGCCAGTATCTGTGACTGAAGAACAATGGTAGTGATGCTGATTTCATTAGATGATGGGTGACTAAATTGCTTTGTTTGTTACCTTTCAGCATCAGACACCCATTTCCATGCACCACTAACGATGTAGCCACTGTCGAGCTCAAAGTTCTTGTTACATAATCTGATCTCTAAAGCTTCTTTGATTACAGAATCCCAATAGTTTGATGCACAGGATAATATTTCAGTTTTATCAAACAAAAGCTGTCTTTTACTGTGTGCAGGGCTCTTAAATTCTCTTGTGTCCTTGGAAAACCGGCTGAATACTGTGCCTGCCCATGGCTATGACTATTCCCCCTCCCTCTGGAGAAAGGAAGGAGTGCTATGGGCTGAACATCTTCTGATTGTTGATAACTGAGTCAACAAAGACAAAATGTAGTCACAAATTTTTGTGCTGTAGTGGGGGGTGGGGGGTAATGTCATGAAGAACATACCAAAAATCCTGCCTATTGGGGTGTGAGTGTGGGAGTTGGGGGTGGGACTTAAATGTAACTTTTTGATGTTTTTCATGAATATCTCATAAACTGCAGCTTCCAGCAAAAATGTATCCCAGTATAAAATTAAACTACATTAAATTTTCTCCAAAAAAAAGTCATGCTTATTTTTTCTTGAGGACTAAAGTCCGCGTCATGTATGAAGGAGGCCCAATTTTGAGCTCTTCTGCGCATTCCCCTCCATTAACAACTAGCAGCCAATAACAATCATACTCTCTCCAAGAGGACAGCCATGACCTACAGCTAGACAGCAAGAACCCCCAACTGCATGTGTGCTTTTACATTACATTAATACTTGTTCCATAGATCTTGAATATGACGTTTTGTAACGATGTGGAACATGTCTTTTAACATAAGATTTCTTTATGTGATATAATTAAGTAATTAATATTTTCTTTTGCAATCACCACTTCATATCTAAAAATTCATCTATTGAGTTAAAGTAGTTGTCGTTCAGAAATGCTTTCAATGTATTTTTAAGTGCTGGTTGGCTATCCGTCAGATTATAATGCAGTTTTGTAAATGACCAAAGGCTTTTGTGGCAGTATGAGTCATCCCTTCATGTGAAAGTCAGATTTAGCCCAGAATAGTGAAGACAATCCTTTCTTTTGGTGTTGTAGCTAAGCACTTCTCTATTGTTTTTGAGCTGGGATGGGTTATTAATAACAAAATTCATAAGTGATATGGTTATAATAGAAGGAAACATTCCACGAAGGAAAAATATATTTAAAAACAAAGATGATGTGACTTACCAAATGAAAGTGCTGGCAGGTCGACAGACACACAAACAAACACAAACGTACACACAAAATTCAAGCTTTCGCAACCAACGGTTGCCTCGTCCTTCCCTCTTTCCTGACAAGTCTGTCGACCTGCCAGCACTTTCATTTGGTAAGTCACATCATCTTTGTTTTTAAATATAAAATTCATAAGTGAATATATGCATTGTGGAGGTACTGTGAAGACCCTTAGTTCCTTAAATAAATGTCTGCAAGATGATCTTGGGTGGGCTCTAGCTATTGTTCAAGATGATCTTGGGTGGGCTCTAGCTATTGTTTTAATTACACGCTTTTGTGCAATGAATACTTTTTCTCTGAATGATGAATTACACCAAAATATCATGCCATATAAAAGCAGTGAATGAAAGTAAGCATAATAGGATAATTTACTCACATGTTTATCACCAAAATTTGCAATAATGCTAATAGCAGTTGCTGCACTTTGTGACAGCCAAATTATTCATCCAATTTTATATGCTATTTTCTTGTCGAAATATAGCTGTGAACGTGTATCTATGTGTTAGTGCGATTTCCTAATAAATATGTCAAGTTATGGCAAGAAATGTGAAGTGCTTCACAAGCAAATGAGAGGGATTATTTACCTCATATATAACTTTTTCAAATGTGAATTTGAAAGCAGAACTACTA
The DNA here is from genome assembly GCF_023864275.1 of Schistocerca cancellata. NCBI lineage: Eukaryota > Metazoa > Arthropoda > Insecta > Orthoptera > Acrididae > Schistocerca > Schistocerca cancellata. The sequence goes on along the minus strand of NC_064628.1, from coordinate 11,994,613 downwards.
CTGTGTTCATTTGAAGACACAATAACAGAGTGCAGAATGCTGTGATGTAAGCAAGAGAACTGTAGAGAGGATTGTAAACAAAAGTGTCAGAGCTATAGAAACCTCCAGAAATATTGGTTGCATGTAGCCTGGAAACCACCAGAATCACAAGAAACCTGTAACACAAATTGATGATTTTGACAACAATATTTTAAAATGGTCCATGTCTGAAAATAAATAAATGACAAATATCCAACATCACAAAAACTTGTTACAATTACGCATGAGAAAATTGGCTCCGAAAGTAGTGCTTTGTCAGTGCAAAGAATTTTAGAAGGTATTGGCTTCAAATATGTTAAGAAGAGAGATATTAATTGAAAGAAGTGAGATAGATGCAGAACAAACCACATACCTTATGAAGATGGACAATAAAGAGGAGCAGGTAGTTCCAACAGTGTATTACCATGATGAAACATGGGTGAATCAGAATCATACCAGAAATACCTGCTGGAAAAAGAGTGATGGTACTGGTGGTTCGAAGGTTCCCATAACGAAAGGTTCTCGGATGATTATTCTGCATGCTCGCTCTTCTTCTGGTTTTGTTCCTGAGAGCAAACTTGTATTTTATTAGTTTGTGACTCCCATTTGGAAATGGATACTATCAATTTCAAGGAGTGGCCCACTGAACAGTTCTTGCTTCAAAGTTAGTCATGTGATGTATCATGGCAGCTATCATTCAGATATTACAGAGAAAACACCAGTACAAACACAAGGAAAGCGGATATTGGATTAAAAATAAAAATATTCCATTCGGTATAAATCAGACTCATGCCAAACTCCTTCAGCTCATTTATTCATATTAGTTATGTGACAGAACATACAAACTTCACTTCTTGCACCTGAATGTGGTCACACAGTTTTGCATGTATTCACACATTTCTGTCAGTATAGCCCGATTGAATTAATTTGGGCAGGGGTTAAAGGCTATGTGGTAGGGGAGAGGTGGGGAGGGGAGGGCGTGGAGTTCTAGGTAATGGACATTCGGATAGCAGTTACAATAGTATTATGATGTAGGCTTTTGTTTGAAGACTCGTGGTTTAAAAAATATGTTTGTCAACATATTAATTACATACATAGTATGTGAGAACTTACTAGCCTTTATTGATTAGGAATTTGTATCCTATGAAATAAGCAGATTACTGCTTTCAGTGAACTGCCCAAGGAGAAGTTAAGTGTATATACTCTGATAACTTGCAAGAATGTAGCTGGACAAATCCTTCAAGAACTCTGATATTTTGACAAGTAAGCCTGTGCCATTTTCAAAATACAAATTGGAAAATGCCTTATAATGACAGTTGCCGGTCAAGATAATGGTGGTTATCAGTAACCATTCCCTCGAGTTTTTCACAGAAGGTAGTCAATTGTTTGCTTGTTCAATGGATCATATATGCAGTCTCTCATTGCAAGTTAGCTACACCCATAATGCCCACTGACAGTGAAAAATATGACAACATACTGACCAATTACTTGATAGTATTTTTCATTACTTTTTGCTACCAGTAATTCTCTTTTATGCACAGTGATTTGCACTTTATAGTCAAACACACATACATACATGCATTATATACTTTTTTAAAAAAAAATTCTGTGGAGTTAAAGCGGTTGTCATGCAAATGTACTCATTTCAGTTTGTGTTTGATGTTAATCTGTGAATAAATCTGTGCACACTCTTCTACACTTTTGGAGGCAAAATTGATTCTTAGCCATTCTGTACAGCAGCTCTGGTGGTATTATGGGAAAGGCAATTTCCTCCGACAAGAGTGTTGCTTGTTTATCACTTTACAGGCAGGCTGGACCTCCCTACCATTTCCTGTCTAGTTCTCTCATGCAGGGAGACAAAATGATTTAACAGAGCTTGTGTTTGTACAGTAGAGTTATTTTCAGTTTATTGAGAAAAAAAGCCGCTGTAAACAATGACTGAGAAGTGCCTAATTTGTGAGTGTAGTGCTGCAGGGAAATGTGTGTCTTGCCACTGTCTGACGACAGCATATTGTAAAGCCTTGTAACCGTATTGTAGTCAGTTGGTTGTCAATTAATGAATGACCAAAACTTAACACACTTGTCCCATCATAAACAGCATTACTGATAGACACTAGAAATAGACATTACTGATAGATAGCATAAATCTCACTTGTAGACTGGGCTTAACTGACTGGAGTCCCTTGCCACACATCCACAATGTATCTTGCAAGGTGTGTTAATATGTCTGGTGGAACAGGATTGATCATGTTCAAATTTAGAACAGTAATTTGCTGTAATACAATGTGTGACTTATGTTGAAGTATTTGAAGTTCCATAACAGCGAGGTGACATACTTCTGTTGCAAAGGAAGCCAGTTTAGGATCTGGGCCTCTTCAGATCTTGGGAGAGCAGACACCAATGTGACTCATTTTATGTCCCTCATGCTACAAGAAGTACTCCAGCTATTAATAGTGGAGACAATAAAGTCAACATTGTCAAATGCATGTTGCCAACACGTTACACTTAGGTGGGCTCTGCAGCTTGATACAGCTGACAGCTCCAGCTGTGGAGATTTTCTTATGTAACAAATCACTTGACAGTAGCAAATAAGTGCTCACTAAATAAACTGAAAATAACGCCACTATATGAACATGAGCTGAGTGAAGTAATTTTGTCTATTCACATGAGAGAACCAGACAGGAACTGTTGGGGACTTGTAGTCTCTCTATAAACTGAAAATCAAGCAGTACTCGTAGCAGGGGAAAGTGCATTTCCTGGTATAACACTGGAACTGCCACACAGGATGAGTAGGACTCAATTGCCCTCTGGCAGTGTAGGACATTGTGCAGGAATTTACATCGATTCTATCCGTATTCATATTATTAACAACACATATCTACATTCCAGCAATATGAAAAGGATACATTGCTAATCACCACATAGAGGAAGCATTGAACTGCAGACAGACACAATGAAAAGACTGCTAAATGTTTAGCTTTGAGACAAAAAAGTGCTTCAAAAGCAGAAAACTCGCACACAGCCATTTTGTGTGTGTGTGTGTGTGTGTGTGTGTGTGTGTGTGTGTGTGTGTGTGTGTGTGTGTCTGTCTGTCTGTCTTCTGCTTCTGAAGAAGACTTTTTTGTGCGAAGTCTAAGAGTTTAGCAGTCCTTTGGTTGTGTCCGTGTGTGACTCAGCACTTCCTCTATGTGATGAGTAACAATATTTCCTTTTCATATTGTTGTTATTCCATCCTGGGATTTCCATTGTTTGATATCTGTACTCCATGTAGTGTTAATCACTAAACTTATTGTGTCTAGAAGTAGCTCAATTGATTTTATTGTGCATTTGGGCATTAGCACACTTTTTATAACAACAAATTGGCTGTACCAGTATTTACTCTTGTAGGCCTAATATCTGATTTAACTTTCTGCTCTTATCTTTAACCTTTATTTGAAACTACTTTTTCTGTTAAATGGTTGTTATGTTATCTAGCTGACATTGTATCTGTTACTGTATTTATAGTATGTCTTACTTTAACTACGTACAATTTGGCATTGAATTGCCCTTGTATTTATTGTAAGTTTAAATTGAAACCTGTACAATTTGACACGTTCACTATCCTTGTGATTGAGTCACTAATTGGATCTACGGGACAAGAAATAAATAAATTAATTAATTAATGCATTCTACAGAAAATAAAAACCACCAACATGTGCGCATACTGCATCACCTGTGATTCATAAGGTGAGCAGTGGAGGGGTTGGTATGACTTTGTGAACTAGCCTGTAATTGCTTTTTGTGATATACTCCGGTAGAGAGAATGGATAATTGCCTGCTCACTCTTCATTTGCAGACCTATGAGAGAGGGAAGTGCATGACCACAATCTGGAGATCTGCCTTCCCTCAAATTTCTAACCTAAACCCCCCCTCCCTTCCACCCTGTTACACCCCCAGAACAAAATTTATACCTTAATACAGTCCTGCTGCATTTAGATGTGGTATACATATCTAATATTTGTTACTAACCCACTTTATTTAACAATAAACATTAATTTTATACAGTTAAAACACTATTTTTTATAAACTGCAATTTTTTGTCCCCTGCATTCTAGTAACTATTATTCCCAAGAGACAGAATGAACAGGACTTTTCCTGGTAAATTTAATGTAGTTCTATTATGTACTGGGAAACATTTTCTCCAGCAGCCGCAGTTTGTTAGAAATTCAAAAAACTGTACCCTTTACTTTAGCCTCCCTCCCCCCCCCCCCCCCCCCCCCACACTCACACACACACACACACACACACACACACATTCATGCACAATCCACTGGTCAGGATTTGTGGTATGTTGTCGATGACACTGGTCAGGATTTTTAGTATGTTGTTGATGACACTCCCTCATTCCAGTGTGCAGTATGCAGTAATTTAAATTTGTGACTACTCAAATTTTTTCCTCTAATTTTTCTTTGTTTACTGGACTAGGAGTATAGCTGTATTTCTGGTTTTGACCTTGCCATTAGAGGTGGGGTGAAATGATGTGAGTAATATGCTTGATTCCATTCTGGATGCAAAACTGTTGGACAGCAACAGATGCAAATTGTGGTCTATTATCAGCGACAAGAACTTTTTAGATAAAAAAACAGTGGACAGGGCCTTAGTGGTATTCTCAACCATGATCTGTCACATTTTGATGATTTACAGGCAAAGAGTATCAACCACAGGGCCCCATGGAATGGACATACAATATCTGCATGCACCTGATCCCACGACTGGGCAGGTGCGGACAATGGTTGGCAGTCTTGGGCAGTGCTAGTTGCTGGGTCTGATTAGCTTGGCAGTGTTGAGCCATGTACACAAGATTCTTGTTGACCATTTGCAGATTCTTCATTTTGGAAATGCCCCTACGGCATTGATGCAAGAATCACAATATTGGGAACGCATAACCTCTGGAATCATCTCTCAACATTGATGATCGTCTTAGTTCAGTAGTAGGACACCTTTGAAAAGATGAAGATCATGGCATCATGTAAGGAAACAATGATGTTCTGCAAATGCTGGCAGAGGAAGGGCCTCCAATCAGCTGGTTTGTATGAACTGACAAGGATATCTCCAGAGTGACTCTTGCTGCAACATCTCTAGAAGCAATGGGAACCTCTTCCACTAACTGTTCCAATTGTGGTTCAGTGTAAAAGTAAACAATCTCTTAATGGTGTACTCCTAAGTATTCATCCGAATTTTTATTTCCATATTTGCACAATATTTTGACAATGACAAAGTATGATAAATCAGACATCCTCTTGTTTACGAAATTCATCATCAGGGCCCAAAAGTAAAGATGATGACAGCACATCTGCATCCTATAAGAAAAGAGCCCAGAGTTGTAATCTCTGAGAAGTCTGCTCATGCCACATTGACATATGGACAATGACTAATGTTGTGACAAGACGAAATTGGTTGCCATATAGGAAATTGTGAAGCTTCTGGATACCATAGATAATTGTGAATGTCCTTCTCTATCAGGGAATAAATTTCATGTTCCATGGTGAGGGTCTCAGATAAGAATATCATAGGCTGTTCCAAACCATTCAGGTACTTATGCGATAGAAAAGTTCTGACCCCATGTAGCGATGTGTTCATGGCCAACACTAGAGATAAATGAGACTAATACAAGGCAAGGTAATAATCAGCTTAGAGTTGTTGCTTCAGCTTACAAAATGCTAAGCAACAGCTTGTGGACCATTGGTAAAGGACCCCTCACTTCTCCACAATCAAGTCAACAAATGTGGTGTTGGGAGATAAATCAGGCATTAATATGTAACCCTGCAGATAAAAATCTGCAGATCCTTTACTTTATTTGATGCAGGAAAATGAGAAATGGGTGCCACATCCTCTGATGTCAGTTTAAAGCCATCCTGGCTAAGGCTAATGTAAAGATGAAAAAATGAGCATTTTGTCAAGTAGCACTTAAATGCTGCTTGCAAAAGCATGGAAAATATCCACTTGGAAATTCAATATATGACCCTTCTGACTCTATCCTGTGACCACTATATCATCCAAATAATACTGGAATACTGTCAATAGCATGTTCTGTAAATTTCTGAAATATTGCTGGTGCACTAACAATGCTGTAAGATAACATGTTGTATTGATAGATGCCATGAAAAGTATTTAATACTAGAATGGCTTTGGAAACCTCATCCAAAGGAAACTGAAAATAAGCTTCCGAAAGAGCAAACTTGGAGAAGGGGCACTGAGTCCACAGTCAACTGAGCATCTACCATTTTTTTGAAGTACCTCCCTAAAATGAATGCACCACCTGGTTTCTGAATATGTCTAAAAATGATGCCCATCTGCTATAAGGAATTGAAGATAACACTTTTCACTCCTCTGAGCGATGCTAATGCATTTCTACTTAAACCTCATTCCAAAAGGCTAAAAGTGTTGGGCGGGCTTGGGAAAATTTTGGTACTACTGACTCTTTTAATGTAAGCAAAAAAATTAGAAAGCAGTCTCAGACCTGTAGAAAGGAAGGGTGCATATTGGGATACAAATACGACACTTTTGCAAACAAAATGGTATTCTAAATTACCTGAACTGAGAGTTGGTGAGAAAACCCAAAGGCTGAATAAGCATCTGGGCCAAAAATATTTTCCATCGTGGTTTCTGGTACTATAAAGAAAGGAATTGTTTTGGTTACTTGCTTATACATTAATTCCAGAACTATATGGTCTAGTAGCAGTAAGTTCACAGCTTAACTGCCAGAGATTTTAAGAGTGGAGAATGCATTCGGAGATACAAAGTCTGATTAATAATTTAGACCGAGGCCTCTATATCAGAAAGGACTAAAATGGGAATACCACGAACTGTTGCTGACAGCATAAGATGGTGTTGTACTATACTTACATCTGTAATATTGTTTATTTCCATCAGTGCACTAGATTGCTGATAGTATGGCTGGCTTTGAAAAACATCTGCTATGTGACCCTGGTGAAAACACTGCTGACATACATCATTATAATGTAGGCAAGTACATCTAACCTGTGAAGAAAAACAGTCAAGATAACTGGGCAGTATGCAAAAATTTCACCAAACTCAGCTGGAGAAACTGTTACGGAACTGGGATTCATTTCAGTCTAGTCAAATGGGAGCCCATCCACTGGCACCTGGACTGCACAACGTTACTGCAGTATCAGCCAGACTAGGTCGTGCAGCATTTGCCAATTGAGTTGACAGTTCTGATATCACAAAGCCCTGGAAATGGTAACCTGAGCTGCTTGAGAAATCTCAAAAGCTCTAACAGTATGCAAAACTTCAGCTAAAGCAGGATCTGACTGCTGTAAAGCTTAAAGTGAGCCTGAAGTATCTGTGCCAGTGGAATAGAAAGGCAGAAAACACAAGTTCAAAAACAATTTATCGGACTCATTAAAACGAAACAATAATACAATATCCAAAAGAACAACCGACTCGATCCAACTGCGGATCGACATGATAACAAAGAATAATAATAATAAAAAAGACCCATCTCTTCACAGGGAGCAAACACAAACAGTTCTGCAACATCAAGAGGTTCATCAACTATACCAAGAGATTTTCCAGCTCTGGCCATGGCTGCCAGGTCAGCAGCTCGGTATCCTTCTGAGCGGTGCTTCTAACTGCCTTTTTCCAGTAGTGCGCCACCATATAAAGCTGGAACTATTTGTGAACACATGCCTGGTGTAGCTAAGTGGTTCCTAGGCTAGCTGCAACCTCCGGTGAAGCTGTTCTGCAGGCTCCGTGAATGGGTAGTGGTCCCTGGTGGTTGTTGGAGGAGACCTGGTGGTGTGTTGTGGCCACCAGTAAGTCTTTCTTTTGACAACACGTATGACATAGGTTTTTCTGGTGAATATACACCCTGTGATGCAGGCATCCCGTGGCGGTTGGACATAAAGTGTGTTGCCGATGTAGTAAGCGCTACAATGTCCGAAGTGCCGGGCCACAGCAGACCCTCCACCCCCAGGGGGGAGTGGAAGGCTCATGTCAATGTCAGGCACTGGGGCCGTGGGCAAAAGGGGACGGGGGGGGGGGGGGGGGGGGGGGGCAGGTGCAGGATCCACCTCCATTGGCGTAGGGCCCTCTGCTGGAGGGCCTGCACGGGGTGTGAACTGTGGGGGCAGTGGGCGGTCGGGCGGGGAGAGGAGCACCGTCAGCCACAAGGGCCGACAGCCCTGGAGACGGCAGAGGAGACGGTGGTGGACCACGCCGGGAGTGAAGCTGGTTGGTATGCTTCCGGCACACTGTGCCATTGTCGAGGGTGACTGCCGCCATAGCACGGCCGATGAGCGGCGAGACCCTGGCAGGGACCCACTGGGGACGATGCCGGATAAACACCAGCACCGAGACCGGATCCTGTAGAGAATAACGGGGCCGTGTCGAACGCGGAGGAGCTGGGCGAGGAGAAGACGGAAACAGGAAAGACGAGGAGGACCGATGAGAATGGCCGTGAAGTTTTACAGCTGGGGATGATCCTTCCTGAGCAGTGGATTGGTAGGAGGAAAGAAAGATGGTAAGGGCATCATCCAGGGAGTGTTGGGGATACAATTTCAACATCTGGACTTTTGAATGTCCAGAAAAACTGTTTGGCTAATCCGAAGGATGAAAGGAAGCAGTATGAATCAACTGGTTGCCCTTGGAGGTGCAGAAGGAGGTAAATTCAGCAGATTTAAATTGAGGGCCATTGCCGGTCACAAACATCTCCGGAAGGCCCTCAATAGCAAATATGCAGGAAAGAGCTTGGATGGTGTGGGCAGAGGTCACGGAGGACATGTGACAGACATAAGGAAACCCACTGCCAGCATCCACAAGGATAAACCAGGAGGAGCTGAGGAATGAGCCCGTGAAATCTAAGTGCAAACGGGACCGAGGAGAAGGAGCAGGAGGTCACGGGAACAGGCGGTGAGGAGATGCCGACTGGTGCTGTTGACGAGAGGGACACGAGGCCACCATGCGGGCGATGGCAGCGTCTGTCCCCCTCCAGTAGACGTGCTGGCAGGCAAGCCATTTTGTCAGAACAATCCCCCAGTGACCAGTGTGCTGGAGTTCTGAGACCCACTGGCGGAGGGAGGGCGGCAGCACTACCTGCCAGCCATCACGATCACCCAAGATGAGGCGGACCCCATCTCTGACAGACAGGTCCTGGCGGCGGTGCCAGTACCCCTGGGCCTCCACCTGCAGCAGCTGATGACGGCCTGACAGCCACCCGCGCTGAACGTGGTGCATCAGCACCTGGAGCGTCGAGTCCTTTGCCGTGTGACTAGCTTGGCATCCAGTGGCAAATCGATGACTCCCGCAGCAGCGGCGACATCCAGATGGGAACTGGCGACCGGCAGCATCGAACTCGGGGTCAGCACCCACTGGGAGACGAGAGAGAAGATCTGCGTTGGCATCGTGAGCTGTGGCCCGAAAATGGATGCCATAGGAATATTCCGCGAGGAATAATGCCCAGCACAGGAGGTGGCAAGCAGTCCTCATGGGGATGGCGGCTGTAGTGCTAAACAACAAGACCAGAAGCTTGTGATCGGTGTATAAGGTGAAGTGATGGCCGCAGATGAAATTGTGGAGTTTCTTAAACCCGAAGATAATAGCCGAGGCCTCCTTCTCAATTTGGCTGTAGTTATGCTGAGCCGGGGATAGTGGACTTTCATTGTGCCCCTGCCTACTGAGGTTGAGCGAAACTCTTATTATAACAATGAAGACAATCAATTATTGATAAAATTATTTAATTGGACAGATAAAAAATCTACTCACCAAGCGGTGGCAGAGCACACACATAAAAAGAGTGTTGTGATCGGCAAGCTTTCGGAGCCAGTTGCTCCTTCTTCAAGCAGAAGGGTTGAAGTGGAAGGAAGAAGGGTGAAGGAAAAGGACTGGAGAGGTCTAGGAAAAGGGATAGATTTCGGGAAAGTCACCCAGAACTGCAGGTCAGGGGAGACATACCATACGTGATGAGAAGAAAAGACATTGTTGGGGTCTGCATCGGATGAGGTTTGAAAACCTGTGAGCTCAAAGGTGGAAGACACGGTAATATGTAAGACAGAGATTACTACTAAAAACATTGTGCATGAGTTAAGAAGAGTGAAAAGCTAAGTGCATGATATCCCTGCCACTGATGATGTATGGAATGTCTCATGCTATAAAAATAGCTATTTGTATTGTGATGTAGCTTTATATGGCTGAGATGAGTGATTTCACTTAACTGCTGGACAGGCATAATGAAATAAACTATTTCAAAATAAAAGCACAAACTACACAGGAAAAATACTTTCATCAACTACCTGTGTGTATCATTATGTGCATAATGGATTGAAAATGAAGCACAAATCATAAGACAGGGGATTTACTGTCATTTGGTTTACCACAGTTTGTCTTGGCAAATGCATTATAATTAAAGGTGACTTTTGTTTGACGTTGCAGATATTCTGTGTAAAGTACTTTGTGTACTTAATTTGTGCTGCACCAGATTTCAGCAAATTCCTGAAGCACACAAAAGTGCATCTGTATCTGAGTTTTCCTTACTGCCCCAAGAATAAGCTACACTCTTATCTAAAGCTACACTTATGACTTATTTTGATTTTCCTTATCCACATCTTTTATACTTACCTCACTGTAGCAATGTAATACCATGCATAAACTGTAATTTTAAGTTAATTTCAGTTTCATACAGTATGGCTTACCATTCAGCCTTGTTCAAACTCCAGCAGTTTATCTTGTGGAATGTTTGCTGTAGGTGAGGCATAGTGGTGCATTGTGCTATGTTTATGGCCAGCAGAATGATATATTCAGCATTGAGTGTTCTTTTCATGTATGCCTAATGTAATCCTTCAGAAAGTGCTACCCAACCCATCCACATACTTTTACAATTGTTAGTGTAAATATTAGTGTATTTGTGATTAGTTCTGTTTAGCAATAAACAACAGGCAACCAGGAATTTCCATTATTGTTATATATTTAGTTTCTCTTTGACATAAATCGTGTCACTTTCAGTATTTTACAAACAAGTTTAAGACAGTGTGAAATTCCTCTAATTATGTGTAAGATAGCATTGTAGGCTGTACATTTTATGGGAACAAATGCTTCGTAAATTTTGACCATTAGACTGAACATTAACTCATAGTTTCAATAACCTCCATTGTGTTGTCTGTAATCCCCTGCGAGTGTTTTGTAACAAATAAATGTAAGTGTGTAAAGTTAATAAATTCTCTCTCTAACCGCTCCCCTCAACCAACAATCTAACTGTTTTTGTGTGCCTGTGTGATTTACTCTCTTATGTAATCAACTTTGTTGACCTCATGTAGTTCACATCATTCTGTGTTGTGCTTTTACTCACGATGTGTAAAATATGCATTCTTTGTTCAAGCTCACACCAAAACGTCCTTTACGGTCAGAGGTAGAAAGAGAAAGAAGATTAAGCCGACCATCTAGTGGTCAGTTTGTACCAGGAAAATTTGGTACAAGCTACAAATTTAATAGTTCTGGAACTAGTAGCAATCGTGATTCAGTGGGTATGTTAAAATATATATTGTTATTATAATTATTTATCTCTTCTTACTCTGCCCAGTCTTCGGTCTGTCTAATGGCTGTAGCTATTACTAATTATTTCCTCATTGTTATTCCCTTCAGACTTTTTCATAGTGATTTGATTTCTGGCCACTCATGTACATTACAGCAAATGTATTTGTAACTTACTGTTGGATTATTGGATAGACATCAGTTACATGAAAAACTGATGCTTAATTTTGAGTTTTTGAAGCTCAAGCTTCCTGCCTCAAATAACTTATTAGAAGAAAGCAGAAGACAAAAGTATTGGGTGCTCTGACAAACAGAGCTTCCCCAAGAAAATAGTTAAATATACTCGTAAGAAACCTTGTAACAAACCATGGCTTACTGAGGGTATAAAAATATCTTGTAACCGGAAAAGGGAAATGTATCTGACAGCAAGAAAGGGTAGTGACCCAGAAACTATCAAACGTTATAAAAACTACTGTGTTATATTAAGAAAAGTTATTAAAATATCCAGAAGTATGTGTACCATGTCTGAAATCAGCAACTCTGATAATAAAATTAAAACAATTTGGAATATTATTAAAAGAGAAACAGGTCAACCAAGAGCACAGGAATGAAAACTTTACGAACAAAAAGTCAGAAGTTGAAAAAATTTTTAATAATCATTTTCTAAATGTTGTGGATATAGTAGGATCCACCTGTTCATTAGAAGATGCTAGGCTGTTAATGGAAGAGGCCATACCTATGCAATTTGATACAATTGAAATCTCACCCACTTCTCCCTCTGAAATTAGGAAAATAATAAACTTGCTTAAAAGCAAAAACTCACATGGAATTGATGGCATTTCCAGCAAAATACTAAAAGCTTGTTCTCAACAGATAAGTAAGATTCTCAGCCACCTGTGTAATAGCTCTCTGGAACAGGGCATTTTCCCTGATAGACTGAAATATGCTATTGTTATACCTTTGCATAAAAAGAGGGATAGATCTGATGTCAACAATCTCCCTTCTAACAGCTTTATCCAAAATTTTTGAGAAAGTAATGTATTCAAGAGTAGCTTCGCATATCTGTAACAATGAAGTACTAACAAAATGTAAGTTTGGTTTCCAGAAAGGTTTTTCAACAGAAAATGCCATATATGCTTTCACCAATCAAATTTTGAATGATCTGAATAACCGAACACCACCCATTGGGATTTTTTGTGATCTCTCAAAGGCTTTTGATTGTGTAAATCATGAAATTCTGCTAGACAAGCTCAAGTATTGTGGCATGAGTGGGACAGTGCACAAATGGTTTAATTCGTACCTAACTGGAAGAGTGCAGAAAGTTGAAATAAGTAGTTCTCATAATATGCAAAGATCACCACATTCCTCAAACTGGGGAACTACCAAGAATGGGGTTCCACAAGGGTCAGTCTTGGGTCCTTTGTTGTACTTAATATATATTAATGACTTGCCATTCTATATTCATGAAGAGGCAAAGTTAGTTCTCTTTGCTGATGATACAAGTATAGTAATCACACCTGACAAACAAGAATTAACTGATGAAATTGTCAAAACTGTCTTTCAGAAAATTAATAAGTGGTTCCTTGTAAACGGACTCTCACTGAATTTTGATAAGACACAGTACATACAGTTCCGTACAGTGAGTGGTATGATGCCATTAATAAATATAGACCTTAATCAGAAGCATATAGCTAAGGTAGAATATTCCAAATTTTTAGGTGTGTCCATTGATGAGAGATTAAATTGGAAGAAACACATTGATGATCTGCTGAAACGTTGAGTTCAGCTACTTATGCAATAAGGGTCATTGCAAATTTTGGTGATAAACATCTTAGTAAATTAGCTTACTATGCCTATTTTCACTCGTTGCTTTCATATGGCATAATAGTTTGGGGTAATTCATCACTGAGGAATAAAGTATTTATTGCACAAAAGCGTGTAATCAAAATAATAGCTGGAGTCCACCCAAGATCATCCTGCAGACATTTATTTAAGGATCTAGGGATATTCACAGTAGCTTCTCAGTATATATACTCTCTTATGAAATATGGTATTAACAACCAAACCCAATTCAAAAGTAATAGCAGTGTGCATAACTACAATACTAGGAGAAAGGATGATCTTCACTATTCGAGATTAAATCTAACTTTGGCACGGAAAGGGGTGAATTATACTGGCACTAAAGTCTTTGGTCACTTACCAAATAGTATCAAAAGTCTGACAGATAACCAACAAGTATTTAAGAAGAAATTAAAAGACTTTCTGAGTGACAACTCCTTCTACTCCATAGAGGAATTTTTAGATATAAATTTAAAAAAAAAATTAAAAAAATAAAAAATAAAAATAAAAAAAACACAAAAAATGAAAAAGTTGTTATATTAACTTAAGTATGTTGTTAAATTAACTTAATTATGTCATGTATTGGAAAATTTGACTCGTTCCACATCATTACGAAATATCGTATTCATGATCCATGGAACTAGTATTAATCTAATATAATCTAATCTAATCTAATCTAGAGGCCATAAGTGACTTTGAAGTTTCTATCACTTGTAAATTAAGTTGCTGTGATTGTTAAATAGAAAATTTCTATCTTTTGAAACACAGATAAAGATACTTCTGCTTGCTCTTATTTTTTGGTATTCAACCTTCATTTGCAGATGAACCCAAAATGGATTATTCTTGTTCAACCTCATTTACATCTTTCTGTACATGACATCAGAATTCATTTTCTCGCGGTTCTATGAAACATTCTTCTACGTCTAGAATAATTCCTTTACACTGCAGTAATGTGTTTGTTGACTGAAACATTATAACAGATTAATACTGTATTCGAGATGCAGACTCAGTTTATGTCTCTCAGCTTTCACATGGTTTAGTTTTAATGTTAGAAAATATCATTCCTCAATGATGTTGCTATTTCTCTATAGGCAAATCATAAATAAGATATCGGCAAAGTTTTGGGTCATCTTAGCAGTTGCATATGTTTTACACATGCATCTTGGTTTTTGACTGTCTCATATCGTCACATACTGTTGAGGAATGTTTTCAAAACAGTATATTACTTCTTCACAAAGCATGCACTTTTTTGACTGCCTTACATCACCTTTGAATTAGAGCCTTTGTGCAGTGCAGTAAAATTCTACTCTAATGCACTTTAACCTCAGCTGTTAGAATTGTAGAATTGCCTTAAAATATCATTCTGGTTAAGAATTAAAGTATGCCAATGAAATAGCATTGTGCAAGGTCAAATACAGTGAACAGTTTAGTGCATCTGAGTTTGCATGGTGTGACATCAAGAACAAGAACAAGAAGAAAAAGATTTTTTTTTTAAAGTGGGAATGTGACCTTCCTGTTAAAGTTGTGTCTTAACACTCAGGTTTGAGATGATGGAGTCTTCTGTCATCTCTTGTAAAATCCTTGCAAGAATGGCAAATTTCTACTAATATCATACTGTGCTGAGGATTCTCTGCATACAGTTTGGTTTGTCTATTGGTGTCTGTCACTATATCAACCTCTCCAGAGGCCCTTTAGTACAGACCTTTTTCAAGTCTCCACTGTGTTGATATTTTGCTCATACATCCATCTTGATTTCCAGTGTCATTGATATATATTTCACAGTCACATATTTGACCTCCAACTGTGTAACACATTTTTCACTTTTTGATGAATGTTTCCCATCATCTCATTTCTATAAGTAACCACTCAATAACACTAGTGTTGTGGTGAACATCATAAAAAACAGCAGTTAGTGTTGCAGAGAGTTGTCACTCAAACATATGGGGATAGAGAATTTATACAGTAAAGATACCGGCGTGAATTCTACAATAAATTAAAATACAACATAAAACTGTGCATGCCCGGTGGAGTAACCTTCACAACTTTACCACTGAAATAAGAACACAAAATAAATTCATAAACTGTTTCAAAAATATTTATGAATGTTTACACTTCCAGTCACATTAATGAATAGATATACTAAAAGCTTTCTATGCTATATCTGACAGTGACTCAAGATAGTGAATGTATCTGGTTGATTCTCTGCTCTGTAACTTCGTTTCTTAATGTGGCACAAAACAAGCAACACAGGGTCCGTGTAACAGCAAACGCTGTTACCAAAAGCATTCAGGTTGACATTTTGATTTTTTAAGACTTTTTCACAGTGTCTTCGGTGTGCACCCCAGATTAGAAATCCACTCAAGCATCTATCTCAGTGCTTATATATGTGCATGTGTAAAATGCATGACCTACAGTACCTTAATATGTGAAACAGAAATTAATTCTATATAAATTTGGCCACCCTCTGCATAAAGAGCTCTGACATTGTGATTAACCGTTCCAGATTGTCTAACAAAAAATATTTTTTGTGAGCAACAAGGATAACTCTATGCCTAAATATATAATAAAAAAAGAACTGCATTATACATAAATTGAAATCTGCTGTTAAGATATTTAGTGAGATAGCAAAATAAATAAGTTCAATAGACTATTTAAATTCTCTTATATGGCACATATGAGCAGCTGGATATGCCAGAGATTTGTCTGTGTCATTAAAAGAATAAATGAATGGTAGCACAACTATTATATAAAATACTGAATTTGCATCTCATGTTACATACATGTAACTGCACAAAATATAATTACCTGAACTGGAACTTTTGAAATCATAATCCCTTCTTGCAGAGATCAGAAAGAAGATGAAAAGATAACAAAGAAGAATATTGGGAATTCTTTTTAATACTGTGAAAAGAACAGCACATCATTGCCCTATTCTTCTTCTTTTTTGTCTTTTTCTGCCGTATCTGACAACTAACTGTTTTTATGTATGTATTGTAATGTCTGCCTGGCTCGCCCCATCCATCAACCTTTTGTTTCTGCTGCACCATTTCATTAACACTACCAGAAGGTCCAGAGAGGCCAAAATGACCTTTTTTTTAAGTGATAACTATCTCTTACAGAATGATTGGAACGACATTTCCTTTTATCAGTTTTATTTATTTGAAATGTACTTTCAATATATTGAAAACCAGTGCATTTTGCACAAGTGACTTTTTTTTTTTTTTTTTTTTTTTTTTTCCAGGTTTCACCTTTAATGCCCAGAGTGGTCATATTAGCCTCTTTAGATGACACTATAGTTTTGTTCATTGGTGTGCATTACATTTATTCCATGTACTCCCAGTCTTCAGCTATTTTCCTTTTGATGCAATAATTAACTGTTGTTCATATTATTGTGATGTGAACAAACAACAATGGAATACCAAGTGCATGGCACTTATTCATAGACAACTATATAATCAAACATATAATATTTTGAAATGTACTTTATCAGAGGCACACAGATTACCAGGAAAGGACAGCTGGCCAATGTCCATGGAAGAAGTAGAACTATTTATTGCAGTAATTTATGCTCATGGTATGAGTGACTGCAGAGTTAGAGACCTCCACAGATATGGCCACACTCTTGGAGCATACCATATTATATGTAAACCATGAGCAGAAATAGATTCCTGAGGCTTGACAAGAAACCTATATGCTCTGTATATTTTGCGAAGGTTTCTGCTGATTGGAACGAATTCATACAAAACTTCACTCTATGTTACAAATCTGGATCTGATATAATAACTTACTATGAAAAAGATAATTGCTACTTATCATATAGCGGAGATGCTGAGTCAAAAATGAACAGGCACAACAAAGAGATTGTGAAACAAGTAAGCTTTCACACACACACACACACACACACACACACACACACACACAGAGAGAGAGAGAGAGAGAGAGAGAGAGAGAGAGAGAGTGTGTACTGCAGTCTGGCTGCTGAGGCCAGACTGCAGCCAAAGGCTGTTGTTGTTGCTGTTGTGTGTGTGTGTGTGTGTGTGTGTGTGTGTGTGTGTGTGTGTGTGTGAAGGGCTTTTTGGCTGTTACTTTTTTAACAGTCTTTTTGTTGTGCCTATCTGCGACTCAGCATCTACATCTACATACATCTTCATGGGTACTCTACAAATTACAAGTATCAGGTCAGTTACACTCTCTCCCTACTCCAAAAAGAGGATGGACAAGTGTAGTGTAGGCAGTCTCTTTAGTAGATCTGTTGCATCTTCTAAGTGTTCTGCCAATAGCACAGTCTTTGGTTCACCTTCCTCACAACATTTTCTGTGTGTTCTTTCCAATTTAAGTTGTTCATAATCGTAATGTTGTTGTGGTCTTCAGTCCTGAGACTGGTTTGATGCAACTCTCCATGCTACTCTGTCCTGTGCAAGCTTCTTCATCTCCCAGTACTTACTGCAACCTACGTCCTTCTGAATCTGCTTAGTGTATTCATCTCTTGGTCTCCCTCTATGATTTTTACCCTCCACACTGCCCTCCAATGCTAAATTTGTGATCCCTTGATGCCTCAGAACATGCCCTACCAACTAGTCCCTTCTTCTTGTCAAGTTGTGCCACAAACTCCTCTTCTCCCCAATTCTATTCAATACCTCCTCATTATTTATGCGATCTACCCATCTAATCTTCAGCATTCTTCTGTAGCACCACATTTTGAAAACTTCTATTCTCTTCTTGGTCAAACTATTTATCGTCCATGTTTCACTTCCATACATGGCTACACTCCATCCAAATTCTTTCAGAAACGACTTCGTGACACTTAAATCAATACTCGATGTTAACGAATTTCTCTTCTTCAGAAACACTTTTCTTGCCATTGCCAGTCTCCATTTTATATCCTCTCTACTTCGACCATCACCAGTTATTTTGCTCCCCAAATAGCAAAACTCCTTTACTACTTTGTGTCTCATTTCCTAATCTAATTCCCTCATCATCACCCGACTCAATTCGACTACATTCCATTATCCTCGTTTTGTTTTTGTTGATGTTCATCTTATATCCTCCTTTCAAGACACTATCCATTCCATTCAACTGCTCTTCCAAGACCTTTGCTGTCTCTGACAGAATTACAATGTCATCAGTGAACCTCAAAGTCTTTATTTCTTCTTCATGGATTTTAATACCTACTCCGAATTTTTCTTTTGTTTCCTTTACTGCTTGCTCAATATACAGATTGAATAGCAACGGGGATAGGCTACAACCCTGTCTCACTCCCTTCCCAACCACTGCTTCCCTTTCATGTCCCTTGACTCTTATAACTGCCATCTGCTTTCTGTACAAATTGTAAATAGCCTTTCGCTCCCTGTATTTTACCCCTGCCACCTTTAGAATTTGAAAGAGAGAATTCCAGTCAACATTGTCAAAAGCTTTCTCTAAGTCTACAAATGCTAGAAACGTAGGTTTGCCTTTCCTTAATCTTTCTTCTAAGATAAGTCGTAAGGTCAGTATTGCGTCACGTGTTCCAATATTTCTACGGAATCCAAATTGATCTTCCCCAAGGTTGGCTTCTACTAGTTTTTCCATTCGTCTGTAAAGAATCCGCGTTAGTATTTTGCAGCTGTGACTTATTAAGCTGATAGTTCGGTAATTTTCACGTCTGTCAACACCTGCTTTCATTGGGATTGGAATTATTATATTCTTCTTGAAGTCTGAGGGTATTTTGCCTGTCTCATACATCTTGCTCACCAGATGGTAGAGTTTTGTCAGAACTGGCTCTCCCAAGGCCGTCAGTAGTTCTAATGGAATGTTGTCTTCTCCTGGGGCCTTGTTTCGATTCAGATCGAATACCTTAGTATTTAATTGAATTTACAGCCTTGATATATATTCCCCATAGTACTCATGTGGATGACTTCACTCTTTTCATTATTTATGTTCAATTACCAATTATCACACCGTACAGATACCTTTTCTAAATCATTTTGCCATATGTTTTGATCTTCTGATGACTTTACTAGTGATAAACAACAGCATCATCTGCAAGCAACCTAAGATGGCTGGTCAGATTGTCTTGTAAATCGTGTATATACATAGGGAACATGAGAGGGTCTATAAAACTATCTTGTAGAATGCCGGAAATCACTTCTGTTCTACTCAATGACCATTTGTCATATACTACAAACTGTGACCTCTCTAGCAGGAAATCACGAATTCCGTCTCATAACTGAGACGATATTCCATAGTATGCAATTTGACTGCAAGCCGCTTATGTGGTACAGTGTCAAAAGTGTTCGTGAAATTAGAAATAGGGATTCAATTTGAAATCCCTTGTCAGTAGCACTCAACACTTTGTGTGAGTAAAGAGTTAGTTGTAATTCACATGAATTATGCTTTCTAAATGTGTGTTGACTGTTTTTTAATAGACCATTGTGTTAGAGGTAATTCATAATGTTTGAATGCAATATATGTTCCAAAATCCTGCTGCATATTGACGTTAATGATATGGTCCTCTTATTTAGTGGCTTACTCCTACTGCCTTTGTTGAATATTGATGTGACCTGTGCAACTTTCCAGTCTTTGGTTACGGATCTTTTGTAGAGCGAGTGATCGAGTATGATTGCTAAGTGTGGAGCTAGTGCAGTAATAAACTCTGAAAGTAACCTAACTGGGATGCAATTTGGACTGGAAGACTTGCTTTTTTTAAGTGATTTAAGTTGCTTCACTACTCTGAGGATATCTACTTCTAAGTTACTCATGTTGGTAGCTGTTGTTGATTTGGGTTCTGGAATATTTACTTTGTCTTCTTTGGTGAAGAAATTTTGGAAAGCTGTGTTCAGTAACTCTGCTTTGGCAGCACTGTTATCAATAGTATTTCCATTGCTATCATGCAGAGAAGGCATGACTGTGTCTTGCTGCTAGCATATTTTACATCTACTTGTATTTTCTGCCCTGTTTTGAGATGAAGTTTCACTGTGGAAACTATTATAAGCACCTCACATTGAAGTTGATGCTAAATTTTGAGCTTCTGTAAAAGAATTCCAGTCTTGGAGATTTGAATTCATTTAAATTTTGCTTGCTTTTATCATTGCTTCTGATGTAGTGTTCCAACCCATTCTGTGTGCCAAGGGGGATCAGTTCCATCATTTGTTAATTTATTTTATGTATGTCTCTCTATTGCTGTTCCTACTATTTATTTGAATTCAAGCAAAGTGTGGTCTACACTTACAGTTTTAATCTGTAAGGAGTGGAGATTGTCACTCAGGAAGGCGTCAAGTGAATACTTATGTGCTTTTGTGCATAGTTAAATTTTTCATTTATTTTTGCAAGATTTTGAAGTTAGAGTATTCATTCTTGCTGTGACGACCCTGTGTTCACTAATTCCTGTATCCACTTTGATGCTTGTAATTAGCTCAGGGTTATTTTGTTGCTAAGAGGTCAAGTGTGTTTTGACAACTGTTTACTCTTCGAGTGGGCTCGTGAACTAACTGCTTGAAATCATTTTTGTAGAATGCATTTACACAGATTTGCACAATATTTTATGTGAACCTCCGGATTTAAACATGTATTTTCACCAATATATTGAGGGTAAATTGAAGTCGCCATCAACTATAACTGTGTATGTCAATTACATGTTTGAAATTAGACACAAGTTTTCTTTGAATCTTTCAGCAATTGCATTATCTGAGTTGGGAAGTCATTAAAAGGATACAGTTATTATTTTATTATGTTTACCAAGAATGACCCATACAAACTCATAGGAACTATCTGTTTTAATTTTGCTACAATGTGAACTACTTCAACTCATCAAACACGCCACTGCCAACTGTGTTTAGCCTATCCTTTCTGAACACCATTGGAACCTCCACCAAAATTTCGGCTGAACTTGTCTCCAGCGTTATCCAGCTTTCAGTGGCTATAACAGTTTGAGCATAAGTGCTTTCAATTAGTGCTTGGAGCTCTAGTACTTTCCAAACACAGCCATGACATTTTACAACTGTCATACCAATAGTTCCTGGATCTATGTTCGTTCTTTGAGTATGAAGCCCTTTTTGTGTTTTCTCGAGACCCTCTAAACTAAAAAACCAACCAGTCCATGCCACACAGCCCCTTCTACCTATTTAGCAGAACCTGAAATCTAGCCACCCTATGATGCAATTCGAGGAATCTGCAACCTACACAGTAGCAGAACTGTTTGAGCCTTTTATTCAGACCCTCCACTCGGCTCTGTACCAGAGATCCGCAATCAGTCTTGTCAACTATGCTGGAAATGGTGAGCTCTGCTTTCATCTTGCAAGCAAGACTGGCAGCCTTCACCACTTCTTACAGCCCCTCAAAACCTGAGAGAATCTCTTCCACTATATGGTGAGTAGCAACTATCCTTTTCAGAATAAGTCATTGTTCCATCCTGAATCTG
This sequence comes from Schistocerca cancellata, assembly GCF_023864275.1. Lineage (NCBI taxonomy): Eukaryota > Metazoa > Arthropoda > Insecta > Orthoptera > Acrididae > Schistocerca > Schistocerca cancellata. The sequence continues at coordinate 11,972,835 of NC_064628.1, read as the reverse complement.
ACATAATGATAGAGAAGCAACTTTTCCTAAGTAAAACTAGGTGCCTGTTCACACAGTTCATGGCTTCGGAGCCTGACAGGTATGGACAAAAGCACTGGTTAGCTCTAGGAGTTGATGGCTAGTATATTCTCAGTTGTTTCCCTTATCTTGGTAAGGATATTGTATGATCCCGTAGTGAAAGGATTTGAGAGTGTGTAGTGATGCGGCTTATGGAACCATTCCTATCCAAAGGGAGAAACGTTAATATAGATAATTTCTTCACTTCCCTCAAAGTTTCCAAGAAACTGAAAGAAAAATCAACTTCCAACATCGTAATAGTAAAAAGAGCAATAGGAGAAATGTCACATGCTCTGAAGTCTTTGAAGGCCCTGCTCTATTCAACAAAAATCATCAAACGTGATGATATTTCCTTGACAGTCTGTCAAGGAAAGGTAGAAAAAATGTGCTAGTGATGCATTTCCTTCATCCTACTGTTACTATAAATTTTAAATTAGAAAACACTCCACAAAGAGTGTAAGTTATTACAATGTGACAAAGTTAGGGGCCAGGAAATATTCAGTCATGACCTCCTCAAGAATATTTCCAGTACCATCCTACAATATTCTTGACCTAGTCTTTTATTCAGGGCTGTTACTGGAAAGGAGATCAGAAGAAGACATTTTATTCAGACACTTGCAAAGGAACTATGCACTGAATATGTGAAGAGTCGCTCACTAATTTGGACCACAATATTATAAAAGGATAGAAATGAAAATGAAGACAAAAAAGCACAGAAAAGTCATAAATGTCAAGTTCTTAAATCAAATGTTGTAGAACTAATTCCAAGTGAATTGTTTGTAAGAAGATGGCTTGGGGAAGTGCACAAAAAAAACTCAAAGCAAATTTGTCAATTGTGTAGAAGTAGGAACTAGCTAAAATTGCTCTAAGTATGAATAACTCAATATTTCAGAAAGTTCTGGTTGAAAATTAAAAGTTATTTTTGAATAAAGGAGATGACTCATTGAAAGTTAGAAGCACCGGGTTGTCGATAGGCACACAAACAAAAGGTACGGAGCTTGGCTAGCTTCTTCTTCTATCTGTAGGAAATATGTGCACGTAAACACACACACACACACACACACACACACACACACACACACACACACCACACACACACGCTACATGCATACACCTCTCTCCTTACATTATGCTCAGTTGACTGCCAGTCATATGCATGTTCTTTCTACAGCTGGAAAAATGCAGTGCATTCCAAACGCTAGCGAAGCTCCATATCTTTTATTTGTGTGCCTAACAACAATGCAGTGCTTCTGCCTTTTGGCAAATAGTCTCTTTAATTCCTAAATAATTCAATTTTTCTAAGCATTTAAAAGTAAGTAAACCACCTCACTTACTCTCGTCTGAGATTTGTGGGTTTCAGTGAAATAATAATAATAATAATAATAATAATAATAATAATAATAATTGATGTTATTTGTATTCTGTTGCATTTTATTCGCAATTTTGTATCTTAAATAGCATATAAATCATGTAAAAACATTAAAATATAATAATTGCATATAATTTTGAAATAATGATTCAGAACATAACTATTACATAGTATAGGTCAAAATGACCCCTCTGGGCGTTAAAGAAGACAATGAAAGACTGGGCATCCTAGTCTTAATTCTTTCCTTCACAGTACATGGTATTGGTGATAGTTTTATGAAGACTCTACTGAAAACAATATTTCTGTGAGTGAATGAGGGACTAAATGAATTAACAAACACTTAACAACTTTCATCCTCTTTTCAGTTTTTGCTTACAATTGGTAGTGAAACAATGATAATGAACATTGTGATTTATCAATTTTTTAATATTATTGTTAGCTCTCCTTCTATGTGTTACTCTGCTATGAATGAAAACTAGACTTGTCCTTGATGTGCTGGGTTTTATACTTTGCAAAAATGTTCTATTATTGAATTATCATGTTTAATAATGTTGTATTCTGTAATCATTGTTCTTTCTTTCTAAATGTTGTAAGTGGTATTTAATGCACGAATTTGTCACTGAAGGTACTACAGACTCCACAGCGAGTGAGGAGGACATGGTTCCGCCGCCTCTCCCAATGAAAGTACGCAACGAGCCAGATTATTGTAATCTCCCAGATACAGGAGAAGTTGAGTCTGAGACAAAACATACATTGCCATCTGTCCCACGTGTTGATCCAAAGGTATATAGTCTTACGGTTATACTGATTAATTGTCTTGTTCCCATAGTTCTCTAAGCAGGAATAATTATAAACATTCTTCATCTACTTGCCAAGCAGCGGCAAGAGAAGACACGTATAAAAATATTGAAATTTTTGAACTTTTGGAGCTACTGGCCCCTTCTTCTGGCAGAAGCGTTGCGGAGGAAGGAAGAGAGTTGAAGGGAAAGAACTGGTCAGGGTTAGGAAATGGAGCGAGTTCAGAAAAGCTGCCCAAAACCCTGGGTCAGTAGAGACTTACTGGATGGGATAAGAAGAGAAGGGCTGCACCAGATGAAATTTGAAAAGCTGAGAGCTTATGACCGAGTACCTAGTGGTGTCGAGGGCGCCGAGCACGAGAGGCTGTTACTGCATCTATCGAGCATGACAACCCCACAGCAGAGCCGAACAGCAACACCCGACAATCCACTGGACCAGGTTGTGGCAGGCTGTCCACACCCACGTACTCTCGTTACTTGGGGTACTTGGTGGTGAACAGCAAATTATCCACATGCCAGTGCCTCCATTTCATCCATCTCACAGATGCCCCTTTGTGCTTGCACTGCGCAGTCGTATCGATTCGTACGTGCACTGCTTGACGTGTGCCGTGAGGGACAGCTGCTGCGACCTTATACAATATATGCTGGCATTCCTGTTGTGACAACAGCCAGGGTCTTGTCATGCTGGATGAAATCTGACACCCAGATACTGTTTACTTACCCACCACCAGAACAAACGCAATCAGCTGGCTAAAGGGCACGATGCTGTATTACATTTTGCAAGCCGCATCTGAAAGTACTCTCGACGTGTAGTTCCGCCTGACGGTGACTCGTGAAGCGTTCTGCCACCACACATAGTACTGGACACAACTATCAAATTATTCAGGCACATTATTTGAGGATCCTCCTACCCACTGGGGCATAGAGAGCTTACTGGCAAAACACCGTGCGAGACTTGATAAGAGTGCAAAGCTAAGTGCATTATATGTGGTAGACATCTGAGGCGAGGGAGTGTGAAAAAATAGACAGGTGAGAAAATAAAAGCTGTAGGAAACTAAAAGGGAGTGGAGAAAGGAATAGTTACCAAGAAGAAATACAGAGACAAAATAAATTAATGAAACTAAAGTTCAGCAGGCTGGCGAGAACCGAGAACATGTAATGCCAGTTCCCAACTGAGAAGCTTCAACTTAGGAGTAAGCCTCTTGTCAGTCAGTATAATCCTGGTACTGACTGTATTAATCATCAACTTCAGCAGTGCTATGACTTCCTAAAATAGTGCCCTGAAAAGACACCCATTCTGGTTGACACCTAGCATAGCTTTTTGTCGCCCTCCCAATCTCTGCAGTAACCTTGTTAGACCCTATGCTCCTTCTGCCCCTACCCCTACCCCTGTGACTGTCCCCACTGTTAGACTTGCCCTATGCACCATTCTACCACCATCTATACCAGCCCTGTAACTCATAAAACATATACTATCTAAGGAAGAACCACCTGTGAAATGACATCTCCTGTATCAGCTATTATGTAAACACTGTTCGGCCTTTGACATCGGCGTGACTGCCGCCAAGTTATCAGTTGGGACAAATGGGCATAGGCAGAGGGGTATACCGGCAACACACAATATCTTCTTGGAGAGCATACTCTGCTGTATGACAGTAATGAATGACAGCAATGACCTCAGTGTCTGTTTGACCACACATACCGTCTAAATTCGTTCCACAGACACCAGTTTCTCAGAACTCTGCAGGTGGGAATGGGCATTACAATACGTCCTAAGTTCTCAACATCCACCTGGCCTTAATTTACAATAATTTCTTTGGTCTCAGCATATCTTCTCAGTAATTATTCCTTTCTTCACACCCTTTTAGTTTTCTATATCTTTTATTTTCTGACCTGTGTATCCCCTCCCCCCCCCCCCCCCTCTCCTCCTCTTCCTCCTCCTCCTCTTCTCCCATCTCTAATATGTACAATGCACTTAGCTTTCCACTCTTATTAGCTCATGTACAACATTTTGTCAGTAATCTCTGTGTTGTGTATTACCGTTCCTTCCACCTTTAAGTTTTTGCATTCCCCAACAATTGGTCTCTTTTTTTTTTTTCTCATACTATCTGGTAAGTCTCCCCTGACCTGGAGCTCTGGGCGACATTTTCAAATTCTCCCCATTTCCTAAACCTCACCAGTCCTTTTCCTTCACCTCTCTTCCATCCCCTTCAAACCTTCTGCCAGAAGAAGAGCCACTGGCTTTGAAAGCTTGCAAATTTCAACCGCCTTTGTATGTTTTCTCCTGCTACTACTTGGTGAGTATATTTTTTTATCTATCCAATTACATTATATTTTCAAAAATTATTTTTTGGTGATCTATAAAGATTGTTAGCGATATTGATAACAGAAGAGGAGCATCCACTTACCAGTACAAAATGGAAACAATTGTAGCATGAATGGGGTAACAAAAAAATGTAAGTCCCTAGCTATCAGTACTTTTCTCAGTATTTCTAGAGTTATTTCATCATATTAGATGCTAGATTAAGAAAAGGCAAACCTACGTTTCTACCATTTGTAGACTTAGAGAAAGCTTTTGACAATGTTGACTGGAATACTCTCAAATTCTAAAGGTGGCAGGAGTAAAATACAGGGAGCGAAAGGCTATTTACAATTTGTACAGAAACCAGATGGCAGTTATAAGAGTCAAGGGACATGAAAGGGAAGCAGTGGTTGGGAAGGGAGTGTGACAGCGTTGTAGCCTCTTCCCGATGTTATTCAATCTGTATATTGAGCAAGCAGTAAAGGAAACAAAAGAAAAATTCGGAGTAGGTATTAAAATCCATGGAGAAGAAATAAAAACATTGAGGTTCACCGATGACATTGTAATTCTGTCAGAGACAGGAAAGGACCTGGAAGAGCAGCTGAACAGAATGGACAGTGTCTTGAAAGGAGGATATAAGATGAACATCAACAAAAGCAAAACGAGGATAATGGAATGTAGTCTAATTAAATCGGGTGATGATGCTGAGGGAATTGGATTAGGAAATGAGACACTTAAAGTAGTAAAGGAGTTTTGATATTTGGGGAGCAAAATAACTGATGATGGTCGAAGTAGAGAGGATATAAAATGTATACTAGCAATGGCAAGGAAAGCGTTTCTGAAGAAGAGAAATTTGTTAACATCGAGTATTGATTTAAGTGTCAGGAAGTCATTTCTGAAAGTATTTGTATGGAGTGTAGCCATGTATGGAAGTGAAACATGGACAATAAGTAGTTTGGACAAGAAGAGAATAGAAGCTTTCGAAATGTGGTGCTACAGAAGAATGTTGACGATTAGATGGGTAGATCACATAACTAATGAGGAGGTATTGAATATGATAGGGGAGAAGAGAAGTTTGTGGCACAACTTGACTAGAAGAAGGGATTGGTTGGTAGGACATGTTCTGAGGCATCAAGGGATCACCAATTTAGTATAGGAGGGCAGCATGGAGGGTAAAAATCATAGAGGGAGACCAAGAGATGAATACACCAATCAGATTCAGAAGGATGTAGGTTGCAGTAAGTACTGGGAGATGAAGAAGCTTGCACAGGATAGAGTAGCATGGAGGGCTGCATCAAACCAGTCTCAGGACTGAAGACCACAACAAAAACAACTGGTGGGCATCAAGAAACCAAAGGATGTAGATATTGAAGTTTCTTGAAACCCTAGACCAGCAGACACTTAATGTACAAGAAATGAATAGGTCTAACGATAGACAGACAACATTCAAAATCAGAATTCTCTTATGTTGTGATATTTTTCAGCTTAAAGGTGAGAGATACTCAAAAATGTAGTAAATATGAAAGAAATAAAATATTAATATTATTGCAAATGAAAGAGTATTAGGTGATAATTTGAGAAAGACACAAAGACGGAAACAAAAATAACAGAAATAACAAAGAGAAAAGGTAATTAGAAGGAAAGAGTAATTCTACACAAGCATCAAACATCAAATGAGGTAATAAGAGTATGAATAGAGGCAGTTAGCGAGAACAACAATGTAGTATGTAAGTTTGGAAAAGAAGGAAGGAATTTTGTGGAATGAAAATCAGAGAGGAGGAAACTGGCATTAACAAAAGCATGATGGAGAGTTAGTGTTTATCTCGAGGATTCAAAAGTGCTAATTGAGGGATGGTGGATCTAGATTATGTCATTGGTGAAACAGATACACAAATACTTGCTGTTATGTTTTACAAAACATTTAACAACAGGATGTTGGTAGATCAAGTGTCCTTATGGCAAACAGTCCATCTCATTTACCACATAGTCTGCTGCCACTAATGACAAAAATTAATTTGGGCATCATGTTTTCACTCAGAATGGATGGCCACAGACAATTTGTTTCATATCTTTTCTTTCCTATGACTTCCTCTCAACTGTTTGCTGCTTCTTCCTTTCTTCTTTGTCACTGCCCATATTTGTTTCACCAATGCCACCCACAACTACTCATTATTGTCTCATTGATGCTTCTATTTCAAGTCTGTACTTCCCTTTTTTCTGACATGCTGACTGCTTCTTGCAACTTATTAAAGTTTTCTTGCTGGAATTAAATTATTCATGCTTTTTAATCTGCTCTGCTGTCTGTCTCCCTACTTATATAGTTCATAAATAATCATATTTCCTCTTGCAATTTTCTTTCATTTTAGAACCAAAGATTTTGGAATCTAGAATGTTTGGTACCTTTTATTTTGTTGTATGTTTTCTAACACCTTTGTCAGTGTTGTTTAATTTTTATTTTAGCAAATTAAAGAACTTGTACTCTTTAAAATCTGATTCTACACTACTCTACCTTACCTGCTAAATGACTGGGCACATTTTCAAATTAACAAATAAATAGAACAAAGAAATTCTCCACATATAACTTGGACAGTGATTAATGGGTTGTAATTGATCAAAAAGAAAATTTAGTCAACTACAGGGCTATTACAAATGATTGAAGCGATTTCATAAATTCACTGTAGCTCCATTCATTGACATATGGTCACGACACACTACAGATACGTAGAAAAACTCATAAAGATTTGTTCGGCTGAAGCCGCACTTCAGGTTTCTGGCTCGAGAGCGCAGTGAGACAAAATGGCAACAGGAGTCGAGAAAGCGTATGTCGTGCTTGAAATGCACTCACATCAGTCAGTCATAACAGTGCAACGACACTTCAGGACGAAGTTCAACAAAGATCCACCAACTGCTAACTCCATTCGGTGATGGTATGCGCAGTTTAAAGCTTCTGGATGCCTCTGTAACGGGAAATCAACGGGTCGGCCTGCAGTGAGCGAAGAAACGGTTGAACGCGTGCGGGCAAGTTTCACGCGTAGCCCACGGAAGTCAACGAATAAAGCAAGCAGGAAGCTAAATGTACCACAGCCGACGGTTTGGAAAATCTTACGGAAAAGGCTAAAGCAGAAGCCTTACCGTTTACAATTGCTACAAGCCCTGACACCCGATGACAAAGTCAAACGCTTTGAATTTTCGGCGCGGTTGCAACAGCTCATGGAAAAGGATGCGTTCAGTGCGAAACTTGTTTTCAGTGATGAAGCAACATTTTTTCTTAATGGTGAAGTGAACAGACACAATGTGCGAATCTGGGTGATAGAGAATCCTCACGCATTCGTGCAGAAAATTCGCAATTTACCAAAAGTTAACGTGTTTTGTGCAATCTCACGGTTTAAAGTTTACGGCCCCTTTTTCTTCTGCGAAAAAAACGTTATAGGACACGTGTATCTGGACATGCTGTAAAATTGGCTCATGCCACAACTGGAGACCGACAGCGCCGACTTCATCTTTCAACAGGATGGTGCTCCACCGCACTTCCATCATGATGTTCGGCATTTCTTAAACAGGAGATTGGAAAACCGATGGATCGGTCGTGGTGGAGATCATGATCAGCAATTCATGTCATGGCCTCCACGCTCTCCCGACTTAACCCCATGCGATTTCTTTCTGTGGGGTTATGTGAAAGATTCAGTGTTTAAACCTCCTCTACCAAGAAACGTGCCAGAACTGCGAGCTCGCATCAACGATGCTTTGGAACTCATTGATGGGGACATGCTGCGCCGAGTGTGGGAGGAACTTGATTATCGGCTTGATGTCTGTCGAATCACCAAAGGGGCACATATCGAACATTTGTGAATGGCTAAAAAAACTTTTTGAGTTTTTGTATGTGTGTGCAAAGCATTGTGAAAAAGTCTCAAATAATAAAGTTATTGTAGAGCTGTGAAATCGCTTCAATCATTTGTAATAACCCTGTATTGCCTTTCAGCTTATGAAAACTCCATGAATAATAATATGTATCAATAAATTGGTCAGAAATAGCTTCATTAGAACATCTTAGCCTGTTTAATTTATGGAAGAGTCTAAATGACGTGACTATTCAGTTGGTTCTATGGCCATGAAAACATTTATTTGTTTATCCATCTGTAGACATTGTATGGATGTTGTCAACACATAAATAAATAAAACACAAGCATATAGATACTTAATTGTACACAATTACACACATAAATAGATACATACGTTTCTTGCCTTACTGAGTTACCCATTCGTACATATTGTAAAATGCCTCTTTATTGCAGTTATTAATCATTAGCATAATTGTCAACAAAATTTACTCATCATTTTGGATAATCCTTTATGGTATAAAAACACTTTTCTAACAAATAATTTTTAGGGTATTCCTGAAGGCATGTATTTCAATTTTGTCTTTGATGTCTTGAGATAGTTTATTACACAGTTCAGTTCCATTATACAGCACACTATTTTGGGTTTTTGTTTTGTTTTTTTCTATTGATATATACATCTACATCCATGATTCCAGTTTCGTATTGTTCGTGAAAAGAAAGATTGTCGGTATGCCTCTGTGTGGGCTCTAATCTCTCTGATTTTATCCTCATGGTCTCTTCGTGAGATATACATAGGAGGGAGCAATATACTGCTTGACTCCTCGGTGAAGATATGTTCTCGAAACTTTAACAAAAGCCTGTACTGAGCTACTGTGCATCTTTCTTGCGGTCTCTCCCACTGGAGTTTTTCTATCATCTCCGTAATGCTTTCGCAATTACTAAATGATCCTGTAACGAAGCGTGCTACTCTCCATGGGATCTTCTCTATCTCTTCTATCAACCCTATCTGGTACGGATCCTACACTGCTGAGCAGTATTCAAGCAGTGGGCGAACAAGTGTACTGTAACCTACTTCCTTTGTTTTTGGACTGCGTTTCCTTAGGATTCTTCCAATGAATCTCTGTCTGGCATCTGCTTTACCAACGATTAATTTTATATGGTCATTCCATTTTAAATCACTCCTAATGCGTACTCCCAGATAATTTATGGAATTAACTGCTCCAGCTGCTGACCTGCTATATTGTAGCTAAATGATAAATGATCTTTCTTTCTGTGTATTCGCAGCACATTACACTTGTCTACATTGAGATTCAGTTGCCATTCCTTGCACCATGCGTCAGTTCGTTGCAGATCCTCCTGCATTTCAGTACAATTTTCCATTGTTACAACCTCTCGATGTACTACAGCATCATCGGCATAAAGCCTCAGTGAACATTTGATGTTATCCACAAAGTCATTTATATATATTGTGAACAGCAATGGTCCTACGACACTCCCCTGCGGCACACCTGAAATCACTCTTACTTCGGAAGATTTCTCTCCATTGAGAATGAGATGCTGCGTTCTGTTATCTAGGAACAGAATTGGTCGTATAGTCCATATGCTCTTACTTTGTTCATTAAATGACTGTGGGAAACTATCAAATGCCTTGCGGAAGTCAAGAAACACGGCATCTACCTGGGAACCCGTGTCTATGGCCCTCTGAGTCTCAGGATGGATAGCATGAGCTGGGTTTCACATGATCATCTTTTTCGAAACCCATGCTGATTCCTACAGAGTAGATTTCTAGTCTCCAGAAAAGTCATTATACTCGAACATAATACGTGTTCCAAAATTCTACAACTGATGAGATGCAAATGGTAGCTGGATCTGGTTCCATGTTCGTGTAGAGACCTGTTCATGGGATTCTGATCAATGTCTTTTTTAGTGTGGATCACTGTTTGAAAAATGTACTCACATGGAATGGTCAAGATTCCCATAGCTTTAAACAACTCAGTGCAGTGAGTTCTCATGCTACTTTTTATCATAATTTGTACAGTCCTTTTTTTATAGCTTAAATATTGTTTGTATGTTCTGCTCATTTGTTCCCCAGTACTTTATCCCATAACTCATCACACAATGAACATATGCAAAATATGTTGTGCATGAGCTATTCTAAGTGCAAAACATGCTGAAGCTATTCATTTCCCAAGGGCAGTAACATGCTCGATCCATTTTAGTCGTGCGTCAGCGTGCATCTCTAGAAGTTTTGTTTGTGATACACATACTGTGAATTCATCTTTCACTTTTAAAGAATTGTTTTTGACTTTTCTGCTTATGTGGAAACTAATACTTTTTACATATAAAGTTAATTTATTGTTGCCTACCCATTTACATACATGCAAGAGTGTTTCTTCAGCTTTGTCCTTTAGTACACTTGGTGATGCTTCACTGATTAGAATTTTGCTGTCACCAGCAAACAATACTGTTTCACCGTGTTTAACACTCTGTGGAAAATCATTGATATATATCAAGGAGAGTATTGGGTCAAGCACACTTCTTTGGGGGAGTCCCAATATTAACGTATTCAGGGTCAGAAAGGTGTTTTATGGTATGCTTGGAGTTTGTTTGAGAGATCTCTAACCATTGCACTCTGTTTTTTAGATATGAACAAAACCAGTTATTTGATACCCCTCTCATACCTGGAGCTTCCAGTTTATTTAACAGAACTGTGTGGTCTAGTGTATTGCAGTTATTGCTGAAGTAAAGGGAGATGCCTGTTATATGATCTCCTTTATCTAGTGCTTCCAGAACAACATTTGTAAAATGAGCTATAGCTGATTGTGTGCTTTTACCAGACCTGAACCCAAACTGTTCTTTACACAGAAGATAATACTTTGTTAGATACCCCATGAGGGGTAATGTTCATTATGGTTTCCATTACTTTTGAAAATGAGGGCCTATAATGTTCTATATTTTCGAGGTCTCGTTTTGTATGTAGGGGCAGGAACTTTGCGTGCTTTAATGCCTCTGGGAAGCAACTTGTGGTGAATGATTCATTTATAATGTGCGCTAAAGGATCTCCAATACTGTCTATACAGTCCTTCAGCAAGCATACTGGCACGCACTTCTTCTATACCTGCTGAGGTTATATGTTTTGGATTCCAAACAACATTGTTTATTTCTTCTAAAGTGGTGGGTCACAGCATACAGGCTCTGTTTTGGCAAATTTGTGTTGTAGCTTAGTAGCTATGTTGCTGAAATATTGATTTGCAAAAAGTATGCAATTTTTTTGGGATCATGTATTGTGGTACCATTGCACTGTAATTGTATGTTTACCTGTTTTGTCTTTTTTCTATTTTTCTCCTTTTTAGTGACTCTTCAGGCTGTTTCTATTTTATTTTCTGCCTTTTCTATAATTTTGTCATTTTGAGATCTTTTTGCTGTTAATAAAATTTTGTTATATGTGTTTGTATATGTTTGGTAGTATTTCTGAAATGCAGGGCCATTTCAGTTGTTTTTTTTACTCTATAATTAGATCAGTGCCTCCATGTAACCAAGAATAGTTCAAAATCATTTAACATACAAGAAGAGCACTTCTTACGCATTGGAACAGAAGTAACTGTTCCCCTTCTATTGAGATTGTACTTAAAGAGGTTTTCAGTTATGTATTATATGAGTACTGCCAATGTTTGATGTTCATTAGAAGTACATAAATAGCTATTTAAGTGTAAACACACTCAGTTCCTGGAATGTAGGTGAAGTATTTTTGTCGTATAGTGTCACACAATAATGTCTATGTACATAAAGGACAGTCAAATGAAAATCAAGCGATAGCGATTCGAGGCAGGCAAGGGCACTATCCTCGTTATAATCAATCAAAATGATTATATAAATAAAGTACAAGACTTTTCACAACTAACATAAATCAAATTCCTAGAGATCCTACCAACAAATATGCATCAAAGACAAAAAAAGTTAATACAGGGTGTATACGACCCGGGACAACCGGGAGATCCGGGAAAAACCCGGGAATTTTTTCATCCGGGAGAAAAGCGGGAAAAACCGGGGAATATTTTAGAATTCCGGGAATTTTTCATTGTTTTCAGTTAAATTTTTGTAGTTTTGACTGCTAAGAACTGATACTCTAACAAAGAATATTACTGTATCTCACTACTGCCGAATAATACTTCAGTAATAAAACATGAACGAGTGAAAACATGATAATAAAACTTAAAACTGCAAAATAAATGCGCCATATACTGCAACAAAACATAGTGCTCATACAAGCGTCTGCCAACAGCAAAATTTGTCAAGGGTTTTAGGAAGAATATACAATGATTCGTAACAACAAATTGCCTCCGATGAGCGTGACGTCACAACTTTTTACATAAGATTTGTTTTAGCTGTTACAAGCGGAATCATGCGCATGCGCAGTTGAGTAGTACCTTCTCCTGCTTCTGGCTAAAGAAATATGGCTGTTGGCCATGTAATCAGCCGCAGGTTCAAATGTCTTGTTTCTTTTATGATCCGATGTAAGATCTTTTAATGTTTTACACGTACGAACATTCGGCCCCCTACGACATCGTAGCTGCGCTAGCGCGGTGACGCCTGTCATCTGGCACTCTCTGGCAACTGCAGAAACAAACCTATTTCTAACAGGTCGCGGTAAAATATTCCGAATGGTGGTTTGAAAAGTGTTACCATCAAAGAAAATTTCCTTTTACGCAAGTTGAACTACGTACGAGAATGTACGATGAATTTCTTAAATCAAAGAGTGTTTGACTCACACTTAAAAATAAACTCTTTGATGACAAGTCATTTAGGTGAATTTCAAGCCCAGAAGAACAGACATTTATGTCATTATTAAAAATTTTAATGGCACATTTGTGTGATATATTTTAAATTGTAATACCCCCATAAAAGACCCACATTATATGTGAAAGCTTAGCTTCTCTTTCAGCGTATTAATCTTAAAGACCAATATTATAAGTGAAAGCTTTACTTTTCTTGTAGCAACACTATGTATATTCTGTATTAATCCTATAGACCAATATTATAAGTGAAAGCTTTACTTTTCTTGTAGCAACACTGTGTATATTAATTTAAACCATTAACTTTTTCTGTTTGTGTGTTCGCGCTACTTAACAGTGATGTTGCTATTGGCTGACTTCATCACGTCTCATAAGCTCTGAATACCTGGTATCATCGGCTGGTGAAAATCACGTGACATGAGCTATGACTGGCTTACATAAGCGTATCGCAATCTCGATTTCAATGCTTCGGAAAGTAACATGTGCTGTTTGGTGGAATTCGAATTTATACTTCCGTAATGCGAAAATATGCAGCGTACATGTTACTGCACATCAAAGATCTTTACAAAACTTTTTTTCCCCTGTGTTTCATTTTCTAAAGCGCCGGAAATTCTATGCCTGTGTATAAAACCATAACCATTCAAAGGATGGATAAGTTATACAGTTCCGAGAGAAAATGTACTGTCAGTTGACAGGGAAAAAGTATGTTTTCATCCGGGAGAAAATGTATTTTTAACCGGGAAATCTGGGAATTTTTTTTCTTTGTCCGCGTATACAACCTGTAATAAAAAGCTGCAACAATATACTTACAGATTTTGAAAAAGACAAAGTATTGTAATTAACCCAAGGATACTACAACTACATAGGCAACCAAAACTTCAATGACCTTTATTCTAACTCGGCCAGTGGTTAACGGTATTTGACAGTCCCACTTACGTTATCAGCATGAAACTGAACATGTTACTCTAAAAATTATATAAATTCAATACCAAATTCACTGTAAAAAAAATTCTCATCTACTAGCACAAAAAATAAATGACATCAGAATTCCAGCTAATAGCAGACTAGTACCCTTTGATATTACCAGTCGGTATACAAATATAAGGTCTGTTCAAAAAATTTGGAACATTCGTAATTTTGTGCCAATGGTGTGTTGGAGCGAAATGCAGTTGGAATCCCTGCACAAGCCTGTGTTTAATGTGTAACTATCAGAAGTTTCATTGTTGTGCATCTGTTAGTTATTGTTCAGTGCTGTATTGAATAAAATATTGTGTCCCTGAGTTTGCAAATTTCAGGATGGCATAGTTAGAGGAGCAGTGTGTCTGCATTAAATTTTGCTTGAAACTCAATAAAATCTTTACAGAGACACACCAAAAGATGCAGGAAACCTATGGTGATGAGTGCTTAAGCCATACTCAGTGTTATGAATGGTTCACACAGTTTAAGAATGGCCAGGCAGAAGTTAAAGATTATCCTCATTCAGGACGCCCTTTGATGTCTACCGACAATTCTCATGTCAGGAATGTCAACAAAACTGTATGTGCCAATCGAGAGTGCAGAAGAATGTAATGGTAAAGTTTCAGTTGGCTCGTGTCATGAAATCCTGACACAGCATCTTGGAATGCATCGTGTTGCTACGAAGTTCATCCCACGGCTCATAAGTCAAGGCCAGAAAGACCTTTGCCTCACAGTCTGTGAAGAGCTTATGATTGCACAGATGAGAATGAGATGGCTCCTGTGGACTTTTTTTATTTCCAAAGTTGAGAACCCCATTGAAAGGACAAATTTTTGCAATGATACACGAGATGAAAGTTGCCAGACAACGCTTCACACAATCCAGCAAGAGACATACCAAGACTGCTTCTGGAAGTGGAAACAGAGCGATGAATTAGTTGTCTAGGAGACTATTTCATAGGAGACCATGCACAATAAGCGAAAGGTAAGCATAGGAAAAATTTTGTGGACAGGGTTCCTGAATTCTTTGAACAGACCTTGTATACCAGGCCAAGAGGTAATTACAGTCCTGAAGAATAACCTGTCACAATACTGAAAAATTTCAGTCACAGGCATGCTAGAAATAATAGGCCTACTCAATACAGTGCAAAATTATTGGCCTGCAGTCGACAGAATACAAATTTACCACTAAACCAAGTTGCCATACAAAAATAACTTGACACATTATGATTTGTAGCACAACAAAATGGTTTCAACCCAGACATAGTAATGCAGGTAGACAGAACAACTACACCTACATAACCACAACTTCACAAGGACACAAAACTATCCAGAGAAACAACAAAAAAGACTAAACCTACATACATACCTATAACATATTTAGGCACAATATTAAACAAATTAAATGCACTAAACTTCAGAATAAGATATTGAGAGCACATGAGAACTAGCAAAAATAATCTGTATACTTTCTTCAACCACTTAAAGAACGATAACCACAACACAGAATGAATGGCGTTAACAATAAAAATTTTACACATATTACCTAAAGGTTTAGTGATGAATGAATGTGAAAAGAGAAATCTACAAACATGCAATCCAAGGCCCTGATGACATTGTAAATTAACAAATTGATTTAAACACAAACATTTAATACAAATATGAGGAGGGATCAAAAGTAAACAGGATTTGTGTTCCTGAACATCAACAGTTAATAGGACTAGCCCCGCACTTCTGCTACGCTTAGGCAGGACTGTTAGAAATGAGGAGAGCACGCTGTTAGATATTTCCTGCCATTTTGTCAGCAACGCTCATGATGTCTGAGCAACAGGTGCACCCCTCCATTGCGCAATGCATAATTATCAAATTTCTTGCTTATGAAGGAGTTACAATGACGTAAATTTGCCAAAGATTGTCTGCACAGTTCGGTGAGAAAACATGATCAAGGATGCGTATGTTTGCCTGGCATAAAAAGTTCAAGGAAGGACAAGAATGTGTGGAAAATCAGCAACACGATCGCTGTCCTCGGAGCAGCATTACAGACAAAAACATCTGTGCTGTTAAAGACATTATTGATGACAATCGATAAACTGAAAGAACCAGAGGTTGTACAGAGTTTCAGGAAGAGCATAAGGGAACAATTGACAGGAATGGGGGAAAGAAATACAGTAGAAGAAGAATGGGTAGCTTTGAGGGATGAAGTAGTGAAGGCAGCAGAGGATCAAGTAGGTAAAAAGACGAGGGCTAGTAGAAATCCTTGGGTAACAGAAGAAATATTGAATCTAATTGATGAAAGGAGAAAATATAAAAATGCAGTAAATGAAGCAGGCAAAAAAGAATACAAACGTCTCAAAAATGAGATCGACAGGAAGTGCAAAATGGCTAAGCAGGGATGGCTAGAGGAGAAATGTAAGGATGTAGAGGCTTATCTCACTAGGGGTAAGATAGATACTGCCTACAGGAAAATTAAAGAGACCTTTGGAGAAAAGAGAACCACTTGTATGAACATCAAGAGCTCAGATGGAAACCCAGTTCTAAGCAAAGAAGGGAAAGCAGAAAGGTGGAAGGAGTATATAGAGGGTCTATACAAGGGCGATGCACTTGAGGACAATATTATGGAAATGGAAGAGGATGTAGATGAAGATGAAATGGGAGATACGATACTGCGTGAAGAGTTTGACAGAGCACTGAAAGACCTGTGTCGAAACAAGGCCCCCGGAGTAGACAACATTCCATTAGAACTACTGACAGCCTTGGGAGAGCCAGTCCTGACAAAACTCTACCATCTGGTGAGCAAGATGTATGAAACAGGCGAAATACCCTCAGACTTCAAGAAGAATATAATAATTTCAATCCCAAAGAAAGCAGGTGTTGACAGATGTGAAAATTACCGAACAATCAGCTTAATAAGCCACAGCTGCAAAGTACTAACACGAATTCTTTACAGACGAATGGAAAAACTAGTAGAAGCCGACCTCGGGGAAGATCGGTTTGGATTCCATAGAAATATTGGAACACGTGAGGCAATACTGACCTTAAGACTTATCTTAGAAGAAAGATTAAGGAAAGGCAAACCTACGTTTCTAGCATTTGTAGACTTAGAGAAAGCTTTTGACAATGTTGACTGGAATACTCTATTTCAAATTCTAAAGGTGGCAGGGGTAAAATACAGGGAGCGAAAGGCTATATACAATTTGTACAGAAACCAGATGGCAGTTATAAGAGTCAAGGGACATGAAAGGGAAGCAGTGGTTGGGAAGGGAGTAAGACAGGGTTGTAACCTCTCCCCGATGTTATTCAATCTGTATATTGAGCAAGCAGTAAAGGAAACAAAAGAAAAATTCGGAGTAGGTATTAAAATCCATGGAGAAGAAATAAAAACTTTGAGGTTCGCCGATGACATTGTAATTCTGTCAGAGACAGCAAAGGACTTGGAAGAGCAGTTGAACGGAATGGATGGTGTCTTGAAGGGAGGATATGAGATGAACATCAACAAAAGCAAAACGAGGATAATGGAATGTAGTCGAATTAAGTCGGGTGATGCTGACGGAATTAGATTAGAAAATGAGACACTTAAAGTAGTTAAGGAGTTTTGCTATTTGGGGAGCAAAATAACTGATGATGGTCGAAGTAGAGAGGATATAAAATGTAGACTGGCAATGGCAAGGAAAGCGTTTCTGAAGAAGACAAATTTGTTAACATCGAGTATAGATTTAAGTGTCAGGAAGTCATTTCTGAAAGTATTTGTATGGAGTGTAGCCATGTATGGAAGTGAAACATGGATGGTAAATAGTTTGGACAAGAAGAGAATAGAAGCTTTCGAAATGTGGTGCTACAGAAGAATGCTGAAGATTAGATGGGTGGATCACGTAACTAATGAGGAAGTATTGAATAGGATTGGGGAGAAGAGAAGTTTGTGGCACAACTTGACCAGAAGAAGGGATCGGTTGGTAGGACATGTTCTGAGGCATCAAGGGATCACCAATTTAGTATTGGAGGGCAGCGTGGAGGGTAAAAATCATAGGGGGAGACCAAGAGATGAATACACTAAGCAGATTCTGGAGGATGTAGGTTGCAGTAGGTACTGGGAGATGAAGAAGCTTGCACAGGATAGAGTAGCATGGAGAGCTGCATCAAACCAGTCTCAGGACTGAAGACCACAACAACAACAACATGATGACAATCGATGGGCGATAGTATCAGAAATTGCACAAAAAGTTGGAATCAGTTAAGGGAGCCGTCAAGTAATCACTGTAAATGACCTACGGTTCGGTAAAGTGTTTTCCAGTTGGGTCCCTAAACGTTTGACTGAAAATCTGAAGTTGAGATGTCTGTCAGAGGCTTACAGCAAGGTTTGCGGAAGGAGGTGATGCATTTTTTAGTCTAATCGTCACCTGTGACGAAACATGGGTTCACCACTACATGCCAGAATCCAAACAAGCCATTAAGGGGTGGCCGAGGAAAGGGGAGGCAGCAGCAGTGAAAGCCAAGACTCGACTGTCAGCTGACAAGGTTCTTTCAACGAGGCATATTGCTGATTGATTTTTTGCATGAGCAATGCACAATCAAGTCTACTTAATACTGTGAACTGCTGAACAAGGCGAGAGTTGTATATCGCCGCAAATGAGAAGACCAATCGATTTGACAGGTCATCCTTCTCCGTGACAATATGCAACCCCATACTGCAGCTCTGTCTCCAAGCTACAGGAAGTGCACTGGACTACACTTGATTATCATCTTTACAGCCCAGACTTATCACCCTGCGATTTCCATTTATTTGGACCACTTATAGAAGCTGTAGGAGGGCGACAATTTGAAGATGATTGGAGTGTGGGAGACTTCGTGCGCAACTGGCTGGTGACACCACCCAGCTCTTTTTATGATGAGGACATCAAAAAGCTGCCCATACACTGGGACAAATGCATTTCCAAAGCAGGAGACTATGTGGAAAAATAAATTATAATTGCCTCGAGTTTTTCAATAAATGAATTTAAATAAAAAATAAAATCCCGCTTATATTTGATCCGCTCTCGTATGAAGCAGTGTATATTTTGCTTTGTGTTCTCTCCGATCTCGAGTTGCTTTGGAGACTAAATACTTACATTATTTCACTGTTGGCTAAGTGAGATGCTGCATTCCTTGGGATAGTATTCAGAAGAGACGTGTTTAAAATGATGGGCTGGCGATTTTGGTTTAAATGTCTGATAATTCTTTCACTCTCACACAGATAAATCAGCTTATTTGCTTGTTTCTTTTGATCAGGCACCTTTAACACATCAATATGTAGATAAAGACAAGCAGTGGAAACTCCAGATTGGAATTTCAACAATATCAGGAAAAGGATAGATGCCTACACACCACAACAGGCATAAAAAAAAGACTGTTACAGGTTATAGCTTTCGGCCAAAGCTTTCTTCAGCAAGGAGAACAAATACACATTCACACAACCAAGCACATGTCACACACACATGACTGTTTCCACTGGCAACTCCCACTGGAATGAAATTGACACCTGAATAGCAGTATGGAGTAGGGCAGGGAAGTGGGTGGGATCGGAGGGTTACTGATGGCAGTAGAGAAGAGCTCTGTCTTGTGGGGTGTGCAAGAACTACATACTGCTGATGCAGTGTCAGGACATGGTATGTGAGGGGAGAAAACAAGGAGCATAAAAGAGAAGAGAGGGCAGAAGCCATTGGGTGGAGGTGTGGGGACAATAGGTTACCATAGATCGAAGTCCGGGTTATTTCAGGAACAGAGAATATGTTACAAGGATAACTCCCATCTTCACAGTTCATAAAAGTTCATGGTGAAGGGGAGGATCCATATGGCTCAGGTAATGAAGCAGCCACTGAAATCAAGTATGTGATGTTCAGCTGCATGTTGTGCCATAGGGTAATCTACTTTGCTCCTGGCCACAGTTTGGCGGTGGCAATTTATCCTGGTGGATTGCTGGTTGGTATTCATAGCAATATAAAAAGCTGTGCAATGGTTGCAGCAGAGCTGGTTTACAATATGGTTGCTTTCAGATGTGGCCCAGCCATTGAGGGGGTAAGATAAGCCAGTGACAAGAGTGGAATAGGAAGTGCTGGTTGGGTGAATAAGGCAGCCCTTACAGCTGGGTCGTCTACAGGGATATGACACTTGTGGCAAGGGGTTTGAGTTGATAGTGACATAGGGATGGATTAGGGTGTTGTGGAGGATGGGTGGGTGATGGAACATTACTTTAGAAGGAGTGGGAAGAATCTTGGGTAGGATGTCCCTCGTTCAAATGGCTCTGAGCACTATGGGACTTAACAGCTGTGGTCATCAGTCCACTAGAACTTAGAACTACTTAAACCTAACTAACCTAAGGACATCACACACATCCATGCCCGAGGCAGGATTCGAACCTGCGACCGTAGCAGTCGCGTAGTTCCGGACTGCGCGCCTAGAACTGCGAGACCACCGCGGCCGGCGATGTCCCTCGTTTCAGAGCATGGTAGCAGATAATAAAAGCCCTGCTTAAAGCCTTAGGCTCTTCCCCCGAAACCTCTCCCCTGCATCTATTTCCCTACTCACCGCTTCGAGATCCTGCACACCTACCTTCCACAAACTACCCTAAAAATTCACAAACCCAACAGTCTTGGGTGCCCCATTGTAGCTGGTTATTGTGCCCCAACTGAAAGTATTTCAGACCTCATTGACCAACTACTCCAGCAAATTTTCCTGATCTAGCCTTCCACATCAGCTATACCAACCACTTCCTTCGCGGACTCTTCGCCATCCCCACCCCTTTATCTCCTGGTCACTCTAGATGCCATTTCCCTATACACCAACATCCCTCATGCCCATGGTGTTGCTGCAATTGAACACTATGTTTCCCAACATCCTTCAGACTCCACACCCACTACCTCATTCTTCATTCACCTAACTAACTTTACCCTAACACATAAATACTTCTCTTTGAAGGGAAGGTATACAAACAATTATTTGGCACAGCCGTGGGCACCTGCAATCCACACTCCTATGCCAACCTCTTTGGGGGCCATCTAGAGGAAACCTTCCTAGCCTCCCAAGACCCAAAACCCTTGTTTGGTTCAGTTTCATTGATATCTTCATGATCTGGGCTCAGGGCCAAGATGCCCTATCCTAATTCCTTCACAACCACAACACCTTCTCTCCCATCCTCTTCACCTGGTCCTTCTCAATCCAGCAAGCCACCTTCCTAGATGTTGACCTCCTCCTCTCTGATGGCTCCATCCACTCCTCTGTTCATATTAAACACACCAACCATTAATATTACCTCCTTCCACATCAATAAATCTCTTACATATAGCCTGACCACCTAAGGATGGTGTATTGCCAGTGACAAGAAATTTTTTGGCTAGTATGCTGAACGTGTCACAAAGACCTTCACAGATGGGTACTATCGCACGAACCTAATCCACGAACAGATTTCTAGTTCCATTTCCCCACGTACCCCCAATTCTCCCAGCACCCACAACAGCCAGCTATAAAAGATTGCCTCCTTCATATCTCAATACCACTCCGGACTGGGAAAGCTGAACCACTTCCTTAATCAGGACTTTGATTATTTGTCATCTTGCCCTGAAATGAAGATCCTTCCTACTGCTCCTAAAGTGGGGTTCCATTGCCTACACAACGTCCTAATCCATCCTTATGTCACTCCCAATCCCATCTCCTTGCCACAGGGATCATATCCCTGTGGAAGACCCAGGTTCAAGACTAGACCAATCCACCCGTTCAGCACATCTTACTAGAGTGTCCGTCCCTCCTAAAAAAATTATTTTTAAAATATCTTTTAAAATTGTTTAAAAAACAACCTTGTCCCATTCAAAATACTCTCCATTAGAGCTAATGCATTTGTCCCAATTAGACCTCCATTGTTCAAAACATTTTTTATAGTCATCTTTAGAAATGGCTGCCAGCTCCTCTCTTGCTTTTTTCTTGACTTCTTCAGTATTGTCAAATGAGTGTCCTTTCATGCCCCTTTTCATGCATGGAGATAACCACTACAAAAAACCAAACAAGAACAAAACAGTGCTAGCAAAAACAGTCACTGCAGAGGAACAGAACAAGGCAGGTAGCACTGAACGGGCAATGAGTTGCGGTATACAAGCCTAGTGGCTGAAATGCATACTACACAAGCTCCACCCATGGCAATGTTATTCCATTTTTGGGAGAGGGGGGGGGGGGGGGGTGAGAAGGGGTACCCCCTCGTATTCCAGTCCTGCCACTGGCTAATCTTACCCCTCAAAGGTTGGGCCACCTATGAAAGCAACCATGTTGTATACCAGCACTGCTGCAGCCATTGCACAGCTTTTCGTATGGCTATGACTACCAAACAGCTGTGTAGGAGGATGAACAGACACTGCCAAACTGTGGCCAAGAGCACACTATGGCACAACATCCAACTGAATATCACATACTTGTTTTCAGTAGCCATTTCATTAATGAGACACACAGATCCTCCCCTCCACCACCAGATTTTCTGAACTGTGCAGGTGGAAGTAATCCTTACAACAAATTCTCTGCTCCTGAAATTATTCTGGCCCCAGCTTACAGTAACCTACTGTCCCCACACCCTCCACCGAAAGGATTCTGCCCCCTTGTCCTACCACTTCCTCCCTTTTCACATTCTCTCACCCTCTGCCAGTGTACCTGCCCATCCTTTCCCCTTCCCTGCTCCTCTCCTTTTTGCTCCTGTCCTTTCCCCCCCTCCATCCCCCCCCCCCCCCCCACACACACACACATGCACCATCTCCTGACATTACACCTGACAGTCTTGAGCTCCTGCATGCCTGTCCCGCCAGACAGTGCTCTCCTCTCCCCAACCTGTACCCTGCTACCCCTTCCCTGCCCCATTCCAGTTTGGTCACATTCTGGTCGGAACTGCTGACGAAAGTGGTCGTGTGTGGGTGAGATGTGATTGCTCGTGTGAATAATGTGAGTGTGCATTTTCTTTGCTGAAGAAGGTTTGGCCAAAAGCTACAATGTTTAACAGTCTTGTTGTTGTGCTCGTCTGCACATCGACGCCCCATCTTTACCGTGTGTAGCATTCCGTCCTTTACCAAATGTTGTTCAATTTGTAGATAGTATGTATAATATAAAATGTACTTCACATCTTTGGCAAGGTGCTGTCAGATCTTTCCGTGCAATTATTCTGTGTGGTAATCACACTTACACACCCATTATAATGGTGCTGTAACTTGTACCTGGTGAAGTTGTATCACGGGGTACCTCTTGTGAGAATCGTGTCCCCGTGCTCATAACCTTTGAGTTGCTGTCGAGCAAACATCAGTATTCTTTTAGTTTATTTTCTTCTGTTGTTGTCCTTGCAGGTGGATGCACTAATTTGAGGCTAAATAAGAAACAGGTAGCTGGTGGTTATCTGATCTCGAATTGGTACTGCTAAGATTCTTTCTTAATACCTCCGTTGGTACTCTTAATGGTTTGATGCGACTCACCGCAAATTTCTCTCCTGCACCAGTCTATTCATCCCAGAGTAGAACTTGCACCCAATGTCGTCAATTATTTGTTGGATGTTTTCCAATCTCCGTCTTAACCCGTGTTCTATCATCTTGTAGCTGTTTCTTGTGTAACTATGAAATGGTCAAATCAGGATACCATAATATTATGTTTATTCACAATTGTAAATTTCTTTAGACTTCACAGAAAGAACTTAACAAAGGTAAACATACTGACTGTGTACCACGATAACATACAATATAGTGCAAAATTCACTTTTCTAGCAATAAAGTAAACTGTGACAAGACAGCTGTCTAAGATGAGGACATAATCTGAATTCAGTCTTAATGTTACTCGATGGATTGGCAGCCAAAATAATATCAAATTGGTGTTTGTATACTCTCAGATGCCTTCAGGTGTCTTCAGTTGACTGCTTCATTTGAAACACTTTTACTGAATTTGTAAACTATCTGAATATTAACATCTTCATATGAGACTTTTCCTGTACCCCTCATAACTGTTCATAACTGTGTCAGCACCATTGTTTGCTCATGTGGAGACAGTCACTCAACTAAAGACAAACGCAGCGCCTTATTTCTTAATAAAACTTTCCAGCATACAGTTTTGTATAGAGTAGCAAAAATAGATGAGTGATGTGTCAGTTGTCAAATATTGCTTAAATATATTTAACAGCCCATTATTAAAGTTAATTACATCATAATCATGAAAACAATCAATTATTGATAAAACTTTTTAGTTGGATGTATAAAAAGCCTACTCACCAAGTGATGGCAGAGCAGACACATAAGACTGTTGTGATTGGCAAGCTTTCGGAGCCAGTGGCTCCTTCTTCGGGCAGAAGGGTTGAAGGAGAAGGAAGAATGGTGAAGGAAAAGGACTTAAGAGGTCTAGGAAAAGGGGTAGATTTTGGGAAAGTCACCCACAACTGCGGGTCAGGGGTGACTTACCACAAAGTTCACCGTTCTTGAAGAATAATCAGGTATGCAAGGAGCAGACACTGTTACTGTTTTTACACACAGCTTAATTGTTTAACACTTATTCCACAGTTAATTTGAAGCATTGTTGTTGTTCTAACCAGCAGAGGTTACTCGTCAGAAACTCGGCCATGGGCTGATTGTCTCATGACCAAAAATTGGGCCCTTATATATCATCACTATAATAGGTGCTGAAACTACACATTGTTTAAAGTTAAATTTACAGAAATTACAATTAAAACTTAACTCGCTCAATTAACTGAATACGTCGAAAAATTGCATATTCTTAACAGTTTCTTCTACTACGAGGTTTGTGGCTAATTATTTGTTTAAATCATGAAATTAACAAATATAGTTACGCATACAATACTTTTGAGAAAGCTGTTAATTACTTTGGAATTAATGGAGGGCAGGTTTTGCTAACATGTTTTGAATAGAGCTAAATAGATACTTTAAGATTACTAGTACTTTGTCTTCCAAATGTTTACAATTTTTACAGAATTTATACTATAATTACTGAATTCAACCTATAATAAAAGATACTAACTAGTAATCAAAATAAATTAGAAAATCAATTACATACATAAAACTAAACAAAAAATAAGATCTGGTATTACATTCTTTAAAACTGAGGGCCGATCTTTCTCTTTTATGAAAATGCAGATAATATTCACTTATGCTAATGGTAAATAGTTACAAGTAACAAAACAAATTTAAGGAGGCAGATGGCAAAACAAGAGGGTGGCAAAACAAGAGGGGAATTAAAATCATCCCACTTGCTTTGTCACAGTATACTTGAATAAACATCAGTAAATTCCATCCTTATGTTGAAAAACAGATGATGAGCTTTATTCCTTAACAATGTAATGATAGATTGCTACTTGCTGTAAAGGTAACATGCTAAGTAGCAGACAGGCACAATTAGAAGACACTTACACATAAGTTTTTGGCCACAGCCTTTGTTGGATAAGAGAAACACACACCACTCAATCACTGGAGTGAGCACACCACACGCACACATGGCCACCAACTCCAGCGGCACGGCCAGAATGCCAGAAGGCATTCTTGCCGGAGCTGCTGGCGTGCTTGCTTGTGTGAATGAATGGTGGTGTTTGTCTTTTTCTGACAAAGGCTGTGGCTGAAAGATTACATGTAAGTGTCTTTTAATTGTGCCTGTCTGCAACTTAAGTGTGTTATCTTTGTGGTAAGTAGAAATCTATCTTCTCCTACATTATTGATATTCCTACATGGAGTTTACATTGTTTGATCTTTGTGCTTTGTTTTGTGAGTAGCCACAAGAAGTGTTCATTGCAAGAGGCCAAAATGAATCTTTTATACTGCCCACTGCAGCACCCTCCCCATTTATCTCCATCAAATACTTTCCCTACAAACCACCGAATTATGGAAAGAGAACCTGTCGATCCTCTCACCAGATCAAACAATATTCTTTGAAGAAGCTGAGTACAGCGTCATGTCCACCTTAGGTTCATTTCAAATACTGGCTTATTGAAAAAAAATTGTCCTAATTTTATATACTGTTAATTTGGCTCTAGTCACATTTGTATGTGAAATTTGCATTTTGATCATTTTTCTTTTTCACATTTAGATACAAATATATATTAATGGCTCCCTTTTCTACTTTTTCTTATGTTACATCAAGTTTAACATGTAGGAAATAGGCTTCTACCTTCTCCTTCCTCGGAATTCTCGTGAGGGACTGTGTCTTGCATTGATTTACTTTCCTCGACATGCAGTCATTCTTATGACTGTTTCCTCTTTGCATACTATGAAAAGATCTGGCTTTTCTCTGATAAAAATGCAACTTTAGAATCAATGTTCATCATGTCTTGGAACTTTTTCTGTCTTTTGACAAAGCAGAATCAATATCACTAATTGGTCTTTTTCATCTTTCAGTTGATCAACAACTAACTTTAGTACTTTTTCATGTCTTTCTGTTGTATTTAATAAATCGTTTCTGTTTTGGTATACAGCCAATATCATTCCCTTTCTATACACATACATTCAGTAAGTTAATAAGCTTTTAATCAATTCTTTTTTTCCATTTCTAAAAGGTTCCTCAGTCTTTTGCTACAATCCTCAAAAATGTGCCTTATTAGATACAATAAATTTAGGGTTTCCCTTTCTTACTTCAGCCTTACTTAAGGATACACTATGTGAAAGAAAATTTAAACTCGATTACAATTAAAACTTTTATTGAAACTACTTTGTCTATAACTTCACACTCTCTGTGGCTCTGAACCATAACTTAAATAATTTAGCTGTATGTTACTTCTAGTGGCTCTCTCTACTTGATGCATTGACTCTGGTATGGCAGAACCTTGCGTACTTTGATCTGGAGACCTCTTGCACATACATCTTCATGCATCTCTGCATCACATTTGGACTTTATTGCTCAGTTATGGTTACACTCTTCACACAGCTGCTTACTCACAGATATTACGAGTCACCTCTCCACAGCTGTTATTGGTGTCCTCAGTGTTGTTTGATGTTTCTGCAACTATAGTTGCAGTTCTTGTGACAGATAATTCCTTATCCAGTTTTCACTGCCTGCTAACCACATTTTGATTCTATTCACAATGCATCATTTGTAATATTGCTGGGGTAATATATTTATTACTAAATATATATTACTAAATATATATTATTACTATTCATTACTAAACAGCCATAGTATATTTCAAACTTTATGTCTGCCACCTTTTCATTTCTGCGCTTGAATTTGTGCAATAGTGTTCTGTGATCACATAATACTGCACTGTTACCACTCATCATAACATAATATTTTAATGTTTGTGGTGTGTCACAAGGCATTTCCTTTTCTCCCACAAAGGATGTCTTATGTGATCCCCTGTGTGTTTAACTTAATGACATGGATAATTAAGGAAGTTAAAGCACCATGTTGCAATAAAAGACCCGGTACAAAATGGATAAGACAATCACAGACTGCCTTCATATCACAAAGTTACTGCCAAATTTTTAAAAAATTGCAAAAAGTTCAAAATTCTAATGTTATGAGACAAAATTAATCAGCCTGAGTGTACAGTAAAAACAACAAGAGACCTAGTACAAACAGAAATTGGGAAGCCTGTCAATAATGAGGACAATTCAGTTGTTAAAGAAAATAGCGAAGCAGCCCATAGTAACATGCGAATAGCAAACATTTATAACAATAGCATCTTTAACAACACAGGAAAATGGTGCATTCTGATCAAAATAAAAATAATTATAGCATCACATAGTACTACAAAGATCCAGTCAGTTTTACATCAGTATAATAACTTCATGTGAAATTAAGAAAATAGTTAAATAAGTATAAGGAAAAATTCTCATGAGGTTGATAATCTTTCAAGCAAACAATTTAATGCCTGTCATATAAAGTACGCGCTGCATCACTTTTACAATGTATTTTTAAGAAAAAATAAACAATGGAAATGTTTAGCTACCCTATAAAAAAAAGGAATTCATATTGTTATTAATTTCTGCTATCTACTTAAAACACAAATCATAATGTTCTTTTGGAGAAACATAAAGTTTATTACATCAAACATTCAGGTAGTAACTAGTATCCTTAATGTCTAACTAATGAAAAGTGGACAGTTGCGACAAGATATTTAATCAGTTTATACAAGTAATCATATACAGAAAATAACTGCTACTGGTGTGTTACTGCTATGTGTAAATGACCTGCCTCCACAAATCAGTAAAGTGGAAGTAATTCCCTTCATTTATGACTTAAGTTTCATAATAAAGTTCACCATAAGTGCACCATGAGAAGAAAAACATAAATAAAATGGTCAGTAAAATGATTTATTGGTTTCAAGAAACGAATTATTATGATAGTTGTATGTAAAAACTTTGTGAAATAGGATTTCCATATACATGATTGAATTGGATTGGAGCTAGCAAAATTTTGATGTTCATTTCTTTTTGTTTACCTACAGCCTCCTCGAATTCCTGAGCCAACTGACAGGAATACTCCACCACCAACACCACCACCAAAACGACCTCATTTGAAATTACCAATTAGTTAATTGTTATTATGTAGTCTGGCACTAGTCTTTACTTATAAGTAGAGTATTCAGTATTGTTGTTAGTAAGTGCTGCCTCCATTCAGAGTGATCAGAATAACATCACCTTTTTTTAATTAATAGATGACTACGTAGCTCCAGTATCACATATTCATTGATTCCACCCTTCATTATTACATTTTGTAAATAAGCGGATGCTGAAGTTTTGTTAGTTGAACTAATCAAAAACTTTATGGACCTGTTAAAGAATTGTCAAAAAGTAATTCTCATTTTACTGTATTTATGTTATGAGTAATGTGAATTACTGTTGTTTTGTTAATAGTGTTTGGTAGATAAATGATTGCTGTTGAAGGAAATTGTTGATATTAAACATATATCACCAATCTCTGCCATTAATGTGCTGAGACGGGGGGGGGGGGGGGGGGGAAATTTAACTTTTTCTTAGTACGTGAAGTGCTATTGTATAGTAAAGAAAGATTGTGTGATGTAAGTTGACTGTATAATTATTTACACATTGAATGTTGTTTGGATATACTCGTCAGTGTGAAATTAAAAGACAAGATTAGTTATTCTCTTGTAATCTCAACATTTAATGTCCCTGGAAAGAGTCTTAAATATGTCCAGAAATTAAAGGCATTTCTGTACACACTTCTGATATAAGTTAATTTAATGCTGTGATCCTAGAGTAATACATATCAGTTGCGAACATTATGGCATCCTCAGTCGTCCTCATTGTTGCCATTGCAACAAAATAGTTTTGATATTGTTCATATTGTGTGTGTGTGTGTGTGTGTGTGTGTGTGTGTGTGTGTGTGTGTGTCTCAGGTAGAGAGAGGGGGGGGTGGGGGGGAGAGAGAGAATGCATTCTTCAGTGTGTATGTGATACTATTTTAAGAGCTCCATGTATATTAGTGATATGTGTTTGAAGAATAATGATGCATTTTAAAGAAGTAAAAAATGTTAAACAAAATTGTCGTATTTTGTGTAAATGTTTTTGCATTTATAAATTATTTGTTTCAAAAATGAAAAAAAAACATTTAAATGATTTTATTTAATAAATTATATTTTCATTGCAGTTCATTGTTTTAGAGACATATATTTTTATGTTTATAGAGTGAAAATGCCAGTGTGTTGTATTTACAACATTATAATGTAATTTTTAGGCAGAAATAAGTAGATAGATACATAAAAGATGCCTTATTACCAGTATTGTTTTGTGAAAATCTTGATACAATTAATAGTTCACATACATCTTACTGCACATATCTTCACAGAAATAGAAAGAAATAATACATTATTTTTAAACACACATTTTAATTAAAAGTTCATTTTTATTTAACAGTAATTGTTTGAAAATGTAGGGTTTAATTTTCTACTTACCCAGTAGGAGAGGTTTCTGCATTTAATAGATGAAGTTTTTGTTGGTTTAAAGAGTTTAAAGAAGCTGCTCAAAGTGTGTCAATTCTGTTAATTTCTTCCTTTATCTGCCACATACAACAAACACTCACAAGTGTTGTTGTTATAATTAAACCACAGATCTTAAAACACCAATATGAGACATGCATATGGTGACATGCACCCCTCTTGTCTTTGTTTTGGTGCTGTGGCTATGAAAACAGTTGTGGCTTGCATTCAGTACAAAAGGAAATGACGTAAAATTTAATTAACTTGCAGTGGAAAATGTAAGTTTCAATAGAATCATAGTAAAGACTTCAGTGTCATGTCTGTTATAGGGGCTAGCTCTTTTTGAGTTGTATCGTTTCCATAGTGGTATCATAGACTTTTCTGTGAAATATGCTCATAATTATATTGATAATCAAATCTGAATATACAGAACCATGTCATTTTCATATTATTTGAATGAATCAACACTCAAAGGTAATTTATTACTCATCTTATTCTGTTTGTTCAGAACTATGGCAGTTATTATTTAAAATTACCATTTATTTTTTTTATTCCACCAAGGATTTTCCATTTCAATGTGTATGGAAAGACATCAACTGACCTAACAAAAGAATTGGTGAGGACTTGATAAACTCATAAATAAGGTTTTGAGACATTTAGCTAAGGTTTCATACTTAAAGTTGAGCTCCAACTATCACTGACATCGTATTCCAATTCACTGATTAATATACATTTGCATGATGAGTTTTGTCTTTCCTCACACATTACATCTCTTTTACAAAAATAGTGGTTTTATGTTATTATTATTATTATTATTACTATTATCAGTTTGCTACATCTTTACCATCAATACTAATTTTAGCATCACTACCATAATTTTGCCATTCACATGTAAGAAACTTAAGTTGTGACAGTCTCACCCACCTGTTATGCCTTCGTTGTAAGAAGGTAAGAGTTTGTTGTTCGTAAAGTAATCAGATTACAATTATATTTGCTCTTGAAGCTTATTCTATTGGAATAACAAAAACAATGAATTTTTGGCAGAATAATTTAATTGGATGGATAAAAAAAATCTACTCACCAAGTGGCAGCAGAACACACACACAAAAGAAGGTTGTAATTAGGCAAGCTTTCGGAGCCAGTGGCTCCGTCTTCAGGCAGAAGGGAAAGGAGTAGGGGTAAAGGAAAACAACTGGAGAGGTCTAGGAAAAGGGGTAGATTTTGGAAAAGTCACCCAGAATAATGAGTCAGGGGAGACTTCTTGTGCTGCATGAGAAGGAAAGACTGATAGTCCTTTCCTTCTCATCCTGTGCGGTAATACTCCCCTGACCTGCGCTTCTGGGTAACTTTCCCAAAATCTACCCATTTTCCCAGACCTCCCCAGTCCGTTTCCTTCGCCTCTCTTCCTTCCCCTTCAACCCTTCTGCTTGAAGGAGGAGCCATTGGTTCCAAAAGATTGCATAATTACAACCTTATTTTGTGTGTGTGTGTTCTGCCGCCACTTGATGAGTAGATTTTTTCTATCCAATTAAATTATTCTGTTGGAAGTATTATCAGCTTTTTGTGCATTCATTATTGGTTGCTCGTCTGGTAGTTGTGTTAAGAAATTGTTGCCCATTTTAAATTGGTTAGTTGCTTCTTTACAGTTCTAACATGCTTCTCCTCAGACATATTTGAAATTGGAACCAAAGATAAAGCCCCAACCAGTGTCTCTCCTCTTCCCTAGAGGGGCACTTTTTGGGTTGAAACTTAGTTCCATGATCTGTTTTAAGTGCTTTTATCAGCATATCCATCAGTTCTTATGCAGAGATAAATATTGGCTAGCCTTTATATCTCTATGTGAATTTAATAATTTTCGGACTTGATTGTTCATTTTTATGCCTTTTTTTGAGTGATGTTTCTTACAAAGGTATGAAGAATGACATAACTAAACATATTGGATCTTACATTGAGCTAGTTTTTGTTAAACCGGTGTATAAGATATGGTTATTGTGTGTAATTCGTTTACAATTGGCTGTTTAATTTTTATTTCCTCATTTAGTGTTATTTTGGGAAAAGTGAATGTCACATCTTTTATGCACACAGTCATCATTTTATTTCATATTGGTGGACTATTTTTATTATGACAACTGTCAGTTTTTGTTATACCAATAAACAACAATAATAATAATGATAGTAATAATAATTACAAATATTGTTGGAACCTGACATATCATGATAACATTATATGAATGTTTAATGATTTCATTAGTATTACCAAGAAAATTTGAAAACACTGAAGTATTCAAGTTTTGTAAGATGAGATGTACCTGCATATTATAAAATTCTTTATGCCGATATTAATTGTACAAAAATTCACATTTGTTACATATCTTGCTGTATGTATTTCTGCATTTATGTTTCATTTGGAGCTTTTTTTTTTTTTTTACTGTATATGTAAAATTGTGACTCACTTATATTCAAGTTTCTCTCTGTGTATTCACCATCTAAATTTTTAAAAGAAGGAAGTCAATTAGAATATTCAGTATTACAATTACATATTTGTGTATTGCCCTTTTTCAAAATGAATTTTATCAAAATTTCTCCCTGCTTTCATTCATCTTCACCTTATACCTGTCCATTCCATTATAAATTTTGATATTTTTAGTCATTGAGATTAGTACTTTTCTATGCTTCTTCTTTTTTACTTGAGTTTGTATGGTTACTGTCGGCACCCTTTTAGTTTGTCTGCTGTAATTAGCTGCAGAGTTATTTCATATTATTCTAGGTTATCCAGCATTAGAATTTTCCAGTTTTTAGTGATTAATCATCACAGTTAGCTGCTATATCTCCACATAGACAAATGATTTAAGTTATTTATTGTGATTTTGAGTGGACACTGTTTCTAATTGTAGCTCTGTTGATATGTGATCCATTAGTGCCATTTAAGTTGAAATGCTGATGACCCTGTGTTTCACTTTTCTGCCAAATTTATTGAATAATTGTGCTTTTTGGTATCAGCTTTCACATTTTCATTTCTTCACATCTTTCCAAGTTAGACTGTGTAGCATGTATTGTGAATTAACTGTGTTATGCACTATGAAGCTGTCAACTTCATGATGGGTTTTATAAATACATATGTCATATTATTTCAATTTTTTTAAACAGATAGTTTAAGCCTTTAGCTATATTACCTTTAGTGTCACTTGCTAACTGATGTGGTGTAGTTAATTGTGACTCAAAATTGAACCCATGTGTGAAAAATTATAAGTACCTATATTTCATAAATCTTTTTCAATTCTGTACATTCATGTTAAACATAAGATATACTAGAAAGACAAATTTTGTAGGAAACTGAGGACAGCACAATCAGTTCCAAGTTTGAGTTTTATAAACTGTACGTTACATTTATTTTTATTTATCAGTAAATATCTGTGAACCAAAGATTATATTTAACAAAGAAAGAATGTATATTTCTGTATCTAAATGTACTGAAGCTAACAAGAAAAGTATTTTTCTACTGTACATTAATTTTCAGCAACACTTTCATGATTCTAAACCAGGATATCAGTTTTAATTTGTATATTTACAATATTTGGATCCTTCTGTTTTTTGTTAAAGTTTTCTTAAATATATTTTAATACATTGTAAATACACATATTTCTGATTTTCTAACATTAAAAACATAATTTACTTCCAGAACTCAATGAATTTCATGTCAGTTTTGGCACTTGACTTTTAAACTGTAGGAACTAAATGTTCGTTTTTATAAGTGTGCTGTTAAATAGTGTGTTCCACTATTATGCTGTTCTTTCTCATCAGGTGGTGCAATTTTTCCCATGAATTTATATTAAATGGCGCAACAAACTGCTGCTTCCAATGACAAGCTTATGTGTAATACCTAACTAATGATCTGTTAGAATTCCTTTTTATTGTTACTTTTTAAATTTAACATGGAAATATGTTTCTGTCTGCCTTATATTCATACCGGTATTTTGGAGACAGGCTTTTCTAAATTTATTTGCCATAAGTAGTTTAGCAAACGGCTGTGTCATGTCATGCCCAGACTGCTGTCATTTTTGTGTACACGTAAGTTTTGAAAAATTTACAGGAGTTCTTAGTAATGTGTAGAAGCAAAATACTGTGTGAGTGGTCCTGCTCAAAGGTACAAATTTGTACAAATAATGCTAAGTTTCGATTAAATGTTATTTAAAGAGAAAATTACTGTAATTTTTGAGTAATTATAATGTAACATTGTAATGTGGATTTCAGATACATTATTTTATGGTTGTATAAATGTTCCAGTGGAAAATACAGATATTCTTTGTATATTTTTGGTTTTCTATTTGGAATGGTTTTAGAGATTAGTGCATAAAAGATCAAGTACATCTCTCTCCGTGTTATCTCAACATTTCTCATATCAACACTAGTCTACTTACAGACTAGCAACACAACAGTACTCACTGCACACTTTTTATTGTTATTGTTGTCTCTTTTCTGAAACTAGTTAGAGGAACACACAATAGTTATTTGAGCATATAGAATCTTTCCTAATATTCAAAATGGAGGTAAAATGGCTTACTTCCATGGGTCAGGAAGAAATGAAGGACCCATCTAATGAGGCTAACTGGCATTAACCACAACACAGGCGAAGTGTTATATCATTGAGATACATATTGTTGTTGAAGAATATCACATGGCTGATAAATTGTTGATTATACATTTTTCAGTTGGTTGAGATGCATCTGCTCTTGCCACTAGGATACAGAATTTGTTATTATTTACAAAGAAAATTAACTAAAATGATACTGTGTATGTGACACAGTGAAAAAGTAAATCTAAATACCACGGAACAAAAGAGTTTTTGATGTGGTAAGAAATACTGCATAAATGCAAAAGCATGCACAGCCACTGCACATTGTTATTGCTTATTGTCTATCTCCTAGTATCTTGGCTGAAAGTAAATAATGAAAGCAGAGATGCCTTTCCAACAGTGATTGACGCTAGTAAGAAGATTGTTTCATTATTTATCTGGCATTACCACCAAACCACTAAAACTATGAAACTTGATAGTATTACAGCTGCTGTATCGTGGTGTTAGTCAGACCACCACACTAACAACATTATTGATATCATCTTTTCTGTAAACGCATGAATTTGATCTTCAGGTTTGTTTCTCTTAAGTTGATATATAAGATGATGTAACTTACCAAACGAAATTGTTGGTATGTTGATAGACACACAAACAAACACACACACAAAATTCAAGCTTTCGCAACCCATGATTGCTTCATCAGGAAAGAGGGAAGGAGAGGGAAAGATGAAAGGATGTGGGTTTTAAGGGAGAGGGTAAGCAGTCATTCCAATCCCGGGAGTGGAAAGACTTACCTTAGGGGGGAAAAAAGGACAGGTATACACTTGCGCGCGCACACACACATATATACATCTGCACATATACACACACAGGCAGACATATATATGTGTGTGTGTAGAAACTTCGCTGACTGCATCCAGTAATGCTCAAAATGATGTAGCAGTCATAGTTACCACTGCAGCCAACAGTACCTTTAAACACACATTGCTCCTCAGTGGTTCTCATTATTTATCAGAAAATTCAGATAAATTATTGGAAGATGATGGAAGCAAGGATGCTGAAGATGGAGGCCAAGAATTTTATGGTGACTTAAGCAGTGACAGGAAAAGGAAGTGTAATGTTCTTCCCCGAAGATTGGAAGAAAAACACCAATACAATTCTGAGAATGCATGGGCAAGCATATATTGGATATAAAAAAGTTGAAGTTCACAATTTTTTAATATACCGCAAGAGACACATGAAAATTAGGCCAGAGGTGTACTGATGTTGGAAATCCATTCAAAGGAAGAGTCATTGATTTTCTGCTGGAGATAGGCAGTCAGAATTTAACTCATTCTGGGATTTATTTATTTATCTCTTGTTCTGGTGGTCCATGTTGTGACACTATCACAGGATATGGAATGTGTCAATTTTACAAGCTATTGGCCAGAATTTATGGTAATACATAAAACAAAACAAAAACAGTAACTTAGGTCTCACTACAAAAAATGCATTTTAGGCATAGATAGAGATTACAAAACAAAAAACAGTAAACAGTAACTTAGGTCCCACTACAAAAAATACATTTTAGAGATAGATAAAGATTACAAAATAATAAGTGTTACAGAGAAATAAATATTGCAAAATATATGTTTACAATAAAAATATTCGGTATTACAAATACGAATTTGGGCATACATCTGCAATTTACAATACAAGAAATGTTAAGCACTGTAGCTCAGGAACTCTTCTATTGTATAAAATGATCCTTGCAATAGGAACTGCCTTAAGGTTTTTTTTAAACAAGAGATCATCATCTACCAAACACTTAATTCTTGAAGGGAGGGCATTAAAAATCTTACAGCCACTGAAATTGACTCCTTTCTGGACCATACTTAGATTTGGCTGTTCATAATGGATATCATGTTTCCTTCTAGTATTGTGACTGTGATATGCACTTTTCAGCTTAAAGATGGATTTTTCTTTCCTTGTGAAGCACATCAACGAGAATATATATTGCGCAGTGGACGTAAGTATTTCAAGCTTCTTAAAAAGATTCCTGCATGTGGCTCTAGGATGGACTCCGCACATGATCCTTATGGCTCTTTTTTGTACACACAGTACTTTTTTAGCCAGTGACTGATTTCCCCAAAATATAATTCCAAATGCCATAATTGCATGAAAGTAACCATAATACGCTGACTTCATGGTTTCCATATTTCTATAAGAAGAAACAATGCACAATGTGTATGTTGCTGAACTTAGTCTTTTGCATAGAGCCACGATGTGGTTTGACCAATTCAGTTTGCTATCAATATGCAAGCCTAGGTATTTTGAGGAATAAAGTGTGGCAAGTAATACCAAGACATCGGAGAAAAATTCTTGGAAATGTTTGCCAAGCCATTATTCTTAAGAATTGTCATTGCTATTACGACAACATTCCATACTGATAAACATTATCTTGGATGCAGTGTTTCAGGAGTGGCAGTGCACTGCAGTTATTTGTTTCTATTTGAATGGCATTCTTCACTTTTTTCCTTGAAGAAGTATACACACAGTATCAGAACTATGTGAATGGTCTGTGTATTTGAAGTTGTTGCTATGGATTCTTTCAATAAAACAGTATTGTTTTTTTTTTCTAGCTTTTACAGCACCAAAACAATATATAACTGGTAAGTCATACAGGGAACTCTGAGAAACAAATACTCCATAAGTAACATACCCTACCATAAATACTCAGTCAGTTCTGTTTATATGCTGTGTTTGAGCTTTCTAACAATCATTTTCTTTGTTTCCCTTTTTGACGTAGTTGGGAGCTCCAACGTCAGGCGCGTAATGGGGCCCCTTAGGGATATGGCAGCAAGGGAGGGGAAGAAAACCAAAGTGCACTCCGTGTGCATACCGGGGGGAGTCATTCCAGATGTGGAAAGGGTCCTTCCGGATGCCATGAAGGGTACAGGGTGCACCCATCTGCAGGTGGTCGCTCATGTCGGCACCAATGATGTGTGTCGCTATGGATCGGAGGAAATCCTCTCTGGCTTCCGGCGGCTATCTGATTTGGTGAAGACTGCCAGTCTCGCTAGCAGGATGAAAGCAGAGCTCACCATCTGCAGCATCGTCGACAGGACTGACTGCGGACCTTTGGTACAGAGCCGAGTGGAGGGTCTGAATCAGAGACTGAGACAGTTTGCAACTGTGTGGGCTGCAGATTCCTTGACTTGAGCCATAGGGTGGTGGGGTTTTGTGTGCCACTGGATAGGTCAGGAGTCCACTACACACTCCAGGCGGCTACACGGGTAGCAGGGGTTGTGTGGCGTGGACTGGGCGGTTTTTTAGGTTAGATGGACTCGTGCAAGTACAGAAAGGGCAACAGCCTCAAAGGTTGCGTAGGGCAAAGTCACGACAAGCGGGGACCAAGCAGCAATCGGTATTGTAACTGTAAACTGTCAAAGCTACATTGGTAAAGTGCCAGAACTTCAAGCGCTGATAGAAAGCACCACAGCTGAAATCGATATAGGTGCGGAAAGCTGGCTGAAGCCAGAGAGAAATCCTGCCAAAATTTTTATTAAGGCACAGACGGTGTTTAGAAAGGATAGATTGCATGCAACAGGTGGTGGCGTGTTTGTCGCTGTTAGTAGTAGTTTATCCTGTAGTGAAATAGAAGTGGATAGTTCCTGTGAATTATTAGGGGTGGAGGTTATACTCAAAAACCGAGCTAGGTTAATAATTGTCTCCTTTTACCGACCTCCCGACTCAGCAGCATTAGTGGCAGAACAACTGAAAGAAACTCTGGAATACATTTCACATAAATTTCCTCAGTGTGTTATAGTCTTAGGTGGACATTCCAATTTACCAGATATAGACTAGGACAATCAGATGTTTAGGATGGGTGGTAGGGACAGAGCATTGAGTGACATTACACTAAGTGCACTATCCGAAAATTACCTCGAGCAATTAAACAGAGAACCGACTCGTGGAGATAACATCTTGGACCTACTGATAACAAACAGACCCGAACTTTTCGACTCTGTAAGCGCAGAACAGGGAATCAGTGATCATAAGGCCATTGCAGCATCCCTGAATATGGAAGTAAATAGGAATATAAAAAAAGGGAGGAAGGTTAATCTGTTTAGCAAGAGTAATAGAAGGCAGATTTCAGACTACCTAACAGATCAAAACGAAAATTTCTGTTCCGACACTGACAATGTTGAGTGTTTATGGAAAAAGTTCAAGGCAATCGTAAAATGCGTTTTCGACAGGTACGTGCCGAGTAAAACTGTGAGGGATGGGAAAAACCCACTGTGGTACAACAACAAAGTTAGGAAACTACTGCGAAAGCAAAGAGAGCTTTACTGCAAGTTGAAACGCAGCCAAAACCTCTCAGACAAACAGAAGCTAAACGATGTCAAAGTTAGCGTAAGGAGGGCTATGCGTGAAGCGTTCAGTGAATTCGAAAGTAAAATACTAGGTACCGACTTGACAGAAAGTCCTAGGAAGTTCTGGTCTTACGTTAAATCAGTAAGTGGATCGAAACGGCATATCCAGACACTCCGGGATGATGATGGCATTGAAACAGAGGATGACAAGCGTAAAGCTGAAATACTGAACACCTTTTTCCAAAGCTGTTTCACAGAGGAACACCGCACTGCAGTTCCTTCTCTACATCCTCGCACAAACGAAAAAATGGCTGACATAGAAATAAGTGTCCAAGGAATAGAAAAGCAACTGGAATCACTCAACAGAGGAAAGTCCACTGGACCTGACGGGATACCAATTCGATTCTACATAGAGTACGCGAAAGAACTTGCCCCCCTTCTAACAGCCGTGTACCGCAAGTCTCTAGAGGAACGGAAGGTTCCAAATGATTGGAAAAGAGCACAGGTAGTCCCAGTCTTCAAGAAGGGTCGTCGAGCAGATGCGCAAAACTATAGACCTATATCTCTGACGTCGATCTGTTGTAGAATTTTAGAACATGTTTTTTGCTCGAGTATCATGTCGTTTTTGGAAACTCAGAATCTACTATGTAGGAATCAACATGGATTCCGGAAACAGCGATCGTGTGAGACCCAACTCGCTTTATTTGTTCATGAGACCCAGAAAATATTAGATACAGGCCCCCAGGTAGATGCTATTTTTCTTGACTTCCGGAAGGCGTTCGATACAGTTCCGCACTGTCGCCTGATAAACAAAGTAAGAGTCTACGGAATATCAGACCAGCTGTGTGGCTGAATTGAAGAGTTTTTAGCAAACAGAACACAGCATGTTGTTATCAACGGAGAGTCATCTACAGACGTTAACGTAACCTCTGGCGTGCCACAGGGGAGTGTTATGCTTTTCACAATATATATAAATGACCTAGTAGATAGTGTCGGAAGTTCCATGCGGCTTTTCGCGGATGATGCTGTAGTGTACAGAGAAGTTGCAGCATTAGAAAATTGTAGCGAAATGCAGGAAGATCTGCAGCGGATAGGCACTTGGTGCAGGGAGTGGCAACTGACCCTTAACATAGACAAATGTAATGTATTGCGAATACGTAGAAAGAAGGATCCTTTATTGTATGATTATATGATAGCGGAACAAACACTGGTAGCAGTTACTTCTGTAAAATATCTGGGAGTATGCGTGCGGAACGATTTGAAGTGGAATGATCATATAAAATTAATTGTTGGTAAGGCGGGTACCAGGTTGAGATTCACTGGGAGAGTCCTTACAAAATGTTGTCCATCAATAAAGAAGGTGGCTTACAAAACACTCGTTCGACCTATACTCGAGTATTGCTCATCAGTGTGGGATCCGTACCAGATCGGGTTGACGGAGGAGATAGAGAAGATCCAAAGAAGAGCGGCGCGTTTTGTCACAGGGTTATTTGGTAACCGTGATAGCGTTACGGAGATGTTTAACAAACTCAAGTGGCAGACTCTGCAAGAGAGGCGCTCTGCATCGCGGTGTAGCTTGCTTGCCAGGTTTCGAGAGGGTGCGTTTCTGGATGAGGTATCGAATATATTGCTTCCCCCTACTTATACCTCCCGAGGAGATCACGAATGTAAAATTAGAGAAATTAGAGCGCGCACAGAGGCTTTCAGACAGTCGTTCTTCCCGCGAACCATACGCGACTGGAACAGGAAAGGGAGGTAATGACAGTGGCACGTAAAGTGCCCTCCGCCACACACCGTTGGGTGGCTTGCGGAGTATAAATGTAGATGTAGATGTAGACGTAATCTGAAATTTCATTGTAGTACTACAACACAAATTTAGTGTCCCTATGAAACATGTCTGGTTTTATATGCTTGTTTTTGTCTCTACTATAAAATTCATGTTTTACTACTTACGTGGTATTGTTTCTTCAGTGATGATATTCTCTCTGGACTAGAGTAGATGAAATTAGATATACTTTTTATTCCGTGGACCCATACCGAGGGGATTCTCAAGAATGTACAACATGTTATCAAACAAGTAACATAATATATATTTGCAGAGAGAGAGAGAGAATATCTTAAACACACTATTTATGAGGTAATAACAAACTTCACAGATTTATGTAAATGTATGTACAGTGAATATAATAGAGGGAAACATTCCACGTGGGAAAAATATATTTAAAAAGAAAGATGATGAGACTTACCAAACAAAAGCGCTGGCAGGTCGATAGACACACAAACAAACACAAACATACACACAAAATTCTAGCTTTCGCAACCAACGGTTGCCTCATCAGGAAAGAGGGAAGGAGAAGGAAAGACAAAAGGATATGGGTTTTAAGGGAGAGGGTAAGGAGTCATTCCAATCCCGGGAGCGGAAAGACTTACCTTAGGGGGAAAAAAGGACACACACACATATCCATCCGCATATACACAGACACAAGCAGTTCATCCCTATGAAATCCCCAAACCACCTTCCCTACCCTCTGGCTCCTACCCTTGTAACCGCCCCCGGTGTAAAACCTGTCCCATGCACCCTCCCACCACCACCTACTCCAGTCCTGTAACCCGGAAGGTGTACACAATCAAAGGCAGAGCCACGTGTGAAAGCACTCACGTGATCTACCAACTGACCTGCCTACACTGTGATGCATTCTATGTGGGAATGACCAGCAACAAACTGTCCATTCGCATGAATGGACACAGGCAGACAGTGTTTGTTGGTAATGAGGATCACCCTGTGGCTAAACATGCCTTGGTGCACGGCCAGCACATCTTGGCGCAGTGTTACACCGTCCGGGTTATCTGGATACTTCCCACCAACACCAACCTATCCAAACTTCGGAGATGGGAACTTGCTCTTCAATATATCCTCTCTTCCCGTTATCCACCAGGCCTCAATCTCCACTAATTTAAAGTTGCCGCCACTCATACCTCACCTGTCATTCAACAACATCTTTGCCTCTGCACTTCTGCCTCGACTGACATCTCTGCCCAAACTCTTTGTCTTTAAATATGTCTGCTTGTGTCTGTATATGTGTGGATGGATATGTGTGTGTGTGCGAGTGTATACCCATCCCTTTTTCCCCCTAAGGTAAGTCTTTCCGCTCCCGGGACTGGAATGACTCCTTACCCTCTCCCTTAAAACCCACATCCTTTTGTCTTTCCCTCTCCTTCCCTCTTTCCTGATGAGGCAACAGTTTGTTGCGAAAGCTTGAATTTTGTGTGTATGTTTGTGTTCGTTTGTGTGTCTGTCGACCTGCCAGCACTTTCATTTGTTAAGTCACATCATCTTTGTTTTTAGGTATACAGTAATTGATTTGTTATTTATTGCAGTGTTTGTATCAAATATGGCCTTTGCTAATATGACTGATGGAATTTCTTTAATATACACAAAAAGTAAGGGTTTTAAAATGGAATCTCGTTGGATATGACATATAATTAGTTCCCTGTTGGATGATGATTGAAAGCTTAACACAAGGCTCTTTCCTACTTATATCTTTTGTGTCCTATTAAACAGATACATTTTGAACCGTTTTATGGCATTTCCTGTTACACCATAACATTCTAATTTGATTAAAGGCCATTTTCATTCAAATAGTCAATGCTATGAATATAATAGAGGGAAACATTCCACGTGGGAAAAATATATCTAAAAAGAAAGATGATGAGACTTACCAAACAAAAGCGCTGGCAGGTCGATAGACACACAAACAAACACAAACATTTCTGTCTGCTTGTGCCTGTATATGTGTGGATGGATATGTGTGTGTGTGTGCGCGAGTGTATACCTGTCCTTTTTTCCCCCTAAGGTAAGTCTTTCCGCTCCCAGGATTGGAATGACTCCTTACCCTCTCCCTTAAAACCCAATTCCTTTCGTCTTTCCCTCTCCTTCCCTCTTTCCTGACGAGGCAACCGTAGGTTGCAAAAGCTAGAATTTTGTGTGTATGTTTGTGTTTGTTTGTGTGTCTATCGACCTGCCAGCGCTTTTGTTTGGTAAGTCTCATCATCTTTCTTTTTAGATATAAATAGTCAAATGCCTTTGACAGAGTATGGAATGTACCACCACCCTGTCAATTTATTGTCTAATGAATTAACTACTCTCTTAATTATCAATATCAGAAACTTTAAGAATCCAGATGATACTTTATTAGCTGTCAGCTGGTTAAGAAG
This sequence comes from Schistocerca cancellata, assembly GCF_023864275.1. Lineage (NCBI taxonomy): Eukaryota > Metazoa > Arthropoda > Insecta > Orthoptera > Acrididae > Schistocerca > Schistocerca cancellata. The sequence continues at coordinate 11,929,665 of NC_064628.1, read as the reverse complement.
CTGCTTGTATATTACCTTGAATAAATTTTTTAAGAATACTGGCAGTAGTGAAAATACTGTAGACTTATCTCCTTTTTTATATAAAGGCTTAACTCCAGCATATTTTTGCCAATTGGGAAAATGTTCTACAGAAAAAGGTCTTCTTATGCAAAGAACTTAGTAACCCCTCCACCACAGGCCATGCATTATGAACAGGTGCTCGATCATGTTGAAAGATGCAGTCGCCTTCCCTGAATTGCCCTTTAACAGTGGGTAGCAAGAAGGTGCTTAAAACATCAATGTAGGCCTGTACTGCGAGAGTGCCACGCAAAACAACAAGGGGTGCCAGTCCTCTCCATGAAAAACACGACCACACCATAACAGCACTGCCTCCATATTTCACTGTTGGCACTACACACGCTACAGATGACGTTCACCAGGCATTCGCCATAACCACACCCTGACATCAGTTTGCCACATTGTGTACCATGATTCGTGACTCCACACAACATTTTTCCACCATTCAATCGTCCAATGTTTACGCTCCTTACACCGAGCGAGGTGTCATTTGGCATTTACCGTCGTGATGTGTGGCTTATGAGCAACCGCTCAATCATGAAATCCTAGTTTTCTCACCTCCTGCCTAACTGTCATAGTACTTGCAGTGGATCCTTATGCAGTTTTGAATTCCTGTGTGATGGTCTGGATAGATGTCTGCCTATTACACATTACGACCCTCAGTCGACAGACAAGGTCGGCCTGCACACTTTTGTGCTGTACGTGTCCCTTCATGTTTCCACTTCACTATCACATCGGGAACAGTGGACCTGTGGATGTTTATGAGTGTGGAACTCTCGCATGCAGACATATCTCACAAGTGACATCCAATCACCTTACCACATTTGAAGTTTGTGAGTTCTGTGGAGTGCCCCATTCCTCTCTCTCACGATGTCTAACGACTACTGAGGTCGCTGATATGGAGTACCTGGCAGTAGGTGGCAGCAAAATGGACCTAATATGAAAAACGTATGTTTTTGGGGTGTCCGGATGCTTTTCATCACATAGTGTACGACTACATGGATAGTTTGCAAATCATATTTCAGTGTCTGGCAGAGGGTTCATCGAACCACCTTCACAATAATTCTCTGTTATTCCATTCTCGAACAGTGTGGGGAAAAAATGAACACCTATATCTTTCCATGTGAGCCCTGATTTTCCTTATTTTATTATGATGATCATTTCTTCCTCTGTAGGGAGATTTAACATTCGGAGGAAAAAGTGGGTGACTGAAATTTTGTGAGAAGTTCCACTGCAACAAAACACTCCTTTGTTTTAATGATGTCCACCTCAGATCCGGTACCATTTCAATGACATTCTCTCCTCTATTTCGTGATGATACAAAGTGTGCTGCCCTTCTTTGAACTTTCTCGATGTAGTCCGTCTGTCCTATCTGGTAAGGGTCCCAGGCCACGCAGCAGTACACCAAAAGAGGATGAATAAGTATATTGTAGGCAGTCCCTTTACTAGATCTGTTACATTTCCTGTGTGTTCTGCCAATAAAACACAGTCTTTGGTTTGCCTTCCCCACAACGTTTTCTATGTGTTCTATCTAATGTAGTACGTTTGTAATTGTAATTCGTAGGTATTTAGTTGAGTTAACGATCTTTAGATTTGACTGATTTATCGTGTAACTAATGTTTAATAGATTAATTTTAGTATTCATGTGGATGACTCTCACTTTTCATTATGTAGGGTCTATTTCCAATTTCAAATGATACAGATATCTTTTTCTAAATCGTTTTGCAATTTGTTTTGATCTTCCGATGACTTTACTAGACGATAAATGACAGCATGATCTGAAAACAACATAAGACAGTATCTTAGATTGTCTTGTAAATCGTGTTTACACATAAGAAACAGCAGAGGGACTATAAAACTATCTTGTGGGATGCCAGAAATCACTTCTCTTTTACTTGATGATTTTCCATCAGTTACTATGAAGTGTGACTTCTCTGACAGGCCGTGTCAAAAGCCTTCCCAAAACCTAGAAGTATGGAATAATTTTAAATCCTGTGTCAACAGCACTCAACATTTCATGTGAATAAAGAGCTAGTTGTGTTTCACAAAAATGATGTTTTCAAAATCCGTGTTGACTGTGTGTTAATATACCCTTGACTTTGAGGTAATTCGTAATGTTTGAACATTATACATGTTCCAAAATCCTGCTGCATATTGACGTTAATGATATGGGCTTGTAATTTAGTGGTTTACTCCTACTATCTTTTCTGATTATTGGTGTGGCCTATGCTACTTTCCAGTCTTTGAATACAGATCTTTTGTCGAGCAAACGGTTGTGTAATATTGCTAAGTATGAAAGGAATCTAATCCTCAGTGTTAATTCCTGAACTTTTTGGGGTCGTAGCGTGGCCTTTCTCATGGCGGCTCGTGACCATGAAAGGCAAACCACCATGTGTGCATCCAGTTGGGCCCAAGACACCATGCATCTTCCCTCGTGCTGTGAAAAATCAATATTATTCATGCGCATAAATATTAGATCTCTGAAATATAAAGCTGATGAACTTGGTGTTGTATTGAATGGAAACAATAGAATAGTGTAGAATAGTATTATGTATTAACGAACACTGGTTAAGAGAAGAAGAGATAAAACTGTATGAACCACCATGTTTTAATTTAATTACAAGTTACTGCAGACCCAATGAAGGTTATGGGGGTTCCTCAATATATATAAGTAACAACCTAGGGTTAAGATATACTGTGCTTGATGTTAAGGACATGTGTGTTAAAGGCATACTTGAAGCGGCTGTCTGGTTCTACCAACATTAAAACTCACAGTTATTTCAATATACCATTCTCCTGATAGTGATGCCGATCAATTTGTAGAGTGTTTAGAAAAACTTATTCACCATACAGAAAAATATACCAAACACAAGACAATAATTTTAGGAGATTTAAATTTTGATGTAAGGAAAAAAAACACACAAAAATACTAGTTTGCTTAACATGCTAAGATCCCATAATCTCTTCTGTGCAAATTATAGTCCCACAAGACAACTTTCTTCTCTCAACAATTTTATCACAAATATACATAAAGATGATTTTGAATTGGGACTCCTTAATGTCGACCATCTGACAGATCACAAAGGTATATGGGTAAAACTAACAATTAATGAAACAATGGGGGATTGTGTACCAACCCGGTATGTCAGGTTATTAAATGATAAAAGCATAAATAGCTTCAGGGATAAGCTGAAGGTACTAAACTGGAATAAATAATATATGCTTCCAACAATGCTGAGCAGGATTGTAGCAGGTTTGTGAGTACTCTATCTGTAATTTTCAATACCTCCTGTCCAATGGTTACCAAACAAAACAAAACTGTGGCAAGAAAGCATGGTCGAACTACTCCACATAGGTGGTTCACACCATATTTACAGAAGCTAAGATTAATGGTTTTGATATGCTATGATAAGGTAAAAAATGGTTGTGTTGACAATGCAACATGCGTTAGCCTCAAGAGACACTATAGATCACAAATCAGATAATGAAAATGTGGAGCAAATGATAACTTCATCAAAAACTCCAATAATAAGTGTAAGGCTGCATGGAGGGTCATTAAAGCAGAATTAGGTACAGGTAGTCATAGTGTAAAAGTTACAACTGATGTTAATGTCACCCCAGATGAATTTAATCTCCTTTTTATCAATGCAGCAAACCCTGATCCCTCATCTCCTCATAAGAAGAGTTCAAAATCAAATTCACAGTCTACTTATATAAACCAGTTTTTACAAAACTTTGCTGATACTGTGCCAACCTGTAATTGGGGATATGTGGAAATAAGTGATGTAATTAAATCAGTGGCAAAGTTAAGTGGCTCCAGATCAGAAGATATTTATGGCCTCTCAAATTTTGTGATTAAAAAAATAATCGACTTGATATCATTCCCCCTCTGCACACTCATAAACTGGATATTTAACAGTCGTATTTTTCCAGAATGTCTAAAGAAGACAGTAGTAATTCCATTACACAAAAAGGGTGATAAATCCTGCACTAATAATTATCGTCCAATTTCTCTGATACCTATTTTTTCAAAAAATAATCGAATATTGTATACAAAAGCAAATTAACATGCATTTGTCAAAAAACAATATACTGACTAGGTCTCAATATGGTTTTAGGGCCCAGTTATCAATAATTAATGCTGCTGAAAATGTTGTTTCTATTGTGCAATCTTCTTTTGAATCCAAATTATCTGCTGAAGCCACACTAGTGGACTTAAGCTAAGCATTTGATTCTGTAAACCACACAATACTGATGGAAAGCATTTGATTCTGTAAACCACACAATACTGATGGAAAAACTATGGTGTTATGGCATTAGGGATCTGGAACTCTCCCTCATTAAATCATATCTCAGTAACAGAAAGCAAACTGTAAGCTACAATGGTCAAAAGTCGCAGTTACTGAATGTCACTAGAGGTGTTCCCCAAGGATCAGTGCTTGGGCCATTACTGTTTATAATATTTATAAATGACCTGCCCAGCAATATGCCACGCAAATCTGTGCTTTACGCAGATGATACAACTTTCATCAATTCAGGGAAGGACATAAATAAACTGAAGGGGCAAAGTAAAGATTTTCTCAGATTATCCAATATGTGCTTCAAAGCCAATTACTTAGCTATTAACTATGAAAAGACTGTAAATATATCCTTCAGCTTATCCAATGCTGATATTGAGTACACTTCTACCAAACTTCTTGGCATATACTTCGATGCGAAATTAACCTGACAGAGCCACATAGACAACATATCTCGAAAGCTTTCGCGAGTTATCTATCTACTGAAAAAATTACGCACCTGTGTTTCTGAAAGCCTGCTGATTAATTCCTATTATGCATTATTTCATTGCCATATTAGCTATGGTATTCTTCTTTGGGGTAATTCTCCATGGTCCAGGAAAATTTTTATTTCGCAGAAGAAAGCCATCAGGGGCATCTCTGGGACTACCAAAAATAACATATCATGTAGGTCATACTTCAAAGAATCACAGATAATGACAGTCCCTTCTCTTTTGTACATAAAAGAAAACTTTAACAGTTACAATCTTTGGCAGTCTGTTCATAATCATTACACTCGTCAAACATTTAAGATAGACATACCAACAACTCGACTCAAGAAAACACAAGACAGTTATGAATACATGGGAATAAGGCTTTTCAACACATTACCTGTGCAGGCCCATTGTGTCTCTCTTAATACATTTAAAAGTAAGACTAAAAAATGGCTGAAAGACCAAGCTTTTTACAGTGTTAAAGAATTTGAAAACTCTTCAAAAATAGACCTGACTTATGAAACAACTTGCAACTCTGTTTGTACCTCTTCCTAAGCGTTTTTTTGTCTCTGTAGTTCCACATTTAGCTGTTAAACATGTGGAGAAATCCTTATGTATAAAATGTATTCTTTTATTATGCACATTCTTTAAAATGCACACTTTAATTATGTGGGATATCTTTATGTATCAAATGTATTCCTTTTTATGTATGTTCTTTTAAAATGTATTCTTTAGCTTGTGTGATACCTTACAACAGTTATATTTCTTAATATGTAAATTGTACATTACTCATGACGGCATCGATTGCATGTAAATGCTTAAAGATGGATAAATAAATAAATAAAATAAATAAATAAATAAATAGACATCACGCCACCCAGTACCTAAGGGTACCACTAGAAGGCACACTTGGCAAGTCATTCTTAGAGAGCCTGTATAGAGTCCCTGTATATAAAATCAAGAATCTTTATTCACCATAAATCATTTCACAATGATATGGGTTTTGTCAATTTGATACAAGATAAAGTATATACTATAGGCTCTAGTCGTTCTTTTCCAGACTTTTGAAAATGACTGAAATATACACTCCTGGAAATTGAAATAAGAACACCATGAATTCATTGTCCCAGGAAGGGGGAAACTTTATTGACACATTCCTGGGGTCAGATACATCACATGATCACACTGACAGAACCACAGGCACATAGACACAGGCAACAGAGCATGCACAATGTCGGTACTAGTACAGTGTATATCCACCTTTCGCAGCAATGCAGGCTGCTATTCTCCCATGGAGACGATCGTAGAGATGCTGGATGTAGTCCTGTGGAATGGCTTGCCATGCCATTTCCACCTGGCGCCTCAGTTGGACCAGCATTCGTGCTGGACGTGCAGACCGCGTGAGACGACGCTTCATCCAGTCCCAAACATGCTCAATGGGGGACAGATCCGGAGATCTTGCTGGCCACGATAGCTGACTTACACCTTCTAGAGCACGTTGGGTGGCACGGGATACATGCGGACGTGCATTGTCCTGTTGGAACAGCAAGTTCCCTTGCCGGTCTAGGAAGGGTAGAACGATGGGTTCGATGACGGTTTGGATGTACCGTGCACTATTCAGTGTCCCCTCGACGATCACCAGTGGTGTACGGCCAGTGTAGGAGATCGCTCCCCACACCATGATGCCGGGTGTTGGCCCTGTGTGCCTCGGTCGTATGCAGTCCTGATTGTGGCGCTCACCTGCACGGCGCCAAACATGCATACGACCATCATTGGCACCAAGGCAGAAGCGACTCTCATCGCTGAAGACGACATGTCTCCATTCGTCCCTCCATTCACGCCTGTCGCGACACCACTGGAGGCGGGCTGCACGATGTTGGGGCGTGAGCGGAAGACGGCCTAACGGTGTGCGGGACCGTAGCCCAGCTTCATGGAGACGGTTGCGAATGGTCCTCGCCGATACTCCAGGAGCAACAGTGTCCCTAATTTGCTGGGAAGTGGCGGTGCGGTCCCCTAAGGCACTGCGTAGGATCCTACGGTCTTGGCGTGCATCCGTGCGTCGCTGCGGTCCGGTCCCAGGTCGACGGGCACGTGCACCTTCCGCCGACCACTGGCGACAACATCGATGTACTGTGGAGACCTCACGCCCCACGTGTTGAGCAACTCGGCGGTACGTCCACCCGGCCTCCCGCATGCCCACTATACGCCCTCGCTCAAAGTCCGTCAACTGCACATACGGTTCACGTCCACGCTGTCGCGGCATGCTACCAGTGTTAAAGACTGCGATGGAGCTCCGTATGCCACGGCAAACTGGCTGACACTGACGGTGGCGGTGCACAAATGCTGCGCAGCTAGCGCCATTCGACGGCCAATACCGCGGTTCCTGGTGTGTCCGCTGTGCCGTGCATGTGATCATTGCTTGTAGAGCCCTCTCGCAGTGTCCGGAGCAAGTATGGTGGGTCTGACACACCGGTGTCAATGTGTTCTTTTTTCCATTTCCAGGAGTGTATTTGATTTATTGTTGGATTTCTTAGATGCTCTGTATGTATTCGTATCGTGGAAAAACAGCAGCTAGTATAGATTTCATGGCTGTGAACATACGTATGAGCTTTTATCTTTTATTTATTTATTTTTTTATTTATTTTATATGGTATGCGTATTCCATAGATCTGTACATGCGAGTGATTCGCCTGGATGTGGAAAGTGTCAATACAATTGTACAAATACAATTCATGCTACAGAATAGTAATATAATACAATGATATAGATATTAATAAGTATCACTTTTTCTCATTTACAAGCTGTCATTTAACAAGTATAGCAATTCTCAATATAACATTAACACTATAACATTAACATAATATTGTATCGTCCATCTAATAACTAAGAGACTAAATACATTTATTATTATTTAATAAAATTGCAGCCAAATAGCCATATACAGTTACTTTGCTTAACATTTTACATTTACATTTTACATTTTTGCATATTCATTTATCGATTTCACTCTTTTACTGCACAGTTCTATGTGATATCGTTCACAGGCTTCGTTACACAGTTCACATACACATGTCGCGGTTGGGTCGTGATAAGTTTTGTTTTTGCAGATTAGATGATGAAAGCCGTGAGTAGAATGTCTAGTTACAACATGTCGCTGTTCGAAGTTTGGTGCTGTCCATGAGCGGTTCGTCATTCCTTCGGTGCCGTAAAACTCCGGCCATATTTTTTCTCGTTTGTCCTCCATGATCTTCAGTTGCTTTCTGGAAGCCCTGGTGTGTGGCATCATATATCGAAGTCTGATGTCTTCAATTAGGAATGTCTCTCTCACTAGCAGGTACACTAGTCTAGATCTTGTTGTCTTTGAGAGACCTAGTGCTCTTTTTAGATAGGTCGATTTTACTTTTTCTAGTGTTTCTAGATTTTTTTCTGTCAGGTGGTCCCATATAACCTCCATCCCATAGGCCAGGATTGGCAAGATTTTTGCGTTGAATAATTTCATGGCTGTTTCTAGACTGAGTAGGCGGATGTTTTTGATGTCCTGTATTGCTATTATTGCTTGGGCTGCACGTTCTGTTGTATGTTTTGTGAAGCATTTGGCTGTTGGTTGCAATGTCACTCCTAGGTATTTAAAGTCTGATGAGATTTTTATTTTTTGTCCTCTGATACTGATTTCCGCATTCTTGGGTGTTTTGCCTCCTTTTCTGAAAATTACCATTTCTGTCTTTGCTATGTTTATGTGTAGTTTGTGTTCACTGCACCATCTGTCTATTTTCTCAATGATTCTCTGCAGCTTCTGTATATCTGTTGAACCTACGGCTATGTCGTCAGCGTATGCATGTACATACACATCTTCTTCATTTTCTCCAATTCGGATTACTTCTTCAGTGGCAAGAATGTATAGCAAAGGGCTCATTGGGTGACCCTGTAAGACTCCGTTCGATTGCAGAATGGGGTTCAAACGAGAGAGGTTGTCTGATATTGTAATTAAATTGTATTCGAGGATTGATTTGATTATTCTTGCCCATATGCTATCTTCTCCCATTGTGTTTTCCAGTTTTCGGACTATGAGCTCTCTTTCCAATAGGTCAAAGGCTTTGGTAAAGTCTATGAACACTGTGTAGAACATTTGTTTCTTTTGTAGTGCATCATCGATGTTGTTTAGAAGAAGCCTGACTGCCGTAAGTGTTTATCTTCCAGATCTGAAACCCATTTGTCGTTCTGGGAGATGACTGTCCACAGAGGCTTGGATTTTTTGTGTTATTATCTTCAAAAACATCTTGAATTGAGTATTTTCCAGGGCTATGCCTCTGTACTTGTTAGGGTCCATTGGGTCTCCTCTACCTTTGTAGAGAACTTTTATTGTCAAGTGTCTCCATTGTGTCGGAATTCTTCCAAGTTCCAGGCATTTGTTAAACAGTTTGGTCCATATGTGTTGGAGGGCCTCTTTTGCATCTTTTATGTGTTCATTGTATATATTATCAGGTCCTGCTGCTTTCTTGTTCCTCAGTGCTTTTATTACTTCTTTCACATCATCTTCATTTAGGGGTTCCCATGTATTGTCTTTTTCCTTAGTTTGATGTTGTTTCTCTTTCTTTGGGGGTGTTTTGAGTCCTTGTTTGTTCAGTATCTTACTGAAGTGGTCTTCCCATTCCTTCAGGTCTATATTTGGTGTATGAACCATTTTTCTTGGTCTTGCTGCTATGTATGGGTCTTTCTCTGCTTCATCCGCTTCTCTTTTTGCCTCACTTTCTATGTATTCTTTTTTCTTCTCTTCTATTAGTTTTTTGTAGATTCTCCTCTCTTCTGCATACAGTTTGTATGTTTCCTCGTCATGCTGGTTTCTTAGTCTGTGGAGGATTCTTAGAACAGTGTTCCTTTTGCTGTAGCATTCAGCATTGAACCATCTTTTGGCCTTCCTTGTTTTGGGGATTGTTTGTATCACTGAATTTTTTAGGAGGTCTTCTATTTGGTCTGTTGCTTTTTCAAGGTCTCCTTCCTCTATGAAAGTTTCTATTTGTGTTAATTGTTCTTGCTCGTTTGTTAATTTTTCTATATCAATTTTTCTTTGTGTGATTTGGTGGGTCTTTCTTGCTGGCGGTGATGTGACGATATTTATTTTTATCTTCATTGGAATGTGCTTTCATACAGGAGTAATGGAGTCATGCCATATTGGTTGAATACTTCCTTCTATGTCTCCTCTTGTTAATGCGATATCAATGGTGCTCTTCCCATTGTGGCATATGTATGTAGGTATCTGCCTATCGCTAAGTAAGGTGAAACCATCTTCTTCTAGGGTTTCAACGACTAGTTTTGTTTTATAGTTTTCTGTGTCTATTCTGCAGTTGAGATCGCCTGCAATAATGGTGGGTTTGCTGTCGCTTTGTTTGATGAGTGTGACTATTTCGCCAATTATTTCTACAGCATTTGTGTGCGGTTTAAAATAGGCTGCAATTATATTTATGTTTGCCGCTTCTATTAGCATACTATTTTCTTGTTTTATGATTTTTTTGGTGGGCGTCATCCAGGGTTTCAGTAGGATAGATATTCCTCCCATGGGTCGTCCTCTTTCTCCCTTCTTTGCCATTAGGTGATAATTATAGAAATCTTTATGTTGCCAGCTGTCTATCAGGAAGGTTTCTGTTAGAATTGCAAGATCTGAATTTTGTAGAATGTCTGTTGGTGTTAGGTTAAGAGCACTTTTTACTCACTCTGTATTCCACAAGACTGCTTTTATTTCTTGCTCTTCTGGTTTTCTTCTTAGTTTAGTTGAGCTCTGCTCCCTCTTCCATTGTTCTTCTTGGGAAACAAAATCGATGTACTTTTATGTTTTCTGGCCAGAATTCTGGTTCTTGTGTGATTTGTAGCTTTTCAAACGGAATGCCTACTTTGAAAGCTTTTTTGTCGCCCAGTGTGCACAGTTCTTCACATTCTAGTTGTCCCAGTATTCCGTTCTTGTTAAGGTATTTCACTACTGTAGCAGTTGTGGTGGTTCTCTTTAAGTTACCGATGTATAGCCACGCTATTGTTTCTGCTGCTTGCATTTCTTCGTCTTTTTTGATACCCATTATGGTTTTACAATTACTCTGGTTTCTTCTGTACCAGCTCCTCCCTGCCGCAGTACTCCAAGTCGGTTCCTCTAGTTCATTAACCTGATTTCGGGTTTTATTATGTTGCTCATGTGCATTGATTAGGACTTGTAACTGATTTTGTTGCTGGAGCAGAGGATTTCTGTATATTGTCGTTCCCTCTGGTTTAACTTTGTTGTTGTATTTCGTTTGTATGTTGTTTCCATCTGTTTTGGTTTCCTCTGCGTCTAGGTGACTTTCCTTTTCTAGAGTTTTCTTTATTTTCTCTTGTATTAATATCCCTAGTTGGTTTCTTAGGAAATCAGTTATCTCCTCCACTTTATGCCTCAGTTCTCCCATTTCTGTCTTATTTCCACCTTTTTTTGCCTTTTCCAGAAAGCTACCCACACCGATGTCTCCGTTGAAGTTCTTCTCATATCCCGTAGGTGTCTCTTCCGTCTGTCTCTGTCTGCTATGTGCTGTTTCTTGCGTTTCACCAATAGATGTCTCTACGTGACTAGCAGTCCACTGTCTGCTATGTGCTGTTTCCTGTGTTTCGCCAATAGATGTCGCTACGTGCCCAGCAGGCCACTGTACGCTATGTGCTGTTTCCTGAGTTTCTCCAATAGATGTCGCTAGTTGTCCACCAGTGCAGCTGTCTTCTCCCGCGCTCGTCTCTTGTTGGATGTTCCAAATGTAACAGTTGTGTTACTAAATGTGACACTTCTGTCACTCAATGTAACTGGGTTTTCTCTTTTGATGCTATCAATTGTCAGGATGAGCATTCTAAAGCATTCTGTCAGGGTGAAAATATTAAATAAATTAACTTTTCTCTCTTAACAACATGTGGGCAGGGTGGGTTCTTCCTTGGCTCGGGTATGAGGTCGAATGAAACATCATTTTTACATAAGATAACTTTTATTGAAGATTTGTACAACTGTATCTTACGGGATGTTCTGATTCGGAGAGCGGCAGCTGTGTCGTTTACGTAGCCTTCTGCTGCGGCAGCGGCGGCGGCGGCGGCGGCAGCGGCGTCTGATTACGCGTAGCGGTGTGTATCTCGTGTCGCCGTCTCGCCCAGCTGACCGGAGACGCGCAGCGCGAGGTGGCCCGTTTAATTATTGCGAGCGACATCGTGCATCGGATGGTGATACCTTGAATGTGGCGTCCCAGTGTTTCTCTTCTCTAAGTGGCCGCGTGTGCTGTGCGTCGACCAGTGGAGCGGCGCGGCGGGGGAAGGCCAGTGTCCCGGACTCGAACCACGGACTCCCGCTTGCTAGTCTTCGGCTGTCAGGTCTTCATCCCAGCTCACAGGTGATTGCTGATGTGAGGCCGTCTCCTTCCCGTCCTCACGAGTCACCCGGGTACGAAAAGATCAGACTTCAAATACCTTTTCACTTCTGTCTACTGGCGCCGAGGCTGCTGCTTGCTATTCCATTACAGCGGCGGACTTGGTGCGTCTGTGCATGATGTAGTCTCTTCTTGCATGACGGTCTTCAGCACCGAAACTCACTTAAAACAACTGCTACGCTTCTTCACTTCTTCGTCTTCTTCGTCGCTTGTCTCCGTCTTCGTCTCCGTCTTCGCCTTCGTCTTCCTCTCGTCTTCATCTGTCGGGCCCACTGCGTCTCGCGTATTTATTCACTTCAGTTTACTGGAGGTGAACGACTTCACGGCCATTGCCTCTTCTGTCACGTTGAAAAGATTCTCGAAGATTCTTCTTAACGTCAGTCATTGGCTCTTGGAATGTAGGCGAGGGCCTTTGCTCACATGCGACAACTGAGAAACACGTGAGCCGGTCATTGCCTCTTCTGTCACGTTGAAAAGCTTCTCGAAGAATCTTCTTAACGTCGGTCATTGGCTCTTGGGATGTAGGCGAGGGCCTTTGCTCACATGCGACAACTGAGAAACACGTGAGCCGGTCGGGGATGCCCTGACGGCTGAATCGACAGCGCCCGCTTATGTGGAACTTGCAGGATTCCTATTCTCCACCTTATTTGCTTTTCTTTCGTTTTTCAAAGATTCTAAACATTTTCTTATTTCACTCACCGCCTCTAGTAAGTTGTTCTTCATTTCCTTCTTCATATATCCTCCTTCTTCTGCCACTTTTCCGATCATCACAAGAGCGTTCTCAATACAATACACTGCACTGTCCGCCATCTTTTCTCAATTATACATCTATTATTAAGGGAGGGCATTACTTATGGAAAAGAATTCATCTAACGATTACAGTGGATGATCAAGGAGGTATATTTTTAACATACCTCTCCCCGATGTTATTCAATCTGTATATTGAGCAAGCAGTAAAGGAAATAAAAGAAAAATTCGGAGTAGGTATTAAAATCCATGGAGAAGAAATAAAAACCTTGAGGTTCGCCGATGACATTGTAATTCTGTCAGAGACAGCAAAGGACCCGGAAGAGCAGTTGAACGGAATGGACAGTGTCTTGAAAGGAGGATATAAGATGAACATCAACAAAAGCAAAACGAGGATAATGGAATGTAGTCAAATTACGTTGGGTGATGCTGCGGGAATTAGATTAGGAAATGAGACACTTAAAGTAGTAAAGGAGTTTTGGTATTTGGGGAGCAAAATAACTGATGATGGTCGAAGTAGAGAGGATATAAAATGTAGACTGGCAATGGCAAGGAAATCATTTCTGAAGAAGAGAAATTTGTTAACGTTGAGTATAGATTTAAGTGTCAGGAAGTCATTTCTGAAAGTATTTGTATGGGGTGTAGCCATGTATGGAAGTGAAACATGGACGGTAAATAGTTTGGACAAGAAGAGAATAGAAGCTTTTCAAATGTGGTGCTACAGAAGAATGCTGAAGATTAGATGGGTAGATCACATAACTAATGAGGAAGTATTGAATAGGATTGGGGAGAAGAGAAGTTTGTGGCACAACTTGACCAGAAGAAGGGATCGGTTGGTAGGACATGTTCTGAGGCATCAAGGGATCACCAATTTAGTATTGGAGGGCAGCGTGGAGGGTAAAAATCGTAGAGGGAGACCAAGAGATGAATACACTAAGCAGATTCAGAAGGATGTAGGTTGCAGTAGGTACTGGGAGATGAAGAAGCTTGCACAGGATAGAGTAGCATGGAGAGCTGCATCAAACCAGTCTCAGGACTGAAGACCACAACAACAACAACCTTTGAACAGCGTTTCACTTTCTCTTGTACATTTAATACAATTAGGCAATGCATTAAAACACTTTATAGCAGCATACTTTACTCCCTTCTGTACAAGTGTTAAATTTTTTTAGTTCAACATGTAGATCATCTTTACCTCTAGTATTGTAGTTATGGTATGAACAATTTGTTTCATACTGAGCATAGTCTTTATTAACTACATTCATCAGAGAGTATATGTACTGACATTTTGTGGTCAGTATACCTAACTGTGTAAAAAGTTTTCTACATGAGGTTCATGGAGGAACCCCACACATGATTCTGACTGCTCTCTTATGGGCAGTTAAGATTTTTTTTGAGGCTGGTGAATTACCCCAGAATATTATGCCGTAACTCTAATATTAAAGAGTGAAAGTACCCAAATTAAGCTGATTTTAAAATGTTGATGTCCCCAAAATGAGTAATGATTCTTAGAGCAAAAGTTGCAGATGAAAGCCTTTTTAGAGTAAGGGACACATGCTGTTCCCAGTTGAGCCTACTGTCAATGTGAACCCCAAGGAATTTAGTGGATTGCACCTGTTCTAGTTCCTGGTTGTCATGAGCAATTACTGTATTTTCTAGAGTTTTATTTTTTGTGTGGAACTGTATAAAATTAGTTTTTTTTAATATTAACTGAAAGAGAATTAATTGAAAACCAAGCTGTAACTTCTCTGAGTATATCATTAACATCAATCTCCAGATCAGCAGTAGACTTACCATCTACGACAATACTTGTATTGTCAGCAAACATTGTGAATTCACAATTTGTACTAACGGACAGGGCAACCTGGGCTTTTATTTTCAGCTATAGCTCACATGAAACAAATCAAAATTTGATACAGGTGTATGAAATGATGTATATACATCAATAATAATCTAGAATGAATTTTCATTTGCAGTGGGTGTGCACTGAAATGAAACTCCCAAGCAGATTAAAACCAGATTAACCTGCCAAGATGTTTCATCAATAATACTGGCACATTTCGTATGCTCGTTTCCGTATTTAACGAAGAAATTATTGTGCATTAACAGTAAATAGAGAAGATAGAATACTCAGGAAAAAATGCCTTTTCAGCTGACCGGCAGATTTTTCTGTAAATACAGCCCAACCTTTTAATTTTTACGTACGGTACTAGGTTCCACTGGATTACTTATGTGAGGGAAGCCTGTCATGATATCTGTTTGCTTTTCCACTTTGCTCACAGTGTCTCTCAACATTTTACGTGACCATATTTCTTTGTGTAAATGTCATTTATTCCACCAAGTATGGAAATCTACTGATTTTTTGATGGACTACAGCTCTCTAAAATTTCATTCATACGACTACCAGATTTCATGAAGGTTTTATCTTCCAGTCACAACTGGTGACAAAAAGTTTCAATCTCAGTTTTATCACGATCCAGACTACCAAGCTTTGTTTTGGTTTTGCTATTGCCACTGGCTGTTGGCACTGATAAATTGTGAGTATGTATTCTTTATTTCTCTATTTTTAGTTGGTTGCTGTAACACTGTTTACTGTAAATATGCCCCCGCTTGAAGAAATGTTGCTGAACAAATCTCCTCGACAATACTTTATACACTATAAGTTGTAGAGACTAGACTATAAGTTTGTAGAGTCATGACATAGCATAAATGCTGATTTACTATCTAAACTAAGATATTAATAATTATTGTGCGGTTTTATCTACTCTGGCTAATGCGTGTTTGTTTAACTTCTTGTACTTGATATGAAGGAAAGTCTTAAAATATCTAAATTTGTAGTCCACGTTGTTGTTAGTTGAGTGATTGTCTCCTGAACAAGCTTCAAACCAGAAATATGTAAGCCTACCTATATAAATATCTTTTAGATTTTCTATATTGAACTCCATATACTGTTAGGGCATATAAAGCTTGAGAGTTGCATTATTGGTCCAGTAAGCATACAGTAGCTCAAAACATGTTTAATGGCGTATTTTCCGCAATTTTATCTTACGTTTTTGCCTCAGTACCAGGGGTATAACAGGGGAGTTTGCACTCGGCTGTCATCTGTTCATACGTGGCGCCACAGTTTAAAGACGACACATTCAGTATGATAGTGACAGCGCAAGATATGTGGTGGCGTGACATTACGAGACGCGACCCCCGAAAGCTCTAGATTTAACACCGAGTACCTAATTGGTACACATTCTGGACCAGAAGACTTGCTTTTATTAAGTCATTTAAGTTGCTTCACTACTCTGAAGATATCTACTTCTAAGTTATTCATGGTGGCAGCTGTTCTTGATACGAATTCTGGAATGTTTACATCGTCTGGTAACTCTGCTTTATCAGCACTGTCGTCGATAGTGTTTCCATTGCTATCGCACAGAGAAGGCATCAGTAGTGTCTTGGCACTAGCATACTTCACATACGACCAGAATCTTTTTCGATTTTCTCCCAGATTTCGGGACGAAGTTTCATTGTGGAAACAGTTATAAAAGCATCTCGCATTGAAATCTGAGCTTAATTTTGAGATTCTGAAGAAGATACCCAATCTAGAAGATTTCACATTCATTTCAATTTGGCATGCTTTTTTTCGTTGTTTCTACAACAGTGTTCTGACCCGTGTTGTGTACCAAGGAGGATCAGCTCCGTAATTTGTTAATTTGTTTGATATAAATCTCTCAGTCGCAGTCGTCACTATTTATGCCAGGATTTGTACTGGCTGTTATGCATTGAGTGTACTGAAAACATGAGCTTGCCTGAAAACATCAACCTGCGCATACTATGCTTACATACAAGCCCACCTACAATATGGTGTAATATTCTGGGGAAATTCTCCAACTGCTCTGAGCACATTCAGAATCCAGAAGAGAGCAATGAGGATTATTACTGGGAGCAAACCCAGAGACTCCTGCAAACCCATCTTCAGAAAGTTGGAAATCCTTACACTGCCTTGCCTCTACATTCTTGAGACTCTAAAGTTTTTCAGAAACCACATAGTGCCAACTGACCGCAGAGACGTAAAAAATAATGAAATACATGAACACGACACCAGGAAAAATGCAAATCTGCATGTTATACGTACAAACACTCAACTGTGTAAAAAGGGAGCTTTCCACATGGGCCTCCAACTGTTCAACAATCTTCCCACTTGTAATAAGTCCATAGAAGACAACATAAAATTTAGCAAAGCTGTGAAGTCATATTTGTTGTGTCACTGTTTTTACTCTGTAAATGAATACTTAGAACACTAATTTTGTTATTTGTGTTAAATTGAAAACATTGAGCAATATAATACATTAGGATACTATAGGCCTATGTTAATATATGTTAACTGATATTTTATGACATCTGCAACACACTGTGTACCATCAGATCACGTGGAATAAATAAATAAAATAAAATAAAATAAAAAAATTCTTTAGATTCATGCCACATCTGGTCTACACTTACACTGTTAATTTGGAAGGAGTGGAGATTGTCTCTCAGGAAGGTGTCAAGTGAATTTTTATCTGCTTTTTTGAACAGGTTTTTTGGAGGATTTGGGGGTTAGAATACTGAAGTCTCCCTACTGGTTTATTGATTTGATTTATTGATCCATTTTCATCAATAGCTGCACAATGTGCAAGAGATATTTGGATTTTTATGTTAATATTAACAGTTTTACATATAATATACCTTTGTACATAATAACACACATTAATATATCAATTAGTGATGAATACTTAAATAAATGTTGTTACGCTATATACAGAGAGATAAAATACAAATGTTGTTCTGAATGAGAGTACATTGGGTTAACACAGAAAAATTTAGTTTTGTAGGTATTCATTTACTGTGTAAAAGCAGTGATCAACCAAGTACGACTTCAGTTTAGATTTGGAGTGATCAATGTTTTGTATGTGTTTAATGGTATCTGGTAAGGCACTGTATAGTTTGATACTAGGATGGATAAGGCCGTTTTGAAATAACTTTGTGTTGGCGCTTTGAACATGGACATCTAATTTTTGTCTTGTATCATAGCTGCGTATTGTGTGATTTTGAGTGATGATTGGTCTTTTTGTATGTAAGTTTTGCTTTAAATACATTATATTTTCAAGTATATACAGGGTGCGTCAAAAAAATGTATACATTTTTTTAAGCATCATAGAAAATTTATTTCCCATTCTATAATGTTAAATTTCTGGAAATGGAAAGCTTAAAGTCCAATTGGAAAAATAAATGTACTTTGCAAATGTGATTAATGTTCAAACTGATGGCCTTCAGCATCAATACATTTCTGAATACGAGTAACCACTGATTCCGTACATCGTACCAAAGTGTCCAATGAGATTTCTGCGCACACCGCTGAATCTCATTCCAAAGTGTGCCCAGGTTACGTGGTTTACGTTTGTACACCTCATCTTTTACTGTGCCCCATAAGAAGAAATCCAGCGGCGTGAGGTCTGGAGAGTGTCCATGAAACTCGATTGGTCCCCTGCGTCCTATCCACTGGCCTGGCACATTGTGATCCAAGTATGCTCGTACGTCCCTATGATAGTGCAGCGGAGCGCCATCTTGTTGGAAATAAAACTCATCATTACTGTATAAAGAACGAATGGCAGGTAATATGGAGTCAGCAAGCATTGTTAGGTACGTTTCTCCAGTAACAGTACCTTCAAAGCAGAAGGGCCCAATGAGTCTCCTTGCAGACAAACCACACCACACATTTACACCAGGCAAATTCACAGCCTTTTCAACTGTAATGTGAGGATTATCTTCAGCCCAGTACACATAATTGTGCCTATTGGCAGTTCCATTGAGTTTGAATTGGGCTCTATCCGACCAAATTATGCTACCCATAAATCCCAGTTCACGTCTCACCATCTGCTGAACCCATTCGCAAAATTCTAACCTTCGATCTGGATCATCGTCACTTATCTGTTGCACCAGCCTTGGAATGTACACATGAAACTTGCCTTTCTTCAGAATGCGTAGCACACTATTAGCACTTACATTACTCTCACATGCTACTTGCCTTGAAGATTTTTGAGGCGAACGCTGAAACAGTTCCAAGACCGCAGTTGTGGAATCATCACTTGTATCTGTACGAGTTTGCCCTGATCGACTTTTATGCACATCACACACTGTTTCACGAATTTCAAATTTGTCTCGTAGATGTGTAATTGTTAACCTTGAAGGTGGTTCTGTAACATACTCACTTCTCCACTGTCTTTGAACCGCAGCTACATTCTCAAACTTCCAGTACCACTTAATTATCTGCTTCCGCACTTCAAAGCTCAAACGCACGTCCGCCATGTTGCAGTTATTTCCTTGCTACTGCTGCCACCTGTTGAAGAAACATAACATTACTTTCTCACAGATATTTAACCTTGTAGAATGGGAAATAAATTGTCTATGACAGTTCAAAGTGTGTATACATTTTTAATGTATGTAACACAAAACAAGAAGTACTTAATTTTTTGTTCATTTGCTCAATATGTGCTTTAATATTGTGTTCACTAATCCCTGTATCCGTTTTGATGTATGTTATTAGCTTAGGATTATTTGTCACTAAGAGATCAAGTGTGTTTTCACAACCGTTTATTATTCGCTTGGGCTCATGAACCAACTGCTCGAAATAATTTTCAGAGAATGCATTTAGCACAATTTTGGCTGATGTTTTATCGTACCTGCAGATTTAAACATTTATTTTTGCGAACACATCGAGGGTAAATTGAAGTCACCATCAAGTACAATTGTATGATTCAGATGCTTGTTCAAAATTAAACTCAAGTTTCCTTTGAACTTTTTCAGCAATTCTATCATCTGAGTTGGCAGGTTGGTAAAAGATACAATTATTATTTTATTCTGGTTGTGAAGAATGGCCTCTACACATACTAACTCACAGGAACTGTCTACTTCAATTTTGCTACAACATAAACTACTTGTAACAACAAGAAACACGCCACTGCCAACTGTGTTTAGGCTGTCCTTTTCTGAACGACGTTAGGTCCTTCGCAAAAATTTCGGCTTAACTTATCTCCAGCTTTCAGTGCCTACAACAGTTTGAGCATCAGTGTTTTCCATTAGTGCTTGGAGCTCTGGTACTTTCCCAATACAGCTATGACAGTTTACAACTGTTATACCGATGGTTCTTAGATCTACGTTCATCCTATGTTCAACCTGCACCCTTTGAGACTGAAGCAGCTTTTGTGTTCCCCCGAGACTCTCAAACCTGAAAAAACTGCCCAGTCCACTCCACACAGCCCCTACTAACCGTGTATCTGCCTCCTGCATGTAGTGGACTCCTGACGAATTCAGTGGAACCCAAAACCCAGCCACCCTATGGTGCAAGTCAAGGAATCTGCAGCCTGCACGGTTACAGAACCATCTGAGACTCTGATTCAGACCCTCCACTTGGCTCTGTAACAGAGGTCCGCAATAGGTCCTGTCAGCTATACTGCAAATGATGACCTGTGCTTTCATCTTGCAAGCAAGACTTGCAGCCTTAACCACTTCTGTTAGCCGCTCAAACCCAGAGAGAATCTCTTCCAATCCACAGTGACACACATCACTGGTACCGACATGAGCCACCACCTGCAGTTGGCTACACCCTGTGCTCTTCATGGAATCTAAAAGGATCTGTTCCATGCACATACATGGATTGCATATAGGCTTTATTCCCCTCCTTGGCTCTGACAAGTCCCAAAGGGGCCCCATAATGCGCTTAACATTGGAGCTCCCAACTACCAATAATTCTGTCCTCTGTGATTGTCTGGACCTTGCAGGATGAGAGGATTCCTCTGAAACAGGCCAAGTGACTGCATCTGACTGAGGGACAGTGTCAGCCACAGACAGCACCTGGAACTTGCTTGTCAGATTAACCAGAAGGCCTTTCGCCCGCTGCCTAGGAAGTCTTTCGCCACCTGCCATGCCCCGAGGGAACCTACCACTCGACCACGGGTGAGAGGTCAATCTCAGTGCGAGGCGTAACTGGGCCGGACACCGGTGCAGACTGATTGGCAGACTCAGACAAGCTGAATATCCATTGGATCCCTATGACTGGCCCACAACAGCGATGCCTGTCCACTGCAGTTTCAAGCTGTGTAACAGAAGCCATAACAGCCTGGAGCTGAGAGTGAAGTGTCACCAACTCATATCTGCACACAGCAGTCACCATCCCTATCCATACTAAAGACCACAACTCTTGCCACAAAGTGATATGTATGAAATCGCTTGCAAGCAGTGTAAAAAAGTGTATAATAGTCAGTCAGGCAGAGCTATATCTATTACACTATGTGAACATGAGAGAAGCTGGAGATTAAGGAAGGAAGATTCCACCTTTAATGATCATCTTGTTGCAAATAACCATTCACTGGTGTAGAATGTGAAGTATTACATTCTGTCAGGAAAAACAGAAAGATGACCCTGCTGGAAATCAGCCAACACATGACACTGGAATGCCAGCCTGGTATTAAATGATCAGACTCAGTTTCCATTTTCCCCTGTGCCAATTTAAGTTTTTGTTACAAATATTAAATTGAAATTATTATTGCATCTTATTTCTCATCAGCTTTTAAATATGTCTCCACTTAAAAACTTTGTTTACCTCCTTTTTTAGTTCATGTAATTACTTTTTAGTGTCAAAAAAGGGTAATATTTTCATATGTAAACACTCTGTCTTCTATGTAAATAATGTCTGTGTAAGTAACACATCATATTTATCTATGTTTGCAATATTCATTTGTCACCTGAAAATGGCCTGAGAAGTAGAAAGCCAGTTGGTGGCCAAATAAATACAATTTTGCTGGACAGTAGGCAGTGTTATCCTTTTTAATATAATGGACTTAACATATTATTAAGCTTAGAACAATACCCATTAATTAACTTCATTCTGTGTTTATACATCCTGAGAAATCCAGGAAATATCTGGGAACTTTTACATCTGGGAGAAAACCCGGTAAATTTTCATTGCTTTAGTTTTCAGTTAAATTCTTATTATTTTGACTCGTAACAACTGATAATCTAACACAGAATTATATTTTAGCCCACTACAGCAAAATAATATGCAGCAATAAAACAAGCAAGAAAAAATCACCAAAATAAAAACAATTCTGTTCTGTCTGTATGTTGGTTTCAGTAATAAACGTGTTTTCAGTGCTATGTGTTGTACTTCACTGATGACCCCATTTTCAGATAAGAACATGATTGTCATTACAATGTGACAATATAAATATGATCTTCAGAAGTCGTAATGTCCGCCATAAAATATTTAAATTTTTTAAAAAATCTAGTGGTTCTGATAAAGTAGCAACGAACAGGGTATGTATGTGGACAAGGAAAAAAAATTCCCGGTTAAAAAGACACTTATTCCCAGGTGAAAATACACTTTTTTCCACTTTAAGTGATAGTATACTGTCCCTCAGAAATGGGAAACTTCTCAATCATTTGAATGGTAAACGTTTTACACACCAGCACAGAACGTCCTGGCACTTTACAAAATGGAACCCAGAAGAAAAAATGAAAAATAAAGACACATTTTGAGAAGATCTTTGATGCACAGCAACACGTACACTGCATTTTTCGTATTACAAATGAGTACATATGAAGTCCACCAAACACAGCATGTCAGTTTCCACAGAAATTACATCCAGATAGAGATGCTTTCCCTCCATGAACCATGGACCTCACTGTTGGTGGGGAGGCATGCATGCCTCAGTGATACAAATAGCTGCAACCACAATTGAGGGGCCAGACAAATGTGTGGTTCCTGAATGAAGATGGGCAGCAGCCTTTTCAGTAGTTTCAGGGGCAACAGTCTGGATGACTGACTGATCTGGCCTTGTAACACTAACCAAAATGGCCTTGCTCTCAAGGTACTGTGAATTGCTAAAAGCAAGGGGAAACCACAGCCGTAATTTTTTCCGAGGGCATGCAGTTCTACTGTATGGTTAAATAATGATGGCATCCTCTTGGGTAAAATATTACAGAGGTAAAATAGTCCCCATTCAGATCTCCGGGCAGGGACTACTCAGGAGGATGTCGTTATCGGGAAAAACAAAACTGGTTTTTTATGGATCAGAGTGTAGAATATCAGCTGCTTTAATTGGGCAGGTGAGTTAGAAAATTCAAAAAGGGAAATGGATAGGTTAAACCTAGGTATAGTGAGAAATGGATAGTTTAAGCCTAGATATAGTGAGAATTAGTGAAGTTCTGTGGCAGAAGGAACAAGCCTTCTGATCAGGTGAATACAGGGTTATAAATACAAAATCAAATAGGGGTAATGCAGGAGTAGGTTTAATAATGAATAAAAAAATAGTAATGTGGGTAAGCTACTATAAACAGCATAGTGAACGCATTATTGTAGCCAAGATAGACATGAAGCCCATACCTGCCACAGTAGTACAAGTTTATATGCCAACTAGCTCAGCGGATGACAAAGAGATTGAAGAAATCTCCGATAAAAGAAATTATTCAGATACTGTAGGGAGACGAAAATTTAATAGTCATGGGGGACTGTAATTAGATAGTTGCAAAAGGTAGAGAAGGAAAAGTAGTGGGTGAATATATGGAATGGGAGTAAGGATGAAAGAAGAAGCCACCTGGTAGAATTTTGCACAGAGCATAACTTAATCATAGCTGATAATTGGTTTACGACACATGAAAGACATGGAAGGGGCCTGCACTGGAAGGTTTCAGGTGAATTGTATAATGGTAAAACAGAGATTTAGGAACCAGGTTTTAAATTGTAAGACATTTCCAGGGGTCGATGTGGACCCTGACCACAAACTGTTGGTCATGAGCTGTAGTGGCTAATAAATTTAACAACTACTTTTCTAATGTAGCACACCACCTGATTACCAAACATTACAACCCACAACCAGACAGCAATACACCCCAGTCAGATACAAAAATTCTTACAAGAACCATATTCATGTCTCCAACAACACCTGAGGAATTATCTGTCATTATAAAAAGGTTACCCAATAAGTATTCAGCAGGTACTGATAAAATACCAGATATTATCATCAAAGCAAGTGTAACATCTATCATAGAACCATTAACGGATATTTTCAATTCATCATTCGTGAGTGGTATATTCCCGAAAAATCTGAAAATGGCAAAGGTGACACCACTGTACAAGAAAGGGGACAAACATGAAGCTGCAAACTATGGACCTGTATTAGTATTGTCAGGCTTTGGTAAAATTCTTGAAAAACTATTTCTTAGAAGGCTGACAGCCTTTCTAAATAAAGATAACATAATAAGTGATGCGCAACACGGATTCAGAACTGGCAGATCAACACAGTCAGATATTTATACCTTCTTAAATGAAATTCTAACTGCAGTAGATAATAAGCAACATGTGTCTGACATATTTCTTCACCTTAGTAAAGCCTTCTATGTAATTGATCATAATAGTCTGTTGCAGAAGCTAGGTAATTATGGAATACGAGGCCTGCCAAACAACATTCCTATCTTCATGACCATCAACAGATCACTCAAATAAAATACAAAGACATAAAAACACAAAAAATTTGTAATTTTTACAGGAATGCACAAAACATTACATATGGAGTTCCTCAAGGGTCAGTCCTTGGGCCAATTCTTTTCATTCTTTATGTTAATGATTTGTCAAAAAAAATAACTAAAGGGACAACAGTACTTTTTGCAGATGACACAAATATCCTAATCAAATCACATGATGAGGAAAGCCTACAAAAAACAGCTACAGGTATAATGCAAAATTTGACACAATGGTTCAGAACAAACAAGCTAATAATAAATAATGAAAAAACAGTGACAGTCAATTTCCACAATTCACAGAAACTACATCCTGCAAGACCAATTTTTAAAACTGATGGAAAAACTGTCTCATCTGTGAGCGACACAAAACTTTTAGGTATACATATTCAGCAAAACCTAAAATGGGAGACACATCTTAACCATGTAAATAAAAAGCTAAACACACTTACGTACGCAGTAAGAATCGTCGCACAAAATACAAGCTGTGCGTCTGTGATCACAATGTACCATGGCAGTATTCAGTCACTGTTGACGCACGGCATTATCTTTTGGGGGAACTCCGTAGGTACAAACAAAACATTTAGACTACACAAAAAGATTGTTAGAATAATAAACCATGCTAAGTACAGAGACTTCTGTAGACCAATATTTAAAAATCTCAGTATACTGCCTCTTCCTTGCTTATATATGTATGAAATATTAAATTTCACAAAAGGAAATATTTTAAAAGATGGAAATATCTTCAAGTATAACTGTGATTACCACCCTCATGATACTAGGCAGAAGCATTACTTGCATGTCAATACAGTAAGTACAAACATTTGCAAGAGATGGAGTGTATCATACTGGCATAATGCTGTACAATCACATGCCATCCTATTTAAAACAGATGCAAAATTTACAAAAGTTTAAAGTGAAACTGATAGAGTAGTTTCTTGACCACTGCTTCTATTCTGTTTCTGAATTTTTAGAGTACCAGAAGAAAAGTGTAGAGTAATTGCTCAAATATTCTTAATAAGTCTATCATTTTATTTTATCATATCAAATTTGTCATCGATATTCAACATGTATTGAATAATTTTTAATTACACTCCTGGAAATTGAAATAAGAACACCGTGAATTCATTGTCCCAGGAAGGGGAAACTTTATTGACACATTCCTGGGATCAGATACATCACATGATCACACTGACAGACACATAGACACAGGCACATAGACACAGGCAACAGAGCATGCACAATGTCGGCACTAGTACAGTGTATATCCACCTTTCGCAGCAATGCAGGCTGCTATTCTCCCATGGAGACGATCGTAGAGATGCTGGATGTAGTCCTGTGGAATGGCTTGCCATGCCATTTCCACCTGGCGCCTCAGTTGGACCAGCGTTCGTGCTGGACGTGCAGACCGCGTGAGACGACGCTTCATCCAGTCCCAAACATGCTCAATGGGGGACAGATCCGGAGATCTTGCTGGCCAGGGTAGTTGACTTACACCTTCTAGAGCACGTTGGGTGGCACGGGATACATGCGGACGTGCATTGTCCTGTTGGAACAGCAAGTTCCCTTGCCGGTCTAGGAATGGTAGAACGATGGGTTCGATGACTGTTTGGATGTACCGTGCACTATTCAGTGTCCCCTCGACGATCACCAGTGGTGTACGGCCAGTGTAGGAGATCGCTCCCCACACCATGATGCCGGGTGTTGGCCCTGTGTGCCTCGGTCGTATGCAGTCCTGATTGTGGCGCTCACCTGCACGGCGCCAAACACGCATACGACCATCATTGGCACCAAGGCAGAAGCGACTCTCATCGCTGAAGACGACACGTCTCCATTCGTCCCTCCATTCATGCCTGTCGCGACACCACTGGAGGCGGGCTGCACGATGTTGGGGCGTGAGCGGAAGACAGCCTAACGGTGTGCGGGACCGTAGCCCAGCTTCATGGAGACGGTTGCGAATGGTCCTTGCCGATACCCCAGGAGCAACAGTGTCCCTAATTTGCTGGGAAGTGGCGGTGCGGTCCCCTACGGCACTGCGTAGGATCCTACGGTCTTGGCGTGTATCCGTGCGTCGCTGCGGTCCGGTCCCAGGTCGACGGGCACGTGCACCTTCCGCCGACCACTGGCGACAACATCGATGTACTGTGGAGACCTCACGCCCCACGTGTTGAGCAATTCGGCGGTACGTCCACCCGGCCTCCCGCATGCCCACTATACGCCCTCGCTCAAAGTCCGTCAACTGCACATATGGTTCACGTCCACGCTGTCGCGGCATGCTACCAGTGTTAAAGACTGCGATGGAGCTCCGTATGCAACGGCAAACTGGCTGACACTGACGGCGGCGGTGCACAAATGCTGCGCAGCTAGCGCCATTCGATGGCCAACACCGTGGTTCCTGGTGTGTCCGCTGTGCCGTGCGTGTGATCATTGCTTGTAGAGCCCTCTCGCAGTGTCCGGAGCAAGTATGGTGGGTCTGACACACCGGTGTCAATGTGTTCTTTTTTCCATTTCCAGGAGTGTATTTATCCTTTCAAAATAACAATGTGTATGATGTTGTATATACTGTACCAACCTGACTTGTCCTACATCATTTGTGCAAAATATGTACCTAAACAATATTTACAGAACCAATAAAGAAATACAAATACAAATACAAAATAGATTAAAACTGAAGAAACTGCAAAAAGGTCGGAATTTAAGGAGATGGGACTTGGATAAACTGAAAGAAGCATAGGTTGTAGAGAGTTTCAGAGAGAGCATTAGGGAACGACTGAAAAAAGAACAGGGGAAAGGAATACAGTAGAAAAAGAATGGGTTGCTTTTAGAGATTAAATAAAGAAGGCACCAAAGGAACAAGATGAGGGCTAGTAGAAATTCTTGGGTAACACAAGAAATATTTAATTTAATTGATGAATGCAGAAAATATAAAAATGCAATAAATGAGGTAAGTGAAAGGAAATACAAACGTCTAAAAAATGAGATCAACAGGCAGTTCAAAATGGCTACACAGGAATAGCTAGAGGACAAATGTAAGGATGTAGAAGCATATATCACTAGCGGTAAGACAGATGTTGCATGTAGGATAATTAAAGAGACCTTTGGAGAAAAGAGAACCACCTGTATGAATATCAAGAGCTGAGATGGAATACCAGTTCTAAGCAAAGAAGGGAAAGCAGATAGGTGGAAGGTGTATATAGAGGGTCTATACAAGGGCGATGTACTTGAGGACAATATTATGGAAATGGAAGAGGATGTAGATGAAGACGCAATGGGAGATATGGTACTGCATGAAGAGTTTGACAGAGTACTGAAAGACCTAAGTCGAAACAAGGCCCCGGCAGTAGACAATATTCCATTAGAACTACCGACGGCCTTGGGAGAGCCAGTCCTGACAAAACTCTACCATCCTGTGAGCAAGATGTATGAGACAGGTGAAATACCCTCAGACTTCAAGAAGAATATAATAATTCCAATCCCAAAGAAAGCAGGTGTTGACAGATGTGAAAATTACTGAACTATCAGTTTAATAAGTCACGGCTGCAAAATACTAACATGAATTCTTTACAGGTGAATGGAAAATCAGGTGCAAGCTGACCTCGGGGAAAATCAGTTTGGATTCCATAGAAATGTTGGAACACATGAAGACGTACTGACCCTAAAACTTATCTTATAAGATAGATTAAGGTAAGGCAAAACTAGGTTTCTAGCATCTGTGGATTAAGAGAAAGCTTTTGACAATGTTGACTGGAATACTCTCTTTCAAATTCTAAAGGTGCCTAGGGTAAAATCAGGGAATGAAAGTTCTAAAGGCGTTAAGTGTAAAATGAGGGAATGAAAGCCTATTTATAATTTGTTTATAAACCAGATGGCAGTTATATGTGTCGAGGGTCATGAAAGAGAAGCAGTGGTTGGGAAGGGAGTGAGACAGGGTTGTAGCCCATCCCCAATGTTATCCAATCTGTATATTGAGCAAGCAGTAAAGGAAACAAAAGAAAAAGTTGGAATAGGAACTAAAATCCTTGGAGAAGAAATAAAAACTTTGAGGTTCACCAGTGACATTGTAATTCTGTCAGAGACAGCAAAGTACTTGGAAGAGCAGTTGAATGGAATGGACAGCATCTTGAAAGGAGGATATAAGATGAACATCAACAAAAGCCAAACGAGGATAATGGAATGTAGTCAAATTAAATCAGGTGATGCTTTGGGAATTAGATTACGAAATGAGGCACTTAAAGTAGTAGATGAATTTTGCTATTTGTTGAGCAAAATAACTGATGATGGTCAAAGTAGAGAGGATATAAAATGTTGACTGGCAATAGCAAGGAAAGCGTTTCTGAAGGAGAGTAATTTGTTAACATCGAGTGTAGATTTAAGTGTCAGGAAGTTGTTTCTGAAAGTATTTGTATTGAGTGTAGCCCAGTATGGAAGTGAAACATGTACAATAAATAGTTTAGACAAGAAGAGAGTCAAAGCTTTTGAGATGTGATGCTACAGAAGAATGCTGAAGATTAGATGGACAGATCACGTAACTAATGAGAAGATACTGAATAGAATTGGGGAGAAGAGGAATTTGTGGTACAACTTGACTAGAATAAGGGATTGGTTGGTAGGACATGTTCTGAGGCATCAAGGGATCACCAGTTTAATATTGGAGGGCAGTGTGGAGGGTAAAAATTGTAGAGGGAGACCAAGAGAAGAATACACTAAGCAGATTCAGAAGGATGTAGGCTGCAGTAGGTACTGGGAGATGAAGAAGCTTGCACAGGATAGAGTAGCATGAAGAGCTGCATTAAACCAGTCTCTGGACTGAAGACAGTAACAACAACAACTGTAATTTTACAAAGCTTTGGGAAGTGGGCACCAGCTGCAATGCTGTGTGGCCCTTCAGAATGTTTTATGTGTCTTTCATACTGTACTTCCTCACATGTGGTCACAAGGTACTGCTCTATAGGTAAATACTATATTGTTAATATGGAATAAATTACGAGAACCACTCTTCAACAAAGGATACTTAAAAGCACTCTTCGGGAGGTCATAAGCAACAATGAACACACGTTGGGAGCAGCTCTGTTGGTAACACTGTGTTCTCTATTTCTTCAGTTGCATATCAGATGTAAAAACTGCTTGCATTGTTAATTTGTTGTTTTATGTGGTCACTTATGTTTTAATTAAAGAGTCCAAAATGAGTAAAAAAGAAAAAAAAAAACTTGTGCTGCAATGTGACTGGATTCTGGGGTAAAACTATTGCTTTGAAGTTAGGCATATGAAACAGTACTGTTGGTGAAAGGAAGAAAAACATAGCAGAAATCAAAGAGTGGTGTGCTACCCAAGCTACTGGAAGTGGAATGAAATGCAGGAAGACAATGTTGAAAGGTAAGCACAAAGACATTGACACCCAATTATCTTTATTTGGAGAGGCTTTATGTGCTGGCCAAGAGGCTCTGCCATTCTTTAAAGACTTATTCTTCAAAGACAACTGATAAGGACAGAATTTCTGGTGAACAGTTGTACAATTGCTATGAGAGTTGTTTAATTACAAGATGCTCCCTGAAAATGCTTGCTTCAAAAAAAGATGTGGCACCTGGATACAAGAAAATTACTATGGAACGAGGTACTATATTAGCTTGCAGTAATGCAACTGCCAACTACAAACTTAGGTGTGAATTAATAGGGAAATCAGGGAAACCTAGGGCTTTCAAAACCTGAAAAATCAGGAATTCCTGCCCTTACATTACACTCATCAAAAGAAAGTAAGGATGAATTCAGAAATCGTTAAAACCTGGTTCCAAAATGAATTCATACCACCTGTAAAGATGTATTTGGAAGAGATTAGTTTACTGAGGAAAGATCTGCAGCTTCTTGAGAACACTGTCACTTTCTGCCAGTGATGAACTCACAGATGGAGATATCGAAGTATTATATTTATCACGAATGCTCTTTGTCAGCAAAAGGACCGGGGCATCCTTGAAATGCCTAAAGAAGAAGTATGGCTACCATATTTTCAGTTTATTGACATCAGCAATTGATAATAATGAAGACAGTGTAACCATTCTAAAGGGTATTGACTTGCTAGATTTCACAGAGTGGTTGGCCGAAGTGTGGAAAGAGACTCTGAACATATCACTTCTGAGAGTTAGGAAAAGTCTTTTAGACCATGAAGGTGGGCATTTTAACTTTGAATCCATGTGTGAAACCAAAGTCAAAGATGGAAATGACGATATTACATTACATTACAGTAATACTTGTTCCATAGGTCATGAAAACGACATTTCGTAATGATGTTGAACCTGTCAGTTTAACATAAGTTTTCATTACACAATTTTTTATTTTTTTTACAGTTATTACTTCATATCCAAAAATTCATGTATTGAATAGAAGGAGTTGTCATTTAGAAATTCTTTTAATCTATTTCTAAATGCTGTTTGGTGATCTAGTAGAAGTTTATTGTCTCATTACATACAATTTCAAGCAATTGACTTAAAAGTACAGGAGACTCGTCAAAACACAAAAACTGGTTTACAATTTTCCTTATAATACCAGTAATATAATATACAGTACTGAATAATTACTTAACTACCCAGTTAATAATTCTTCTTCAAAAGTAACAAACTCTTAAGATTAACAGTCGTAACTATTTGCTCACTCCTGCTCAAATTTTCAGGTTGTCATTTATGAATTCTTCTACTGAACAGTAACATTTCTGCACTAGTTTCTCATATAATGATTTTTTTCTTTTTTTCAGTGTTTCTAAATTTATGCTGAGCAATTCTCTTCTTTTCATTTTGTTATAAATTTTCATACTCATATAATGTGGTGTTTGAGCATAAAGTTTTAAACAGTGTGTGGGCAGCATAAAAATATTTTGATTTCTGGTGTTGTAATCATGTTGAAAATTATTTGCTACAAATAAATCGGGGTTACTGTGTAAAAAGATAATCAGCTCATATATGTATAGTGAGGGAACACGTAGTATAATCAGATTTTTTAGGAGTGGGTGACATGATTTTCTTCACCCTACATTGTGCATATTTCTAATGATGGCATTCTGAAGTTTTAGTGTTCGACACATATGGTTTGAGATACCCCAAAATACAATTCCATACCTTATTACTGACTCAAAGTATCTGTGATATACTACTTTTCTTATGCCCATACTGGTAACATTGTACAATATTTTCATTGCATGTGCTAGGCTATTTAATTTATTTCCAAGGTACTGTATGTGTGACCCCATGACAGACTTTTATCTAGTTGCATTCTGAATATCATTTAATTTTGCTTGTTTTGTTTTAAATTGCATTAACTGGGTCTTTTCCATGTTTAATTTTTAACCCATTTAAATCAAACCAGGTGTCTAAATTTTCTGGAGTATTTAATACAGTTTGTGGATGTTATAACCACTCTTTGTTTTCAGTTGGTTAGATAGGATTTAAACCGTTCTAATACCGTGCCCCTATTTCCATACTTTTCCAGTTTACAAAGTAGCAAGGAGTGATTCACACTATCAAAGGCCTTTGATAGGTCACAAAAAATTCCTGTGGCATGCAGTGAGTTGTCTAGAAATGAGCTAATTTTATCAACAAAATTATTTATAGCAGATGTAGTTTTGCCTTTTTGAAATCCATACTGATTTTTTTAAATTATTTTAAATTTTTCTATAAAATTTTGATTTTGTATGGTGACTACCTTCTCAAATATTTTTGACAGTGCTGGAAGAAGAGAGAGACTGGATGATAGTTTCCCATGTGTTCTTTTGTGCCTTTTTTGAATAGTGGCTTAGCTACTATGTACTTCAGTGTTCCTGGAAAATAACCTTCTTGAAGGGACTGTTAACTATTGTAGTTAGTGGCTGCACAATTATTTTGGAGACTGTTTTTAACACTTTCGTTGGTATCCCATCCCATCCTGCTGATGTTTTACTTTTTTGTGACAGTATCACATTTTTTATATCTTTTACTGTAGTTTTTATAAAGGTACTGAAAAATTCACCATCATGTTGCTCATCATTGAAAAAATTTACTGTGTGTGGATACTCTGCTACATTGACATTAGATTTGTTTACATTTATAAAGAATTCATTATACAATTGAGAAATCTGAGCAGGATTTTCAATAGTGTTATCCTCTACCTTGATTTCAGAAGTATTACAGCCTCTTAACTGTGGCACCTGTTTCAGCTTCGATCACTGACCATAATGCTTTTTATTTGTTTTCACTATCCAATATAAATTTATTATTTACCAGTTCTTTGGCTGCCTTTACAACCTTTTTAAAAATATTTTTTTAATATTTTACATAGGTAACAAAATCAGGACTTTTATTATGTTTTAGTTCCCTATGTAGCCGTCCTTTTCTTGCACTCGAGTTTTTTTATTCCTTCAGTAATCCACTTGACTTCATTTCCTACTTTATGTTCAAGTTCATTAAGAATGTATTGTTACCTTTTTAACCTCTTAACATGTGTATGCCAACAGAGATCATAGCATCAAGGAAATTGATTTAAGCAGTTTTTGTGTGGATTTTGATCTTGAATTAGCTGCACTGTTATTAACAAATATTAATTTAGTTGTTGTTTCTGTGTACCATTCACCACATGGTAACTTTGAGAATTTTATTGGACATATGGAGAACTGTTTGTGTTACCTAACATGCCTAAAGTCAAAAATCGCACTGTGTGGAGATTTTAACATACACATAGGTGATGGAGATGCCAGAGAGAGGGTCCTTATGAGATTAATTACCAGTTATGTGTTGTTTATTGTGAATAAGCTCCCAACAAGGGGTGGTGCATGTCTGGACACCATAAGCACCAACCTCAACATCTGGGATTATAAACTCAGTGTAGTTGAACCTATGATAGCAGATTATTGTGCACTAGTAATGGAAACCAGTATGAGGAGCAAACCGCAGATAAGCACATGGCATTCAAACTACACATTCAAAAGAAGATTTGTTAAAGAAGAGAGTAAATGATTTCAAAGCAGCTCTATCTTGTGTTAACTGGCAGCAGAAAATTGCAGAGTTAGTAGGCAGTGGTTCTTTCTTATGTCTGTTCCAAACCTTAAAAGCAATATTTGATGACATGTTTCCGGTAAGACCAGTGAAGAATCCTGTGAACAAATCACAGGGCATACAGAAAGTTATCAATGTGAAACAATGGGACACCCCAGAGCTCAATAAATTGAAGTGTATTGTAACAATGTGCAAGGACCAAATGAAATCAGCTTTAGACATTCCAGCTAAAGAATTACATCACCGCAACTATGTAAAAGCCAAAAAAGCTTATAGGAAGGCAGTAGAGGAAGCAAAAAAGAAATATAATGATACATACATTAAAGAGGCCCAAAATCCTTGTAAAGTTGCCTGGAATCTTGTAAATGAGAACAGAAAGAAGACTACCTCCTGCTTAAATTCGTGTAGCCCTGATGACTTCAATGAATATTTTGTCAGAATAGTGGAAAAGACAGTGAGTGAAATTCCACACTCTGACCTAGATCCGACTGCAAACATAAGAAATGCAGACAGTTGCAGTATTCAAAACTGGAAGGAAGTACACCCTGAAGACATGATAAAAATTGTGAACTCCTACAAACACTCAGAAAGTGTAGACATCTATGGCATGTCCTGCACGCTGCTAAAGAAAATTATTGCAGAATTAGCTCAGCCACTAGCCATAGCAATAAACAAATGTCTACCTTCTGGTGTCTTCCCAGACTTCCTTAAACTGGCGCGCACAGTACCAATATATAAGAAGGGGGATCCTTGTGAGGTGTCCAGCTTCAGACCAATTTCAGTGGTACCAGTACTAGCCAAAGTTACTGAGTCTGTGATGCACTGCCAGGTACTGAATTACTTTGAGGAAAACAACTTATTCCAAAACACACAGCACGGATTCCGCAAAGGGAGATCAACAGTGACAGCCGCAATGGACTTATTAAAAACAATTTGACAGAGTTTTGAAGAGAGAGAGTGTGGAACTGACACTCTGTGACCTCAGCAAAGCCTTTGACTGCATCTCACACACAACACTAATAGCCAAGTTAAGATGCTATGGTGTTGGAGGTGTTGTTCTATCAAAACTCCAATCTTATTTGGAAAACCGAAAGCAGGTAGTATCAGTGCACGGAGCAACTTCTCTTGAACAAAAACTGGAACATGGAGTGCCCCAAGGATCAGTCTTAGGACCTCTCCTATTCCTCATACATGTCAATGATATGAGCTGTAATAGTCAAATGTTGCAGTTTGCAGATGACACTACCCTTATTGCCAAAGGACATGCAGCCGCAGAAGCTCTTGGTACATCAAATTTGATGTTTGAAGAAATAAAAGAATGGTTTGTAACAAACAAAATGAAGATCAATGAAGAAAAAACCCAACATTTGATATGCAGTCTAACCAACATTGAAGACCAAGAAAACATGGAGACTGTCAGACTACTGGGCTTCAAGATTGACAGCAAACTCTCCATGAATGGTCACACTGCATATGTATGCACCAAACTTTCTTGTGTGATATACCTCCTTAGGAAGCTGAAGAGGGTAATAACTGACCAGTTTCTCACAATAGTCTACCATGCACTCTTCCACAGCCACATTAGCTACGGACTGTTGTTGTGGGGACACTCCTCAGGCAGAAAAGATGTGTGTAAAAAAAAAAAAAAAAAAAAAAAAAACACATCAGGGTCATATCCTCTAGCAAAAGACTGGACCACTGTAAGCCTATTTTCACCAGGCTAGGCATAATGACTGTTTTTAGCCAGTATGTGTTTTTCTGCCTCATTTATATAAAAGAAAATCAAAGGAATTTTAGCATAAGACAAGAAATACATAATCATGACACTCGCTGTAGGAGGAACAGTGAAGTGCCAAGGTGTTGCCTATCAAGTACACAAGAAAGCTTTCCCAACAGTCCCCCTAAAAATGTATAGCCAACTGCCTCCAGAAGTGAAATCCCTGCCACCTGAATTATTTTGGAAAAAAATTGCTCAGGACTTGAAACAACATCCACTATATTCCTTGGAAGAGTTTTTCAACAGGGGTTCTAGTGAATGGACAAAATAATAAATATTGTTATGTTTTATATATTATTTTGTCTAAATTTAATGTTCTTTTTATGTTAACTGCACATTTAATTTTGTGTTTTACTTAAAGTACATATTTTGCCAAAGTGAAACATTGTGTGTGTGATCTACACGGACTTGTAAACATTTTGCTTTATGGTATTTTCATTTGCTGCTATGAAGTTTTACTTTCCTGTTTAGTTATATTTCATTCTCTCTATGTTCTATGTGTTTTTGTGCACTGCATAAATATTTTCTTTTATTTGTAATATAAATTTTGTATATCGCGTTGTATAAATGCTAGTAGATAAACATGGTATTTGTGACACAGTCTGTCCAGCCATGGCTGGTAAACGACGAAGATATAGTAATAAAGTAATAAATAAAGTAATAAAGTAATATGTATTATTTACAATATGATGGTTCTTTTTTCAACTAATTTTTTTATTGCCAAAATGAAATATTCAGTGAAGCACAATAATGACAGTAACAATGAAATGATTTTTTAGGTGCTTAACAATGGACATTTTCATCTCTAAATAGCCCCTGGTTTAAAAACACGAGTATACTTGTGATAGGCTTAACCTTTCTTTCTTCTTAAAATTACAGTAATTCTGTGCAACAAAGCACTAAAAGTAAACAGCAACACTAACCGTTAAAATTTAGAGCCATTGTTTATATGTTTGTGGCTGTGTGAAACACCCAACAATACACAAACAAATGTACACCACAGTCTTTACCCATGTATCTTGATTCCCTCCATGCCTTCTTCCCTCGGGCATCACACATACTACTGCACATCCTACATGTTCTTGTTGGATTCTGCTTCTTCTCGGTCGGAGGAATCGTAGATGGAAAATGATGTCCAACAAGTCGTGTTGGGGTCGATTTTGCTGATGGACAGCTTTGGGTGAACATTCCTCCCCCTGATGTTTGGCAATGAGCTGTTCAGTGACAGCCATGCGAAATTCAAGGGCAGTGAGCTTTGCTCCCTGTTTTTTTATATAGGACAAAGGCATTCCATTCTGCTAATTCCTATAGATGAAAAAATATCTTCTTGTAATACTTTTTACCCGTCTTGCATTGCAATGGATTGTTTGCGATGTGCTGTTCAACTTTATCCACACCCCCATTGTGTCATTATAAGCAAGTACAGGCACTGGTTTGGCAATATATTTGTTTCTTACTTTCCGTGTTTGTATTTCCGCATTGTGGATAGCGGACAGCATGCAGACGTCTCTCTTATCTTTCCATTTCAGTACAGGTCAGTTTACCTCGCTGGAATGCTGCAACCTCCCCTTTCTTCAGTTTCTTGGTCTGGAAAGAAGGTGGCATTTCTTTTCTTGTAGCACATACGGTTCCATACATATCTGTTCTTTTTTTTTTTTAGCAGAAGGTCAGCAAGCTGGGGAGAACTATAATAATTATCTAGAGACAAGCAGTATCTCATATTTACCAAGGGTTGCATTAGTGTCATTACAATTTCTGATGACATTGACAGATCCTTGTATTCTTCCTCAAATGTAGTGCCCTTGCCAACGTAAATAATTAGGGACAAAACATATCCAGTCTGTGACTCACACATTGACTTCGCATCGCGCCACATCTGGATGCAGTGTACAGGAAGTGTAATTAGTGTGTAAATTCCCGACTCTTGTGTGAATCGTGCTTTTTGGTAACTTTCATCACCTTCTCACACATCGACAATGCGACCGAGGCACTCACGTTGTCCGTCAAAACCCGCTCAACGCGTCGGGAATTTCCCTTCCGGTCAGTGCACTGCTCCTTCGACGATTAATTTGGACAATTTTGACTTGCTTTTGTGTAATGAATTAACTTTGTGCAGTGCTTTGACATCGGGCAATCACGCCAAACAATGGACTGCAACAAACGGGGACTATGTTGCAAATCCCAGTTTGCACGAACTCCGAACTACTGCTAAATCGCATTCCTGGTTGAATTCACAAATGCCCGTCACGGCTACCACGTCTTCTGCACCATGTGCAAATTCATTCGACCCAGTTTCCGCACAGCCTGTCTTCCAGAGTTCGAATGTTCGCGTCAACTTTTCCGCCGCGTCTCCGCGATTTTCCCTCATTTGCAGCATTCAACTACCAACATTTCTCTCGGAGCAACTTCCAGTGTAGTTCATGGCCACGGAGTATATATTCTCCTCTTATGGCATCACCGACGAAAGTGAAAAATACCTCGTACTCTTCAGGCACCTAAAGGACTATCATTATATAGTTACGGACATTATCTGTGACAATTTGAGTGACAAGTACAGCAGAGCAAAAGCCGCTTTAATTCAACACCTGTCACCAACATCACAGGAACAATTTCGTCAAGGACATCCTACCGATCAACGACAATGCACCAATTACACCAACGACAATGCCGGCTGTTTCCCAGTTCAACACTGGATGTGCCACGCCTCCCTCTATGCAGCACCCGAGCTGCACCGACTCTGCTCGACCGCTACCGACAGCAACGTCACGGCCGCCGCCTGCTAGCTCACTGACCCTCGACCCAGTCAAAACAAACAGCTGCGTGACATACGATCCCGCCACGGCTACCACACCTACATCTCGTCAACAACTCGCTGACACTACGCACGCTTACCGCCCGGCCGTTCACTACTCGATCGTGCCCGCAACTTGTTCACCCACCCCAGAAGACGATTTCAGCCGTATCAATGCTCCATACAGCAGTGAACGTGTTCTCACTCCGCCGCCACCGAGTACTGAGTTTCACATTCGTGATCGCACACACGGTCTCTTCTACTCAAACTGTTACGTCAATACTGTGCCGCCGACCTTGTCGTGTACGCCAGTTTATCCTTTGATAGAGACAGATTCTGATTTCGACCCCATCTTACTCAGTGATACACAGCAGACTGCATCACGACATACATTTTTGCCTGAACAGCTGCGACAGCTACGTGAGCAAATTGCGACAAACAACTTATTGTTACAAGATCAGTTACACATGCTGCAGCCAACACCGACCGAGCACGACACGCAATGAGATGCTCCTGTCATTGTTCCGCCTCCGACTGCTGACGATCCTTCGCCCTTACTACCAGCTACAACTAATACCCTGACAATCACGCTACATGGATCTATGTCCCAGATGTCACAACTGTCATCATCACGCCACCTCAAGTGGAAATTCTACGTCACTGATGTGATACAAGCAACTTATTTACGCCGCCGCCACCTTTCCTCGGTAGTTCCAGACACTTCGTTTCGGTACCACGGCATGACCAGCCAGATTCCAGTGCCAATTGCTTTGCCGCCCTCTTCATTACCTCCACAATGTACGACCAAGACATCTGCCGTTTCTGCTTTGACTAGTGAGCACCTTTCCGCTCCAACACACGACCGTGCAGCAGTTTCGCGCGAGCAGCTTGCAACCTTACAACTCGACCTCAGGGCCGACAACGACAGCACACACGCAGCTCCAGTTCCGTCGAACTGTGTCGCCTCTCCGCCACAGACCAGTAGTTCATCTGCCGATTCGACTTGTTCACATTCACGTTATGTCTCATCACCTTCCTGCTGCGACCACGTTTTTGCCGACCGTGCCTGCCTTCCACCACCTCTCGCCGTCGCCATGTCTCATGCACAGGGCTCACGGCCACGCCCCCCCGACTTTCGATCACGGCTGTTTCGGACATCAATACACCGACACTGTCAACTCCGCTCAGAACATCCTGCCATCTACCGCTGTAACACACTCACCGTCCACGGACTCTGACATGACACTTCCGTCTACACTGAACTCATCTGCCACCAAGTTCAGATGTGTGCAGCTTGCTGTTTTCTCTCCTGCTGCGACATCAAGTGCCTCTATAACTCTGTCATTACCACGAGTGTTGCTCATCCGGCATCTCTTACGCAACCTGGTAAGCCACAGCATGCTTGCTGCTTCATGTCGTACGGCCAATAACAAACTGTTACCGGACACGTTGCACTTACCGCGGTGCTCGCCGGCAAATACTTCGGCAATACGTCGCATCGCATCTTCAACCCACTCCGCGCCTTCGAACAGATGAAAAACCCCGCTGCGCCGCACGGCCTCGGCACAACGATGTTCTCCCCACCGACATGCCGCCGCCTTCTGCTTCCACCGTGCCATCAGCAGATCGGCACGGTCAACATGAGGTCGCCTTCCGTGCCTCCTTCCCTCTGCTGGTCGGGCCTACCGAGACATTGAGATATGGTCCAATCGCACCTCACACTAACGCCTGCCACGACACGGTCGGTCACGCACACCTGCGCCATCAGCCGGCTGGGTGCACACACACCTCTCATCATCCTTACCGGGCTCCACACTATCGGCGGGGTTCTCTGTGGCAGTTATCGACTGCAAGAGTCGACCACCTCATCTCTGAGAATGAACTTCTTTGAAAACTGTTGATTGCAGTGTGTTTCAAACTCTGTATTCGAGCGGATGTGTTTGTACCAAAATCAAAATAAAGTTAATTCATTATAAACGAGCAAATACTTAATGTTGGGTTCGATATTACCATACGTAACATCTCGATTCCCACAATGCCAAACCTAGCTCTCTTGAGCGACAAATACTGCATCCGTCCCAGTCGCCCTTTATATAACAGCAGGCTTTCATCTATGGTAACATCTCTTTCTGGAACACAGCTGTTTATAAATTTAGCCGCCAGGTAGCTCACAATAGGCCATACTTTATTCAGTTTGGGTTGTGAATGGCTTTCTGCATTATAGGTTGCATCGTCTGAAAAATGTGAGTTCTTCTTCAAATTGATGAACCTCTTGAATGATAGAACCTCTCTAAAAATTGGTGTAGCTAATGCATCTCTTTTTGTTCAGTACATCTGATATGTTGGTTTTTTCACAATGCTTTGTAACAATATTACAGCAACAAATACGAACATCTCATCAATTGTTGTTGGCTGCCATGCCAGG
This sequence comes from Schistocerca cancellata, assembly GCF_023864275.1. NCBI lineage: Eukaryota > Metazoa > Arthropoda > Insecta > Orthoptera > Acrididae > Schistocerca > Schistocerca cancellata. The sequence continues at coordinate 11,889,127 of NC_064628.1, read as the reverse complement.
ACGTTTGTTTGTCTTGCATATTTGTTGGTCATGGTAACCAAAATTTGCATGTATCCGTCATCAATGAACTGTCTAAAATAATGCAAGACATCCTTCACAATTAATTTGAGGTTTACCTGTAAAAGGAAAACGTGGTGTAGAAGGAGGCAGTGGCTGAGATGGATCTGTCTCGTACCACACTCTGGCGCTTGCAATGTCACACTCAGAAGAAACTGATTCATCACTTCCTTCTTCCGAACTCTCTTCTAGCTATCTTGAGAACTCTCAGACCAACTAAATCCAATATCAAACTCATCTTCACTCTCCATTTCCATAAAACGTTAGGAAATAACAGGCAAACTGCAAGAACAGATTGTAGAGTGACCACTAGTACAACTGCCTGATTCAGAGACATCTCTTGCCAGAAATATACGCTTCAGAGTAACATACCACAGTGACATCTACCGAAAATATCAAGGAACTGTGAAAACACGAAATAGAACGAGTAAATTCAGCCTTTTAAAACGTGTACCAGTCGGAAATGATAAGCTCGAGTATACTCGGCGTTTTATTATTTCGTCAGAATTAAAAAAATGAGTCTACTTGGGATTTTATGTTAAGCGGTTAATACTCCTAATGGCACCTGGTTTGAAACACTGTTTGTGTATTTTTGTTTCAGTTTCATTAACAATTTTTACTCCCCCATCTTTGCATACTAGTTTCCCTTATTAAGTATGATCTTACATATATCACTATACATATTGCTGAATGTTGCCGATCCTAGCCTATTCAGATGCAGTCCATCTTGTCCTAGACATCTATCGCTAATAAATTTATTCGAATCTGTTGCACTGTTCTCTGACGCGATTGTTATCCTGTTTATGTATTTATCACATACCGATCTTCTGTGCAGGATACTACTAATAATTAACTTTGATGCTGGGTACACGTTTTTCACCATCTGGATTAGGTTTCTTGCTTCGTTTACCATCTCTTCTTCACTGCTGTTTTGCAGTGAGTTCGCCCCCACGTGGATGAATACACCTTTGTAGTTTTCATCGCGATGTACCTGCGGGAATGCATTTTGTTTCGTTGTCTGCATATTCTTAAGGTGACTATTTAATTGATCTATACCTATCCCTGGGCGGACATCAGTTTTAGTATTCGATACTGCAACGTTTTTAATTAGTGAACCACCAATTATTAAGAAGCCATTTCCAGTGCCTTGTTTGCCACGTTCTTGTTGCTTTCTTCCTTTGTTTTTGTACGTCACTGCAACCCATTTATATTTATTTCTAGGTTCGACATATTTTGTATTTCTTTCTACGCGATTTTTGTCCTTATCATCAATTTTTTCAGTTTGCATATTATATTAAAACTAAAAAAACAAAAATTCTACAGGTTGGGATGGAATACCAGCAAAAGTCCTTAAATTTGTGTGTAAAATAATAGGATACCCACTATCTAAAATAATAAACCAATTCTTTGAACAAGGAAGCTACCCAGAGGTGCTGAAGCATGCAGAGGTAAAACCGTTGCTCAAAAAAGGGTCAAGAGATGATATGGGGAATTGTCGTCCCATCTCCCTCCTTCCAGTCCTATCAAAAATCTTTGAAAATGCTGCTGCTGTGCAGATTCGCAATATTATAGAGAAATATGATATTATTACGGAAAACCAATTTGGTTTCCAGCATGGCAGAAGTACTATTGATGCAATTAACAAGTTTCTGCAAGGTTCGCAGGAGAGCTTCTGTAAAGTTTGGAAGGTAGGAGATGAGATACCGGCAGAAGTAAAGCTGTGAGGACTGGGTGTGAGTCGTGCTTCGGTAGCTCAGATGGTAGAGCACTTGCCCGCGAAAGGCAAAGGTCCCAAGTTCGAATCTCGGTCGGGCACACAGTTTTAATCTGTCCAGAGGTTTCATATCAGCGCACACTCCGCTGCAGAGTGAAAATCTTGTTCTGGGAACAAGTTTACTGACAAGATTAGCACATCATTAGACAATCATAATAAAGTTGCAGGAATCTTTTGTGATCTCACAAAAGCCTTTGACTCTGTAAATCATACACTGCTCATCTATTTATTTATTTCTTTATTTTATTTATCCATCTGTTGACAATAAATATTGTGTGGATGTTGTCAAGAGTACATGTAAGCCATTTCAAAGAAATGGGACACAAACAATATATACATAAAAAAGTACAAAACAAAATAATACAATGGAATTAATAATAATACAATGAAATTAATATAGCCTATATACATCCCTGCTTGTTATTTTAAGTGCATAGTCTGTTTTTCATAAGGCTTTAGTTTTGTGCTCCCCAAACGGAGAGCCCTTATATACACAACACTGCTTAAGTATATATTTATATCACACAACAGCTCTCCTTTAAGTATATAAATGTAATGAATGATTAGGTAATGAATGATTAGGTACTGATAGAGTATTTTCCATTTTGCCTTTATAAATATCATCAGAAAAAATTTATTGACCTACATAGTCATTTACAGAATAAAAACATTGTTCTACTAGAATTTTTTAAAATTCTGTTTTAAATTTGTTATCATCTTCTAACTGCCTGATGTTGACTGGCAGTATATGAATCATTATCAAGCTTCTTAGCTGCAATTATTACTTTCTTGTGCAGGCTTCTATAACATTTCACATGTGCTTTCAGTGCTACATTCTTCCTGTCTTATTTATTTAACTTTCTGAGAGTGTCTGATGACTTTCTAATCCCCCGTGTACCCCATGTTTTGGTTTTATGTTTTGTTTTGACTCTTTTTATAGGAAAGGCAACATCGAAGCAGTGTTTGTAGCTTTCAAGGAATGAGTCAAACTTTGTATTGACATCACCACTTGATTCACTACCCCAGTTGTTATTTTCCAGAATGTAATTAAAAATACTTATGTTGTCATCATTTATAAATCTCCTTTCTCTGTAATTGTTATTGATAGCAGGGTCCTTGTAAGATGTGACATTTAAACTCAATTTGCTACCCTTGTGATCCGAGAAACCAGTGTCAATTACTTCAGTGTTATATTCACACTTGTCCTTGTTTATAAATACTTGATCTGTTATAGTTTCAGATATATTTCTGCATCTGGTAACTTCATTTACAGTTGCCATCATATTATGACACAAAAACAGATTGCACAGTTGCTGTTGTTTACTACAATCATTCTTAAAGTTAACATTAAAATCACCAAGAACAATTACATTATGTTTAAATTCAGTCAGTAGTCCCTCAAGGTTTTCCATAAAAATGGCAAAGTTGCCCAATGGTGATCGGTACAAACACACAATAGTAATTTTTAATTTGGTTTCTCACATATACTGTATTCAAAATATTTTTCTATGCATTTTAGTTTACATTTAATTTCTTTTGATTCTACCCCTGTCCTAACATAAATACATGTCCCACCCCCTTTATGGGTGATTGTACAAAATTTGCTAATCATTTCAAAATTTGGAATAATTATGATAGACGCTTGCATTTCTTTTACCCAGTGCTCACTTGTGCATAGTATGTTAATGTCTTTTAGATACTAGTCAGTTAATAGAACTTCTATTTCAGCTAATTTACTTTCTAGTCCCTGCACATTTTGGTATACAACTGTTAAAGTTTCATGTAGTGGATTTGCTGCACTATTTACTTTTGTACTTTCTTGTTGCTGGCACTGTAAATATTCTGTCTTTTCTTCTTCTTTGAATTGCGAAGATCCCATAAAAAATAGTCACTACACACAGCAGCTCTTCTTATCCCAAGGCTCTTCCTTTGAGATGTCTGCAGAGCAGCTGATGAGTTTCTGGATATAGTAGAATGGTTCTTGGCTGTTGGTGTTGTTGGTGTCCTAGTTACAAGTGAGCATGAGGCATTAAGTGTGTTGAATGTGCTGACAGCTTCATCCTTGGAGGTTTCAAGTGCACACAAGTTTACACTAGGTTTGTAGGCTTTCTCATCTGAAGAAATTGTTTCCTCTTCAACTCTGCTGGGTGTTCCTGACATTTCTGCTGGTACCCCATATTCTACCACTCCTTCAGATACTGGTACCGGTATGTTAGGTATCTCTCTCATCTTAGATGTTTCCTTGCAAATTTCCATTTTATCAGTTACTGCTACGGTGAGGATACTAGGCAGTTTGTGTTGATCATTGAGATTATTTATTGTTTTCATAATTTGAGCTCAGACATACAGTTGTCCTGCTCTATTTAGGAGATCTCCACTGTTTCCATGGATCCATAAACGTTTTTCATTTAATAGTTTCGCGATTTCTTGCTTCAAGATTACAATTTCTTTTCTGAGCGTCTCAATGTCACTATTCAGTAACTTGATAATTTCGTCTTTTGAATTTATAGTATTGAGGAAGTCTTCACATTCATCACTAACACAGTTACGACATGACCACCTAATATTGTCGTTAACGAACTTGATATTCACATTCGCATATTTTTCGTGTAATCAGAAGTTACATTTCACACAGAGGATGCCTTTAATCATACGTTTTTTTGCATTCTTTACACTCTGAGCTGTTATGAAAATTCTTTTTGGCTGAGACTGAAGTGTCGCTTCACTGTTCTACCAGTGCCATCTTGTTGCATTGTCAGACTTTTAATGCTATTTGGCAAATGACCAAATGTTTCTGTGACAGCACAATTTGCCACTTTTTGTGCCAAAGTAAAGTTTAACACTGTATAATGAAGATCATCATTTCTTCTGGAGTTGTAGCTATGCACTTTGCTGTTATTTTTGGATTACGATGGGTTATTAATACCAAATTCATAGGCCTTAGTGAATATATGTATTGTGAAGATACTGTGAATATCCTGAGTTCCCTACATAAATGTCTGCAAGGTGATCTTAAGTGGGCTCCAGCTATTATTCTGATTCCATGCTTTTGTGCAATGAATACTTTTTGTCTTAATGATCATCATCATTTAAGACTGATTATGCCTTTCAGCGTTCAGTCTGGAGCATAGCCCCACTTATACAGTTCCTCCATGATCCCTTACTCAGTGCTAACATTGGTGCCTCTTCTGATGTTAAACCTATTACTTCAAAATCATTCTTAACCAAATCCAGGTACCTTCTCCTTGGTCTGCCTCGACTCCTCCTACCCTCTACTGCTGAATCCATGAGTCTCTTGGGTAACCTTGTTTCTCCCATGCGTGTAACATGACCCCACCATCTAAGCCTGTTTGCCCTGACTGCTACATCTATAGAGTTCATTCCCAGTTTTTCTTTGATTTCCTCATTGTGGGCACCCTCCTGCCATTGTTCCCATCTACTAGTACCTGCAATCATCCTAGCTACTTTCATATCCGTAACATCAACCTTGTTGATAAGGTAACCTGAATCCACCCAGCTTTCGCTCCCATACAACAAAGTTGGTCGAAAGATTGAACGGTGCACAGATATCTTAGTCTTGGTACTGACTTCCTTCTTGCAGAAGAGAGTAGATCGTAGCTGAGCGCTCACTGCATTAGCTTTGCTACACCTTGCTTCCAGTTCTTTCACTATGTTGCCATACTGTGAGAATATGCATCCTAAGTACTTGAAACCGTCCACCTGTTCTAACTTTGTTCCTCCTATTTGGCACTCAATCCGTTTATATTTCTTTCCCACTGACATTACTTTCGTTTTGGAGATGCTAATCTTCATACCATAGTCCTTACATTTCTGATCTAGCTCTGAAATTTTACTTTGCAAACTTTCAATCGAATCTGCCATCACAACTAAGTCATCCGCATATGCAAGACTGCTTATTTTGTGTTCACATATCTTAATCTCACCCAGCCAGTCTATTGTTTTCAACATATGATCCATAAATAATATGAACAACAGTGGAGACAGGTTGCAGCCTTGTCTTACCCCTGAAACTACTCTGAACCATGAACTCAATTTACCGTCAACTCTAACTGCTGCCTGACTATCCATGTAAAGACCTTTAATTGCTTGCAAAAGTTTGCCTCCTATTCCATAATCTTGTAGAACAGACAATAACTTCCTCCTAGGAACCCGGTCATATGCCTTTTCTAGATCTATAAAGCATAGATACAATTCCCTGTTCCACTCATAACACTTCTCCATTATTTGCCGTAAGCTAAAGATCTGGTCCTGACAACCTCTAAGAGGCCTAAACCCACACTGATTTTCATCCAATTGGTCCTCAACTAATACTCGCACTTCCCTTTCAACAATACCTGAGAAGATTTTACCCACAACGCTGATTAAAGAGATACCTCTGTAGTTGTTACAATCTTTTCTGTTTCCATGTTTAAAGATTGGTGTGAATACTGCTTTTGTCCAGTCTGATGGAACCTGTTCCGACTCCCAGGCCATTTCAATTATCCTGTGTAGCCATTTAAGACCTGACATTCCACTGTATTTGATGAGCTCCGACTTAATTTCATCCACCCCAGCCGCTTTATTGCACTGCAATCTATTGACCATTTTTTCCGCTTCCTCAAATGTGATCCTATTTCCATCATCATTCCTATCCCATTCTACCTCGAAATCTGAAACATTACTGATCGCATTTTCACATACATTGAGCAACTCTTCAAAATATTCCCTCCATCTGCCCAAGGCATCCACAGGATTCACCAGCAGTTTTCCTGACCTGTCCAAAATACTTGTCATTTCCTTCTTACCTCCCTTTTGAAGACTGCTAATTACACTCCAGAATGGTTTTCCAGCTGCTTGACCCATAGTCTCCAACCTGTTCCAAAGTCTTCCCATGATTCCTTCTTGGATGCTGCAATTATCTGTTTGGCTTTGTTTCTTTCTTCAGCATAACTTTCTCTGTCTACCTGGGTTCTGGTATGTAGCCATTTTTGATATGCCTTCTTTTTCCTTTTACAGGCTGCCTTGACTGTATCATTCCACCAAGCTGTTTGCTTCATCCTACTTTTACACACTACTGTTCCAAGACATTCTTTAGCCACTTCTAGTACTGTGTCCCTGTACCTTGTCCATTCCTTTTCCAATGACTGTAATTGACTACATTCAACTAACTGGTATCTTTCTGAGATCGCTGTTATGTACTTGTGCCTAATTTCCTTATCCTGAAGTTTCTCCACTCTTATCCTCCTACATATGGACCTGACCTCCTGCACTTTCGGCCTCACAATCCCAATTTCACTGCAGATTAAATAATGATCAGTGACATCAAAGAATCTCCTGAATACACGTGTGTCCCTCACAGCCTTCCTGAATTCCTGATCTGTTATTATATAGTCAATGACAGATCTGGTTCCCCTGCCTTCCCAAGTATACCGGTGAATGTTCTTATGTTTAAAAAAAGAGTTTGTGATTACTAAGCCCATACTGGCACAGAAATCCAAGAGTTGTTTCCCGTTCCTGTTGGCCTCCATATCTTCTCCAAATTTATCCATAACCTTTTCATACCCTTCTGTTCGATTTCCAATCCTGGCGTTAAAATCACCCATGAGCAGAACACTGTCCTTGTCCTTTACTCTAACAACTACATCACTGAGTGCCTCATAAAAACTATCCATCTTATCTTGATCTGTCACTTCACAATGCGAATATACTGACACAACCCTAATTTTCTTGCTAGACACTGTCAAATCTATCCACATCAGTCGTTCGTTTACATACCTTATTGCAACTACGCTGGGTTCCATTTCTTTGCTGATGTAAAGCCCTGCATCCCATTGTGCTATTCCTGCTTTGACTCCTGACAGGTAGACCTAGTATTCTCCCACTTCCTCTTCTTTCTCACCCCTTACCCGAATGTCACTAACAGCTAAAACGTCCAGCCCCATCTTACTTGCAGCCTCTGCCAGCTCTACCTTCTTCCCAGAGTAGCCCCCACTGATATTTATAGCTCCCCATCTCATTACCATTTGTTTGCCAAGTCGTATCTTAGGAGTCCCTGGTTTGTCAGTTAGAGGTGGGACTCTGTCACCTCCAAAGGTCTGAGGCATTTTGCTCTGATTGTTGCCAGCATCATATTTAAAGTACCAGGGAACAGGTTGCTAGCCTTACTTGCCCCGAGTCCCATTGGGTTTTACCCCTAACGGTTGAGGGACTAACCGGTGGATTTGGTAATCTTTGCCGTATGAGCACAAAGGTGACCACGACTCAGAATATGTCCGAGATGCCCAGCCTTATTCCAAAGTAACTGGTATCCCGACTGTCGGGACCACTTACTTGGCCACTCATACGTTGCCCGTGGTTCATGAACTAGGACATGACTACAGGAACCCACACCATGAACCACTGTCTTAATGATGAATTACCCAAAAATATGATGCCCTATGAATGCAGTGAATGAAAATAGGCATAGTAGGCTAATTTACAAAAAATGTCTATCACCAAAATTTCCAATAATACTAATAGCACACGTAGCTGAACCTAACTGTTTCAGCAGATCAAGTGCACACACCCAGAAATCTCGAGTATTCTGCTTTAGCAAGAGACTTCTCTTCAAAGTCTATATTTATCAACTGTGTAATGCCATTTACTGTACAGAATTGTATGTACCGTGTTTTATCAAAATTTTGTGAGAGTCCATTTGCAGAGAGCCACTTAATAATTTTCTTCAGCTAATTCTTGTTTGTTTATTTTTTTGTATATTTATTTATTTATTTATTCATCCATAAACAATATATAATGTCATCATTATATATACATATGTACATTATTTTGTCATAAAAGATAATGAAATACAAGCTACTTATAATAAATTCATAATATATATATGTATATTACACACACAATTTATCATTGAATTATGTAATGCAGAAGAACCTGCTTCAATCAAAATAAATAGATCACAAGACTCCTCTAATACTTGTATGGGTAAATTACAATCTAGAATGTCCACTTTATAAGTGATTAACCTGATTATTTATTTATGCCAATTTTATTCTGCATGAATTCCCTAATCGAGTAAAAACTATTTTTTAATAAATATTCTTTAAGGAATGCTTTAAATTTACAGAGTTCCTTCATGTTTTTGATTTCTTTTGGCAATTGGTAAAACATACTGGTTTGGGTTTTGGTTTTATTCATTCTGTTTAGGTACAGGCAATTACTGTTTCTGGTTTGGTGATCATGTATGCAGCTGTTTGCTAAATATTGCTCAATATTTTTGTGAATAAAAACTTTAGTCTGCAAGATCTATTCACTTGGGATTATTAGAATATCCCATTTTTTAAATAGCTCACTGCAGTGTGCTCTTTTGTGACTCTTGCTCATTATTCTGACAGCTCGTTTTTGCAATCTGAACACATATTTCTCATTTTGGGCATTTGCACCCCTTAATGTTATGTTGTAACTTATTATAGAATGTATGTTTGTAAAGTATGTCATTCTCAACATAATGTAATTGTTCTTGGTGATTTTAATGTTAACTTTAAGAATGATTGTAGTAAACAACAGCAACTGTGCAATCTGTTTTTGTGTCATAATATAATGGCAACTGTAAATTAAGTTACCAGGTGCGGAAATATGTCTGAAACTATAACAGATCAAGTATTTATAAACAAGGACAAGTGTGAATATAACACTGAAGTAATTGACACTGGTTTCTCGGATCACAAGGGTAGCAAATTGAGTTTAAATGTCACATCTTACAAGGACCCTGCTATCAATAACAATTACAGAGAAAGGAGATTTATAAATGATGACAACATAAGTATTTTTAATTACATTCTGGAAAATAACAACTGGGGTAGTGAATCAAGTGGTAATGTCAACACAAAGTTTGACTCATTCCTTGAAAGCTACAAACACTGCTTCGATGTTGCCTTTCCTATAAAAAGAGTCAAAACAAAACATAAAACCAAAACATGGGGTACACGGGGGATTAGAAAGTCATCAGACACTCTCAGAAAGTTAAATAAATAAGACAGGAAGAATGTAGCACTGAAAGCACATGTGAAATGTTATAGAAGCCTGCACAAGAAAGTAATAATTGCAGCTAAGAAGTTTGATAATGATTCATATACTGAGAAAGGTAACAACAAAATGAAGTCAACTTGGGAGGTAATAAATAAAAATATAGGTAGACACAAAAGAAAAGGTAACAACTTCGTCATTAAAAGTGGGGGTAAAACTGTTCAGATTGCCAACATATTTAACAAACATTTCACAACTATAGCCATAAATTTAATTAAAACTAAATACAAATTCCAATAGCAAGGTAAAAATCCCCATGAATGACATGACAATGTTCCTTTATCCAGTAACTGAATCAGAGGTACTAAATGCTTTAAATAAGTTAAAAAATATGGGTGTGATGGGATTCCTAAAAAAGTCATTAAGCAAAGTGCAAGAAACATAGTCTCACATCTCACTGAAATTATAAATGAATCTTTTAAGACAGGGGTGTTTACATCAAAACTTAAAATGTCAACTATAAAGCCACTTTACAGGAACGGTGATAAATATGATGTTAGTAACTTTAGGCCTTTATCAATGTTGTCAGGTTTCTCAAATATAATAGAAAGGATAATGTATCATAGACTATAGAAATGTTTTATTAAGAATAGAATATTGATTAATGCGCAAAATGGTTTCTGTAAAACTAAATCAACTGAAACAGCTATCTTCCATTTTTTGCAACTTGTTTTTAGACTTATCAAAGGCCTTTGATGTCATCAACCATAAGCTACTGCTTAGGAAGTTATATGCCTATGGGATATGTGGAGTTGTCCACAAATGGTTTGAATCATATCTGTCGGACAGGTATCAGAAGGTGGAAATAAGCCATGCAGATAGGACATATTCATCAAGATTCGAGAGAGTTTTGTACAGAGTACCCCAGGGATCTGTATTAGGGCCATTACCGTTTTTAATACACTCCTGGAAATGGAAAAAAGAACACATTGACACCGGTGTGTCAGACCCACCATACTTGCTCCGGACACTGCGAGAGGGCTGTACAAGCAATGATCACACGCACGGCACAGCGGACACACCAGGAACCGCGGTGTTGGCCGTCGAATGGCGCTAGCTGCGCAGCATTTGTGCACCGCCGCCGTCAGTGTCAGCCAGTTTGCCGTGGCATACGGAGCTCCATCGCAGTCTTTAACACTGGTAGCATGCCGCGACAGCGTGGACGTGAACCATATGTGCAGTTGACGGACTTTGAGCGAGGGCGTATAGTGGGCATGCGGGAGGCCGGGTGGATGTACCGCCGAATTGCTCAACACGTGGGGCGTGAGGTCTCCACAGTACATCGATGTTGTCGCCAGTGGTCGGCGGAAGGTGCACGTGCCTGTCGACCTGGGACCGGACCACAGCGACACACGGATGCACGCCAAGACCGTAGGATCCTATGCAGTGCCGTAGGGGACCGCACCGCCACTTCCCAGCAAATTAGGGACACTGTTGCTCCTGGAGTATCGGCGAGGACCATTCGCAACCGTCTCCATGAAGCTGGGCTATGGTCCTGCACACCGTTAGGCCGTCTTCCGCTCACGCCCCAACATCGTGCAGCCCGCCTCCAGTGGTGTCGCGACAGGCGTGAATGGAGGGACGAATGGAGACGTGTCGTCTTCAGCGATGAGAGTCGCTTCTGCCTTGGTACCAATGATGGTCGTATGCGTGTTTGGCGCCGTGCAGGTGAGCGCCACAATCAGGACTGCATACGACCGAGGCACTCAGGGCCAACACCCAGCATCATGGTGTGGGGAGCGATCTCCTACACTGGCCGTACACCACTGGTGATCGTCGAGGGGACACTGATAGTGCACGGTACATCCAAACCGTCATCGAACCCATCGTTCTACCCTTCCTAGACCGGCAAGGGAACTTGCTGTTCCAACAGGACAATGCACGTCTGCATGTATCCCGTGCCACCCAACGTGCTCTAGAAGGTGTAAGTCAACTACCCTGGCCAGCAAGATCTCCGGATCTGTCCCCCATTGAGCATGTTTGGGACTGGATGAAGCGTCGTCTCACGCGGTCTGCACGTCCAGCACGAATGCTGGTCCAACTGAGGCGCCAGGTGGAAATGGCATGGCAAGCCGTTCCACAGGACTACATCCAGCATCTCTACGATCGTCTCCATGGGAGAATAGCAGCCTGCATTGCTGCGAAAGGTGGATATACACTGTACTAGTGCCGACATTGTGCATGCTCTGTTGCCTGTGTCTATGTGCCTGTGGTTCTGTCAGTGTGATCATGTGATGTATCTGACCCCAGGAATGTGTCAATAAAGTTTCCCCTTCCTGGGACAATGAATTCACGGTGTTCTTATTTCAATTTCCAGGAGTGTATTTATCAATGACTACCAAGTCAACTATCTGAAACACAGGCAGTACTGTTTGCTGATGACACAAGTTTGTTTGTTAAAGCAAATAGTGAAGCAGACTTACAGGAAAAAGTCACATTAGCAACAGACTAGGCAGACAGATGGTTTAATGAAAACAGACTCATTGTGAATGCCAAAAAAACAATGTGGATCAGCTTCAGACATATTGCAAATAAAATGAAAACTAACCTTACAGTAGAACTGGGTAAGTATTAGACTGAACAAGCATCAAACACTAAATTCTTGGGAGTATGGTTTGATGAACACTTAAGATGGGAAAAGCATGTAATATCGTTGAACAAAAAATTAAGTCAAACATGTTATATACTTAGAGTGCTTAATAGCTCATGTAATATTAAAACAGTGATATGTGTTTATTTCTCATTCATGCACAGTTTATTAAGATACGGTGTACAGTTTTAAGGGAACAACAGTCTAACAAAATATTCATTTAGACTACAAAAGAAGACAGTCAGAATAATAAAAGGTATAGGATATAGAGACTCTTGTAGGCATGCTTTCAAAGAATTAAACATCATGATACTACCATCCTTATACATATATGAAAGCATATGTTTCTTAAAAGAACACGAGGAATTTTCTGTATTAAACAGAGAATTTCACAACTACAAAACAAGGAATAGGAATGATTTCCACAGAGAAATTCATAAAACAGCTATGTATCACAAAAGTGTACTATACCAACCCAAAATCCTCTACAGTGCTCTCCTCAAAGAACTAAAAATAATACCAAAGTTACACATATTTAAAAGAGAATTAAAAAATGTTATTGAGCAATAGTTTTTACAGTATTGAAGAGTTTATGAATCATTGACAATAAAAGCACAGTTAATATTTCCCTGACATAATAAATATGTGTAATTGCTCACATTTAAATACTTGCTGTTTCTATGAAAGTGTGAAACAGTGTTAATGTAAGAATGGAAATAATCTTTGATGTGAGAATCACTAGCTTTTTTTTTTGGATGTTGTTATCCTACTTGTATATTTTTATGTTAATGTTCTTATAGTTCTATTAAAATTGCAATGTCTAAGTGACAAGTAAATTCAGTTATAAGTTTTCATGTACATGTATTTTAAAATATAACGTTTATTGGCAAGTCCTATGTCATTTTGATGATGTGCTACAAGGATGCTAATAAATTGAATTGAATTGAATTGAACTATTGCACACAGGGACTAATATTCATAAGACATAGCATGCTGTGCAAATATTTTCCCCAAGCATGCTAATATGTTCATCCCATTTTAATTGTTGATCAACATACATACCCAAAAATTTTGTGGTAGCTACACACTCCACAGTTTCATTTTGAACTTTAAGTTTTGTCATATTCGGTTTTTTCTTTATATAGAAGTTTATGTTATTAGTCTTTTTCACCTTAAGGGTTACTTTGTTGTTATTTGACCAGTTGTGAACTGCCATAAGTGCCTTTTCAGTTTTTACATTTAACATTTCTTGTGTCCTGTCTGTAATTATTATATTGCTGTCATCAGCAAATAACACTGTTTCACCTTGTGTTACCCACTGTGGGACGTTATTAATATAAATAAGAAATAGTACTGGGCCTAACACATTCCCTTGAGGTACTCCAACGTTCAAATATTCTTCATCTGAAAGATGTTTCATTAAATAATTTGAGCTACTTGAAATTTTAGATATCTCCACCCTCTGCACTCTGTCCGCAAGGTAAGATCTAAACCAGTTATTTACAACCCCCCTGATTCCTAGTGCTTCAAGTTTACCTAGTAGTATTTGATTGATTTGATTGATTTGATTCGATTTGATTTCATGGTCAACTGTATCAACTTCTTTACTGAGATCTAGGAAAATGCCTGTTACTTGTTCTCCTTTATCTAGGGCTTCTAGAACTACTGTTGTAAATTTTTATATAGCTGCTTCTGTTGCCTTTCCAGTCCTGAAACCAAACTGTTCTTTGCATAGGAGTTGGTATTTTTTAAGTAGTCCATAAGTCTGTATTTCATAATAGTTTCCATTATTTTTGAAAAAGAAGACAGCAATGAAACTGGTCTGTAATTCGCTATATTTTCTGTATTACCTTTTTTGTGTATGGGAAGAATTTTTGCATGCTTTAGATAATTAGGGAAGCAACCTGATGAGAAAGACTCATTTATTATGTCTGCTAAGGGTTCTTTTATGCTGCTAGTATACACATTGCTAGTATACACATTGGAACTTCATTTAAACCTGTGGATGGTTTACTCTTGAATTTATGTACAATGCTACTGATTTCCTCTCCAGTAGCATTGTTTGGTGTGACTACCATACTTATATCATCATAAAAAAAAGTCATTAACATATATTAAGAACAATAAGGGACCCAAGACTGAACCCTGTTGGATACCATTCTTGATACCTCCCCAGTTTGAGGACTCCGCTGATTTCTGGAGGCTATCTATACTGTTAATTTCAACCTTTTGCATTCTTCCAGTTAAATATGAATTAAATCACTTGCACACTGTCCCACTCATACAACAATGCTTAAGCTTATCCAGAAGAGTGTCACTGATTCACACTGTTACCAGCCTTTGAGTGATCACAAAGCATCGGAATGGGTGATGCTCAGTTATTCAGAGCATTTAATATTTGATCAGTGAAAGCACGTATAGCATTTTCTGTTATAAAGCCTTTCTGAAAACCAAATTGACATTTTGTTAGTATTTCAGTTTTATAAATATGTGAAGATACTCTTGAATACATTACTTTTCGAGAATTTCAGATAAAGCTGTCAGAAGTGAAATTGAGCGGTAGTTGTTAGCATCAGATCTATCCCCTTTTGTATGCAATAGTTTAACAATAGCATATTTCAGTCTATCTGGAAAAATGCCCTGTTTCAGTGACCTTACATATGTGGCTGAGAATCCTACTAATTTGTTAGGAACAAGCTTTTGTACTCTGTTGGAAATGACATCAATGTCATGCGAGCGTTTACTTTTGAGTGAATTTATTATTTTCCTAATTTCAGTGGAAGAGGTGGTTTGAATTTCAGTTTTATCAAGTTGCATATACTGCCTTGCATTTTCTGATGTACCGTATACCTGGAACCTATTTTCTCTACAACACTTAAAAATGATTAATAAGGATGTTTTCTACTTCTGACTTTTTGTTAACAAACTTTTCATTGGGTTTGACAGAAACACAGTCTTCCTGTGTCCTTGGATCCGCAGTTTCCCTTTTAACAATATTCCAAATTGTTTTAATTTTATTTTCTGAGGTGCTAATCTCAGACACAATGCACACACTTCTGGACTTTTTAATAACTTTTCTTAATATAGTGCAGTCGTTTTTATAATGTTTGACTGTCTCTGGATCACTACTCCTTCTAGCTGTAAGATACATTTCCCTTTTCTGTTTACAAGATATTTTTATTCCTTTAGTTAGCCATGGCTTTTTAGATAGTTTCTTAGAATCACATTTCACTGTTTCCTTAGTGAAACGGTTTTCACTCCCAATGGTATCATGAAATAGATTAAATTAGCATCAGGTTCCCTGTACTTCTATCCCAGTGTAATTGTTGCATACTGTCCCTAAAATTTGCTATTGTTAAATCGTTAATTGAACACACTATTTTGGAGGACTATTTTGTATTACTGTATGGAACTATGTCATATACTGTAACTAGATGAGCATCATGATCTGACAGACCATTTTTAACATAAAAAGTATTATTTGACTAACTTCATCTTAGTCTATTAAAACATTATCTATCAGCATGTCTAAAAAAATGTTACCTATCAGCGTGTTTTTCTCCTATAGTACCTGAGTAGGAAAATCAATAACTGACATCAAATTGAAAGAATCGAGTAATACCTAAAGTCAAAATTTCTATTGGACTTGTTCAGAAAATCTTTATTGAAATCCCCACATATGATAATCTGCTTCTGTCTGTCTGACAGGTAGCACAACAAAGAATCCAAGTCTTTCAAAAACAGCTGAAAATTTGTCAATGGGAACCTACACACAGCTACAATTATAAAAGCACCATTATGTAGTTTAGACTCTCATGCACATGCTTCTATATTTTGCTCTACACAAACTTTAGTTTCTAAATTTCTCACACTATGATACAGAAGTGACGTATTTTCAGTTATCTGTGTAGTTACTAGTTTATTTTTGTAATTTCTTGGGTGTTCAAGTGCTTACTAGGCACAACCTTTTATTTCAATAACAGCGTAGTGTACAGTACCACCGTTGGTATCGACCATTGTATTGACTCTCATATCATGCAGGCTTTTGTTTGTTTGGTTAGAACAGCTCAGTGTCAGTTAGACAGTCAGCGAGAGTGCACCGCTAGTTATTTTTATGAGCTTCAAACAGGAGCGACTGCACTAATGGATAGGAACTGTGAATGTTGTGTACAGATGCGAGCTGAGCTGACGACCCTTCGCTCACAGCTTCAGGCTGCGTTGGCTTCTGTCAGGGGGCGTCACTGTGGGGGATCGGACGCGGGGATGCGAGGGACGTCGAGCATGTCACACATGTCCTCCGATTGGTCCACTGCTGTGACCTCCTCGGGTACTGCCTGCACTGAAGCTGACCCCTCACCCGTGGTCGAGTGGGAGGTCATTCCAAAGTCTGGCAGGCAGCGAAAAACTTTCCATGGGGACGATCGTAGGGCCTCCCCGGTTCGTTTGACCAACAGGTTTCGGGCGTTATCTGTGGCTAATGATGTCTCTCAGCCAGATGCAGTCGTCCACCCCATTCCAGAGGAAACTTCTCGGCCTGCAAGGTCTGGGCATTCACAGAGGGTGGGTTTGCTGGTAGTTGGGAGCTCCAATGTTCGGCGCGTAATTGGACCCCGTAGGAACATGGCTGCCAAGGAGGTGGAGGAAGCCAGTGTGCACTCTGTGTGCATTCCGAGGGGAGTCATTCCGGATGTGGAAAGGGTGCTTCTGGATGCCATGAAGAGTGCGGGGTGCAGCCAACTGCAGGTGGAGGCTCATCTCAGTACCAATGACGTGTGTCGCTTTGGATTGGAGCACATTCTGTCTGGTTTCGGGCAGCTAGTGGAAATGGTAAAGACTGCCAGTCTTGCTTCCGAGATTAAGGCGGAGCTCACCATCTGCAGCGTCGTCGATAGAACTGACTGTGGTCGTTTGGAGCAGAGCCAAGTGGAGGGTCTGAATCAGAGGCTCAGGCGGTTCTGTGACCGTGTAGGCTGCAGATTCCTTGACTTGCGCCATCGGGTGGTGGGTTTCCGGGTTCCGCTTAATAGGTCAGGAGTCCACTACACACAGGAGGCGGCTACACGGGTAGCGGGGGCTGTGTGGAAGGGACTCGGCGGTTGTTTAGAGGGTCTCAGAGAACCACAGAAGGGGCATCCATCAGAAAGTGGGCAGGTAAAACACAGTAAGGTAGTTGTAGAAACGATTGGTATTGTAGTTGTAAATTGTCGTAGCTGTGTTGGGAAAGAACCAAGAAAGCATTGAAGCTCAAATAGTTGTAGGTACAGAGACCTGGCTACAGCTGGAAAAAAGTTCAGCTGAAATATTTTCAAATGGTCTAACAGCGTTCAGAAAGGATAGATTAAATACAGTTGGTGGTGGAGTATTTATTGCTGTCAGAGGTAGTTTGCCTTGTAGCGAAATTGAACTAGATAGTTCATGTGAAATAGTATGGGTAGAGGTTATACCTGACAATCGGACTAAACTATTAATTGGATCATTTTACCAACCCCCTGACTCAGAAGACATAGTTGCTGAACAGTTCAAAGAAAACTTGAGTCTCATTTCAAATAAATACCTCGCTCATACAATTATAGTTGATGGTGACTTTATTTATTTATTTATTCCATGTCATCTGATGGTACACATTGTGTTGCAGATGTCAGAAAATATCAGTTAACATTGGTAACATATATTAACATAGGCCTATAGCATCATAACGTATTATATAGCTCAATGTTTTCAATTTAAACCAATAACAGGATTACTGTTCTAAGTATTCATTTATAGAGTAAAAACAGTGACACAACAAATATGACTTCACGGCTTTGCTAAATTTTATGTTGTCTTCGATGAACTTAATACTAGTGGGAAGATTGTTGAACAGTTGGAGGCCCATGTGGAAAGCTCCCTTTTTACGCAGTTGAGTGTTTGTATGTATAACATGCAGATTTGTATTTTTCCTGGTGTTGTGTTAATGTATTTCATTATTTTTTACAACTGGGGTCAGTTGGCACTATGTGGTTTCTGAAAAATTTTAGAGTCTCGAGAATGTAGAGGCAAGGCAGTGTAAGGATTTCCAACTTTCCAAAGATGGGTTTGCAGGAGTCTCTGGGTTTGCTCCCAGTAATAATCCTCATTTCTCTCTTCTGGATTCCGAATGCGCTCAGAGCAGTTGGAGAATTTTCCCAGAATATTGCACCATATTTTAGGTGGGCTTGTATGTACGCGTAGTACACGCTGGTTAATGTTTTCAGGCTAGCACATGTTTTCAGTACACTCAATGCATAACAGCCTGTACAAATCCTGTCATTTACCTTTCCTGTATGTGTATTCCATTTCAGGTTATCTTGAACCCACAGATCCAGGAATTTGAAAACAGTGTCGGTATCTATTGGCTAGTTAGTTACAGTAACAAATGGCTGATATGCTGGAAAAATTATACATTTAAAGCTGGCGGCAGGCATAAAACATCATCCGAAATTGTACTGAATGCTTTCTGAAGAAATGGTTCAAATGGCTCTGAACACTATGGGACTTAACTGCTGAGGTCATCAGTCACCTAGAACTTAGAACTACTTAAACCTAACTAACCTCACACACATCCATGCCTGAGGCAGGATTTGAACCTGCGACTGTAGCGGTTGCGTGGTTCCAGACTGTAGCGCCTAGAAACGGCTGGCAATGCTTTGTCTGAAAATTATTTTGAGCAATTAGTTCATGAGCCCACTCGTAGCGTAAATGGTTGCAAAAGCATACTTGACCTTTTACCAACAAATAATCTACATCTACATCTACATCCATACTCCGCAAGCCACCGGACGGTGTGTGGCGGAGGGTACCTTGAGTACCTCTATCGGTTCTCCCTTCTATTCCAGTCTCGTATTGCTCATGGAAAGAAGGGTTGTTGGTATGCCTCTGTGTGGGCTGTAATCTCTCTGATTTTATCCTCATGCTCTCTTCATCAGATATACGTAGGAGGGATTAATATACTGCTTGACTCCTTGGTGAAGGTATGTTCTCGAAACTTCAACAAAAGCCCGTACCGAGCTACTGAGCGTCTCTCCTGCAGAGTCTTCCACTGGAGTTTATCTATCATGTCCATAACACTTTTACAATTACTAAATGATCCTGTAACGAAGCGTGCTGCTCTCTGTTGGATCTTCTCTATCTCTTCTATCAACCCTATCTGGACAAATAGTGAGAGTTGTGATGAATGCAGAGATTAGCGACCACAAGGCAGTTGCTGCTAGGCTGAATACCGTAACACCTACAACCATCAAAAAGAAATGCAAAGTATATATATTTAAAAAAGCTGATAAAAATGCTCTTAACGCATTTTTAAGAGACAGTCTTCACTCCTTCCGATTTGATCATGTAAGTGTAGAAAAGTTGTGGAATCTTTTCAAAGAGATAGTATCAACAGCAATTGAGAGATATGTACCACATAAATTAATAATTGATGGTAATGAATCCCACATGATACACAAAACGGGTCAGATCATTGTTGCAGAAGCAACAAAAAAAGTATCCCAAATTTAAAAGAACGCAAACTCCCCAAGATTGGCAAAGTTTTACAGAAGTTCACAATATGGCACATACTTCAATGTGAGATGCTTTTAATAATTTCCACAATGAAATTCTGTCTCGAAATCTGGCAGAAAACCCAAAGAGATTCTGGTCACACATAAAGCACACCAGTGGCAAGACACAATCAATACCTTCACTGCGCGATAACAACAGTGAAGTCACTGATGACAGTGCCACTAAAGCACAGTTATTAAACATGGTTTTCTGAAACTCCTTCAACAAAGAAGATGAAGTAAATATTCCTGAATTCCAATCAAGAACAACTGCCATGGTGAGAAACATAGAAGTAGATATCCTCGGAGTAAAGAAGCAGCTTAAATCACTTAATAAAGGCAAGGCCTCCGGTCCAGATCGTATACCAGTCAGGTTCCTGTCAGAGTATGCTGATAAAATAACTCCATATTTAGCAACAACCATTCGCTCGCAGAAAGATACGTACCTAAAGACTGGAAAATTGCTCAAGTCACACTAATACCCAAAAAGGGAAGTAGGAGTAATCCGCTGAATTACAAGCCTATATCACTGACATCGATTTGCAGTAGGGTTTTAGAACATATTCTGTATTCGAACATTATGAAGTACCTCGAAGGAAACGATTTATTGACAAGTAGTCAGCACGGATTCAGAAAATATCGTTCTTGTGAAACACAATTAGCTCTTTATACTCATGAAATAATAAGTGCTACCGACAGGGGATGTCAAATTGATTCCATATTTTTAGATTTTCAGAAGGCTTTCGACACCGTTCCTCACAAGGGTCTTCTAATCAAACTGCATGCCTATGGAGTATCGCCTCAGTTGTGCGACTGGATTTGTGATTTCCTGTCAGAAAGTTCACAGTTCATAGTAATAGATGGAAATTCATTGAGTAAAACAGAAGTAATATCCGGCGTTCCCAAGGAAGTGTTATAGGCCCTCTATTGTTCCTGATCTATATTACCGATATAGGAGACAATCTCAGTAGCCGTCTTAGATTGTTTGCAGTTGATGGTGTCATGTACCGTCTTGTAAAGTAATTAGATGATCAAAACGACTTGCAAAATGATTTAGATAAGATATCTGTATGGTGCGAAAAGTGGCAATTGACCCTGAATAAAGAAAAGTGTGAAGTTATTCACACGAGTTCTAAAAGAAATCAGCTAAATTTCGATTATGCGGTAAGTCACACAAATCTGAGGGCTGTAAATTCAACTAAATACTTAGGGATTACAATTACAAATAACCTAAATTGGAACCATCACATGGATAATATTGTGGGTAGAGCAAACCAAAGACTGTGATTCATTGGCAGAATGTTTAGAAGGTGCAACAGGTCTATAGAAGAGACTGCTTACACTATGCTTGTCTGCCCTATTCTGGAGCACTGCTGTGCGGTGTGGGTTCCACATCAGGTGGGACTGACGGATGATGTCGAAACAGTACAAAGAAGGGCAGCTCGTTTTGTATTATCATGAAATAGGGGAGATAGTGTCACAAACATGATATGTGAATTGGAGTGGCAATCATTAAAACAAAGGCGTTTTTCATTGCGAGGGATCTTCTCATGAAATTTCAATCACCAGTTTTCTCTTCCGATTCAGAAAACATTCTGTTGGCATCCACCTACATAGGGATAAATGATCATTATGATAAAATAAGGGAAATCAGGGCTCGCAGGGAAAAATTTAAGTGCTCGTTTCTCCCGCGTGCCGTTCAAGAGCAGAACGGTAGAGAGACAGCGTGAAGGTGGTTCATTGAACCCTCTGCCAGGCACTTTATTGTAAATAGCAGAGTAATCACATAGATGTAGATGTAGATGAAAGAAGCAGCATCCACCTCATTTATGTGTTAGTTATGGGGCTTGTAGTCTACTGGCCTGTGGTCGTAATCATAACACTTGCAAGGAACCCCTTGAGTACAAGGTCACGATCTCAATCTTCAGTAATGCTCATTTGAATGTGTTGTGACAATTATGACAGAAACAATATTGGATGCTAATTACTCACCATGTGCTTCAAGAGGGTGACAGAAAATCTGTGTCTGGGTGGTGCAGAGATCGACCTTCTAGGGGATGCTTGTACTACAGATTAGATTAGATTAATACTTGTTCCCTAGGTCATTATTACGACACTTCGTAATGATGTGGAACGTGTCAGGTTAATAAAAGATGTCTGTACAAGATATTACATTACACAAAATATTGCATGATACTAATGTTTAAGTTGGTTTTTTCCCCCTCCGTTAATTTATATCTAAAAATTCAGCCAATGAGTAGAAGGAGTTGATATCTAGAAATTCTTTTAAGTTATTTTTAAATGTTAGTTGGCTATATTTCAGGCTTTTGATGCTGTTTGGTAGATGACCAAAGACTTTTGTGGCAGCATAATTTACCCCTTTCTGTGCCAAAGTCAGATTTAACCCTGCATAGTGAAGAACATCCTTTCTCCTGGTGTTATAGCCATGCACACTGCTATTACTTTTGAACTGGGTTGGATTATTAACAATAAATTTCATAAGTGAATATATATACTGTGAGGTTACTGTGAGGATCCCTAGATCCTTAAATAGATGTCTGCAGGATGACCGTGGGTGGGCTCCAGCAATAATTCTGATTACACGTTTTTGAGCAACGAATACTTTTCTACTCAACGATGAATTACCCCAGAATATGATGCCATACGAAATCAGTGAATGAAAGTAGGCTTCGTAAGCTAATTTACTGAGATTCTTATCATAAAAATTTGCAATAACCCTAATAGCATACGTAGCTGAACTCAGACATTTCAGCAGACCATCAATGTGTTGCTTCTAGTTTAACCTCTCATCAGTGGACACACCTAAAAATTTTGAAAATTCTACCTTAGCTACAGACTTCTGTTCAAAGTCTATATTTATTACTGGAGTTGTGCCATTTACTGTACAGAACTGTATATACTGTGTTTTATCAAAATTTAAAGAGAGTCCGTTTGCTGAGAACCACTTAATAATTTTCTGAAAGACATCATTTGCAATTACATCACTTAGTTCTTGGTTTTTGGATGTTACTACTATACTTGTATCATCAGCAAAAAGAACTAACTTTGCATCTTCATCAATGTGGAATGGTAAGTCATTAATGTATATCAAGAACAGTAAAGGACTTAAGACCGAACCCTGTGGGACCCCGTACTTGATAGCCCCCAGTTTGAGGAATCAGCTGTTGTTTTAACATTACATGAATCACTTATTTCAGCTTTCTGCATTCTTCCAGTTAAGTATGAATTAAACCATTTGTGCACTGCCCCCCTCAAACCATAATGATTTAGCTTATCTAAAAGAATTCCATGATTTACACAATCAAAGGCCTTTGAGAGAACACAAAAAATACCAATGGGTGAAGTCCAGTTATTCAGAGCATTTAATATTTGATCAGTGAAAGCGTATATAGCATTTTCTGTTGAAAAGCCTTTCTGAAAACCAGACTGACATTTTGTTATTACTTTATTTTTACAAATATGGGAGGCTACTCTTGAATACATTACTTTCTCAAAAATTTTTGATAGAGCTGTAAGAAGAGAGATTGGGCAGCAGCTGTTGACATCTGACGTATTCCCCTTTTTATCAATGGTTTTACAATGGACATTGTCAACATTCAAGAAATGTTCAGAATGAACCATTAGCTTGTAACATTAACACCGAATGAAAAAAATGATGTGTCACAATGACCTCAAAGGTTAGCATCAAGATCGAAGGCAAACTGCTTGGGAGTTACAACTGTGCAGGGCACTCAGCTAGTTATCAGCTCTGAAGGAACACATATAGAATGATATTGGTATAAAGGGATGATGAGAACCGAATGGAGTGTGATGCCATGCAACTGAATGTGAAATAGTCTGTCATGGAGCTTATCATTAAACTGACTATCCTTTAAGGCAGAGCTGCAGATAGTGCGACAATACATTGTTGTTGTTGTTGTGGTCTTCAGTCCAGAGACTGGTTTGATGCAGCTCTCAATGCTACTCTATCCTGTGCAAGCTTCTTCATCTCCCAGTGCCTACAGCAACATACATCCTTCTGAATCTGCTTAGTGTATTCATCTCTTGGCCTCCCTCTATGATTTTTACCCTCCACGCAGCTCTCCAATACTAAGTTGGTGATCCCTTGATGCCTCAGAAAAAAGCTCTACCAACCGATCCCATCTTCAGTGTTTTATAGGTACGGAAAAAACAAATATACAGTGGATGAATTTGTCCAGTGGTTCCAGGTGGTATGACTTGCAATGTCACATACTTTCTAAAGAGACATAGTTTTCTCTGAAGAAGGATGATTTTTATACGCAGAGCAGAATCGAGCAAAACGCTATTGGCCAAAAGCAGTGCTCATACAATAGTTGTAGTTCTCTTACACACATTTTCCCACTCTTGCTTGCTGTGACACAAATATTCCCTACTGCCCTTGCAAGATCCTCCCCATGAACCATGGACCTTGCCGTTGGTGGGGAGGCTTGTGTACCTCAGCGATACAGATGGCCGTACCATAGGTGTAACCATAACAGAGGGGTATCTGTTGAGAGGCCAGACAAACGTGTGGTTCCTGAAGAGGGGCAGCAGCCTTTTCAGTAGTTGCAGGGGCAACAGTCTGGATGATTGACTGATCTGGCCTTGTAACCCTAAGCAAAATGGCCTTGCTGTGCTGGTACTGTGAACGGCTGAAAGCAAGGGGAAACTACAGCTGTAATTTTCCCCAAGGGCATGCAGCTTTACTGTATGGATAAATGATGATGGTGTCCTCTTGGGTAAAATCTTCCGGAGGTAAAATAGTCCCCCATTCGGATCTCCGGGCAGGGACTACTCAAGAGGATGTCATTATCAGGAGAAAGAAAACTGGCTTTCTACAGATCGGAGCGTGGAATGTCAGATCCCTTAATCGGGCAGGTAGGTTAGAAAATTTAAAAAGGGAAATGGATAGATTAAAGTTAGATATAGTGGGAATTAGTGAAGTTTGGTGGCAGGAGGAACAAGACTTTTGGTCAGGTGAATACAGGGTTATAAATACAAAATCAAACAGGGGTAATGCAGGAGTAGGTTTAATAATGAATAAAAAAAAATAGGAGTGCGGGTAAGCTTCTACAAACAGCATAGTGAATGCATTATTGTGGCCAAGATAGACATGAAGCCCACACCTACTACAATAGTACAAGTTTATATGCCAATGAACATCAACAAAAGCAAAACGAGGATAATGGAATGTAGTCAAATTAAGTCGGGTGATGCCGAGGGAATTAGATTAGGAAATGAGACACTTAAAGTAGTAAAGGAGTTTTGTTATTTAGGGAGTAAAATAACTGATGATGGTTGAAGTAGAGAGGATATAAAATGTAGACTGGCAATGGCAAGGAAAGCGTTTCTCAAGAAGAGGAATTTGTTAACATCGAGAATAGATTTAAGTGTCAGGAAGTCGTTTCTGAAAGTATTTGTATGGAGTGTAGCCATGTATGGAAGTGAAACATGGACGATAACTAGTTTGGACAACAAGAGAATAGAAGCTTTCGAAATGTGGTGCTACAGAAGAATGCTGAAGATAAGGTGGGTAGATCACGTAACTAATGAGGAGGTATTGAATAGGATTGGGGAGAAGAGAAGTTTGTGGCACAACTTGACTAGAAGAAGCGATCGGTTGGTAGGACATGTTTTGAGGCATCAAGGGATCACAAATTTAGCATTGGAGGGCAGTGTGGAGGGTAAAAATCGTAGAGGGAGACCAAGAGATGAATACACTAAGCAGATTCAGAAGGATGTAGGTTGCAGTAGATACTGGGAGATGAAGAAACTTGCACAGGATAGAGTAGCATGGAGAGCTGCATCAAACCAGTCTCAGGACTGAAGACCACAACAACAACAATATGCCAACTAGCTCTGCAGATGATGAAGAAATTGATGAAATGTATGATGAGATAAAAGAAACTATTCAGGTAGTGAAGGGAGACGAAAATTTAATAGTCATGGGTGACTGGAATTCGAGAGTAGGAAAAGGGAGAGAAGGAAACATAATAGGTGAATATGGATTGGGGGAAAGAAGTGAAAGAGGAAGCCTTCTGGTAGAATTTTGCACAGAGCATAACTTAATCATAGCTAACACTTGGTTCAAGAATCATAAAAGAAGGTTGTACACATGGAAGAATCCTGGAAATATTAGAAGGTATCAGATAGATTGTATAATGGTAAGACAGAGATTTAGGAACCAGGTTTTAAATTGTAAGACATTTTCAGGGGCAGATGTGGACTCTGACTACAATCTATTGGTTATGAGCTGTAGATTAAAACTGAAGAAACTGCAAAAAGGTGGGAATTTAAGGAGATGGTATCTGGATAAACTGATTAAACCACAGGTTGTACAGAGTTTCAGGGAGAGCATAAGGGAACAATTGACAGGAATGTGGGAAAGAAATACAGTAGAAGAAGAATGGGTAGCTTTGAGGGATGAAGTAGTGAAGGCAGCAGAGGATCAAGTAGGTAAAAAGACGAGGGCTGGTAGAAATCCTTGGGTAACTGAAGAAATATTGAATTTAATTGATGAAAGGAGAAAATACAAAAATTCAGTAAATGAAGCAGGCAAAAAGGAATACAAACGTCTCAAAAATGAGATCGGCAGGAAGTGCAAAATGGCTAAGCAGGGATGGCTAGAGGACAAATGTAAGGATGTAGAGGCTTATCTCACTAGGGGTAAGATAGATACTGCCTACAGGAAAATTAAAGAGACCTTTGGAGAAAAGAGATCCACTTGTATGAATATCAAGAGCTCAGATGGAACCCAGTTCTAAGCAAAGAAGGGAAAGCAGAAAGGTGGAAGGAGTATATAGAGGGTCTATACAGGGGCAATGTTCTTGAGGACAATATTATGGAAATGGAAGACAATGTAGATGAAGATGAAATGGGAGATACAATACTGCATGAAGAGTTTGACAGAGCACTGAAAGACCTGAGTTGAAACAAGGCCCCGGGAGTAGACAACATTCCATTAGAACTACTGACGGCCTTGGGAGAGGCAGTCCTGACAAAACTCTACCATCTGGTGAGTAAGATGTATGAGACAGGCGAAATAGCCCCAGACTTCAAGAAAAATACAATAATTCCAATCCCTAAGAAAGCAGGTGTTGACAGATGTGAAAATTACCGAACAATCAGTTTAATAAGCTACAGCTGCAAAATACTAACGTGAATTCTTTACAGACAAATGGAAAAACTAGTAGAAGCCAACCTTGGGGAAGATCAGTTTGGATTCCATAGAAATATTGGAACACGTGAGGCAATACTGACCTTACGACTTATCTTAGAAGAAAGATTAAGGAAAGGCAAACCTACGTTTCTAGCATTTGTAGACTTAGAGAAAGCTTTTGACAATGTTGACTGGAATTCTCTCTTTCAAATTCTAAAGGTGGCAGGGGTAAAATACAGGGAGCAAAAGGCTATTTACAATTTGTACAGAAACCAGATGGCAGTTATAAGAGTCGAGGGGCATGAAAGGGAAGCAGCAGTTGGGAAGGGAGTGAGACAGGGTTGTAGCCTCTCCCCGATGTTATTCAATCTGTATATTGAGCAAGCAGTAAAGGAAACAAAAGAAAAATTTGTAATAGGTATTAAAATCCATGGAGAAGAAATAAAAACTTTGAGGTTCGCCGATGATATTGTAATCCTGTCAGAGACAGCAAAGGACTTGGAAGAGCAGTTGAATGGAATGGACAGTGTCTTGAAAGGAGGATATAAGATGAACGTCAACAAAAGCAAAACAAGGATAATGGAATGTAGTCGACTTAAGTCAGGTGATGCTGAGGGAATTAGATTAGGAAATAAGACACTTAAAGTAGTAAAGGAGTTTTGCTATTTGGGGAGCAAAATAAATGATGATGGTCGAAGTAGAGAGGATATAAAATGTGGACTGGCAATGGCAAGGAAAGCGTTTCTGAAGATGAGAAATTTGTTAACATCGAGTATATGCTGAAGATTAGATGGCAGATCATGTAACTAATGAGAAGGTACTGAATAGAATTGGGGAGAAGAGGAATTTGTGGTACAACTTGACTAGAAGAAGGGATTGGTTGGTAGGTCATGTTCTAAGGCATCAAGGGACCACCAATTTAATATTGGAGGGCAGCGTGGAGGGTAAAAATTGTAGAGGTAGACCAAGAGATGAATACACTAAGCAGATTCAGAAGGATGTAGGTTGCAGTAGGTACTGGGAGATGAAGAAGCTTGCACAGGATAGAGTAGCATGAACAGCTGCATTAAACCAGTCTCTGGACTGAAGACCATAAGAACAACAACTGTAATTTTACAAAGCTTTGGGAAGTGGGCACCAGCTGCAATGCTGTGTGGCCCTTCAGAATGTTTTATGTGTCTTTCATACTGTAGTTCCTCACATGTGGAGTCATAAGGTACTCCTCTATAGGTAAATACTATATTGTTAATATTGAATAAATTATGAGAACCACTCTTCAACGAAGGATATTTAGAAGCACTCTTCCGGAGGTCATAAGCAACAATGAACTCACGTTGAGAGCAGCTGTGTTCTCTATTTCTTCAGTTGCATATCAGATGTAAAAACTGCTTGCATTGTTAATTTGTTGTTATAAGTGGTCACTTATGTTTTAATTAAAGAGTCCAAAATGAGTAAAAAAGAAAAAAAACCTGTGCTGCAATGTGACTTGAAGTTAGGCATATGAAACAGTACTGTTGGTGAAAGGAAGAAAAACATAGCAGAAATCAGGGTCCTTTCATAAGCATTTCCTCTTCAAATCCTGATTGGCTGGAACTGAAAACAAATTCCTTACTGAACGATGGGATAAGTTTGTTTATGTCATTTACAAATTTTTGGACCAATTCCACAGTTTGCTGTGCACCATCAAGTTGATGCTTCGCTTGAAGTTTCGTCACCTTACATTTTCCAGTTCTGTGGCACAATTTGAAGTTAGGCAACCATCTGCTGCTTCCCTTGAAATCACTCTAATGTACGTTTATGCAATTTGATGTCCATGACATAGTAGGTCACTATCATGCACATTCTGTAAACTATGTTGAGTAGCCTTGAAAAACCCAAACAGCAGATTTTGTAACAAGTGCACCTTGTCCTCTCTTGAACATCTGCATTTTTTCTTGTGCATATTGCTGTGGACATACTTGAACTGTTCATAATTGTTTTTTCAATATGCTGTGGATGATCTTCCATATTCATAATTGTTTTTAGTACTGACTCCTTGGACAGTGATTGTCCTTTACTGCTTTTCACTGGAGACAGGACTTGTGGCTCCCTGTCCAACAACGATGATGAACTGCATGGTTCGGCACCTGTTTCAGTATCACTTTCACTCATTAAGCACGTGTTGTCGTCATTTTACTCCTTGTGTACATTGTCTGCACAGTCAAGCACATTCAACACCACTCATTCCACTGATTCACCTTGCAGAAATGCTAACATTTTATCTGTCACTTCTTTCTCAGTCTGTGAAATTGCTTGGGTTCTTTTCTGATGAAATGACAACTTCAAAAACTGTTGTGGTATATATAATGCAATGCTTGCTTTGTTTATCATTTTCTTTGCTCTGCTTTGAAGCAACACTGCTAACCCTGTAGAACTATTGTGAGTTACTCATCAAGTAACCAGTTCAACTATGCTCCATAGCCTCATGCTCTGCTCACCATTGGATACAACCAGTCCCACCCCTTGTTGCCATTAGCAGCCAATACCATGGTCACATGGTAGACAATATGTGGAGCATTGAATGCCATTAACATAAAGTAGATGTGGCATCCTCACACTGAAGGGGTTCCTGAAATGCTGATAATGGCAAATGTACAGTTCTTATAGTTTGTGAATTTTTGCATTAAAATTGTGAGAGTTTCTGCTATTATACTTCTTAAATTAACTGTGCAACTCACATACTCGTATTTTCGGATGTATGCTTTTCAAATGATGCATTTCTCTGGATTATAAATTCTTGGATGTTATTCTCTACTGAGTTACTGAGTGCTGACATAAATGCATTATTACTATAATATAATAACATTTTATACAATGATGAGCCAGAACATTTTGACCAGCTTCATAAAAGCATGTCGGTCCACCTCTGGAATGCCATATTACAGTGATTTTGCACAGCATGAATTCAACAAGTCATTGGTAGGTTTCCGGAGCTATCTACCACCAGTTGTTGATACACATATCATGCAATTCACTTAAATTACGGACTGGTGTTTTAGGACACGAGTTGGTGCCTGATAGTGTCCCAGATATGTTCCATTGGGTTCAGATTAGGCAAATTTGATGGCCAAGACATCTGCATGATTTTAAAATCATGTTCCTCAAATCACTGTGGCACAATTCTGGCCTTGTGACACAGACAGTCAGCCCTCGAGGAAGGTATCGAGTATAAAGGGATGCAGATCATCAGTAATAATATTCACTTAGTCCACAGCTATCATGGCACCTCTGATTACTACCACAGGCTTCACGGAAGTCCACATAAATTCTCCCATAGCATAATACTATCCCTGCTGGCCTGCGCTTGTGGCGTGGTTCGAGAATCCATTCATCTGGAGGAGAGCGTATCTGGACATGACCATCAACCTAGTGTAACAAGAGACATGATTCATCTGAACAGGCAACATATTTCCATTGATCCTGTGTCACACAAATCAGTTGATAATGTCATTGCGCCAACATGGGACCACTTAGAGGTAACCTGCTGCAGACCCCCATGTTCTACAATGTATTGAACAGAGTGCTCTGAAATACTTAATGCTTCCACCGTCACTGTACTCTGTTATCAGATCTGCCACAGATCGCTGCCTTTCCTGTGTTATAGGGCAGGCAAGCTACTTATCTCCACGTTCTGTGATGAGGCGTTGACATCCAACGCTTTGTCGCCCAATCGTGATTTCGCTGTCTTTCAACCACTTTCCATAATTGCTCGTGACAATAAGACATGAAGTGTAGACCAGATTTGCTCTTTCTAAGATGCTAGTTCCTAGGTGCAGGACTATAGAACTCTGCCCTTTGTTGAAGTCAATTATATCAGTGGAGTTCCCCATTTTTCACCTTTATCATCACTAATATGACACTTATTTGTCTCTGATCCTCCTATACAGTTTCCTTTCTGTGCCAGCTCACAACACTTCTAGGTGGCTTCCAGTCCTGCAGTGGGCAGTGGTCATAATGTTTTGGTCTACCAGTGTAAGATTCTGCATTCATTGGGACAAAACTATGGACATGTAAAAGGTTCACAGTTGCAATGATAAGAGTTTCATAATTGCACTGATGACTGTCTTGATATCTTCTTTTTTGTGATTGGTTGGCCCAAATTGCCATTATTTCCTCAAATTTCTTCTCTTTAGCACCCTGAACCACTGTTCAATTGTAGTTTGTACTGTTTTCATGGTTTTCTTTCCTAGGTATTTTGGTTTTTTTCTTTGGTATCCATTGGTCTGTTGTAGTTGGTACTGTCTTGATCATTTTTTCTTCTGTGACTTCTATTTTCTTCTTCTTTATCCACCTATCAGTAGTTTTCTGAGACTGACTGGTAACAATTAGTATTTTTTATTTGTTCATACCATTGAGAAAAGCCATATCTGTTTATGTGGAAACCAAACATAGTGAATTTATTTCTATTTACTCTTTCCATTCCAAAATTTACAGTGATCCTTTGTTTGTATTTTATAATTAACTGATTGCTTGTATCATATAGTGATTTCTTGCGTCAGTTCTGGCAGTACGATGTTGTGCATCATGTTAATGAGATTTAAATTATACACACATACATACATTAATACTTGTTCCATAGATAAAAAATACAACATTTCATAATGATGTGGAATGTGTCACTTTTACACAAGTTATCTTTATACAAAAATAATTAAATTTTTTCAGTTACTACAACATATCTAAAAATTCATCTATTGAGTAGAAGGAGCTGTCATTCAGAAATTCTTTTAATTTGTTTTTAAATGTTTGTTGGCTATCTGCCAGACTTTTCATGCTATTTTGTAAATGAGCACAGATTTTTGTGGCAGTATAATTCACCCCTTTCTGTGCCAAAGGCAGATTTAATCCAGAATAGTCAAGATCATCCTTTCTTCTAGTTTTGTAGCTATGCACTTAACTGTTATTTTTGAACTGGGATGGGTTATTAATAACAAATTTCATAAGTGAATATATGTATCCCGAGTTCCTTAAATAAATGTCTGCAAGGTAAGGTGATCTTGGGTGGACTCCAGCTATTATTCTGATTACATACTTTTGTGCAATGAATACTTTTTCTCTTTTTTTAAAATAATAATAATGATAATAATAATAATAGCTTTATTCAACATCGAATGGTACACTGCACATGTACAAAGAAACAGTCATGATTAAAGTTATTTGTACAATATACAAGACACATTCTTCTGAATACATCATTAATTTACAACAAAATTACAATAAGATGTTTACTGATTTCTATTCACATAATTTCACAAAGCATTTGTTGTTCTTCATATAAGTATGGTACTCTTCTAATGTGTAGAAAGGGTGTTTTACTAAAACTTTCTTAAGCTGATGTTTCAGTTTAATTGTAGGAAGAGCCATGACTGCACTAGGCAGTGCATTAGCTAATTTTATACCTGCATACTGAGGCCCCTTTTCCTAAAGTGCTGTTCTGTGGCTGCCAATGTAAAATCTTTCTTTATTTCTAGTATTGTACTGGTGGAAATCTGAATAAGTGTTTGGGTGCAGTCTTTTCACAAGCAATATGGCTTTTAGAATGTATGTGTTTATAACAGTTAACACCTCTGTTTTCGGAAACAAGTTGTGACAAGATTCCCTATGTTTTGCTCCACAGATTATTCTCACACCCCTTTTTTGAAGAATGAGTGGCTTATCTAGATTAGGTTTGGTTGTTGCCCCCCAAATTTCAATACCGTAGTTCAAGTGAGAGGATAAAAGAGCATGGTATGCAGTCTTTAGGACTATGGTGTCTCTACAGAACTTGCTAATAGTATTGATTGCAAATATATTTTTGGACAACCTTGTTGTTAGGGAGTCAATATGTGTGTCCCATTTCAGGTTGCTTTGGATTGTTATGCCAAGGAATTTTACACTAGACTCTTTCTTTACGAATTCGTTGCCCATGTATAATTTAATTTCATTATTCAAACTACTTTTGTTAAACTCCATCAAACATGTTTTACTGGTGCTTACATTTAAGTGGCTATCATTAAAAAACTGAACAATTTCTTTTGTCACATTATTGCACTCGGCCTCTAGTTCATTACATGATTCCTTTTTACATACAATGGACATGTCATCGGCATACAGAACAATTTTGCAATTTATAGTACAGTATTTAATATCATTTACATAGATCAAGAGCAGAAGGGGGCCCAACACCGAGCCCTGGGGCATGCCATATTTTATGTAAGTTCTCTCTGATTTGTAGACACCACTTTCCGTTTTAAATAGAACAAACTGTTTTCTATTGCTCATATAACACTTTATTAGGTCATAAGCAGCGCCTCTAATGCCCATGTTCCATAGCTTGTCTAATAAGATGTCAACGTTCGCACAATCAAAGGCTTTTTCCAGGTCTAGGTATACACCTGCCACATGTTCCTTGCTTTTGATACCCCCTAACACCTCTTCAATTAGTTGAGCAGCTGCATTGCTAGTTGATTTACCTTTTAGGAATCCATTTTGATTTTCGAGCATCAGGTTGTGTTTGTTAAGAAAGTTTATAATCCTGTTGTATATAACTTTCTCAACTATTCTGGAAAAAGACAGGAAGGATTGAGACTGGTCTGTAGTTTTCTATTTTTTTGTTGTCACCTTTCTTAATGGTGAATTGCAAAAAATATGATACTGTACGAAAGTAGTGAATGAAAATAGGCATAGTAGGCTAATTTACTGATATGTTTGTATCACCAAAATTTGCA
The DNA here is from genome assembly GCF_023864275.1 of Schistocerca cancellata. Lineage (NCBI taxonomy): Eukaryota > Metazoa > Arthropoda > Insecta > Orthoptera > Acrididae > Schistocerca > Schistocerca cancellata. The sequence goes on along the minus strand of NC_064628.1, from coordinate 11,855,139 downwards.
ATAACCCTAGTAGCATAAGTAGCTGAACCTAACCATTTCAGCAGAGTATCAATGTGTTTCTTCCAATTCAATTTCTCACCAATGCACACACCCAGAAATTATGAATATTCTGCCTCAGTAACATACTTTTGTTCATGGTCTCTATTTATTAATGGTGCTATGCTGTTGATGCACAGAATTCTATATATACTGTTTTCTCAAAATTTAGTGAGAGTCCATTTGCAGAGAACCACTTTATAGTTTTCTGAAAGACATAACTTACAATTTGCTTGGCAGATTCTTGTTTGTTGGGTGTGATTACTATACTTAAATCATCAACAAAAAAAACTTGCTTTGTATCTTCATGAATATAGAGTGGCACGTCATTAATATACAGGGTGTTACAAAAAGGGACGGCCAAACTTTCAGGAAACATTCCTCACACACAAATAAAGAAAACATATTATGTGGACATGTGTCCGGAAATGCTTAATTTCCATGTCGGAGCTCATTTTAGTTTCGTCAGTATGTACTGTACTTCCTCAATTCACCACCAGTTGGCCCAATTGAAGGAAGGTAATGTTGACTTCAGTGCTTGTGTTGGCATGTGACTCATCAACAGGTTAGTGTTCATCACGAACGTGGTTTTGCAGTCAGTGCAATGTTTACAAATGTGAAGCTACTCTTGAATACATTACTTTTTCAAGAATTTTTGATAAAGCTGTCAGAAGTATGATTGAGCCATAGTTGTTAGCATAAGATCTATCCCCTTTTGTATGCAATATTTTAACAATAGCATATTTCAGTCTATCTGGAAAAAATGCCATGTTTAAGTGACCTACTACATATGTGGCTGAGAATCCTACTAATTTGTTAGGAACAAGCTTTTGTACTCTGTTGGAAATACCATTAATTCCAAGCAAGCTTTTATCTTCGAGTGAATTTATTATTTACCTAATTTCAGTAGGAGAGGTGGTTTGGATTTCAATTTTATCGAGTTGCATAGGTATTGTCTCTTTCATATACTGCCTTGCATTTTCTAATGAATAGCTGGATCCTATTTTCTCTACAACACTTAAAAATGATTATTAAAAATGCTTTCTACTTCGAACTTGTTGTTAACAAACTTTTCATTGAGTTTGATGGAAATACAGTCTTCATGTGCTCTTGGTACCCCTGTTTCCAAACTGTTTTAATTTTACTATCAAATGTGATAATCTCAGACATAATGCACATACTTTGGGACTTTCTAATAACTCTTCTTAATACAGTGCAGTAGTTTTTAAAATGTTTGACTATTTCTGGATCATTATTCCTCCTAGCTATAGGATACATTTCCCTTTTCTGTTTACAAACTATTTTTATCTCTTTTGTAAGCCATGGTTTTTTAGATGACTTCTTACAATTATATTTCACTGTTTTCTTAGGGAAATTGTTTTGAAATGTACTCCCAAAGGTATCATGAAACAGGTTAAACTTTAAATCAGCATCAGGTTCCCTATGCACCTCATCTCAGTGTAACTGTTGCAAGCTGTCCCTAGATTTTTCAATTGTTAAATTGTCAATTGAACACACTATTTTGGAGAACTGTTTTGCATTACTGTATGGAGCTATATCGTATAATGTAACTAGCTGTGCGTCATGACCAGACAGACTTCTTAACAGGAAAAGTTTTTATTTGATTAAATTTATCTTGGTCTATAAAAACATTATCTATCAGTGTGCTGCTTTCCTGCACCATCTGAGTAGGAAAATCAATAACTGAAGTCAAATTGTAAGAACCAAGTAATACTTCATAGTCAAACTTTCTATCAGACTCTTTTAGAAAATCTATATTGAAATCCCCAAAAACAATAATTTGCTTCTGTCTGTCTGACAGATAGCACAACAAAGCATCAAGTTCTCCAAAAGTAGTTGAAAATTTCTGAGTGGGGACCTATACCCGACTAGTTTTCATTATAGTCTTTGCCACCTCCGTGTTCTAGTGGTCAGTATTATAAACTACAGACATAGATGTCCTCGATTCAATTCCTGGTAATGATCTCAGATTCTTCTGTGGTGGAACAGCATATACACAACCTCAAAGAGGCCAAATCAGAAACTTTTAAAATTAAAAAAAGCAGTGAAACTGACAAGCAAACTGCCAAAATCAAAACATTTGCACCAGGCTGGGAGCCACATGTCATTTATTTATGTATTAAGGACTCTTAATGTTTCATGCACATGTTTTTTCAACAATTCAGATATTTTAGTTTAATGGTCTTCTGCTGCTCTTGACGATAGTGCTGCTGCTGTCAATTCTGCTGTTATAAAACATTTATTTGAGCTTAATATTGTTACTCCAACAACACTATTTGCTACTGTTGGTTATCATTTAATTTTAGTAATGCCTGCTTGCAGCACTTGCCAAGCAATCACAGCTGAGGTGCTGACAAGGGAAAACAAGTAAAAAAAAATTGTAAATTACTTGTTCAATGGAAAACATAGTAAGGACTCATGTGGAGCTAGTAACTTTCTAGATGGAATAGCATTAAGGGCAGATGTTGAGGCCATACATGGAGACTGCAGTAAGTCCATGACAGTGGAAAAAAGTTTCGTCAGTCATAACTTTCATACTTGTCACAGGCTCAACAGTGTAATTTTTTTGTGTTCCTGTCAAAATGATATAGTTATTTAATTAACTGGAGAGGATGTTAATAAAAATGATTCCTTTCAAACCAGTAATTAGAGATTTTTTTTGCTATGGTGGCTTATCTTCTCCATTTTTGTAATCTTTTATTAGGTCACTTAATTGTCTCAACAAGTTTTGAAGTATAAAAGAACTCTACGGACATAAACTGATAGTACGTTTGCCAACAAACGTTGTAAAATCACGGACATTTTCTTTTTTATCTAATACACTTTGTGCCAATAAAAAGGAGATGTTCACATGATGATGAAGCTGAATCTGAGCTATCTAGTGGATGCTGTTCCAGCTCAAGTGGCAGCGGTGACCAAACAACTGGTGTGCTCACGCGTGCACACATACACACACACACACACACACACACACACACACACAGTCAGAGAGAGAGAGAGAGAGAGAGAGAGGGGGGGGGGACACCAGGCTGTAGCACATTTGATAGCACTGATCTGGCAGTGTGTCTGTGGATGGAAGTGCACAGGTGGATCACACATGTACAGAAGTACAGAACACTTGCAACAGAACTGCCTGGTGGGACAGTCTATATTGCCTGCAAAGCAATGAGCACTTGTGAGTGCCCATCTCCGTGGGGCATTGTTGAAACTGTGTGCTCTACTGTAAACGTACGCAGATGATGACCCCTATTTATCTGCTGGTCTCTTCTAACTATTCTCATAGAAAATTATTTTTAAACTTTGCACACTTCCACAGCAATTGAGTTGCAGAAACCCAATAGCAGTACTTTTGAGTATATACAATGAAAAAATTGGTAAAGTGATGTTGATGTTCATGGCTTATTACACTGATTTTCAGAGGGTAAAGCTATCACTGGATTTATTCAACAAAGCTTTTGCCATTTTTCCTGAAAATGCACCAGAACTGGCACAACTTGAGCTCATTGACACACAAAACTAAGATACATTGCACAGTAAGTTCAATGAAACAAACCTGCTGAATTTTTATCATTGCTTTGATAGAAACAATTACAATTCATTTCTACATAATACCTCAAAATACGCTTGCTTCTTTGGGTCATTGTAAATCTGTGGACAAACCTTTCCCATAATTAACAACAACAAATCAAAAAATAGGAACCACTTGACTGTTGACAGTTCAGAACAAATTATACACTTAGCTACAACAAAATTTAAGGCAAACATCAAAGCAATAGTGTGTCATTTTTCATATTAAGTTGTGTAAATAATCTTTCTGTACAAATACACAATTGTAGTTATATTTTTCAAATAAAATGAATATTTATAAAACAACTGATGTAAGCACTACTCACTGTGAGGGTTTGCGGCCTATAATCCTAGCAAGTCTGCAGAGCCTTGCACTAGAGGACCTCTCTGACAGTTAACACAGAAAGAAAAAAAGACAGTGGGCGTCATTAATGAAAACCTCTGAGGAGTGAAATCTTAGTCTCACCATCACAAGTTGAAATACATGGAATATGATGATGATTTAAACAAAGCTAACAGTTCCTCTTTCCTAACAAAAGAAAGTTATTATTCACATTGGATTGTTGCGGGGGAGGAGACCAGACAGCGAGGTCATCAGTCTCATCGGATTAGGGAAGGACAGGGAAGCAAGTTGGCCATGCCCTTTCAAAGGAACCATCCCGGCATTTGCCTAGAGCGATTTAGGGAAATCACGGGAAACCTAAATCAGGATGGCCGGACGCGGGATTGAACCGTCGTCCTCCCAAATGCGAGTCCAGTGTGCTATATTATTCACAACACAAGTCAACTAAGAAATTATATTCTTTAGTCCAGATTAAAACAAGCACACTCTTCAGTATCTCGAAGCATGTTAGGCGGCTTGTCATGCAGTAAGCATTGAACAGAGATATTAGTTACCAATCTGAAGATTGTTTTGAACACCACAGTGTGATATGTTTCCTGTAGGTATCTCAACAGGGGTGATGAAATTAAGGCTTCTTGAAGTATTTTCTGAAAACCCAGCTATAGAACCACAGATCAACAGTCATTGTGCAATGAGCTGCCTAAAATGCATTGTACATCATGTAGAGTGTGAATGTTTAAATCTACACTATAAAGTAGAATATCATAGTTGACTTCATTTAAATCAACATCATATTCTGCGTATTTCAACTTGTGATGATGGGACCAAGGTTTCATTCCTCAGATTTTCACCTAATAATGTCCACTCTCTTCTTTTTATTTGTGTGTGTGTGTGTGTGTGTGTGTGTGTGTGTGTGTGTGTGTGAGAGAGAGAGAGAGAGAGAGAGAGAGAGAGAGCACATGCTTGTGTTTGTATAATTTTGTTTTCATTCATCTTTATTTGATGTCTTCAGGAGCAATTTTTGAAACAATTTTACATTAGAGATTGATGTGTCAGAAAAATATTGTCTTATATTGTACATTAATACATATTAAACTATACACAGTCGAATAACAAATGCATATACAGGATGTCTTGGGGAACAAAATGAGGAAATGTCATCCAATGTCACTATACAGTGTCAAAGTTATTGATACTGGCACCTGCTACTAGGTCTCCTTTGTGGCAGCAGGTGTGGCTTTTTACTGAAACAGACCACGGGCATAACATCTCACAATGTGCCTGATAGCAGTGTGGATGTTATATGGTGCTGAACTCAGGCCCCCAGTTACACCATCACTGTACAGGCCACTAACAGCAGTAGTGGCAGACGGGAATGACGAACATATGCAATATAAACATAGCGCTAAGTTGTAGTTTGTCACATGCTGGTTTTGAAGACATTTACCTGGGTTGAGCAACGTGACACGCATTCCCCATATGGCGATGCGAGAGGCAATGGACACACAATGTCGCTCACCTACGGGCAACAATATCCCAATAGGCATCAGCTGCACCACTCTAGGTTTGTGACCATCCATTGGCGTCTGACTGAAATGGGTGATTCCACAGGGCACTGACACGATAGAGGTCAGCCACGAAGCGTATATACCCCAGGATTTGCGGAAGACGTACTAGACAGGTTTGACGCAGCCCCATCCACAAGCATTCGTGCTGAGGCGTATGCAATGGAAAGCTCCCGGTCATTAGGTTTCGTGGGTGCTACATGAGGGGGGAAGGCATTCAGTCAGTCTGCAGAAGACACAGGCACTATTGGCCCCCGATTTTGTCCTTTAAATTCAATAAAGGTACCGACATCTCAGAATGTCTCCCGTTACTCGTATAATGTTACCAATTGCCACCCACTCCAATGGAGTAGACAGCAATAGCTGTTACATAGGCCGACGTTTAGCCCCCATAATTTGCACACAGTTGTTCCCTGTCTATTACATCCTGTATACTACATCACAAAACAGCAGATATTGCGTAGAGGGTGCCGGGAGATGAGCCTGCATCCGACACCGTCAGCATCGCATTCAAAGGAGACAGGCCTGTCTATGCAGCAGCAAACGAGAAATCATTAACTTATTTTTCAATTTCTCTTCACTGAATAACACCATATCTCGACTGAGTCTGCGTTTCTCTTTCCAGATCATGAGGTGTCTTGAGGAACACTGGAGATCGTGGCAATCAGCTGTGATCACCACGGGTCTCAGCCTGCCCACACAGGCAGGCAGCTCACATACAACGTCACGCCTGCTGCCATACGAGAGGCTCAGCAGCAGGTGTTGGCGCCTGTAACACTGACACTCTGCAGCATTGTTGGAAAGTTTGTCAGTGTAATTTTGAGACACCCTGTATATCTTAAAATTCTCCAGATTTGTAAAAAGCAGTTCTTTCAGCTATTTTTGTTTTATATTTGAACACATTTAGTAAGATGTGATGTGTCTGTGAAGGTAATGTATTAAACAACATTTTACCTAAATATCCATAACAACACTGTTCTGCTGAGCCTTGTTAAAGGAGAATCCATCTTTAATGCCTGGTATTATGTTGATATACAGAATGCCTCAGGCTATACCTGTTAAGAGTTTTCTTTTATATGGAAATTGCAATTGTATATGCAGAGAGATGGTACTGTTAATAAATTTAACTATTTAAGATAAGGGATACAAGACATTCTAATTTTAGAAATTCCAGATATGCACTTTATGTATTTCTTCTGCATATAATTTTTTTTTTCTGGCCCTGGAAGAAGTACTCCACAAAAAATGTATCTTAAATAGCAGTAAAAGAAAGCTATATAGGAACTAAGCAACAGTTTTTCAGAAACACGTGTGTCATTTACTCAACAGATAAAAATAGCATGTCACAACTTTTTAACATACATGTTCTGTATGACTGTCCCATGTTGATTTTAAATCTATATACAGTATATATACCAAGAAATTAAACAGTATGCACTCAGTATCAAATGCTCACAGACTTTTCATAATTAGTAGATAACTAATTATCTTTAAACTGAGTATTTAAAAATTTAAGATACTCTTTTAGTTTCATCTTGTTCAAATCTTTTCCAGAATGGTGACCAAGTAAGTGAGATACCAAAGAAAATAAGACGTATAAGTAAAAAAATATCTGTGTGAAGCAGATAATGGCACAAAATCCTTGAACATGACAACAATAAGTCTTGAATGCCATCAAGCACCATCCACATACCTCGTATGGGCATGCAGAAAGAGATATTCAGGCCAATGCTGACCTATTCTATGTAATATATTTCATAGCAGACAGTTGTCCAACTAAAACCCGTGCCTGCATATTGATGATATTGGGCAAAATGTCATATCCTTGGCAGACGAATTTGATTCGCAAGAATTTTATGCTGCAAAACAAGTTCATACAACTGAAACTCCCTTTAACATCTGCTCCAGTGTGTCTTACAATCCAAAACCGGATTTTAGAATCTCTGTTTGACCATGAGGTAATCCAATTGGAATCTTCCCAAACCACCAGGCCTTTTCCAAGAATACCTCCTTCTCTTGCGATTCTTGAATAGTGTATTTGCTATTACTAGTAGGAATTTATTATAGAGCTTGAGCAGTCTTTCTTCTTCTCTCATTCCTACTACCAAGCCCATATCCTCCTGTAACTCTTTCTTCTGTTTGTTCCCCTGCTACTGTGTTCCAGTCCCCCATGTTTATCATCTCCCTTTACATTCTGAGTTACCTGTTACCTCATAACCTTTCTGTCTCTTCATCTTCTGTTTGAGATACTGGTAAGTAGACTTGAACTATTATTGTTGCTGTTAGTTTGCTATCAGTTGTGATGAGAACAACCCCATCACTGAACTGTCCACTGGCTGCCCTAACTTCTTATTCACAATGAATCCTACTTCCTGCTGCTGTTGATATTATTGTATATTTGTCTGACTAGAAATTACAGTAGAGCGTCGATTATCGGAACGTCGGTCAACCGAACGACCGCTTAACTGAACTGTGTACTCGCTCGCACCTGTTACTCTCCATCATCCCCCTCACTCCCACAGTAGTCGCCGCACTGGGCCACCGCTGGCGGAACATTGCTTCTAATGGGGCCTTCACAAGGCGCTGCTGACAGGCTGAGCTGCCAGTCACTGTGTTTCAACAATCGGCACACTTCTGTCGGCTTGGCACTGGCAGTAGAAGCAGCGGCAGTATCAAAGCTGTTCACAGCAACAGCTGCGCCAGCTTAGAGTTGAAGCGTGCCACTCCGCGCAGTTTGAAGAATTGCGCGTCCCGAAGAAGAGCTTTTCACGGTGCAAACAGTCACCTTCTGTTCTCTGTTACGACCACTTGTATGCTGCTGCTGTGGACTTGACTATACAAAATGCTATCAGAACGTCGTAACGTAAAGGTGTTGTCCTTTCTATAAGGGACAAGTACGAGCTTATTAAAAGGTTAGAAGAAGGTGAATCAGCAACGACTTTATACTATTTTAATTTTGTATACTGTGTGTATTGTTCATGTAAAATGTGTATGTAATATGTGTATATTTTTGTTTAATAAACTGTGCTACATACTGTATATTCCTACTGAAGTTGCCTTTGTATGTTACTTTATAATACTAAAAGAGATGCCTGTTTTTATGAATAAATTTACTGTACAGTACTTCTTTTTGGCAAATAAACATGTACAGTTTGATTATCCGAACAAACCAGTTTTCCGAACACCCATGTCCCCCAATTACTTCGGATAATCGACGCTCTACTGTATTAACTTAATTTTCCATTTCTCTTCATCGAACAACACTGTATCTCGACAAAGACTGCATTTCTCTTTCCAGATTTTACAGCTTCCATACAACATTCATACTTATGACATTTCATGCTGTAATTCGTAGAATGTTATCCTTTCAATTGTTATTCAATCTTTTTCAATATTTTTGTTGTGGTTACCTTCTGTTGGCAGTTCCCTACTGGAGATCCGAATGGGGGACTACTCCAGACCTTTTGCCAATGGTGATAACATTATGAAGATTGTGAAAATTTGTTTAAAAGTAGGGATGAACATTAAATTTAAATTAAGCAAGTTCAGCATCATGGAAGGTGGAGATATAGACACAATGTCCAGTGAACAGTTGTGTAATAAAGGCACTTAACTAAATAGCAAAAGATCTCACAGGTATAAGGAAAACCTCAACTGGTGCTTTAAACATTTTATTTAACACATAGAATTTTAAAATAAAAAATCCTTTAGACCGAATTGCTTCCTATTCATAACATACAAAACTTCTCCCCTAAATATCACCAAGCACACAAAATATACTTTGAATATTAATCAAGCAAAGAAATGTGCTGCAGTTTAAAATGGGTATAGCACACAGATGATTTGGAAGTCAAGAACATAGTAAGTAATGGGAAATAACTCTCTGGTATTTAAAGATTTTTTTTTATTTTCAACAAAATCTATAGTAACAGCCCTTAAGAAATAAGTCAATGAATCAGTCTATGTAATTATACTGATGAATTGATAAATCAATGCCACAGCTCCCATTATACTTCATCAAGATAGAGTGAAATTCAGAATGGAATTATGAGTTAGGAAGGGGCTTCCATATCATTAAACTTATTCTCAGGAGCTACACAGGAAATTCTCCAATCTCTAAACTGGGAAAGTTAAGGAACATATGGAAAATATCTGAACAATCTTAATTTTGCAGATGACATAGAATGGTTTTCCATAAGTGAAGATAAACTTCAACAACAACTGGAAAGCTTCCACTGTGTTGTGAAACTGTCCCATAGAGACAATTCATACTGTGCAAACATAAAAGCATTTCTTATCTTGTAAACACTCACAGACAGTAAATGAACAATGTGAGATGTTTCATTGTGCAACAGGGCACTACAGTCTATTTAAGTACAGACTTTGCTCACAGTATGGCAGTCAAGTTGCAATTGCGTTATACTAAGAATAAGCAGCATGAAGTCAGTTGTGAGACAACCTGTTTGAAAGTGGTAACACTATAAACGATTAAGTAAACTCAAATGAATATAAACTTTGCATTAATCAGTGTCAGTCTTTTAATCAAATCCTTATTTTAATTACTACCTTCTGATATACAATACTATGTCTAGCAGCACAAAATATTTTAAAAATTTGATTTGAAACCTAAAAATGCCAACATCTTCAACAGTAAACAAGACAAATAACATCGTTTTTTCTATGTGACATTTCAGTGAAATGTGTTTTAATAAGTTTACTTTTGAGTACATTTCATGGTATATCTCGTATTTCTGAAGGATATGTTTAGTGCAATTAACTCTTTTTCAGTTAGTGATTGTGTGGTGACGTATCGTTTGTCACACATCAATAGTGCGAGGAGTCAACGCAAGTGATACAGTGTTTGTTTTCATGTGAGAACTGCAATGTGGTTCATGACTCTGTGACAATCACCTGCATTTTGCATATGTCTCTCATGTAGTAGTTCTTCATTAAAATCTTTCGTATTTCTGTTTATTCATCTTTCATAGTACTGTAAAGGGAGTAACACACTGGTGACCCCAATTTATAGGAATTATTTCTTCCACGTCGTGTAACATACCTCACCACCATGACAATGGGAGATCAGAAGTCGCTTACCTTCGGATAACAAGATCAGCATTAGTACAATTGCAGTTCCCCAGTTTTGATGATGGCTTCATCACAAATAGGCAATTCAGCTACATCATCAACAACATCATCTGCAATATGGATACCGACTTTCTGGACAGCTCTTCCAACAGATTTGTTCATTTCTAATGGAGTCCAATTTTCAGCAGCATGGTGTGTGTGCAACAGCAAAGACAAATTATACCTTATTTTCACCAACACGGGTCAAGAATTAGTTAAAGTATGCAAGACTTAGTATCTCCAGGCAAACATATCAGAACTTTAAAGATACAGTCATAAGGCACCTGTCAGTACCTAAGGAGCAATGTATGCACAAAGAGGCCATTGGAAATTGATGCATATCAGAATTGTTATGACACTTTCACAATGTGGTAGATCAGAATCTGTCTTCAGGAGATGCATTGCATATTATATGGCTCAACTGCCTCCCATCAACAATAAGTATGTTTTTGGTGACACATGACAATTCACCATTACCTACTTCAGCAGAGAAGGTGGACACAATTTTCCATTTTTCTCCTAAGGCACTTACTCAAAATAAGTGTTTTACAACAAACATAGTGGCAGATGCTCTAGTTCATAGCGATGTTATAGAAAGCAACACACTGGAACTCCAGATTGATGCCACTCGTGCTGAAGCAAATCGAGAAAAAGATAAACTTTTCTTCATCTCTCAGTGCCATTTCAGTATTCTAGAAGAATACAGCACATACAAATGGTGTAGCCACAAGTAAGGGGTCAACTATAGTCAGACTTCCACATGGTGCTGGTATCATGTTAAATTTGGAGATCGTGTAAGAAGTGCAAACCACCATGCCATTACCCACACACCAAATGTGATCAATAGGGGTCATTATCACCCACAAATAACAGTTCATGTACTCCACATATGTTAAACAAAAGTGACTTACAATTCCAGTATCCAGAAGTCTCAAGTTCTTCAGTGAAACACATTTTTGTAAAAGATACAGTGAGCTGTATCAAATACTTAATTGAAAGTGGTGCAGGCATTAGTATCTTGTCCCTTCAGTGCCCCAAGCCGACACGCCATCTGCAACACTGCACATTAAAAGCAGCAAATAATACAGCTATCCTATCTGTGGTGCAACTAACCTTCCAGTTATCCTCGTACGCCAAATATATGACAAATGGACTTTCATAATTGCCACAGTCTTTCACTCTGTCTTAGGAGTGGATTTTTAAAATGATTTTATGCTTTTAGTCTACATAAACAATCATCAGCTGATTATAATGGATCTTCAGTATACAATCCCTGGAAGTATGACAGGCTCAGATAGAACTGCCACTGACAGTGAGGACAAAGATCCATTTCTGTAACTTCTTTAGAGTCTCCGGGACTCCTCACACCAACAACATCCCGAAAAGAAGTGTTACATTCAATGGCACACTACGTTCAGACAATACCTGGACTGCTTGTATCTACCTTTACCTGCCACTTGGCTCCAGAACCTTGTGCGGCAGCAAAACAGCATTTCAACAAGTGGTTGGATGCCGGTCTTGTATGTAGACAGGTCAGCCTCTGGTTGTCACTGCTTCATTTGGCTAATAAAAAAGATGGTACTTACCAAACTTCTGGTGATTTTAGGACCTTGAATGCTAGGACTGTCCCAGATCATTACACCATTCAAGTATCCATAACTTTACAAGTGCATTACATGTTCCCTCAGTTGTGACAAGGCCTAGACACAAATTCCAGTGGGCCCCTGTGACAGTCTTAAGACTGCCGCTATTACCCCTTTCAAATTGTTTGAGTTTCAATTTACTATTACCCCTTTCAAATTGTTTGAGTTTCAATTTACGCCGTATGGTTTATGCAATGCAACTCAGATGTAGCAGTGCTTTACATATGAAGTTTTGTTATACATGAAGTTTTGAGAGGTCTAAATTTTTGTTTTGCTTATATAGATGACATCCTGTTTCTCTTTTCTCCTAAGAGCACGGAGAGCACTTATAGCCATTGTGCAACACCTACAGGAACATGCTGTCCTCCAAAATGCAAACAAATGCCCATTAGGGAAGCCATCTATTAATTTTTTAGGATACAGCAGGGTATGAAACCCCTCCCCAACCATGTGCAAACAATTCAGAATATGTCCCAAACCAAAATTTACCAAGAGTTAAGAATTTGTTTTGGCACTATAAACTTTTATTGACGACACTTGCCGAAAGTAGCACAACCCCAGGTCCCTCTCAGTGCCATTCTAGTGGGAGAAAATACCACTAGCAAACAGTCACTGATGGAGCATAACAACTCTGTGTGTTGAGAACTTGGCAGCCATTAAAGATTTTTTCATACAAACTTACTACAGCTCAAAGCCATTGGTCAGCAATAGACCGAGAGCTACTTGCAATGTACGAACCAGTAAAATAATTCTCCAGTGAAATAGAGGCAAAGAATTTCACCCTCTTAACCAGTTATTACCATCTCATCACTGCCTTCCCAATAATTAACCAGCAAAGCCTGCCTTGTTGTGTAAGACACCTAGAATATACAGGGTGTTACAAAAAGGTATGGCCAAACTTTCAGAGAACATTCCTCACACACAAATAAAGAAAAGATGTTATGTGGACATGTGCCCGGAAATGCTTAATTTCCATGTTAGAGCTCATTTTAGTTTGTTCTTCCACCTACACCCAATGGAGCACGTTATCATGATTTCATATGGGATACTCTACCTGTGCTGCTAGAACATGTGCCTTTACAAGTACGACACAACATGTGGTTCATGCACGATGGAGCTCCTGCACATTTCAGTCGAAGTGTTCGTACACTTCTCAACAACAGATTCGGTGACCGATGGATTGGTAGAGATGGACCAGTTCCATGGCCTCCACGCTCTCCTCACCTCAACCCTCTTGACTTTCATTTATGGGGGCATTTGAAAGCTCTTGTCTACACAACCCCGGTACCAAATGTAGAGACTCTTCGTGCTCGTATTGTGGACAGTTGTGATACAAAACGCCATTCTCCAGGGCTGCATCAGCGCATCAGGGATTCCATGCGACGGAGGGTGGATGCATGTATCCTCGCTAATGGAGGACATTTTGAACATTTCCTGTAACAAAGTGTTTCAGGTCACACTGGTACATTCTGTTGCTGTGTGTTTCCATTCCATGATTAATGTGATTTGAAGAGAAGTAATAAAATGAGCTCTAACATGGAAAGTAAGCATTTCCGGACACATGTCCACATAACATATTTTCTTTCTTTGTGTGTGAGGAATGTTTCCTGAAAGTTTGGCCGTACCTTTTTGTAACACGCTGTATAGGACAATTTACTACGGTCATCCGCCATATAAATGGTTCCAAAAACATTGTCGCGGATTGTCTCTCACGGACATGAAATGCAATCAGTGGAATGTCACCACCAGATGTCATGGATGAAAAGCACACAGTTCCAGAATTACAAATGTTATTATACAATGATAGCTCCAGTTGCAAATTAAAGGAGATATTCATTCCAGGTGTGACACCACCAAAGGTCAACAATGCCCATACATTCCCGCAACGCACCGCAAAAATACATTCCAAGCAGTTCATCGAATACCTTTAGTACCAGTACAAGTTTTGTGCAGATACTGTGAACTACATGTAGGCATCTAAGATGTCTCATTGCATTAATGGATTCAGTATTGTGTTACTTATTGCTTCTGCATATTTTTTAGGACCACGATATTTTGCTGTATGCACATTATAATTACCACTCGCAAATAACATGAAAGGAATGACCTTCCGAAGAAGGGCACTAAGTGCCCGAAAATTGTAAAGAAATTTAATTTCTTTTATGCAACTGGTTGCTTTTTATTTCATTTTATACTAGTGGCTGTGTTGGTGGAATAGAAGGGTCTGTAGAATTGGAGTGGGAGCAGGGAAGGGGAGGGGTAGGTGAAAGACAGGCACTAGCGAATGTTGAGGTCAGGAGGCTATGGAAACACGGGATATATTGCACGGAGAGCTGCCAACAGCGCAGTTCAGAAAAGCTGGCTGTGGTAAGAAGGATCCAGATGCCACAGGCTGTGAAGCGGTCACTGAAGTGAAGCACATTGTGTTGAGCAGCATGTCCAGCACCAGAGTGGTCCCGCTCTCTCTTCGCCACAGTTTGTCAGTGGCCATTAATGCGGACAGAGAGACTGTTAAAACTTCCTGGCAAATTAAAACTGTGTACCCGACCAAGACTTGAACCCGGGACCTTTGCCTTTCATGTGCAAGTGCTCTACCATCTGAGTTACCGAAGCACGAATCATGCCCGGTACTCACAGCTTTACTACTGCCAGTATCTCGTCTCCTACCTTCTGAGATGGTAGAGCACTTGCCCATGAAAGGCAAAGGTCCCGAGTTCGAGTCTCGGTCGGGCACACAGTTTTAATCTGCCAGGAAGTTTCATATCAGCGCACACTCCGCTGCAGAGTGAAAATCTCATTCTAGAGAGACTGTTGGTTGTCACATAGAAAGCAATCTGGTTTGTAAATCATACGACTGTTTTCACAGACAGTCCTGCATTTAGTGAGATAGATGATGCCTGCGACCAGAATGGAGTAGGTGGTAGTGGGAGGCTGTATGGGACAGGTCTTGCATCTATTTCTATTGCAGGGACATGAGCCATGAGGCATAAAGATGGGATCAGGGATGGGACAGTGATGGATAGACGTATTGTGTAGGTTTGGTGGGTGGTGGAATACTACTATGGGAGAGGTGGAAAGGATAATGAGTACGATATTGCTCCATTCAGGGCATGATGAGAGGTAGTTGATATCCTGACAGAGAATATGACTCAGTTGCTCCAGTTCTGGGTGATACTGAGTCATGGGGAGGGGGTGGGGGTGGGGGGGATGGGGGGCGGGGGGAGTGCTCCTTTGTGGCCACACACTGAGAATGTGGACCTGATAGGTGACTGGAGAGATATGGTGCGGGAAATTTGTTTCTGGAGAAGGTAGGATGGGTAATTACTACAGATGCAGATGTATGGAAGGGCCTTCTGAGTATGGAATGGGTGGCAGCTGTCAAAGTGGAGGTAATGCTGGTGGTTGATGGGTCTGATATTGAAGGAGGTACTGATGTAGCTGTTCTTGAGATTGAGGTCAACACAGAGGACGGTGGCTTGTTGAGTTGAGGACCATGTGAATTGAATAGGGGAGAAGGTGTTGAGGTTCTGGCAGAATTTGGATAGGGTGTCCCCCCCTCAGTCCAGATTGCTTTTCACAGTACATATAAATGACCTAATACATAGTGTTCGCTGTTCCATGCGGCTTTTCGCGGATGATGCTGTAGTATACAGAGAAGTTGCAGCATTAGAAAATTGTAGCAAAATGCAGGATGATCTACAGCGGATAGACACTTGGTGCAGGGAGTGGCAACTGACCCTTAACATAGACAAATGTAATGTATTGCGAATACATAGAAAGAAGGATCCTTTATTGTATGATTATATGATAGTGGAACAAACAATGGTTGCAGTTACTTCTGTAAAATATCTGGGAGTATGCACATGGAACAATTTGAAGTGGAATGATCATATAAAATTAATTGTTGATAAGGCGGGTGCCAGGTTGAGATTCATCGGGACAGTCCTTAGAAAATGTAGTCCATCAACAAAGGAGGTGGCTTACAAAACGCTTGTTTGACCTATACTTGAGTATTGCTCATCAGTGTGGGATCCATACCAGGTCGGGTTGACAGCTAGGAGATCCAAAGAAGAGCGGCGCGTTTCGTCACAGGCTTATTTGGTAAGCGTGATAGCATTACAGAGATGTTTAGCAAACTCAAGTGGCAGACTCTGCAAGAGAGGCGCTCTGCATCACGGTGTAGCTTGCTGTCCAGGTTTCGAGAGGGTGCGTTTCTGGATAAGGTGTCGAATATATTGCTTCCCGCTGCTTATACCTCCTGAGGAGATCACGAATGTAAAATTAGAGAGATTCGAGCGTGGACGGAGGCTTTCCTGCAGTCGTGCTTCCCGCGAACCATCCGTGACTGGAACAGGAAAGGGAGGTAATGACAGTGGCACGTAAAGTGCCCTCCGCCACACACCGTTGGGTGGCCTGGGGAGTATAAATGTAGATGTAGATCACAAAGATGTCATCAATAAATCTGCACCAGGTTAGGGGTTTGGTATTCTGGGTAATTAGGAAGGATTCCTCCTGAGGCCCATGAATGTGTTGGCACAGGATGGGCAGGTGCCCACTGCTGTACCATGGATTTGTTTGTATGTGTTATCTTCAAGGAAAAATGGATTGTGGGTGATGATACAATTGTTCGTGGCAACCAGGAAGAGGGTTGTCGGCTTGGAATCAGTCAAGCATTGGGAAATTTAGTGCTCAGTAGTAGCAAGACCATGAGCATTAGCAATGTTAGTGTTCTATTCTCTATTGACTCTACACAGCTTCTGTTGCTTTACCAATGGCACCTTGCTTATTGCTGCTGATGTCACATCCCTCTACACTAATGCCCCTAATGCTCATGATGTAGTAAAGGTACGTTTACACTGGGATAAATGTATCGCGACATATATGAGCGACATGTCAATTTGACATGTCGCGATACATCACCTCATACAAAAATTCACGGAACTTGTATGCGGACCCTGGAGCTCATACATGTCGCGTATACATTTTGTATATCGCTTTTTGGCCATATACGCGACATGTATGAGCGACATTTGAACTCGCGCATGCGCAGTACTATCATTTCCTGTCGTCTTGTCGCCTGCCGCTTATTTTGATGATTAGCGCATGCGTAGTACCAGGCTCTCTGGCGGCTGTTTGAGTTTTGGAGGTGCCGACTATCGTTTCGACGTTAATGTATCTGCATAGAACATCAAAAAGTGCCATATGCAACATTATTCTTCGCGTTTGCGAGGCCATTGTGCAAGTTTTATTCCAAGAAGTGAAGGTAAAAGTTTTATATATATCAGAGTATGTAATACATTCTATAATTTTTTCATGCATCTGGCACGTATATCAATTTTTTGCTATTATTCTGGCGGCCTCGCGTGATAATGTTGAGAACGGATGCCGACAATCGTGTGTGCGACGTTGGCATTAGCAATCGCGCGACAATGCAAATGTTTTGCAATGAAATCTTCGTTTCAAGAGGAATCCCCAGTGGCCAAAAAACGGAGTGTTATTGCCAACTGATCCTCTGGTGGAATCGCTTCCCGAAAGTTTGTGTTGGTTTTGGACACAAGAGGAGCCACAAGTGATAACAAACCGCGGAAATCCTCCATACTCATCCTAACATAATTTCTAAAATATGCGCCATCCTTTAGCGTTAATTCGCGAGAAACTCTCTCTGCCACCATTTACGCTTCCTCCGCCTTTTCTTCTTATCATCTTCCAAAAGAGCAAGTGTACCAGCACATAAAAATGTGAAATCTTCCAAATCGTCGTCGAAAGCTATCGCACAGTGATACATATCAACCAGTGTAAACGCACGCTCATACATGTATGAGGTTGATACTTGTCAACTCATACAAGTCGCGATACATGTCCGCAAAGTCGCATATGCATGTATCTCATACATGTGCCGATACAAATGGCAGTGTAAACGCACCTTAACAAATACATACGCAATACATTTGGACACGCCAAAAATCACGTTTTTAAAAATCAAGGGATGTGATAAATTGCTGATGAAATTTACATTTATATTGTTTGGTTTGTAGATGACAAGCTATCAGTGCAGGATACTATAGAGTTGGTCCTGCAAAACCACATAATGTAAAATCCTGGTAAGGAGCAAAACTTTCTTTAGGATTGGTTATGGGAAGAGACTAAACACAGAGGTTATCGGTCTCATCAGATTAGGGAAGGATGGAGAAGGAAGGCGGCTGTGCCCTTTCAAAGGAACCATCCCAGAATTTGCCTGGAGTGGGTTAGGGAAATCGTGGAAAACCTAAATCAGGATGGCCGGACGCGGGATTGAACCGCCGTCCTTCCAAATGCGAGTCCAGTGTGCCTTCCTTTAGGCCTCAGTTTGTTAAACCAAATATAACATAAAATATTTTCACTTTTTACAGTTTTTCAGTAAACAAAAAACCCACTGATGATGGCACAGAGGTGTTGAAACATGTTTGGATAAAAAGAAAAAGCAGTGTGTTTGTAAAAAGGCGGAATCCATATCCTATAACCTTCTCCCTCTTCACTTCACCTAGTCCTCCTCAACCCAACAAGCCACCTTCCTCAATGTTGACCTCCATCTCAAAAATGGCTATATCACAGTCTGACAGCTGTCACCCATTCTATATACCAAGAATATCATACAGCCTAGCCACCTGTGAGCGTCGCATCTGTAGTGAGTGACAAACATCCTCTCTGCGAACATACCAAGGGTCTCACTGAGGCCATCAAGGACCAAAATTATTCTCCCAAACCTTGTCAAGAAACAGACTGCCCACGCTTTGTCTCTCCAATCACCCACCACCTCCCACATTCCCGCCAGCTGACCGCAAGGGAGCTCTCCTGTCATAAATCAATACCACCCAGGCCTGGAGGAACTGAATCAATTTCTTTACCAGGATTTTGACTATCTCTTGTGTTTTGAAATGAGGAATGTCCTACTCACCCCACGGTGGCATTCTGCCACCCCCTGAACCTTCACAATATCATTGTCAATCCTCAACCCACCCATATTCCCAAGCCCTTCCCTCAAGGCTCATATCCCTGCAACAGACCCATATGCAAGAACTGTCCAATTTATCTCCCACAACCACCCACTTCAGTCCAGTCACAAGCATCACCTATCCCATCAAAGGCAGGGCTTCCTGGGAAAACAGCTATGGGAATGACAACCAACAAACTGCCTATTTGCATGAATGGCCACCAACAACCTAGCCAAGAGACAGCTGGACAACCCAGTTGCTGACCATGCTGCCCAACACAATGTGCTTCACTTCAATAACTGCTTCACAACCTGTACCATCTGTATTCTTCCTACCACACCAGCTCTGCTGAACTGTGTAGGTAAGCATTCTTCCTGCAATACGTCCCACTTTGCCGTAGATGCCTGGCTTCAACCTTCGCCAGTCCCTGTCCTTCTCCTGCCTCTCCCCCCTTCCCTGCTCTCACTCCAGATGACTGTAGTTGAAAAGAAGGTGCTTATCAGTCAACCACTGTTACAAATTGTCTGTTGACAAGTATGAAAATACACAAGGAGCTGAAAAGACTTTACTGACATACTGCATCTACTGAAATAACTGGTGTCTTCTTTGAAGCAGTATACATTTTTATAAACGATAGAGCAGCAATCAGTTGTCCTTTTTTTGGAAGTTTTATAACACAAATCCAGATTTCGGCTAGTGCCTAGCCATTAACAATGCACTATTTTTTAAACTCAATGCGTGTTTGTTCCCTGTTGTTCGGGCGTCAGTCACAGAACAACAGGGAACTAACATGCATTGAGTGTAAAAAAATAATGCATTGATAACACAGGCCAACAATGGAAAAACTTTTTTCCTGAAAATACCTTATACATATGTTTTTTAGGGTGAGAAATGCAAATATGATACTTAAAAAGCTGTATCGCCCACCATTTTTCACATTTTACAGTTAAATTTATTAAATTAAGCGATTTTTTAAAGAATTTAACAGCTTTTAGGTAGTTAAAATAATTTAAAAAGGAGGTTTAATGAATGTAAATGACATTGGTAGCACTGCTGAAAAACAGTTGCTGGCAAAAAAAGGTCGTTTCTATTTTTGTGTTAACAGATGGTGTTTTGCTTACTGACAAGCTAACCTCATTTTCCTGTTTCCTGTACATGTGCTCACAAGTGAACCTCCCCACCGCACCCCCCTCAGATTTAGTTATAAGTTGGCGCAGTGGATAGGCCTTAAAAAATTGAACACAGATCAATCGAGAAAACAGGAAGAAGTTGTGTGGAACTATGAAAAAAATAAGGAAAATATACAAACTGAGTAGTCAATGCGCAAGATAGGCAACATCAAGGAGAGTGAGAGCTCAGGAGCGCTGTGGCCCCGTAGTTAGCGTGAGCAGCTGCGGAACGAGAGGTCCTTGCTTCAAGTCTTCCCTTGAGTGAAAAGTTTACTTTATTTTCGCAAAGTTATGATCTGTCCGTTCGTTCATTGACCTTGTTATTGAAGTCGCATGCTATATTTTCTGGATTCATTTTGCCCACGGAATACATCTCAAGTATTTAATGCACTCTCGTCCAAAGTAGTGAACAGTCAACTGCCAGCCAGGGAGCCTCGTTAGCAGGAATACTCTCTCTTCCATGCGCTGTAATCGACTGACGTGTGTTTCGATGTTTGTTTAGGTGTAGCGTGCCCATACTACAGCGCAGTTACCTCGCATCGGGGACGGACGGACAGGTAATAATTGTCTGAAAATAAAAAATTAAACTTTTCACTCGAGGGAAGACTTGAACCAAGGACCTCTCGTTCCGCAGCTGCTCACACTAACCACGGGACCACAGCGCTCCTGAGCTCACAGTTTTGTTGATGTTGCCCATGTTGCGCATGGACTACTCAGTTTGTATATTTTGCTTATTTTTTTCATAGTTCCACACAGCTTCTTCCTGTTTTCTCGAGTGATCTGTGTTCAGTTTTTCAAGGGCTATCCACTGTGCCTACCTATAACTAAATCTGAGGGGGGTGCGATGGGGAGGTTCCCTTGTCAGTATAATGTCTAATTGCGGTTGTAAAAACTCTGCTGACAGTTTTTGTTATATTTGTGGTGAATTTGTCATTAAAAAACACCAAAGAAACATTACAGACTTTGTGAAAAAGGTTTATCTATCATACTTTGGATCTAAACTTGGTGATCAAAATAAATCTTGGGTACCACATAAGGTATGTTATGTGTATGTTGAAGATCTGAGAAAATGGTCCAAAAAGGAGAAAAAGGCCTTTAGATTTGCTGTTCACTTTTGCAGTGTTGATGTTACTGGTCATAATTCGAAAAACAAGAAGGTAATAAGCTACCCTAACTTTCCGTCCACCATCCGACCAGTAGGGCATGGTGTAGATTTGCCAGTTCCTGAACCACCAGAAGTATTTTGTGATGTACAATGTGATTTAGATGAACTATATGATGGCAAATTCCATTGTAATACAGAAAGTCTAGAGCCCAAATTGTTTACTCAGACCGAGCTTAACGATTTGGTTAGGGATCTGGGCTTAACGAAAGAAAAAGCTGGATTGCTTGGCTCTAGATTAAAAGAAAAGAACTTATTGGCAGTTGGAACCATGTATAGAAAGAGAGCAGCAATTTTCCAAGTTTTTTCCAACAAGGTGATTTAGTATACTGCTCAGACATTCCCAGTATGTGAATGAGTTTTGTACTGAATACAAAAAGGAAGACTGGAGGCTGTTTATTGATTCATCCAAAACTAGTTTAAAGGCTGTTTTACTATACAATGGTAACATGTATGCATTTATACCTGTTGGACATTCTGTACATATGAAAGAAAGCTATGAAAACCTAGAAATAGTGCTAAATAAAATAGGCTATTCTGCTCGTGGTTGAATGATATGTGGCATTCTAAAAGTAACATTCATGCTCCTTGGTCAGCAAGGTTGCTTTACCAAATTTCCATGCTTCTTGTGTGAATGGGACAGTAGGGCTTGGGATCAACACTGGTGCAGAAAGAACTGGACTGTGAGGGAGTCTTTAAAACCTGGTGAGAACATTTTACGCAAAAACCTCATAGATCCAAAAAACATATTCCTACCACCTCTACATATAAAGTTAGGCCTAATGAAACAGTTTGTAAAGGCTTTGCCTAAAGATGGACCACGTTTTAAGTATCTGCCACTGTTGTTCACGTCACCGAGAAGTTCAGCAAGTGACTCATTATAGAAAAAGCTATGAAAGAAGCTTCAAAGAAAAAAGAAAAAGAAAATACAAACCAGTTCCAGGTGACAAGTGAAACCTCTATTAACACATATCATTGTTTTAAGTAGCTTATTGTAAATACAAACTATGCTTATGTTGTAACAAAGCGTTTCATTACTTTCCCCATTTACCGTACAGCATTGGATTTTTATACTATATAACAAAAAGCATATTGAAACTTCCTGGCAGATTAAAACTGTGTGCCCAACCGAGACTCGAACTCGGGACCTTTACCCTTCGCGGGCAAGTGCTCTACCATCTGAGCTACCGAAGCACGACTCACGCCCGGTACTCACAGCTTTACTTCTGCCAGTACCTCGTCTCCTACCTTCCAAACTTTACAGAAGCTCTCCTGCGAACCTTGCAGAACTAGCACTCCTGAAAGAAAAGATATTGCGGAGACATGGCTTAGCCACAGCCACAGCCACAGCCGCGAAAGGCAAAGGTCCCGAGTTCGAATCTCGGTCGGGCACACAGTTTTAATCTGCCAGGAAGTTTCATATCAGTGCACACTCCGCTGCAGAGTGAAAATCTCATTCTGGAAACATCCCCCAGGCTGTGGCTAAGCCATGTCTCCGCAATATCCTTTCTTTCAGGAGTGCTAGTTCTGCAAGGTTTGCAGGAGAGCTTCTGTAAAGTTTGGAAGGTAGGAGACGAGGTACTGGCAGAAGTAAAGCTGTGAGTACCGGGCGTGAGTCATGCTTTGGTAGCTCAGATGGTAGAGCAATTGCCCGCAAAAGGCAAAGGGCCCGAGTTCGAGTCTCAGTCGGGCACACAGTTTTAATCTGCCAGGAAGTTTCATATCAGCGCACACTCCGCTGCAGAGTGAAAATCTCATTCTGGAAACATCCCCCAGGCTGTGGCTGAGCCATGTCTCCGCAATATCCTTTCTTTCAGGAGTGCTAGTTCTGCAAGGTTCGTAGGAGAGCTTCTGTAAAGTTTGGAAGGTAGGAGACGAGATACTGACAGAAGTAAAGCTGTGAGTACCGGGCGTGAGTCGTGCTTCGGTAGCTCAGATGGTAGAGCACTTGCCCGCGAAAGGCAAAGGTCCCGAGTTCGAGTCTCGGTCGGGCACACGGTTTTAAACTGCCAGGAAGTTTCATATCAGCGCACACTCCGCTGCAGAGTGAAAATCTCATTCTGGAAACATCCCCCAGGCTGTGGCTAAGCCATGTCTCCGCAATATCCTTTCTTTCAGGAGTGCTAGTTCTGCAAGGTTCGCAGGAGAGCTTCTGTAAAGTTTGGAAGGTAGGAGACGAGGTACTGGCAGAAGTAAAGCTGTGAGTACCTGGCGTGAGTTGTGCTTCGGTAGCTCAGATGGTAGAGCACTTGCCCGCAAAGGGCAAAGGTCCCGAGTTCGAGTCTCGGTCAGGCACACAGTTTTAATCTGCCAGGAAGTTTCATATCAGCGCACACTCCGCTGCAGAGTGAAAATCTCATTCTGGAAACATCCCCCAGGCTGTGGCTAAGCCATGTCTCCGCAATATCCTTTCTTTCAGGAGTGCTAGTTCTGCAAGGTTTGCAGGAGAGCTTCTGTAAAGTTTGGAAGGTAGGAGACGAGGTACTGGCAGAAGTAAAGCTGTGAGTACCTGGCGTGAGTCGTGCTTCGGTAGCTCAGATGGTAGAGCACTTGCCCGCAAAAGGCAAAGGTCCCGAGTTCGAGTCTCGGTTGGGCACACAGTTTTAATCTGCCAGGAAGTTTCATATCAGCGCACACTCCGCTGCAGAGGGAAAATCTCATTCTGGAAACATCCCCCAGGCTGTGGCTAAGCCATGTCTCCGCAATATCCTTTCTTTCAGGAGTGCTAGTTCTGCAAGGTTCGCAGGAGAGCTTCTGTAAAGTTTGGAAGGTAGGAGACGAGATACTGACAGAAGTAAAGCTGTGAGTACCGGGCGTGAGTCGTGCTTCGGTAGCTCAGATGGTAGAGCACTTGCCCGCGAAAGGCAAAGGTCCCGAGTTCGAGTCTCAGTCGGGCACACAGTTTTAATCTGCCAGGAAGTTTCATATCAGCGCACACTCCGCTGCAGAGTGAAAATCTCATTCTGGAAAAAGCATATTGCTCGAAAATTATGGGTGATACAGAAAAACTAAGGCTAGATTTGGATTCAGCTCATGAAAATCTATAAAGATCAGCTATCAAAGTAAAAAAAAAATTCTTTTGTTGGCCAGTGTAATGGCTAGGCACTAGCTAAAATCTGGATTTGCATAATAAAACCTGCAAAAAAAGGACAACTGATTGCTGCACTCTATCATTTATAAATTACATAACGGTCACTGAGTGCATCCACTTTCCTAATGGAAGGTAACCTGATGAGAATACATATTGATTTGTTTTATACATATATTTTAGAGAACTGCATGATCAAGGGTGGGTAAACACGGAGAGAACTTGTATTTCACAGAATATCAGCACAACCTGCAAAAAACAAAAGAGCATTAAAGTGTAAGGTGCACGGAAGGAATCGAACTGCTATAAACAGCGGTGCAATACCAACAATAGTTAACAATCTGCTTAAGTGCAGGTAGTGACCACACGTCACATGTCTGTCAGTTAGTTTCCTGCTGTTCTAGTGACTAAAATAACCAAGCAAATCAGCCATTTTCAAGCACTGCCTCAAATATAGTCCTAAAATGGAATATGTGACCAGTATTGCGGTGGAAATGCCAAATTTCTGGGACAGCATAATAAAGGAATCTACTGAAATAAAGATGTCAGATTACAATTTAAATAATGCTTGGGTTCTGGCACACACTTTATTAAAATCTCATTGGCCATCAGAGCCACAAGGCTGGGAAAACACTGAGAGAATTTGTATTTCACGGAATGTAGCCATGACCTCCGAAAAACAAAAGTGCATTAAGATACGTGTAGCTTCACCTGCTTTGTTTCTTCATTTGTTGTCCTCTGTGTCGACATACTGCATTGCTACACTGGCTGAAAATGGGGCTTGTAATTTGGACACTGACAGGTGCACGGTTGCGTTTCACAGATGTTTACTTTCACTTTCCACAACCCCCAATATATATATTTCATGTGGCCAGTGCACTACTGTTTAACTTTCCGTAAGCCTCATTAATAGTTTGCAGGTGAACATCCACATAATGCTACAATAGTTTCCTGTTGAACATCTACAAGCAGTAAAAACCTAATCACACAGTTCACGGTTCTTGAAGAATAAACAGATACATATGGAAACAGATAATGTCATTGTTTTTACACACAGCCTATTGGTGTAACACTTATTTCACTGTTAAGTCGATGCATTGTTGTCGTTCTAATCAACACAGGTTCTTCGTCTGAAACTCGGCCATGGACTGACTGTCCCATGACCAAAAATTGGGCCCTTGTATTCCATCACAAAACAGGCCCTGAAGCTACACATTGTTCGATGTTGTTAACAGAATACATTGAAAAATTCCTTCCTTTTAACAGTTTCTTCTACTACAAGGTTTAGGCCAAATTATTTGTTTAAACTCTGAAATTACTAAATATGTTACGCAAACAATACTTTTGACAAAACTGTTAATTACTTTGGAATTAATTAAGGCTTGGTTTTGCTAACATGATTTCTAATAGAGCCAAATAGATCCTTTAAGAGTGTTATTGTTTTGTCTCCCAAATGTTTATACTTAGTACAGAATTTATAATTGTTTATACGTCAACAACAGAATTTAAGTTACTAAACAATTACTGATTTCATCCTATAACAAACGATACTCACTAGGAACAGTCAAAATAAACAAGAAAATCAATTACATAAATAAAACTAAGCACAAATTAATGATATGAATATAATAGAGGGAAACATTCCACGTGGGAAAAATGTATATAAAAACAAAGATGATGTGACTTACCAAACGAAAGTGCTGGCAGGTCGATAGACACACAAACATACAGAATTTTGTGTGTATGTTTGTGTGTCTATTGACCTGCCAGCACTTTCGTTTGGTAAGTCACATCATCTTTGTTTTTAGATAAACTAAGCACAAAATTAGATATGGTGTTATATTCTTTAAAACTGAAGGCCAACCTTTCTCTTTTATGAAAATGCAGATTATACTCATGTATGTTAATGGTAATTAGATCAAATTGAAAAAACGAATTTAAGGAGGCAGATGGTAAAACAAGAGGGGAAGTAAAATTTATCACAGCTTGCTTCATCACAAGCAGTGCAATACCAACAGTACTTAAAATCTTGTTGGAGTGCAGGCAGAGAGTACACATAACAGAAAAACTTGTAGTACCTAAAATACATGGCTGGGTTGGCCATCAAAATACTGTGCTTAAAATGGAAACAACAACTCGATAGAACACCTGGAAGTGCACCATTATTCCATAGAAGCAATAAAACACAGAAAGATTGTACCAGTTACTCAAAGGTGTAATAATCCTAATTAAAACAATAATGGAAAACTCTGGATGGAATTAAATAATGATATGGTAACAATATTTTATTCTTTAATGCATATATCACATTGTTCTTGATTACAACATTTGTCACACAGAGTTTGTACAATGGGAACAATTATTCCACAACTAAGAAAAAATTCTAAAATCACTTCATACATCACAGACAATCTAATTAAAAATAGGAACATCCACTGTAGAGTTATCCATGCAGAGAGCATAATATTCTCTTTTTTAATTTAATCACAGAAAAGAGTCAGTCTGGTATACATAATCTTTATCTGACAAATCACACAGAATGACTAAATACAATAGTAGGCAAAAACACTGACAGTTTCACTGAAAGGTATTGTTAGACTCAGTCTTCCCTTTTACACTGATCAAGAAAATTTGGCTGACAGAAGCCAAACACTTAAGTTTCTATTTACATGGTAATATCATTCTTGTCTCTGTAAAAGTGATCTACTTTGTGTCAAAATGAAAATGGTGTCTTAACACTAATATAAAGAGGTACATTTCTTGTAGATACATGATACTATTAAACATGCATACCACAGTTAGTTTGAAATGAATGGTTACCAGTTTTGTTCTGGTTTGTTTCAGGGTGTGTGAACATAAATAATCAAAACTATTATAAATTAGAGCAATTATCAGGGAATTCTTTTTCAGTTTGGCAAACTGTATAATGCAGAAATCAAAGAAAAATAAGATCTGTACATTTGGGAATCAAACACTAATACAATAGTGCACTTGAAATAAAAATTATGATGCATAAGCCACAAATAACTCAGACTGCTAGAATACAGTAAATGATAAACACAATAATAAGATATATAAATTAATACAATGCAACAGTATTGTCCTATCCAAGTTTATTATAGAATGGTACATAAAATGTAGACACGATAATGAAGAATCACTAAGACTCAGAAGCAATGATTAGTCTATTGGAAAAAAAACAGCAGCCTCTTGACTCTTCTATTCTCAGTCTCTAAATGTGTTTTATGACCAGTGGACTGAGAAATTCTTGTGTAATGAGATTCTCATGTCCTTTATGAGTAGATACTGAAAATGAATTAGCAACAGTGACATTAAAAAACACAAGTTTGAAGAAGATAACTGTGTTATTTTATACATTACTTTAATACAAAATTTGGAAAAAGGAGATACATTTCGCACAATGAAAGACACTCTCCATTGTTGCACATTTACTAGTCATGCCCACTAATGCATCACTGATTTTCCAGTAACTAGACAATAATGCTAAAGAAGCATTTGCAGCAGTCATGAAATCATGACATAGAAGTTTTGATAAATGTGTAGGGCTGGAGGGAGATGTTGAGAAACAGTACAAGTTCATAGTTTTTGTGTGAATGCACACAGTACCTGTGATCAGTGCATGGGGAGAAAGACTGTTGGCACCACACAGAATTAGCCCAAATTTTTTTAAGTTTGCCCCCATGATCTATATGTGAGATGCAGGTTGAATGAAGGAATATGAATCTTTACTCATATTGGAATATGGGTACCCACAAATTTGAGAATAAGACTCTCTGTGATGCACATTGCCTTTCTCATAGTGTCTCCTATTGGGACGTACTGAATACTTCTGTAACTCCCTCCCACCTTATGGACTAAACGATTCTAGCAGTAAGATGTAATTGTGTTGCAGATCAGATCTGGAGGACCAGGTTCTACAGGATGTGTGACGAACCATTGCACAAGCTCCAGGTAAGTAGCCCGCCAACATGGTGTAAGCCAAAGTACAATTAAGTGTATCTTGCATGAAATCCACTACTTCCTTATAGTCTACGGCTGTGCCACTACCCTCAACATCTGCAGTCCAGTGGAGGCCACTATGAACATCTGTTGTGAAATGGATGCGAAGCAACTCTGTACTGTGTTCTGGTGCTATTTGTTGTCATTGCACGCACACTGTCCATTTCCAGTCCCATGTTCGTAGGACTTTTTCCCCTCCATTTGCATTCAGGAATCCATCCCTGCAGTTTGTCAGTTTTATTAATGTTTACCCTGTACACAGAGTATTAAAAATTATGTGTAAAATTAAATTATGTTTATTTATGTTGAGGGTGAACTGACAATCTTTTAAGAAGGCACCAGTTGTCTTCAATTCTTCCTAGATTTCCCAACAGTATTCTAAGAATGTGAGTTCCTGTATAAAGCTGTATTATCTGCAAACAGTTCATTCCACATTGTGAGTAACAACGGTGCTACTATACATCCTAGGAGTACAAAGGCTATTATATTCACTTCTGATGATGTCTTCCCACTAAGAAAAATTTTCTCGGTTCTATTAGTTAGGAAGTCTTCAATCCAATCACATACCTGTTCTGATATTCCACTTGCACATACCATGTATACAAAGTGATGATAGAAAAAAATACCAAAGGCTTCCTGGAAGTAAAAATACACAGCATCAACCTTAGTACGTTGTGAACAAACAAAGAATACTGAATTATTTTCAGTCACTTGTTGTGGATCCCTGGAAGATCCTATAAGGATTTATTCAATAAAGACTGAAATGACCTACACCTGTACCCAATAGTATGTCACACTCCACTGATGCCGTGACCAAAAGTAGATTGAAGCTAAAGGAGTGGTCGGTTCTTTCACAATACACAATGTAACGTGCATCACCATAAGGTCCAGTGGCTGTACATATATCTTCATCTACATCTACACTCTGCAAAACCATTGTGAGTCGCTTGGCAGAGTGTATGTCCCATTTTACCAGTTACTATGATTTCTTCCTGTTCTATTTGCATGTGGAGCACAGGAAGAATAATTTAATGCCTTCGTGCATGCAGTAATTATTCTAATCTTATCCTCACGATCACTGTGTGAACGATACATAGGGGGTTGTAGTATATTCCTAGAGTAATCATTTATAGACGGTTCTTGAAACTTTGTTAATAGATTTTCTTGGGATGGTTTATGTCTGTCTTCAATAGCCTTCCAGTTCAGTTTCTTCAGTATCTATATGACACTCTCCCACTGCATCAAATGACTTGAGCTAGTTTTCAACTTTGTTGTCACTTATTTC
Organism: Schistocerca cancellata; assembly: GCF_023864275.1. Classification (NCBI taxonomy): domain Eukaryota; kingdom Metazoa; phylum Arthropoda; class Insecta; order Orthoptera; family Acrididae; genus Schistocerca; species Schistocerca cancellata. The sequence goes on along the minus strand of NC_064628.1, from coordinate 11,825,142 downwards.
TATCTTTGTCTTTTATTGCATCTATGCAACAATTAAAAAGGAACTGTGTTTTGGTCTTTTCAGTAAAGCCATTTTGATGACAGTTCAGTAGTCGAGGCTTTTTATTATCTTTTGTTGCAGTGAGATCATAATCAGTGAGCATATGGACAGATGACTTCATTCTATCAACTGATTTTATGTAGTAACAAACATTTTTAGTTTTTAATGTCAACTCAGTGGTCTTGCTATGGAAGTTAATGAATATTTCTCGTGTAGCTATCATTAAGCTTATTTTAACTTTGTTCAGCTTTTGTACTGCCAGCAAGGATCTGTTTTTGTTTGAATCTGCTATGCAGCTGTCTCTGTTTTCAAAACAATTACATAATAATGTTACTAAACTATGGAGGGGCCTTTCCACTTCCGGTATCTTCCACAGCATACACTATCTAAGAGAAAGCCTACAATATGTCTAAATTTGTGTTAGACGTTCTCGACTCCCCTTCACAGCTATGCCACAGACTCTGCTATCCAAGTACCTGTTTCTTGGATATATTTTATCCCTGACCTATAGTTGTATGCGGCAGAGATTTAAGGAGGGGAGGGGGAATTCTCCATCTTATCACACAGGTCAAGAAAGCTGAAACTGAGATAATCAAATAATCAATGGAGTCTCTTGTTTATGTCTGCCACCTAGGTACAAACTAGAAAACTGCAGTGGATCCTGAAGATGGTGCTACAAATGTTGAGCTCTGCTTCCACCTCAGAGTAACACCTAGAATGTTGTAGTGGCCTTTTGATTTTTGATGGAGGCATTTCCCAGACAGTGAGAGAGAATTTATGTAAGTATGATACAACTTGTAAAGAAGAGATATTACTCAAAACACCATATCACAAGAATCTGTACTGCATCACAAAGATCCTAGTCCCATGACAACTATGCACTTCTCACTCAATTTAGTTTCCACAGGAGAAACTGCTTGAATTAGAAATAAAGATTTGAGTTTACAATTTGTGTGCTGCTGCTAGCCAAACCTTCCACACCAAAATACTTCTTTAGTTACAGACAGAATATAAATGAGTGACAAAAATTACCATTCAATGTACTCACCTTATTAGTTGAATCATATGAAAAAGGCCATTTCTCATCACTGATAATAACTGTGTTAACTGGACCTGGCACTCCCATGATGAGCACACCACCAAGAATCATCGGTGTGTGGTAACCGTAGTGTACTACATTACTGCTCAGCACTGACGTATCCAGAGTAAAATTCAGTAAAGTGTACTGCCCACTTTCATATGTATCTGCAAACATGTGCACATTATTCTCAGTGTTTTGCTTGTAACAGATGTAACAGAAGCAGCTCAAGAGCTTCCTTAACACAAATTTTCTAGAATATTGCAAAGATCGTTGAATGTAAATAAACAAGACTTCAGACAGAAGGCAAACAAACTTGGAAAAAACTTTACTAAGTGCTTTTGGTACTCTGTGTTCCCCATCACTTATATTTCAGAAGGCACATCTCTGATTAAATTAAAAGATTTTCAAACTCACCTCTTAATCCTTGCAAACAGTACCCATTTTCAACTTGTTGCTGTGTTGAATATTTTTTGGACCAACTGCACCAAAACTTGAACAATATTTTTTCTTTACAAGGAAACTGCGAGATTGTTACACAGTGTTAATAACTAGCTTCCCTGCTCCAGGAACTACAAACAGGTTTCACTTCCCATTCTGTAAATTCTACAAACTCTTTTACTCCTTCCATTTCTTTATCTTTCTGTATTTAAATAGCTCTCTAATGTTCCATCTGACTATAATTTTCATTTTTTTTACTTAAATAAAATATGTATATATTTTCCATACTAGTGGAAAGATCAATGGAATATAACGCAAAACTCAATTTCAATTCCCTTAACAAAGAATGTATATTTGAAAGCCGCTGCGTAGAGTTACGGCAAAATATTGTAATTTTATCTGTGTACAGAATTCCAGGCACAGAAATAATGAAACATTTTTTGTCAAAATTACAGCGTCTATTGCAAAAACTTCAAAAAGAAACCAAGAAAAGAGTCATAATAACCGCTGATTTCAACATAGATCTAGCCAGTGAAGCCAATAACTCAACAAAATTCATTGATATTATTCAAAATGTCAATGTAGCACAGTATCCAGACACGGTAAACTTCTTCAAAGGTGAGCAACTTGACGTTGAATTTTTCAGTACCTTTACAAAAACTACAGTAAAAGATATTGAAAATGTGATACTGTCACTAAAAAATAAAACATCAGCAGGATGGGATCGGATACCAACAAAAGTGTTAAAAACAGTTTCTAAAATAATTGTGCAGTCACTAACTACAGTAGTTAACCAGTCCCTTCAAGAAGGTTATTTTTCAGGAACACTGGAGTATGCAGCTAAGCCACTATTAAAAAAAGGCACAAAAGAACACATGGGAAACTATCGTCCAGTCTCTCTTCTTCCATCACTGTCAAAAATATTTGAGAAGGTAGTCACCATAAAAATTCAAAACTTCATAGAAAAATTTAAAATAATCTCAAAAAATCAGTATGGATTTCAAAAAGGCTAAACCACAATATCTGCTATAAATAATTTTGTTGATAAAATTGGCTTGTCTCTATACAACTCACTGCATGCCACAGGAATTTTTTGTGGCATATCAAAGGCCTTTGATAGTGTGAATCACTCCTTGCTACTCTGTAAACTGGAAAAGTATGGAATTAGGGGCACGGTATTAGAATGGTTTAAATCCTAGCGAACCAACCAAAGACAAAGAGTGGTGATAACATCAGAGAGAGGAACTTTTACTTCAAAATGGAAAGCCATTTCTCAAGGAGTACCCCAAGTTTCTGCCTTAGGTCCCATTCTGCTTTTGTTTTACATAAATGTTTTATTTGCAGAGGACACATCTTTAATCATTGAAAGTAACATTACAGATCAAATTCCACAAACTGTATTAAATACTTTAGAAAACTTAGATACCTGGTTTGATTTAAATGGGTTAAAATTAAACATGGAAAAGACCCAGATAATGCAATTTAAAACAAAACAAGCACAATTAAATGATATTAAGGTCAGTTACAGAAACCAGGATTTGCAGGAAGCTAGCTGTGTGAAATTCCTAGGAATGCAACTAGATAAAAATCTATCATGGGGGTCACACATACAGTACCTTGCAAATAAATTAAATAGCCTAGCATATGCAATGAGAATATTGTACAATGCTACCAGTATGGGCATAAGAAAAGTAGTATATCATAGCTACTTTGGGTCAGTAATAAGGTATGGAATTGTGTTCTGGGGTACCTCAAACCATATGTGTCAAATACTAAACCCTCAGAAAACCATCATTAGAAATATGCACAATGTAGGGCGAAGAAAATCATGTTGCCCACGCCTAAAAAATCTGAGTATACTATGTGTTCCCTCACTATACATATATGAGCTGATTATCTTTGTACAAAGTAACCCTGATTTATTTGTAGCAAATAATTTTCAACATGATTACAACACCAGAAATCAAAATAATTTTATGCTGCCCACCCAAAGTTTAAAACTTTATGCTCAACTCCACATTATATGAGTATGAAAATTTATAACGAAGTGAAAGGAAGAGAATTGCTCAGCATAAATTTAGAAACACTGAAAAAATCCTTATATGAGAAATTAGTGCAAAAATGATACTATTCAGTAGAAGAATTTATAAATGAGAACCTGAAAATTTGAGCAGGAGAGAGCAAGTACTTAGGACTGTTCATCTTAAAAGTTTGTTACATTTGAAAAAAATTATTAATTGCTTAAATAAGTAATTATTCAGTACCATACATTATATTACTGGTATTATAAGGAAAATTGTAAACCAGTTTTTGTGTTTTGACGAGTCTCCTGTACTTTTAAGTCAATGGCTTGAAATTGTATGTAATGAGACAACAAACTTCTACTTCTACTTCTACTACTGCTATCTCATCAAAAGCATCCAGACACCGATTGTGGGCATTAATGTGGGGTGTGCCCTCCATTTGCCTTTAGGACAGTTTGATTTCTGCTGAGGACACTTTCAGTGAGGTGTTTGAATGCCTGTGGAGGAGTGCCGACACATTCTTCCTTGAGAGTTGAAACCAGAGACAGTAGTGATTATGGCTGCAGGGGTCTGGAGCGAAGTCAATATTCTAACTTATCCCAAAGATGTTCCAATGGGTTCAGGTCGGGATTCTAGGTAGGCCAGTCCATTTCAGAATGTTGTCCACAAACCACTGTTTCATGGATGCTGTTTTGTGACAGAGTGCATTGTCATGCTGACACAAAAAACCATCATCTCAGAGCAGTTTCTCTACTGCACACAGTACGCAATACTATGAACTGTATTCATATTCCTTCTGCGTTTAGCATTTTCTTAAACACAATAGGGGACCACAACCTAACCACAAAATGCACACATTACTGCTCCACCACCTACTCCATACTTTACTATTGGCATAATACTTGATGACGGTTAATGTTCTACAGGAATTTGCCAAACACAAAAGCTTTCATTGGACTGCAACACGGTACAGCACTGGTCATTCCTCTAAATCCCTTGTTGCCAGTCATCCCCTGTCAAGTGCCATCACTCTTTACATCTACAGGAAAGCGTGGCTTATGAGGAGCCACTTGGCCACTGTATCCCGTTCTTTCTAATTCCGTGTGCATGGACTGCTGGTAGCACTCCCAAACTCGTACATGATTTCTTTCACTGATATCCTGTGCTTTTTTACAACTAACCTCTGCAATGCTCGAAACTACCCATCCGTCTGTACACGTGGCCTGCCTGGTCTCTGTAGAAAGTGGTTGTTCCTTCGCATCTCAAACTTCAAAATCGCATCACCAACAGATGGCTGGTCAGGTTCAGAAGGGCTGAAATGATCCAATGACTACTCCACATTTTAAGTCACCAGCTCTCCTGACTGACCCATCCTGCTGTTGCTCATGCTCTACCTACAATGCCATACTCCTCGCTTTCTTTTACATTCGTGGGTGAACCTCTTGGGCCATCTAGTGGTCAATTACACATTACACAGGGGTATCCAGGTACTTTTCATCAGATAATGTAAGGACTGAATTTATATATGATTTAAAATTCATATAATTTTATGAAAGGTTTAAACTTACTCATAGAATCTCCATCATCCCAGTACAAAGAGCCCTCGGCATGACCATCTTCATCAGCTGCTACAATGAGCTCAAAGTCATTTTTGCGACTGCACATGTAAAATAATAAGATGTACATGTTTTATGAGTATACAAGTTTGTTAATACATGAAACTACTTATAAAGCATGCAAGTGATGATATATTATTTCAGTGCCCAGAATCTCACAGAACAAGATAATGTACAGCTCAGGTGAATGGAATGTCTGCCTAGTAAGATGTGTGACAAAAAAGTGATTAAAGGTATTCGGTGAAAGTCTGTCACCGCTGGTTCCACGAGAAGTGCACTAAATTAAGCTTAAAATTTGTAAACGAGGACTACATCTGGACTTGTTTCACATGTGTTGCTGTGGAAAACAAATTTAGAAACACCATCAAGGAAAAAGACAAAAGAATCAGAGTACTTCAAAGTGATTTACTTACTCTAAACAACAAATACGCAGAGTACATCTTCAATACAAGGAACCAGGTGTAAACAAACCAGACTCCTTCTCTCGCTAATAGAAGACGATTTCTCGATTAAGAAAGATTATGGTCATAAAGAAACATCGAAAGAAGTCTTCTCAGCATCGTGTAAAAACGATTTTACAAAGAAGATACAACAGAAGAAGAAGGTGAAAACATTCAGCAATAGTCACAGCCGCAACATTCGGGAACTCTTGACAAACAGTGTAAATAACGATGTTCATATCTCAGGCATTATAAAGCCTGGTGCCAGTTTTGACAATGTGGTTAAAAGTGTTAACGAAGATTGCTCAAAACTAACAAAAAAAGACAGTGTGGTGATAATAGGAGGTGCAAACAATGTTTACAGAAATGAAGCCACGGCTGCCCGCATCTCGTGGTCGTGCGGTAGCGTTCTCGCTTCCCACGCCCGGGTTCGATTCCCGGCGGGGTCAGGGATTTTCTCTGCCTCGTGATGGCTGGGTGTTGTGTGATGTCCTTAGGTTAGTTAGGTTTAAGTAGTTCTAAGTTCTAGGGGACTGATGACCATAGATGTTTAGTCCCATAGTGCTCAGAGCCATTTGAACCATTTGAAGCCACGGCCTTTGTTAAGAAGCTGATCACAGTGCTGCGGTTCCCGTATTTTGCAAACGTAATTGTAACAACACTCCCACAAAGGTATGATCTTCTGGACTGGTCGTGTGTTAACAAAGAAATTCGATGAATGAATTAGGAGTTAAAAAGTTTTTGTGCCAAATTTGTAAATGTAAAGCTCATAGATATTGGTACTTATGAAAGAAACTGTTTTACACACCATGGAATGCATCACAACAAACATGGTAAGAAAAGATTAGCTGCGAGAATTAACGATGTACTTGAACATGATAACGAAAACAGACCTGTTATTGCAATGGAAGCTCCTACACGGGGAAACTAATACAGTGGACCAACTCCTATGGAATTAGGTCCAAAAGAACTAACAAAGCGAGGGACCTTAAATTAGCAGTAAAGACTCACATAGTTGTAAACCTTGCTGACAGTTTAATAGATACTCTAAGTTCTTTAGTCAGTAAAAATAGCTTCATAATGCACTTTAATATAGGTGGTGTGTCAGGAGAAATGATGAACAAACTATATGAATTAGAAATACTCTTAGGGCAAATAAACTCTGTAAAAGTCATATGTTTGAATAAACTTTGGCTTAATTGGGAAAATGTCAAGCTACTAAATTCACTCTCAGGATACAAGTTAGCTTCGAGTTTTTGTAGAAAAAAGGTGTATCAACACGTGATAAATACAATAAAAGTAAGACATGGATTGCGGAAGGTATCAGGATCTCTAGTATTAGAAAGAGGGAAATGCATAAGGAAGCGAAAACCAACCATGATGCTGAATTTATTAGGTACAAAATCAAATACTAAAATATATTCGATTGAGTAGTTAAACAAGCAAAACAAATGGCAAACAGTAAATAGATAGCTAATGCCTCAAATAAATCAAAAGCAGTATGGCAGGTTGTCAAGAAAGAAATAGGTATTAGAAATTGGTGGGAACACTGTTACTAACACTCGGCACATCTGTGAAGAATTTAATAAGTACTTCATAACCACAAACAAAATTCATAACTACTTGCTTTCACCAATAAGACCTGATGCAGTACTGCAGGAATCAAGAGAGTTTAAATTTACTGCAGTATCATGTCAGGAAATAGCTAACATCATACAATCCCTAAAAAATCTTAAATCTGTGGGCTGGGATGAAATTCCAACAAATATCATAAAGGCAGGAAGTGACAGCATTGCACCTCACCTCTAAAATAATAAACCAATAATTTGAAGAGGGCTGCTTTCCAGAGAGACTGAAATATGGTGAAGTTTGTCCAATCTACAAAAAGGGAAAACAGGATGATTTAGTACATTTCCGACCAGTTTCTACACTCCCAGTTTTCTCTAAAACAGTTGAACGAATAGTATATAATCACTTAGAAAAGTACAATAAAGAAGGTAATATTATTCTCAATAACCAATACGGGTTTAGGAAGGGACGAAACACTTTACAAGCTGTAAATGAACTAATCTCTAATGTAAGTAAATGCACCAACAAAAAACAGAGTGTATCTGGTATTTTTTGTGATCTCTCAAAGGCATTTGACACAGTAAACCATAAGCTTCTGCTCCAAAAATTGGGTACCAATGGCTTCCATGGTAAATCTATAAGATGGTTTTCATCTTATCTCAAAAACAGACACCAAATGGTGGTGATACATCAAAAGGGAGAGAAAACTTGCTCTAGCTGGAAAGAAGGACTCGATATCAGGACCACTTCTGTTCTTATATTACATAAATGACATGCCTATCAAAGTAAATACAGATATAATACTTTACGTAGATGACTCAACTGCTGTAGTCTGCTGCAAAAGCACTGAAGAATTAGTATGGACCACGAAACAAACTCTACAAGAACTTGAACAATGGATAAAAAATAATTCTATGAAATTAAATCTTGAAAAAACCCAAATCATGCACTTCAGGACCAAACTACTGAATGTGATCGCAAATAGAATATATAGAACTGCCCACAATTGATTCTGTAAAAATTCTTGGGATAACTTTAAATAAAAACTTGGAATGGACTGACCATGTGGACAGTTTACTGAAGAGATTACATGAAATGAGGGTACTACTCAAAGTAACGGATTTAACGGTGAAGAAAATTGTATACCACACATATTTCATAACCGTTATAACATATGGAATAATTTTTTGGGGCGCTGAAAAGACAAGCCTCTACATCTAATTCTACATACATACTCCGCAATCCACCATATGGTGCGTGGCAGAGGGTACCTCGTACCACAACTAGCATCTTCTCCCCCTGTTCCACTCCCAAACAGAACGAGGGAAAAATGACTGCCTATATGCCTCTGTACGAGCCCTAATCTCTCTTATCTTATCTTTGTGGTCTTTTCGCGAAATATAAGTTGGCAGCAGTAAAATTGTACTGCAGTCAGCCTCAAATGCTGGTTCTCTAAATTTCTTCTGTAGCAATTCACGAAAAGAACGCCTCCTTTCCTCTAGAGACTCCTCCCCACCACCCCCCTGAGTTCCTGAAGCATTCCGTAACACTCGCATAATGATCAAAGCTACCAGTAACAAATCTAGCAGCCTGCCTCTGAATTGCTTCTATGTCCTCCCTCAATCCGACCTGATAGGGATCCCAAACACTCGAGCAGTACTCAAGAATAGGTCGTATAAGTGTTTTAAAAGCGGTCTCCTTTACAGATGAACCACATCTTCCCAAAATTCTACCAATGAACCAAAGACGACTATCCGCCTTCCCCACAACTGCTATTATATGCTTGTCCCACTTCATATCGCTCTGCAATGTTACGCCCAAATATTTAATCGATGTGACTGTGTCAAGCGCTACACTACTAATGGAGTATTCAAACATTAAAGGATTCTTTTTCCTATTCATCTGCATTAATTTACATTTATCTATATTTAGAGTTAGCTACCATTCTTTACACCAATCACAAATCCTGTCCAAGACATCTTGTATCCTCCTACAGTCAATCAATGACGACACCTTCCCGTACACCACAGCATCATTAGCAAACAGCCGCACATTGCTATCCACCCAATCCATAAGATCATTTATGTAGATAGAAAACAACAGTGGACCTACCACACTTCCCTGGGGCGCTCCAGATGATACCCTCATCTCCGATGAACACTCACCATCGAGGACAACGTACTGGGTTCTATTACTTAAGAAGTCTTCGAGTCAGTCACATATTTGGGAACCAATCCCATATGCTCGTACCTTAGTTAGGAGTCTGCAGTAGGGCACCGAGTCAAACGCTTTCTGGAAGTCAAGGAATATGGCATCTGTCTGATACCCTTCATCCATGGTTTGCAAGATATCGTGTGAAAAAAAGGGCGAGCTGCATTTCGCAGGAGCAATGCTTTCTAAAGCTGTGCTGATGCATGGACAGCAACTTCTCTGTCTCAAGGAAATTCATTATATTCAAACTGAGAATATGTTCAAGAATCCTGCAACAAACCTATGTTAAGGATATTGGTCTGTAATTTTGAGGATCCGTCCTTCTACCCTTCTTATATACAGGTGTCACCTGCGCTTTTTTCCAGTCGCTCGGGACTTTACGTTGGGCAAGAGATTTGCGATAAATGCAAGCTAAGTAAGGAGCCAATGCAGTAGAGTACTCTCTGTAAAACTGAATTGGAATCCCATCAGGACCCGGCAATTTATTTATTTTCAACCCATTCAGCTGCTTCACAACCCCAGGGATGTCTATCACTATGTCCTCCATATGGGAATCTGTACGAGACTCAAACGGCGGTATGTTTGTACGATCCTCCTGCATGAAAGATTTCTCAAATGCTAAATTTAAAATTTCAGCTTTCGTTTTGCTGTCTTCCGTTGCCAGGCCAGACTGACCAGTGAGTGACTGGACGGAAGCCTTCGACCTGCTTACCGATTTTACATAAGACCAGAATTTCCTTGGGTTTTCAGCAAGATCTTTTGCTAAGGTATGACGGTGGTAGTGGCTGAACGCTTCGTGCATCGCTCTTTTTATAGCAGCACGAATCTCTACTAACTTTTGCCTGTCCTCATTCTCCCAATCTTTCTTGTACCGCGAGTGCAACTGTCTTTGCTACCTGAGCATTCTCCGAATTGCACTGTTAAACCACGGTGGGTCTTTTCCGTCCGTAACCCACTTTTTCGGCACATACTTGTCCAATGTATGATTTACAATGTGTATAAAATTTGCCCATAATTCTTCCACGTCCATTGTACCGGAAGTAAATGAAGTCTATTCATTTACTAAGTGGGATGCTAACAACTGCTTATCTGCTCTTTCTAGTAAGAATACTCTCCTAGCCTTCTTGACTGACTTTTTAACTTTCGTAACCATAGTCGTAATGACATCATCATGAGCGCTAACCCCTGTCTCAACACTGACACTGTCAATGAGGTCTGGTCTGTTCATGGCTACCAGATCTAAAATATTTCCATTACGCGTTGGCTGTCGATTTAGCTGCTCAAGACAGTTTTCGGATAATGTGTTCAAAAGTAATTCACACGACGGCTCGTCTGTACCACCGTAATGAATCCGTAGACATCCCAGTCTATACTAGGTAGGTTGAAGTCGCCTCCGACTAATTACTTCTGCGATACAGAATGTAGACTCCCATTGAATGATTCTAGAACTGTCACGGTGGAACCTGGTGGCCGGTAATAACACCCAACAATTAACTTTATTTCCCCTAGCCCTGTTAAACGTGTCCAGATAACTTCACAATCACACTCTACTTCGACCTCAGTAGACACAATATTTTTGTCAACTGCAATGAAGACACCACCTCCTACGGTGTCTAATCTGTCTTTCCGATACACATTCCAACCCTCACTACTATTTCAGAACTTCCTACCTCAGGGTTCAGCCAGGTCTCAGTCCCGAGAATAATTTGCACGCCACACGCTTCCCGGAGGGCAGTAAATTCAGGAACTTTATTCCAAACACTCTGAAAATTTCCTGCTAATGTCTTGATAGCTGAAGTGTCTTTACACTGAGCGCATCCTGATTTCCCTGCCTGCACGTCGACTGGTGAGTGTTCATCAGGACACCTCGCACTACTGCCTAGCCTAAAAAAAACCCCACATGCACGCCACAAGTACTCTGTTACCCGAGTAGGTGCTTCCTTTGTGTAGTGCACCCCTGACCTATCTACAATTCCCCACCCAATAGTGCGAGTCTAGAAATCTGCAGCCAAGACCGTCACAGAGTCGACGAAGCCTCCGATTGAAACCCTCCACTCAGCTCCAAACCAAAGGACCCCGATCCACTCTGAGAATGATGCTGCAAATAGAGAGCTCTGCTTGCACCCCGCGTGCGTGAGCGAGGCCAGCAGTCTTCACCAAATCCGCCAGCCGCCAGTACGAACTGAGGATCGCCTCAAAACCCAAGCGACAGGCATCACTGGTGCCGACGTGAGCAACTACTTGCAGACGACTGCACCCCATATGCTCGATAGCCGCAGCCAAGGCCGTAGGATGAGGCCCCCCAGCAGACAAACCGAGTGCACGTTGGATTTCTTTCCAGCCCTGTACGCTATTTCCCTGAGGGGCTCCATCACCCGCCTAAAGTTGGAGCTCCCAATAACCAGCAAACCTTTGCCCCCGTGTGCCTGCTCGGGCCCTGCTGAAGGAGTGGACACCTGCCCACTGACAGGACGAACGGGCGAGGCCAGCTGGCCAGCCTCCACATTGACCCTCCGCCTCGAGCGACGCGAACGCGTTGTAGTCCGCCACTCACCCTGAGGTGAGAGCGGCCCCAACACGCCGAGTACAATATAACATGCCTCGGTGGCTGAGTCAGCGGACGCAGCAAGCTGACACCTGGGGTGTCTCGAGTGACGCGCCAGACCCTCCGCCGTCGCTGCACCTCGAGGCAGAAGCCTGAAGGCAGCTGACCGTGGCCAACAGCACGCTCAGCTGCTCGCGAACTGCGGTCAGTTCCTCCTGCGCCCACACACTGCACGCACACACCCTATCCATCCTACTGCTAATGTCCAACAACTCCGAGAATTTATACTCTACAGCTATCAATAAGCAATACTACTCCTCTCAAATACGAGAATACGCAAGGATTTTATGAAATTAAATATGCAAGCACACAAACACTCGGAAAGAAATTAAGAATCAAACTACAAAACAAATATGAAAGCTAAATATGTGACTCACTACTGCACTGCTGTTGCACTGATACTTCACCAGCGGCTTTTCGAGGCTCACTGCACTGTGTCAAAAGCGCACTGGCTGTCCAAAACAAACAACTGACTAACACAGGGTCCCATCTTTGATGGAGTAGGAGATGCCAGTGACAGGACTGGAGTGGGATGTGCGGAATAAGTCTTCATCTGCGTCTAATGCATGGGTATGAGCCCAGGGGAGCAGGTTGGGAGCAGAGGAAGAAGTACGGATGGAGGGGGCTATTTTGGGTTCAGAGGGTGGCGGAAACAACTGTGGGATGAATGGGCACAAAATGCCTCATTTCATGGCATAATGACAAGTAGTGGAAATCGTAGCAGAGAATGTGACTCACTTGCTCCAGTCCTGGGAAGTACTGAGTCATGAGAAGAGTGCTCATTTGTGGCTTTTGGACAGTGGGCATGTGGGAGGTGACTGGGGACTCAAGGCACAAGAGATCTGTTTCTGGACCAGGTTTGGAGGATAATTTCGGTCTCTGAAAGCCTCCACACGACCCTTTGTATATTTGGAGACAGACTTCCCATCACTAAAGATGTGATAACCATGTGTGGTAAGCTGTATGGAAGTTTCTTCCTGGTATAGTATGCGTGGCAACAATCGAAATGGAGCTATTGTTGGTCATTGATTGGTTTGAAGTGGATGGAAGTACTGACGCAGCCATTCTTGAGGTGAAGGTCAACATCGGCTTGTTGGATTTTGAGGACCATGTGAAGTGCTTGGGAGAGAAGGTACTGAACTCTTGGAGGCATGTGGATTGGGTGTCCTCACTCTTGATACAGGTATCCTTTTTTCCAGGAGTGCTAGTTCTGCAAGGTTTGCAGGAGAGCTTCTGTGAAGTTTGGAAGGTAGGAGACGAGGTACTGGCAGAATTAAAGATGTGAGGATGGGGCATGAGTTGTGCTTGGGTAGCTCAGTTTGTAAAGCACTTGCCTGCGAAAGGAAAAGGTCCCGAGACAGAGTCTCGGTCCGGCACACAGTTTTAATCTGCCAGGAAGTTTCATGAAGATGCAATCGATGAATCTGAGCAAGGTGAGAGGCTTGGGATTCTGGTTGATTAGGAAGGATTCCTTGAGGTGGTCTGTGGACTGGATGGCATAGGACGATGCCATGAGAGTGCCCATTGCTGTACCATTGAATTGTTTGTAGGTGATACCTTCAGAGGTGAAGTAATTGAGCATGAGGGTGTAGTTGGCCATGGCGACTGAAAGGAGGTTGTAGGTTTGGTGTCAGTCAGGCAATGGGAAAGGTAGTGTTCAGTTGTGGGAAGGGCATGGGCATTGGGAATGTTAGTGCACAGTGAGTTGGCATTGAAATTAATGAGCTCGGTGCCAGGTGGCAGAGGAACAGGAATTGTGGGGAGTTGGCGGAGGAAGTATATGGTGTCTTTTACATAGGAGTGTAGCTTCTGGGTAACTGAGTGAAGGTGTCTGTCCACAAGAGCAGAGATTCTCTTTGTGGAAGCGCAGTAAGCGGCCATTGTGGGGTGCCCTGGATGAGGTTCATAGACTTTCAGAAGCTTTAGAAGGTAGGATTTCAGATTGTGGTGTATTTGTGGAAAGATATAACATTCAGGGGAGCTGAGCTTTATTGTCAAATGAAGTGACATTTGAGGCAGACTTTAGTTTTCTATTCCGCTCTTTCCTTTATCTACACTCCTGGAAATGGAAAAAAGAACACATTGACACCGGTGTGTCAGACCCACCATACTTGCTCCGGACACTGCGAGAGGGCTGTACAAGCAATGATCACACGCACGGCACAGCGGACAAACCAGGAACCGTGGTGTTGGCCGTCGAATGGCGCTAGCTGCGCAGCATTTGTGCACCGCCGCCGTTAGTGTCAGCCAGTTTGCCGTGGCATACGGAGCTCCATCGCAGTCTTTAACACTGGTAGCATGCCGCGACAGCGTGGACGTGAACCATATGTGCAGTTGACGGACTTTGAGCGAGGGCGTATAGTGGGCATGCGGGAGGCCAGGTGGACGTACCGCCGAATTGCTCAACACGTGGGGCGTGAGGTCTCCACAGTACATCGATGTTGTCGCCAGTGGTCGGCGGAAGGTGCACGTGCCCGTCGACCTGGGACCGGACCGCAGCGACGCACGGATGCACGCCAAGACCGTAGGATCCTACGCAGTGCCGTAGGGGACCGCACCGCCACTTCCCAGCAAATTAGGGACACTGTTGCTCCTGGGGTATCGGCGAGGACCATTCGCAACCGTCTCCATGAAGCTGGGCTACGGTCCCGCACACCGTTAGGCCGTCTTCCGCTCACGCCCCAACATCGTACAGCCCGCCTCCAGTGGTGTCGCGACAGGCGTGAATGGAGGGACGAATGGAGATGTGTCGTCTTCAGCGATGAGAGTCGCTTCTGCCTTGGTGCCAATGATGGTCGTATGCGTGTTTGGCGCCGTGCAGGTGAGCGCCACAATCAGGACTGCATACGACCGAGGCACACGGGGCCAACACCCGGCATCATGGTGTGGGGAGCGATCTCCTACACTGGCCGTACACCACTGGTGATCGTCGAGGGGACACTGAATAGTGCACGGTACATCCAAACCGTCATCGAACCCATCGTTCTACCATTCCTAGACCGGCAAGGGAACTTGCTGTTCCAACAGGACAATGCACGTCCGCATGTATCCCGTGCCACCCAACGTGCTCTAGAAGGTGTAAGTCAACTACCCTGGCCAGCAAGATCTCCGGATCTGTCCCCCATTGAGCATGTTTGGGACTGGATGAAGCGTCGTCTCACGCGGTCTGCACGTCCAGCACGAACGCTGGTCCAACTGAGGCGCCAGGTGGAAATGGCATGGCAAGCCGTTCCACAGGACTACATCCAGCATCTCTACGATCGTCTCCATGGGAGAATAGCAGCCTGCATTGCTGCGAAAGGTGGATATACACTGTACTAGTGCCGACATTGTGCATGCTCTGTTGCCTGTGTCTATGTGCCTTGGTTCTGTCAGTGTGATCATGTGATGTATCTGACCCCAGGAATGTGTCAATAAAGTTTCCCCTTCCTGGGACAATGAATTCACGGTGTTCTTATTTCAATTTCCAGGAGTGTATTTTCATATAACTGCAATGCTGTGAAGATAAAATGAGAACACACACATAAAAAAATTAATAATACAGAATTGATGCTGAAGATACTAGGTGATTCCTAGAGAATTAGAGCTTCTTGGACCTGCGGAATCAGCATCGGCATATGATGCATCACTAATTAAAATCATTATGGATAAACTTTTTTACTCTAATTTTTTTCAGTAGTGTAGTATAAATAAAAATACTACCTACAGGCTACATACTCAATATAAACTATAATTTATTTCAAGACTTACTTGAGTTTTGTTTTCTTCTTTTATGATGTACTACATCAAGAACTGACCTCACTAAAAATGTATAGTTATGTTTACAGACCAATTTTTTTCCTTAATAACTCTTCCCTAAATCTCAAGAAACTTTTTCAACTTCATTACCCAACCACTACAGAAGCAGTGTTGCAAAACACCTTTTCCAATAGAAAATATAAATTTAAACTTTTTTGTTAGTGCCGCTTACCAATGAAGCTTTAAAATGCATAAATGCATTTATGAATTATGGGTATTTGCCCAGGATAAATGCCTGGACATTTGCCCCAACTTATAAATGCTGAAGTTTACACCACTAGGTACGAATATAAGGATGGGTTCCCATTCCAAAATTCAATCATGCTTGGCTCGTTAAAGACCTTCTCCCAATACCTGCAGTGGAAACCATTTTTCTCCACCAACCCTACCAATCAGACTCAGTCCAAAACCAACACTGAACACTGCATGACTCAGTATACCCCTCCATCCAATGGTGATTCACTAAAAAATCCATCCACCTGAATTCAACTTTACATTTGCTAAAATAACAGCAATTCACCATCTAAAAACTAACCCTGATCTTATAATCCCACCTGCTGACAAAGAAACTGTGGTTATGAACTGCAGGGATTAGAAGGCTAAAGGACTCAGCCAGCTGTCAGATATGTACACCTTCAAACCTGCCACAGTGACCCCATTTCCTGAAACCCTACAGTATCTTCAGTCCTGCTTCACATCGTCTGGTCTATCGCAGAACCTCTCCCCTGAGTTCATAATCAAAAGTGCTCAAATGTGTGCGAAGTCTTATGGGACTTAACTGCTAAGGTCATCAGTCCCTAATCTTACACACTACTTAACCTAAAGTATCCTAGGGAGAAACACACACACCCATGCCTGAGGGAGGACTCAAACCTCCGCCGGGACCAGCCGCACAGTCCATGACTGCAGCGCCTTAGACCGCTCGGCTAATCCCACGCGACAGTTCATAATCTCAACCACACAGGACACTGCATTGTTGCTGCTTACTGTGCACCTAGAGAATCTTTGCTCTTGTGGAACAACACCTTTAGTCTATTAGCCGTAACATATACTCCTAACATTTCCAATGCCCATGCTCTTCCCACAACTGAACACTACCTTTCCCATTGCCTGACTGACACCAAACCTACAACCTCCTTCCAGTCGCCATGGCCAACTACACCATCAATTACTTCACCTCTGAAGGTACCACCTATAAACAGTTCAATGGTACAGCAATGGGCACCCTCATGCCATCGTCTTATGGCATCCTGTCCACATACCACCTCAAGGAATCCTTCCTAATCAACCAGAATCCCGAGCCTCTCACCTTACTCAGATTCATCGATTACATCTTCATGACCTGTATCAAGAGTGAGGACACCCAATCCACATGACTCCAAGAGTTCAATACCTTCTCTCCCAAGCGCTTCACATGGTCCTCAATACCCAACAAGCCACCTGCCTGAATGCTGACCTTCGTCTCAAGAATGGCTGCATCAATACTTCCATTTACTTCAAACCAACAACAGCTCCATTTTGATTGTTGCCACCCATACTATACCAGGAAGACACTTCCATACAGCATACCACACAAGGTCACCACATCTATAGTGATGAGAAGTTTGTCTCCAAATATACGAAGGGTCTCATGGAGGCTTTTAGAGACTGAAATTACCCTCCAAACCTGGTCCAGAAACAGATCTCTTGTGCCTTGAGTCTCCAGTCACCTCCCACATGCCCACTGTCCAAAAGCCACAAATGAGCACTCTTCTCACGACTCAGTACTCCCCAGGACTGGAGCAAGTGAGTCACATTCTCTGCTACGATTTCCACTACCTGTCATGCCACGAAATGAGAAATATCTTCCCCACCCATCCCACAGTGATATTCCGCACCTGCTGAACCTACACAATATCCCTCTCCGTCCCTACTTTATCCTTTGCTACGAACCTCTTGCCCCCGGCTCATAGTCCTGCATTAGACCCAGATGCAAGACTTGTACCATATATCCTCCCACCATTATCTACTCTTGTCCTCTTGGTGGCATCTCCCACCGCATCAAAGGAGGGCCACCCATGAAAGCAGGCATGTGATCTACCAATTAAGCTGCAACCGCTACGCCACTCTCTACGTGGGCACGGCAACTAACAAACTTTCTGTCCACATTACATGAAGAGCCACCATCAGACTGTGATCAAGAGACAGCTGGACCACCCAGTTGCTGAACATGCTGCCCTACATGACGCGCTTCACTTTAATGACTACTTCACTGCTGAAGCAATTTGTATTCTTCCTACTAACACCAGCTTCTCTCTTCTGTGCAGGTAGGAACTCTCCTTACTATATATTCTTCATTCTGGTAACCTGTCTGGTCTCAACCTTTGGTAGTCACCGTCTCCCATCTACCTATGACCTTTCCAGCTCCCACACCAATACTACACATCTTTTCTATCTCCCCAATACACCAACAAGTCCTTTCTCCTTCTCTCCTCTCTCCCCCTCCTCCTCCCTCCAGCATGTCTTGAATGGCTATCAACACCCCACTCATGACTGGTTGTCTAGATTTCCCATGGTTCATTACAGAGTTACCAACTGCTGCACTTCTTGTAAAATCTGCAGACACTGTAAGTCCACTTTTACCAACTGGCTAAAATATAGAATGTTAAAGCAGTTCCATGTAGCTGCGCAGAGCTCACAAAATCAAGGATATGGCAGACAGCTCTTGTGGATGTAGGAAGCAAGTGAGATGACTCTGAGATAGAGGTGGTGTTGCAAACTGTTATGCATTCCTGTAGTTGAGAGTTAGTGATCTTTTATAATCAATGAAGTTATGTTTGTACTACAGAAAGACTGCCAGAATTCAGAAGTTCATCCACATGTGCAGGCGTGGAATTCTGCTTAGTGACTCTCCAGTTTTCTGATAAGGGTTGCAATTTAGTGAGCATACATATGCTTGGTAAGAAAAAACCTGATCTTGGAGCTTGGAAACACTAGTTAGCAGGATGTGGTATTTATTATCAATGATTAATTTGGTGAAGCTTGATTGATGCCCAAATTTGTTTCCATGGAAAATGTGACTTTTTGTGGGACTAATTACTTTTTGACCTTTAACTGTTACCCTGTTTCATTTGTGGAGATTATTGATGGAAGTTGCTGCAAGCCAGCTGGGGGCAGTGTATGAACCGTTAGTGGTGGATGTTTTCGCGCCCAGTGGTAAAATCTCAGAATCTTTCATAATGCAGCTACATAGCTATAGGGAATTAATTATTGACTTTTGAGCACTGACAAGTTGAATCCTATTTCCTGTGTCAAAATGCATCTGGTGTCCTTACTCTGATTGACTTTATAAGTGTAGCAGTGCAGAAAACTGACCTTGGTTCTATAATAGATAAATGGTTCCTAGTAATTCTTTGAAGCAATATGCTGCATAAAATTTCTCACCCAGTGCACAATGACAACAATGTGTGGAATCTGAGCTTGGCTACAAGTGAGAATTCTCACAATGCTATGGGAAATCTGATGCTGAGAGCATCAAGGAATCTTAAGCGCAGCTGCCTATGCTGTCTATGAACATTTGGTCCAAAAATGTTTTGTCATTCCAGGAATGTACCCTGCCTGATCGAACTATGTAGAACAAGTCCTTGGAATATCTGTAAAAAAAAAAACTTCTGTCAACAGAAAAATCTCTGCTGGGCTTACGATTTTTGCTTTACCATCCTTCTCTGTATGTTTATATTTCTCACTTTCATTCTAATAATAATGCTTCTTACTACAGGTATCATTTACATTTTCATCAATTCATTCTTTTCTGCTTGAGATGTGGCAGTGTATTGTCATATCATTATGCACCCTCAAAGCCTAGATAAAAGAAATACAACACTGTATGTATCGAATCATGAGAGTAAGTTAGTTAAAAACCTTTCTCAGTATAGTAGTAAATTCTGAGAAGTCAAATGGTGACCGAGCGAGGTAGCACAGTGGTTAGCACATTGGACTTGCATTCGAGAGGACGACAGTTCAATCCCGCGTCTGGCCATCCTGATTTAGGTTTTCCGTGATTTCCCTAAATCGCTCCAGGCCAAAGCCGGGATGGTTCCTTTGAAAGGGCACGGCCGACTTCCTTCCCCATCCTTCCCTAATCCGATGAGACAGATGACCTCGCTGTCTGGTCACCTCCCCCACAACAACCCAATCCACCCCAACCCAATCAAACGGTGAAAGAAAAATTCTCAGTTTAATTCTGTGGTTGTATCAGAATTTGGGCAGCGATACTAGCTGCAGTGTGCTGATGGCACAGCGTGGGGACCAGCTCTCAATGTTCAAAATCAGCGTGGCGACTGGTGACCACAGGGCTCATAGCTGGCAGACAGATGCGCATGGATCCAGAAGGAGGCCCAAAGCAGAAAGGTAAAATGTAACTTTAGAGGGACAACACTCCTTTACTTGGCTTTGGATGGCTGAGTCCACGAGGTGTCACATTTTGGGGGAAAAGTAGCCCCTTAAAAGGTCTGTCGTGGTGGATGGTGGGAGACTGGCCACCTTCATTAAAATTCAGTTTCATGTTCTGCTCTATGTACATTCATAAAGGAGAAGGTGAGAGCTGCAAATACATTAGATATCCAGTAAATGATGATGGCTGATCACTCTCAGTGTGCAGAGGTGAGGAGAGGGATGCATGGCCACTGTTATAAGGGGAGACATGGTGCATTGCTGAACTCTGACATACGCGTGAAAGTGGCTCTCGATCAAAATGTTGATGTCCGTCCTAAGTGAGTAATGTTGTCTGAGTTACATTCGTGTAGGAAGTGACTTTGAACATGTGCAATAAGTGTATTTTGCTGGTGACAAACTGAAGAGGTTGGACGCAAACAGTCAAAAAGCCACGCAAATGTTTGTTGTGTCATCACATTTGAGGATGCAAGGAAGGTGGTTTTCAGCATGCCTGGAGGTTGTGCATTACTCTAGTCCAGGGACTTCTTTCTTACTACCTTCCATTCTTCTTAAGAAAGTTCTTGGTGTGTGTTGTGTTGCCATATCCGGCACAGAACACATGCAGAATTTTACATTCCATTCACCTCACTCAAACATGCAAACTATATAATGTACAAATATGAAACTGGCATCAACATATTCTGGAAGAGTTGTTCTATGTTTTGATTTAAGTTTTACGTGCAGCAACAGATTATTAAAACAATATATGGACAGTTTACAAAAATGCAATTTCTGGTGATGTTTCCCAATTTTTGAGATGCAGTAAACGTTTTTTTTATTGAAATTAGATGAACACATTATGCAAAATATTCATTTACTCCAAACAGGAAGTCTGTTAGAGTTTTCTAACAGGAAATAATTTCAGTTAAGTATGACATGCAATGGTCTGCTCATGCATCAAGTACTGAGTGGTCTCCTGGGCACTTTTGTTACGAGAAACAATCTCTACATGTTTTAGTAATTTTTATGATCCATCTACTTATTTATAACATAAAAAAAGAAGATATATGCTGTGAGTAAACGTACCTTAAATATGCCACCCAGTATTGGGAGGAAGAACAAAAGTGATACAAAAATAGTATTTTGTTACTTCTGCAATATTTGTTTTGTGTGATACAGACTGAATTCCTGAGATGAACTGCACTTGGAATTAATTACTGGTAAGGGCTTCTTATTAGAATTTCAAAACTTCTGACAAAAGGCATTAAGCATCGACATTAGCAAACATTTCACTTTAACATCTGATCACATTTACAGCATAACTGCTTTTACTCCATTAAAGAATATTTAAATTATGAAGTGTGCTATATAAATACTTACTGCATAATGTGTTTTATTGTAACTTTAAGTAAGTATGCCTAGAAATCATTTCCAGGAGTGTACCTATAACTTGAATTTTCCAATGTCTTATGCAAAAGATGGTTTTGTAGACAACAAGACCAATAAATAAAATACAATACAATCACACATCACCTACGCACTAATATTTGGAAATCCATTTCATTACTAAATTGGACTCCAAATTCAGGAGGTTTCATAATTGGTATGTGTGAGCAATTGAGGGACCCCACCCCACACAGAAACTGAGAGCTTGATTGCCACTTAACTGTTTTTAATTCTCCTACACTTCTGGGATGTTGGATCCACAAGGGTGCTTTTTGGATAACATGATCAAGAACTTCTGAGAATGTCAGTGATACAATGTCTGGTGTATACCTAAGCCTTTTCCTATACCAGACTGAAAACTTGGGTTTTTATTCACATGGCCGTGTGTCAACCATGTATCAACTCTTGATGAATATTGTTATAGACAATAAGGAAAACTGTCATGTCAAAAAATGCCTTAAGCTACGAAGCACAATTTGGTACGCGGTAAGCATCTCATACATTAATGTCAAATACAAACTACAAGTTTAAGATTGGGCCAATAGTACATATGACTGCAATTTCTAAACAAACCTTTCAATTGCATATCTAGGCAGTTGTTGAAAGCAACATTTTCCCATAAGTTTAATAAATGCAACAGATAAAATGAGACTTTAGTCATACATAATATATTCTCCTTCACTATTTACAACAGGCTGCCAATACTGGGGTAACTTTTCCATTCTGTGACTGTAGAAATTATGTGGTTTTGAGGTGAAGAACTCATTGAACTATGCTCACAGCATATTTTCATCTGGAAAGGCAGTTCCTTGAAGATTGTTCAACAGAGAGAGGAAAATGTGAAAAATCTGCAAGCAGAAGACCAGGTGAAGAAGGTAGGTGCAGAATGTTCCCAACTCAACTTTTGTACAGTGTTTTTTTTGTCAGTCTACGAGAATGTGGGTGACTGTGATCATGGCATAGCATCACTTCACACAATCTTCTTGCTGCTGTTCTTGGATTGCGTCTGCAAGATGTCTCAGTTGTTGTGGATAAATTACGGCAGTGATGGTTACACCTCAGGGAAACACCACACTGTTGCTGTTTCACCAGATGCATAACATTATTTTTCGTGGATGTGCGCAGGTCTTTATACGAGGAGTTGCTGCTTTGTTTGGGCTCAACCATGCCTTTCTTTTCTTTATGATGGCATAAAGACACCAATTCTCATCACAAAATTCCAGTATTGTACGCACTAAAATTGACAATCTTTCTCCCCACAAATGAAAAAGAAAGGAGGGAAAAACAATACTGGTTTGTTATGTATGCTATGCTACACACCATATGGTGGCTTGCAGAGTGTAAATACAGATTTATATGCAAATTTCACCACAAAGCATTAACTTTTCACAAACAATGATCTCTACATAAATCCATCCTCAGCAAATGGACTGCTGTTTTTCAAGGGTTGTAATCGAGAGGGTAAAATACACTCAAAACCACACATAAGTTTCTTATTCAATATTAGCTTCAAACCAAAACTGTTTCTTTCATCTTGGATCTGTCAACATCAGTCTCTCTTTTTCAATGATGATGGAATTCACGCTCTCCATAACTCCGTTTGTTCTAGAGTGTATGGAACTGTCGTCTCGTATCAAATTCAATCTAAGACTGGGACATTTAAATCGTGTAAGCAAGCGTTTCTTCGAGGAAAAAATGCCCGATGGACCAAATTGGATGAACATCAATTCAGATTCATGTATATTTTGCATAAAAGAAAAACATTCATAACTTTTCCCTAAACCATCAAATAGAAGAGTGAAAGAGTTATTTGATGTAGCATGTTTCAGTGCTTGCATCTTCTCACTTTTATGAATGATATCTCTAGAAAAGTCATTCAGTTAAATGCTAAAATCAACAAAAGAAATCTGGAATACTTTTATTGAGTTCAGAACAAGATGAGAAAATTAAACTGGTCAAAAACTAAAATACACAGCCAGGAAAAAAAAAGTAATACATACTTTTCGAGGTTTCCAATTCATTCAAGATTATTGTTGCAACAGTGCATATCGAGTACATGAAATTAGTACATTTACAGATCAATAGCACGAGCAGTTCTGAGGTCCAGGTATTGACCCATGCGGAAACTCTCATTTTAGTACACGGTGTAGCCACCGTGGGCAGTAGCACAGGTGCTGACACGGGCATCCACTCGATCGTACAGATGGAAAGTACTGTCCTGGGACACATTAGTGTCACGCCTGATCGACCTGATCTCATAGTTCTGTAAGAGTTGTTGACTGATGAGCTGCACGAGTCACTTCCCGTCCCATCACATCCCACAAGTGCCGGACTGGAGACAAGTCCGGAAATTGTGCTGGCCAGGGAAGTTGCTGCACATGTTGCACAGCACAATGAGTTTCACAGGCAGTGTGTGGGTGAGCATTACCCTCTTGGAACACCCCATCACCTTCCTGTTGCAATACTCGCAAAAAGGTGCGAGTAGAAGAAGCGCTAGAGGTGTTCGTGTCTACAGTCCCCCTGCTAACAACCAGTCTGCAACATTTCACATAGACACGTCTGGGCTCACAACCCCTCTTATCTGTGCCGCGATATCCGCACAATCTGCCACTGCTGTCTTTATAATGCGACAATTTCACGACGGGTGTCTGTGCTGCGTGGGTGTCCAGAACCTCATCTACGGGTGTGAGAATGTTCACGTGGCCACTGATAGCAGTATTGTTGCACAACTGACACAACATGTCCAACTCGTGTGGCAATTTTCTTAGAGGACCATCCTGCCACTGCGAAGGCCACAATTTGACCCCTTTCAAACTCACTAAGTTGACTGTAGGAAGCACAAGTGTGTCTCCACGGCACGGTTACCTGCTTGCTTCACATATTACTCCACATTAAGCCTTCTGGTTGTGAGCATACAGGCAGATGGTGTTCTGGTAGCTATGCCACTATGCTACCTGTAGGCAGACAATGTCGAAACCACTAATCCGTACACCTACTATCCTCCTTGTGGCATAAGCTTTCATCAGATCAAAATCGATGTCATCTTTCCAGGTGTAGTACTATGTTTTTTTCTTTCTGGTAGTGCTTTTTGAACAGGTAACGGAAAAAGGGTTTGTCAATGAGCACTTGAACTCATTCTTAAAGGACTGATTGGAGTCAAAATCCAATATTTCTGGTCAAGACTTTCATGAAGGAAAACATTCCTTGCAGTTTTATTAAATGGCAGTCCTAGATGCATCAAAATATGTTTATTTACACAACTAGGTTGTTCCCCTAGGTCTTTATCAAGAACTGGGGGCCGACAGGGCAGGGAATTAAGATTGAACAGTGCTTGAATGAAAATAAAAACCTAGTAATGTATATTAGTGTATCACCATTTGGTTTTAAACTGCAGTTTTCAGGATTTTACTTGCAGTCAACTGCAGATCAGTCCACCAACCTTCCCAACTTCTGCTGGTTGCCTCTTATGCACTCTCTGCCTGATAGCTACAGCAGCTTCTCCTGCTACTCCAGCATACCCTGAATACTTGTGGAGTCACAACATGATTCCTATTGAGTAAGTTTTATACAATATCTTAAAATAAATTTTACTTATGACAAATAGTTATGCATGTGTGGCTACTATTTTCTTGTTTAAAGACACTTCTAGTTTGTCTTTATGTACAGGAGAGATAACTGAGTACTTGATAATGACTTATGGGTCAAAACATTTAGTGTAAAAAAAATATGTTTTTAAGCAATTTGAACTGCTGTCCATTTTTTGCAGTAAATTCATAGAAATAAAGAGGAAATTCTGTAAAGAGACAGAGATATTTCTTTCTGTGCTAAAATAATGATATGACAAAAATTATAACTTCAGGTTATTCGACTCATTTAATAACTCTGATGGCAATCACAGAAAGAAAGAGAGAAATACATTACCTATCTATGGTTGTCATGTTAGGAGCCTGTGTTGGTAGAATACTGCCACCTCGAATGAGAATTGGTATTGTATCTAAAGGGGCATTGAAGGTGTACCATTTACCACTCGATTCCACACTTGTCAAGGTGTGTGAATCATACCAAAGCGCTGCTGGCAGATAGGCATCTACTGTAGTTGCACCCTGAAAGAAATGTTAATAATTAAAACAATCATCTACAGCAAAATGTTTTTGTGAACTGGAAGTATAAGGGAAAAAAGTCAAACATCAACACTTTCTAGGACAATTTATTTTGTCAATACAAATCCCCCCCCCAATGAACCATGGACCTTGCCGTTGGTGGGGAGGCTTGCGTACCTCAGCGATACAAATAGCCGTGCCGTAGGTGCAACCACAACGGAGGGGTATCTATTGAGAGGCCAGACAAACGTGTGGTTCCTGAAGAGGGGCAGCAGCCATCTCAGTAGTTGCAAGGGCAACAGTCTGGATGATTGACTGATCTGGCCTTGTAACACTAACCAAAACGGCCTTGCTGTGCTGGTACTGTGAACGGCTGAAAGCAAGGGGAAACTATAGCCGTAATTTTTCCTGAGGGTGTGCAGCTTTACTGTACGATTAAATGATGGCGGCGTCCTCTTGGGTAAAATATTCCGGAGTTAAAATAGTTCTCCATTCGGATCTCCGGGTGGGGACTACTCAAGAGGACATCGTTATCAGGAGAAAGAAAAACAGGCATTCTACGGATAGGAGCGTAGAGTGTCAGATCCATTTCTACATCTACATCTACATCCATACTCCGCAAGCCACCTGACGGTGTGTGGCGGAGGGTACCTTCAGTACCTCTATCGGTTCTCCCTTCTATTCCAGTCTCGTATTGTTCGTGGAAAGAAGGATTGTCGGTATGCCTCTGTGTGGGCTCTAATCTCTCTGATTTTATCCTCATGGTCTCTTCGCGAGATATACGTAGGAGGGAGCAATATACTGCTTGTCTCTTCGGTGAAGGTATGTTCTCGAAACTTTGACAAAAGCCCGTACCGAGCTACTGAGCGTCTCCCCTGCAGAGTCTTCCACTGGAGTTTATCTATCATCTCCGTAACGCTTTCGCAATTACTAAATGATCCTGTAACGAAGCGCGCTGCTCTCCGTTGGATCTTCTCTATGTCTTGTATCAACCCTATCTGGTACAGATCCCACACTGCTGAGCAGGATTCAAGCAGTGGGCGAACAAGCGTACTGTAACCTACTTCCTTTGTTTTCGGATTGCATTTCCTTAGGATTCTTCCAATGAATCTCAGTCTGGCATCTGCTTTACCGACAATCAACATTATATGATCATGCCATTTTAAATCACTCCTAATGCGTACTCCCAGATAATTTATGATATTAACTGCTTCCAGTTGCTGACCTGCTATTTTGTAGCTAAATGATAAAGGATCTATCTTTCTGTGTATTCGCAGCACATTACACTTGTCTACATTGAGATTCAGTTGCCATTCCCTGCACCATGCGTCAATTCGCTGCAGATCCTCCTGCATTTCAGTACAATTTTCCATTGTTACAACCTCTCGATAGACCACAGCATCATCTGCAAAAAGCCTCAGTGAACTTCCGATGTCATCCACCAGGTCATTTATGTATATTGTGAATAGCAACGGTCCTATGACACTCCCCTGCGGCACACCTGAAATTACTCTTACTTCGGAAGACTTCTCTCCATTGAGAATAACATGCTGCGTCCTGTTATCTAGGAACTCCTCAATCCAATCACACAATTGGTCTGATAGTCCATATGCTCTTACTTTGTTCAATAAACGACTGTGGGGAACTGTATCGAACGCCTTGCGGAAGTCAAGAAACACGGCATCTACCTGTGAACCCGTGTCTATGGCCCTCTGAGTCTCGTGGACGAATAGCACGAGCTGGGTTTCACATGACCGTCTTTTTCGAAACCCATGCTGATTCCTACAGAGTAGATTTCTAGTCTCCAGAAAAGTCATTATACTCGAACACAATACGTGTTCCAAAATTCTACAACAATTTATCGGCCAGGTAGGCTAGAAAATTTGAAAAAGGGAAATGGATAGGTTAAAGTTAGATATAGTGGGAATTAGTGAAGTTTGGTGGCAGGAGGAACAAGACTTTTGGTCAGGTGATTACAGGGTTCTAAATACAAAATCAAATAGGGGTAATGCAGGAGTAGGTTTAATAATGAATAAAAAATTAGAAGTGTGGGTAAGCTACTACAAACAGGACAGTGAACACATTATTGTGGCTAAGATAGACATGAAGCCCCACAGTAGTACAAGTTTATATGCCAAATAGCTCTGCAGATGATGAAGAAATTGATGAAATGTACGATGAGATAAAAGGAATTATTCAGATAGTGAAGGGACACGAAAATTTAATAGTCATGGGTGACTGGAATTCGACAGTAGGAAGAGGGATAGAAGGAAATGTAGTAGGTGAATATGGATTGGGGATAAGAAATGAAAGAGGAAGCCGCCTGGTAGAATTTTGCACACAGCATAATTTAATCATAGCTAACACTTGGTTCAAGAATCATAAAAGAAGGTTGTATACATGGAATAATCCTGGCGATACTAGAAGGTATCAGATAGATTATATAATGGTAAGACCGAGATTTAGGAACCAGGTTTTAAATTGTAAGACATTTCCAGGGGCAGATGTGGACTCTGACTACAATCTACTGGTTATGAACTGTAGATTACAACTTAAGAAACTGCAAAAAGGTGGGAATTTAAGGAGAAGGAACCTGGATAAACTGACAGAACTAGAGGTTGTACAGAGTTTCAGGGAGAGCATAAGGGAACAAATGACAGGAATGGGGGAAAGAAATACAGTAGAAGAAGAATGGGTAGCTTTGAGGAATAAAATAGTGAAGGCAGCAGAGGATCAAGTAGGTAAAAAGATGAGGGCTAGGAGAAATCCATGGGTAACAAAAGAAATATTGCATTTAATTGATGAAAGGAGAAAATATAAAAATGCAATAAATGAAGCAGGCAAAAAGGAATACAAACGTCTCAAAAATGAGATCGACAGGAAGTGCAAAATGGCTAAGCAGGGATGGCTAGAGGACAAATGTAAGGATGTACAGGCTTATCTCACTAGGGGTAAGATAGATACTGCCTACAGGAAAATTAAAGAGACCTTTGGAGATGAGAGAACCACTTGTATGAATATCAAGAGCTCAGATGGAAACCCAGTTCTAAGCAAAGAAGGGAAAGCAGAAAGGTGGAAGGAGTATATAGACGGTCTATACAAGGGCGATGTACTTGAGGATAATACTATGGAAACGGAAGAGGATGTAGATGAAGATGAAATGGGAGATATGATACTGCGGGAAGAGTTTGACAGAGCACTGAAAGACCTGAGTCAAAACAAGGCCCTGGGAGTAGACAACATTCCATTAGAACCACTGACAGCCTTGGGAGAGCCAGTCCTGACAAAGCTCTACCATCTGGTGAGCAAGATGTATGAGACAGGCGAAATACCCACAGATTTCAAGAAGAATATAATAATTCCAATCCTAAAGAAAGCAGGTGTTGACAGATGTGAAAATTACTGAACAATCAGTTTAATAAGCCACAGTTGCGACACACTAATGCGAATTCTTTACAGACGAATGGAAAAACTGGTAGAAGCTGACCTCGGGGTAGATCAGTTTGGATTCCGTAGAAATATTGAAAAATGTGAGGCAATACTAACCCTACGACTTATCTTAGAAGAAAGATTAAGGAAAGGCAAACCTACATTTCTAGCATTTGTAGACTTAGAGAACGCGTTTGACAATGTTTACTGGAATACTCTCTTTCAAATTCTGAAGGTGGCAGGGGTAAAATACAGGGAGCGAAAGGCTATTTACAATTTGTACAGAAAACAGACAGCAGTTATAAGAGTCGAGAGGCATGAAAGGGAAGCAGTGGTTGGGAAAGGAGTGAGACAGGGTTGTAGCCTATCCCCAATAAAGGAAACAAAAGAAAAATTCGAGGTAGGTATTAAAATCCATGGAGAAGAAATAAAAACTTTAAGGTTGACCGATGACATTGTAATTCTGTCAGAGATAGCAAAGGACCTGGAAGAGCAGCCGAACAGAATGGACAGTGTCTTGAAAGGAGGATATAAGATGAACATTAACAAAAGCAAAACGAGGATAATGGAATGTAGTCGAATTAAATCGGGTGATGCTGAGGGAATTAGATTAGTAAATGAGACACTTAAAGCACTAAAAGAATTTTGCTATTTGGGGAGCAAAATAACTTATGATGGCCGAAGTAGAGAGGATTTAAAATGTAGACTGGCAATGGCAAGGAAAGCGTTTCTGAAGAAGAGAAATTTGTTAACATCGAGTATAGATTTAAGTGTCAGGAAGTCATTTCTGAAAGTATTTGTATGGAGTGTAGCCATGTATGGAAGTGAAACATGGACGATAAATAGTTTGGACAAGAAGAGAATAGAAGCTTCCGAAATGTGGTGCTACAGAAGAATGCTGAAGATTAGATGAGTAAATCACATAACTAATGAGGAAGTATTGAATAGAACTGGGGAGGAGAGGAGTTTGTGGAACTTGACTAGAAGAAGGGATCGGTTGATAGGACATATTCTGAAGCATCAAGGGATCACCAATTTGGCATTGGAGGGCAGCGTGGAGGGTAAAAATCGTAGAGGGAGACCAAGAGATGAATACACTAAGCAGATTCAGAAGGATGTAGGTTGCAGTAGGTACTGGGAGATGAAAAAGCTTGCACAGGATAGAGTAGCATGGAGAGCTGCATCAAACCAGTCTCAGGACTGAAGACCACCACAACAACAACAATACAAATCAATCTACACAGTATAGCTATTTTTTGTCTTCCTCACAAGTGCCACAGTGGAAATGAGAAACAGAAAAAAATGTCAAATGAAGTAGTATGTGGGAAGTTCTCAGTGAGGTAGTGAAATACAGTGTTATCAACCAAGAAGTATTTCTCAGTCTCTTTCAGGTAGCAGAAGAAAACTGCTAGTCTCACTCGAGGGGTACAAGCAGAACTATACACAGAATCGATGGGGGTCCTTCGTTCTGGAGCCGAGAGGACGGTCTCAACCAGAGGCTCCGTCAATTCAGTGATGATCTTAGTTGCAGATTTCTGGACCTGCATTACGGGGTGCAGAATTGTAGGACTCCCCTTG
The DNA here is from genome assembly GCF_023864275.1 of Schistocerca cancellata. Lineage (NCBI taxonomy): Eukaryota > Metazoa > Arthropoda > Insecta > Orthoptera > Acrididae > Schistocerca > Schistocerca cancellata. The sequence continues at coordinate 11,794,355 of NC_064628.1, read as the reverse complement.
ATAGGTCAGGGATGCAGCACACAAAGACAGCAGCTACTCAGGTAGAAGAGTTCTTATGGGGCACACATGGGGATTTTTAGGGCTACCCAACAGTGTGAGCTCTTCTGATGAGTGCTCATCAGTCGATATGCAGAAACTGAAATCAGACTGGTTACGAAGTAAACACACTTCCAATGTCAAAATTTGCTGAATGATTCATAGCATTGTTCCAAAACTTACCACCCTCCAGGGAAGCTGTTGAGCTCAAATTATCTTCTGAAACCAGAAGCAGAAAGCTTCAAAATATGAGGCATGGAACATGTATCTAAAAGGCAGGTAAGATGCCATAGGAGGGAGAGTATTCACTGCAACTGAGAAAAATATTCTATATATGGAGATCGAAATGGAGTCTAACCGCAAAGTTATCTGGACACGAGTAATCTGCCTAGGTGAAGTACTCAAGTGAACCACGACATTTTTTTACTGGCCACCCAATCCCATAATTAAAGTTGTATAATCATTCACAGAAAGCCTAACCTCAGTAATGCTGACACATTCCAATCGTGCAATATTAGTTGTAGACAACTTTGAGCAAACAGAATGGGATATTTTTGGATTCATTGTATGTAGATGGTACAGACAGAGACTCTTGTGAAGTAGTTATGAACACATTTTCCAAAAACTGTCTTGAGCTGCTAGTTTGACAAACCACAAGCAACGGAAATATTTTGGGTATTGTAGTTGCAAACAGAACTGATGTTATTGACAGTGTCAGTACAGAAACGGGAATTAGTGATCATGATGCCATTATAGTAACAATGTTTAGTGAAGTTAATAAATCCATCAAGAAGAACAGGAGAATTTTTAAACTGGAAAGAGAAGATAAGCAGTTGTTACCCTCTACTTGGACAATGGAAGGACATCATTTGGTTCTGATACAATGTACATAGACGAACTATGGGCAAAGTTTAAACTGACTTTAAATCATGCTCTGGAGAGGTAAGTGCTGAGCAAGTCAATTAAGGACAGAAAAGACCAGCATGGTTTAATAAAAAAAGTTTAAAAAATCCTGAGGAAGCAGACATTGTTCACTCTTGGTTCAAAAAGAACATGTGAAAGTTGACAAGCAAAAGTTAGTAGAAATCTGAGCATACATAAAAAGATTGATGGGTGAACCAAACAAAAACTTCCACTGTCATATCTTACTAAAAGAACTTGCCAAGAATGCAAAAAATTCTGGTCCAACATAAAGTCAGTAAAAGGGTCGCAGGCTTCTTATCTAGCCATCAACCAGTCTGGAGTGGCGATAGAAGACAGCAAAATAAAAGATGAAGTTTTAAATTTCACATTCACAAACCATTCATGCACGAGGATCATACAGACATACCACTGTTTGACCATCACACAGACTCCCATCTGGTGGATTTCGAATAGGCATCCTTAGAGTTGAGAAGCAGTTGAAAGAGCTGAAAAAAAGTAAGTTGCCAGGTCCAGATAGGATCCCAATAAATCTTACAGAGAGTACTTTTGGGCATTGTCCCCTTACTTAGCTTGCATTTAACATGGATCTCTCACCTAGTGCTATGTCCGCCCTCGGTAGCTGAGTGGTCAGCGTGACAGGCTGTCAATCCTAAGGGCCCGGGTTCGATTCCCGGCTGGGTCGGAGATTTTCTCCACTCAGGGATTGGGTGTTGTGTTGTCCTAATCATCATCATTTCATCCCCATCGACACGCAGGTCGCCAAAGTGGTGTCAACTCGAAAGACCTGCACCAGGCGAATGGTCTACCCGACGGGAAGTCCTAGCCACACGACCTAGTGCTATATCACAAGCGACTGGAACAAAGTGCAGGTGACTCCTTTGTATGAGAAGGGTAAAATAGCACATCTGCAAAATTTGCTTGTGTGAAACACAGTCTGACTATTTCTTGCATGACATCCTGCAAATCATGGATGAAGGGCACATGGCAGATTCCATATTCCTAGATTCCCAGAAACTGTTTCACAGAGTGCTCCACTGCAGACTGTTAGCCAACATATGAGCACACAGAACAGGTTCCTAGATATGCAAGTGCTCAAAAACTTCTTAAGTAAAAAAATCCAGTACATTGTCCTGGGTGGTGAGTGTTCATCAGGGACAAGGACATCATCAGGAGTACCTGAGGGCAGTGTGATAGGACTGCTCTTGGCCTCTATATGCATAAACCATCTCACAGATACGGTGAGCAGCAATATGCGACTGTTCGTTGATGATGCTGTAGTATATGTGGAAGTGTTGTCACTTCACAATTAGGGGTGGATACAGGTTATTTGGACAGAATATCTATCTGTCTGATGAATGGTAGCTTGCTGTAAATGTAGAAAATTTTAAGTCGATACAGATGACTCAGAAAAACAATCCTATAATTCTCAAATAGAGTATTAGTACTGCGCTGCTGGACACAGTAACATCGATTAAATATCTGAGAGTAACGTTGCAAAGCGTTAAGAAATGGAATGGGTACATTAAGATTGGTAGTATGGAGGGTGAGTTCTCGGCTTCAGTTCATTGGGAGAATCCTAGGAACATGTACTTCTATAAAGGTGGGCACATGAAGAACACTGGTACATTCTTAAAGACTGCTCAAGTGTTTGTGATCATTGCCTGGTGAAATTAAAGAAAGACACTGAAGCAATGCACAGATGTGCAGCTAGATTTATTACCAATAGGTGTGATTATTACGAAGATGCTTCATGAACTCAAATGGGAATCCCTGGAATGAATATGTTCTTTCTGAAACACTACTGAGAGAGTTTAGGAACTGGCATTTGCAGCTGACTGTGGAACGATTCTACAGCCATCAATGTACATTTAATGTAAAGACCATGAAGACAAGGTAAGACAAATTAGGGCTCGTATGGAGGCATATAGACAGTCATTTTTCCCTTGCTCCATTTGTTAGTGCAGCAGGAAAGGGAATGACAGTAGAGGTACAAGGTACTATCTGCCATGCACTGTACAGTGGGTTGTGGAGTATGTTTGTAGATGCAGATGAATACAGTTTTCTCCGTGTTTCTTCAGAGTGTAGATTCAGTCCTTAGGAAAGGCCTGCAGTATACCCAATTACAGTGGCAGTAATCTCTTCTTTGGATTAAAAATATTTTCTTTAGAAATGAAAGCAGGTCATAATCAGAGGGTGTCAAATTTGGTCATGAACTCATACTTCAAATCTCTGAGGTTTTCCATCACCTGAGCACTTTTATAAGCAGTTCCATTGTCCCGACAAAAGATTTTTTTTTTGTTTTACTTGATGATGCACCACACTACTCCAAGCCTGGCATGACAACAACAAAAGTTGTAAGTATAAAGCACTCACAGGTACCACAACTTGTGATGATATTGTGGTTGCCTCCCCACCTTAAAGCTGCATGGTGTCCATCCACGTTAAGTGTCACATACAAAAAACATGCTAAGAACCTACAAACAGCTATTCTTAACCATTAAACTATTATATAGGTTAATAATTTCAACAGTCATTCGTCAGCTAGGTAGACATAGGCTTACAAATCACCCTACCGGAGCAATAAGTAAAACCACATCTTTTGTCCTTCTGAGTCAGAAATGTGACAAGCCAAAACATATAACTGCAATTGTCAGTGGGGTGCAAACCACTCTTCATGTTGTTCATAAAACAATGGACAAGACGGCACAGGATTTGTTCCTGTTCCATTCACTATTGCTTGGACTGCTTGTTATGTAAGTGCCATTAGCTTATGTTAACCCTGCATGGTTTGTGTTAGGAGTTGTTGTACATGTTTCAGCATTGAAAATCCACATTCTTGCCTAAGTACAAAATTTTTCAAAGCCTGGTTTCATATGTCACAGGTTCCAAGTCTTCACCACTTCTGTAGTAAGGTGATCTACTCAACACAAACAACATAGTTTATTCATAACAAAAGGTAAAGACAAATTGCTACTAGGGACAGTACACACTTTCTTAGATTCACATTTCCACATAAAGAACAGTCCAAGTCACACCAGAGCTCTGTATGTTACAACTGGAGTCCACCAGAATAACAGCATAGCCAATACAATTACACTTGCGGCATGTGCTCCACTGCTCACATCATAACAACACACTTACTCAAAATGCACTGTAAAGCTCTTTTCTCTCCAATATCATTTCTCCATAATTGTGAAAAGTAGGTTTAGTCATTACTGAGCAACATTGCTACATTAAAATCGTATTGGAAAACAGACTGACAGCTGCTAATTCAGGGTCCCATTATTATCTTTGAATTTTCATGCAAATTATTATGTTTTAAATTTGATGCACAGTCATCACAGAGATTTTTGTCTTGAGGTCCAAAATACTGATTATCTTTGCTTATAATATTTCCTCTCACTGGAAGATATCTTGTGACCATTCACATTTTATTGAATGACATCCGCTAAACAGATGTCCACTACACTGTACACAGCACCATTCAAGAATTATACGAATTAACAGGGAGTACAGAACAAAATCATACACTTTTCACTTTTTGTGTAACTAATCACAACCAAGATGGCCACCGAGTGAGATCACAGGTATTTTCTTCGTCCGCTAAAAGAACTTATTTAAGAGGAAATAGTGTCAAATTTAAATTTTCTTTGTTTTGTGTACTTGCTGTAGTGTCTGTTCTTGTCACACAACTGAATATTAGCGTCCCAGCAGTGCTTGTTCTTGAAAAAAACTTGTTCTTTAGCTGAAGTCCCGATAATCGCGACATAACCCGAAATTTTGTGTGACAAACACAAAAAATTATATTCAAGTTTTCTTGATAGTGCAAAATTCATTTGAAAAAGACTGCTACTAGTTTCATCATTATCTACTGTAGCAGTACAAGTGTAATTAAATATTTGTAAATCATATTTAACTAACACATTTCGTATTGTTTACTAGTTAGACAGACGCGATCTAGGCCTAAATTTTCCGAGTTATAAAGTTTAAAAACCTGACCAAACACGCCTGATAACATAATTCTCTAAAAGCAAATTAATTACAAATTCACTCTTCTGTCATTGTATCTCTAAATCAGTACAAAAAAACAACCAACACACATAAGACCTTTGTGTCATTTTTCGTTTACACACAGCCGATCTCGCGTCCTTGACAAATTTAAAACATTCTTTAAACTTAACTATTTTTTTGAAACTGACCATGAGTGAGAAATGTGGGAGCTGTTATAGTGAGTAGAGGGATTTGTTGCCAATCTTGTAGGAAATATTTTCACTGGAGGGGGGGGGGGGGGGGGGGTTGCAGTGGGGAGAATGTTGGAAGAACAAAAGAGGCTCTCTCTTGGAACTGCAGAGTATGCAGTAGGAACATTTTGATTGGGGAACAGGAAAGCTAAATCTGTGCCCTTCAGGCACAGTTGGAGGAAGCAAGGAAGGAACTCATACGGATCAAGGGAGATAGGGGGGAGCAGGGTGGTTGGGAACTGGCAGCAGGTAGGAGGATAGGAAGAAAGAGAGCGCGATCTGACAGTTTTCTCATCAACACCAAAAACAGGTATGTACCACTCCCAGAGTTAAGTGGAGAAGAGCATCAGGTAGAATGAGGAGCAGGAAATGTGCAGCACACTTCCACCAAGGCCAAGAAGTCTAGGAATGTGCAAAGTGTTAGGAAGAAGAAAGTGCTGCTGCTAGGTAGTAGCCATGGGCGAGGTGTAGGCCCTCAGTTACAGGAAAGTTTAGGGGCAGTGTACCAGGCCACCAGTATCTTCAAGCCAAATGCAGGGCTAAGTCATGTGATAGAGGATATATGATCTTTATGTGAGGACTTCACAAAAGAGGACCATGTAGTGATAGTGGGTGGGGCGGGAAACAGATTGGACAGGGATGGGGCATATGACATAGGTGGTGACCTGGACAAGATAGCTTCCCTCACTTATGGCACCAACATACACTTTGTTGAGCTGTTCCGGTGTCATGATCGACCACACCTTGATGGATCTGAGAGGCAAATCAATGTGGGGTTAGAGATGGCTCTGAGGACAGCCAACTTTGCTATGTTTCTCTGGTGCCTGTTGGGACTATCAACAATTGGGTTTCACTAGGCATGGCCCACACCTAAACAGGACTGGGAAGGGAAGATTGGTACAGCTGACTCATGAAAGTATAGGGGGTGGATCTCGGGCCACACATGGTCAAATACCTGTTGTCATAGGTAGGAAAAGTAGGTCTTTCTTAGGATAAATCCAGACAACAGGTTCCCCTGCCTAAAGAGTATATCCAGCACTTTAAAAAATACTGAAACAATCACTCACAAGACAGATTTTAACACTTCAAATATCACATATACCACATGTCACAAGAAAAACAAACCACTGGAAATAATAACATGGGGCATTTCACAGACTTAACAATCCTCCATCAAAACATGCAATCAATAAAAAATAAAATACAACTATTAGAAGTTGAGCTCCAATCTCCGAACTGCACAGTAGTTTTTATTACTGAGCACTGGTGTAGACACACAGAAATCCAACATGTAGAATTATCAAAGGCAAACTCTTACTGCAGAACTACATCAAGGGGTGGAGGATCATGCATTTATATCAGAAAAGGAACATAGTTCAAATCAAGACATGACCTCAGTACCGTAAGTGGAGAGAAACACTTTGAAATATCCGCTACTGAATTAACAGGGCTTGATATATCCAAGAAATTAATCATTTTCTGTGTGTATAGATCTCCCAGTGGTAGTGTGGACACTTTTTTCAATAAGTTAACAGAAGTTCTACATAAAGTCTCAAGTACAAAGGCCAACAAAATTCTGTGTGGGGACATTAATATCAACACTAGCATCACAAATGAATCCAGCAGCACCTTCATAAACATCCTTCAAAGTTTTGGCATGTCCCTATTGGTCAATAGTGCAACATGGGTTACCACAACGACTTCATCAGTAATTGACCATGTGGCCACAAATATGGACAGGGAAAAATGTGATGTAGCTGTAAAAGATCTCGGACTATCAGACCATCTCTGTCAAATAACAACAGTAAAGTCAGGCATTGAATCATTCCCTAAACTACAAGCCTACAAACGACATCTATCAGAAATCAAAATAAAAGATTTTTCAAAAGAACTAGAAAAACAAAGCTGGGATGTAGTGTATAAGGAAACCAATGTGAATATGAAATTCTCTTTAAATTCAACTTTGGAAAAGCATTTCCAAAAGTATGCATGTCTTTATCAACATCTCACAAAAACAGATGGATAACAGCAGGTATTAAGAAGTCCTCCCGAACACTTAAACACCTCAGTTCCAAGAAAAAGGTTTGCAATGATCCAGAATTCTTAAATTTCTATCACAGATACAAAAAGATTTATAGGAAGGTGTCGATTGCTGCAAAAAAGTAATTTAATGACAAAGTAATATATAATGCAGAGAATACAAGCAAAGCAGTCTGGGATGTTATAAAAAGGAAACAGGGACAGGCAAACAAACACAGAATAACATACTGCTAAGGGAGGGTGATAAAGTAATAAATGATCCGCAGCACTTAGCAAACTATGTAAATGAGCATTTTTCAAGTATTGCAGAGAAGATACAGCAAAAATTCCCCCAAACAAATTTAACACCTGTAAATAATGTTGCACTAAATACAATGATGTTATTTCCAACCACAGAGAATGAAGTCAGTAAAACATTTAAGAACTAAAAAATAAAAAGTCAGTAGGCTTAGATGAAGTACCAATGTGTGTACTGAAACAATGCATAGGGATTATACAAGGCCACTTAACAAATATAATAAATGAATCCTTCACATCAGGGACATTTCCAGAGAAGTTAAAACAGGCAAGAATAGTACCTTTGTTTAAGAAAGGTAATGTAGAAGACATAGAAAATTACTGGCCCATTTCCCTGCTGTCAGCATTCTCAAAAATAATAGAAGCAATTATGAAAGACAGATTAATGAATTACCTGAATAAATACAATCTTTTAAGCAAATCACAGTTTGGTTTCCGAAGTGGCAAAAATATGGAGTCAGCCATAGTAGAATCCACAAAAGTTGTACTTGATGCTCTTGATAAAGATGAGTGTGTCACAGGCATATTTTTGGATCTATCTAAGGCGTTTGATACAGTCGACCACAAGATTCTATTAAATAAATTAGAAGCATTAGGAATAATAAGGGTAGCTAATGACTGGTTTCAATCATACTTAACAGACAGGGTACAAAGAGTAGAGATAACACATACTTCAAATAGTTCTAAATATTTAGTAAAAACTTATCAGAACCAAAATACATTAATATAGGGGTTCCGCAAGGCAGCATATTAGGACCAATACTGTTCCTGATATACATCAATGACTTTCCCAGTAGTGTTACTCATGGTGAAAAAATCCTCTTCACTGATGACAGCAATATTATAGTCACTAAGAAAACAAGAGAACTCCTTGCCAAGAAAGCAAATGAAACTCTCATGGAAGTTTATGATTGGTCAATAAGTAATAAAGTGACATTGAAAATAAAGAAAACTAATGCCATGAATTTCAGTTTGAAGAGGAAAAATGACAATGTTAAGTTAAATGTAGATGGCTGTGTAACAAATGCAAAATTTCTAGGAATGAATATTGATTCCAAGTTGAAGCGGTGTGGGCACACAAAGGTACTTGCAAACAGAATGTCGTCAGCATGTTATGCCCTTAGAATCCTATCAATAGTGTGTAACACGCAGTCTCTTTTAGTTACATATTATTCATATGTACACTCAATTCTTAGCTATGGCATTCATTTTTGGGGAACAAATGCACAAAATATGAACACAATTTTCAAACTCCAGAAAGGAGCCATAAGAATCATAACCAAAAATGGTAGTCGAGCTTATTGTAAAGGTCTGTTCAAAACACTGGGGATTTTAACTGCTTCATGTGAATATATTTACGAGTCAGTTATATACATCAAAAATAACATTGCTAATTACTGCACAAACAGCTCTGTCTATGACCATGCAACAAGAGATAGACTCAACTTACATTTACCAATAAAAAATAAACATAAAACTCAAAACAGCATTTTCTACCAAGGAATAAAACTGTACAATAAATTACCAAAAGAGATTAAAGAAATTGCAAAAATACACTTATTTAAAAAGGCAGCTAAAAAGTACCTGTTATCCAATACATTTTATACATTGAAGGATTACTTAGCTAAAACAGAGTAGGGGGTTTGATAAAAATTTTATACACATAAGTAATAATAACAATGATTATAAAATATTCAACATTCCACATAACACCTTCACTTTATGTTTTTTCCCTTCTTTTTTTCCTTTCTAGAAATACTTACCCCCAAGCTATGCATAGCACAATACTAACACCTCTTCCTCTTTCTGAGCTCAACATCTCACTCATTATGGAGGGATGCTGACTCACCATTTCAGAACAGCAAATGGGAAGTTGCGGTACAGAAAATGGCCCAGAGATCACCTGTGTGTGTGTGTGTGTGTGTGTGTGTGTGTGTGTGTGTGTGTGTGTGTGTGCGCGCGCGCGCGCGCGCGCGTGTGTGTTTAGTGAGTGAAGTATTATGAAACACTGTGTGCATAGTGTGTGCAGTGATTGATAGTGAGATATGAGTGATCAATGTGGCATTACATTATTTAATAAGTTATTTGTAAAAATAAGTATTGTATACCAGGAGTAAATCTAACTACAAGTCTGTAAATATATGTGTATACAAATTAGCTTAATTTAAATTGATCTAAATTTGTAAATACTTTGACATGTCCTATATCCTTGTAGAAAGAGATCTATGGATGAATAAAGCTACTACTACTACTACTACTACTACTACTACTTTCATGCTTAATGGACAGCAAAATCATGTTCAGTGTTAATCCCTCAGCCATGGCTGATGCAACATGTGTGTATAACTCTTTCTATACAGTTCTTCGGGGCATGCTGTTATCATGTCAGATATATGTTTTGGGCTACTTGTACGTTGGAAGTTGCTATGTTCCCTTTAAATCTTCTTCTGTTGCTCTGGAGCATTGGGAGACGCGTTTTACACATTCTCAAGTCTCGGCTGCACACTTATCTATATACCTTCTCATGTCAGAAATTCCATGACCATTTTCGCAAGCTTATGTATTTCATTCTCAGAAAAATTATTAGTAAGTTGCTTCTGTGTTTATAAACACTGAATGCGATTTACATGTTTCCCACATTATGTATGTTAAATGTCAATTAAAAATTACTTCTAAACTCAGTTTTTGGTTTAATACAACCCTTATAACTACTCGAAGTAGCATTATACTCCACTCTAAGTTGCGTGAACCCATCGTAAGGTTATTTTTTGATGGAGATGTGTCAAATGTACTTCCATGTAGCTTGACAATAAGCTTCAAGAATAGACATTATTTTCAGTTTATCACTTCCAAAAAAGGGAAGTGAAATCTCCTTCTTTCTACAATTTCTTTTAATGTGCTTTTCTTAACTGAAATTCATGTCCCCAGAAATTGAAAAGAAAATTCAGAATTACTTTTCTGTTCAGTTACTTTACAAAAATTAATTTGTTTGAAATTAAGGCCTTCCTTTGTATGTTAGTGGAAGTCTGTTAAGATCAGTTTTTGCTTTTGAATCAGATTCCAATTACGACAAATTAAATTAGCAAATTTACCTCTTCCAGAACAGGAACAATCATTAGACTTGAACCCCACAAAAACTGCTCATCCAAACTATGGGTAGCTGCATCCTGCACAAATCTGCAAAAAACAACCCAGATTTCACACATTTTTACAGGCAGCTACTAGATGGCACTACTGGTATGTAAAACATTGTTACTGTTTAACAATTTGTCATTTGCTATCGCAAAAACAATAGGAGTGCATAAATTGGCTGAATAATATGTTTACAGTGAGTATTTACAGAGACAGTGTTGGAGAAAATATGAAAATTTTGTGTGAATGTCTTTTAGAGATTTTAAGACCGATATCTGTATACGAGATCATAGCAGGAGGCAAGTCTGGATGTATTCATACAAGCTGGAAGTATGTGGCAGTTAACTGTCTGAATGTTTCACAATTCACCAAAACCAACAAAAGTGGTTAGTTTGTAAAGCACATCCAAGGAAATGGCTGTTTGTATCCTTGGTTACACTGAAGACGTTGCAATCACTGCTTTAGAAGATTGAAGAACAGCTAACACTGAATTGTATACAACAATTTGTTTCCCACAAGACACCAAAGAGTTCAGGAACAACAAGCAAAAATGTTGCATCATTTTTCATTGTAAACACTGGCTTTCAAATCATGGTTTCTAGAACTGGCTTCAACAGATGCAGTAGCACACAAATTTTAACAGTAACTATCTTGACAAACAATAAAACCATTTTTACAAGATAATTGTATCCTATAATTGTTTTGTAAAAAATCAAAAGGATCTCCTGGAGAATGAAAAAATGTGTAAAATGAGCAGTAAACAAAATTCCACCTATACCACAATGTCATTTATTAACAACACTATCAGTTTTGGAAGATTAATTCTCCATGTTGAAGCATCGTTTAAACAGAATTACATTACTGAAACAATCCAGCCACAAAATATCTAAAATTAATACTGTAACAATGCAATATTTTCCCCAAAATTATAACTTACTTTAAAGTGGATAATAATTACAATCCCTTAGAAAAGGATAAACTACCAGCCTTGAATTATACTTGGACAGTGGCAGCTGTTTGGAACAAATGACTGAGCCAGTTAAACCTGCAGTCTCTATAAGCATAGTAATTCAGTGCATGGTACATTAGGAATTAATTACAAGCCATTACTTTCTTCATTATCACATCCCCAAAGCACCATGATGACATTACATATTAACTTTGAACATAAAAACTGGATATACCTAACCATATATTAATATATCTAAAAACAAAGATGATGTGACTTACCAAAAGAAAGCGCTGGCAGGTCAATAGACACACAAACATACACACAAAATTCAAGCTTTCGCAACCCCCGGTTGCTTCGTCAGGAAAGAGGGAAGGAGAGGGAAAGATGAAAGGATGTGGGTTTTAAGGGAGAGGGTAAGGAGTCACTCCAATCCCGGGAGCGGAAAGACTTACCTTAGGGGGAAAAAGGACAGAAGGACAGGTATACACTCGCACACACACACATATCCATCCACACATATACAGACACAAGCAGACGTATTTAAAGACAAAGAGTTTGGGCAGAGATGTCAGTCGAGGCGGAAGTGCAGAGGCAAAGATGTTGTTGAATGACAGGTGAGGTATGAGTGGCGGCAACTTGAAATTAGCGGAGACTGAGGCCTGGTGGATAACGGGAAGAAAGGATACATTGAAGAGCAAGTTCCCATCTCCGGAGTTTGGATAGGTTGACCCTCAACAAACTCTGGTTCTTTTAACTTACTAGGGCCTAGTCTCCTTAATTTCCTACCTATGTGCGGTCTCTTGAGTTCAGCACCATAAGATTAAATCTCTATAATTTCTCTGTCTTTTGTCAACATATATCTTGACTTGTTCCACATCTCTGAATGTTCTCCTTCTTGATGGGCTCTATGGAACACAATGAATGACTAAATAAATAAATTTGCAATATAACTTCTCCAATAAGGAAATACTGTTTTTGTATCGTTGCTGTCTTTTATCCCAACACCACTTGCCTTATTTAAGATATGTTTTCACGTCTTGATTAACATGCATTATTTCTTGTGCTGCATTAGAAATATGTAGGCTGATCAGGGCAATAATTTAATTAGAGACAAACTTTGCAACACAGGCGATAGGACAGTTCTTAGCACTTGATCGAAGCATCTTGTCTTTTTGGTCTGAGTTTGGAGCAAATAAAAATATGTCTTATTCTTTTGATTTTGTTCATATATCAAGTTCATGCCCACCCCACTACCATGAACCATGGAATGGACCTTGCTGTTGGTGGGGAGAGTCAGACAGACGTGGTTCCTGAAGGGGGCAGAAGTTGTCTTGCTGCACTGGTACTGCGAACAGCTGTAAGTAAGGGGAAACTATAGTCGTAATTTCTCTCCAGAGCATGTAACTCTTCCGTATGATTAAATGATGATGGTACTCTCTTGAGTAAAATATTATGTAGGTAAAATAGTCCCCTACACAGATCTCTGGGCAGAGCCTACTCAAGAGGATGTCATCATCAGGAGAAGCAAAACTGGCATTCTACGGATTGGAGTGTGGAATGTCAGATCCCTTAATCGGGCAATAGAAAATTTAAAAAGGGGAATTGGTAGGTTAAAGTTACATATAGTGGGAATTAGTGAAGTATGGTCAGGTGAATAAATGGTCATAAATACAAAATCAAATAGGGTAATACAGGAGTAGCTTTAATAATGAATAAGAAAATAAGAATGTGGATAAAATTGGCTGTAGTGATTCCTCTCTTTAAAAAGGTGATAAAAACAATGTTACAAACTATCGCCCTATATCCCTATTAACTACCTTCTCGACAATTCTTGAAAAACTCATACACAGGAGGATTGTAGATCATCTCAACTTCCACAGTATCTTAAGCAAAAATCAGTTTGGTTTTTGTGCTGGTCTTTGTACTGAACAGGCAATATTCTCTTTCAGCAAGCAAGTTTTGGAAGCCATTAACAAAAAAATGTCTCCAGTGAGTATTTTTTGTGATCTTACGAAAGCCTTTGACTGTGTAAACCACCAAATTCTTTTGAAAATGGCAGAATACTGTGGTTTAGGTGGTACTGTTGGCTTGCGGCTACAATCATATCTAAAGGATCGGAAGCAGACTGTAACGCTAAATGGCTCTTCTGGAGAACCTGCCTCGTCTGAGTGGGGCACGATAATGTGTAGTGTGCCTCAAGGCTCCGTTTTGGGCCCACTGCTATTCCTCATCTTCATTAATGATCTTCCTCTTTGTTCTGAGACAAACAGCAAATTTACACTGTTTGCTGATGATACCATAATTCTAATTGACGATTTGATAGATCACAATCTTGAAAAAACTACAGATACTGTTTTTAATATCTTAAATTGGTTCTCTTCAAATGGTCTCTCACTCAATGCAAATAAAACTCATTATATGAGGTTCCATACATCACAAAGTAATCTCAATGAAATTAACATAAAATGTAGAGATAAAACAATACAGAAAGTTGAAGATGCAAAATTCCTGGGTGCTTATATAGACAGCAAATGTAAATGGTCAGTTCACATTCTTCATATATGTAAAAAACTTAGCTCAGCAACATTTGCATTACAGGTAATTTCTTCAGTGGCTGAAGTTGATGCCATTCAGGTTGCCTACTTTGGCTATTTCCACTCATTGATATCATATGCTATTATATTCTAAGGGAACCAACCACTTGCAGGAAAAAAGTTCTCACCATCCAAAAAAAAGCAATCAGAATAATGTGTGGGGTCCATCAAAGACACTCTTGCAGGCACTTGTTTCGAGAGACAGGTATCCTAACAACTGCCTCACAGTATATTTTTTCCTTGCTGACCTTTGTGTGCAAAAAATTATTCTATCTACCAAGACAACACCAGAAACAAAAACAATCCACATGTCGAAATGATACGTCTCACCCTGGTACAAAAAGGAGTTTACTACTCTAGCATTAAACTGTTCATTGCTCTCCCACTACATATCAAATGTGTTCATACAGAACTGCCAAAATTTACACAAGTTCTCAAAGATTACCTGACAGAGAAATCCTTTGATACTGTGGACGAATATTTGAAAGAAAATGTATACTATCACTAAACATATTGTGTCTAGAACTAGTTCAATTGATTTTATTGAGCATTTGAGCATTATCACACTTTTTGTGACAAAAGATTGGCTGTACCTGTACTTACTCTTGTAGGCCTAATATCTGATTTAACTTTGTGCTCTTATTTATAACCTTTATTTGAAACTCCTTTTTCTGTTAAATGGTTGTTATGTTATCTAAACTGAAAGAACCAGAGGTTGTACAGAGTTTCAGGGAGAGCATAAGGGAACAATTGACAGGAATGGGGGAAAGAAATACAGTAGAAGAAGAAGAAGAATGGGTAGCTTTGAGGAATAAAATAGTGAAGGCAGCAGAGGATCAAGAAGGTAAAAAGACGAGGGCTAGTAGAAATCCTTGGGTAATGGAAGAGATACTGAATTTAAATGACGAAAGGAGAAAATACAAAAATGTAGCAAGTGAAGTAGGCAAAAAGGAATACAAAAGGCTCAAAAATGAGATCGACAGGAAGTGTAAAACGGCTAAGCAGGAATGGCTAGAGGACAAATGTAAGGATACAGAAGCTTATCTCACGAGGGGTAAGATAGATACTGTCTACACGAAAATTAAAGACACCTTTGGAGAAAAGAGACCACTTGCATGAATATCAAGAGCTCAGATGGAAACCCAGTTCTAAGCAAAGAAGGGAAAGCAGAAAGGTGGAAGGAGTATATAGAGGGTCAATACAGGGGCGATGTTCTTGAGGACAATATTATGGAAATGGAAGAGGAGGTAGATGAAGATGAAATGGGAGATATGATACTGCATGAAGAGTTTGACAGAGCACTGAAAAACCTAAGTCGAAACAAGGCTCCGGGAATAGACAACATTCCATTAGAACTACTGACATCCTTGGGAGAGCCAGTCCTGACAAAACCCTAGCATCTGGTGAGCAAGATGTATGAGACACGCAAAATTCCCTCAGACTTTAAGGAGAATATAGTAATTCCAATCCCAAAGAAAGCAGGTGTTGACAGATGTGAAAATTACCGAACTATCAGTTTAATAAGTCACACCTTCAAAATACTAACACGAATTCTTTACAGACGAATGGAAAAACTGGTAGAAGCTGACCTCGGGGAAGATCAGTTTGGATTCCGTAGAAATGTTGGAACACGAGAGGCAATACTGACCCTACGACTTATCTTAGAAGAAAGATTAAGGAAAGGCAAACCTACATTTCTAGCATTTGTAGACTTAGAGAAAGCTTTTGACAATGTTGACTGGAATACTCTTTTTCAAATTCTGAAGGTGGCAGTGGTAAAATACAGGGAGCGAAAGGCTATTTACAATTTATACAGGGAGCAAAAGGCTATTTACAATTTATATAGAAACCAGATGGCAGTTATAAGAGTCGAGGGGCATGAAAGGGAAGCAATGGTTGGGAAGGGAGTGAGACAGGGTTGTAGCCTCTCCCCGATGCTATTGAATCTGTATCTTGAGCAAGCAGTAAGGGAAACAAAAGAAAAGTTCGAAGTAGGTATTAAAATCCATGGAGAAGAAATAAAAACTTCAAGGTTCGCCGATGACATTGTAATTCTGTCAGAGACAGCAAAGGACTTGGAAGAGCAGTTGAACGGAATGGACAGTGTCTTGAAAGGAGGATATAAGATGAACATCAACAAAAGCAAAACGAGGATAATGGAATGTAGTCGAATTAAGTCGAGTGATGTCGAGGGAATTAGATTAGGAAATGAGACACTTAAAGTAGTAAAGGAGTTTTGCTATTTGGGGAGCAAAATAACTGATGATGGTCGAAGTAGAGAGGATATAAAATGTAGACTGGCAATGGCAAGGAAAGCGTTTCTGAAGAAGAGAAATTTGTTAACATCGAGTATAGATTTAAGTGTCAGGAAGTCATTTCTGAAAGTATTTGTATGGAGTGTAGCCATGTATGGAAGTGAAACATGGACGATAAATAGTTTGGACAAGAAGAGAATAGAAGCTTTCGAAATGTGGTGCTACAGAAGAATGCTGAAGATTAGATGGGTAGATCACATAACTAATGAGGAGGTACTGAATAGATTTTGGGACGCAAGTTGATAGGACATATTCTGAGACCTCAAGGGATCATCAATTTAAGACTGAAGGGAAATGCAGGAGGGGGGGGGGGGGTAAAACTGTAAAAAGAGACCAAGAGATGAATATGATGAGCAGATTCAAAAACATGTAGGTTGAAGTAGTTGTTTGGAGATGAAGAGGCCTGCACAGGATGACAGGATGAAGTAGCATGGAGAGCTGCATCAAACCAGTCTTCAGACTGAACGAAGACCAAAACAACGACGACGTCACATTTATCTAAATTCAACACTGAAAATGTTATTCACTGGAAAATTTGTAAATGTGATCAAGAAATATGTATTTTCTTAAAATTTGTTTCTGTAAACAAAACTAAAATGAAAAACATAGTGCACCTTGTACAGAACATATCTCTCTACATTGAATGGTTTGTGGGTTTGGACGAGTTGAAGGGAAATGTAAGACTAGGCATGTGTACTGTGCGTCATGTGGCATTTCTGCTGCTCAACTCCGTGAGCTCCTACAGAAGTGTAATTCTACATGGTGGACAGTAGTTCTAAAATAGTTCTGAAATTAGTATAGAAATAAAATTTTATATTTTAAAGCCAGTCCTGAAATTCAAATAAAAAATTAAATTTAATATAGTGCATAAAAATGTGCCAACTTACTCAAAGAATAAAGGCCGTGCAACAGTGTCACCAAAGGCATGAGCTCTCCAGAAGAGTGTGTACAGGTAGGGGAGCAGGCGGTACCGCGTGAGGAGCGCCTTGCGGGCCGACTCCACAACTGCAGGGCCCAGCGACACGGGGTCTTGTGGCTGTGAGATGTTTGACATCGTATGAATATGGAAATAATTTTAAGTTGCACATTCTCTTTACAGTGTTTAACTCATATAAGCATTGAGTAAAACTCAGTTATCCCTTAGAAAACATATACAAATGAAAGAAGTCTCATGCTTTAATATATAACGTCGCAACAGCGTTAGCAGTCTTACATAAATGCTGTGTTTATTATTGTAGTGGAGTATTTCTAAGGGTGTGGAACAACAAAGGATGATTATCCATCACGATAACTGAGCAGAAATACATTGGCATCTCATTTTGCAATCAACATAATGAGAGATACTTCTGAGTGTATTGGTTTTGCACGGTTTAATTGCTTGAGACAAATGCCAGGAGAGCTTCATTGAAAAGGATCTGCTTTCCTTCCTAATACTTTCACAATCTGAGTTTGAGCTTTGTCTCTAATTATGTCATCATAAACTCTAATTGTCCTACCTTTCCTAAGTGCATATTAATACATTACTTTACTTTTAAATGTGTTATTGATCTGGAAATAATTGTATATTGAATGAAACATACTGTGTAAAATTTCTTGTCATCCAGTTGGATAACAAGTTAAAATAGAGTCAACATATAGATAACCAAGAACTTCAGTTTCAGAATATCAGGGCCTTAGATGTATCTCTCATTATATTGACCTAAGGACATGAGTGTTTGTTTAAATTGCACTACATTAGCAATCAGAGGACAGGAATGATTCTCAAGATGTAAAAGAAACAAAGTTTATTTCTTGAAAATAAACACGAGCTCTGCACAGTGGTGATGAACCACACTGAAGGCTTAAAAAAGAAACAGTAATTGGGCTGAAGGCCGAATTACAATAACAAATAATTTCTGGCTAAATATCCACACATCAAAATAATTCTTGGAAGATGACTAATTCTAATAAGAGAAACAGTTAATACATCAACTAATTAGTTATGGCAGAAGGCCAGTATTGAAAAGTACTTAAACCAGTTGAAATTAGGCTGATGGCTGTCAATGTCCTCCCTCATAATAGCAAGTAGGTCAATTTCTGTTTCTGGAGTTGAACACCAATCACTGATAATCGAGATCTACAATCGGTGAGAAGAATTAGAGTTCAGTGTAACTAGTAACCATTATTAATTACAAGTGCAAACTGTTGATTCAGGGTCATAGGCCACACATCGACTTGGTAACGGTCCAGACCCTTATGGTTCTACCGAGATTATATTCGGTGGTGCAGCTGGCTGTGGATTGTGACATGTCTTCCTGGATGGATTGTAGTAAACACCTGAATATGCAAGAGCTGCTGTTTTCAGTGCCTGGCCCTGCAGGTTACTCAGTGAAGACTGCCTTCCGTGGTCTGTGTGCAGCCTTAAATAGGCTGCACGCAGCTGAATACTTTGTGCACTGTTTTCAGTCACACGGCTACGTGTAACGAACTAGCTTGCGTGCATCGCAACCTGTAGTGGCATATCTGATGCCTCCTAGTGGCAGCTGGATTGCCCTGCTTTCTGTTTGATGGCCAACAGATTGGTTCCTACTCGGTCTGGGATCTGTCTGATGGATCTGTCATGCAGGTTGCTGGTGCGTGCAGGCACTCGGTCGAGATGTATTGATCTGCATATTTTCACTCCCTGTTGTCCTACAGAATTACCTTCTGGGGCAGTGCAAATAAAATTGTTCAGCAGAAGTGAACAGTAAGAATGCTGTGTAATGCAGATAATTGTACATCTCGCAGAAGCCTTTTTGAAGAGCTTCCAATTCTTACACTCACTTCATGATATATTTACTTGTTAATAGTATCTATTGCTGATGATAAAAATCAGTTAAAGCTGAACTGTGATTTACACTGTAAATATACAAAAGACAAAAATAATTTTAATGTAGGCCATTGCCTCTTTATATACGATTCAGAACTGACATTTAACACGGTCCTGTCCAACACAAAGCAAGAAACTGGGAGCCTCTATCAATTCAAAAGAAAGTTAAAAATACATCTCATTAGTCACATTTTGTACTGATTATTTCAATACCTGGATTTGAGGACTGGAATGTTCTGTTAGCTACATAACAAACAGTAATGTACTGTAAATAGGACTTAGTGTCTACAAACATAGGTACATATTTTCTTTGAGAAACTCCACTGCAATCAAGTACATATTAAACTACTAACAACAGATAAACAGCAGCTCTGTATTGTAATGGAGGAGCGAGCAGCTTTTTTCAGAGTAGCAGCTTCCTTTCTGATTTACTCAGTTATATTTATACGGCATCAGCATAAACAGTGTTAAGCAGTAGAGTGATCGTTTATTGTTAATACAGCACTACAATGCACATCTCTTAATGGTCACTTCTTTGATGTTTTCAATTAATCTCGAGGCTGCGGATGCACACAGTATATTGCAGGGGGCACTCTTCACTGATGTCGCGCCCTGCAAGCATTTGCAGCCTCATGACATAAAAAATGCCAGAGAAGTAACCATTAAAAAATATCTTTCCAGTTTCCCACCACCTCCCAAAGTCCCACTGTCTGGCCACAGAGGAGCATTCCCCTCATAACTGAGTACCACCCAGGACTGGAACAACTGAATTGCATTCTCTGCCAGGGTTTCGACTACCTCTCGTCGTGCCCTGAAATGAGACATGTCCTGCCCACTATCCTTCCCACCCCACCCACAGTGGTATTCTGCCGTCCATCGAACCTACACAATATGCTCGTCCGTCCTTACACAACCCCTTACCTCATGGCTCATACCCCTGTAATAGACCTAGATGCAGCAAGACCTATCCCTTACACTCTCCCACCACCACCTACTCCAGTCTGCTCACAAATATCACCTGTCCCATCAAAGGCAGTGCTACCTGTGAAACTAGTCATGTGATTTACAAGCTAAGGTTCAACCACTGTGCTGCATTCTATGTGGGCATGACAACCAACAAGCTGTCTGTCTGCTTGAATGGCAACCGACAAACTGTGTTCAAGAACCAAGTGGACCACCCTGTTGCTGAGCAAACTGCCAAACCTGACATCCTTCATTTCAGTGATTGCTTCACAGCCTGTGACTTCTGGATCCTTCCCACCAACATCAGCTTTTCCAAATTGCGCAGGTGGGACCTTTCCCTGCAATACATCCTACATTACCGTAACCCTCCTGGCCTCAACCTCTGTTAGTCACTGTCTTCACCCATCCAGTCCCTTCCCTGTTCCCATTTCAGCACTACACAGCCGTCATTCCACTATCATACCCAGTCTTTTTACTTCTCTCCTTTTCCACTATTTCTCTCCCCCACCTCCCCCTGCCCTTTGTCTAAACTGCAGCACTTCACTATCCGCCACACCTACCACACTATCCCTGCCTCTCACCACGACCTCCTCCTCATCCCCACCCAGTCACCACTCCCATCATGCACTGGCACTGCTGCTTGCAGTGTGGTTTCAGTTGTCTGAGACTACAGTTGTGTGAGAGAGTTGCGTTTGCACGAGTATGTGACTGTGTGTCTGTCATCTATTACTGACAAAGGCCATACTGGTCAAAAGCGTTATTTGTGACAGTCGTTTTGTTGTGCCTATCTGCGACTCAGCATCTCTGCTATATGGTGAGAGGCAACTTTCCTTTCAATAATATTATTCATACAGACCTTTGTCCTGCTCACAATACTTCCCCCTTCCTCCCCCTCCCTCCCCAATGCAAAGCATTTTCCCATCTAATTTCATAGATCGACAAATCAGAGATATTAGAGCAGAAGATTCAAGAGTTTAATGGCAAACAGATTATGACTAGTATTGATCTGAGAGACGGATTTCGGCAGGTACCATTAGCAGAAGATATACAAAGTACATAGAATTTGTTTACATGGGTCAATGTTAGCATTTTAAAGTAGTACACCATTTGGTTTAAAAGTATCTCTTTCAGCCTTTGTATGTATGTTGCATGGTATATTAGCAGAAAAACTACAATCAAGAGGGACATGTTATGAAAATGACATATTGTTTTTACTCATTGCAAAACATATGGATGAAAGTATATTTTGCATGATGTGTCACTGCCAAGTTTGATTAAACTTGGATTACACATAAAAAGAATTGCTACAGTATAGTACAGAAGGTAACTGAAAGAAGTACACAGTGAGACAAACAGAAATGACACTTTTATTCAAAGACAATAACTACACTGAAGTCATCGCAGTTTAGTCCAGTGGACATTACAAAATGTGGGACATCAGTCTAAATAGCATGCGTGAGCATCACGAACAACAATGCATGCTCTGCAACGTGCTCCCATGCTGGCCATGAAGTTGGTAAGGATTTCCTGTGGCAGGATGTTCCATTCCAATACCAGCAATGTTGACAGCTGCTGGATGGTCGTTGGTGCATGTGGACATGCTGCAATACGTCTGCTCTTTTTCTTAGAGCAACATTCTATGAATTTTTATGAAAACCTAATGAAAATATCTTTAACCCCAAACCACCTACTACCCACCTTAAAAGCTGGAATGCCAACTACTGGGCAGCAGGGACCATGCTGACTACCACAGAAGTAGAGGATGATAAGTCAGAATCATCAGCTGACCACTGCTTATGACAGCGACTAACAACCTTGAAAGCTGAAATTTCATTTGTAAAAGCATACGAAGCTGCCAAAGTAACCTCAAAAGATTTGTCAATTTTAAACACTTTGCCAAGACTGAGATCAGACTTGGTCCAAGCCTGAGCTGTGACCTCCCTCCCAGGGGCAAGATGCACAATCACGTCTCAAATCTAGAACTCCGTGTAGGAAACTTTTACAGCTCTGCCACGTAAAACTGCACTTGCATGTGAAACTCAACAACCTGAGAGCCCTAGCTTCCTATGACGGTACATGTTGTTTATGATGGTGATTAAGCAGGAGCCTAGTTGCAACAAGGTGTGTTTGCTGACCACATTATTCGGTTAACAGTGCAGAGATCAATGAAAGACAATTTGCTCAGTTCTGAAAGTGGTTGCAATTTCTGAACCACTTCGTGTAAATGACTACTGGAAGACAAAAGCAAAGTGCTTTTCTGCCTATCAGAAATGTTATAAGCAAAACAGTGGAGTTAAAAAAATAGATGTACATTTTCTAGTTCTCCAGTGCCTCACTGAATGCAGTGAACAGTGGTGTGGGTGTAGCTGCAGCAACTGACTGACATGTTTGTTGCTGTCGAGACACAAGTTGATGAAGAGCGACCTGCTGCTCTTTCCGCCATTGCTCGAGTCACAAACTGCTGCTGCTGCAGTGACAGCTGTTGGTGCCAAAGTTCCATAAACCTGGGATCCATAACACAGGAACCAGAGGTGAACACATCACCGTAAATGTAATAAGGTAAGAACTCATTACAACTAAAGTGTCCACACCCAATACGAACATGTGATCTGTGAACGAGGCCAAGGATGTTACGAGCAGAGCACAATACAGACACCAAAAAGTAAGACAGAAAGTCAACTCTATAGCAGGGTCATAACCTGAATAGCAGCTACATGAGCTCTATCTGAGACCATGTGGCATATTATACTAGACTGAGATGCAGCCACTCGTCTAGAACCAAGCTGCTGTTTGCCAAGACCATGTGACTGGGCGGTCGTGCCTCTGGTGGCACCTGGCTGAGTTTAACAAGAATGCCTCTGTTCCGCTATCCCTCACATCCGCTGGTGGGGATATTAAAGATTATTTTGAAGTACCTTGCACCATAAAAAAGATACTTGGGACTCAGCACATTAGAAAAAAATTTAAACTTCTTTTATTAACATCTCATTTCACAAATTACCTTATCAGATTCAGTGATTTAATAGTTACAAAATAACATCAAATATATAATAAATTGAGGCAACAGCATTTTTTTTCCCACAGAAGCAGCCTTCCGGCTAATTTACTAATTACATTTAGAAAACATGCAGACAAACAGTATTAAGCAGTAAAGTCACAGTTCATTGTCAACACAATGCACAAAATAAATTTTTAAGAGTTTCTTTGTTAATGTATAACTTGACTCATTTCACATCCCAGAAAATTTTCCTTCCCAATGAGATCTATAGCACATGGTGAACGAATGACACATTGGTAGAAATGAGGCCCATTTTCAGACAACACTATAATCAATTAAAAACATTCCAAGTTTATCATCACAGCCATTTGAACTAAGTTCATCATGTTAAGATTGATGGTTTCAAATGATACCTATATCTCTTATCGCACAGACAGCAAAGACAAAAATAGGGAAGGGAGAGGCCGTTGGTGTTACCTCAGCTGAATACTCACTATTCCATCATCTGTATTGTGATTCCTGCTGAAAGGATAGAAAGCTCCAAGTTGGGACCACCTCTGGCAGAGGGAAACTGTGGTATTTCCATTGAATCCACAGATATCAGAACCCATGAGTGGTATACCAAATAAACTGAAACTAAGTAGCTCTGCAAAGGAAAGAACCCACAATAAACATGGTGCAAAGTTACTCACAAATTTACTTGTTACTTTGCGTGTGTGTGTGTGTGTGTGTGTGTGTGTGTGTGTGTGCGTGTGCGCGTGTGTGTGTTGAGAGAGAGAGAGAGAGAGAGAGAGAGAGAGAGAGAACTTTCATTAGGGAAAGAGCAGTAACTCGAAGACTACTAAGTGTCAATGAATCACACATTAATTAGTTGTACAGGGTGACCCAAAAGTCCATTAAGATTTGAAACTGCACTAATTCATAGTATAATGCAGGAAGAGTGGTAAAACTTGAAACACACACCTGAAATGACAAGGGCTTTTTATTGAAAGCAAAAACAAGTGTAAAAACCAGTGAACAGATGGCACTGAACAGCAACACATCAGTGATGCTTCATGAGAACTGTGTATAAAATGAGCTACAGTGAGAGAGGGAATCACATCTCCAGACCTCAATTTGTGTGATTATTGGTTGTGGGGTTACCTGAAGTCGCATGTCTACTAAGATCACCTGACATCATTAGGGATGCTAAAAGGCAACATCCAACAGAAATTTCTCAGCAGACCTATTGATACGCTATACAGTGCTGTTCACAGTATAGTCCCTCTACTACAGGTACTGTCAATGAATTATGGCTGACACGCTCAACATCCGTTACGAAGAACATAGTCTTTGTTAAAAATCAATTGTGATGCTGATTATTGCTTTTATATCATATGGGAAGTGCAATCTGTTGGTTACTTTGTGCACTTTTTTGTTTTCAATAAAACTCCATGTCATTTCAAGCATGTGTGTCAATGTTTACCTCTCTACCTACATTATTCTATGAAGTACACAATTTTCAAATGGTAATGGATTGTTAGGTCATCCTGTACATCAATGCTTTTCCTCGTTTTTATTTATATATCGCATCCTCGATTTCCTGTTATTGATTACTAGTTGAGATACCATCTTGAAGGACAGTAGACTGTGTTCTAATGATTAATTGACATTAGATGTCATGGAATATCAAACTAGCCATATGACTGGATCCAGCACTTCTAAATGGGGACGTCATATTTCTGAAGCATGAAGGCACGACTATTACATGAAAACATTCCCCACTTGGGCGTGTTTCACTTCTTGGAATGCAAAAAAATCAATCTCTTCAAAGAGTTTTCTTTTCTCACAACTATCAATAATTCGAAAGCAACAATAAACCTTCTTTCATCAGATTTTAAATATGGCACACAGTATTTAAATATACTGTTTTTTTGGAATTTGTGTGTAACAATAAAAGAGCTGGAGGACATAGTACTTTGCAAGTTACCAATCCACTGTCATTAAACATTGAAAAAAATCACTTGTGCACCTGAGAACCTGCACAAGTACACACGTGTAAAATGTGAGGACAGTTGGAAGGAGCACACAATGGAGCCATTGAAATGCCTATAAATCTTGGTTTGCAATAAAAACATTTATAGATACACGTTATATAAAAATAAAAAATAGCTAGAGTACATTGCTTCCCTTCATTCCATAATGTCATGCATCATCATATTTTGAGATAACTCATCAAGACAGGTCTAGTAGTACACAATACAAATTAAAGTGCGTATACTAAGTATTCCGTCTCAGTACATTTATTCCTTGGTGAAATTTGTCATAATCAAAACATCTCTGTTGAAACCAACTGAAGGAGTCAATATCGGGAGTAAAAATGACCTTCACAAGGGCTGAAAGTCCCTCACTTTGTTCCAGAAGTGTGACCACTCATCAGAAACACACATTTTCAATTGTTTACCGACAACCATAAAGGGTTCTGCTACTAACAAAGTACAACTGATGAAGAGTCGAGGATTTATTGTTGACCAACTCCTCCTACTCCATTGATGAATAACTTAAGAGAGCCAACTGATGTGATTATTACCAATTATATGTGTAGCGTGGATGCAATATAATACCCGACTTTGTCACAGCTTCAGTAAGGATATCTGTGTGAGTTAGCCTTGCAAACTGTCTGTTTTTGATTATGCTTGGTCATACTAACTTTGGAATCTCTTATATACTTCAGTATTTGTACATTTAAACATTTCTGATGAGCTTTTCGACTGATAGCTAAATGAAAGAATGTCTGTAATTTCTATCATTTTTTCATATCCTTAAGGCTCTCCCCATTATAGGTCGATGGGAACGAACTGTACATTCAGTTTAATAACAAATTATATACTCAGTTTAGACAGGGATTATTCAACAATCCCAAAGGAGCTTGAGTGAAATACGAGACTCAGATGATACGTGATGAAGGAAATGAGTGGTGTACAGAAATTTTCATGAACATGAAAGCAGTTTTAAGTTCCATTAGAGGTAAACTGCCACAATTTGTAGAGGCCACATATCATATGAAGTACAATTAGTAATTGATGTATGCTCATCACAATGAAGGTGCTGAGCAGCACACACTGAAGGATTTACAGGCGTGTCCACTGCCCAGTGCCTATTCTATATCATGAGTAGTGATCTATCCCCAAACATATTAGGGGTAGTCAAATGAAACGAGACATATGGAAAAAGTAAGTAAACAGTTTATTGTTTCAAAAGTAATAACGACAACTGTTAATACATTTATCCCACTGTGTGACAAGATAATCAATGCCTTCATGGACAAATGTTTGCTGTAGCCTACAGAACTGTGATTGTACCCAGGCATTCAACTCTTCATTCGTTCAAACAAATCGACAGCCACAAAGCCTTTTCTTAATGGAGGATGTGTAAGGGCTTCCCAGCGGAACTTCTGGAGCACAGTTGTCTGGGCTATCCCAATGTTGACACAGTTGCTCCCAGAATGCAACAGAAATTTTGTTGGGAAGTCCATACAAACCCTTCATACAGTTGCAGCCTCTTCCCGTGCAATGTCCATTGCTTTGGAGCCCTGATGAAAGACTTTGTGGCCACTGATTTGTATAGGACAAAGAAGTGCATGCTTGGTTACAATCATAGTACCATATGCAACTGTAGACATTCTTTCATGGAGGCACTGCACATCTTCTCACACAGTGGTATAACTGTATTGACAGTTATGATGATTACATTTGAAACCATTAACTTAGTTCTTATCCATATGTCTTGTTTTCATTTGACTACCCCTTATACAGGTTTTCCATTCTAACTGAAGACATTGAAATATCTCAAAAACTACACATCGGATCAAAAAAGTTATAATTCCTCTTTGTTTGTCTTGGAGAGAGACATCCAATGATACCATACTCGACTTGCCATCCCACCCTGTGTGTAAGTGGCGAGGGCGGGGAAGGGGGGTTCAACTTTGAAATCTTCAATTGGAACCTCCATTTTATATTCCAGATTATGATTCTATGGCAATATCTACATACATTTTGTCTGAAACATTTTCTCCATTTTGTCACAGACGGCACTGTAATCGGAGGAATAGAAATGGGTACACAATCGTAATTTACGACATGCTGTTCAATGGCCCTGGAATATCCAATGGCAGGCTGGGACCCCACATCCAAGCTACAAGGATAGGACACACCAGCATTGCATAACTTCTACTCGGAAACCCCATTCACAATTGATTGGCGACGCCATACAGTGCTGTGTGCACAACAACCATATACGTGAAATTAGAAGGCAGGGCAGCACTGGCCATAATTTTGATGGTTTATTGACAGCAAAATCGATTTTCAATTGCATAATTATCATCTTCAGTGCTGTAGTATACAAATTAAAACTCATAGGCAAGTTATTTTCAGTAACCAAAGCTATGAAACAATCACAATAATGAGTTATTGTGATCATTTCATAGCTTCATAGGAGGGGGAAAAAGAAACTGGAAAGATATCTTTTTTTTTTTTCTTAGTAAACAAAATGGTTTGTATACTGAGATGTCACGCATCATCGCTGGCAGGGCGCATCTGAGTAAGTGTGCTGCTTCCCTCCTCATTCTCACTGCTTCTCCCATTCCTACCACTTCCTTCATCTTGCAGTCAGTGCTGCCACCACTTCTTGCTACTAGCCTGGCAGCTGCAGATGAGGGGCAGGGCGGTGTAAGGACTGGTTTGCTCAGATCTGATTCGCAGAGATTGTTGACGCAGCGGGCAGAGACTGCGAACATGTGTGCATGAGTTGTTTCTGAGTGACTGTGTGTGTGCTCTCATTTTCTGACAAAGGCTATGGCCGAAAATTTGATTGTGAGAGTGTGATTGTCTTTTCTGCACGCCTGTCCACAGCTCAGCAACCATCTTTACGATGAGTTGCTACCTACCTTTATTAGAATTGATTCTCTGAGTATCTGTGCAAGTTATCTGTTGCACGGATTGATCACAGCGTTCTCATTTCATCAGCACGGTGACCGTGTCACACGAATAGCTGGCCACAGGATTGGACTTCCATGACGGGCCAACACTGCAGGTCATTTCTGCAGGTATCTCTGACGGGTCGGGCCTGCCGACCTGAAGCCTGTTGTTTGCCACTAATGTGCAGGCCCTGCCCACCGGATCTAATCTCTCCGATCTGCCTGCAGGCCAGGTCTGTCTGTGTGTGGCATAATGTGGTGGACTTTTGTGGTTTACAGAAGGATCCAGGACTGTGGTGCTCCTTGGCAGGCCAGAGGCCACAGGCAGTGGATTTCAGGGATTGCGAGTCTCACAACAAGTACATTGTACAGTGCGGTGTTTTATAGACAGTCATTTATTCTAGTACATTTTTGGCATTTCTAAAATAATTTATATATTAGAAAGTATGGACGATAAGAAGAAGAAATTGTGGCAGTCTCTGGTGGTTTGTACGCTATGTACTCATATATTTCTCAGAAGAAAAATCACACAATACCTGTAAAATAATAGACGTGACACAGTGATAAATAACTGACAATAATGAACATAGTAGAACCAACATTTTATTAGTGGTCACCTACAGCGTTGGTTTACACAACTCTTCCCTGCCTTGTATTCTTCTTCCAAGGGCCTACTTTTTTCTGAGATTATTTCTGAAATCAGTGAAGGTATTTTAAATCTGTCTTGCAACTCCAAGGAAATGTGTATTTTTGTCACCAAATGTGTTTCGTTTTGATGAAATAAAATACCAACATTGGTCTTAATAAAACACATATACCATTTGGCTTTCTTTCTCCATCTAAAATCAGTTCATTGCAAAAGATGTTGATGTTAATACTTAAGAGTTTCGCTCAAACAGGGGAGAAATACGGAAGGCCTTACAATTTTTTGTCAACTTATGTCTTTACGTATCCTTGAGATCTCAAAATTTTGTCAGGGAAAAATTCTAAAACTTGTCTGGAAATCAGGGAAATGTCGGAATTTCATTTTGGGAAACTTGTGGCAACCCTGAATACAGCTAATGCTTCAGTTGCATAGTGCACTGAGCAACCTTCATGCTGAAACCACTTATGTTAGCAAACATCCCAGCCAACATCCTGTAATAATACTGGTAGTCCCTGTTACAAACACATTCGATATTTGCATCCATTCAACATTCCATTGATAAAATTTGGAACAATGAGTTTATTCCCCATGGTGCCATACCATATGTGAACCAACTTAGGATGTTGGGGATTGTCTACACTCCAGTAATGCATGTTATGCTCATTAATGCTACCATGGTTGGTAAATGAATAGTCTCATTGGAAAATAGTACACCGGCAAAGGACATGGGGTCGTTTGCATTTGTTGACATGCTCATTTACAAAACATACCTGCTTATGGAAATCGGTACCGTCACACTCTTGATCAGTGACACTTGTTATGGATGATACTTATGGTAATGCAATATTGTGAAAATACTACCTATGGACATACCAGAATCATGGTGTAGTACCGTATTTACTCGAATCTAAGCCGCATTCGAATCTAAGCCGCATCTGGAAAATGAGACTCGAAATCAAGGGAAAAAAAAAAATCCCGAATCTAAGCCGCACCTGAAATTTGAGAGTCGAAATTCAAGGTGAGAGAAAAGTTTTAGGCCGCACGTCCAAATCGAAACAAAGTTGATGCACTGTAATATGAGACACAATTTAGGTCGAATGAATGACGATACAGCTACAGTAGTTTGGTTCGAGTCGTAAGCTTAGCAGTTAAGCTTTACCAGGTAGCCATTGCTATGCGTCAGGCGCTCCATCCGTATTTGTACAGGTACCCTTCCTTTTTCACGTGCTTCGTCTGGTTTGAATTAATTGCTTATTTTTCTTTGACCTGATAAGTGCCGTTCTTTTTCTTATAGGTGTTTACGTCACTCTAAGCTGAAAAATGCATTACTGTACTGTGTCATGCATTGTCTGTCTCATTCTGATAATGAGTGTTTACTACCTGTCGCCGCCTTTCTTTGATAATGATCAACAAGAACCAAATAATAGACTGCGTATGATAGAAGATGTTCTGAACAAGAGTTTAGCGAAAATTTTTCTCTGTTTGAAAATCTTTGCGGCCGCTTCTTTAGTACATCAAATTCTGCACAGAAATTAGTCATCTTAGATTTAAAAATCTAGTCAATTGCCGTGCTTCATTTCTGACTGTATCACTATTAGGCATAAGAAGAATACGAATATAAACATGGCATGATATGTATATTCTTCTGCGTTTGCTGTTGTCTCACTCTAGTTTCGTAGTTTATTAGGCAGACAGGATTTAAATGAGATAGCAGCAAACACAAAAGAATACATGGCAAAATGTTTATTTTCATATTATTCTTATGTTGAGAGAATACTGCATGTGATTCACAATTCGTAAAAGTTCCTATTAGCAACCACCTCTTCTCACAGGTAGGAAAAAATTCAGAACGTAGAGGTGGCCATATTGACAAACATCCCTAACAGTCTTGCCAGTCAGATTTTCATAGTACATTGAAACGCTGCAACATTCGAAGATGAACAATACGGAATTTGTATTTACTTCCTTGGATAATGTATGAAAATGCAGTGGTCAAAACTCGGAGAAAAAAGCTCATCTTCCACCTTTTTTTAAATTTATTTACTGACGCAGAGGTTTTGGCGCCAGTATTTATCTTTGTGTCTGCAAATCATGCCTGTGTAGCGCTACATATATTCGACGGCAGAAGTTAGTTGTGGCGGCACCTACCAACATCTCTCAGAACTTCCGCTTACTTTGCACTCGATTCTAAGCCACAGGCGGTTTTTTGGATTACAAAAACCGGAAAAAAAGTGCGGCTTAGATTTGAGTAAATACGGTAGTTGGATGCTAATCTGTGGGTTGTGGTAAGCTGCCATTAGTACAGCTATTTCATTAGCTTTTCCTGTAAGATGTTAGCTTCATTTCCTTTTGCTAATCTGTACAATGCCACCATACATAAAAGTGTTCACAACCTTGTAAAAGAACAAACAAGAATGAGCTTTCTCAGGAAAAGGCTCAGCAAAGAAGGCAACAGCAGCCTCAACATTTCTCCTACATTCTCTATAACACAGGATCATTTCAATTTTTTCTTCTGTGGTTGCAACATTCATCTCCCACTTGCACGTATGTTCTCCAAATGATAGGCAGATACGCAGGAAATAAACACTGAGTAAGCATTGTAATGTTTAGTGTTGTTATCTGTCCTATGTCTGCACGATATGTGAGCTCCTGCCACTGTGTACTGCCTGTTATGATACGTTGTAGTTCGCTACACGGCCATGGTGGCGCTTCGAGTAGTCCCCTATTTGATATCTCGGAGGAATACAACAACGCGAATGGGGTTTCCAATTAGAAGTTACGAAATACTGGCCTGTCCAATTACAGTGCCATCCATTGGAAAAAGAACAAAATGCTTCAGAAAAAAACATATGTAGATTTTGCTGTAGAATCATAATCTGCAATAAAAAATGGGGGTTTCCATTGAAGATTTAGTTGCCATCCCCACCCCCCACGCAACAGGTGGTGTCTCCAGTTGAGTGTGGTATCACAGGATGCCCCCCTCCAAGACAAACACATTGGAATTATAACTTTTACTGATCTGATGGGTAGTTATCAAGATATTTCAATGACTTCAGTTAAAATGAACACCCTGTATATTACTTTCCATCCTGGATTTTCCGTCAATGTATTAAGTACTTGCAAAATAAAAAGAGAATAATTAAATATTTGTGACACATATGCTACATGAGTCTATGAGAAGTTACCATCAGTCAGAGAGATAAAAGATATAGCAAGACAATCCACAGGAACACAATGGGTAAACTGTCTTAAGTTTACGTTTGGTTACAAAATGCTTCACCACAGAAGACAATGATGCAGTCCCTTCACCCAACTATCATACGGATGCAAAAATTACAGATGCAGAAATAAAGTAGGGTAGACTGGAAAATACTGGTAGAGACAGGCCATAGGACCTGATGGTCTGTCTTTTTTTTTCTACACTGAATATGTGAAGAAACTAGCCCCTCTTCTAACAGCTGTTTACGATAGGTTGCTGCAGCAGCATAACATGGAAAGTAACTGGGAAAAGGTGTAGGTCATTCTGGTTTGTAAGAAGGGTCGCAAAACCAATGTGCACAATTGTAATCCTCCTACACTGTTGTTGATTTTGGCAAGAAGGCATTGTTATAAACCTGTTACAAAATGCATACAGACTTGCAATGGTCAGCAGTCCGCACATAGATCAGCAGCTGACTCCCAACATATATAAATGTAACATTATGTGTGCAAATAGATGAAAAGATCTGATATTGTTTGACCTTGTGATCAGTCACAACTATCTAGTATCTGGGTGACTCCAACTTAAGGTGAAACTACCACATAAATCTGTTGGAAATGTTAATGTTTATTGGTAGAATTTTAAGAATGTGTAACTCTTGCACAAAAGAGGTCACTTGCAAGACCCTTGTCCAATTCTTGAGTACTGTTTGCCAATCTGGATCCCTTGCCAATCTCTATTAATGAAATAGATAGAAAACATTCTAAGAAGATCTGCACAATTCATCACAGAATTATTTAATTAGTGTGAGTGTGTCACTGAAATGTTTAAAAAATGAGTAGATATAACCACTCATGTACAGCTGAAATGCTAAGTTGTTGACAGGCACACACAGAAAACTTTTTAAATGATAATATCCAAAAATGCATAATTATTTATACATGCCTGATATACTCTTTTTCATGTCATACCATCCAGATAAATTGTCACCACTCCAGTGGCCTGCAAAGTGACCGATACCAGAAAATGTAGAACGAGATATGATAAATGGCCTTTTTCCTCTGATCTCTGCCAGGGCACTGAAAAACCAAAACAAAATGTAATGCACAGTACACTCAGAAAAATGAAGTTTTACAGGTAAATATGCCAAACATTAGCTTTTGCATTAAATAAGTATACACACTGGACATTGAAGAACCTTCGGCAAGGGTCAGTAAAAATCTATGTTAAATACAATGCTCTTTCTCAGGCAAAGAACCTTTAATATTACTAATTAATTGATTACATCCAAATACAAAACTTAACTTTAGTGAATAGTGACTAAACTCAAACTACTTCTGTCTGAAAAGCATTTGCCTGTCAACATCATTTGTGTAGGTATCTTGTAGAGTTTGTTCTTCAAAAACAATTCTGTCTGAAAGGTTATTGTAAGTAAACTGATAGTAATAACTGAAAATTTTGAGAAAACATTGACAGCATCCCTACTACCTTATCAAAAATAATCTAATAGATCTACTGTCCTTTTACATTTGGATTCCACTTCTAAGTTGTACTACTTGCAGAAGCAGAAATGAATTCCTTTCCATAACTGCACAAAATTTTATTCTCCAGTTTGTTCCAGCCATAGATTTCACGTTTTGTTTTCTAGATTTGTTCCCACTATGAAGATCACTAATTACATTCACTTTGAACATTTGAAAAATCAGCCAGACTACAGCTGCTGCCAAAAATCCTGAAACTGCCTTTCACTGTTTAATATAACAAACCGAGACTCACACATTGTAGGATACAACACACGCAAATAGTAAAGAACACAAAAGATGTTTTTCATAGTTCGCCTTTCAGTCCCTGTATTACCTCACAGGCACTTTTCAATGATCATTTCTCTGTAATTTTTCTTTTATTTATACTCATAATTCCATGATGAAGTGGTTAACAAAGTCAAACAATAATTAGGATATGTTAAACATTGCATTGTTAATGTCACAATTCATATAATTTTCATAAAAAGTTGTCAATTTTAAAGAGCTGTATCTACTGGAAGCATGGTTATCCGAGTGTTAAATTATGAAGAGTGAAGGACAAATGCGGAAGGTTTTGTAAAAAAGAGAAATGACTTGGATTATAAACTGCAATTATACCATAAGTTTTGACAAAGAAGTAAAAACCACTTCCTATGTACTGAAAAGTGATTTAAAAAAGTAAAGGAAACATGACTTACATTAGAAATGGATAATTCAAAAGCAACCCCAGGGCTTCTGCAGCAAACAAGAATGATATGCTTTGATCAAAAATCATTGTCACCTCTGATTCATCAAAAGAAGTATTTGTATGTCAATGAATCATTTTTTGTTCCAAAAACTTTCTGTCATTTGCAAGTACAGTACAGAAAGCTCTGCAATTTTTTAACTGAAAATTACAATCAGTTTTCATCTTAACTGTGAGCAGAAATATTTCAATTGCTACAACAATGTTGTAAATACTCTGAGTTAGAATGGGCCCTTTTCCAGTCACGTGTGGAAAAACTGAACTGTGTATTACAAAAGAAACTTCCCCTCAATGCAAACACGATATTAAGTGACTGGATTACAAATGGAGTCAGTACACATGCCGTGTGTGCAACTCGTTTCAGACTGTCGACTGGATGGACTCTTCTTCCTCTGAGCTACTCAATTGCTGTCAGATGCTTAGGATGTAAACATCATAATACAAGAACAAATTCGCTTGATGGAACCATACACCCCTGCCCATAGTGAAGTGGATGCAAATCTTTACAGGTTAGTTCATGAAGGACATAAAATTGCATCCCATCATACAGATCAACACACAAATTCTGACTGACAAACTTAGAGGAATTTTACTTGACCCAGGCTGAGGTAGCATTTGGAGTCCTTTCTGACAACTGACCTTAAATGGTTTTCAAAAAATTTGAGCAGTCCCTCATCAGTGTACATGTAAAACACACAAGAATTTCCAACTATTTCCTGGAGGAAAACATGAATGTGGAGATTTTGAAAGAGCTGAATATTCTTGACAGGATGTAGCGCATCAAAAAACATACAATGTATGCACAGTGCATTGATTACTTCAAAGAGGATATCCATAATATGTTCTGTAAACACACATTAAGTTACATAAATGTGGTGTCTGTTCTTTCAGACACATCCAAAAGAAGACACTGTTTTGATCCAGCAGCCACCATGAGTCAAGACACAAATGAATCGCTGACATTGGCTGTGAGTGGGCACTGATATAAATCAATGGGTAAAGATGAAAGTCTGTGCCGGGCCCGGGTTTGAATGTGGGCCTCCTGCTTACTAGGCAGATGCACTGACCACTGCACCTGTCCAAAGGAACCGACACCGCATAAATATACAGGGTGATTCAAAAAGAATACCACAACTTTAAAAATGTGTATTTAATGAAAGAAACATAATATAACCTTCTGTTATACATCATTACAAAGAGTATTTAAAAAAGTTTTTTTTCACTCGAAAACAAGTTCAGAGATGTTCAATATGGCCCCCTCCAGACACTCGAGCAATATCAACCCGATAATCCAACTCGTTCCACACTCTCTGTAGCATATCAGGCGTAACATTTTGGATAGCTGCTGTTATTTCTCGTTTCAAATCATCAATGGTGGCTGGGAGAGGTGGCCGAAACACCATATCCTTAACATACCCCCATAAGAAAAAATCGCAGGGGGTAAGATCAGGGCTTCTTGGAGGCCAATGATGAAGTGCTCTGTCACGGGCTGCCTGGCGGCCGATCCGTCGCCTCGGGTAGTTGACGTTCAGGTAGTTACGGACAGATAAGTGCCAATGTGGTGGAGCTCCATCCTGCTGAAATATGAATTGTGCTTCTTGTTCAAGCTGAGGGAACAGCCAATTCTCTAATATCTCCAGATACTGTAGTCCAGTTACAGTAGCACCTTCGAAGAAAAAGGGACCAAAAACTTTATTGGCTGAAATGGCACAGAAAACGTTCACCTTAGGCGAGTCACGTTCATACTGAGTTGTTTCCTGCGGATTCTCAGTGCCCCATATACAGACATTGTGACGGTTGACTTTCCCGTTAGTGTGGAAAGTTGCTTCATCACTAAACACAATCTTTGAAATGAAAGATTCATCTGTTTCCATTTGAGCAAAGATAAAATCACAGAAATCGATTCTTTTAATCTTATCAGCTGCAGACAGTGCTTGAACCAATTTCAGACGATAAGGTTTCATAACTAACCTTTTTCGTAGGACTCTCCATACAGTTGATTGTGGAATTTGCAGCTCTCTGCTAGCTCTGCGAGTTGATTTTCCTGGGCTGCGAACAAATGCTTGCTGGATGCGTGCTACATTTTCATCACTCGTTCTCGGCCGTCCAGAACTTTTCCCTTTGCACAAACACCCATTCTCTGTAAACTGTTTATACCAACTTTTAATACACCACCTATCAGGAGGTTTAACACCATACTTCGTTCGAAATGCACGCTGAACAACTGTCGTCGATTCACTTCTGCCGTACTCAATAACACAAAAAGCTTTCTGTTGAGCGGTCGCCATCTTAGCATCAACTGACGCTGACGCCTAGTCAACAGCGTCTCAAGCGAACAAATGTACAACTAAATGAAACTTTATAGCTCCCTTAATTCGCCGACAGATAGTGCTTAGCTCTGCCTTTTGTCGTTGCAGAGTTTTAAATTCCTAAAGTTGTGGTATTCTTTTTGAATCACCCTGTATAATTAAGTCGAGAACAAGCAATGATCTCTTCAGTGCAGATGCACACCAGGCTCGAACTCTTATGGAAATCAACAAAACGCTGTGAGTAATCAGTATACAGGCAAGTGGCACTACATCTGTAGCATGTGCATAAGTTGAGAAATTGGGCCTGGTAGGAGGTGTGCTAGGGTAATCCGTACAGTCGCAATGACCACTGAGTACAGATGGCACGGTGGTCAGTGCATTTGACTAGTAAGGACAAATTTTCAGCTTTCCCCATTGATTTACATCAATGACCGCTTGTAGCCAATGTCTGTAATTCCTTTATGTTCTGATAATTCTACTGTAATTTTAGAAGTCTCCTGTTCAAAACAGCTGATTTCCCCAAATTTGACATATTTCCCACAAACAGATTCCGAGAGATACCCAAAAAATCAGCAAGCAAGCTCCAGGGAGAAAAATTGCATTTAATCAGACAAGGAGATAGAAACTACTTGAATATTTTGCTAACACCCGCACAAGTGTGGTGCAGCAGTTACCCCATGTTTTCTACCGCCTCATTGATGCATAGAACACCCTGTGGTTGATGCATCTTCACAGAGATTTCTAGCAGCCTCACACTCTGGACAATTAAAACAAAATCTACACTTTTAACAAATCACAATTATCCACTACCCAGTCAAGAAGGGGTCACAGAAACACTTCCAGAGCTGATGGTTATAGAGGACTGGCAAAATTGATCAGTTTCAATCTCTGCTTGGAATATATTTCCATCATGGTTATTGATAAGGTCCAAGTTGTTTTTGAATTTGACAGAGTTCATAATGTCCCTCACCGCAGTTACGTTTTTAATAGCCAGTTTTATGATATTTAAAGTAAGTATGCATTTATGCACTAGTGCACACTGATGGGACAAGGTTGGCTGCTCTATTTTTCACAACTGTGCCCTCAGGTTACGCATACAAAATGAACACACAAAATGAATTGGATAGATTGCTACTCAACCACATAGGGGAGGTGTTGAGTGGTAGAAAGGATATCCCTAGCCTGCCTCCTTCTTTCCATCATGTACCCCCACTACCCACATTTGTGTGGAAAAATTCCACATCTGATCTAATTCACTGCGTCCTTTGCAGGTCACTCAGTGGAGAAATCAGTGTAAAGCATTCAGGATGGTCTCTTCCATTCGAAGGTACTAGGAAAGGTTGTGCAGTTTTGTTGGGTAGCACACAATGTGGTAATCAGGGGAAATGAATTGGCATATACCATAGCCAAAAAAGCACAAGGTTTGTGTAAAAGGACTCAACCCCTGCAAACTATACTATCACTGCTCGAACAGTCCATGGGTATACTGCCGGTTCATAGTGTCCAACGGACACAATATTTCGGCGATCAGACATGTCGCCATCGTCAGGTGCGCTGACGAACTGAGCTCCTGAGGGCGGGCGGCCAATTTAACTCCCCTCCCCCCGCTCTCTTCGGCGTCCGTGTCCAGAATCTGTCGTAGCATCGATGTGCTTGCTACGTCCGCACTGGTCACCAGTTCATACTTCTTCCTGAGAGTCTTCTTAATTACATTCAATGCCGGGTCCCAAGCCTTGCTGAGATTGTAGCCACACTCTCAGTTGATAAGATCTTCCCTGGTGCGAATTTCGATAGCCTCCCTTATAACGCTGTCCCAATATTTAGAGGTCTGAACCAGGATCTTGGTACGCTCATAATACATCTCGTGTTTCTCGGACAAACAGTGCTCTGCTACCGCCAAATTATTTGGATATTTCAGTTGAATGTGCCTTTGATGTTTTCAGCAACAATCTTTGATGGGGCGTACTGTTTGTTCGATATAAGTCTTCCCACACTCACAGGGAATTTCGTATATGCCGGCCTCCTTCAAACCGAGGTCATCTTTCACACTTCCCAGTAATGCCCAGGTTTTATTGGGCTGGCAAAAGACAGTTTTAACTTAGTGTTTCTTTAATATTCGGCCGATTTTCCCCGATAGTGCGCCATTGTAAGGAATAAAGGCAGTGGCTACCTCTTCTTCTGTGACTTCATCCGTCTCCACAGGTCTCTCTCTTTAGGCATGTCTTGACCTCAACATATTTTCTGTTTAATGGGGAATACTATGAGCAAACGGATGGAGTCAGAATGGGCAGCCCACTCTCGCCGGTGGTCGCGAGTTTGTACGTGGGGTACTTCAAGGAGGAAGCCTTGGCGTCATCCAATTGGAAACCTACTTGTTTCTTCCGTTATGTCGATGACACGTTCGTCATCTGGCCCCACGGTAGGGACAAGCTCCTGGATTTCCTTACACACCTAAAATACATACATCCAAACATCAAATTCACTATGGAGACCAAAGCAGAAGGAAGATTACCACTCCTGGACGTCATGGTCAGGAGAAGAGCTGATGGTACCCGGAGCCATGGTGCGTGGAGGAAGGAAACGCACACTGACCTGTACCTGCATGCAGACAGCTGCCACCAGCCTTCTCAGAGGAATGGAGTACTAAAAACACTAGCACACAGGGCGCACAGCATCTCAGACGCAGAGAATCTGCCCCAGGAATTGGAACACCTCAAAACCGTGTTCTGAAAAAACGGGTACTCGGTATGGCAGATTAGACGCGCTCTCTGTCCCACCACCACAGTACAACATGTGGAGACGGATGAAGTCACGGAAGAAGAGGTAGCCATTGCCTTTATTCCGTACAATGGCGCACTATTGGGGAAAACCGGCCGTATATTAAAGAAACACCGAGTTAAAACCGTCTTCTGCCCGCCCAATAAAACACGGGCATTACTGGGAAGTGTGAAAGATGACCTCGATTTGAGGAAGGCCGGCCAATACCAAATTCCCTGTGAGTGTGGGAAGACTTATATCGGACAAACAATACGCACCATCGAAGATCGTTGCTGAGAACATCAAAGGCACACTCAACTGAAAAATTCCAAATAAGTCGGCAGTAGCAGAGCACTGTTTGTCCGAGAAACACGAGATGGATTATGAGTGTACTAAGATCCTGGCTCAGACCTCTAAATATTGGGACAGCGTTATAAGAGAGACCATCGAAATTTGCACCAGGGAAGATCTTATCAACCAAGATTGCGGCTACAATCGCTTGGGACCTGGTATTGAATGTAATTAAGAAGACTCTCAGCAAGAAGTAAGAACTGGCGACCAGGGCGGACGTAGCAAGCACATCGATGCTACGACAGATTCCGACGCCCACGTCTTCACGACAGCTGACACGCGGGCATGGACGGCGAAGAGAGCTGCCTGCGGGGGGAGGGGACTTAAATCGGCCGCCTGCCCTCAGGAGCTCAGTTCGGCAGCGCACCTGATGATGGCGACATGTCTGATCGCCGAAATATTGTGCCTGTTGGACACTATGAACCGGCAGTACACCCGTGGACTGTTCGAGCAACAAATACGTCGAGAGAAAGGCCTTAATGGCCGAAAGCTATGACTGTGTGGATCTTTTTATTGTGCCTATCGCAGCTCAGCATCTCCGCTATATGATGAGTAGCAACTTCCCTTCTCTCGTAATGTCCTTAATTCATTAGACAACAAATTAGAGGCCACTGGCATATTCTGTGACCTGTCAAAGGCTTCTGACTCTGTGAATCACAGCATTCTTTTAAGTAAATTAAAATATTATCGCATCACTGGTAGTGCTGCAAAGTGGTTTCCGTCATATCTTACTAATAGAAAAGGGTGTATTACGTAACACTTCAGCAGTTGGCAATCAGACATCATCTGACTGGGAAGAAATTACATGTGGTGTTCCTCATGTTCCATACTAGGCCCACTACCTACTTTTTCTTGTGTCTATTAATGACATGTCATCTGTAACATTACCAGATGCCAAGTTTGTCTTATTTGCAGATGCTACAAACATTGCAATAAATAGTAAATCAAATATAAATTTAGAAAAGGTAGCTAATCAAATTTTTACTGACATTAATAAGTGGTTCATAGCCAATTCACTGTCATTAAACTTTGAAAAGACCCACTATATGCAGTTCAGAACTTCCAAGACATTTCCTTCTAGTGTGTGTATAAAATATGATGACATTGAAACAGGAGAAGTTGAGAGCGTAAAATTCTTGGGATTACAATTTGATGATAAATTCAGTTGGGAGCGACATACTAACGAACTGCTAAAGTGCCTAAACAAGTCTGTGTTTGCAAAGCGAATGATGCCCGACATAGGACACATAAATATTTTTAAAAAACTGGCATATTTTGCTTATTTTCACTCCATTATGTCATATGGTATCATAATCTGGTGTAACTCCACAAACTGAGAAAAAAATTTTAGAGTACAGAAGCATACAATAAAAGTAATGTGTAGTGTAAATACAAGAACATCATGTCGAAACCTATTCAAAGACTTGGGCACATACTAACCACAGCTTCTCAGTATATTTATTCCTTAATGAAGTTTGTTGTGAATAATATATCTCTTTTTCCAACTAACTGCTTAGTACACAGTATCAATACTAGGAATAAGAACAATATACATAAAGATTTAAAATCAGTTACTCTTGCCCAGAAAGGAGTCCAGTATTCAGCAATGCTTATTTTCAATAAGTTACCAGCAACCATTAAGAGTTTAGTTTCAGACAAGGAACAATTTAAACATAATTTAAAAGAATTTTTGGTCGCCAACTCCTATTTAATCCATGAATTTCCCAACAAGTGCAGTAGACCATTTTAATGAAAATTTATTATCCTTTAATTTTCGACAATACTTGGTTGTAACAGCCAAGTAACTACCTACTGTGTGAATGACGGATGTATGGAAAGCAGACGTAAGTCTGTAAATAGTGGAAGTTTAATTTTAAATCTTGTTCATAATTTGGCTGTTCTTAACTGAGGATCATTGAAATGAATAATTTACTTTAATTTTTGACAATACTTGGTTGTAATGGCAAAGTAACTAGCTACTGTGTGAATGATGGATTTAATGAAATCAGATGTAAGTATTATACCTGTAAATACTACAAGTTTAATTTTAATTAATGTACATAATTTTACTTTTATTGACTGAGGATAATTAAAATTAATGAAACTCAAGTTTTTCTAATTACATTTTTGTAATGTGTTTATCTGACACGTTCCACACCCAGGAGGATCCCCTCTTTTGTGGGTTTATGGAATGAATAATTAATCCAATCTAATCTAAATCTGTGACAGTGTTGATGGCCTCTGGGCCAGGGATGTGCAGTAGACAGCTGTGCAGCTAGCCAATCAGCGCTCATTCGGTTTCCGCGTTCTGTATTTCGTGAACTTCCATCGTATGTGTGCAAAACTACGAGTGACTGGTTTCTGTGATATTCTGCGAGTTTTCTCATAATGGCTGAAACACCTAGAAGGTGCCAAATGTGTAACAAACAGGCAAGGGACCTTATTTTTAAAGTCTACTCGTTCTTCAAACTTGAGGCAGATTCAGGCAAGACAATCTACGAGGTTGCCAAAGTGCAGAAACACACTGCAGTGTCCTAGGGCGATACTGGGGCACAAACTGTGAGACAAATTATGCAGGAAGCTAAGCTGTCACAGCAGGCAACTGGAGATGTGGAATTTCAGTCCCCAGGGAAGAAACATAGCATGCTAAAGCGGGTACCAAGAATCGACAACTTCAATCGAGATGTTTTGCATTGAAAGATTTTTGAATTCTACAAAAGGGGCAAGTTCCCCGATGGCAGGGAAATTGCTCACTGTTATGCAAGAAACTACTAGGTTTGAAGCAAATGCGAGGTCAATCCAGAGAATATTGAAGAACATAATATTTAAACATGTAAAACCTGATGACAGATGGGGAATTTTTAATGGAGCGAAGTGGTGCTGCTGCTGCTAGAATGATGTTTCTAAGAGCTGTGCATGAAGTCAGATGGAAAGCA
Source organism: Schistocerca cancellata (assembly GCF_023864275.1). Lineage (NCBI taxonomy): Eukaryota > Metazoa > Arthropoda > Insecta > Orthoptera > Acrididae > Schistocerca > Schistocerca cancellata. Next base: position 11,751,595 of record NC_064628.1, on the reverse strand, counting down.
ATGTCAACTATATATTACTTGACAAGACCTGGGTAAATCAAAACCAAACTACAAATTTTATTTGACAAACAACAAAGGGGCCAGGCAGCTTGAAAGTTCCAGCAGGTAAAGGAGGGTGTCTTATAATATGTCATGCCTGGATTTGTATCTGAAAGTAAACTTGTATTACTATCAAAATCGAAAACAAACACTGACTATCCCTCCAAAACTAATGGAGTAACATTTTGAGAATGATTTCAAAATCAGTTGGTGCCTTATTTGCATCCAGGCTCTGTCCCTGTTATGGACATAGTAATTTATCACTCTGCTATTATCGACAGGCCTCCTGCTACAAACGGAAGAAAAAGTGATATTCTTTCATGGCTGTGAAGTAATAATATACAACATATTGGAGTTGTTGGAGCTTGTTAAGATTTCAAAAGGCAGTGGTAAAAAATACAAAATTGATTCCACAGCTCTGTAACATGATCACAGGGTGATACGAGTATCTCCTTATCATTGCGATTATAATCCAACAGAACTGGTGTGGACACAGGCGATGAGATATGTGGCAGACACTGAAAGATTAACCCACTAAGCAATAGACAAAATCGCTGTTGCTTATTGGGAAGCTCGCATGAGTCACACTGACAAACTTCAAGAAGAAGATTCCCAGAAAAAAGATGTTAGAATAATAGATTCATTAATTGTCAGTTTGGCACACACATCCACTGACTCCACTTCTGAAGGCAATGACAGGGAAACACCTGAATAAAACTGTATGTGAATAGGATGTAAATTTATTCTGTAGTTTTCATGGAACCTTTGCTTTCTTATCAAGCTGTCTGTGCAGTAGAAAGTAGTTCAGTGCATAATCTGTTTCATAATCGAAATTCTGACTACAACATAGCATCACTTAAAATGCTTTTCATCCTGTTGCTCATATTTTACGATTGATTCTTTTGTTGTTTTGCTAAAAAAGTAGGAGACAACAGAAAGTGTAATGTGTTCTTTCAGGTGCATTTTATTATAGAATTCATTCTGCAGAGCTGGAATCAGTGCCACTGCTTTTTCTTCATGTCATTAAGGGTGGGAAAGACTGAATAGACATTCCATTCTGTAAAGTGTATCTCATATTTGTTAGGCACCATTAATAAATTTATCATAAAATGGTTTTCAGTGCACAATGAACCAGACTGTAGCAAGGTAGGAGGTAGGTTAAACTTTCGGTATTGCAGCTGTCCCTATCACAGCTGCTGTCTATGCACATTCAGCCAAGTTGACAATGCAGCATTCCTTGTGAGCTGCACAGCCAGAGGCATTAACACTGTTGCTACCTGAGGTGATCACCATTTAGAACGACCCAGGGGGCATTTATAGCATAGGTAAGCTATGGAAGCAGTAAGTATTTGCCTTCTCCCCCATACTCACACAAAATTAGCCCACTCATTTAATATAAATGAAACACAGTTAGATTATTGTGATTCATGCACATTAACTATGGTGACCTGTGAAAACAGTATAACCAAAATAGCTTTACTGTTTTACAATAATTATTTTCATAATTTAAAGTAAATGAAACACATAAGGTATGCCAAAATGGTTCAAATGGATCTGAGCACTATGGGACTTAACTTCTAAGGTCATCAGTCCCCTAGAACTTAGAACTACTTAAACCTAACTAACCTAAGGACATCACACACATCCATGCCCGAGGCAGGATTCGAACCTGCAACTGTAGCGGTCATGCGGTTCCAGACTGTAGCGCCTAGAACCGCTCGGCCACCACGGCTGGCATAAGGTATGCCACCTATACAGGGTGTTACAAAAAGGTACAGCCAAACTTTCAGGAAACATTCCTCACACACAAATAAAGAAAAGATGTTATGTGGACATGTGTCCGGAAACGCTTAATTTCCATGTTAGAGCTCATTTTAGTTTGTTCTTCCACCTACGCTCAATGGAGCACGTTATCATGATTTCATACGGGATACTCTACCTGTGCTGCCAGAACATGTGCCTTTACAAGTACGACACAACATGTGGTTCATGCACGATGGAGCACCTGCACATTTCAGTCAAAGTGTTCGTACGCTTCTCAACAACAGATTCGGTGACCAATGGATTGGTAGAGGCGGACCAATTCCATGGCCTCCACGCTCTCCTGACCTCAACCCTCTTGACTTTCATTTATGGGGGCATTTGAAAGCTCTTGTCTATGCAACCCCGGTACCAAATGTAGAGACTCTTCGTGCTCGTATTGTGGACGGCTGTGATACAATACGCCATTCTCCAGGGCTGCATCAGTGATTCCATGTGATGGAGGGTGGATGCATGTACCCTCACTAACGGAGGTCATTTTGAACATTTCCTGTAACAAAGTGTTTGAAGTCACGCTGTTACGTTCTGTTGCTGTGTGTTTCCATTCCATGATTAATGTGATTTGAAGAAAAGTAATAAAATGAGCTCTAACATAGAAAGTAAGCATTTCCGGACATATGTCCACATAACATATTTTCTTTCTTTGTGTGTGAGGAATGTTTCCTGAAAGTTTGGCCGTACCTTTTTGTAACACCCTGTATATAAGATACAAGAGGTAATTTGTTATTAAACTTACAAATTTGTTGCAATTGCTTCTGTTAGGCCATACAAGTTGTGCAAATTATAGTGGTTGCCATAATACTGCTTGGCAGACATACACAAGGTGTGATAGAAAAGATTTCCGCCTTCTAAAACAGGCAAGTATGGAGGATAGTCCAGGTTGTTGAGAGGGCACCCTGCGGCTGTCCCAGAATAGAAGTTAGACGGCTCATTCATATCCTATAAATTAAAAAGAAATTAACTGCAGTCATGTAAACAAAACCAGAGCTGTTAGGGTAAGATAGGTCAAAGATAACAAAACTGTTAAAATACTTACAATCCAAGCACCATCATAGGGGAATAAGTCATGCATGTTTTGAAGTTGTTTCAACCAGTAAGTAGTAGTCATCGGGTTGGTGAAGTCTGGCCACACAGTTGAAACTCGATTCCACACCTGTTCTCATAAAGAAAGGCAAATAAATAAAAGAAAGAAAGACAGAATGAATCTTTCACTCTGCAGTGGAATGTGTGCTGTTTCGAAACTTCCTGGTAGATTAGAACTGTGTGCCCACCTGAGACTAGAATCCGGAACCTTGCCTTTCATAGGTAATGCTCTCTCTCTGAGTGAGCTATCCACAAACAATGTATGACCTGGCCTCACAACTTTACTTCTCCCAATATCCCCGTCTTAGCTTCCAAACTTTACGGACATTTTCCTGCATCCCTTGCAGAGAGAGAACCTTTAAAGTGTCCAGATAGCTCACTCAGCAAGAGAGTTAGCTGCAAACAGGAAAGTTCTGTGGTTCAGTCCCTGTTCGCTACAGTTTTTATCTGTCAGTAAGTTTCAAACAAAGACAGTTACTCAAGAATTAAAAGTCTAAGTCAGTATGTTGTTTATTACTTGCCTTATCAATGATAATGCACAAAATTACAGTATCATTGCCTTACTGAATCCTTATTTTTTCAAGTTTTTCAAATTAAATGAGGGCATCTGTTTTTAGTTAGTACTACTGCCTACTTTGATACAGAGACACAACAGAACACAAAATATGACAGGGTGCTTGTGACATAGCCACCACAAAATTTTTTAAATTATATGTTTTTAGAAATATTCCTTGAAATTTGATATTTGTAATGCATTTTTTATTGGGATCAACACTAGTATTAACACAGCTTAAGCACAAACATCAAAATGAATTAAAAACATGAATTTAACATCAATCAAATTCTTGGATGGTTTTTCCAATGTTTATTTAGCAGCTGTGACTTTACATCATGAATAGTTCCCACCATTAGAGCATCTCAAGAAAGGAAATATATTGACACTTTCCCCTCGTTGTCACTCTGCATTTGGTACCTGCAGCGTTGCTTCATGTGCTAGCTGAAAGATCACTGGTAAATAATTTCACAATCTTGAGTTTCCATGTTTTGACAATAAAGCTTTTGCTTCAGCACAGACTCCTGTCATGAATACATGAAGGATCTCTCATGTACCAGTGCTTCAGGTTCACTAAATATGCTAAGTAGATGAATTTCATTTATCTTAATACAGTTTTCATTTTCTACTTTTGTACTTACGAGTATTAATGACTTACTTTTCCAACAAATGGTTTCCCTGAGGAATTTTTAACAAAAATGCCCATCTGAAGACCCATATCATAAGGAGCATATGTACCAGGCACCTGCCCTGCACTTATTCCTGGATCGATTAATGGTACAAAATGCATGTTTGCCTGGTAACAAATAAAATATATATTAACCAACATGAATAAATGAGAACAACTACCTACAGAAAGACAGGTATGCTCACCTCATGTAATTCTTCAACAAACTTAGGCAGGCCTGCAAACCTTTTTTTGTCATAAGTGAAGTCATTACTGTCATTCATGTAATCCAGATCCAGCCACTGCACATCCTAAGGCAGGAGAAGAGAAACAGGATGTGTTGAAAAGCACAACACTTGTCAGGGTACAACCATCAAATAGAAGCAGTTACTAGAATGAGGTTTTTAAATATAAATAAAAAAAAGTAATTTAAGTAGATGCACAACATTAACAAAGCCAAAGGAACAAACCCAGCAAAGATTTGTTAAAACGCCAAATACAAGCAGTTACTAGAATGAGGTACTTAAACATAAATAAAAGTAGTAATTTAAGAAGAAGCATAACAGTGACAAAGCCAAAGGAACAAACACACTAAAGATCATATACAACTTCTAATAACTACCTAATATTATCTCATATAATCAAATTGCATTTTATAGTGTAACTAGCTGACAAACACAGCATTGCCTAGGTGTTCATTCTGCCAATTTTTTTTTATAAACAAAACCTTATACGTACTCCTGCAGTAGACTTGGTGCGAGATGATCCCAGACAGTTCTGTATGCTGGATGCAGCTGCTTCACATGTCTAGCAATGTGATTTTGTAAACGTCTCAATGGCAACACCTCTTCATATCTCTATAGATGGTTATTGTTTTTGCCTATAGCTGTTTGCACTTCGCAATTGAAAGCTGCCAAATGTGTTTCCAGGTGTCAATGATTTCCTTAAATTGACACGACTGAAGGACTGTCTTAGCAGTAAAGAGTAAATGTGTTAAAACACTGATGTGGCATTTTTTCACATATCTCTGTGCTTATGACATCATATCTCTTGAACTATGGCTCGTAGAGCAATATATGTGTATGCATACATTCAGCAGCTTATGCGGATACTGTTTGCAAATATGTTGTGAATAGATTCAGCAGCAAAGAAGTAATAAGTTTACATGTGATGCATAATGTGGCAGTTTTTCATGCATCCCAATGTTTATGTCATCATTCTCCTGAACTATGTGTGGTGCCATGATCTAATTTTGTAGGTGTGTATAGTGGCACATGAGGATACTGTCCACAAAATTTATTGTGAACAGAGTTAGTAGAACTGAAGTAATAAATCTGAATGTCACGCATGATACGGCAGTTTTTCACATATCTCATTGTTTATGACATCATATATCCTAAACTATGATAGGGAGGTGGTTCTTACACCCACAGCGATTGTTGCCTGACAGAAAGGAATATGTCTACCAAGTTTGGTTGAAGTCAGTCCACTGGTATAGGAGATGTGGGGAAAAAAAGCCACACACACACACACACACACACACACACACACACACACACACACAGCCAGATATATACTGATTTTTATGTCATATGTATATGGATGAATTAAATGAGTTCCAAGAACATATTTTCAATTTAAAGTTACAAATTAATTATACATACTATTGGGATACCAGCTGCCTGTGTTTTCTTCAGTATCTCCTTTGTATAATTTAGTGTTTTGTAGCCAAATCTGCAACCAAAAATGCACAAGAATTATCAACATTTCCCTCCCTTTTAGTTGTTTTTTTACATAATATGACATTTATGTATTTCACTTAAGTTTACTTAATAAACATGATTATCTTCCAGATATTTTATTTAGTTTATATAACAAATATAGTAGAACTTTTTACTCCGAAGCAACACAAAAAGTTGAAATAAAAACATGATGCTTCTTGAAGGCTAAAACTTAGCGGTAAGTTACTGTAGAACATGTTAAAAGAAAAGTACTGTATTGTATTCTAAAACAATGCATTATTTAAATCTTTAGATATAAGACTGGATAACTGACAAAGAGGTATGGAACTGAATCAAAAGCTCTGATGGACAACTTGACTGAAAGAAGTGATAAACAGATAGTAAATATCCTGAGGTATCAAGGAATAGTTAATCTGGTCATTGAAGGAAGAAGGGAAGGGAAGGGAAGGGAAAGGGGGGGGGGGGGAGGGAGCTGTTAGTTACAATGTGAATGGATGAAGTTATTTAGGGTAGTCATGCAGAGATAAAGAGAACAGACATGATAGACTAATAAGTGTCTTCTGACTGAGGGGGAGAGTCATAACTGTTTAATACAACTGTCAAAAATTATCGACAAAATCGACTTTAAAGTTTCCTGAGTGTCCTTAAGGCTAGCTCGATTTTCCTAAAGGTCGCATGGCTCTCTGGTAGAATGCTTGACTGCCATGTGGATGTCTTCCATTTGATTCCCAACCAATGAAAATTTGTAAACAAAAGATTCTATTATGTGTGAAATATATAAAGATGGGGGGAAAAAATGGTATGGCATGAGACTGGTGATCGCTGGTTAGAATCTCATTTTATCTGTTTTGGTTTTTTTTTCTCCCCTTCATTTAGTTCAAATACCTATGTCATTTAAATGTAAAACTCGTCAAATACATACTAATTAATGATATCTGTCATTTTTATGAAAAATGCAGATCATCTTTTTTCTAATTAAATACACACAAAAAATGCCACTTTCATTGCATATATAAATCCTTAATTACTGATCTTTGATAAAATATTGTTTAAATGAAAAAAATTAGCAGAAAAGAAAAGAAGTAAAATATGTGTGGATGGAATAGAGGGATGTGTAGTGCTGCAATGAGAACAGGGAAGGGGTTAGATGGGCGAGCACAATGACTAATGAAGGTTGAAGCCAGGAGGGTTACGGGAACGTAGGACAGAGAGAAGGGACAGTTCCCACCTGCAAAGTTCAGAAAAGTTGGTGTTGGTGGGAAGGATCCATATGGCACAGGCTATGAAGCAGTCACTGAAGTGAAGAATGTTGTGTTGGGCAGTGTGCTCAGCGACAGGGTGGTCCTCTTGTTTCTTAGTCACAGTTTGTTGGTGGTCATTCACTCTGACAGAAAGCTTGTTGGTTGTCATGCCCACATAGAATGCAGCACAATGGTTGCAGCTTAGCTTGTAGATCATATGACTGGTTTTACAGGTAGCCCTGCCTTTGAGGGGATAGTTGATGTTAGTGACCGGACTGGAGTAGGTGATGGTGAGAGGATGTATGGGACAGGTCTTGCATCCAGGTCTATTAGAGGGATATGAGCAGCCATGAGGTAAGGGGTTGGGAGCAGGGGTTCCGTAGGGATGGATGAGTATATTATGTAGGTTTGGTGGAGAATGGAGTACCACTGTGCGGATGGGGAGGTGGGAGGGGGAAGGAGGTGGGAAGGATAGTGGGCAGGACATTTCTCATTTCAGGGCCCTAAGAGAGGTAATAAAAAAAAAAAAACTGGTAGAGAATGTAATGGGTAGTACTGAGTTATGAGGAAAATGCTCCTTTGTGGCCAGACGATAAAACTTTTGGAAGTGGTGGGTGACTGGAAAGATAAGGAACAGGATATTTGTTTTTGTACAATGCTGGGAGGATAACTATGGTGCTGTAACAGCCTCAGTGAGACCCTCAGTATATCTCAAGAGGGACCGCTCGTCATTGCAGATGTAACGAAAACAGGTGGCAGGGCTGTACGGAAGGGATTTCACGGTATGGAATGGGTGGCAGCTGTCAAAGTGGACGTATTGCTGGTGGTTAGTAGGTTTGATACGGACAGAGGTAGTGATGTAGCCACTTGTGAGGTGGAGGACAACATCTAGAAAGGTGGCTCGTTGCGTTGAGTAGGTCCAGGTGAAGTGAATGAGTGAGAAGCTGTTGAGTTTCTGGAGGAATGTGGATAGGGTGTCCTCATCCTTTATCCAGATCGCAAAGAGGTCATCAACGAATCCAAACAAGGTGAGGGGTTTAGGAAGGATTTCTCTAGATGGCCCAAGAATAGCTTGGCGTAGGATGGAGCCATGCGGGTGCCCATAGGTGTACCCCAGATTTGTTTGTAGGTAATGCCTCCAAAGGAGAAGTAATTGTTGCTGAGAATATAGTTGGTCATGGCAACCAGGAAGGAGTTGGTTGGTTTGGAATCCACAGGGTGTTGGGAAAGGTAGTGTTTAATAGCAGTAAGACCACAGGCATTGAGTCAATAGTGACGAGCAGGGCACTGTGTGGTAAAGGGACAGGAACTGTGGAGATTCGGTGAAGGAAATAGTTGGAATCTTTTATATGGGAGGGTATGTTCCGGGTAATAGGCTGAAGGTGGTGTTCTACGAGAGCGGAAATTCTCTCTGTGGGAGCACAGTAACTGGCCACAATGAGGCGTCATGGATGGTTGTGTTTATGGACTTCAGGAAGCACATAGAAAGTAGGAGTGCGGGTCGTGGTGGGGGTGAGGAGGGAGATGTACTCTAGGGGGAGGTTCTGGGGAGGGCCTAAGGATTTGAGGAGAGTAAAAAACCGAAAATGGAAATCAGCAGCAATGGGAACGAAAGTCATAAAATTGGAGAAACTAAAAGCATAACGAAGGTTTAAAAATCCTCTACAGAAAGAGGTTGGTTGTCCCCAAAAAAAGCTTCAAATGACTGACGTCATCTCACTGGCACTAATAAATTTGAGAACGCGATTGGCTGAGCGCGTGTCATCTGCTAAAATCGACGATATATCAGGCGACAGCTGTAGACGGGAGCGTAACGGATTAAAATAGGGGCACTCAATTAAAAGGTGTCTTACCATCCACAGCTGAGAGCAGTGGGGTCAGAGTGGGGGAGGATCGCCGCTTAAAAGATGTCGATGGCTAAAAAGACAGTGCCCTATCCGGAGTCTAGTTAAAATTACCTCCTCCCGACGACGCGTTCGGGAGGAAGAGGTCCAAGCACAAGGAAGAGCTTTTACGTCCCGCAATTTATTATTGGGAAGTGTCGACCAATGTGCGTGCCATAAAAGAGTAACACGATGACATAAAACGCTCCGTAGATCGGCGATGGGAATCGATTGAATAGCTGGCCGGAGAAGAGAGACTGCAGCCTTGGCCGCAATATCGGCCGCCATTTCCACAGATACCAATGTGTCCCGGGAGCCAGAGGAACGCCACCGAGACGCCCCCCAAGTGGAGCAAGCGCAGACAGTCCTGAATCCGGTGGACCAGAGGGTGTACAGGGTAAAGAGCTTGGAGACTGAGGAGAGAGCTGAGAGAATCTGAGCAGATAACGTACTGTTGGCGGATGTAGTGGACAGCCTGGAGAACAGCGTAAAGCTCCGCAGTATAGACCGAACACTGGTCGGGAAGCTGAAAGCGATTTGGGGTGTCGCCAACAACATAGGCACTCCCTACACCTAACAATGTTTTCGAGCCATCGGTGTAAATAAATGTGGCTTCTTTCATTTGTGCACATAGAGCAGCAAATGCCTGACGATAAACAAGTGAAGGGGTACCATCCTTGGAAAATCGACAAGGGTCACGGAGCAGGCAGATCTGGGGACGGAGCCAAGGCGGTGCTGTACCCCAAGTTGTCAAGAAGGTTTTAGGAAAGCGGAAGGAAAGAGAATGGAGCAGTTGACGGAAGCGGACTCCCGGTGGTAGTAGGGAGGAGGGGCGGCCTGCATACCCTACATCAAAGGAGGCGTCAAAAAAAATGTCATGGACTGGATTAGCAGGCATGGAAGACAGATGGCTGGCATAACGACTCAGAAGGACTGCTCGCCGATTGGACAGCGGAGGTTCAGCAGTCTCAGCATAAAGGCTTTCCACAGGCCTGGTGGAAAAAGCTCCAGACACTAAACGTAATCCACGGTGGTGGATAGAGTCGAGACGCCGAAGAATAGACGGCCGAGCAGAGGAGTAGACTATGCTTCCATAGTCCAATTTCGAGCACAAAAAGGCACGATAGAGGCGGAGAAGGCCCACTCGGTCCGCTCCCTAGGAGGTACCATTCAGGACACGGAGGGTGTTGAGGGATCGCAGATAGCGAGCCGAAAGATACGAAATGTGGGAGGACCAGCATAGTTTTCTGTCAAACATAAGACTCAAGAATTTAGCGATGTCTGAAAACGGAAGGTTGACAGGTCCTAGATGTAAGGAGGGTGGAAGAAACTCATTACGTCGCCAAAAATTAACACAAACGGTCTTACTGGGAGAAAAACGGAAGCCGGTTTCGATGCTCCAAGAGTGGAGGCAATCGAGACATCCTTGAAGACGTCATTCAAGAAGGTTGGTCCGTTGAGAGCTATAGTAGATCACAAAATCATCCACAAAGAGGGAGCCTGAGACATCAGGAAGGAGACAATCCATAACTGGATTTATGGCAATGGCAAACAGTACAACACTCAGCACGGAGCCCTGGGGTACCCCGTTTTCTTGGGAGAAAGTACGGGAGAGAGTAGTGTTCACCCGCACCCTAAATGTGTGCTCTGCCATAAATTCGCGAAGAAAAAGGGGCAGCCGACCTCGAAAGCCCCAAGAGAACAGTGTGCGGAGGATGCCTGTCCTCCAACAGGTATCGTATGCTCTCTCCAGATCAAAAAATATTGCTACTGTTTGGCGTTTCCGGAGAAAATTGTTCATGATATAAGTGGAGAGAGCAACAAGATGGTCAACTGCAGAACGATGCTTTCGGAATCCGCATTGGGCAGGTGTTAAAAGACTGCGGGATACCAGCCACCAAGCTAAACGGTAATTCACCATACGCTCCAAAACCTTACAAACAACTCGTGAGAGAAATGGGGCGATAGCTAGAGGGGAGATGTTTGTCCTTTCCAGGTTTCGGAATAGGAATGACGACAGCTTCCCGCCATTGTCTGGGAAAAGTACTGTTGGTCCAAATTCGATTATAAAGGCGAAGGAGGTAACGCAGACTATGGGTTGCTAAATGCAGCAACATTTGGACGTGGATACCATCCGGTCCTGGGGCGGAGGAGCGAGAAGAAGAGAGTACATGTTGGAGTTCCCGCATGGAGAAAACAGTATTGTAGCTCTCGCGATTTTGAGAGGAGAAAGCAAGAGGTCGCACTTCCGCTGCACGTTTCTTCGGGAGAAACGCGGGCGGGTAATTTGAAGAGCTCGAAATCTCAGCAAAGTGCTGACCCAATGAGTTAGAAATTGCGATGGGGTACACTAATGTATCATGCGCGACAGTGAGCCCAGAGACCGAGGAGAAACTAGGCGCGCCTGAGAACCGTCGAAGCCGACTCCAAACTTCCGAGGAGGGAGTGAAGGTGTTAAATGAGCTAATAAAGAATTTCCAGCTTGCCTTCTTGCTATCGCGGATGACACGACGGCATTGTGCATGGAACTGCTTATAGCGGATACAGTTGGCCAAAGTAGGATGGTGGCGGAAAACGCGAAGAGCAAGTCGCCGCTCACATATTGCGTCACGGCATGCCTCGTTCCACCAAGGAACTGGGGGGCGCTGGGGCAATTCGGAGGTGCGTGGTATTGAACGTTCCGCAGCTATAAGAATAACGTCGGTAATATGTGTGACCTCATCATCGACGCTGGGAAAGTGACGGTCATCGAATGTCGCTAGAGACGAAAAAAGTGTCCAATCGGCTTGGGCAAACTTCCAGCGTCGCGGGCACATACATGGCAGTTGAGGCTGCAATCTGAGGACACATGGAAAGTGGTCACTCGAGTGTGTGTCATCAATGGCGAACCATTCGAAGCGCCGAGCTAGCGGAACAGTACCGACCGCAAGGTCCAAATGAGATAAATTTGTCGTGGAGGCAGACAAAAATGTAGGGACCCCAGTGTTGAGGCAAACTAGATCCACTTGGTGGAAGACGTCTAGCAATAGTGAGCCACGTGGACAAGGATGTGGAGATCCCCAAAGCAGGTGGTGGGCATTGAAGTCCCCAACCAGCAAATAGGGAGGGGGGGGGGGGGGGTGGAAGCTGACAAAGAAGATGAAGGAGATCAGCTCGTGCCATTGGTGTGGACGATGGAATGTATACAGTACAAAGAGAGAACGTGTATCCAGAAAGGGAAAGACGGACGGCGACAGCTTGGAAGGAAGTGTTTAAGTGAATTGGGTGATAATGGAGAGTATCATGAGTCCTCCATGGGCTGGAGTGCCTTCAACAGAGGGGAGATCATATCAGACGGACTGAAAATGAGGGAGAACAAAGTGGTCATGGGGACGCAGCTTTGTTTCCTGAAGACAGAAGATGACCGGCGAGTAGGATCATCAGAGGATCGACAATTCATCCCGATTGGCTCGAATGCCGTGGATATTCAAGTGGATAATGGACATAGGGAGAACAGAAAATGGAGGAATGTGACCAAGGTTGCTGTCAACTCAATGACTGCTCAGAGCTTGCGACCGACAGCACGGAATGGCATTCGGCCGAAGGCAGAAGATCCTGATCCATAGGTTGTTCAGGAGCAACTCCTGCCACCAGCGATCGGCCAGTTGATCGGCCGCCAGCAGTGCGCCTCGGCGACACAGAAGACGGCCGAGGGCGATTTCCGCCAGGTGGTGCTGTAGATGGGACACACCTTGGCGGAGAAGGAGATGAACTGGGTTTCTTTATAGCCTTCTTGGAATTATGATGTTTAGATGAAGGAGGAACCGATGGTTGTGAAGTTGGGGTACGTAAAAAATCTTCACGAGTATGCTCTTTTTTCGAAGTCTTGGTGTCTGACTTTTGGGCTCGAGATTTAGCAGAACCCGATGAAGGGTGAGCCATAGAGTGGGCAGGCGAAAGAGGTGAGGTTGAACGGACGATCTTTGCGCTGGCCGATCTGACGACCGTGGCACTAAAGGTGAGGTCACAAGTCTGCGTGGCTGCCTCCTTTGTTGGCCGAGGAGAAGCAAGGACAGTGCTGTATTTTCCTGTCTGAGGCACGGTGGGCTGTCTACTGGCGAATAATTTTTGAGCAGCAAAGGTCGACACCTTTTCCTTCACTCTGATTTCCTGGATGAGCTTTTCATCCTTAAAAACGGGGTAATCTCGAGAGGAAGCAGCGTGGTCACCCATACAGTTGATGCAGCGAGGGGATGGAGGTGGACAAGCACCCTCATGGGCATCCTTGCCACACGTAACACATTTGGCCGGATTGGAACAGGACTGGCTGGTGTGATTGAACCGCTGACACCGATAGCAACGCATAGGGTTTGGGACGTAAGGGCGAACGGAAGCCTGCTTTGATTTTCGATGGAAGTTGAACTTTGTCAAATGTCAAGAAGACAGTGCGGGTTGGAATGATGTTCGTGTCAACCCTTTTCATAACTCTATGAACAGCCGTTACACCCTGGTCAGACAGGTAGTGCTGAATTTCTTCGTCAGACAATCCATCGAGGGAGCGTGTATAAACGACTCCACGCGAGGAATTTAAAGTGCGGTGCGCTTCAACCCGGACAGGGAAGGTGCGGAGCAGTGAAGTACGCACTGGAGGGCACTGACTGTTTCTAACAACAAGGTGTCATTCCATAATCTGGAACAAGACTTTACAGGACCTGCAATTGCGTCGACACCTTTCTGAATAATGAAAGGGTTGACCGTGGAGAAGTCGTGACCTTCGTCAGACCGAGAAACAACAAGGAACTGTGGCAACGATGGAAGAACTGTCTGTGGCTGAGACTCAGTGAACTTATGCTTGTGAGCAGACATAGTGGAAGGTGAGGAAACCATTGCGGAAGAATCCCCCACGATTACCGGCATCTCCGATGGCGCGCTCCTCCCTTGTGGGGGCCCTCTCTGAGGGCACTCCCGCCTTAGGTGATTGTTCACACCTCAGGTCACACCTCCCGACAAACGGACGGAGGGACCAATCGGCACTTTCGGAAGGTATCAGCTCGGGTAATCACCCCTCCCTGGGCCTGGCCGTTACCAGGGGGTACGTACGTGTCCTACCTGTCTACCCGGGGCGGGGAATTACGCGTTACCCCGTCACCGGCTACGCACAAAAATGTGTGGGTCGGCCTTCAGACACGCACAGGGAGGAAGAAAGAGAAAGGGAAAGGAAAGAAGAGAGGTCTCCAACACCGCAGCGGAGAAAAGGGTAAAGAGAAGAAGTAAGGAAAAGAGAAGGACAAAGGAAGGAAGAAGACATACAAGCAAATAAGGTGAAGAATGCGTTACATTTTCGAGCGTCCGTCTCCGGACGTAGGCACAAACCATACTCCCAGATGGGGAGAAAAGGAAGGAAAGAGACAGAGGTGAGGGGAGGAGGGGCGAAGATGGGGGATGGGGAAGGATTCGGAAAGGGAAGGTATGCAGCCTGGAAAGGAAGGAAGGCCACATTAGCTCGGGGTCCCGTGCTCGCTACGCACGTATCCACAAAAGAGTTATGGGCCCCCGGGGGGGGGGGGGGGGGGGGGGGGGGGTCAGCATCAGGTTTTAGATGGTGGGCTGTGGTTCTTTCGGCAGATGTAAGGTTCATTTGCATGTTGAGGGATTTGGGGTATGATGGTGAGGCAAGGTTCAAGGTTAAAAAATTCTGGAAAGCTAACAGGGTGTGATCTGGGGGCAACGGGGGTGGATGACAGTTGGATGGTGGAGTGAACTGAGTCAGGCAGGTTTCAACATTGGTCTCTGGATGAATACGATTGGTAGGGTTGGTGGCGAAAAAGTGTCTCCACTGTAGGGACTGGTGGAAGGAGAAAAGTTATTTAACAAGTCCTGCATGATTGAATTTGAGAGGGGAGCAAAAGGTGAGGCCTTTGGAAAGGACTGATATTTCTGCAGGGTTAAGGCTTTTGGAGGAAAGGTCCATGACTGTGTTTTGGGTCTGTATAGGTTCTGGGTTCTGTTTAATGGTGGGAGGGAGTTTTGGAGGGTGGAGTAAATCTACTAGGTCTGTGAGACAAGGTTTGTCAGCTATGAGGGGATGTGGGGGAGGTTTGGAGGATGTAGAGTGGTGGACAGTGGTACTCCAACGTGGTAGTAGGTAGTGAGCAGGCTGGAGAGGTTTTTTGGGTGGTGTTGTGTACGTTGCTCTAGTTCCCCGAGGGCAAGAGTTTCACTTTGTGTTATCAGATAAAGGAATTTGGGATTGCATAGCAGGAGAATTTTATGGATGGAGAGAAGGTATTGCAAGGAGGTTTGGGCTCGGTTGACTTGGTTTTGAAGGACTATGTTGATGAGGGGTAAGGTCTGGTGGAATCTGAACAGATGGAGATCGTAGCGGAAGGATGGGTGTCAGCCGGAGATGGGTAATTTGATGGTTAAGGCCATTTGGGGGGATTCCGTGAGCAAAGCAACAATGCAGGAACAGTATGTGGGACTGGGTTCTGGTTAGGGATAAGAAACATTTTCTGTATTGATACAGATGGAAGGAGCAAAGATCCATGGTGTTGGAAAAAACGCGAAGAACTACGTAACAAACGTAGAATTACATCTGAAAAAATTTGCAAACATACACCCAAATACATTGGAAAAATCATGAAAAGGAAGAAACAGATGGAAAAGGGGAAAACAAGATGAAATCTGAGAGAGTACGACAATAGTAAAAGGCGAAAGCCCACTATAATTGTCATGAAGTCACAATGAGATCACAGAAAAGATATAAATAAAAAATATTTTACTGTGGATTGCAGATCTGAGGGTGGATAAGTGTGAAGATGGGGGATGGCAGATGTAACTGGATGAGGGGAAATTAGTAGGTGCGAACTAGGATAGAAAAGAGAA
Organism: Schistocerca cancellata; assembly: GCF_023864275.1. NCBI lineage: Eukaryota > Metazoa > Arthropoda > Insecta > Orthoptera > Acrididae > Schistocerca > Schistocerca cancellata. The sequence continues at coordinate 11,735,702 of NC_064628.1, read as the reverse complement.
AGAGTGGGCAGTGGGGAGGGTTTGTAGGATGAGATACAAGATCAAGAAGCACCAGAAAGGTGCGGGAAATAGCATGTGAAAATATGGGTCTGTGATGCAGGAAGAGTGATCTACTTGAACATATAGAATTAATGATATTGGTAGGAGTAACGTGGGACATCAGACCCAGAATCCTAAACCCCTCACCTGGTTTAGATCCACTGATGACATCTTCGTGATCTGGATCGAGGGTGAGGACACCCTATCAACACTCCTCCAGAACCTCAACAGCTTCTCACCCATTCGCTTCACCTGGTCCTTCTCAACCCAACAAGCCAACTTTTCAGATGTTGACCTCCACTTCAAAGATGGATACATCACTATCTCTGTCCATATCAAACCTACTGAACACCAGCAATAGCTCCACTTCGACAGCTGCCACCTGTTCCATGGCAAGAAGTTCCTTCCATCAGCCTAGCCACCTGTGGTCACTGTTTCTGCAGTGACAAGCGGTCCCTCTTGAAATATACTGAGGATTTCACTAAGGCCGTTACAGACTGTAATTATCTTCCAAACCTTCTACAAAAACAAATCTCCCATCCCTTATCTTTAAAGTCCCCCACAACCTCCCACAGTCTCACCATCTGGCACAGAGGAGCATGCCCCTCGTAGCTCAGTACCACCCAGGACTGGAGCAACAGACTCACATTCCCCGCCGGTGTTTCAATTACCTCTCGTCGTACCCTGAAATGAGTAATGTCCTGCCCATTATCCTTCCTACCAGTCTCACAATGGTATTACACTGTGCACCAAACCTACACAATATACTCATCCATCCCTACACAACCCCTGCTCCCAACCCCTTACCTCATGGCTCATACCCCTATAATATACCTTGATCCAAGACCTGTCCCATACATCCTCCTGCCACCACCTACTCCAGTCCAGTCACAAAAATCACCTGTCCTATCAAAGGCAGGGCTACCCGTGAAACTAGTGATGTGATCTACAAGCTACTCCTGCAAACACTGCACCACATTCTATGTGGCTATGACAACTAACAAGCCATCGGTCCACATGAATGGCCACCGACAAACAACTGGACCATCTGTTGCTGAGCGCGACATTCTTCATTTCAATGACTGCTTCACAGCCTGGGCCATATGGATCCTTCTCACCAATACGTTTTTCTGAACTGCACAGGTGGGAACTTTCCCTGTAATATATCCTACGTTCCCGTAACCTTCTTGGCTTCAGCCTTCATTAGTCAGCGTCATCACCCATCAGCCCCTTCCGTGTTCCCATTCTAGCACTACACATTCCTTTATTTCACCCATGCACATTTTACTTCTCTCCTTTTCCGCTACTCCCCCCCCCCCCCCCTCCACCCCTTCCCCACTCTCCATTTAAGCTCCCTTCACCTCATTCCAGCACACTTTCCAGCAGTGCGCATCATCGCCCAACCCTTCCCTTCTATCCTTCACTCTCCCCATCCCAGCCTCCCCCTTTTGTGATAGTCTTCTTTTTTCCCTATCTACGACTCAGCTTCTCCGCTATATGGCGAGTAAGAACTATCCTTGTCATAATACTGTAACATTTCATCCTGAACTTTCCATTGTTAGGTTTCAGCTACAATCACTTGAGTCAGTATCTCGGTTGGCTTCAGCTGATTCTGTCTGAAGCTAAGACAATGAAATGGAAAACAATACAATTTTCATTGAAACAAGTGCAAAGAGGGAACTTTCATATATTAGCAGTTGAAGATTACAAGTTTCACACACCACATACTGGCCCAAAAAATAAAAATGACTTGCAGAAGTAATGACAATGGGGACCCACTGTAAGAGGCTCCATGTGTGGAATCCCTAGGTATCCAGATGGATAATAAACTGAGTTGGCACCAGCCAGTTCATCAAAAAGCTCAATCCTGCCTTCTCTACTCTTGTAAATCTCTGTTTATTACCTGTATCTACAGACACGATTTCTCACACAGCATACTTACGCTGAATACTGCCCCCTGGCTTAATATTCAGGAACAATGCAGCTAAGATAAAAAAGTATTTATTCTACAGAAAGATGTAGTAAGAATGTAAAGCAGATAACCAAAAAGTCTTGCAGAAGCCTCTTCATGGACCCTTGGATCCTTACTGTAGGCCAATGCATTCACTGCATAAAAATATCAGTAGTTAATAGGAAGAGTGAATTTAAGTTGAACTGCGAAGTTCATAACCACAATACAAGGGGTAAAAATAATTTTCACACAGACTGTGCACTGCTATCTAGGATTCAAAATGGAGCATTTTTATTCTTTTGCAGAAGTCTATAACAGGTATACTCTTCAAACAATGGGAAGTCCAGGATGGACTGTAACAATATTATGAAAAGGAAAGTTGCTACTCACCATATAGTGGAGATGCTGATTAGGAGATAGGCACAACAAAGAGACTGTCAAAAATAAAGCTTTCGGCCAGTAAGGCCTTCGTCAAAAACAAAAATAGACACACACACACACACACACACACACACACATCTTAATAGACATCAGGCAGGAAATTGCAAATCCCACTGAATCAATTTTAAAACAACCAAAGTGTGTACTTCTTTTCACTCCATATTTCTCAGATCCAGAAAGCATCAGTGGAGTTGTGGTTTCCTGAAGTCAACTTCGGTCATAAGGCTCACCATACCTATTATTTTCTCATGCACCAAGAGCAGATATTTGTCACCCTTATGATTTCAGCAACATCTGGACCAACTTTATGCTCTACCTCAACTTTGTCCTTACTACATGGTTATGATTCCCATTAGTGTATCCTCTGTTCCAATTTTTAGGCGACAGTCCCTATTTTTAAGAAATTGTCCTGGTGTCCCATAACACACTTTGAAGATAGAGGAATGTCCTGAATTTTCATCTTATGTAGTGTTCCTTATTTGAACTTAGTAGCTGACATTATATGATGGTGTCTTTCAAACAATAAAAAAACTATGCCATGCCAAGCTCACTGGGTTTGCATTAGTTGCAGCTTTTTAATTCCCACTTGTGACAGTTTTCCGGTCATTGGATCGTTCTCCTTCTGCTCATTGCGTACACCAGCAGTCCTCCCTCGACTGTCATTTGTTGCATGTTCATTGAGACTGCCCACGTGTGGAAGCCATGGAAACTGCTTGCGACACTCAGTTTTCAGACACCTGTATTTTTGCTGGACTGTGGGACTGTCCCTGCAGCCCCACACGGGTCGCTGCTGTGTACTTCACCGACTTTGTTTGCGTGTACATTCAGGACCCAAATGAAGAAGGCAGTGCCTGCCTCTTCCACAACAACACATTGTTGAGGTTTCTGGCTACGTACCGGATGATGCTAGTCAAAAGGTGCAATCTGCAATCTGGTGCAATGTCTGCACGAGGGCCAGCAGCACAGTCTCCTCAATTTGTTGCACCCCGAGTCACAAGCCACGGAACACAGTGGCCCACCTCATTTTCCTCCCCAGGCTGCCTTTTGGGCCTGTCCTACTGCCAGCAATAGGGGTGGCTGTAGGCTGTCGTGATGGGCTACAAAGGTTACCAGTTATTCGTGGTGGATGTCGGTCACGCAATTCAGTTGCAGTCGCTCCCTGTCGGGATGTGACCGCCACAGTCTTCTGGCATGCTGGGTGACTGTGGTCGCGACGTGGTGCAGGGCCTCACTTGCAGTGGGGGGCTTCCCCGTTTCTGCACCTGCCGAGGTGGAGCCCACGGATTCTGATCTCCCCTCCTCCTCCTCCTCCTCCTCCACCCCCTGTTGCTGACGGAGGTGGCCTCACCTCCGCTGCTGCCAGTGGACATCCCATTCCCTCAGTCTTTGCACCTTCCACCCTTCCAGTAGACCTAATGGTTTTTGGACAACATGGTTGTGGAGATGAAGCAGCGATTAGTATGATTAATCAATTATTCAAAAACAATCTTAATCGCATTTATTATTATTATACCGCCAACCGGTTTCAACCCGACGTAGGGGTCATCTTCTGGGCGTTTACACCATCAGTCGACTGCTGGTGGTGTCACTCCTGTCTACACAACGGCAGGAAACCATTAAAATGGCCAGGCTCGGGTAGCAATCTCCTGCACAGAACCAAAGAGACTGCCAGAGAACCTGACAGCAGGCATAGATGATAGTTTCTTGCCGTTATGTAAACAGGAGTGACACCACCAGCAATCGACCAATGGTGTAAACGCCCAGAAGATGACCCCTACGTCGGGTTGAAACCGGCTGGCGGTATAATAATAATAATAATAATAATAAATGTGATTAAGACTGTTTTTGAATAATTGAGAACTAATGGTGACAGTGCTCCTTCCTTCAGTGGTCGACCTGCTGGCAGGTTCTCTGGCAGCCTCTTTGGCTCTGTGCAGGAGATTGCTTCCCATGCCTGGCCATTTTCATCACTTTGGGGCCTTTTCAGGGAAGAAGGATTTCGTATCCCCACCAGCAGACATCATGATGGAGGCAGATGAGCTGGGCTGGGTAGCACTGCAGAATAGTGGGGAAACCTCCCATTGAGGGCACACACTGAGCTTAGTATGGGCAGACACACTGATGGAGACGTTTACCTGTGGGTGGCCATAAGCCGAGCAGGGCCAGTGATCATAATGAGTCCTACTACCACGGACCTCACATTGCGCATTGTCTCAAGCATTGTCATCTCGTGCTCAGTCGACAGCCACCTGTGCCATTTGTGTGCCGAGTTATCCCTATGCAAGTCTTTATGACTTTGGGACTTTCTGCTTCACGTAGATTGACTCACATGGTGAGTATTTGTTTCCTCTCGTGGGGTTCCGTTAGAACCACCACTGGCCCATGAAGTGCCCATGCCAATGGTGTAGAGTAGCAGCATTGTCATGGGAGTGCACATACTAACAAAAAGCCACAAAACCTCAAAGAAGCTGTGGACCTGCAACTCTAAATGAAAAATATGCTCAGTGATCTAAGTTATATTGACCAAACATGTGGATTTGTTGATTTACATATTTACATTCATGCGGTCTCAAATAGTTTTCAGATTAATATTAGGTAGTTTCAAGCTTGGGACATTTTTTCATGGAACCCGAACTCCAATATTTTCCTTCTATTCTTTGTGAACAGATTGAGTCTAAATGTCAAGTCATCTCATTCCACAATCGCTGAGCAATTACAGCTGAATGAATGAATGAATGTTGACATTGATATCACAGCAAAAAAGATCATCATCCATATTTCATGAAAGCATTTGAGAAGGAAGTCTCAAAGACATAGTGCAATAACATTTACAAACAACAAGAATTCTGGTTCCTGATAACCAGGCTATTATTATGACTACACACTTCTTATTACTATTTCCAAAGAAACTTTTAATTTCGTCAGTGTCAGTTTTCTCTGAAGGCCCATTTATCAAAGCAAGCTTGTCCAAGTAATCAGTAAGGCTATAAGCAAATATAAATTAGGCTCAGTAATGTCAATTATCCGCTGTATTCAGCTGATTCCACATAAAATTTAGCACAATTTTTGAAGGAAACTGATACTGTGAGTTAATTACCTGCAGAGATGGAAACCCAGCCCCCAGTATGGTGGCATGGCAGGGTAGCCCACTATATCTTGGTACTGCTGTACCACCTCAGCTGGTGAAGGACCCATGAACACGAAAAAGTCCAGGATTCCTCCTATTGTGCGAAAAGTAACTGCTGGTGTCGGCTGCAGAATCACCTCTAAAAAATAGTAAACACCTTTTAGACATTTATTCAAATTCAGAGACCCAGCCTTTCGTTGAACTATGACTTTGCCCCATCAGTAATCCTTAAAAACACAAATAAGCATTTAAAATGTTTTGGAGGAGTGAAACTAAATACTGTTATCAGCAAACTTGATATCTCATTGGTAAAAAAATAATACAAACACCTGTCAAACGTACCATGCATCTAAAAAATTCTGAAATCCTTCAGGGGATTAATGAAAGGTGAGCAATGAGATTTCTACCTTTCTTGCATTCTGCTAGTAACAGACCTGTAATTGTTTTTCCAACATAGATGGCAGCCATTTGATAACATTAAAATATGGTGATAGTGGAGGGAAGGGGATGTGAATTATTTCTAATAGGTGGTTTTCAAAGTACCATTCAGAATTTCCAGCCTTGTAAGTGGAAGTGTTATTTTTACAGGAAACAAAGACAATACCATCATATGAACATGGGTCACCTAATATACTTTCATAGAATTGTCACCAGGACACAGAAACACCACATGCTACATACAACAGATGATATGAATAAGATCTGTCATCTTGTAAAACCCCAACATTAGGCCACAAATATTAATTAATTTATATAGATCAAAGAGGCTAGCCACCAGACTTTTCAGAATGCAACTACCAACTTACATCCACGGACAGATTACTTCCGACCTATGAAATGAAGAATTTCCATGTTCTGCTTTACTGTGCAGCAACCCAAGAACTGGCACTGTACTACTGATTAAAATAAAGGTGGTCTTAAGCATTGTGTAGTAAGAAAATATTAGAATGAAGAAGATCTCAAATTTTTACTTTGTTCTTCAAATGTATCATTGATCATGGCAGCTTATCTTCAATCTGGCAACCTAGTATAACTATGCCTACCTGGAATGGTAAAAGAGAAGTAAGAGTGTGCTCCAGCTATCTACCAATCAATCTCATTGCAGTTGGCGGCAATTGCGATGCCTGACTACACACTCCAGGATGGCTGCAACCTTTAAACACTTACTTCACCTTATTGCTGATAACGACACCCTGAGTGCACCTGGGGCAAGGCAGAAAGTGCAAGTCCAGATGTGGGAGCCCCTATTATAAGGATGTGGGCTTGGGTAGTGGGCCTGCTGTATCAGGCACAGCACATCGAAGAGGATTTAGGATCCGTGCCCGTGTAAAATTTTGGCCAGACAATGTCCATTTATGGGGGTGGACCAGTAGGTTGTGGGGAGACTGGTGAGTGCAGCCTGGAGTTGCTGTTGAAGATCTTGTGCACTGGCATTTGTAAGGTCCTGACCATCCATTCCCCTTCCAAATTTGATGAAGGATGGGAAAGAGATGCGATCAGGTTCCCAATGCCATCACATTTACGAAGATCCTAAAATGCAGATGCTGTAAACTGAGAGCTAAGTGAGCAGGATGGAAGGCGTCTCTTCCATTGCCACAGATCGAAAATTAAAGAGGGCACTGATAACTAGTAACCACATTGTTCCCTGGAACGGTCTGGCGAAATCAACGTGTACTCTTTGGCAGGGGTGGTCAGGGCAAGCTGTGGCTACATGACTGGGGGCACAAGCCAAGCAGTTCCTGATGATGTGCCCTAAGGCGGCATTAACACCAAGCCAATAGACAAGATGCCACTCTATTGTCTTCATCCTGCAAATTCCCCAATGTGTGGTGTGGAGTAGGTTCGGTACTCAGGGGCAGAGAGTGGGATGAACTACCACCCAGCATTCCCGGCATTCACAATCATCGACAGCTAACAAAATAACACCATCAATGATGTTAAGTTTGTGCCATAATGAGAAATAGGTGCACCACTCTGAGTCAGTTCCCTTGGCCAGGTGCTCTGGACAACACCAATGTACAGCAGACAGCACCTGTATAGTAGCGGATCGTGGCCCATTTCCCCTGATAATTTGCTTGTTGTAACTGGGAACTTGTCAATGTTGTGCCACTGATTTGCATCTAAGGAAAAACACAGCACTTAGTGCCTGTCAAACTTTGCATCTGGGCCACATGGCAAATGGCAAAATGCACCAGCATTTGAGTGATGCATGGTGAGCTCATAATGGGGTCCTGTAGGTATAGTAATTCAGGAACAAAACCCACTGCTACAGCTGCTGTGCCATCTTACTCTGATGTTTCAAACGGGGACAAAACAGTGGAATGTGGGGTTTGGATCGGTGATCAGGTGAAACTTAGTTCCACAGAGATACACATGAAACTTCCTGATGCCGTATTGGATAGCCAACGGCACTTTCTCAATTTGCAAATGATTCCTCTGTGATGCACTTAAAGTTTTAGATGCAAATGCAATGGGGTGTTCCACGCCATTGGTGTATTTGTGGGACAGCATGGCATCAATGCCACAATTTGATGTATCAGTGGCAAGCATCAAGTGTTGCTTGCAAGGAACATTGCTAAACAAGGAACAGACTTTTTAAGTTGCAAGAAAGCCTTCTGGTACATCTCTGACAATAGAAATTCAACTCCTTTTTTATGGAACTGATCAAGCGGATGGGAAATCTGGGTCACATTGGGGATAGTTCTTTGAGGTTTTTAGAAGCTGGTAAATTAGTGATTGCATCCACATGACCCTGTGTGGGCAGGACCCCTTCTTTACATACTATATTTCTTAGGTACTTTACCCATGGATCAAAGAAATTACATTTGTTAAGGTGATAATGTACACCACGGATTTGGAGCTGCTCAAATAACATCTGCAGATTGCACAGGTCCTGCTGCCACATGGTCCCAATAATTAGAAAGTCATCTAAATAACTAACACAGTTGGGAGGGCGGACACCCTGAATGAGCTGCTAAAGGTGTGTGTGAAACATCACCCCAAATGGTAACATATGATAACGATACATTCCAAACGGCATATTAATCATTAAAAACAATTTTGTCTGATCATCTACAGGCTATTGAAAATAGGTGTCAATGACGTCTTTCTTTTGAAAAATAAAAGCCCCCAGGCAATCTTGCCATTTCTCCTCTGGCCGAAGAATTTGATACGAACTGACATTAACTTGAGCACTGATGGTTGACTTCAAATTATCATACATTCTAAGCGATCCATTTGGCTCCTTAACTGTGACCATGGGTATTGCCCACTAGTTAGACAAGAATGAGGGTATTGCTTCTGTACATTATAATACATTAAGTTGGTGCATCAGTTCGTAGTGTTTTTGTTTTGCATGTTGGTGTTCCAGATGCTATAGGTTTATTTATCAATTGCCATTTTTTATTTGTAAGTTATTGTTGTTATTTTAGTTACATATTGTCATTTGGAGATAGTGGGTGGCGCTGTGGATGCTAGAAAACTGAGTGCCAAGTGGAGAAATTGGAATATTTTCAAAATATCCTTCTGTTTGAGTTAAACAGAGGGATGGTAGCAGCTGAGGCAGCCAGAAACATTTGTGCTGCATGTGGTGATAATGCCACTGGACAGAGCATGGCAAGAAAATTGTTTTTTTGTTTTAAGGAGGATAGTTTTCACATTAGTGACTCTCCACATTCAGGAAGACCTTTGGGATTTGATGAAGATCACTTAAATGCATTAATTCACAATGATCCACATCAGTGTACTCAAGATGGCAAATGTGATGAATTGTGATCACTCCATAATTGTGTGACATTTGTATCCAATGGGAAGGTTCAAAAATCAGTTGTCTGGGTAGCACATTCTCTATGTCAAAATCACGAAAATCAACAGGTGGCCATTTCACTTAGCATTCCTATTCTGTATCATTACTGGTGACAAGAAATTGTGTCTTTATGCTTACATAAGGAAAAGAAAGGCATGGTTGAGCCCAAACAAAGCAGCAACTTCCCGTACAAAGATCTGCATGACTCCACAAAGGATAATGTTATGCATTTGATTGCTCCCCCGAGGTGTAAGTATCACTGCTGATATTTATTATCAACAACTGAGATGTCTTGCAATGCAATCCAAGAACAGGGACCAGGAATATTGTGTGAAGTGACACTAATCCGAACTTAATTTCCAGATGAAAATGCACTCCGAACATGGATTGTCGAGTTCTTCACCTCGAGACCACGTAATTTCTACAGTTCTGGAATCCGGCAGTTACCCCAGCATTGGCAGACTGTTGTAAATGGTAAAGGACAACTTATTACTGATGACTAAAGTCCCTGTTATGTGTATCTGTCGTGTTTGTTAAACTTATGGAAAAATGCTACAAACTTATGCACCAATCTAATACCTAGTTCCACTTTAACTTGACTGCGCATGGCAGCAGGCACAGGATGTGTTCTACAAAATGGATTGCTTTAAGGATACATGGGACTGGAAAACAGTTGCACAACCTAATGGAGGTTCAAGCAGTTGCTTATATGGTGTGCATAACATATCAAGTTCTGTGAATGGTATTGCAGTTACAACAAGATTCACTTGGTCGTGAATTTGGAAACGAAAAAGTTCAGAAGTGTCTTTGCCAAAAATGTCAGTTGTCATCCATGGGTTGACTACCAGCAGGGTTAGTGGCAGAGCTGCAGTTTTATACTTAGCTTGGACCACAATGTGACCCTGCAGTGGAATCGACTGGCCACTGTACATCACAACTTAGCACTGATGGTGCCACAACTATGGGGAGCCAACAACGCACTGGCACGTGTCCACACTAACCAGAGGCATGACCACGCCTGTGTCCAACTGGAAACACGTCACTTCTCCATTAAGTAAAATAATGCCTGTGTCGTAGCTCTTTTGACACGCAGATAGTTTGCTTCCTCCTATTGTGCAAAGTCCCGGTTTCATGGTTTATATATTTTAACACTGTTGTTTTCATTCTCCAGACGATTTTTTTATGCTGTTGACAGACACTATATTTTTAAAAAGTCGCATTTAATCTTTCCATACCAGAGTTCTCTTTTATTACCGGTGTGTTATCACATTACTGTAAACCCTCACAAGGTACAAACTGCAACCGTTGGCACTGTTCCTCATTTTAACGTTATACATGCACTTGGCCCATTCTTTCTTGGGTGCAATTTTATGCTTTTGACGCCTCATTTCTTGAGATGATTATTTACCCATAGTTCACTACGTGTTAAATTTTATATTTCATACTATGGGAGCTAGTGCACTCTTCAGTTACCATCCATCTCCACCCAATTGCAATTTAGGACCTATAACTTTTATGTTGTAGGGCTTAAGAATTTTTACATGGTTTTGTTGTTTTAAAATTCTTGTATATGGCCATTATATTTGCACTGGGTTTTATAATTTTCCTAGATTGTCTGTAGATGCGTTTCAATGCAGTTGAAATGAGCTGCAAACACGTCGCAAACAAGGAACTAAAAATCCATCTTTATTGGAACAATAACTGAATTCTCTCTATTGCTCCATTAATAATCCAGCTGCAACATGAGATTCTGCATCCTGTCTGCTACTGCTATGGACACTTGCAAGATAGCATGTATCATGATGACAGCTGTTATTATCACATACTGGCCAAGGCAGACACTTGTGAGATGCCCCGGTTTGCAGTAGGCACAACATATGACATTATGGAAAAGGCAGTGATGCCACTGATGTCATGAGCCATACTGTGGTCCCAATTTGATGACAGGCACTTCTCTGGATTCCACTGACAATGACAGGGAGGAAGCTATTGTCTGAGCCTCCGCGTGCTTTAGAACATGCCAAAGGTGAACAAAGTGATTCTGTTTTTGCGTATCTAAGAAGAATGAGGGTGAATGATCACTAACTACTGCACTAACTACTGATCTTATGTTGCTGGACTACCAGAAGAACAGGTGAGGAGTAAACAGAATGATGATGTTGACTACATGTCATCAGCTGATTGTAAAGCGCAATGGAGACTATTAACAATATTGACGCCACAAGTAACATGAAACATAGCTTTTCTCTGATGCAGTTGCTTCATGAGCTTTGCCAGTTTGTAGCACATCACTCAGTGTTGGATCAGATGCCTCTAAGGGCTTCGCAGCAACTTTCCTATCAGGAGAAAGATGTATAACAACATCATGGATTAATTAGCTGCCATACGATGCACCACATTTTTTACTAGAAAAAACACATTTGCGTGCCAAGCCATATAAGTCAGCAGCTCGTGCTGCACAGGATTGCTTATGTTGCTTAAAACATTGATTAAATTTGAGCCTAGTTACAACTACTTGGATTTGGTGACCATAACAGTCGGTCAGCAAACCCAAAACACCAAAAAAGCTCAAACTACTGGGATCCAAGAGCAGGCATAGTTTCTGCACCACTTAGCACAATTTATTCTTAGAAGACAGTAAGAGTATACTCTGATGGTCTGGGTTCATTATTTGAGTTGGCTTACAGTCAAGAACAGAGCAACATAAACAGATGTCCCAACTCTCAGCCTTGTCCAAGCAAGTTATGGTGAAGGGGGAGGCAAGGAAGCTGTGGCTGCTGACTATTGTTGGTTTTGCAGTAGTTTGAATAGCAATTTCTGTTATTGCTGGTTGAATTCCCAATATTTTTCTGCTGTTGCTGCTGTCAATGATGTTGTAACTGCAACAGCTACTGCCACAAATTTTGAAACTCAGGATCCATGCTTCACTGGAATAGCTGCATGGTAGGAAAGTTCTTGTCACCACTTTTCTGTCATACTTCTGGCAGGCAGAATGTAATTCATGATCACTCACACTGATGACAACGAAGAGACCACTGGAACAAACAGGCGGTACCTGAGATTGGTGGCAGTGGAGCTCATGAAGTGTAGTACAGTCATATTAAGCATGTGCACACAGCCCAGGGAGCAATTCAAATAAAAAAGACAATACAGGCAGGATCAAAACTCTACTGATCAATGGCACATGCTTAAGTCTTCAATAAACTAGCGAGAAACTGACTGGTAAGTGTCAGGCCATGGTATTTAACAGCACACTCGCATCAATGAATGGGTCCACATGATATGTCTGTAGTTGCAATGAGACCCCTTGCAGGAGCACACTGCAGCCAGAATATGAAGACCGGGTATCTCTGACCTGTCCTCCATATCAATACTCAAGCTGGGCGGGGAATTCAAATCACTGTTGGATACTAAATAAACAGATGGCAGGATAAATACAGAATTATAATCAATGGGACAGTGGCATTGCTATGCATCCACTCAGGAAGTTGGGAGGATAAGGATGATTGCACTGTTTCAAGCTGATTTCATACTGGATTTATTTACATTCCCTCAGACAGTAAGCTACGTTTTACAATAAATTGTTAACTGTTGCTATCATAAACACAAAAATGTATATGTAGATTTCTCTCTGATATTTGGTGATATCTTTTAGTGAACAACAGTCATCACTTCTATTCAAGAGCAACACTCAATTTCTGGTCTTCTCTATTAAGTTAAACTACAAGTTTTTGAGATTTATCTCCTAATTAATGTAGCATAAGTTACTTATAGAACCCAAGTATTTTCAAGAACCTTATCTGAAAGCACAACATACGAAAAATAACTTGTAAAAAATATGAAGGAAGTTAAAAAAAAGTTATTGGTTAAGTACTACAATTAAAAACAGGACTACCGTATACAGGAAATGTTTAAAAAGAAACTGATTAGTACATGTATGACATAAACAAGAAGTGTTTGGCATATTCACACAGTAAGAATTAGGGCAGCAAAAAAAAAAAAAAAAAGTCCACTGCAAGTCAAGAATTAGACAGGAAATTATTAGTAGGGATTAATGAAAAAAAGTGAACCTGTAAAGGTACAGGATCAGTCTTCTACTTGACAGATTTAATGCTTATGCTGCTTTGCTACAACAAAGCAGCACTGCTGATAGACCTAGAAGGCCTAGGTTGGCCTCTGGACATTGTGTGGTGCAAAGAAGGGAGAGAGTTGCACCAAAGACACCACGTGAGCACGACTTGCATGTATGTGAGCAAAGTGATTGTGGTTAAAATGGTAATTTTGAAGCACAAGATTAATTTCATATTGCGGAAGTTATTTTCTATATATACGGCAACCCTGCCATAAGAAATCGGCAATGGAAATTAGTAAAAGATTGTGACAAATAAGTAATTGTAATCGTGGTGTGAGTGGGATCAGAACAAGTAGGAACATGATACTTGAAATTAAAGTGAAATAAGGTTACTGTGTCATAAAAAAGTGTTTAGATATTGCAACCTCTTCATTATTATGAGAAAATTTTGGACGGGATGAGTTACAAAATAATGGGGGAGAATAGATAGGCGCGGGTCATAAGCACACAGTAAGAACTTTAGTTATTGGTACCTCGGGAGTAAGTTTGTCCTCCAAAACTGGCTACTTACGAATGTCCGATGCCTAATTTTCCAATAAGCCAGACTATATCAATTAATAATCAAATATAAAGCAATAAATAATATGGAGTGGTGCTGTACAAACAACAAAGGAAGATCGATAAAAATATTAAAAAATGACAGAATTAAACTACTGGTACTTATTCTGTCTTTCCAACCCCTTTAATGTTTCACTGTTTTCATTTGTCTCCAGAATCTCTTGACCCCACAGTGTGCACACATCACTTCACTTTTTGCTTGATTGCACATAATACTGATAAATTTTATTTATTATTACTGAAAATTAACAAAAGCTGTCACAACAACCCAGTAGGTTTTTTTAATTCAATTGATTAATACACTGACAAATGAGGGATGTAAAATAATATGATTACAAGGAGACGGAAAAGCTGGCCAGTGCTTACCTTCAACAGACGAAATATTTATGTATAACTGTGTCTATCAGCAGTGCTTGGAATTTCATCCATCCAGGTATGTATTAGCCAGTCTCCTTCTAATATTACAATTTTCTCAGGTGAATTTTACTTTTGATAAAATTGTATTATGTCTCTCAAGCTTATTAATCAGTTGTGGCTCCACTAACTGATCAACTCATCAGTTGAGCTCAATGTTAGAGTCTTGGTTTATTTGTTTCTAAAACATGCATAACGATGAAAAGGTATTGCTACGTTTCACTATGCACCATGTCTCTGGTATATGACTGGCAAATAAGTTGGAATAAATATTGGAGAGTAATACTACGGTATATTGATAATTTTCACTTATGGACCGTCTGACATCAACTGAATAAAACACAATTTTAGTGCCATATGTGTTTCGCCTTTATTTTCTGCAAGGCATCATCAGTGGCAGGTTGCGTAGACAGTTTCTTACATATTACGCTCCTGTTGCATTTTTGGTGTTGTTCTTCTTTCTATGAGCGCCAATTTGCTGTTTTTTCCACATTCCACAGCACTATGCACTGAACGCTTGTTTTAATGCGCAACTGAGGAGGACAGGACCACAAAAGTTGAAGATTGGAGAGTAACTGTCAACAGTACTAACCGAAGTCAAACACAACTTCTTATCATACAATATATGTACTGAATGAAGGATTATCCTGCACTAACAGAAATGTGCAGTTAAGTATTATTATTTGGCCTCTGTATATGTCTGCTTGTGTCTGTATATGTGTGTGTGTGTGTGTGTGTGTGTGTACCCGTCCTTTTTTCCCCCTAAGGTAAGTCTTTCCGCTCCCGGGATTGGACTGACTCCTTACCCTCTCCCTTAAAACCCACATCCTTTCGTCTTTCCCTCTCCTTCCCTCTTTCCTGACGAAGCAACCGTTGGTTGCGAAAACTCGAATTTGGTGTGTATGTTTGTGTGTCTATCGACGTGCCAGCACTTTCGTTTGGTAAGTCACATCATCTTCGTTTTTAGATATAAGTATTTACATACTCACCCATAGCATTGCTGTTTAGAAGAAAAACTCCAGAACTATTATTGTCCTCATCAAGAAGTAAAAAGAAAGGATGAGAGCCATACAGATTTTTCTGTGAACAACAGATAAATTACATAAATGATTCGGTTTCAAGCTGTCACAAAGAACTACATATTAAATCTTGAAAAGTAAATTTTACATAAGAGAATAAAATAAATACATAAATTGTAAAATATTGAGGATGTACATGTCACATGGGATACACTATACAAATGCACAAGCTACAAACTGAAAGTGGTCTAGGACTTAATCAGCTTCAAGAACTACACAACTTACTTTAATCAAAGAAGATCCTTCTATATCAGTTTATTAAAGGCATGTACACAAGGAAAATTACTTGTACAAAAAATATGGAACAAATCAACACTGAAAACCCAGCTACCATTCTCAGGTAAAAAGTATTTTTAAACTGAATACCGCTGGCTAAATTTTTTTAAGTGTAACATGGTTTAATAAATCTAATTTACTTGTGTTCTACCAATGCAAAATGAGTTTTGCACTGCAATTCAAATTAGAAATTTTATAAAGACATCCTCATAGATACAAACAAATACCACTGCCTTGGTTGTGCAAACACAACACTCTTAATTATTTGTATAAATGAATAAGCTGTAGTCAGAGGCTGAATGCAGAGCTGCTCATGCAGCTGAATCTATGAAATGTATAAATATGCACTGTTTTATTAAATTAATAAATGCAAATAATGATATTAAGAGTTGGGTAATGGTTTAAAATTAAAAATTTCCTCCTCCTGTTCGAGCATTGTTCTCCAACTTGATTACTTAATGTACTTGTTACAAATACAACTGTGGGTGGCATGTATGTCAAGACCGACTGTGTGAACAACTGAATTTTATTTTTCAAGAAAGATATGTTAATAATCTGCAAAATATTAAACACTTATACCAAATTATATAACATATATGATCAGTAAGTAAGAAAGCACCTCTCCAATACTCAAGCATTCTTCTTACATCGCTGGAATAGATTCATACTTCAAAAATTACAAAGCAGATGCAGATGGGCTTGGTCAGATGTTGCTGCACTGGTAGGTGTCAGAAGGATGTCGACATTGTGGCTAGAAGTGATGGACAGGTGGGACTTGCCCAGCTGTCGATATGCGAGTGAGATGTCAACAGGGTTGTTGAAGGGCTCGGATGAGAGCAACAGTGAAAGTGTTACTTATGATTATGAACAGCAAGCAAGTTAGTGATACACAAGTTCAATCTTCCATTGTACGAGCAGCAGGAACTGCGCTGACAATGTCGAAGGTGACAAAGCTATACTGAATGAGAAAAAAAAAAATTGCAACTATTGTAAGTGGTGCACAGAGATAAGTACCTTCACTGGGAGAGAACAGCAGAAAGTCTAACAGTCATTGGTTGGACAAAATCCACTCCTCATCAACAGGTTTTTATGTCGTGGCTCAGACAGCCACCCCAAATAATGTGTCTCAATTAACAAGAAATAAATGAACTTCATTTACACTCAAACTGAATACAACAAAACAGTCATTTGGACATGAATACACACTTGGTTCCAATCTGCTGATAAGTCACTAACACTGCACTAGGAGACTTCTTACAATGACAATGTTAGTGCAGCCATATCTGTGTAGCACAACAGGAATTGAGGATGGTCTAATAGAGAGGTCCCCGCAAGGCGGAAACTCGTAGCTGGTAGGAGACAACTGTAGCTGCTGGAAATAAATCCTTCTCTCTGATAGACCTATGATGCGGCCGACAATGAGGGAGTGACAGTGAGATGCGCACAAACTGACCGCAGGTGCAGCTGATGTCAGGCCCGGCGTGGAGAAACTTTTGTGAGACGTGGAGCGGTGGCTTGGACTCAGAGTGAAGGCGTCAGTGGTCAGTACGGAGAACTCAGGTGAGGCCTGGATTGAAAACTAGGATGCAGCTCTGAGCGTATAGCAGTGCTGGGCAATGTGTGATGAAGCAAGGCGGGACAATTTTAATTTCCCTCTTGTTTTGCCATCTGCCTCCTTAAATTAATATTTTCATGTTTACCATTAACATACGTGAATATAACCTGCATTTTCATAAGAGAGAAAGATTGACCCTCAGTTTTAAAGAATATAAAACCAGGATCTAATTTTGTGCTTAGTTTTATGTATGTAATTGATTTTCTAATTTATTTTGACTATTACAAATTAGTATCTTTCATTGTAGGGTGAAATCAGTAATTGTTTCTTAACTTAGATTTTGTTGTTGATTTATAAACAAATATAAATTCTGTACTAATTATAAACATTTGGAAGATGAAACACTAGCATTCTTAAAGGACCTATTTGGCTCTATCCGAAAACATGTTAGCAAAGCCAGCCCTTAATTAATTCCAAAATAGTTAACAGTTTTGTCAAAAGTATTGTTTGCATAACTGTGTTTGTTAATTTCATGATTTAAACAAATAACCCTTGTAGTAGACGAAACTGTTAAAAGGAACAAATTTTTTGTTGTATTCAGTTAACTTAATGAGCTAAGTTTTAATTGTAATTTCTGTAAATTTAACTTCAAACAATGTGTAGTTTCAGTACCTATTATTGTGATGATATATAAGGGCCCAATTTTTGGTCACAAGACAGTCAGTCCACAGCCGAGTTTCAAATGAGGAATCTGTGTTGCTTAGAATGACAAATACATTTCTATTCTTCAAGAACTGTGAACTTTGTGGTAGCGGTTTTACTGCTTGTAGATGTTCAACAGTAAACTATTGTAGCAGTATGTGGAGGTTTGCCTGCAAACTATTAATGAGGCTTATAAAAAGTTAAACAATAATGAACTGACCAAATAACTGTGTATTATTGGGGGGGTTGTGAACAGTGAAATTAAAGAACAGTGAAACGCGACTGTGAACCTGTCTGCTACATTATTTAAAGTAGTCTATGTTGTACTTCTACATCCCATCTTTCAGCCAGTGTAGCAATGCAGTATGTCGACACCGAGGACAACAAACAAAATAAGAAAAGCAGGCGGAACCACTCAGATGGAAGCTGCAATTGAGGAACTGGGAATGGCAGTCAGTGCTATAACCTGGAGCAACTCCCAGTGCCAACTGATTCTGGTTAGCCAGGTAGCATCCTTTACAACTACATGGTCTGGTAGGCATGTGATCATGGAAGAGAATAGGTGACTGCATTTGCAGCACTGACTGGAACACCTCTCGCACCTCTAGCAGACAAGCTGGTGCCATATATTACTGTGGCAGGTGCGGGATATGTGGTCGATAACAAATACAGTGTGTTTATGTTTGTGTTCATACTGTTTACCCTGCATCTCCGGGACAGTGTTGCCAGCAACCTGCAGAGCCGGGCCCACAATGCATGTCTGTGCTGTGTACCAGTAGATCCCAGGGGGCTACTATACAGGCTTTTCAGTAGCTGCAGGGGCAACAATCTGGATGACTGACTGATCTGGCCTTGTGGCATTAGTCAACACAGCCTTGCTGTATTGGTACTGTGAATGGTTGAAATAAGTGGAAACTAAAGCCATTACATTTTCCAAGGAGATGCAGCTCTGCTGCATTGTTTAATGGTGATGGCATCCACTTGCATAAAATATTTTGAAAGTAAAATAGTCCCACATCCAGATCTCTGGGTAGGAATACTAGAAGAAGAAGAAGAAGAAGGGGAAGGAGGGAGAGTGGGAGGGAGGGAGAGAATCTTGACATCATTCAAAACAAACCTGGCAAGCTATGAGCCAGAAGGTGGAATTTTAAACCTCTTACCTGAGTAGGTAGTTTTCATACTCAGGATGGTCTGATGAGGCCTACCACATACTTCCTCCACTTCTTCCCTCTGACAACCTCTTCATCTCAGAGTATCGTTTACGTGCAATATCCTAAACCATCTGTTGGAGAGATTCCAACCTCTGTCTTCTCCCACAAGTTTTTACCTTCTATATCTCCCTCAAGTACTATGAAAGTTATGATGTCTTAACACAGAGCTCATCATTTTGTCCCTTCATCTAGTCACTGTTTTCCACATATTTCTTTCCTCATTGATTGCAAAGAACCTCTTCTTTTATCTTATCAATTCACATGATTTATAATGCTACCACAACATATTTTGGCCAGGAACACCCTCTTTCCTTGTGCTATTCTGCTTGCTTTGCCCATTATGTGCTGTGTTGCGTTTCTTCCACGGTAGCAGAAGTCCTTCATTTCAGCTACTTCTCATCCCCAATTGTGATGTAAAGTTTTCTGATAATTTCATTTCTCCTACTCCTCATCACTTTTTAACTTTATTTACTTCAGTCTCAATTCATAGTGTGTGCTAATTAAACTGTTCATTCCATCTAGGGCTGCAGATGATGAGGAGATAGAAGAAATTATTCTGATGGTTAAAGGAGATGAAAATTCAATTGTGATGGGGACTAAAATTTAACAGCAATAAAAAGAAGAGATGGAAAAGTAGAGGAGAACATGGACTGAGTGGAAGGAGTAAAAAGGAAAGAAGTCTAGTAGAATTTTGCGGAGAGCATAATTTTATTATTGCTAAAATGTTCTTTTGAGAATCATGAAAGATCAACATACATGTGGAAGAAACCTGGAGACACCAGGTTTCAGACAGAATACACAATAGTAAGTAAGACAGAGATTTCGAAACAAGATTAAAAAAAACAGGTGCAGTGGGGATTCAGACCATTATTTATTGGTATGACCTGCATATTAAAACTGAAGAAATTCCAGAAAGATGGGAAATTATGGAGATTAAACCAGGATCAATTGAAAGGACCAGACATAATTAAAAGTTTCAAAGGCTTCGTTACTCAAAGACTGAGTGAAACCAGAGAAAGGCAGCAGAGGATCAAGTAGGCAAAAAGAAAAAGTCAAATAGAAATCCTTGGATAACATACAAACTACTGAATTTAACTGGCAAAAGGAGAAAATATGAAAATGAACCAAATGAAACAGACAGTGATTGACTAAAAGTGCAATATGGCAAAGCCTGAATCACTAGAGGAAACACAGATGCTGGCAATAGGAAAATTAGAGAGACCTGTGGAGAAAAGAAAAGCAGCTGTATGACTGTCAAGAGCTCAGATGGAAAGCCAGTATGAAGCAAAGAAGAGAACGCAGAAGGGATATAAAGCAAAAATACTTGAAGGGAATTTTACAGAAAGGGAAGAGAGGGTAGATGAAGGTCAGATGGGGGATGCAATATTGTGAGAAGTATTTCACAGTCCAGTGGAAGACATAAGTCAAAACAAGGACCTGGAATAGATGACATTTCCTTAGAATTTTTTAGCCATGATGAAACTATTCCACCTGGTATGCCAGATATATGAGGTAAGCAAAATATCCTCAGACCTCAAGAATACTGTAATGATTCCAATACTAGTGAAGGCATGTGTAGCAAGGAGTGAATATTAAAGAAGTTTCAGCTTAATAAATCATGGTTGCAAAATACTCACATGGATTATTTACAGAAGAATGAAAAAAATGATAGAAACAGATCTCAGGGAAGGTAAAGTTGGATTCCTGAGAAATAGAAGAACACATGAGGCAATACTGAAACTTCAACTTACCTTAGCTTAGAAGACAGACTGAAGAAAGGCAAATCTGCATGTATAGTATTTGTAGATTTTGAGAAAGCTTTTGAAAGTACTGATTGGAATATTCTCTTTTAAAATCATAAGGGAAGCATGGACAAAGTACAGGGAGTGAAAGGTTGTCTACAGCTTGTTAAAAAATCAGACTACAGTTATAGGAACTGAAGGGTACGAAAGTGAAGCAGCAGTTGAGAAGAGATTAGGACAAGTTTGTAGCCTATCCCCAATGTAATTCAATCTGAACACGGAGCAAGCTGTGAAGGAAACCAAGGAGAAATTTCAAAATTAATAGTTCACAGTGAAGAAGCAAAAACTTTGAGGTTTGCCAATGACATTGCAATTCATGCAGAGATCACAAAGGACTTGGAAGAGCAGCTGACAGAATGGATGGCATCTTGAAAAGAGGTTAAATTATGAACATCACCAAAAGAAAAACAAAGATAATGGAATGCAGTTGAATTAGATCAAGGAGTTAAATTAGCAAAAACAGCAAATGAGGTATATGGGCAGCAAAAGAAGTGACAATGATCAAATTAGAGGGGACAAAAAACGTGGACTGAAAGAGGTAAAAAGTAGTTCTGAAAAGGAGAAATTTATCAATACCAAAATATAATGTTCAGAATTTGTTTCTGAAAGTATCTGTCTGGAGTGTAACCTTGCACAGAAGTAAAACATGGACAATAGACAATTCAGACAAGAGAATAGAAAAGTTTTAAATGTGGTGGTACAGGAGAGAGTTGAATGTTAGATGGATAACTAGAATAACTACTGAGGAATTAAGAAATGTACAGCACCAATTGACTCAGAAAAGGGATTGGTTGTTATAAAACATACTATAGCATCAAAGAATCATCAATTTGATAACGCAAGAAAAGAGGGGAGGGGGGGGGGGGGGGGGGGGGAGGAATTGCAGAAGGAGACCAGAGCTTGAGCAGACTAAGCAAATTGAAATAGATTTAGATTGGAATAATTATGCAGTAATGAAGAGGGTTGCACAGGACAGACTACTGTGGACAGCTGCATCAAAATACAACACCAAGAAAGGAGGCATTAGCACAAAACACTTATTTGGAGTTCAAGTTCAATATAACACTCTTAGGCCATCATCAACAACTGAATGTTGTAACCACAGATGTGATTAACACAAGCATTAATGATAAATAAACAAAAGATACCTAAAATGATGAGCTGTAGTATTTACAAAGGAATATATTAGTTTTCCATGTCATGCAGAAAACACCACATTTAACAAAAAGTGAAAACATTTTTGTATTATATACACATTAGTCAATTTGCATTAAATACACTCCTGGAAATGGAAAAAAGAACACATTGACACCGGTGTGTCAGACCCACCATACTTGCTCCGGACACTGCGAGAGGGCTGTACAAGCAATGATCACACGCACGGCACAGCGGACACACCAGGAACCGCGGTGTTGGCCGTCGAATGGCGCTAGCTGCGCAGCATTTGTGCACCGCCGCCGTCAGTGTCAGCCAGTTCGCCGTGGCATACGGAGCTCCATCGCAGTCTTTAACACTGGTAGCATGCTGCGACAGCGTGGACGTGAACCGTATGTGCAGTTGACGGACTTTGAGCGAGGGCGTATAGTGGGCATGCGGGAGGCCGGGTGGACGTACCGCTGAATTGCTCAACACGTGGGGCGTGAGGTCTCCACAGTACATCGATGTTGTCGCCAGTGGTCGGCGGAAGGTGCACGTGCCCGTCGACCTGGGACCGGACCGCAGCGACGCACGGATGCACGCCAAGACCGTAGGATCCTACGCAGTGCCGTAGGGGACCGCACCGCCACTTCCCAGCAAATTAGGGACACTGTTGCTCCTGGGGTATCGGCGAGGACCATTCGCAACCGTCTCCGTGAAGCTGGGCTACGGTCCCGCACACCGTTAGGCCGTCTTCCGCTCACGCCCCAACATCGTGCAGCCCGCCTCCAGTGGTGTCGCGACAGGCGTGAATGGAGGGACGAATGGAGACGTGTCGTCTTCAGCGACGAGAGTTGCTTCTGCCTTGGTGCCAATGATGGTCGTATGCGTGTTTGGCGCCGTGCAGGTGAGCGCCACAATCAGGACTGCATACGACCGAGGCACACAGGGCCAACACCCGGCATCATTGTGTGGGGAGCGATCTCCTACACTGGCCGTACACCACTGGTGATCATCGAGGGGACACTGAATAGTGCACGGTACATCCAAACCGTCATCGAACCCATTGTTCTACCATTCCTAGACCGGCAAGGGAACTTGCTGTTCCAACAGGACAATGCACGTCCGCATGTATCCCGTGCCACCCAACGTGCTCTAGAAGGTGTAAGTCAACTACCCTGGCCAGCAAGATCTCCGGATCTGTCCCCCATTGAGCATGTTTGGGACTGGATGAAGCGTCGTCTCACGCGGTCTGCACGTCCAGCACGAACGCTGGTCCAACTGAGGCGCCAGGTGGAAATGGCATGGCAAGCCGTTCCACAGGACTACATCCAGCATCTCTATGATCATCTCCATGGGAGAATAGCAGCCTGCATTGCTGCGAAAGGTGGATATACACTGTACTAGTGCCGACATTGTGCATGCTCTGTTGCCTGTGTCTATGTGCCTGTGGTTCTGTCAGTGTGATCATGTGATGTATCTGACCCCAGGAATGTGTCAATAAAGTTTCCCCTTCCTGGGACAATGAATTCACGGTGTTCTTATTTCAATTTCCAGGAGTGTAGAAAAAGACAGAGATAAGAATATATCCAACAAATAACTGAGGACATTGGATGAAGAGGATGGCACAGGAGAGGAAGCTGTGATGGGGCCCCATCAAACCAGTGAAAAGATGACTGGAAAAACTTGACATCAATAAATATGGAATACAGAATGTCAGCTTAGCTTTAAATAAGTAAACACAACTCTTCCTTGGTTAAATTGTTTCAGTTATGCAAATCTTAGATTACAATAGTAAATTCAACTTTATTTTCCATTTCCTGTCAAACTGACTTCCCCATAACCAAAAAAGTAACACTTCACTTTGTAAACACTCTTACATCTCATCATTTAATGTATCTTCTGTCTATGTACCAATAACAGCTGTGTAAATAGCACATTATTTTAAATGTAATTGCAACATCCAGTTGTTACCAAGTGATGGCATCAGAAGCTGAAAACTGATCTAATAAACAACATTTTCAAATGTTTCTGTTTTAACAATATTGCTATCTACTGGTAGAGAGAGAGAGAGAGAGAGAGAGAGAGAGAGACTAACTTTATTTTAGGACTACGTAGTTTTGTCAGGACAATGTAGCTGAGTGTGTTTTATTAATTAACTAGAAGCACACTGTACAACAGCTCAGCAATAATATCAGTCTTTTATTTTATTTTTTATTTTTTTTATAAGCCTGTCAACTGCTCAGTACCTCAACTATGTGATACATGGTTACCTTTACTCCTTCCATTATTTGTATTTTACCCAGAACTTTCCATGATCCTATTCATCTTAGCAGGTATATTAATTTTCTACATCAAGTCAAATTTAGGAATTCAATTCATAATAGCCAGTCCATTAACTTAAATGAAATTTCTGAACCTTCACATCTAACAAATTTTTTCATGTCGTGTGCCACAGCCCACAATATAATTCTATTTTCCACCTTAGCTGGTGCTAATGAGTATGCAATGTTGTTCTCACTTGTGCCTACTACAACAGTGGTTATGTATTAAAATGACTGATGCAAATTTGCAACACTCACACAGGATGACATGGTAAAATTATGATGCTAAGAGTAGCACTTGAAAATGGCTGCACGTCAAAATCAGCTGATTTTGTAATATAAAGAACAGTGATTGTATAACAGCCAGCGTAGAAAACTAAATTGTCTTCACATGTAGGTAAGTTGTTGCACATTAATCCTTCACATGGAGACTACGACACATAACTAATGCAGTTAATGAAGGCAAAGATAGTGTTACACATTGCTGAATATGTTACACTAATATGTATCTCCCGGTCCACATTTGTCTACGAATGAATCCCGTGAAATGAAACTTACCTCCATCACAAACATGACAAAAGTATAAAATCACGTGAAACAATATAGTGATGTATAAAAGACTGCCTCTAATGTTCCTAGTTTTGAAAAAAATATATATAATAGGATAGATAAAAAAATCTACTCACCAAGCAACAACATAACACACACACATTAAAGACAGTTGTAACTGGCAAGCTTTCATATTTTGTGCGTGTGTTCTGTCACTGCTTGGTGAGTAGATTTTTTTATCTATCCTATTAACTAATTTTTTTCAGTAATTGATTGTTTTTGTTGTTCTTAGTTCTGATTATAAAATTCCACACAAAGTAGTCAAAGTAAATCTACAATGAAGTTTAACTCATATACTTACATTTTCTAGAGGCATTCTGTCATGGTTGAACATAGTAAATCGCTGCCAATCAGTAGAGAGTTTCAGAGACGAACGGTGTTCACCCAGGCCGTACATACTGCTGCCACCTGGCAATAGCATTGATGCTTGCAGAAACTGGTCAGCGAAAGTCAATGTGTTTATACCGAATTTCAGTCTGCAACAGGAGAGTGCATTTGATTCTAATTACTAAACAAAAAGAAAAGAAATATCGCATTGCATTTCTATCCTAAAGCAGCAGTTAAATGTAATTGGATAAATAATAAATATACTCACCAAGTGACAGCAGGAGAACACACATAT
Source organism: Schistocerca cancellata (assembly GCF_023864275.1). Taxonomy (NCBI): domain Eukaryota; kingdom Metazoa; phylum Arthropoda; class Insecta; order Orthoptera; family Acrididae; genus Schistocerca; species Schistocerca cancellata. The sequence goes on along the minus strand of NC_064628.1, from coordinate 11,709,918 downwards.
AAAAAAGGGTTTTACATGTGCAAGCTTTTGAAGCCAGTAGCTCCTTCTTCCGGCAGAAGGGGAAAGAAGCGGGGTGAAGGAAAAGGGCCGAAGAGGTCTAGGAAAAGGGTTAGAGTTCGGGAACGTCACCCGGAACCACAGGTCAGTGGAGACTTACAGACAGGATGAGAAAAAAAAGACTGATTGTTGGGGGGGGGGGGGGGGCTGCACCAATTGAGATTTGGAAACCTGAGAGCTTAAAGGTGGAACAGGGTAATACGCACAACAGAGATTACTGCTAAAACATTGTGTAGGAGTTAATAAGAGTGAAGTGCTAAGTGCACTGTATGCCACAGAGAAGGGAGGGGGCAGAGGAAACTAGACAGGTCAGAAAATTAAAAATGTAGAAAACTAAAACAGAGTGAAGAAAGGAGTAGTTATTGTGAAGAAATGCTGAGACAGAAAAAATTAATGTAAATTAAGGCCAGGTAGGTTGCAAGAACCATGGACATGTTGTAGTGGTAGTTCCCACCTGCATAGTTGTGAGAAACTGGTGTCTGGAGAAAGAGCCCAGATGGTGTGTGTGGTGGATCAGGCACTGAGGTCACAGCACTAGGCTGGATGAGTAATTACATCCAATAAGGGAGACTGTAAAGAGTCTGCATCCAAACAAATACATTTGCCCCGAATGCCCAGGCTGTACAGGAGGGAACGTTTGACATGGAAAGTATGGGAACTGTCCAAATGTATGTACTGTTGTTTGTTAGTAGTTTTAATGTGGACAGAAGTGTGCTGCAGGCCTTCCAGTGAGGATGAGATCAACATGAAGGAAAGTGGCACTGGATTCATAACAGAGCCACATATGTACTGGCAACACACACTATCCTGTTGCAGAGCGTGCTCTACAGTAAGACAGCTGTGACCTTAGCACCTGTTTCACCACACACACCATCTGCATTCTTCCTCCACAAACCAGTTTCTCAGAACTCCGCATGTGGGAACTAGAGTTACATATCCTCGGTTCTCACCATCACCAGGGATTTCTTCACAGTAACTACTCCTTTCTTCACTCCGTTTTAGCTTTCTACATCTTTCATTTCCTGACCTGTCTGTTTTTCGCCATCCCCCTCCCTCCTCTGTTACATACAACGGAGTTAGCTTTTCACTCTTATTAACTCATGCACAATGTTTTAGCAGTAATCACTGTTGTGTGTATTACCCTGTTCCACCTTTAAGATCTCAGGTTATCATATCTCAACTGGTGCAGTCACCAACAATCAGTCTTTCCTTCTCATACCATCCAGTAAGTTTCCCTTTACCCGAGGTGCTGGGTGACTTTTCTGAACTCCAGCCCTTTTCGCTAAACCTCTACAGTCCTTTTCCTTCACCCCCTCCCTTCCCCTTCAACCCTTCTGCTGGAAGAAGGAGCCACTGGCTCTTATATGTGTGGTCTCCTCCAGCTGCTTGGTGAGTACGTTTCTTATCTATCCAGTCACACTGTATTATCAAAAATTAATTATTTTTGTTATTATGCTAAAGCAACAGTTAATTCATATCAACAATGGTGTGCATTTAGAAATAGTCTGCCACTGCCATGCGGCAGTGCTGACTGGTGACACTGAGGCTACTCGATCATTATGACAGCATAAGATGGGAGAGTCTCTATTTGGTGACAGTACAGCAAGCATCTACCAGCAGCAAGCAGAGCCGCACCAGCCAAATGGTGGCGGTTGAGCAGTTGGGCAGGAAAGAAACTTTTTAAATTGCTGAACTTGTGGATTACCAGTAGAGCCAAGATAAATATTTCTCCAGTGGTCATGCAGTAGGCCTTTTTTATGCAATTCTGTGATCTGGTCACGGATTGCAATGTCGACTGCAGCAGTCTTTCGGTGAGCAAGTGTAAGTTCAGACGGTGTTTCTTGTTGACTTCACTGCACCCCTGCTGCTCTGTTTGCAACTGGCTTACTACTTTTCCATAAGACATTGTACAGTGTTCCCATTTTCGTAACCAGCAGCTCACTCCAGGAATACAGTTTGAGATATTGTCCTGAATGAAAAAGGAGGATAAGTAATTATAGTTTTTATAATACAGTTTTCAATACCTTTTATGTGTAAGATTATTTAGTGGCCATCTGTAACATAATCTTGACCTGAGTGCTATTCAATGTAATCTTACTTCTTCAAAACTGTAAACCTAGACTTGTTTGTTATGTTTTGCATGTCTGGATAAAGTAACTGCAGAAAACATTTCATGTTAAATTATTTATTTGAAATGTTATTATACTTTTATAAATTTTGTGGATCCACAGTCTAAATGAATTATCCCTATTAATAAATACAAAGCTTGAGTGGAGTTAAACCATAGTCTTTATTAACTCTGACAATTGCGAGATTGATCACAGTGGCACTCTTACCCCTGCCAACCACTTCCTTGCCTCCTGTAAGTTAAATTCTTACTGTTTCACTGGTAGCAGAGCATGTTTTGTTTGGAATTTTTGTGCCACTATTGATGGTGTTATGGTCATAGCCAAATACTGTTTTGTCTTGCACTATTTTAGACATGGCTGTCAGGGAAGTTTGACTGTGACTGGCAGTCATAACAGTTGTTGCCATTTCGAGTCATAACAGCAGGTGTCTCGCCCATTCAAATATTTACTTTTTGCTGAATTCATTCAAAATCATGAAAGTGTACATGATCAATTCCTTAACAATTTAGGAACAGATAGATTGCTACTTACCATAAAATAGGCACGTTAAGCTGTAGACAGGCACACTTAAAACACACATACATAGAGCTTCCAGCCACAGCCTTCATCAGTAAAGACACACACACACACACACACACACACACACACACACACCATTCACACATACAAACAAGCACACCTCACGCACATGACCACCAACTCCAGTACCTTGGGCTGGAATGCAACTATCACGTGGGATGCAAGCAGCAATCTGGAGGGGGTGGGGAAGAGGAAGGGATAGCAGTGCATGGGAGGGGAGAGAGACAAACGGTGTCTGGTGTAGTGTGCAGGGACCAGAATGCCAACAGATGCAGTGTCAGGAAGTTTTGGGACAGGGAGTTAGGGAAAAAGGAGAGGAATGGGGAAAGACGGGAGGATGCATTCACAGAGGGCTGCATATAAACAAGATGGGAGATGAGAATGGGGAGGAGATGATAGGACAAAGGGAGTGGAAACTGCTGTGTTGAGTGGAGGGTGTGGGAACAGTTTGTTACCATAGATTGAGGCTGGGATGATTACGGGAGCAGAGAATGTATTGTATTGATAACTCCCTTCTGTGGTGTTCAGAAAAGCTGGTGGTGGAGGGAAGGATCCAGATGGCTCCAGTAGTGAGGCAGCCATTGAAATCAAGTGTGTTAAGTTCAGCTGCATGTTGTGCCACAGCATGGTCTACTTTGCTCTTGGCCACAGTTTGGTGGTGGCTGTTCATCCTTATTCGTTGATGATATCTTCATGATCTGGACTCAGGGCCAAGACATCCTATCTTCGTTCCTTCACAACCTCAACACCTTCTCTCCCACCCACTTCACGTGGTCCTTCTCAAGCCAGTGTGCCACCTTCCTAAATGTTGACCTCCTCCTCTCTGATGGTTCTGTCCACACCTCTGTCCACATTAAACTCACCAACACCAACAGTACCTGAATTTTGACTGCTGTCATTCCTTTCACATTAAAAAAAAGCTGTCCCATACAGCCCGCCCACCTGAGGACAGCATATCTGCAGTGACAAAAACTACCTTGCTCAGTATGCTGAGGGTCTCAACAAGGCCTTCACAGACAGGCACTATTCTCCCAACCTCACCCACAAACAGATCTCCCATGCCATTTCCCCTGACACCTGGAATCCTCCCACCACCCCACAAAGGAGTGTCCCCTTCATCACCCAGTACCACCCCAGACTGGAACAACTGAAACACATCCTTCGCCAGGGCTTTGCTTACCTATCATCACGCCCTGGAATGAGGGACATTCTACCCCTCCTGATGTGGTTTTTCATCACCCACCCAACCTCCACAACATCCTAGTCCTCCTAGTCCATCCCTATGCCACACCAAATCCCAACACCATGCCACAAGGATTATATTTCTGTGGAAGACCCAGGTGCAAAACCTACCCAATCCACCCTCCCAGCACTTCCTATTCTGGTCCAGTCATAAGTTTATCCTACCACATCAGGGTCTGGGCCACCCGTGAAAGCAGTCATGTAACTTGCCAACTCAGTTGCAATCACTGAACAGCTTTATTCGTATGACTACCAACCAGTGGTTCTCCAGGATGAACAGCCACCACCAAACTGTGGCCAAGAGCAAAGTAGACGACCCCGTGTCACAACATGCAGCTGAACATAGCACACTTGATTTCAATGGCTGCTTCACTACCAGAGCCATCTGGATGCTTCCCTCCACCACCAGCTTTTCTGAACAGTGCAGATGGGTGTTATCATTGCAATACATTTTCTGCTCCGGTAATTATCCCAGCCTCAACCTACAGAAACACACTTTCCCCACACCCTCCACCCAAGTTTCCACCCCATTTGTCCTGTTATCTCCTCCCCATTCTCACTTCCCATCTTGTTTATTTGTGGCCCTCTGCCAATGCAGCTCTACATCTTTCCCCATTCCTCTCCTTTTACCCCATCTCCCTGTCCCAAAACTTTCTGACGCTGTGTCTGTTGGCATTCTAGCCCCTTCACACTCTACCAGACACTGTTCGTCTCTCTCCCCACCCATACACTGCTATCCCTTCCCCCTCCCCACCCCCTCCACATTTCTGCTTGTATCCCACGTGATAGTTGCATTTCAGCCTGAGGTGCTGGAGTTGGCGGTCATGTGTGTATGGTGTGCTTGCTTGTATGTGTGAATGGTGTGTGTTTGTGGGTGTCTCTTTACTGATGAGGCTGTGGCCAAAAGCTCTGTGTGTGTGTCTTTTAAGTGTACCTGTCTGCAACTTAACATGTCTTCTTTACAATACGTAGCAATCTGTCTTTTACTACATTGTTGATATTCCTACCTGGAGTTTCCATTGTTTGATCAATTACTTATCTGTGTGAACTGGTATGTTGTATATGTTACATTTCAGGTATCGCAGAGAGCAAAAATAAGGTTGAAAGAAAATTGCTAAGTAATATATTGAACCTAGTAACCTGAACATGTGATATGTAAGCTCAAAATTCATACAGTGACAACAATGTTTTGAAACAGAGCATACCTCTAGTAACCACTCTTACTGATTGCACCATTTATATATCAACGGACATTGGCCAGTAGTCTTACTGATAAATGGATAAGACTTTGTTGTAGTACTTGTACTGCCAAACTGTACATGGCAAAACTGAAACACAAGTATTTGACTCTACAACAGTACATCTTTAAAAATTAAAAAAAAAAAATCCATTAAAGCTCAAATATAAGAGGTAACTATAACAATATTATGAAAAGCATAGCTGCTACTCACTATATAGCGGAGATGCTGAGTCGCAGATAGGCACTACAAAAAGACTGTCACAAAATACGCTTTCAGCCAACAAAGCCTTTGTCAAAAATAGACACACACACACACACACACACACACACACACACACACACACACACACAAAAAGAGTTGCATTTGTGTGTGTGTGTGTGTGTGTGTGTGTGTGTGTGTGTGTGTGTGTGTGTGTGTGTGTGGTCTATTTTTGACAAAGGCCTTGTTGGCAAAAGATTATTTTGTGACAGTCTTTTTGTTGTGGCTATCTGCGACTCAGCATCTCCGCTATATGGCGAGTAGCAACTATCCTTTTCGTAATATTGTTTCATTCCATCCTGGACTTTCCATTGTTTGAAACATAACTATATTTCATTTCCAATGGGTGGATAGGCAATAGTGACAAGTCTATTTGCTGGCTGACTTTACTAGAAACTGTTTAAAATCAGCTGAACCACTGCAATCCATGCAGGTCTGTAAGTTAGGTCAGAATGATTGTTTTCGTAAATAAAGTTTCACATATTCAGCAATTTGGCACTTTTGAACATATACAGACATATTCTACAGTCCTCTCTGAAGTATAAGGCAAAGGATATTTTCAATTATATCACATGTTAGGGCATCTTCTTCTTCCATTTGTGTAGGGAGTGCAGTAAGAGTGATTGCTGAAAAGTGTCTGTGCATGCTGTAACCAATTCAGTCTTCTTTTCCTCAAGATCCCTAGGGGAGCGATACATAAGGCAGTAGTATATTCATACATACTTTACTTAACACTGGTCCTTGAAAATTTGTAAATGGGTTTCTGCAGGTTAATTGGTGCACATTTTCTAGAATTTGCCAGTTCAGGTTTCTCAGCATCTCCATGATGATCTCCCATAGGCCAGACAATCATGTAAAAATTCATACTACCCTTCTTGGTAAACATTCTATATCCCCTGATACCCCTATTTGGTGTGAGTCCCACAAACTTCAGAACTATTCTAGGATGTCTCACATAAGTGTCTTGTCATAAGCAGTCTCTTTTATGAACTTAATTTTTCCCAGTATCCCATCTAAGTGTACTACCTACTCTAGTCTGAGCTTATGTGATCATTCCTTTTTATAACCCTGCAAATTGTTACAACCAGATATTTGTATGAGTAACTGATACAATTGTGACTTGTTCATACTGTAACTGTAAAATACTACTTTTTTGGAAGAATAAACCACCATTTAGCTGCATATTACTGTATTTTTTTTCCTGCACACTATGTTTTGGCCTTTGCACCATTTTCGAGTACAATGCTAAAAGTTCTTTGACTATTAACATGTCATATCTGGTACTCAGCCCAAAGCAGGTAAACAAGACTAGAACATGTCTTTAAGACGTAACTATTATATATATACATATATAGTTATAACAGAAGGAAACATTCCACGAAGGAAAAATATATCTAAAAACAAAGATGATGTGACTTACCAAATGAAAGTGCTGGCAGGTCGACAGATACACAAACGAACACAAACATACACACAAAATTCAAGCTTTCGCAACAAACTGTTGCCTCATCAGGAAAGAGGGAAGGAGAGGGAAAGACGAAAGGATGTGGGTTTTAAGGGAGAGGGTAAGGAGTCATTCCAGTCCCGGGAGCGGAAAGACTTACCTTAGGGGGAAAAAAGGACTGGAATGACTCCTTACCCACTCCCTTAAAACCCACATCCTTTCGTCTTTCCCTCTCCTTCTCTCTTTCCTGATGAGGCAACAGTTTGTTGCGAAAGCTTGAATTTTGTGTGTATGTTTGTGTTCGTTTGTGTGTCTGTCGACCTGCCAGCACTTTCATTTGGTAAGTCACATCATCTTTGTTTTTAGGTATATATACACACACACACACACACACACACACACACACACACACACACACACACACCCCATCCGCATATACACAGACACAAATGTCTGCTTGTGTTTGTGTATATGCGGATGGATATGTGTGTGTGTGTGCGCGCGAGTGTATACCCGTCCTTTTTTCCCCCTAAGGTAAGTCTTTCCGCTCCCGGGATTGGAATGACTCCTTACCCTCTCCCTTAAAACCCAAATCCTTTTATCTTTCCCTCTCCTTCCCTCTTTCCTGACGAGGCAACCGTTGGTTGCGAAAGCTAGAATTTTGTGTGTATGTTTGTGTTTGTTTGTGTGTCTATCGACCTGCCAGCACTTTTGTTTGGTAAGTCTCATCATCTTTCTTTATAGATATATATATATATATAATTAAATACATGATAAATCTTTAATAGTTACATTTTAAAGGCATATGCTAGTCTCATTTACCTGCTTTGGGCTGAGTACCAGATATGACATGTTAATGGTCTAAGGACTTTTAGCATTGTACTCGATAATGGCATAAAAGCTGAAATCTAAGTAGTACAGATGAAAAATACATTAATATACAGTCAAATGGCAGTTTATTCTTTCAAAAATAGTGCATGACTGTGGCCAAGCATAAAGAAAACTTCATATAATGTTAAATTTTTGTGTTGTTTTGTTTTGTGAAGTGCATAGTTTACATTTCTGAATATTTAAGTAAGTTATCAGTCCTTGCAATGATTTGAAATCTTATTTAAATCTGACTGAATTCTGGGCAACTTTCGTTGGACAGTACTTCATTATAGATAATTGCATCACCTGCAAAAAGTCTGAGATTTCTATTAATATTGTCAGCCAAGTAATTAAAATACAATATAAAGAACATGGATCCCAACAAAATTCCCTAGGGCACGCCCTCCCCCCGCTCCCCCCAAAATAAATTACTTCTATATCTCTCGAATGACTCTCCATCCAAGATAACATGCTGCACTCTCCCTATCAAGAAGTCCGCAATCAAACCACAAATCTGATTTGATAACACGTACATCATATTTCTGTTAACAAGTTTGGTGTGGCACCTGCACACTTCCCCTACTGCCATGCCATCCTGTCTTTGTGGAAGGAGGGGGTAACTGTGAACATACCATATTTAGATGGCAATGCAGTCACACTGCATATGACTTGGTTTCATATTGCATATTTCTCAATAACATATATCACAAACAAAACAAATTTTCAGTATTATTTATTTTTGGTGCACAGAAAACATAATATAATTTTTATCTAGTACAAACTGTCAGCATATGGGCAGATGCAGACAACTTCAGAGATTTTCACACTCAGGTTGCCACGTAATCGTGACTTATTTGATTTCATAACCAAGAAAGAGTCTTTCACACAGGTTGATCAAAATATTTTAGCACTTTTGCAACCTTGTTAAGAAGACACGGAAACTGCAAGAGGAAAAAAAAAAAAAAAAAGGAGACTCCTGGGCAGTTTTAATGCAGATCAATCAGTTAACAGAACAGTGGTTCTTTCAACTTAAACAGGAAATAGTCTCTAAAACAGCTCAAAAACAAATGTAAGACTGACGGTGACCTCAAAATGTTTAGAAAACTAACCTTGCAACTCTTTCAAGGCCACAATGAATTCTTCAAACCTTGCGATTTCTTTAATGAAAGTGAGCTTAGGGAACTTTACTATTGTCACAATTTTTCCATTCTGCATTGCAATTTTCTTTTTAAACACATCCTCATAAAACTAAAAATAACTCATTTCTCATCTTGTAGTCTTACTATAGGCAGGGTGCAGTCAAGTCCACTTAAAATGTGAGGTCTGCAATCTATTCCAGGCGTTCTAATTTTCGTTCCTGCACTCCCTTTCTTCTTAATAAATTCAACAATAGCAGATTTTAAATTAAAAAAAAAGTCATTCCAGGCATGCCCTTTGATTTAACCATTGTACTTTGCAGTACTATATAAAATCTCCATACTCTTCATTCAATTTCACTAGTGGAATAACGCATGGGGCTTAAGAAATTTTACTATTCGTACCACCTATTTCTACACGTGCTGCATCCCTGCAAATTTAGCACAAAGTGCTCCCCGATGAATCCTGTCTGTCTATAACTGGAATGTTATGCTCTTTCATTGTCAGCTAAATCTTTAAATTCTTTCTGCATGGTATTGTAATGTCATTTCATAGCACATTTGCAATACTTGTTGATTATGTGGCTGCAAAATAGGTGTTGAGAATTCTCATGCCTCTCTTCTCTCATTCCCATTCGTTTTACAGGACTGTGACGACAAGTTGCTAGATTACCTCTTTTTGTGCAAACAGTCACTGGGCCTGTGAATGTCCTTCATACCACACACACATAGCAAAGGATAAACAGCACTGACACCATGATTCTGCTGAACTGACAAAGTTGTGCAAGTCAAAAAATGTCATACTGTAATACTAAGTGGTATGTCACACTGTACCAGGCAGTTCCAAGAATGGTTTAGCAAAGCTGAGACAGGTTGAGCCTTGGTCTGCAGGCAGCCCGCCCATCTGGCTACCGAGGGGTTCGGCCCACCACGGCCAGCTTTGCCTTAGAGTGTGTTCCATCAACCAATCCCTTTTTTTAGTTACATTGTGCCATAAACTTCTTATCTAATTCACCCAATTAATCTTCAACATTCTTTTGACGTACTACGAGGGTGGTTTGGAAAGCTCTCGGAATGGAATACAAAAAAAGTACTTACATCACTGAAACTTTTTTTTTATTTTTCAATGTAGTCTCCTTGCAGATTAATGCACTTGGTCCAAATCTTGATCCCACCTCGAAAATGAGTTTACTCCACACCTGCAAAATAGTGGTCAACTCCGGCTATCAATTCTTCATTTGGAGTGAACCTTTGCCCGCATAGAAAAATTTTCAGTTTTGGGGAGAGATGGAAGCTGATGGAGCCATATCAAGTGAACAAGGCAGGTGTCGCAACAATTCATACCTTAGTTCATGTAATTTTGCCACGGTGATGGCACATGTGAGCAGGCATGCATTGTCTTGATGGAAGATCACTTTGTTCCTTGCTAAACCTGTCCTTTTTTTCACGTATCTTTTGTTGCAAATTGTCCAGGAGGTTAGCATAGTATTCTCCAGTTATTGTTTGCTGAGTAGGGAGATAATCTACAAACAGAATCCCCTTCGTATCCCAGAACACTGATGCCATTACCTTTCCCACCAAAGGAATTGTCTTTGCTTTTTTTGGTGGCAGATAATCAGCAAGTTTCCACTGCTTTGACTGTTGTTTTGTCTCTGGGGTATAGTAGTGCACCCAAGTTTCATCTGTGGTCACAAACTGGTGCAAAAATCTTGTTCGTTTCTCCCAAAACGGGCCAAACATTGTTCTAATATGTCCATTCTCATGCGTTTTTAATCCAGCATCAAGAGTCGCCCAAAATTTGATATACCCTTTCAGATGACATCTGGCAAACGTGAGCAATTTCACGCACTTTCAATCGGTGATCATCCATGACCATTTTGTTCACTTTTGCAATGATTCCTGGAGTAGCGACACATCTTGGCAATCACTCCGCGGATCGTCATCCAAGTTCTCCCGACCAAATTTAAATTCATTTTTCCACTTAGTAACAGTTGAATATGAAGGAGCAGAGTCCCCCAGTGTAGTCTGGAAATCCGCATGAAGGTCCTTTGCTTTCATACCTTTCCTTACGAAGTACTTAATCACTACTCAAATCTCGATTTTTTTCCATCTTTGCAAATACTACATGGGAACAACAGAGCCACGTCACCGCCACAGTTCTCTTCCAAGAGCACTGACATGGGACGTGTTTACATGCAACAGTCCAATGAATATCACATGAACAACTCATTGCGCTAGCGCTAAACTCTCGTGGTGATTTCGAGAACTTTTGAAACCACCCTTGTACATTTCCAAATTTTCTATTAACAATATTAATGTTGCTCAAATTATTTTCTCCAGTGACAGACCATTGGGTAGGTGTGAAAGTATCATGGACCCTAAGTTATGTATAATGGAGAAAAATTTATTTTCTGTACAGCTCCTTTTGTACTTGGTGCTAAATCACAGAAAACCTAAATCAGGATGGGTGGGCATGGGTTTGAACTGTCGTCCTCACAAGTGCAAGTGTAGTGTGCTAACCACATTGTCTAGTACTGGGCTGGAGCCAATCAGTTGTCAGTTATATTCAAGCACACTGACTGTAGGGAGTCACTTGTGCGAATGAAGTAGAACAGGTAGTCATAACTTTTATTGCACAGTGAATACACCTATCGAATAAAATGTTCTCGGACCTCCAGCTGCATCAAGAGTTTAAAATACTATGAGCTTTTGACCGAGCTCTCCTTGGCTATTTTCAAGTGGAACAACTGCCGACGGGCAGCTGGTACGCATTCGTAGAATTTGTTGTTGTTATTGTTGTGGTCTTCAGTCTGCAGACTGGTTTGATGAAGTTCTTAAAATCAGTCTATCCTGTGCAAGCCCCTTCATCTCCAGATAACAACTGTGACCTACTCTTTCTGAATCTGCTTTCCGTACTTAAACCTTGGTCTCCTCCTACAATTTTTACCCCACATACTTCCCTACATCATCAAATTGAAGATTCCTTGATATGTCAGGGTGTGTCCTATAAATTTCTGTCTTCTTGTAGTCAAACTGTGCCATAAATTTTCTTATGCAATTTGATTCAGTATTTCATCATTAGTTACTCAATCTGTCCATCTAATCTTTAGTACCACATTTCAAAAGCTTTTATTCTCTTCTTGTCCAACTGCTCATTGCTCTAGTTTCACTTCTGTACAAGGCTACACTTGAGAAAAATACCTCCAGTAAATACTTCCTAACATGTAGATCAATATTAGGTGTCAACAAATTCCTCTTTTTCAGGAATTCTTTTCTTGATATAGCTAGTCAGTGTTTTATATCTTATCTGCTTTAGCCATCAACAGTTATTTTGCAGTCCAAATAGCAAAACTGCTCTACTACTTTTAGCAACCCAACTCCTAATCTGACTGACTCAGCATTGTCTGATTTAATATGACTACTTTCCATTCCCCTTGCTTTACTTTTGTTGATGTTCATCTTATAACCTCTATTAAATATGCTATCCATTACATTTAACTCCTCTTCGAAGTCATTCAAAATTTCTTGTAGGTTTCCCGCACAGTTTGCTCGACAAACAGATTGTATAATGTTGGGGATAAGCTACATATAACCTTGTCTCACTACCTTCTCAATCACTGCTTCTTTGACTCCTATAACTACATTCTGGTTTCTTAATAAGCTGTGAATATTCTTTTGCTCTCTGTATTTTATCCCTGCTATCTTCAGAACTTCAAAGTGTATTCCAGTCGACACTGAGCCCTGCTTGTACAGTGAAATGTGTAGTGCACTAGCTTTCAAGAAAGGGAGCTATAGCAGACCCAGGTGGAATCTGCATGGCTTATTAATGATTGTGGGGTGGTACACCTGTCAGCTTGAGTGTGGTTTTTAGACAGTTTCCCATGCTCATTTAGGCAAATGCTGTGCTGGACCTCAAACTCTGCTTCAGAGAATACGTTACACAAACAGTTAAAATACGATAGTACACAGAACAACCTACCACAATCTGTAGGCAGATGAAGCACAAAAATTACCTCCCTTCAGATATCTTGATGACTGTAGTGTCAGGAAGGGCATCCGGCCACAAAGTTTAATACTAATTTAAATTTGCAGATCCTGAAAAAGTGGACCTCATACTAGATGGATAAATGCTAGGGAAAAGAAGGAAGAGAAGATCCCAGTCAAAACTGTCAACATTCTTTCAATACAATCATTAACTGGTTAACAAGTTTAACAGAATAATGGCTTTAACTTGCAATCCATAAATATCCACCAATAAAAGTGCCACATCTAAGACGTAGTATCTATCACAAAGAGGAATTTAGGGAATTAAAGGACTACCTCAATGAGGGAGTTGTTTGTCACAGACAGAAAATCAGGATGATACCCTTCACTGATGACACAGCAGTACTCGCCATACGTGAACAGGATTAGACTTAGGTACTTAACGAAACAGACTGTATATTAATTGATGCCCCTAATATACACTAAACAAAAAGTAAATTAAGGTAAAAGTGTGTGTAGCACATAAACCCGTGGTACACGTCTAAATTTTACTCTTGAATGCAGGGCTGTTTAAGTGGTGGATGAACTGTATTACTTAAGAAGTGGAATAGACAAAAACAGACATAGTGCCAGGTACTGCACAAGACATAAAGGAATACCTACAAAAATAAGCAGCTGCTGACTTTGAATTATATGAGTCCTGAGATCAGAAAATGTTTATGAAAAGCTATATGTAGCGTGCAGCTCTGTACAGGCGCAAAACTGTGGACGATGGAGGAACAGGAATGAAATGCATTTAAAATATACTGTAACAGTAGGCTGCGGCAAGATAGTGAGTAAAAAATTCATAATACAGAACATAATTAACTCAGGGAATAGACCAGCTGGGTACATATTATGACACGAATTTGTGTTACAAAATGTAGTTAAAGGGGCTATGAAATAGGCAGGTCTAGATAGACTGTCAATGATGTGGGATGCAGCAGAAATGCTGAAATGAAGAAGACAGCTGGCAAGTCACAGGACTGGGTACCAGCACTGAAACAGCCTTAGAGATGATGATTGAATCTACAGATGCACCACAACATCTGGAAGATTTTAGCTCAAGTGAGAGGCCTGTGAGCTAGGATTATGGTGGGGCATCTTCAAGAGGATGGTGTATGACAGAACTAGGCCTTGGAACTGAAGGAATAGATACTGCTGACCATAAAAAGGACATGCATTACCATAGCACAATATACTGTGGGATGGCATAAGGCATCCAGGCTTCTTTCATATATTTATTAGAGCCACGAGAAACAATTTCCCCCGTACGAGTCATTCAGCCAGTTTTACATTTAGCCACGTTACAATTTTTATACTTCAAACAAGGTCGTAACTACATATGAGTCTTTTTAAAGGTTGCCGAATAAGATCCGAGTTTTTTTTTTTACCGCCTTAGCCATTTTCCTGGACAGCATCATGCAATGTTAAGAACAGTCAATCAAAAGGTTTCCTGTTGCTTATGTGATGGAGTTTGGAGACTGCAAGAAGCTTCTCAATCTCTCTTATATTGGCCCTCCACAAGAAATGATGCTCTTCTAGCCCTAGCACAGCTTTGGGTAGGGATTTTCAGTTTTCCAAAGCAAGACCTTCATAAGACACTGTCTAATGAATTTTCCTGTTTCCAAACTTTCCCTACCAGGAAACAACTAGGGAAGCTACAGTAACACTGGCCAGTGGCCCCCATAATCTCCTCAGGCAAGACTTCCAATATACCATTTCTGATTAAGTGGCAGGAGCAAAGTTGGGCTATTGCCACATAAGAATTGCTTAGTACCATCCTATGGAAGCCACTATTGGTCTCCACATCCCATTTACATTCCTGAGAGGGCCCACCACATCTTGGCCTCCCATTGAACACTTAGCTCTCAGAGTCCACCTGATGAACAATCAGCAATGTACAGCGTATTACTGTTTCTCCACATGACATACATAAAAACAAGTGAATTTCACAGAGACAGTGGGAGAAGTTATAGATAAATTACGTGTGACGAGAAGAGGTGATGTGTTTTCAGCATTGAAATGGAAAATAATTGGTAATGTCTGAAACATACAGCATATCCTGTGGTTGTGGTAATATTGGGACATGAGATCTTATTTTAAACTGTTGCCACCAAAATGGACAGGCTTAGCAGTTGCGAAGTAGCTGCCACACATTTCTTACTTTAGTTCTATTCATACATTGCACAGCCTCAGTTTGTGACTAGGCTGGAACACAAGGTAGATGCTTTTGATCACATTTTACACTTATGCAGTACTTTCTATAGTTCGCTCACCAGCATTTTTTTCTCTTCAATGACACTGCAATTTTGAAATGAAGTTGTAGGGACATGAGAGTTCAAGCATCTGATTCTGGGTTTTATAGTTCTGCAAAAACTACTTAATATTACTGGTCATGGCTTTCTTTTCCAAATACGTTGTGTGTAGGTCTTTGTACCGTGAGTGGAAGAAGAGAGATTAGTTTCAATTCCCCACTACAAAGCACAGTGTAAGCATACTATTCTCCGATTGGTAGCTTAATACAAGCTGTTAAAACAACCCTTCGCTTTCCCTCACAGCTGAAGGGGAGTGTTGCCAACATTGTTCCATAAAATAACCAAGTATTAGCACAGCCCCTATTCATAAATTTTCCCCCAATGGACTGCTAATTCACTGCACTTTACATGTTTGATGATCAGAAAATCAGACACATAAAAGTCACAGATATGTGAATCAGGACCACTTCTCCTCAAGAACAAAAAGCAAGCAACAGAACGGTTATAAACGTCGCATAGTTACAATGTTCTGTTGGTCCACTTGTGCAACACATCAATGGTGGCTCCATTAAACTGCAGCCTGTAGTTTGGCTCAACAGACAGTAATTCTTCTGCAGGAACTTCTGGCACTGGTGGTTCATACCGAATATTGTTAGGATCAGAAACCTGAAATTCAAATTTCACGTAAGACATTTGGCTAAAAAATAACTGTATACTTTCCACATAAAGAACCAAGTCTTCAATATAAATATTGCTTCTAAAAATTCTGCAACTTTGTAGCACAACAAATGAGTTCCACATTTACTAAGACTGATAGTGATGGCATTTCATTTATAATGGAAGTCAAACACATTACTACATTATATCTATGGAAGTAAGAAATGCTTGAAAATTTAATATAATATGGGTAGATGAAAGTCTACTTGCCAAATGGTAGCAGGAGAAAAAACATACAGAAGATATGGAAATGGGCAAGCTTTGGGAGCAGGTGGCTCCTTCTTCTGGCAGAATGGAAAGGAAGAGGGATGTAGGAAAAGAAATGGCGATGTTTAGGAAACAGGGACAGATACAGAATTACAAGCTCAAAAGTTTTCTGTTTTCTCAATAAAAATATTTTAATTTCTTTGTGAACACATTATGTATACCTGTCTTCGTGACTACCATCACAAAGATATGTCTAATGCAATTTTTAACTGCTTTTTTTTGTTTTTTCCTCTCTTTACCTCCTTGTAGCCCCCTACTTTTACATATATACTCTGCATGTCCCACTGTACCAGATATTAGGGTTTCTTCCCATTCCATTCACATACACAGTGCGGGAAGAATGATTGCCTCTGTGCACGCAGTAATTATCCTAATCTTAGCCTCACAATCTGTATGTGAGCACTCCACAGGGGATTGTAGTATATTCCTAGAGTCATCATTTAAAGAGAGTTCTTAAAAAGCTTTGTTAGTACTCTTTCTAGTGACAGTTTATGTCTATTGTCCAGAGTCTGCCAGTTGAGTTCTTTCAACATCCCAGTGACTCTCTCCCACAAATCAAACAAACCAGTGACCACTTGTACTGCTCTTCTTTGTGTATGCTCAATATCCCCTGTTAGTCTTATTTGGTACAGGTGTTACACACTTGATCAATATTCTAGAAACAGTTACAGGAGTGATTTGTCAGTAATCTCCTTTGTAGACTGATTAAACTTCCCCAGTATTCTACCAATAAACTGAAGTCTATTGCCTGCTTTACTCACATTTGAGCCTATGTAATCATTCCATTTCATATCCCTACAAAGGGTTCCACACAGATATTTGTATAAGTAGGCCATTTGCAACAGTGACTCACTGATATTAGGCCTATACTCCTAGGACACTATGTTTCTTCATTTTATGAAGTGCACAGTTTTACACTTCTGAACATTTAAAGCAAGTTGCCAATCATTGCACCACTTTGAAATCTTATCAAAATCTGACTGAATATTTGTGCAGCTTCTTTCAGATAGTAGGGTGAAGGCTCTAGTTTTGGCCACTACCCCACTTATGGCCACCTTGATGTCAAAGGTTAATTTTTAAGCTTCTCTGGAATACCAGCCAGTTCTACTATAGATTATTATAAACTTTGTGAAAGGCTCTATTCATTTGTCTACATAATCATTCTTTTGTCTGTTTTTGTTTGGAGACACCATTTTGTGAAATGATCAGTGTTGCAGAAGCTGGGTTTTGCAGAAGTTTTCTTTAAGCAACACATGATCTGTTTTTTTGTATTTTACATGTTTAAATAAAACATCAGAAGAAACTTAATCTGTTCAGAGGTAAGATAAGACATTATATTTTCATTTCTTTTAAGTTTTATATCGCTCAGCCTAAAAACATGTTATCAAAAGTATGTGGCCATTAACAGATCCATATTTAGCCCTGGTTCCGTGTTACGGCCATGCATGTGGCCATAAGTGGAGACATATATGTATCCTGTTTTGGCCACTTCTAAAAACGGATACAAAAACATCAATATTAGCGTTCTGTCCTACATTACACTAGGCTAATTTTATTTAAATAGGCTTATTAAAATATTTTTGGTATTTTTATATCAATATATACCTCACTGTTAGTATTGTCTTGGCATATCATACTAATTTACCTATGCTTGCAAGATACAAAATATGCAATAGGCACTATTCAAATATCCAACATTCTTTAACTCCATCTTTGTGCATTATTTATAGGAAAAATGAGTCAACCAAAGAATAAGAAGTTTCAGTATTCTCCCAGCAAAGTTAAAGATGCTTTAAAGGCTATTGATGAGGGAATGAAGGTTACTACTGCAAGCAAGTTGTACAAAGTTCCAAGAACAACATTAAGAAACAAAATTTCTGGTGTATCTCCAAAAGAATCTACAGGGCACTGTGGTCCACATTCTGTCTTAGGAGAACAAATTGGAAAAAATTGGTGGACTGGGTTTTGGACTGTTCTAGCATGGGATTTCCAGTTACTAAAGAAAATCTCTGTGCATCTGTGCAAAAACTTATTGAGAGTGCAGATATGGAAAGTTGTAAGGCTACATTTACTAACAATCGACCTGGAAAAAAGTAGTATTATGGATTTCTTAAGAGACACAAGGTTCTGTCACAAAAACATGCAGAATATGTCAATAGGGCTAGAGGTTCTGTTACAGAAGAGAAAATAAGAAACTGGTTTCACGAAGTATCCATCCCTTTAAATGACATGGATGTGTTAAATGACCCTAGGCGCGCAGTCCGGAACCGCGCGGCTGCTACGGTCGCAGGTTCGAATCCTGCCTCTGGCATGGATGTGTGTAATGTCCTTAGGTTAGTTAGGTTTAAGTAGTTCTAAGTTCTAGGGGACTGATGACCACAGATGTTAAGTCCCATAGTGCTCAGAGCCATTTGAACCATTTTGTTAAATGACCCAAATAGAATTTTTAATTTGGATGAAACTTCTTTTTTTTCTGACTCCTAAAGGGGAATTAATCATAGGTCCTCGTGGCCATCATGTTTATGATGAGTCATGTAACTCTGACAAAGTTAACATTACTACATTGTTTGCAGTGAATGCTGCTGGAAAATTTTCCCCTCCCATAACACTGTTCAAATATGCAAGGATTCCAGCATCATTGGTGAAAGCAGCTCCTCCAAACTGGGGCATTGGAAAAACAGAAAATGGGTGGATGACAGGTGAAAGTTTTTTGAGTATATAACAAACGTATTTCATCCGTTCTTGAAAGAAGCTGAAATTTCCCAACCTGTAGTAATATTTTTAGATGGGCACTGCTCTCATTTGACACTTCATTTGAGCAGATATTGTAGGGAAAATCAGATCATTCTAGTTGCTCTCCATCCCAATTCTACACACACCTTGCAACCATTAGATGTAGCTGTCTTTGGACCTACGAAAAAAATGTGGAAGAAGATTGTTCAGAAACAGCGTTTTGAAAATAATGGCACTGAAATTTCAAAATCTGATGTACCTTCTGTTCTGTCACAAATTATTACAGAACCTAAAATGGTGGCAAATATTTGTGCTGGTTTCAGGGCAACTGGTCTGTTTCCATTTAATGTGAACAATGTAGATTACAGCAAGATAGTTGTTCATAGTATACCAGCCTCAACCACAGTTCAGATAAATGAGGAACTTCAGAGACATTTCTCATACATAGAAAAGCAAATTGATCCTGTCCTTCTAGATGAGTTTAGAGCAACCAAGAGAAGTAATCATGAGTGGGAAGGAAATCAAGAAGCATTATTACTTTTCAAGTTCTGGAGAAAAATAGCTGATGAGATTGAAATGCATGGTGCTAGTGGTAACACTAATGACATTCTGACAGATAGCATAGTGCCTCCCTCTGAAGATAATCAAACAGAGAATGTTTCACAAAACACAGACAGACTTAATCCTTCATCCATTCAAAATGTTGGTAATACTAACATATCTTCAACACGCAGCAGCATTTTACAGAATTCAGATATTCCTGCAACACCCACCAACAGTCTTATTCCTGCAGATATATCAACAACCCCCAACAGTATTTCACATAATTCAGGTACTCCAACATCCAACCATAGTCCATCTTCAGTGCGTATCCAAGTGACACCACCAAAATCATTAGCAACAGTTTTTGAAAGTGTCATCACTTGTCCAGAACCCAAACAACAAGGCACAAAGAGAAAGAAAGAACATACACCCACTGTTGTGACTAGTGACAAGTGGGTGGAATACCATGAACTGAAGGAAAAAGAGAAGCAGGAGAAGGAGCAGGAAAAAAGGAAGAGAAAAGCTATGAAGGAGTTAAAGTCCAAAGAGCAGCACTTGGCATTATCTCATGTAAAAAAAGGGGAAAACAAGAAACAGACAAGAGTTAAGTGATAGGCCAACAAGTTCTTCCGAGGAAGAAGAATGAACAGACAGTGGAAGCATTTTAGATGACTACGTAGGAGGAGGTGAAGATGAAATACCAGAAAATGTTAAACTATCTTCGAGTGAGAATTTGAAAGTAGGGGACTTTATTTTGGTAAAATTTAGTTTAACAGGAAATAGAAGAACAAGACCTGCAATTTTTAAGTATGTATCTGTAATTTTGAAAGTGCTTTCCGACTCTGAATATGAAATTCAGTGCCTAAAAAGTTCTACTGCTCAGAAAACTTGTTTCGAATACATTGAAAATGATGTTTCGACTATGACAAGTGAAGATATTATAGGGAAACTGCCAGATCCAGTCTTGATGCAAGAAGGACGTTCATTAAAAACAAAGTTCCCTGGTTCCATTGATACGCATGAGAAATAAACTTGTGTGGAAGTTGATTTAAGTAATTACTGGGACAATATTTTGCCTAATGATTTTTTTTCTGTTCATTCAGTTTCTGTATCTTTTACCTATTTGATGTATGTTTGTTGTCTGTTGTCTTATATACTTATATAAAGCACAAATTACTTTCTGGCACATGGATTGACAATTATTTTAGCCATAGTTTTATTATAATATGAAGTGGCCATAAGTGGGGAAACAACTGGGCATAAGTAGGGTTAACATGGCCAAAACTGGGGAAATGTGCCATTTATTTTTCAATATTTTTTTCAGCTTTTGTTAAATAACTTAGAATAGCCTATTTGTTTTTACATGGTTGTAATGTGTAGACTTTGAAGCAATAGATATGATTTTTTGAAGTAATTTGTATACTTTCTTCCCATACTAAAAACGTGATGTATCTCAAATTGCCCTTAATGTGGCCATAACTGGGGCCTCAACCCTACTTCATTGTAGATGCCTGCATCATCTGCAAAAAGTCTGAGGTTACAATTAATGTTGTCGGCAAGGTCATTAATACATAACATGAACAGAAGGGTACCAATAGACTTCCCTGGGGCACACCTGAAGTTACTTCTACATCTGATGATGACTCTCCACCCACGATAACATGCACACATTTCACTTGATACCCTATATGATCATACTCTTGACAATAAGAGTACAAGTGGTACTGAGGCAAATGCTTTTCGGAAATAAAGAAATACTGCTTCTACCTAACTGCGTTGATCCAAAGCTCTCAGTATGTCATGTGAGAAAAGTGTGAGTTGGGTTGGAATCCATGCTGGTTAACATTGAGGACATTCTGTTCAAGATAGGTCACAATGTTTGAGCTCATAATATGTTCTACTGTTCCCTCCATGGACAGTGTTCAAGTTCCCTTATCAGTCCTATGAGCTACCAAGACACGACACATTAAGTCAACAGCTGACTTGAAACATTATCTTCTTAATTGAAATAAACTTCAAGGGTTAGTTATAGTACTGAGCTATACAATTCTTTTACATAACATACCTTAATTCGCAGTTTATTTTCTTTCCAGTGCTTTACATCAATTCGTAGAACAGGCACATCATTAGGATATGGTGATCGAAACATACGCTGTAAAAATACTACTCCTCCAGTTTGAGTTTCAGTACTGTTGATTATTTTATAACTACCATAGTTTTGGGGATAAAAGCAGAATGGTATCCCCAAAGAAATACGTGTTTCGTTGATATTTCTATCAGACACGGCTTTCCAGCAGCATCCCCTCTTGCGACAACCTTCTTCATTGGATCCGTCCTCTGGATAACAGTCAAACTTAAGACTGTTTTCAACTGAACATTGACTTACGGATGGGGCAGGCGGGTCCGGTAGATTCTTTGGTCTGCTTTTTGGGTGCAGCGTTTGGGCACGATGAGGCTGATAGCCTCGAATGGGAATATCAACATACGCAGGTGTTTTGCTATTTAGAATATCGAAACAGTGTAGTAAATACACTGCCGGAACAATAACGAAAATTCCAAACAGGAGCATAAAAACGAAATAAACTGCACAGTTTGACAAGTCGCATTTCCACGAATGTCCTTCAGCATGCGACTCTGTAGCTAAAGTATCATTGCCACATTTATTAAAATCAGCTGCTGATTCTCTACAGAACCCGGTGTCCTGGTCCGTTTGACAAATAGCTCTTGTTTCAATGTTCTGTTTTCCCCGGAACCTCCTAAAAAAATTCTTTAGTAAACCATGCATGTTTTTTTACTAGGCAACACAAGTAAGAAAAAACTATCACTTATCCGATGTCATTTACGCTGACATAATCTCATGTAATGCCCTATCTACACCTCACATGATTGATAAACATGTAAAATATTTGTATACAATCATATGATTCCAAGCTCAGGCATACCAAACATGTTCAATTGTCAATTGAGATACAGTCACTGGTTTCGATACATATCGAAATCGAAAGTAACTGTTACCAACATAGCGGTGCAGAGTTCCGTTCATACGCAACGCTCTGTTTGCGCAAAAGACTGCACACATCATATCTGCGCAGATAGATCGCTGCGTATGAAGAGTATTTGTGTATAAATGAGATATGTGCAAACCAGGAAGTAGGCGTTGAAGGTTTGAGCGAAATCGTTCAAATCTGTGGGTTCAAATCACATCTGCACAGACACACCGGAGCTGTGGACAGGAGATATCTGCAAATCCGACGCTAAAACGTGTTTGAGGAAGTTGTTTGTACAGTCAGGTGTTTCTCATCTGTTTGTGCAGAGTGAATTTTACAATGGCCGATACCCGTCAGGGTTCTAGATAGTTCACTGCTCAGTTTATCGTAATGTGTAGGAGTTTTAGAGTCTGCTGCGAAGTTCGTGCCAACCGATGATGTCATTGTGTTCAGTAGTGCAGTGCTGTATGTGGTAGTGTGTGTGTGTGTGTGTGTGTATGAAACAGCTACCGCGCCAATAATTTGTTTTATGGTCTTTTGTATTGCCTATTCTTTAACATAAGAATTTTTATATAATTTTGTTTGTTTCATGTTTTTATATTTTTATGTTTCCTTGAGTCGCAGTCTCTCAGGGATACAGTGTCAACGAGCGTCTTCTCTTTCGCATCTTCCTGGGTTATACCCATTCTCACAACGTTTCACCTCCGAGTTTAACGTTCGGATTCGTACTCAACTTAGAGTAACTGGTTGTCCAATCCGTTGAGCATACACTATTACCTAAATAAAAAATATTGTTCCATGGAATCTCCAGACTCAGTTTTGATCACACCAAAGAAAGGTCGATTAATTCAAATCATGCTAATCTCAACAAGTGATGACCCCGACATGATCTGGGCTGAACAAGAATGTTGAGTGACTAATGTGGAATTTATATATCATGCAAGATACAGACATGCTGACAGTGTATAGACTAGCGATCCTTTTACCTTTATTTATTTATTTTGATTCAGTATCAACTGATTACAATTTTTTTGTTCCAGTCTTCTGGATAACTCAGAGCCTTACTTAATACAGTTACATATTATTGCCTGGCATTATTATCTACACAACCTTTTCTAAATTTCATGAGAGAACAATGTTACATATATGAACTATACATAACAACAAATTGCTATTACAATACGTAATTAAAAAATTTACAGTTTGTGACACAGTCTTCAGATCTGAGATTCAAATATTTATAGTTTGTGACACAGTCTAAGATCTGAGATTCATATATTTTTAGATAGATGGTCTTCCACCATACGAGTGTACTAAATTGAGAAACTCTTCTATTAAATACACAGGATTGTTTAGGAGCCATAATTTTAATTTATTTTTTAGTACTTTAATGGGCAGTTTGGAGATATTAGGCTGGAAGCAATTCAGTAGTTTTACACCTGCTTAGTGAGGACTTTTCCCATAGTGTGTTGTTCTATGAGAGATACTGTGGGGTCTCTCTCTACCTCTAGTGCTGTGATCGTGTAGGTCTCTATTAAGCGTTTTCTTACTGTTTACTGCCATAATGATTATCTTAAGTTCATACAGGTTATGAACAGTTAGTGTTTTAAATTCTTTAAACAAAGATCTGCAGGACTCCTGGAACATTTCTTTCCCATAATTCTAAGTGCCTTCTTCTGTAGGATAAGTACACTTTTCATATTATCTTTTCTGTTGGCTCCCTGTAACTCTATCCCATAGCTTAGATGGGATTCAAATAGTGCAAAATATATTTGCCATGGAGTGGTAATGTTACAAAAAGTGTCAGTTTTCTTAGGGCACATCTGGTAGAAGATAGCAATTGCAAATATCATTTACATCATCAGACCAGTTTAATTCTGCATCATGTGTCAGGCCAAGAAATTTAGTCGAGCATTCTTTTTTAGTGTATTCATCACCCATTAAAATATAGTTTTCATGAGTTTTTTGCCTCCCAAGATCAAATTCAATTTAGAAATATTTATTTGTATTTAATTTTAGTTTGTTTACATTAAAATACTGCAGATTATGCCTGCTGCAGTATTGGCTTCCATTGCGAGCTGCAATAAGCTTGGATTGCAGAGTGTTAACATGTTATCACCTGCATATAAGATAGATGTAGTGGGGTTTGTTATAAACTGAATATCATTAACACAAATAATAAATAGAAGTAGTCCTAATATTGACCCCTGTGGAATACCAAAATTAATGTCAGTGGTGTTCGATTTGTATTCTCCCTCGGTAGTGCTAATAGACACAAACTGCTTCCTGTTTGTCAAGTAGGATCTAATAAGATTATGCGCTGTGTCTCGAATGCCATAGTTTCACTTTATATCCAGCTGTATGGTCATGTCAACAAAAACAAATGCTTTTCGTAAGACTAGAAAGATGCCAAATACATGCTGTTTATTGTCTATTGCTTGAGTGACTTCTTTTATTAAGTTGGATGCTGTTGTAATGATGGATGACCCCTTGACAAACCCATATTGCCCCTTAGAAATAACTTTTTTGCTTATCAGGATGTTCCAGATTCTTTTCTCAAAGATTTAGGATATTATTGGAAGAACAGGGATGGGTAGAAAGTTTTCTACTAGATTTCTATTTCCTTTATTAAAAATAGGCGCAGCTCGAGCAATTTTCAACTCATCTGGAAACAGACCATCTTCCATATGAAAGCTGATAATTGCTGATAAAGGTGATGCAATTTTATGAATACATTTCTTAAGTGTCCAGACTAAGACCATCATACCCTGCACAGGAGAATTCTTCAAGCTACTCACTATTTTAATTATTTCTTCCTCACTTGTTAGTGTCAAAAATATACTTCCTGACTCTGGTGTTCCTTTGAATTTGTATTGGTGATTTGTAAGCTGATTGTTTATGCTGGAGCCAACAGAAGAAAAGTAATTGTTAAATAGATATGCTGCCTTATTCTGACCATTTTGTATAGTGCCATTTATCAGCAAGTGATTTTTGGTTGTATGTTTCCCAGATTTACCTATTTCTCTATTGACTAATACCATAATGTTTTGGAAATATTATTTGAGTTTTGAATGACACTTTCTAAATGTTTCTGTTTTCCAGAAATTAGGCGGTCTATACAGCATTTCTGGTACTTTTTGAACTCTTATTTTAATTTTTTATTGCACAGTCATTTAACAAAGCATACTCATACCATCTTGAGAATGTAGTATACGGTAGTTCACTTGAGAATTTGTCATAACTGTAATGTGTCATTAGAATACTGTTTCAATCCACATTGCTTAGCATGTTATTCAAATGAGTTATATTTTGGCCTGTATTCATCCTAATATATCTATAGTAACTGTGTGTAGAAATGTTTTTTATGTTCACACCTAGTTCCACTATGTGGTTGTCTGACAAAGCACTCATAATAACAGGAAGTGTATGATCACAAAGATGAATACCAGTGATTATGTTATCTACTGCAGATTGGCATGTTACATTCTCCCTGGTTGCAGTATTTATCAGGTATCATACATTATATAGAAGCAGAATGTACTTGAATAGTCTAGTGTGTAACTTATCTGCTAATACATTTATGTTGAAATCTCCTGTAATTACTAACTTATTCAGGTGTGACATTAAAACATTCTCTATCATGTCACAAAACTTTGTTAAGAAAACTAAGTTTCCATCTGGTGGTCTGTATAAACATATAACATATTTTATCACTTGGTATCTTTATACATGCTGCACATAATTCAATTGCCCCTTCTTATTAATATTTACTTACGTTTACAGAATTAAAACCAAATGTGCTTTTTACATACAGTGACATATCCCCACCTCTGAAGGGAGATTTGCAAAACTTATTAGCTAGTACCATGTTTAGAGGTTTAAAAAGTTCTAATTTGGCATCAGATAACCAGTGTTCACTAATGGCAAGCACATCAGGCATAGTTTCATTTACAAACATGTCTAATTGTTCCTATTCATTGCTCAGGCCCTGTACATTCTGGTGGATTATTTTAAAGTACCTTGTTGTAGATTTCCCTGCTTTTCCAACTTAAATAAGGTCAGATCTCTGTTTCTCTTGTGGGCTTTCTTCTCTTTCTGGTTTTCATTAAAAAATCATTTAGATGGGATGGAGGCACTGGCTTATGTCTGCTGTCTGAAGGCTTTTTAGTTGACAGTCCTGGTTCTGCTAATGTTTAAGTTGATTCTGCTGCTGTCGTGGATCATTCTCCTGTTGCTAATGATGATTCTGTTGCTCTTGCTGTTGATTTTGCTGCTGGTATAACGGCTGGTCGTGTAATTGATTCTCGCCAAACAACCCGGTCTTATGGTTCACTCAAGTCGAACCCAATTTTTGCTACGCAGGAATTACGATCAACTCGACAAAATTCGTCCTCATAGCGAGCCCACTTCGCTATGCTGAAGAGGTACAAGACCTGATCGCTGCGCCGCTCAATAGGAATTACTCTGGAGGGTCGTGGCTTGGCATGAAGAACAGATCAGATAGATACTGACGCAAGAAGACATCGGTGATCGTAAGCCTTCGCAAATCAGCGCCATCTGCGGAGTAAAGCCGATAAGGTCACCGATAACCCAAAGTTCGCATACAATTCTGTATAAAACATGGTGAGTTTTTGAAGCAATCGGGGCCTGAGGACATAATCAGGAGAAACAACAAACAAACGAATGGAGATTCCTTCTTTAGACTCATCTGTGATCACAGATATATAGTTGTGGTGCTCACTTAAAATGTCATAAAACACTGTATGAAAAACATATGCAGGAGCACACTTCTCCTGTATCACGCTAATTCGAAAATTACTCTGGGTGTCTGCAGTAACAAGAGTGGCAGTCGGTTGCAACCATGGATTTGGGTTTGTACCTACCCCACACCAAGTGGCTCCAGCACATGCTTCATGGTGATCCCTAACAGTCTTGTTGCTCGTGGACGATTTAAGAAAAGGTATTCCATAGCTGGATGAGCAGCTGGTATGCTGGCGAATTGGGAGCAGTGAGAATCCTGTATGCTTGACGTACCATGAGCAGTTGCCACTGGATGGTGAGTGTCTGTTACCGAGGCATCTACCTACTTTATTCACTTTGGGGAGGCATTGTGCTTGCGTCACAGGGTGCTGCCGGAAATGCTGCCTGCCTGTCCAGCAGTACCAAAGCCCTGCTGCTGGAGATCACCCTGCTAGTGCCAACATACGTGGGCTGCTGGAGGTCTTAAACTTCAACCTTTGGACTAATGCGCTGCAGGCTTCCCACCACTGGCACCCTGAGTTCAATCCCACATGAAACAGTATCTGCAGAAATAATTTGCACTTAACGCAATGCAGAACATTCTCATTGCTTATCCCTTGGCCATCTCTGTTAGCATAGATCGACAAACTGCACATACATGCAGCTACTTGTCATTACAGACCTAATTAATTATTTAAAAATGCAAAATGGTGTGTGCTTTGCACTCCCAATGCATAGCCCATATACACACATCAAAAAGTGTTCTGTATCACCATGGTTCCCAGAACTCCTGAAGGTAGACGTTCACTGTGGATATTGCATCACAGACACAGTCCCTTTGACTGTTCAGAGATGTCACTAAACCCGCCCAAAGATGTCAACAATCATGCATGAGCAGTACCTATTAGGTGAAGGGGGTCTGACAGCCAATCAGTTCCAGTCATTTCACCAGGAAGGAGGTTCATGGTTCGTGTTGCCTGTAGTTCAACCATGCCTATATGGTCAATACCACGGTTCGATCGCGACCACATTGTTGCTTTGTGTCAGGAACGACTCTCAACAATGGAAGTGTCGAGGCGATGTTCTTCAGACATGGAGGAGAAACAGAGAGACAGAAACTGTCGATGACACGCCTCGCTCAGGCCGCCCAAGGGCTACTACTGCAGTGGATGACCGCTACCTACGGATTATGGCTCGGAGGAACCCTGACAGCAACGCCACCATATTGAATAATGCTTTTCGTGAAGCCACAGGGCGTCGTGTTACGACTCATTATGTGCGCAATAGGCTGCAGGATGTGCAACTTCACTCCTGACGTCGATGGCGAGGTCCATGTTTGCAACCACGACACCATGCAGCACGGTACAGACGGGCCCAACAACAGGCTGAATGGACCGCTCAGGACTGGCATCACTTTCCCGATGAGTGTCGCATATGCCTTCAACCAGACAATCGTCAGACACGTGATTGGAGGCAATCTGGTCGGGCTGAACACCTTAGACACACTGTC
Organism: Schistocerca cancellata; assembly: GCF_023864275.1. Lineage (NCBI taxonomy): Eukaryota > Metazoa > Arthropoda > Insecta > Orthoptera > Acrididae > Schistocerca > Schistocerca cancellata. The sequence goes on along the minus strand of NC_064628.1, from coordinate 11,681,184 downwards.
CGGCGAGTGCAGCAAGGTGGAGGTTCCATGTTGTTTTGCGATGGCATTATGTGGGGCCGACGTACGCCACTGGTAGTCACGGAAGGTGCCGTAACGGCTGTACGACACGTGAATGCCATCCTTCAACTGATAGTTGACAGTTGCACTAAAGTAAACACAATTTTCCGAATTTCCTTCAGCAAAGAAGACGAAGTAAATATTCTAAAATTGGCAGCATATTGACGAGGCATTCGTCTTCATGGACGCCAATTCGCGCCCCCGTAGTGCACATCTTGTGAATGACGTCCTTCAGGATAACGACATCGCTCGACTAGAGGGGCCAGTATGTTCTCCAGACGTGAACCCTATAGATCGAAAAGCGCTGTTTATGGACGACTTGACCCACCAACCACTCTGAGGGAGCTATGTCGAATTGCCATTGAGGAGTGGGACAATCTGGACCAACAGTGCCTTGATGAACTTGTGGGTAGTATGCCATGACAAATCAATTCATCAATGCAAGAGGACGTGGTACTGGGTATTAGAGGTACCAGTGCGTACAGCAGCCTGGACCACCACCTCTGAAGGTCTGGCTGTATGGATGTGTGTGATGTCCTTAGGTTAGTTAGGTTTAATTAGTTCTAAGTTCTAGGCGACTGATGACCTCAGAAGTTAAGTCGTATAGTGCTCAGAGCCATTTTTTGATCCTTGCTACTTATAAAAAAAACATACATGTATCTAGAAAAATCACCTATGAATGTCAGGAAATAGAAGCTACCTCCTAAGGATTTATTCTCCATAGTTCCACAGAGATCTAAGTGTATGAGTAGCAAAAACTTCAGTAGATCTGCTCTTTACTATTTACTGACAAGAAATTAATTGCAATATTCTTTACAAAATGTACATCATGAGCAGTAACAATTTATTTTTCCCCATTAACAAGCAAATTAAGATCCACTTTTCCTGCGAGTTCACACCTTAACTTAGATCCGTCAACTGTAGAAATTCTAATGTCAATCCTTGACTGAACATCATACAAACCTGACGGAGCTTTGGTAATTTGCACAGATGCTTCTGAGTCTAGGAAACATTCTGCATAATCGTCACTCGCTTCATTAAAAGAGTAAAAAACAGAAAATGCCTTACCTTTATCGGTAGCCTTTCTCTCAGGACTACTAGAATTAACATGCCTCTTTTCTTTTATACTTAACTTTTCGTTACACTGTGAAGCAATATTCCAATTTTCTGGCATCTGAAACGTCTTATTGGCTTCTTCTTCTAGTGCTTAGAGTATAAAGCCGACGCTGTTTCTTTTTCTGAAGCATTAGAATCTGCTGCATTCTTCACGTCCTGTAGAATCTTTACTTTAACACCATCCGCTGTAATGGGTATTCCCGAACTTTCCAAACCCATAATCATTGGCGATTATTTCTCTGGTAGTCCAGCTAATAATAAAGTTCCAATCCATTCATCCGCAATTTCAAAACCAATATTCCTGAGACGATTGGAGATTGAAATTATTTTATTCAAATATTCATCCACGCTTCCACACTTATTCAATCTTGTGGTTATCAGCTCATGAAGTAATCCTACTTTTCTGGCTAAAGCACCCGATCTTCAAATGCGTTTTTCAGTTTGTCCCATACATCTTTTGCTGACATAGCCTTTTCTACGTGAACATAATTCACTGGATAAATCAAAAGGATTAGTTTTGATTTCGCCTTCTGATCCATAGTAGCAAAACTTGATTTTGTAGGTTCCAATTTACCGTTTACGACATGCCATAAGTCATCCAGGTGCAAATACGCCCTACAAGCCACTCTATTTGCGGTATCTGTGTTATACTCATTTTGCAACTATTTTTCTTCTTCGTATAGCGTACACAATCCAACTTTATACGAACTTCCGCGCACCTTTAACTCAAATACACGTCACCTTAAAGCTTATTGTTTCGCTTTAATCCAGTAGCTGGGCCCATAACCTGTTGTAGCTTATGCAGATTAACGCAGCTAAATGAGAAGTAACAACTATTTAAGGGACAAAATAAACTTTTGCTTTATTCGCACAACACGTATTAATACATTTGGCTACTTAAATATATTACGTTGCCCATCAACAAACACGAAACATCTATATTCCACAGAGTCTAATGCACTCTGTACATCATATCTTGTGCGCCACTATGCACGCTCGAAAATGTTTGTTCACATATCCCAAACAAAGGTGGCCAGGGGGATCTGCATCCATAGAAATCTGGACTGAGTCAAAGAAATCGATAAAAACAACGCTCTTTTGTCTGTCAACGGTTCCCGTTGGAGGTTCGAGTCCTCCCTCGGGCACGGGTGTGTGTGTTTGTCCTTATGATAATTTAGGTTAAGTAGTGTGTAAGCTTAGGGACTGATGACCTTAGCAATTAAGTCCCATAAGATTTCACTCACATTTGAACATTTTTGTCTATCAACGTTTGGTGCTTGTTTTTCAAGATCCATATTACTATTGTATTTATGAGAATCTAAATGCATTCAAGTATCTCGAGTTCCTACGAAATGCTGTTGCCGCAGTTATTTGGAAGACAACCCACTGGACATAAGGCAATCAGTGTGGTACGTGTTGTGAGAGACCCCCTTAGAAGCGCATTTGGAGGGCATTGGAGCGGTCGTTCAGGAAATGCAAAATTGTCTGCACACTCACCAAACGTAACACTTCTGTGCTTTTATCTGCGACGAAAATTAAAACTGGAGCTCTATTAGGAATCGTCGACGACTGCCGAAGGCATCAAATGCCTTATAACACGTGCTGTGCTGTTAATTCCAGATAAAATTCAACGATCAGTCTTGTTTCTTCAGAATCAGTTTATAGCGTGTAGCAATTTTCAAGATCAACATTTTCAGCACTTCGTAGGACAACCGGATACTAAACAAACGAATCGTACTTGAGTTACGCATTTGCTTACATTTGGTGTAACAGGTCAGGCGTTTGTGGAACCTCCTCTTCTGACTGCGGGACAGTGATTTGCGGCGCTGTTACCTTGATACTATTTGCTCACGTCCCATACATGTTATATCAGTAAAGTCTCTTAGAAACTTCTTTCAGATACCAAAGAAATAAGTGTATAGTTCCATTACACATTTCGCCGATTATGAACTATCAAAAATTACTTGTAAACGTCAGGAAATTAGTCATATTCCAATCTGTTGTGGAACATGCTGTTTCTCGATTTCACCTTGTGGCAGAAAACGGTGGACAGCACACTGAACATATCTTGCGTCAGTCTCACGAGTGTTAGAAACCAATGTCATTTTATTTTGTATGCGGTTTCTGGCCCCAAGACAATTAAAAACCGATTTTTTTGATCTGATGTGGTGCGATCTCGCCATGGTGGATGATGGGCTTACCAACTTTTGACAGCCGAACTTGTGCAGTCACGCAGCTTGACCAGTACGGATGGTGTAACGTACAACTCAAACAAAACATAGTGGTCATATCGCGATTCATCGGCCATTTGTAGCCGACTCAATTCACATTAAGAAGCTTATAGCGCAATCTATATGTAAAATTTTCATTGGACATTTTTTGTTTCATGACGTTTCCACCCGTGTCAACAATATGCTGTTCAAATGTGAGGTCATTCTGATGAGTGGTTCTGTTTACACATCGTTTTGAAACTGGAACTTTAGTTATGGACACCCAACATTTATTCATTCTGGATATATCTGGGGTGGCCAGTCATAACTGCATGACCTTGTAGATATAACATTTGCCAACAGAGCAGCAGCAGCGAGATCTGAAGAGTGGAAGGTGCTTCAGTACTTAGAGCGAACGCAATGCTATCGAACCTAAGCTTCAATCTCCCAATAATAACATTAGAGCTTCGAATAAAAATAAATAAATAAATAGTTTATTTCTCCATAACAACGTTTAGAAATAAAAATAAATTATACACAACGACATTAAAAATCCTTGATAGAGTACAAACATTAAGCAATTAACAGTTGTTTTAATTTTGTCTTAAATATGTTTCCATTTAACAGTTTTATATTATTTGACAGTCTGTTATAAAAATGTCTTACAGCAGAAAATAGACTACGATCTGTTGCTCTTTCATTGCTAAATTTTACGTGGTAACATCTCTTTTTCTTGTATTATAATTCTGGATTTCATTATTGATTGTACTATGCTTCATATTGTCTTATACAATCAGTATATCCCTGAGAACATACAACTAATACACTGTTAGTATGTTATATGTAATGAAGTATTCGCTACAGGATTGACGTTTACTAATATTATCTGTTATGCTAATTGCTCTTTTCTGGCTCTGAAAGCCCTATCCATGTTACGATTGGTGACCCACTCCAAATCTCACTACCATGTTGTAGGTGGGAGAGTATGATTCCAAAACAGATTTGTCTTAAGACATGTGGCGCTATTATACTAGAAAGGCGTTTTAGATGGTAGGTGTTACAGGAGATTTTTTTTGCACATGTAGTTGACGTGCTCCTTTCATGTAAGATACAGTGTAGTCGATAAGCTTCGATCTTCATAAAGCAGACTGGAAAGGAATTTGTGCCGACCTTGCTGCATCTGTGAGATCGATACCTCTCCATGTTGGTTTAGCTGCACAGCTGCTTACACAGCACACTCTAAAACTCAAGAAGTCTATACTGCCAAGAAACGAGGGAGTGTACCAGCTAAAACACCATGGAGCATAGAGATGTGGCACTTAAGGTCGAGGCTCAGGGCACCATGAAGAATGTAGCAACGTTTAGTAGAGCAGGAAGAAAGATCATTCCAACTGTACAGAAGAGCTAAATAAGAGTGCTACCTGGAACGAAACGGATACACTGGGGAAAATATGTAAGGGAATTAATGTGGTGCGAAGCTTGACTGCAACCCTATAGGTTGATTATGAAGACAGCTAGATGTCTAATATTTCTGTCCACTATCAGAAGAGCAGATGGTAACAAGATAATGGGCTGGAGAGAATCAATAAAGTATCTGATTTTCCCGCTTTTACCTGACGATGACGCTAACACCGACAATGACGATCATGTAAGGCTCAGGGAAGCCAGCGTACCAACTACGGTAACACACTTTGCACAGGAAATAACAATATGCCACCAAGTCCGGACGGAATATATCCTGTAGTCGTAATGAGCCTGTAGCACAGGAAAGGCTTCCCGTGAACTGGCAAGTGTCACAAGCCGTAAGGCTAAACATGGGCACAGGTAAGGGTCCGACTGCTTCCTAGAGCTACAGTCCGATAAGCCTGTCGAACAGTCTGGCAAAATTCCCGGAGTGCCTTTTGTGCGATCAGTTGGAGACACACAGGGAGCTCCTGGGACTTAAATGGTGGCAACATGGCTCCCAGCAAAGAAGATCTATTAATGATGCTATCAGTAGAGCCTTGATATTGCTATGGCCCCGAAAGTAAGTATGTAACAGCAATCACGAGTGACAGCACAGGCGCGTTCGACAATGTCTGGTGGACTACAGTGTTCAAGCATCTCAAGGATCTTTGGGTCCCAAAATGTTTGTACAATAGCTTTAAAGATTATTGCTATGGTCATATTGTTCAATGGAGCACATGGGAACAAAAAGTTGTTAAAAAACATAAATGACTGCCCACAGGGATCTGTAAGCGGTCCTATGTTCTGTTCCTTCACTATTGACCTTTCCTGTTTCTTCTCAATGAGAACACTGTCAGTGGGGTAGTGACGTACGTAGACAATGTCTTGGTGGTTCTACACCTACATCTACATTTACATGGTTACTCTGAAATTCACACTTAAGTGCCTGACGGAGGGTTCATCGAACCATTTTCATACTTCTTCTCAATCATTCCACTCTAGAATGGCGTGTGGGAAAAAGGAACACATAAATCTTTCCGTTCGAGCTCAGATATCTCTTATTTTATTATGATGATCATTTCTCCCTGTGTAGGTGGGTGTCAACAAAATATTTTCGCATTCAGAAGAGAAAGTTGGTGAGTGAAATTTCGTAATGGATCTCGCCGCAAAGAAAACCACCTTTTTTTTCAACTCCAACTCACGTGTCATATCAGTGACACTTTCACCCCTATTGCGCGATAACACGAAACGGGCTATCCTTCTTTGCACTTTTTCGATGTCCTCTGTCAGTCCCACCTGGTACGGATCCCACACTCAGGAGCAATATTCCAGCAGAGGATGGACAAGTCTAAAGTGGGCTGTCTCTTTAGTGGGTTTGTCGCATCTTCTATGTGTTCTGCCATCAAACCGCAGTCTTTGTTTCGCCTTCCCCACAATATTATTGTTGTGTCTGCTGACTCTCGAAGCTGGAGCAAAGGGCTAGTGGAGTGCTCAAGTGGATGAAGTCATGGCGTTCAGTAATAAAATAGCCATTGCACCACACAAAGTTATTACATACTAATCCACAGTCAACTACCTCAATCTAGTAAACGCCTACGATTAGAATTAACAACGCCTATATATGACGCAGCAAGGTCTAGAAGTCCAATTGGATGAAAGAAGCAGTTTTATGAAGCATATTAAGCTGTCATAGGTAACACTTGGTTCAAGAAACATAAAAGAATGTTGTGTACATGGAAGAAGCCTGGAGATACTAAAAGATATCAGATAGGTTATATATTAGTAAGACAGAGATTTGGGAACCAGGTTTTAAATTTTAAGACATTTCCAGGGGCAGATGTGGTCTCTGACCATAATCTACTGGTTATAAACTGTAGATTAAAACTGAAGAAACAGCAAAAAGGGGGGAATTTAAGGAGATAGGACCTGGATAAACTGACTAAACCAGAGGTTGTACAGAGTTTCAGGGAGAGCATAAGAGAACAATTGACAGGAATGGGGGAAAGAAATACATTAGAAGAAGAATGCATAGCTTTGAGGGGTGAAATAGCGAAGGTAGCAGAGGATCAAGTAGGTAAAAAGACGAGGGCTAGTAGAAATCCTTGGGTAACAGAAAAAATATTGAATTTAATTGATGAAAGGAGAAAATATAAAAATGCAATAAATGAAGCAGGCAAAAAGAATTACAAACACCTCAAAAATGAAATCGACAGGAAGTGCAAAATGGCTAAGCAGGGATGGCTAGAAGACAAATGTAAGGATGTAGAGGCTTATCCCACTAGGGGATACTACCTACAGGAAAATTAAAGAGACCTTCGGAGAAAAGCCGGACGGAGTGGCCGAGCGGTTCTAGGCGCTACAGTCTGGAACTGCGCGACCACTACGGTCGCAGGTTCGAATCCTGCCTCGGGCATGGATGTGTGTGATGTCCTTAGATTAGTTAAGTTTAAGTAGTTCTAAGTTCTAGGGGATTGATGACCTCAGCAGTTATGTCCCCTAGTGCTCAGAGCCATTTTGAACCTTCGGAGAAAAGAGAACCACTTGTATGAATATCAAGAGCTCAGATGGAAACCCAGTTCTAAGCAAAGAAGGGGAAGCAGAAAGGTGGAAGAAGTATATAGACGGTCTATACAAGGACGATGTACTTGAGGACAATATTATGGAAATGGAAGAGGATGTAGATGAAGATGAAATGGGAGATGTGATACTGCGTGAAGAGTTTGAAAGAGCACCTGGTTTGATGCAGCTCTCCATGCTACTCTATCCTGTGCAAGCTTCGTCGTCTCCCAGTACTTACTGCAACTTACATCCTTCTGAATCTGTTTAGTGTATTCATCTCTTTCTCTCCCTCTACGATTTTTACCCTCCACGCTGCCCTCCAATACTAAATTTGTGATCCCTTGATGCCTCAGAACATGTCCCACGAACTGGTCCCTTCTTCTTGTCAAGTTGTGTCACAAACTCCTCTTCTCACCAATTCTATTCAATACCTCCTCATTAGTTATGTGATCTACACATCTAATATTCAGTATTCTTCTGCAGCACCACATTTCGAAAGCTTCTATTCTCTTATTGTCTAAACTATTTATTGTCCATGTTTCACTTCCATACATGGTTACACTCCATACAAATACTTTCAGAAACGACTTCCTTACACTTAAATCTATACTTGATGTTAACAAATTTCTCTTACTCAGAAACGCTTCCCTTGCCATGCCAGCCTACATTTTATATCCTCTCTACGTCGACCATCATCAGTTATTTTGCTCCCCAAATAGCAAATCTCCTATACTACTTTAAGTGTCTCATTTCCTAATCTAATTCCCTTAGCATCACCCGACTTAATTCGACTACATTCCATTATCCTCGTTTAGCTTTTGTTGATGTTCATTTTATATCCTCCTTTCAAGGCACTGTCCATTCCGTTCAGCTGGTTTTCCAAGTCCTTTGTTGTCTCCGGCAGAATTACAATGTCATCAGAAAACCTCAAAGTTTTTATTTCTTCTCCACGGATTTGAATACCTACTCCGAAATTTTCTTTTGTTTCCTTTACTGCTTGCTCAATATACAAATTGAATAACATCGGGGAGAGGCTACAACCCTGTCTCACTCCCTTCCCAACTGCTGCTTCCCTTTCATGTCCCTTGATTCTTATAACTGCCATCTGGTTTCTGTACAAATTGTAAATAGCCTTTCGCTCCCTGTATTTTACCCCTGCGACATTTAGAATTTGAAAGAGAGTATTCCAATCAACATTGTCAAACGATTTCTCTAAGTCTACAAATGCTAGAAACGTAGGTTTGCCTTTCCTTAATCTTTCTTCTAAGATAAGTCGTAGAGTCAGTATTGCCTCATGTGTTCCAATATTTCTACAGAATCCAAACTGATCTTTCCTGAGGTCGGCTTCTACCAGTTTTTCCATTCGTCTGGAAAGAATTCGCGTTAGTAATTTGCAGCTGTGACTTATTAAACTGAGAGTTCGGTAATTTTCAGATCTGTCAACACCTATTTTCTTTGGTATTGGAATTATTATTTTCTTCTTGACGTATGAGGATATTTCGCTTGTCTCATACATCTTGCTCACCAGATGGTAGAGTTTTGTCAGGACTAGCTCACCCAAGGCCGTCAGTAGTTCTAATCGAATGTTGTCTACTCCCGGGGCCTTGTTTCGACTCAGGTCTTTCAGTGCTCTGTCAAACTCTTCACGCAGTATCGTATCTACCATTTCATCTTCATCTACATCCTCTTCCATTTCCATAATATTGTCGTCAAGTACATTGGCCTTGTATAGACCCTCTATATACTCCTTCCATCTTTCTGCTTTCCCTTCGTTGCTTAGAACTGGGTTTCCATCTGAGTTCTTGATATACATATGAGTAGTTCTTTTTTCTCCAAAGGTCTCTTTAATTTTCCTGTAGGCAGTATCTATCTTACCCCTAGGGGGATAAGCCTCTACATCCTTACATTTGTCCTCTAGCCATCCCTGCTTAGCCATTTTGCACTTCCTGTCGATCTCATTTTTGAGATGTTTGTATTCCTTTTTGCCTGCTTCATTTACTGCATTTTTATATTTTCTCCTTTCATCAATTAAATTCGATACTACTTCTGTTACCGTAATGGATTTCTACTAGCCTTCGTCTTTTTACCTACTTGATCTTCTGCTGCCTTCACTACTTCATCCCTTAGAGCTACCCATTCTTGTTCTATTGTATTTCTTTCCCCTATTCGTGACAATTGTTCCCTTATGTTCTCCCTGAAACTCTGTACAACCACTCGTTTAGTCAGTTTATCCAGGTTCCATCTCCTTAAATACCCACCTTTTTGCAGTTTCTTCAGTTTTAATCTATGGTTCATAACCAATAGATTGTGGTCAGAGTCCACATCTGCCCCTGGAAATGTCTTACAATTTTAAACCTGGTTCCTAAATCTCTGTCTTACCATTATAAAATCTATCTGATACCTTCTAGTATCTCCAGGATTCTTCCATGTGTGCAACCTTCTTTTATGATTCTTGAACCAGTAGTCATAGGAACCAAAGTAGCAATGAGAAGGCTCTAGTGCTGCCAGCCAACGCAGTATAAGTTGGGAGTAGTTCATTAAAGGGATAAACTTAGATGTAGCACAGCAAATTTCATGGTCACTAAAGTTAAGCTATTCCAAGATTGCCGATTATTATCGTAATGGGATTGAAAAAAAGTGTCGTGTTATGTTGGTATTTTCTTTCATTTTTACTTCACTCTTATTGCTTTGTTTCATATTTTTCTGTTAAAAAGGCTGTAGAATTTAGTTCCAGATTTTATTTTGTATTTTCCATCTCAGACTGAAAGAAATGTGAAACGTATAAAATCTGATAACCCATTATAGATACACCAGACTATGGAGTCGGATGAACAGCAACAAATAAAGAAATAAATAAATGTGGCTATGAATGTCGTAAATGATAGCAAGCGATAGTGATTCAGATTCAATTGCTGCAAATAATGATGACTGATGTGTGATTGTTGCAAAATCTAGTGGTGCAGCTGACTGTTGCAAATGGTGCTGCTGTGATTGGCTTCCTGATGTCAGCATTGTGGGTGTGACAGTTGCTAACTGTAGTGGTGCAGCTGTATTGAGGACATGCAGCTGTGACTGTTGCAAATGCTGGTGATGCAACTGTAACTGTTGGGAATGATGGAGCTGTGGTTGTGTTTGTTGTGAGTGATGGTAATGCAGCTGTGACTGTTGCAAATAACAGTGGTGTGCCTGTGGCTGTTGCAAATGATGATGATGTGTCTATGATTGTTACCATGTTGCAAGTGATGGTGGTTAGGGTGTGCTGTTGCAGATGATGGTGATGCTGCAGTTAATGCTGTAGATGATGGTGGTGCAGATGTGCCTGTAGCATATGATTCTGGACAGCTGTGACTGCTGCAGATGATGGAGGTGTGGCTGTGACTGTTGCAAATAATAATGACCGTCATCTGCAACAGCCAAGGCCTAACCACAATCATTTGCAACATTGTAACAATCATAGTCATATCACTATGTTTTGCAACCGTCACAGGCACACCATTATTGTTTGCAACAGTCACAGCTGCATTACCATCATTTGCAACAAACATATTTTACGTGCGTAAGTGCGGTAAATTTGAACCTCTGGATCTTGTGCTACTAGATGAATATTTGTAGTATGCAAGGATTGCTTTGTGGAGAGCGAGCGCGCTACATGGTGCGCGATTCGCGGAAGCTCGTGGCGCGCCAGCGCGAGATTTGCCTGTGACTGTTGTAAATGCTGGTGGGGTGGCTGTAAAAGATGGAAATGAAGTTTCTGTGGTTATGTGTGCTACAGATGATAGCCAAGCACTGTTGCAGATGATAGTGGTGTGGTTGTGCCTGTAGGATGTGTTGCTCTAGCAGTCGTGATTGTCGCAAACGATGGTGGTGCAACTATGACTGTTGCAGATGATGGCGGTGCACCTTTGATTGTTGCGGATGATGTTGGTTTGGTTGTGACTGTTGTAAACGGTTTTGGTGCCACTGTGACTGTTGAAAATGTTGGTGCTGTAGCTATGACTGTTGAAAAGTTTGGTGATATGGTTGTATTGCAAATGGTGGTGGTGCAACAGCAACTGTTGCAAACGATGGTCATGGAGTTGTGACTGTTGCATATGATATTGCTGTGGCTGTGTTTGTTGTGGATTACGGCGGTGGTGGAGTTGTGACGTTTACAAATGGTGATGTTGCGTCTTTGGCTGTCAGAAATGATGTAGCTGTGGTTGTGTATATGATGATGGAGCAGCTGTGTGCTGTGTGTGATGGTGATGATGTTAGTAGAACTTCTGGATGTCCAACAATTACAGATACTGTAAAATAATGAATGTTAAGTTGTGAGGGGAACGACTACAGGAACTGCCCTTTCAGCGCGATAGCTAGATAAGGTGTGAAATCCATGAGGCAGTAAAGAATAGGGGGGAGGGGTAAAGGAACGTGTGGTAGTAGCGATGGAATTTTGGTGGCTGTAGGTAACAGCGCAAGTTGTGGTAGTAGAAAGATTGATTGCTTTAGAAACTAGTAGGCAGAAAATCAGATTGTGAATATGGTGATTGTGATAGCGGATGCCATAAACGACGTGAAAGCTGAAGAGATATGCGATATCGTTGGCCACCAACACAAACAGAGAATGACTGCGATGGCTGCTGCTCCAAGACTGACAGGCGATGGCAGCGTATGAGTAGCCACGGGTAACAGACGATGACAGAGCTGCAGCAACACAGACGAGCAGTGATGACAAAGATTGCAGTGATATCAGACGATTGTGAGCACAGAGATCAAGTAGCGCCTTCAAGTATGTGACCCTGGGGGTAGCCCAGCCTAGTCGCTCCGGGAGTGGATTAAGGATTCCAACTCTCAAACGGATGATACAGCTCTGTATTTTGTCCTTTTCCATATGACGTTAGAGTCGTTTTATTGTAACCTAACGGCCCGTGGTCGACAGTGCACGGTACAAATTGTTCCAAGAAGCCACGCGCTCAAATGCGATTTTTCAGAGGGTCATATCTCTGGTTCTATTGATCACAGAGCTAAGGAGTCAAGTGTTTCGGATAGCTTTGGTCTAGTGACCATTTGTATACCTACCGGAAGAAAGGACATACTGAGGCTGTCGTACAGTACAGGGTGCAAACTTAAACGTTCTACACTTCCTCCAGCCCACGCATATTGACCAAATCGATTGGTTTATTTGAATTAGATGTGGTCTAGGGTGGGCTCAGGCGGCTTGCAGGCGCACCATTTATTCATAGGCGGTTCCTGAGAAAACACCAAAAACTTTTTCTAGCCTTTATTGCACGGTGGGCCGCAATTATCTAAATACTAACAATAGTTAATGGCTCAAATTTTAACAGTATATTATTTTAACATTTGTCTAGTAACACTCTTTTTGCCGCCCAGGGTGGCCAAGCGGTTAAAAGCGCTACAGTCTGGAGCCGCGCGACCGCTACGGTCGCAGGTTCGAATCCTGCCTCGGGCATGGATGTGTGTGATGTCCTTAGGTTAGTTAGGTTTAAGTAGTTATAAGTTCTAGGGGGCTGATGACCTTAGAAGTTAAGTCCCATAGTGCTCAGAGCCATTTGAACCATTTTTGAACACTCTTTTCCCGTTTTCGTAAATCTTTATCCGGTATGTGAGGAGCAGAGGGGAGAACACGGTAATAAAGGCTGTAATGGATCGAGAAGCTGAAGGGAAGAGACCACTGGGACGGCCGAGAATGAGATGGAAGGATAATACCATGGGAGACATGCAGATATTGGGTCTGGGAGAGGACGATGGAGATGACAGGAAAGTGTGGAAGGCTGGACTGAGTGAGGGCAAGTACTGGCTGCGGTTTGTGCGGCCAGTATAAGTAAGTTATCCGTTATCCAGGTACACCCGAAAAACCATGATTTTTGAATACCTAAAGTACCATTGAGGGAATGGCCACTACTATAATTTGTATTCATGGCAAACCGTTAAACCTTTTACCATGTGTTCTTAAGATGATGTCCTCAGGTAAGCTTCGAAATCTTTTAGATATCATTATCTGTTATCGAGATTGCGATTGCGATGGGGCGGTAAATAAAGGAGTGCGGTTGCAGAGTTCACATGAATGTGCATATACAAATGTTGGTTTAAAATGTTATCGCAAATTTTGGCTCTCACGTAAGTCTCAGGGGATGATTTCCACACATGGTGCATTACTACACTGTTCCGCACCCGCACATTAGTTACAGTTTTTGAATTAATTATTCACTCAGACGTGAGTACAGTTTATGCTATGGAACGAAAATTATGCGATTATTATAGCAAAATCAGTTTTTCACAACACAGTTCAATCACTATATATTGGCGTTGTCCTTTTCTTTCACACAATGAAACTAGCACTGGTGAGACGGTTTACAGTTTTACTTTAATAATAATTTGACTCCGAACCCCCAGTAGCAGTAACGTAGGCTGCTATGAACGAAAATTACTTAATCAGTTCGAACAGAACCACAAGTCCCACTGTCCTCTTTGTTCTAACAGTTTCGGCGCGAAATCACAGTTCGCCACATGTTCACTTACGACGATGTATACCTGGTAAATCGCACTCACACAAATAATCGTAGCACTTCCAGTTCACCAAATATATGCTTGCACACTTGCACTATTAATCAATACTCTTTGTCGAAATAAATCGGCGCGGAAAAGAATTCTCAAACGACCACATGGGCCACCCTCAACTGGGACTCGCTCGCCACCCACTCTCCAAAACGACTGACCAACGACTGAACCCTGTCCAAGATGGCCGCTTGCTTATATAGGCTCGGACGTCAACCCCAGTGCTTATTTAAGTACCAATCTCCCCAGTTAAGGTCACAAATTTTGATACATACATCTCTCGACAGAAATAAGTACACCATCGGCACCGCGCTAAAAAATACATCCTATGTACCATGTTACATTAATTTCTAGGATTATCCTATGACGCGTAAATCAAGTTTTAGTTTTTGCAAAATTTCGCCACTTAGCGCAAATTTGTTTACAATGTGCTGTAAAGTTTTAATACAGAACTGCATATAGCACCGTTTTTACACGTAATCTTTAGCGATCTACCTCTTGCGCTGCTCAAAATCTTCATATCTATAATAATTGTCATGGGCTATAAATGTTAATAATAATTTGCAAACAATGAAAACTATTGCAGGTTAAGTGTATAGTATAACTTAACTAGTTTAAAATACGTGTGATACCACCCAAAATATTATATAGTGCCGTTCTTTACGTCATGAATTTTTATTGAATTTTGTGGACAATTTTCCCTCAAACTTTGTTTATTGCTCTTTACGGGCTTAATTATTTATGAATCTTAACATATGACTATCGCACTCGATCCGCTAATACGAAACGTTTTTAATTAGTGCTCGCTCATCCCTGTAAGTTGTTATTTACTATTTTTACTAATCTTTCAGTATTCGTGATATTAGCCGATTTTGAGGTTACTATAACTTTTGCGTCTCGTGTCTTAAAATAAAGATCGATCTTTCAGAAGGTGCATATTGCTGACCACAATCCACTGCCGCATTGCTCTTAACCGTAAGTTACATAGTTTCCGCGTAATGCGCGAAAAACCAAACAATGCTCCCTAGCTGCGAGCCATGTGGCCGCTCGGCGACGGAGACCATCCCACCCCACCGACCGTTGCAAATCTCGCGCTGGCGCGCAAAGAGCTTCCGCGAATCGCGCACCATGTAGCGCGCTCGCTCTCCACAAAGCAATCCTTGCATACTACAAATATTCATCTAGTATCACAAGATCCAGAGGTTCAAAGTTACCGCACTCACGCACGTAAAATATGTGCATTATAACCGGTTTGAGGGACAAATGCAGTTTTAACTGACGTAGTGAACAAATTGCAAAGGTTCTGGAGTCACCACAAGGGTTCTGAGGTCACCAGTCCTTCTTTGCAGTCGCCAATTTGTCACCAATAACACTTCATGACGCACTGTCTGTGTATTTTGGATACTTGACGCCTGTACAGTCTGTCTCGACCTGGGACTTACTTGGCGGCGCCACCTGATGGCGTAAGCACCATACAAGAAAGCATTTTGCCCTACGAAATTCTTTGTAGTTGCAAATCAAACACCGCGTTTTTTGGAATACTGTAGGTGTAGGCTAATGTGTTGAGCATTTTTATTCGAAGTAGTGTGAAGCGAACTTATCTTGGATGGGCTCATGCATTCACATTGAGCTCGAGGAAGCTTCTGTTTTGTATATGGTCACTTTGCACCATACCTTTACAATAACGCTTAAAATTTTTTTTTCCTCAAGCGGCGGTTCCAAACTTTTTTGAACATAACGTAAAAATCAATTTTTTTCTGTTTTGACGAAGAGATCGGCAATCCCCGTTTGGACGAAAAGAACGTCTTTCCTGTATTCTGTGTTAACTTTATACTGTGCGTGCCTGCTTGTTGTCTACATGTGTCGAAGTTTATGAATGTGTCGAAGTGTATAAGAAAACCTATCAAAACTTTACTGACCTATAGAATTCGTGCTGTGTAAGCAGCACAGCCTGTAGTAGCAGGGAAAAGAAGGGAACTAGCGGAAAAATGCCCCTGTCGGAATACAAAATTGGCAAATACGTTCCACATTAAAACATTCTGGCAGAAAAGTGGGGAACCAGCTGCCTCAATCCTCATTCTGCCTTCTACACCAAAAATTTTGGAACACGAACAATAATTCGGTTTTTTGTGCTGAAAAATTGTAGGAGAGAGACAACGACGGTGGAAGAGAGTGGGAGGCAGTGCCGATGGGAGACAAGGAGAGAGGACACAGATATGTTAGGAGACAGTGACAGCGAAAGAGAGAGAGAGAGAGAGAGACACTAAGACAATAGCAATGACAGTCAAAGAGAGATTGGATAAAAGGATTTGGAATGTTCTGTGTTAAAACGGCTTGAATGCGTTCCTATGCCAAAATTTTTGGTGCGGAAGTTGGAACGAGGATCGAGCCAGCTGATTCCCCACTATTCTGTCAGATACTTTTAAAGACGAACATATTGGCCTATTTTGTGGTCCCAGACGAGCATTTTTCCGCTGGTCGGGTACTGGCTTAAGATTTTCGACTTTCTTGATAACGAAACTAGCGTGCTATTAAAGGCCACCTTCATTGCTAAAATTTAAACCGCTGTATTTTAGCTCATTTTATCCGTATTGTAAGTTTTGTAACAAATGTGTAAGAAACACAACAGCGCATGTCAATACGTCCGTGAATTGGGGCGACCATTCTACCATAATAGTACCGATGAATCTCAGTATTCAGAATAACCGCCGGCCGGTGCGGCCGTGCGGTTCTAGGCGCTTCAGTTTGGAACCGCGTGACCGCTACGGTCGCAGGTTCGAATCCTGCCTCGGGCATGGATGTGTGTGATGTCCTTAGGTTAGTTAGGTTTAAGTAGTTCTAAGTTCTAGGGGACTGATGACCTCAGATGTTGAGTCCCATAGTGCTCAGAGCCATTTGAACCATTTTGAATCAGGATAACCACGTGTCTCTTTAGGCCTTATTGGTGGCTGCGCTCACATATTACTAGTTTTCTTCTGATGAGTGACTGTGAGTAAGTAAGCTAGTAATTTACAAATTACTGTGTATATAGTGGTATAGAGACATAAAATGTGTGCAGTGGCGGTATGTAGGAAGATAATTAATGTGCTTCTATTATTTTGCCGCATATCGAACATTAAAGAATGCATTACTTTTCTAATTATATTTAAAAATGCATCGATTCATTACATTACTGCAAAAATACCGTTTTTAGCGTTTCGTCAAGCTTACGTAGTACTGAATGTGAGATTTTGCTACCAGAGGAACACATGCTAACCGTTTTTCCCTTCTATTTCAACGTACTGATTTTTGATCCACCACACTAAGATGACTAATTTATGATTAATATGGTCGTGAGTCTTTAAGTGTCTGGGAAGCTGTTAGAGATGCATGACGCTCAGCTACTAAAATGCGACCGGCTTGTGAATGTTCCACTCTCTTTGTAGCTCTCAATGCCACATAACGTTCCGTATTGAAGTTCCGGCGGTCCTAAGAATGCTCTGAGGTTTGCTGGATTCGAATAACGTTCGCAGCTCGAACTCTCTTAGGACTACGTGGTAAATCAGACTTAACATTTGCAAGGCTTATCGTAATAATTTTAAATAGGATTCTCGCGCTTATGGTCGGATTTTATTGTTGTATCTCCACAAAAGCTCTTCATCTATGCCAGGTGGAATAGCAATTCAATACGATAAACCGCGCGCTCACAATAACATTGCATTAGCACTGTCTGGAATAATCTGCAAACACTAAGAGTCGCCGACATTGTTGCCAGAGTCGTCCGCATCCCACTCACGTATACCCTATTTAAAATTGTTAATAATACTCGGGAAAATAAAACTTTCTAAAGTGGCCTCACGGTTCAAGCCATCTCCAGAGCAAGTTTCGTCGGAATAGATTCAGCGGTAGAATCGTGAAAACGTATCAGACAGAGTTACTTTCGTATTTATAATATTAGCTTGGAAGTATGGATTGGTATGGATCAAACATGCTGAGAATTGTAGAAGCACGGTGTTTTAGCTGTTACCCTCGGCTGCGCTCGCGTGTCCGTAAAATGAAATGAAATGTGCGTATGCCTTTAATGGCCGAGAGATCCCAGTCAGGGTGTTCGGGAGCTTGGTGCAAGCCTTTTCATTTGACGCCACTTCTGTGATTTGGACGTCGATGATGATAAAAACACGCACATCCAGACAGGACACGGCCGGGAATCGAATCCGCGACCGCATGACCGTGTGTCCGCAAAGCTAATCACATGACCACGAGCTGTTCACACAAATCGCAATCCTTCTTATAAGTTATGAGAGACGCGTGACGTTCCACAGTTACAATGCTGTGTGCTCCCTGCCGCCGTTGGATAAGCAGCTGCAACAGCAAGTCGTATACTCTTAGCTCACTTATTTGTTACATAGTTAATTCTTAATTTCTTTGCGTATTTTTGGTACTTGCATTGTTTAATTCATAAATTTCGGGCGTATTATAGTATTTGAGAGTGTAGCACCGCGTTTTAGTACCTGAATAGTGTAAAATCGCGTAGTCTCCTTCTGCCGCCGAGCAGTGTGTCAGCAGTGCGCAAGTAGCAGCATTACTGCATTTACTAGGCATTCTTGTATTTTAATAACCGTTTAAATTTTGTGTGGAATTGTTTGCGCTCTCTGTAGATTAGTTCAGACGTTCTTCGCACAACAGTTTCAGCATGGATAGGGACTGCAACTGCTGTGTTCGGATGCAGGCTGAGTTGGCATCCCTTCGCTCCCAGCTTCAGGCAGTGTTGACTTCGGTCACACAGCTTGAGGCTGTTGCCAATGGGCATGACCGTGGGGGTCCGGATGGGGGTTTTTCGGGGACGGCCAGCTCGTCCCACGCATCCCCCGATCGGACTACGACTGTGGCTGCCCGGGAAACTGCCCGCATTGCTGATCCCTCACCTGTGGTAGAGTGGGAGGTCGTCTCGAGGTGTGGCAGGGGGCGAAAGACATTCCGGAGGGGTGAACGGAAGGCCGCTCCAGTTTGTCTGACAAACCGGTTTCAGGCTCTGTCTCAGGCTGATACTGATCTTCGGCCTGACATGGCTGCTTGTCCTGTTCCAGAGGTTGCCCCTCAGTCTGCAAGATCCGGGCGGTCGCAGAGGGTGGGCTTACTGGTAGTTGGGAGCTCCAACGTCAGGCGCGTAATGGGGCCCCTTAGGGATATGGCAGCAAGAGAGGGGAAGAAAACCAATGTGCACTCCGTGTGCATACCGGGGGGAGTCATTCCAGATGTGGAAAGGGTCCTTCCCGATGCCATGAAGGGTACAGGGTGCACCCATCTGCAGGTGGTCGCTCATGTCGGCACCAATGATGTGTGTCGCTATGGATCGGAGGAAATCCTCTCTGGCTTCCGGCGGCTATCTGATTTGGTGAAGACTGCCAGTCTCGCTAGCGGGATGAAAGCAGAGCTCACCATCTGCAGCATCGTCGACAGGACTGACTGCAGACCTTTGGTACAGAGCCGAGTGGAGGGTCTGAATCAGAGGCTGAGACGGTTCTGCGACCATGTGGGCTGCAGATTCCTCGACTTGCGCCATAGGGTGGTGGGGTTTCGGGTTCCGCTGGATAGGTCAGGAGTCCACTAGACGCAGCAAGCGGCTACACGGGTAGCAGGGGTTGCGTAGCGTGGACCAGGCGGTTTTTTAGGTTAGATGGCCTCGGGCAAGTACAGAAAGGGCAGCAGACTCAAAGGGTGTGGGGCAAATTCAGGACATGCGGGGACCAAGCAGCAATCGGTATTGTAATTGCAAACTGTCGAAGCTGCATTGGTAAAGTACCGGAACTTCAAGCGCTGATAGAAAGCACCGAAGCTGAAATCGTTATAGGTACAGAAAGCTGGCTGAAGCCAGAGATAAATTCTGCCGAAATTTTTACAAAGGCGCAGACGGTGTTTAGAAAGGATAGATTGCATGCAACCGGTGGTGGCGTGTTTGTCGCTGTTAGTAGTAGTTTATCCTGTAGTGAAGTAGAAGTGGATAGTTCCTGTGAATTATTATGGGTGGAGGTTACACTCAACAACCGAACTAGGTTAATAGTTGGCTCCTTTTACCGCCCTCCCGACTCAGCAGTATTAGTGGCAGAACAACTGAGAGAAAATTTGGAATACATTTCACATAAATTTTCTCAGCTTGTTATAGTCTTAGGTGGAGATTTCAATTTAGCAGATATAGACTGGGACACTCAGATGTTTACGACGGGTGGTACGGACAGAGCATCGAGTGACATTATACTGAGTGCACTATCCGAAAATTACCTCGAGCAATTAAACAGAGAACCGACTCGTGGAGATAACATCTTGGACCTACTGATAACAAACAGACCCGAACTTTTCGACTCTGTAAGTGCAGAACAGGGAATCAGTGATCATAAGGCCGTTGCAGCATCCCTGAATATGGAAGTTAACAGGAATATAAAAAAAGGGAGGAAGGTTTATCTGTTTAGCAAGAGTAATAGAAGTCAGATTTCAGACTACCTATCAAAAATTTCTGTTCCGACACTGACTATGTCGAGTGTTTATGGAAAAAGTTCAAGGCAATCGTAAAATGCGTTTTAGACAGGTACGTTCCGAGTAAAACTGTGAGGGACGGGAAAAACCCACCGTGGTTCAACAACAAAGTTAGGAAACTACTGCGAAAGCAAAGAGAGCTTCATTGCAAGTTTAAACGCAGCCAAAACCTCTCAGACAAACAGAAGCTAAACGATGTCAAAGTTAGCGTAAGGAGGGCTATGCGTGAAGCGTTCAGTGAATTCGAAAGTACAATTCTATGTACCGACTTGACAGAAAACCCTAGGAAGTTCTGGTCTTACGTTAAATCAGTAAGTGGCTCGAAACAGCATATCCAGACACTTCGGGATGATGATGGCATTGAAACAGAGGATGACACGTGTAAAGTTGAAATACTAAACACCTTTTTCCAAAGCTGTTTCACAGAGGAAGACCGCACTGCAGTTCCTTCTCTAAATCCTTGCACAAACGAAAAAATGGCTGACATCGAAATAAGTGTCCAAGGAATAGAAAAGCAACTGGAATCACTCAACAGAGGAAAGTCCACTGGACCTGACGGGATACCAATTCGATTCTACACAGAGTACGCGAAAGAACTTGCCCCCCTTCTAACAGCCGTGTACCGCAAGTCTCTAGAGGAACGGAAGGTTCCAAATGATTGGAAAAGAGCAGAGGTAGTCCCAGTCTTCAAGAAGGGTCGTCGAGCAGATGCGCAAAGCTATAGACCTGTATATATGACGTCGATCTGTTGTAGAATTTTAGAACATGTTTTTTGCTCGAGTATCATGTTATTTTTGGAAACTCAGAATCTACTATGTAGGAATCAACATGGATTCCGGAAACAGCGATCGTGTGAGACCCAACTCGCTTTATTTGTTCATGAGACGCAGAAAATATTAGATACAGGCTCCCAGGTAGATGCTATTTTTCTTGACTTCCGGAAGGCGTTCGATACAGTTCCGCACTGTCGCCTGATAAACAAAGTAAGAGCCTACGGAATATCAGACCAGCTGTGTGGCTGGATTGAAGGGTTTTTAGCAAACAGAACACAGCATGTTGTTATCAACGGAGAGACGTCTACGGACGTTAAAGTAACCTCTGGCGTGCCACAGGGGAGTGTTATGGGACCATTGCTTTACACAATATATATAAATGACCTAGTAGATAGTGTCGGAAGTGCCATGCGGCTTTTCGCGGATGATGCTGTAGTATACAGAGAAGTTGCAGCATTAGAAAATTGTAGCGAAATGCAGGAAGATCTGCATTGGATAGGCACTTGGTGCAGGGAGTGGCAACTGACCCTTAACATAGACAAATGTAATGCATTGCGAATACATAGAAAGAAGGATCCTTTATTGTATGATTATATGATAGCGGAACAAACACTGGTAGCAGTTACTTCTGTAAAATATCTGGGAGTATGCGTGCGGAACGATCTGAAGTGGAATGATCACACAAAATTAATTGTTGGTAAGGCGGGTACCAGGTTGAGATTCATTGGGAGAGTCCTTAGAAAATGTAGTCCATCAACAAAGGAGGTGGCTTACAAAACACTCGTTCGACCTATACTTGAGTATTGCTCATCAGTGTGGGATCCATACCAGATCGCGTTGACGGAGGAGATAGAGAAGAACCAAAGAAGAGCGGCGCGTTTTGTCACAGGGTTATTTGGTAACCGTGATAGCGTTACGGAGATGTTTAGCAAACTCGAGTGGCAGACTCTGCAAGAGAGGCGCTCTGCATCGCGGTGTAGCTTGCTCGCCAGGTTTCAAGAGTATGCGTTTCTGGATGAAGTATCGAATATATTGGTTCCCCCTACTTATACCTCCCGAGGAGATCACGAATGTAAAATTAGAGAGATTAGAGCGCGCACGGAGGCTTTCAGACAGTCGTTCTTCCCGAGAACCATACGCGACTGGAACAGAAAAGGGAGGTAATGACAGTGGCACGTAAAGTGCCCTCCGCCACACACCGTTGGGTGGCTTGCGGAGTATAAATGTAGATGTAGATGTAGACTGATATTAGGAAGTATGGATGTAACATGTACATGACTGTATAAGCATTGCATTCATTACGTTGAATCGTATTATGTAGAACATATCAAACAATAAAAGCATTTCCACAAGTATGATAAAAGTTCAGGAGGCAGAAAGTAAACAGTTTTTTCAGAGAGTAAATATTGTTTTATATTTCCGGTTATGTTCTCCAAATAAGTATGGTGTATTACGCGCTTTCTAGAGTTGCCTGTGTTCTTCCTTAGCGTCCCAGTCACTTCCATACTAAATTTCATCAAAATCGGTTAAGCGATTTAGTCGTGAAAGTGTAACAAACAGTTACTTTCGTATTTATAATATTAGTAACAAGTGTAAACAAAATTGTATCTGCAGTTGTACTCTTTTATATATTTTTTTATTTGGTATTTTTATTTTATCCTTTCGTAAAATTCTCATAACAATGTACTATTGATAAAACTATAAAAACTGTAAAAACTATAAAAAATAACATGTAAAAATCACACCATGTACGACCTGCTATATAAGAACAGGAAACAGGTCTTCACTTGAGAAATAAATAAATAAATAATTTATGATACTAGTACAGATTAGTTGTTCCGAAGCACACTAGCCGACGCCGGCGGAAGCAACAATCCTGTCTCTTAGGTAACCTTCTACACCCCTTCGTATGTTATTATAAAGTGTCTAGATGACAAGGTATAACTAATGTTTTTATTTCTCTTTATCCTAGTGTTAAATATGTAGAACAACTAATTCGGACGAAACCTTTCCAACAGTTAGTAAAACGCGGTACTACATTGTTTTGTTCGTGAGCAATAAAACAACCACTGAACTCTCCTGCGACAACCGCCGCCATTGTTTAATGCTATTACTCATAAACGTATATTTTCCCTAGCAATTGCTGTGTATGTGATTTTTTTCCAGTTTATGGGAAACAAAGTAGCAAAATTAAAAGTCATTACTCTGTTGTTAGTTTATCTTGCTAAACTGAGTAACAGTTTCAAAGCACCTACTGGTTGCTGCGCAGGTTAGAACCATAAATAACGGAGCCGCCCACACCACACACACAGCACGCATTCCGTCCACTCTTGCGAATGACTGCTCTTCTTCCCTGACGGCTGAGTTGTGCTTTGTACCAGCCAAGCGTGAAGCCCTCTAAAATTATACCTTCGCCAAAAACGCGCTGTGCGTGTGTGTATCATCAGAAATTCAACTTTACATAGTTTTATGTATTTCTCGATAATAAGTGTAAGGATGCCGTGTCATTTTATGTTCATACGCAACTCCATTCAATAACTAAAACGTGTTGGTTTCTAAATAAAATTTCCTTTGAAGATGAAAGTACTCTCATGGTACACTCTTTGTCACGCTATTACATTTGCTTGCAAATTTCTTTCATAATCTTCACAAGGAACATCTTCCAGTTTAAGAAGTTTGTTGAAAAGAAATTTTTTGCAAATATATTCATGATATCTTTGTTTATTATGAACGAGTATACATGTCTTTTTCCTTCACATGCTATCGAAATCTTCTAGCAGCGACTAGGAGAGGGGGGGGGGAGGAAGGGGGGTGATATGGAAGTAAAATGTAAAATTGTGGCTTTTGAATACATTGTGGGAGTAAACAGTGATCAATGTTATTACTAATGTTTGCTATCAAAAACAGTCTTGATCACAAATTATTTATTCCGGCGACCGGTTTCGACCACAACTGTGGTCATCTTCAGAACAATGAGCAAGAACCACCTCCTGGTGGTAAACCACTACCACCAGGAGGAGGTTCACGCTCATTGGTCTGAAGATGACCACAGTTGTGGTCGAAAGCGGTCACTGGAATAAATAATTTGTGATCAAGACTGTTTTTGACAGAAAATATTAATAAAATTGTGGATTCAGTTTGAAACGAAGATCAAGGATTCCTTTAAGCTTAGAAGTATTGGACAGTTATTTGATTCTGAAAAGTGATACATCGTGGAAGATAAGACACTACTGAGATGCAAGATAAAGTGCTCCGCATTTAATTCTCGATTCAGATTAAGCACGACATTTGTCTGCACATTTTGTTCCATGGTGATGATAGCGTGAGACAATGTGTTTAATATCGTGACTGATGTCAAGAACTTTCACCTTTGGTGGAGGGGACGTTAACCAGCTCTTTGTAAGCGCATAATATTGTTAAACTTGTTCTTTCGTCGCTCTTGCAGCGGGAAGGTGGTGTATTGTTCTAAGAGGACAATGGTCGGCAACACACTGCCCGTGAAACTGAACGTGCTCCGCAAGACGTGCAGCAACTTCGCTGGCCAGCGGGATCTCAGGACTTGTCTCCAACCGAGCACGTGTGGGGTATGATCGGATGAGAAATGGCTTGTGTGACTCGTCAGCCAACAACTCCTACAGAACTACAAGGACAGGACGAGCAGAAGTGGAATAACGTGTCACAGGGCAGTATTCGCCATCTGAAGCAGCAACTGCGTCCCAGAGCCAGTTCTTGCATTGCCACCCATAGTGGCAACACCTCGTACTGATGTTGGTGTTTCAGTATTAGTCGATACCTGATACCTCAGAACCGCTTGTGCTGTTAGTCTGTAAATGTAATAATTTCATGTATTCTATATGCACTGTTGCAACAATAAATATTGAGTGAATCGGAAACCTCTAAAAGGATGTACTAATTTTTTTTACGTCAGTATGTGTCACTAAATGTACACACGTTGTGGTATGTAAAAGACATTTCACGGTTTGACTAATAGCTATGCTCTGTTACTCACAATAAGCGATCACACAGTTATAAGCGACTCGTCAACAAATCATGTCAGTCCCGTGAGTACATGATGTTCGTCAAGAATAAATATGCAGTCCTGAGCACATAGACGGGAGACGTGTGGGAAATGAATGATTGAGAAACATCAGTATTTCTTGGTACCGCATATAACAGAGGACTTGTTATGGCCACGTGGTCGACAGGGACATCGGCCCCTACTGCGTTTGTGGAGTGGCTGATGTTAATCATACAAGTACAGGGTTTTACAAACAAAAAAGGTAAATTCGCACGGCCTGATAGAGTTATACAGAAACGAAATTCCTAAAGTCTGTTTAAAGACGTACTCGGTCAACAGTGGTACACATTGATGCCGATCTTTGTAAACTGGTTATTGGCGAGTTTCGTCACCAGAAGCACTGTTGCTGTTTGTAAAATGGCGGCCTCACAACAAGAGAGCCTTTTGTGCGATGCAGTTTACACAAGAGAGGATTACTGTAACAAAGCAGAGACATGACTCTTTAGCTTCTCCAGGCGTACTTCATGTCGAGCAGTTCACGGGTGAACTGCCGGATGTCAGTGTCCAACGTGCACAATATTTCCGCAAACGATAACGTTGCCACCGTGACGCTGATAAACTGATTGATGGCGGACCGGCGACGCGCTTTTGTCTACCCCCCCCCCTCCCTGTCCCATAGATCGGCCTCTCCATCCGCCGTCCGCTCCCAGGTGTGCTTGCTGGCGGCAACTCTGCTGTTCCTCCACCTGCCCCCGAAGTCAGTTCGATGTCTAGTATCTCTTTTTTCTTCTTGACCATCCTCATAGCGGGGTCTCATGTCTTACGAAGGATGTAACGGCTATCACGATTTATCAACGGTTCCCTTACTCGAATCTCAATACTATCCTTAATGACGCAGTCCCAGAAGTTTGAAGTCTGTGTCAGAACCTTGGTGTTGTCATAATCCATTCCACGTCATTCCGTCAGGCAATGTTGTGCGATTGCCGACTTGTTAGGCTGCTGCAATCTGGTGTGCCGTCGGTGTTCTCGTCAACGATCTTCTACAGTACGTACCGCCTGACCTATGTATGTCTTAGCACATTCGCAGGGTATCTGATACATCGCGGATTTCTGTACCCCAAGATCGTCTTTCAGACTACCAAGCAGTGCCCGTGTTTTGGCTGATGTGCAGAAGGCCGTATTCACCTGGAGTTTCCACAGAATTCTCCCTATCTTCCCTGATGACGCACTGTAAAAAGGAATGAATGCAATGGCCGCATACTCTTGCGAATGCTCTTCTGATTCTGCCGGTTGTACACAAGGTGTAGGATGTAGGGCTCTCTCACTCTGGCACTCCTTGTAGCATTTCTTCTGTAAAACCGCTCTCAGATGTTCTCAATCAGTTCATCAGCGCATCTGATGATGACAACGTGGTCGTTTGCGAAATATTGAGCCTGTTGGACATCGACATCCGGCATTTCACCCGCGAACTATTTCGACAAGTCAGAGACACTTCGGAATAGAATTTAACAAGCGCTACCGCCCAGCAATTTCGTATCATGGTGGAGGCAACATTCTGGATCCATTGGATGTTTGGCCGGCCGTTGTGACCGAGCGGTTCTAGGTGCTTCAGTCCAGAACCGCGCTGCTGCTACAGTCGCAGGTTCGAATCCTGCCTCGGGCATGGATGTGTGTGATGTCCTTAGGTTAGTTTAGTTTAAGCAGTTCTAAGTCTAGGGGTCTGATGACGTCAGTTCCATAGTCCTTAGAGCCATTTGAACCATTGGATGCTTGTCCTTTGCGAGAAGTCCTATGTCAGTCGCAGATGTCGTCACACACCTTGAGTTAGGAAATGGAGTTGTTCGCAGAAGGACAAGTATCCACACGGGCACCGCCAGTACTTGTGGAGCATTGCAGGGCCGTCCAGATGGCGACGGTTGTCGCGGCTGCCTTGTGATGTGGCAGCAGGTTTATGCGCGCCGACACCCAAAGACAACACTCACCTCAGGAGTGCCACTATGTCGTCTATTCAGACGTGTCTCGGTTCTGGGTACAGCATCAAGATGGATGTATCTATGTGAGCCTCTTCATGATGCAAACTAACCTCATCTAAAATATCTCTGGCATCTTGGTTTACAGTGCAGTTAGTAAAAAATAAAGGTCATAGTGGTTTTGTGCGACCTGCCCTCTGTTCAGTGTGGACTCACTCCAGATCTTGCGGTAGGACTTTTATGTGGTCGTTGCATCTGCAGGCTAAAAGTACGTGCCGGAGATGTGGCGGAAGTTTTGTCATACATTTGCGAATAAATTCTGCTGGCCCATACGGACTGTACAAGAACTGACTGCGCTGAACCACCTGTTCGAATAGGCACGCCAGACTCGTAAAACTGGACTGATTTAGGTTTATTGGCATTGTAATGCCATCTTTTACTTGGTACTGAACCGTTTCAGAACAGTAAGCCGCAAGGAACGCCTCCTAAAATTCGTACACGGCGTTGCAGTGATACCCAACTGATCTCATTTGTAGAGCACTTTCTCCTTCTAGACATCCGCACATAAATTCAATTTTATGTGCACTGGATCATGTGGGAGGCGAGGAAAACTGAAATTGATCCACTCAGGCCCAGGGGCGAATTCTCTGTTCCTATCATTTCTGAGCACAGCGAACACTTCGAATCGTCGCGCTGTGAGGAAATGCTTATAATCGAAGTCACATTCCTCCCTTTCAGAGAACGCTCTCAAGAATTCCCACATTTTCCTCGCCTTCACGCGATTCGACTCTCCTGTCAGGTCAAATTCATCCTCATGCCCCGAGCCCCTGTTATTATTTCGCCCAGCCTTTTCGTAATACGTATCCCTTTCTTCATCACTACTTATCCGATTCTCAGGAAGAGATATCACGTAAATCTACCGTAGTCCCCTTCGCCTCTTATTGATCTCGTACTGCCCTTGTTGAAACCTCAGCAAGGACTGCACGTCCGCTCTGTCATTTTCTGCTGTCGGCGAGGTTCGTTCACCACCCTCAGATGCATTTGAGTTGTTCACCCTCTCTTTAAGTTTCTCAACACCGCGTGCACTTATTTTCCTCAGCTCTCGAGCTCTCTGCCGAGGCTCGTGCTCACACTTGCCCAGAAGCCCCGTTCAAGGCAGTCTCTACGATCCTCGCACATCCTATTCGCGTGTACCTGAGTCGCTTGTATTGTGTCAAGCGACTGCGCTACCCAGACCTTGATTCAAGTTCAGCGACGATAATTTCTTTACTAATCATTGCCATGTTTCTCAACTCGCCTTGTGCATAAATACTCCGTACGTTGGCTGCGGACATTTGCTCGTTATCTGCAGTCATCTGCGATCCTAAACCTTCGACTCTTGCGTTGGCCTCAGACATTTGTTCATTATTTGCGGCCATTTGCGCCCCTAAACTCTCAATACGTTAGGAGTTCGTAACCAAAGGTGTCTCAAATCTTGGCATAAACTGTGCTCAATCCAATAAACACGGTTCTCGGTTCGTGTCTGTGCTATTATCGAATTCTGCAAGAATTTTGCCTCTTCTCTGAGAACTCTGTGTCTCAGGTCGCTCCTCTGAACCTATTGGTCTGCAGAGCCACTAAAATTCAGTACACCGAACGACTCACTTGGTCTGCGAACAATCTGAGAAGCAGGAACATTGCTCCCTACATTCTCCATATTTTCCGATTCTCTGTTATCAACTTCTCTCGGTGGCATATTGTTCTCGGGTTTGTTTCATCTAGAATTACTTTTAGAATGCCTAATCATATCCATTTTTTACCAGATAATTTGTCTACACAGGAATGATTCTGCAAGCAAAATTACTAATACAAGAACGCTGCTTCACATACGCAATATCCTCATACGCTTTGAATACAAATATTGCAGAGTGCTACGCACAGATTGCAATAAATATAATCGACCCAGTGAATTTCTCCACGCGCAAATGACAATCAAAATAAATTAGTCTACGCAAACATGAAATTCTCCAGACGCAAATTACGGTAAAGTTACATGATCCTACTATCGGAGCCTAAATTAACACACAAATACACTCATGTATGAAATAGAAACGAGAGAAACAACGAAAAATTCACCACAACGCCGTTTCCACGGTCATTGCTTAAGACGACACAGAAATTGTCGAAGTGCTTAGAGAAACACATTTATATATTCTACAAAAACCTAAATAATTGTCAAAAAATTCTCGCTTCCCGCGCCCGGGTTCCCGGGTTCGATTCCCGGCGGGGTCAGGGATTTTTTCTGCCTCGTGATGACTGGGTGTTGTGTGATGTCCTTAGGTTAGTTAGGTTTAAGTAGTTCTAAGTTCTTGGGGACTGATGACCATAAATGTTAAGTCCCATAGTGCTCAGAGCCATTTGAACCATTTGAGGAGCATAATCCAGAGTCAGGGCCGCCATATAAAAGGTTACTACTTTTTGAGTTACAGGGTTGCAACACTAAATAAAGTTGTAGTGATGTCTGTCACTACCTACAGCTAGCGTACTTCGCTGAAATTTGCTCAAATAAAGATCGCGGCTTCTGCCTAAATAGTCTTGGCTCTGATTTGCTACTTACGCCTGGGGATTTGAGAATGTACGATCCAACCTATCGCACCTTGGGCTAGCTTAAATAATTCATAATTCATGAAAAAGAATGGTCTGTATTTAATTATCACGCAAGGAAGTGCTGTAGGGTACACCCTGGATCAGAGGCGGATGGAAGATGGGATGGCTTTGATTTATGGAAAGACAATATAATTAAAGATAAAATTAACATTTATTAACTTCCATATATTAATAAAGCATCGGGAGAAGATGGAATTGTAGCCGAATTTCTCAAAAGTCTAGGGTCTAACTCAAGAAATGAGCTAGTTAAAATTATTCAAAACATATGGGTTACTGAAGAAATACCAGAAGATTGGAAATGTGCCCTAATACATCCGTTACATAAAAAAGGGGATAAATCGGATGTGAACAACTATAGAGGAATCTCCTTACTTGCCGTCACATACAAGATATTATCAGCTTGTCTTCTTGAAAGAACACAAAAACTGCTAGAACCCAAAATCTCAGATTTCCAAGCTGGTTTCAGACCAAACAGATCATGTCCAGAACAAATTTTAAACTTGAAATTGATTACAAGGATGAGACAAATGCGAAGGAAGCCTACAGTATATGTCTTTGTCGACTTTAAAAAGGCATATGATTCAATTCACAGACCCACACTATTTAAAATTCTTGAAGAACAAGGACTGGATAAGAAGACACGGAACATCATAGAGCAGACATTAACAAATACAAAATGCAAAGTGAAATTCATGGGAAAACTTTCAAAATTATTTGAGATAAAAACTGGGGTTAGACAAGGTGATGGATTATCACCTCTGTTATTTAACTTAGTTCTGGATAGAGTCATGGCAGAATGGGAAAAAGAACTCAAAAAAGAAAAGTACTGGAAACCAATATCACTGGGAACCAAAAAAGATGACCTACAAATCCCCTACTTAGCCTACGCAGACGATCTTGCAATTATGGCAGATTCTAGTGAAATGGCAGTCAAACAGATAGAAACCTTAAAAGAGTGTGCAGGAAAAGTTGGCCTACAAATATCTTTTGAGAAAACGGTGTTTACAACAACAAATCTAGAAATTTCTAAGTTACAAACCAAATATGGAGAAATTAAGAGGGTACCATACTTTAAATATTTAGGAGAGATAATTTCTGAAAAATACTCACAACAAGAAAGAATATTAAAAGCTCGTAGGGGTCTAGGGCTGGTCCAAAACATTTACAATAAAAAATGTCTATCTATAAATACAAAAATTAAACATTATAAGTCGGTAATTAAACCAATAATGCTATATGCCAGCGAAACCTTGACACTTAAAAGAAAAACAGATATGGAAAACCTGAAGAAAGAGGAAAGGAAAATCATTAGGAAAATTCTGGGACCAAGATGGACCAAAGAGGGGTATAGATTACAGAAAAATTCTAAAATTGAAGAATATTCTAACATAGAGATAGACATGAGGAAGAGGCGTCTAAAATTCTATGGCCACATAATGAGACTTCCCGATCACAGACTTGCAAAAAGAATAGTAAGATACGTAGCATCCCTTGTTAATGGAGGAGAATGGATCAAAAATGTAAAGAAAGATCTGGAATTAGCCAACATTACTACTGAAGACATGAACAAAAGAAACAATTTCAAACTTGACAAATGGGAGGTCAAACCAGAGACAAAAGCGCCGAGAACTGGAACAAAATGGAGCGAAGAAAGAAAAGCTGAATTCTCGCAAAGAATGAAGACCTGGTGGGCAAACAAGAAGAATAAGAAGCCCCAGAAGTGAACCATCTTTACTTAGCGTCTTCCATGTTGGGAGCTTTACGACTAATAATAATAATAATAATAATAAAAACGCTTGTGAACATAATAAATGTGACAATTGCTAGTACTTGATATATATTAAGTTCCATACTTGATAAATCTTAAACCTTCGTTCTGAGTCCGCTACTAAATTAGTGGGTTATGGAATGGGAATAATTCAAGGATGGGTTAAGCATACAAGTACTTAAGACCCACATGCAGTTAATGAGGTGTACACAGACGAGAAAAGAAAAAAAACAAAGGCTCTCCTCCATGACGAGACACAGCGAAAAAAGGGATTTTAACGTGCAGAATTAACATGGAAATTTACCATTGACCTACATTAACAATGATCAAAATATGAGATCAGAAAAACATTTAATTTAAATGCACAGATAAGAGAGGGGTCACAGAAGCCATAGCACAAAAAAGTCTTAAACCAGGGCATGAGTACGTGTTGGTAACGAAACGAAAGAAGGTATCGAACAAAACGGGAATCTCAGGATGAGTCACGATAACAGTCGCGGACAGAGTAGAAGTAGAAGGAGGGACTGCTCACGATCGGCATGGCCAAGACATCTGGCGTCACAACGGTGCCAGTGATTGGAATCTTAATTCAGAAAGGTGCAGGCGTGGTGAGCACAAATTACCGAATGGAGCTCAGTATACTTACGCCAATCGTGACCATTTCCGTAATGAGTGTGGTGAGAATCATTACAAAACACTGTTCTGGCACCTGGCGTTAAGATTTGGTTAGCTAAATCCCCACTATAGTTGACCAAACCATAGACCGCGGACACTGCAGTAATGACTGACTGATGCAGAGGGCATTGTGACAGGAATCAGCGATGTTCGGTTTGTTGCAAGCGAAGACATGAATGAGGAAGGTGTACTACTTTTGACACTACTAATAATAACGGTTCCAGCTGTGAGTCCTGTGGTGACTGACGTGTGTTCTGAGCACTGGGAGCCCCTTCAGTATTCTGAATGAAACAGCTTTTTTAAAATGCGAGAAGGCAGGCGCTTTCCTTTGCGATGGATGGAAGTGTGGGGAGCAATCCGTGGAAAGAATTTCGAAATCGGAAAGCTCGAGTTATTTTTATGTTTCGAGGGCAGGAACGTAAGTGTAGTTCCTTGATTGTACCATTCTTGAAAGTAGAAGCAATTACAGGGACCGATTTTATGAATATCCTTCAGACAATGATTGACCTGGGTGGGGGAATGATAACTGTTAAAATTGAGTGAGGTCCCATAATTTTAGTTTTTAATGAATGTGCGCTGCATAGCTAGCCCGAGGTCAGCTGCTTGGGGTTTCCTTCTCGACCCAGATCACGGCCTGAACTGGAGGTCCTCATCAACTACGTTAGTGATTTGAGCTGTCCACCCAACAAACGGCAGAGCTAGGCTGTTTTGCGAAGCTTGCGGAAAGGTGCTTTACCAGTGTTGGAGCATTAAAAGTGGACTGAAATAGATTGTCCCTCAATTTGCGAGATCATGCTAGTGTATTTTCAGACGCACCTGTGTAACCAAACGATTCGTGTATCAGTTTAGGGTGTGTGAGTACAATCAATTTTTTTTTCAAGCCATACCCCATTCCACTGACATATAAAGCACAGGTAGAGTGTGAAATTAACGATGTCCTGCACCAAGGTGTGACTGAACGAGTGGTGAGCTCATACAATTCATCACAATTAGTACTGCCGATACGTAGTAGATCTGTAATCTATGTGTTAGATTCTAGTCAAGTGAATGTTAGCATCATGCTACAGACGGATCACAGAGTTGAGTTCCTACAATGGTGATGTCCTCAACTGATTTATGCTAAAGCTATTGGCAAATAGTATTACACCCCGCATGCAGACTGTATACTGCATTCTTCTGTTATGGGAGTTGCTGTAAGTTTAAAAGCCTTCCATTTCGTCTGAATGTTTCATCAGCTGCCTTTATTTAACAGGCCTTAACAGTATTCTTCCAGAGGTTTTGTTATCGTGAGTAACACTGTATGTAGATGACATTCTGGTGGCAGAGAAGTCGTGAATGGATCACAGCGGAGTAGTGCACCACTTGTTAGAGGCATTTGAAAACGCTGAAGTAACCCTGAGCTTAGAAAAGTCACAATCTGGTAGGAAGGACATCAAAATTCTTGGGACACATTGTGCCTGCAGACAGAATACAGCCCTACCTAGACAAAATTAGCACAATTGCAGAATGCATAGTTCCAACCATTAAAAATCAATTGAGGAGAATTTTATATGTATGCAATTTCTACAAGAGCTTCGTGACTCTAAAGCTGACTTCCACACCACATCTCTGTTCCCTGATTGGAGAGAATGCTCTGTGGGTTTGGGACCAGCAGGCACAAGATTAATTCATGAGACTGAAGGATGTGTTACTCAATACACCAATCCTTGCACATCCACAGTGTATCGCAGGTTTCCTGCCTTATGGCACGTAGCTCATTGTCAGGTGTGGGTGTTGTTTCATTCCAAGTGGTAGAAGGTAACTAGCAATCTTCTTCGAAAACACTTTCCTTTGTGAGTTGAGTGTTCACACGTTGCAAAAGAAGTTATTCTGTGACAGAGTTGGAGACACTTTACCAAATTTCGGTAATACTTGTTTGGTAGTACAACAAAGCTGTTTACCAGTCAACAATCTTTGCAGTTTTTGATGACTGCTAAGTTGACACATGGAAGACTGGCACAGTGGGCATTGTGCCTCCAAGAATTACAGTTTATAGTAGAGTGTACACGTGTTATTCCAGGCGGCAGAAGACAGCGAGCCGCCTTCTTTGAAAACAATCTCCTTTGTGAGTTGGGTGCTCACGTGTTGCGAAAGAAGTTATTCTGTGACAGAGTTGGAGGCACTTGCAATTACATGGGCGTTTACCAAATTCTGGTACTACTTATTTGGTAGGATGACAATGGTGTTTACCAATCAACGAGCTCTGCAGTTACTGTAGATGCTAAGTTGACACATGGGAGACTTCCACAATGGGCAGTGTATCTCCAAGTATTACTATTTACAGTAGAGTACATTCTTGGGAATAAAGATGTTATTGCAACTACCCTCCTGCCACGTGAACCAGTAGGTTTAGTTCAAGCAGATGTTGAAGAGAGCACTGGCTGTTAAATAGGGTTGGTTGCAGGGAAATACTGCAGGACCGTGCAATGCGAGGCCTCCTTTCCATTAGACGTTCAAAAACGTGCTCCTCATACAACTGCCAAATGCTTTCTCGATTTAGGCTTAACTAGCTGAATATGTGAGGGAACTTTCTACCACACACTACTGTATATGGTGAGAACCCACCACCTCTGTGTAATTTAGAGTTACATGCCGACAAAAAATGAAAAATTAAATAAAAGCCTCCAAATTTATCTACATCTACATGGATACTCTGCAAATCACATTTAAGTGCCTGGCAGAGGGTTCATCGAACCAACTTCACAATTCTCTATTATTCCAATCTCCTGTAGCGCGCGGAAAGAACGAACACCCGTATGTTTACGTACGAGCTCTGATTTCCCTTATTTCATCGTGGTGATCGTTTCTCCCTATGTACATCGGTGTCAACGAAATATTTTCGCATTCGGAGGAGAAAATTGGTGATTGGAATTTCGTGAGAAGATTCCGTCGCAACGAAAAACGCCTCTCTTTTAATGATGTCCAGCCCAAATCCTGTATCATTTCAGTGACGCTCTCTCCCATATTTCGCGATAATACAAAAATGCTGCCCTTCTTTGTACTTTTTCGATGTACTCCGTCAGTTCAATCTGGTAAGGATCTAGGTATTCTAAAAGAGGACGGACAAGCGTAGTGTAGGCAGTCTCCTTAGTAGATCTGTTACGTTTCCTAAGTGTCCTGCCAATAAAACGCAGTCTTTGGTTAGCCTTCCTCACAACATTTTCTATGTGTTCCTTCCAATTTAAGTTGTTTGTAACTGTAATTTCCAGGTATTTAGTTGAATTTACGGCCTTCATATTTGACTGATCTATTGTGTAACCGAAGTTTAACGGATTCCTTTTAGCACTGATGTGGATGACCTCACACTTTTCGTTATTTAGGGTCAACTGCCAATTTTCTCACCATTCAGACATCTTTTCCAATTCGTTATGCAGTTTGTTTTGTGATGACGACAGCGTCATCTGCAAACAACTTAAGACGGCTGTTCAGATTGTCTCCAAATTCGTTTATAAAGATAACGAACAGCAAAGGGCCTGTAACAGTACCTTGGGGAACGACAGAAATCACTTTTGTTTTACTCGACGACTTTCCGTTTATTACTACGAATTGTGACCTCTCAGTCACATAACTGAGACGATATTCCATAAGCAACCAATTTCACTACTAGTCGCTTGTGTGGTACAATGTCAAAAGCCTTTTGGAAATCCAGAAATACGGAATCGATCTGAAATCCCATCTCAATAGCACTTAACACTTCATGTGAATAAAGAGCTAGTTGTGTTTCACAAGAACGATGTTTTCTAAACCCATCTTGACTGTGTGTCAATAGACAGTTTTCTTCGATGTAATTTATAATGTCGAACACAATATATGTTCCAAAATCCTGCTGCATATCGACGTTAATGATATGGGCCTATAATTAAGTGGATTACTCCTACTACCTTTCTTGAATGTTGGTGTGATCTGTGCAACTTTCCAGTCTTTGAGTACGGAACTTTCGTCGAGCGAACGGTTGTATATGATTGTTAAGTATGGAGCTAATGCATCAGGATACTCCGAATGGAACCTAATTAGTATACAGTATGGACCAGAAGACTTGCTTTTATTAAGTGATTTAAGTTGCTTCACTATTCAGAGGATATTTACTTCTACGTTACTCATGTTGGCAGCTGTTCTTGATTCGAATTCTGGAATATTTACTTCGTCTTATTTTGTGAAAGCATTTCGGAAGGCTGTGTTTAGTAACTCTGCTTTGGCAGCACTGTCTTCGATAGTGTCTCCATTGCTATCGCGCAGAGAAGGCATTGATGCGACCATTGCTGAAGTTTTCCTTGCTTGCGACAGTTTTTTCACTGTTTTGATGTATTTGGGGTTTCACACGTTTGTTTTTACTATCGTTACATGTTATTGTTTAGGGGTTTTTGAAAAACGTCTGCATAGGTTGTAAATAAACAAGATAGACGGCATTATCAAACATCATGAGTTCATTAGCGACTCATGTATGCGCACTTTTTGAAAATGATAGGGAAAATACCGAGAACTGCTTTCTTCCAAGTGCTGTAGGAGGGGCGTTCAATAAGTAATGTAACACATTTCTTTTTTCTCGACCAGTTTCGGTCGAGAAAATGTGGAATTTGTTTTTGAGCATCATGGGTTATTTTCGCGTCAGCCCATGCGGTTTCATGAGGTTCCAATAGGTATCAGCGCTATACATGGCCTTCCAAATGGCATCGCAGATATTCATAGGCGCTTTCAGAATGTCTACAAAGACCCAGCAATGAACAAAAGCGTGTAGAGTCGTTGGGAAAGGCGTTTCTCATCATCGCAACAAGGTCGCGCAGTCCTGTGCCATCTCCTGCAAGCCAGAAGACTGCACGGAGCTGTAGTGTCGTGACGTGCGGACACTCTCATTCTTAGTGATGAACACATCGGAATCAAACGCCAAGCTGCTCAACTTGGTGTCTCCATTGGTAGGGCCGACACACTCGTCCACCAGTTGCTGTAGCCAAAGGTGTGCGCCCGCTGGGTTCCTCCCTGTCTAACAGAAAACCATACAGAGCAACGATGGACGCTCTGCGCAGAACTGCTTGGGCATTACGAGGCTGACTTCTTTTGTCGAACGTCGTTACAGGTGATGAAATACGGGTTCAGCACTTCTAACCAGAAACAAAACGGTAGAACATGAAGCGGCCCCACACCATCTCTCCCCAAAGAAAAAGTCCAAAGCTGCACCCTCAGCAAGTGAAGTCATGGTGATGGTCTTGTGGAACACTGAATGGGTCATTCTGTTTGATTCCTCCCTCATGGTGCAACGATCAACTCCGAAAGGTATTGTGAAACCGTCAGGAAATTGGAGAAACGACTTCAGCGTGTTCGTCGCCACAAAATGCAAACAAACTTCGCCTTCTCCGAGTCAATGCAATGCCTCATACATGTCCGTACACCAGAGAGGAGCTCATAAAACTCCACTGGACTGTTCTTCCTCATCCACCCTTCATACTTGATGTTGCACATACTGACTTCCATCTCTTTGGCCCAATGAAGGATGCACCCTGCTGGAAGCAGTATATAGATGGTGCGAAGGTTGTGGATGCAGCAAGACGTTGACACCTGCGTCGACCTGTAGAGTAGTAGCATGAGGGCATACAGGCCCTGCCAGTAAGGCGGTGTGAGGCTATCGCACTGAATGGAGATTATTTTGAAAAATGGGGTTTTGTAGCCAAAAGAGTGAGAAATGATATAATTTACTGGGATCCTGAATAAAACTAACCTAATTAAACACACAAAAAAATGTTGCATTACCTATTGAATGCGCTCTCTATCTCCGACTACATCTGGGATGAGTGTCGTAATTCTCTAATATCTCCTGTAAAACATTTGGCTTTTGTATGACGAACTCATCTCTGAACGACTAATGAAAAGCAGGCTTCATATAACATCCATGGACCCACAATATTTCCCTGTAACCAACCATATTGAATAGCCAGTGCTCTGTTGTGAAATAAATAAATACGTGGACAATATTATTTAGCAGTTTGTTTTCAACACACTACAGTATCAGTATTCTACTCTAAAACACAATGAAGAATAAATTTAATTATGTCCCATCATTGGCGCTAGGTGACAGCACCGTGCAGTAAAGCTCTTAGGGCATCAAATCATACTACATTATGCTTCTTTAATTCGCACTACTGTAACTCGATGTCATAAGTGTACACATAACTCGTCACCCAACTGGTGTTGGAAGTCAGACTGGTCATCCGTGTTGAACACACATGTTGACACCTCATGAAATGAAAACTGATTCTGATTGATCGACAATGCTAGCAATGTGTGTGTTGTTACACAAGTTCCTCCATTATTAAGTTTTACGTTTACATTAATCTCTTGAAAAAATATGTCATGTAATTTTTACACATGAACCACAAACACAAGTACTAATCAATATTTTTCACATAATATAACAAAACCATAGTTTTCAGTAATGTAAACATGTAAGTACTTTCATACATAATTATTATCAAAGATTATTCTATTCATTTTTCTCTGTATCTTATAATCCATTTCCACTTTCATTTATAGTACCAACATTTAACAAATAAGAAAATTTAATAATCGTTTTATCCTTGTATTAAGGATCTGAAACACAAAAGACTTTAATATCTGTGTAGTTGAAATCATTTCTCTCATACAATCAATAACATACATAGTGCACAACCGTTATTTTGAAGTCAGTAAGATTCATATAACCATCAGATCACCACAATTTTCAAAATAACCCTTATCTTTTCAGTTGTTTTTAGTGGCATAGCACTAACTGTTCAAGTATGTTTTTAATTTACTAATAAATTTTAAATGTTGCAAATTAAATGTTATTTAGTGTTTTACAAATAAACACTCAAGTTTGTTTTATATCAGACAGGTCCTTAATAATAACTGACAATTTTTTCAGTCTTCCATTTGCTGTCAATAAGCAAAGTCTCTCTCTGT
This sequence comes from Schistocerca cancellata, assembly GCF_023864275.1. NCBI lineage: Eukaryota > Metazoa > Arthropoda > Insecta > Orthoptera > Acrididae > Schistocerca > Schistocerca cancellata. The sequence goes on along the minus strand of NC_064628.1, from coordinate 11,641,912 downwards.
ATTTGAAATATTAAATCTATCCCCTACACTTAATCACGCATTCGCTACTTATAGAGTTATAATCCTCCATAACATCACATTTATGAATTAATAGAGTAGAGGACTTTAGTTTGAAAAACTAAAACGCCTACAATTCATGGCACTGAAAATGCACTACTATGTAGACCAAGACGCTATGTGAATGTGCGATAGTTGTATTATACTCTTCATGCCCTAGGTTTTATTCATTAATATAAGAGAGGGTATCTGTTATCATACAAAGATGATATAATAATTCTTCGAGAAAAAAGATGTTATCTAGCTAGGCCTATTTTCTGTTAAGTGATCAACGAATATGGAATTATTCAGAAAAATTACAGGTTGTTTCTATGAAGTGCTATAATAATACACTGCAACATTACGAAAATAATTAAAAAGAAATAGATCCATGAGACTGACGGTGATGATACAGGAATTCTTTTACTCTGTACTTTATTAATGTTACATAAGACATTGGAGGACATTAGGATGGACGGTGAGGAGCTTGGACACCACACTTGAGCCTGCAGCACATGGTCTATGCAGGATTCTAAGCCTCCGCAATGAGCTCCAAGTTCCTATACCTAGATCACACTGCACCGAGCCAAGACCAATGACTGATTTACTGACTATCTATTTTCAGAAGAATCTGGAGAAATTTGTTAGAGACTGTAATAATACATTACTGTAGGTTTTGCTGAGGATAGATGCCAGCAAAATCGAGGAGATAGCGTAAAATCTGTCAACCAATTACACCCAGGAGAGCGCTTACAATAACTGATTTATGTTTTTTGTATTTCTACAATATTATATAGTGCACAACCCATGTATGCTTTATTTCATGTCCAGTCTATGGAAATTGGTAACTGAGTGTAAAATCTATGAGATCCAGTCCATGTAAGCCTGCTCACAGTGTCGCAGTAGAGCTGCGAGTATTTGTTCACATTTAATTCCTTTCAGATTCTACTCGTACCAAGTGTATTAGGGTTGTTCAGTGGTAAATTGTTGTTTTCTGTTGTATTAGTGAGGCTTCGTTAGAATTACATATGTTTTCAAGGATGAATGGATTATGATGCTAAAGTCATTACAATATTGTTTGCTATGAAATAAAATTCCGTCTTGTTATTTAAGTCAGCTTTAAGTGGAACGACTTTCATTAATGACATAAGGATTAATTATGTCACTTTGAGAAATAATTTGAGGTCAACTGCCAAATTTTCTTTATGGCATGGTAAAAACTCGACATCAATATAAAACATCAGAGCAATCGGAATACAACATCGAGCAGGCCTAAGAAGCATAGAAATCACTGCGAGTAGTCAAATGTTGCAGGATCCCTTAGTATGGTGCCTCAGTGTAGCAAGATAATATTGAACAGGGGCTGTTGATATAGCGAGATAATATTAAACAAGAGTTATCAGCAAAGCAAGATAATATTAAACAGGAGCTGCTGGCACAGCAGGATAACATTAAACAATAGCTGCTGGCATGGGAAGATAACAATGAACAAGAGTAGTTGGCACAGCAAGATAACATTAAACATGATTTGCCAGCACAGCATTATAATATTAAGCAGGATCTGCCATCATATCAAGATAACATAAATAGGAAACGTTTGACGAATAGGATGGAGTAAAACAAAAAGTAGGTGATGGTATGAAATAGGAATTAGCGTTACAGATGCATGATACATGAATGAGTTTTAATAATGAAATTAAAGAAGTACGAAAGACACTTCGTAAGGAAATAGTAGATTCACGTATGGTATTGCAATGAAAGGTAATAGAGATAACAGAATCACATTCAGCAGTTGTCAGTGAGATAGCTGAATTTCGAGAAGTGTATAGGAATTTGCCTGAAGCATTTACTAAAGTGTAGACAGGGGTATCTATTATAAAGCAAATTCATGAATCATTAGCTGGTAGTAGGATGGATTAGTAGAACCAGTATCTAGAATTACAAAGAGTTATGGCTGAGCAGTAAACAGATCAAAAGAAGAAATGTAACAACGAGTTTTCAGTCCTGACTTAAACAGAGGGATTCGCAGTTAGCGGAAAAAGTGCATTCCAAAGTTAGTTCAGCGAAGATATTAAGGATGCTGAGCAGAAAATACATAGAATGGTTCTGGAGTCATTAAAGAAAGGAAAATTAAAAATTTTGAACAACGGGAGGCTGAGATTACCAACGTGTTGATAATATTAATTGTGAAGTTACAATCCTAAGAAGAGAATTGCTTGACATTATGTCTATGGTGAGTGAGAATGATCATGGGTATGTATAACATTTGTAACCGACGTTTTCTTTAGATCAACATAAGAGCAGGCAACCAAATTTCTCACCACACATACAATTCATCCAAGGCCCAGGAACTGATTACACTTAATGTATCATGGAAGAGAAATTTATAAAACACACAGTTGCCGGTATTTACGCCTGAAAAGAAAGCTATTAACCCTATCGTGTTTATAAATGCTTTTAAGGAAGCGTTGCCAAAGATGTGGACAAAGGAGCAAAATATAAGCTTAATAACTGGATGCACACACTGTGATGGAGTCTAAAGGGCTGTTGAGGCAGCATAAGCATTTCGTATGTATGAAGAGTTTGAAAAGGCTTTCATAGTAAAGTGTTAGTTACATGTGATTCAAGAGTGCTTGCGTAAAGAAGTTTTCAATGTCGAGTCATTTAATGCAAGACAAAATAGCTTGCACAAGGAATTTGGGATGTACATTAACGAGAAACATTTGGATATTGAACTAAGATATGATGAGGGTTTTAAAGGCGAAACTGCCAATACACATTCAAGAAAAATTAATCGATGTGAATGAATCTATTTTGGAAAAGTTCCTATTTGTTCCTGTCACAATAGGGATGCTATATGTAGACAGTAAAAACGGTGCGACGAATTCATTTCATATAGCTAATTTGAATGGTTCAGGCAATGGAAGAGGGTATGGTTCCAAAGGGAAGAGTAGAACATTAGGTAATGACAATGCACAAAGCAAACATAAACAGTTAAGTAACCACAGGAATCGAAATAATAACAGTGTTAATGGCAATGGAAACACACTGAACAACAACTGATTCAGAAATTGAAGATGCAAAAGGCAAATTAATCCAGGAGATGACAACAATGATGGACAGGATAAATGATCACAATCTCATTCAGCAAAAGTGCATAGTGCATCACATAATAATCTACTATAGTTATGGAGGTAGATAACCAAATTTGACATTTAACTAGAACAACCTCATTTTGCCCCAATATGTTAATCAAGGTTTGTGCTAGGTGCTACATAATAAATACATGTTAATGTTGCACTATAATGATGGGAGGCACATTTGTGAGGCACTGACAGAAGGTTCCAAGCAGCACAAGCTTAAATCCAGTACTCCACTGTGATGGATGTATTTAAGTAAGTGATAGCAAAGGTGATTTCAGACATAGGCGCTGTTATAAGTGAAGTTTCAACGACGCTCTTCAGAAAACTTAAGAAGAGACCAAATCTACTGGTTTTCCCTCTAACAAATTGTAGTATAACAGGTGATATTGGAAGTCAGTCACATTTGGCAAAAATACAGACATGACTAATATTGACACTAGGTAATGGAGTTACAGAATACAAGTGCTAGCCATATCAAATCTCGTCATAGAATGTATTCTCAGACTTGCCTGGTGACAAGGGAAAGATGCATCGATCTACTTTTCTGCCAGCAAGCTGAAATTTATGAATGGTGACAGCTCAACTTCAGCTGACCTAGTAGTGAAGGAGATGATACATGGAAAATATTTCCAGGGATTGAGCATCAGATGTATTGGTCATAGACACTGGGTCAAGTCAAAATCATCTCCTGTTGTCAGTGATATATGAAGTATACTAGAACAGATTAGAGAAAAAATTTCTAGATTAGATACTTTGTCACAAGAGGAAAGGAATGTATTATTACTACTTTCATGAGTTCTGCAGAGGTTTTTGATGAAAAACCTGATGTGATTGGGGATATCAGTGCCATTTTAAAGTGAAAACTCATAAAACGTATTGTTACGGTTAATATGTAGTACCTTGGGCATTAGAAACAGCCACTGACCAAAAGGTAAGGAACATGTAACAATGTGGAATAACTGAGCGATCGGAAAGTCCACATTGAACTCAACTGTTAGTGGTGGCTTAAGCAGCAGCTAGAGTGCACCTGGTACTGAATGCTAGTACTATCAGTACAATTATTCTACTAGTATGCACCTGACCCTGCAGTTATGACGCATTGATACAAAAGTTTCTGTATGATAAATGCTTAAGTAGTATTAATATGAGATCATTGTACTTGCAGGTTCCGGTTGGTAAAGGACCAAGGAAATATGGAGCATTTATTTAATCTGTCAGAACTAGCGATTTACTGTTCTGCCTTTTGGACTGAACATAAGTGCCGGAGTATCTATATCAGTCTTGGATCCCAAGATTAAAGACCAAGCTTTCTAATTCGTGGATAACCTGTTAATTGCTACTCAATAAGTTTGATCAGGCAGGTGTAACAGCCAATCTTAAGAAATCTAAATTTGGATTCACTGAGATTAAATATCTTGGAAATCACATTACAGAAACTGAAATGTTACCAGATCGAAAGAAGATCAGAACAGTCTAGAATGTGCCTACATCAAGAACACCAAAACAAGTGAAGAAATTTTTAGGATTAGCATTATTCTGTCGAAGATTTCTTGATATACAATTGATGAATGCAAAACCATTAGCGAATTTTTTGAAGAAGGATGTTCAGTGGCAATAGACTAGTGAAAGTAAGGATGCCTTTGAGAAAATTAAGGAAGCACTCGAGAATGCTCCATTATTGCATCACCCCAACATGGATCTTGATATTTGCTTAGTGACTGATTCTTCATTGTACGAATTGGGATTGTGTTTATTCCAAATACAATTAATCTGGTACCCCTACCTTCTGCACAATCGCATTTGTGTTGACAGATTGTGAATAAACTTATATCATGACTGAATTAGATGCCTTTCTGGTCGTTTGCTCTTTTAAAAAGTTCAATTACTACCTGGCAGGTACAAATACAAAAGCATACTGCGACCATCAAGCATTGAGCTTTTGCAAGCATTGCCTGAGGGACGGAGGGAGAATCACGAAATAAACAGACCATCTTCAGAATTCCGTCTTCTTCTTATGAAAGGTCCTGGATATTGCCGTGTAACAACATGGTTTCATTGCGGAAGTAGCATCCAAGGTGGATTTATGTCCAAGAGCAATTTGTTTTGTAGGGGCCGATGACCTCAGCAGTTTGGTCCCTTAGGAACTGACACACTGTTACATTTGAATTTGCTTTGAAACAAAACGCTAGGGTAACATTTCTCTATCAGGAATATAAAAGAGCAGTTTCATAGACGATTTGAAATATCAGAGCAGTGGTGTGTTTGTATTCAATCTGAATACCAGGAGAAATTGATTTCATGGACTCACCACACGTAAGGACATTATGGAGTGGTTTGATGTGCTGATAAGACTGGAAAATACTGTTATACACCTAATTTACGATGTAAAGTACGAAGGGTAAAAGGCAAAACATTCAAGTCAGGGATTTTGAGACATGCTACACTCAATGATAACCAAAAGACCACTACAGATTGTATATGTTGGTTTAGTTGGACATTATAATAAATTGTAGGATTTTATTATCTATTCTCAAAGTACATTACACTTCATTCTTTAAAATCTGCATCATGTATGCTGGGACTGTACCTAACTGTTACTGCTGCTGGGTTGCTTCGAAACAGGATACCATACGAGCAAACTGGTTTCGTCTTTACCTGTGGTTACTCGTACTTTAGGTACTGGGGCTGTGCACGGTTCTGTTTAAAAAAAATATCTTCATGTAGTCATAAGGTCGAATCGCTCAGGTCTGCTTTCATGCCTCAAAGCTAATTCGCTGAAAATTATGACCTGTACCCATGATCATGCAGTCAAATAGGCTATGCATTGCATAGAATTGTGAGTTAATAAAATACACTGAAATACAAAGTAAACGTTAAACGAGTAATTTAATAACAAAACTTCTGTTCTAACGTCTGTAAGTGATGTAGGCGACAGAGAATTATGTTAAATAATGTTCATTTAACGAAGGACATCTCAAATAAACAGGAAGTGGCCCTACAATATTCAGTTAAAATACAGACAAAAAACAGAACAGTCATCAAAGACTCACGAATAGTAAGTCTACTTCTTGATCACAGTATACGAAATATTCATGAGATTAAAACAGTTCAGAATTCAACATGATGATTCACAAATTAACATAAGCGATACAGAGAATAGTAACCCATACTCTGTCTGTCCTCAGTTTCGGGATGTAAGTGGAGCACATTTAGATCTCTCGTGAGTTAGACTCCCTTCAAAAGTTAGAATATTGTACCTGCCGTTCACCGCCCAGAACCAATCAACCACACCAAATAATGACGCACGTTACCTTCGGCAGTCTGCCTTCCTCCAGCACTTGACATAAAGAGCAGAATTGCTCCCCTGAGCTCTTCACTCGAAAAGTCTCAGTCTCCACTTTACTCCAGTAGTGTTCCGCCACTGTCCAACTCTTATTGGCTGAATATTTTCCCCACCAAAAATACAACGTTTTCAAACTTTACAGATACGATTTGACTCTCTTGACCACTTTCTCACACTAAAATAATATATTATAACAATATTTAAATAGAAGAAATATTATAAACATTCGGTTACATTCATACCATTTACGATAAACATAAGTAATAGTTGACTCATAAATAAATAAGTCAGCGTTCTTGGGCAAGTGCGCTCATTTTAAATGATACTGTAATGAATTGTCGTGAAATATCTTTTAAACAATTACTTATGCCTTGTTGATAGAAGCCTCTTTTCGTTCTCTTTTCAATTGTGGTGTCCGCTAACGCATGCGACTAACCACCTCTAAATTATCACAGTTTTTGAACAGCACTTACAATCAACGTTTAAATAAACTTACTGGCAAAGTAGTAAACTGTTCATTCAATAAATACACAAGAATGACAAAATGTGACTATTCATGCTATGTTCATTTGTTGTGTAAATGTGGAGAATACTATGTTCAGGCAAACATTTGCATAGTGAAAAAGATGTAAAAGACGTCGTAAATCAATAATTAAGATAGACACAGACACGTAGCTTTCAGAGTGATAGCTATTGTAAAATGCTGTCATCTGAGGTATCGTTTGTTGAAATCGCATAAAGCCATTAAAAGTTGTTAATTCAGCTGGCATAGTGAACAAGTTTATTGGCTGTGAGATATTAACTTTTGTAGTTTTAAAGAGATTGCGACATTATTGTGTCTCTGGATGTGCCTCATTTTCCGGAGATCGCAGATATATTCAGATTTGCGCTAATATCTGACTGTGAGTTATTGTCGAATCTCAAAGAGCTGTAACTTAGCCATCTTTCAGATTTTCTGACACTCCATTTCCGGAGCATTTGCTGCACAAAGGACATGCGAGTAACAGCCGTCCAAACGCGCAGCTTCGTGACTTTCTCCACATCCGGCTCTCTGGTAACGCACGTAGCTCACCTGGAGCTGCCGTGGCGACCCGCCCAGCCGCGTAGTTCTGTTGTTCCAGGGACCGCACAGCTCCGCAAACAAATTCATCTTATCTTGCACTAATTCTAGGCGGCCGATTAGCTCGTCTAAGTATGCGTAACATTACAATGCCCATAATCTTGGAAAGCCCGAACTATTGTTATCAGATAATGCATCTTATTTCACGGTGTTCCGTTGTAGGAATTTTATGCAGGGAAAAACAAATTTTAGCCTCAAGACACCACCCTGAACCCAACCCCATTAACCAGTTCATCGGGGAATTAAACCAGTTACAGTTCTCATATGCACAGTTCATGGTTTGAGTATCTGTAGCCGTTCGATGAGATTTACAACTTGATCTGTACCTCAACAAATAGGACACCATCAGAATTAATGTTACAGATGTATGAGAGAAATGAATGGGTGGATAAATAACCCCACATTCCCAGGAACACTGAGGTGTGGGAGCAAACGGTATGAGAAGTAATAGTTACCTTAATATCAAAACTTAGTCAAAGGAAAGCAAGGTACATAATATTGCAAGAATGCAATGGTATAGTACAAGAACAAAACTCCTTTTATGTAGTCATCCAAAATTATCATGGTGTAAATGTCAAAGTAATAAGTTTATTTATATTGGACCATTTCGAATAGTGGATATCCAATACCTGGTGCCTATTTATTGATGTACCCTATTAGTGGAAGAATGAAAGGGTTGTACCCACATAAAATTTGAAGGAAAATTGAACGTAAGTACAGAAACAAATTAATGATAAGAGGTGATATTAGATAACAGAGAAAATATCACCAACTGTTTATAATACTGGAGAATTTATAGATAGAATAGGGGTAATCTTAATTCTGATAGTTGTGATAAAAGGTTTATCAATGAATATATATATGTACAGTATGATTGGTTATCTTATTTGGTAGACTAGTGTAAGTTGATCAAATAGAAAATGTTATTTAAGCATAAGATTATGAATGATTGTGATTTTCAGTAGTAATAAGGAACATATTGATTAAGTTTTTAGGAGGAATATAGTTTCAGGATTGCCTCATTCTCTAGATTTAAATAATTAACCTACTCCATAGTGAATTACTGGCTTTAATGGGTCAAAGAGAGAGAGTGTAATAGTACATATGTTTTCTAAGCTATTCGTTATATAGTTGCTAAACACCAATCTTTGCAATTGGTAAGTCATGACTTGGGTGTCGATCTTCCTCGTTTAAGGTCTTTTTTTTACGAGAAGTAGGTTATGTTTCGAATTAAAACTTAGTATATATCCTGAATACAGATGTAAAGAATACTTCAAGAAGTAGTGGGTGAAAAATAAAAACTGACAAAGGATTTTGTGGTTAATTTTATGTAGGAAGGTAAACGATGCTTAATTGTTAGGGTAATGAGCTAGGGGTGTGGACACTGAATGACTGTCACATAAGGAATAAAGACATGAACTATTATCATCAATTACTGATCGAGAATAAATGAAAAAAGTAAGCAAACTGTGTTGTGCTCTTATACAACCACTCATTGACTGCTTATTGGAGTCAACCTAAATTCATGGTCAGCAGTCAGAATATTATTTAATGAAAAATAGAGAAGGCAGGGTACCTCAACTCAGATGTTCTATTCTTCCATGTGCCCTCGTACATGGCTATCGGCCGTGTTCTGATTAGTTCCAAGGACTACAATGATGAGTGGGTATGTGGCCACAGAAACCTGTCAATTCACGACTGTCATGATCGTATCCTGATCCAACCATTTCATCCACCTGTCTACTATATGTTGATTTGAGTTACATCAAAATTGAATAGTGGAGGTACTTGATGCAGTCTATGATTAAATAATTTTAACTTAAAGTAAGATCCAGTTGAGCAATTAAAAACCTTTAATGTTGGTAATCTTAATATACCTTGTTAATCAACTGATTGTACTGTGGCTCTAACTCAGCTGTGTCTGGCTTGTATTCTTTTGAGGTGGTGAGCCAACCATCAGCATAAACCACCAATAGTCCAGGTTCCAAAAGACTGGATCCATAGAGCATATGAGACAGTGAGAGTGAAACCTTGTGGTGTGAATGCAGAATAGGTGGAAATATAGAGCTAAGAGGGAAAGAAGCAACAAGACAAGCTATGAAGGTTGAAGTGCAAAACAAATGTAAGAAGTAGACTCATAAATAAGTAGTAAGAAGCAGCATAGTAAGTAAGATTGGGTGTCCTATCCAACCCATGTGAGCAGGTCGCAATTGTTTAGTTACATAATTTCTCTGTATTCCATATGGACATGTACTTTGATAGGAAACTGGTTTTATAATTGACCCAAGGGACTGGGTCATGTTCGCAGAGGGGAGTAACGTGGCATAACAACCTTCTATGGGCGTATTATTGTGAGTCTGAGCAGTAAATTGCAACAGTACTGAAGGTGGGCGATCGTGGGATGTTGTCACTGAAATAATACAATGAGGCCAGCAAAATGTAGCTTACTGAAACAGCGAACTCAGCGGCACTGCATCGACTAGGGCAAGGCAGATTTCCACACCAACAGTAGCAGTAGAGTTTTAAGACACGTGACTGGTAGTGGCTTATATACACAACGAGTGCGCTGCTGGTGACTGTAGGCACTGGTCACTCTTGTAATAGAATTATTTTGAGTCTCACAACCCAACCAGGACGTCGGAACTGTGCCAGATGAGGACGCCACACGGACCTGCCAGCATAGGTCACCGGTTCGAGACCATGGCAGGACAACAGCTCTGTGCACTAAGTCCCTCCCTGGACATAGCGACACAGAGCCACTGGCCACAATTGACCATCTCCAGCAGCACGGCCAACGCCTGACACAGGAGGCAGAGGGTCGCTTCCCCTGCACTCCAGCCAGTGTCTGCCGCCACTGGATGGGCGTTTCAATGAGGTGGACATCTCTCGCCATGAAGCCACTGGACGGCTGCAGGAGTCATAGTGGCCACATAGTGGCCACACCTGGTGTGGGGTCTGTATTTACAACCGGAACACGTGACAAGACCTCCAACGTGGTGTAGTGTCAGCAACATGGGGTGTGTGGGCAGCCAGCCCAGCAGAATTCAGTGACCAATCAGTCACTAATCAAGCGTACTGAGCAGTGCAGATGTGTCAATAAAAGAACTTGTTACATTTTCAGCTGCCTTTCTCTGGAGCCACCTGGGTTCCCACCTCATCTTCACCAACTATGCACCATCCTGGCTCATAGCTGCCACATGCTGCACCAGGAGATGTTATAATTTACTAAACCATTTGTCCTTGATAAACCTGTATTGCACCAATTTTTATGTGTTTACATAGGCCACAACAGAAATTACTTTATCATAGGTGTTCTATCTGAAACCACGGTCAGACTCTATTGTTGACTTAAAGAATCCTGAACTTTCAGGTTACTATTCACATACCTGTATCACAGTTTCAATGGTGAACTTAGCTTGCGTGTAAGACTTGACATCCAGTATGTTTTATAACAGTTCCCATACCTCTTACACAATCCTTAACTATTTTTCAATGGTGAGCTTAGCTTGCGTGTAAGACTTGACATCCAGTATGTTTTATAACAGTTCCCATACCACTTACACAATCCTTAACTTGACTGGGCTGCTGGTTCCTGCAACAGCAAGACTTATGAGTGCATGATATGAATCAGTTCCAGACGCCCTTGGAAAAGATAAAAAACTTTCCGACCTCATTATGAAAATTGTAACTGCATCTATGGGTTTGAACTATAACCCTATCACTTATATGATTTCAGACTCCAAAGTAACTTTATTTTATTTATTTAATCTATTTTTCACATTGTTTTTCAACTTCTTTTCTATTGTAGAAGAGGAAACATTTACTTGACTATCTATGAAATATATATATATGTGTGTGTATGTGTGTGTGTGTGTGTGCATGTGTACTATATACTTGTAAACATCTGAGTATATTGCGTGTGTGTGTGTGTGTGTGTGTGTGTTTTATAACTTTTTTCACCTGCTGTTAGTTATAGCAGTCAGTATTATTATTTAATGTGTCTCATTTCCCACATAAATAATAAAGGTTTATATGTTGAAACACTGGTAAAAAAGGATGATAATTGTATCACAAAAGTTATGTGATGACTGCATCAGGAAAGAATGATTGCCATAAACATTTTTTAAAGACTGTCATGGGAAACATGGCGCATGGGCTCTATTTTTGTCTTTCATCGTTTTTGCTAGTATTAGTGTAAAGAAAGTATCCCTCAGCATATGTGTAACTTTCTATTCATTATTCAAGTATCCCTGTACAAAAAAATTGTTGTCAAACAAATGCATATAGCACAAATAACACCGTTAGCAAAGAAAATATTATTTGTATATATTGTGAATAAAGCTGAAATTAATTTCCTTACACAGTGGGATTTTTTCCACCATGTACAAACTCTAGGGACTGATCGATGAGAGGATACGAAACAAAAGAGATTTAATGAGCTTATGTCCAGAAATAGATGGTTTCGGTGCTAGAGATCATTTATTCAATCATGCACTGTTACAGAGACAGCAGTCTAACACGCTCTGTACCATACAGCCATAGCTACAGTACGTGTTGAAACCAGTTTCCACGCACCTCAATGCATGGGTGTACGCACTGTAGCGTGTTCTGTCTCACACATTCGCATCGACCAGGCTGCATCCGAACAGTGTCAAAAGCAGCATGAATACGTTGCTCCACTGTCTCCACATCTGGATTGGGCTTAGCATACTCGATACTTTTGAGATGGCCCAATAAGCAGAAATCACACGGGTTGAAAACCAGTGAACGAGCAGACCATGCAACTCGACCACCTCATCTGATCCATAAACCAGGAAAGACATGATTGAGATGCGTCTGGAGGTTAATGGCGAAGTGGACAAGAGCACCATCACGTAGCAGCCATATAACCCTTCAAATCATCAGTGGAACGTCTTCCAGCAGGAGAGCAAAGTAACCCACATGTTAGTGAATGTGGATGGAAGACTGGTCCCAAAATATGTTCGCCAATTATCCACTGCACACACATTCCGGCTGCACCGATGCGGATGATTCACTGTCATCTTAGCATGGAGGTTACGAATACTATCCTACAGATGAGTTTAATGAAACTTGAAGATACAATCTATGTAAAGGTGGCCTCATCTGAGAATAGGATGGACGACACAAATCCCAGAACTGTGGCTGCCTGGTGAAGCAACAAGTGACAAGAGTGCTCCCGATGTGGAAAGTATGTCGCTAGAAAGCCCTGCACACGCTTTAAGTGGTAAGGGCAGTAACAATTGTCATGGAGAATGTTCCACACGGTCGTCTGGCTTACCCTGTACTGGCGGGCCTACTGCCTGGTGCTGACACAGCAGTCACCTTCCACAGTGTTAATCACATTTTCCTGTTTATTCATTTATTGTTCCGTGGGACCAAATTAAGGACAAGTCTCCATGGTCATAGAACGAGTCAATACATGAAATTATAACACGATAGTAGAAACAGATAAAATGAAATACAAGAAACGTATTCAGGCGACAAGTCGTAAGTTTAAATAAAGAAAATCAACAATGCAACACTGGAAATTGCTTAATTTTTTAGCTCTTCCAGGAGCTCCTCGACAGAATAGAAGGAATGAGCCATGAGGAAACTCTTTAGTTTAGACTTAAAAGAGTTTGGGCTACTGCTAAGATTTTTGAGTTCTTGTGGTAGCTTATTGAAAATGGATGCAGCAGAATACTGCACTCCTTTCTGCACAAGAGTCAAGAAAGTGCATTACACATGCAGATTTGATTTCTGCCTAGTATTAACTGAGTGAAAGCTGCTAACTCTTGGGAATAGGCTAATATTGCTAACAACAAACGACATTAAAGAAAATATATACTGTGAGGGCAATATCAGAATTCCCAGACTATTGAATAGAGGTCGACAAGAGGTTCTCGAACTTACACCACATATAGCTCGAACAGCCCGTTTTTGAGACAAAAATACCCTTTTTGAATCAGAAGAATTACCCCAAAAAATAATACCATACGACATAAGCGAATGAACATTTGCGAAGTAGACTACTTTTCGTGTTGAACTGTCACTTATTTCAGATACTGTTCTAACGGTAAGTAAAGCAGTATTTAGTTTCTCAACAAGATCCTGGGCATGGGCTCTCCACAACAGCTTACTATCTATCCGAACGCCTAGGAACTTGAACTGTTCCGTCTCGCTTATAAAATGCCCATTCTGTCTGATCAAAATATCGGTTCTTGTTGAACTGTGAGTTAGAAACTGTAAAAACGGAGTCTTACTGTGATTTAGCATCAAATTATTTTCCACAAGCCACGAACTTATTTCATGAACTACATTATTTGATACTGTTTCAATATTACACACAAGATCCTTCACTACCAAGCTGGTGTCATCAGCAAACAGAAATATTTTTGAATCACCTGTAATACTAGAAGGCATATCATTTATATAAATAAGAAACAGCAGTGGCCCCAGCACCGATCCTTGGGGAACGCCCCACTTAACAGTGCCCCATTGGGACTGAACATCACTACCACTCTCAATATTGCGGAGAATTACCTTCTGCTTTCTGCTCTTAAAGTAAGAGGTGTGGTGTTCGAACATTTTAGGCACAGTACCACCCTCTAGGAGGAAACCATGCATACTGTAACTGTGGCTGCATGGTACAGCATGCACTAGACTACAGTCTCTGCTACAAAGTATGATTGTATAAATGGTCTCTAGCATGGAAACCATGTGTTTCTGGGCATAAGCTCGTTAGACCTTTTTTGTTCCATATCCTCTCATCGATGAATACCTAGAGTTTGTTCATGGGGGAAAAATCAGCCTGTGTACCTGATCCCACCAAACCAAATCACATTGGCAGTTCAACTGCAGCTGATCTCTGATGACACTTCATGATGATCCTTTTACTAAGGTGTAGAGAGCTTGATTCATGAGGCTCTCACAACTGAACTAGTGACAGAAGGGGGAGGGGGGTGTAGGCGGGGGCAGGGGCTGTCTTGATTTTTTCGTCATTTTATGTCATCCTATTGCCCAGACAAATGGGGAGAGGGTTACCTTGAAATTGGTTCTCTTATGTGGTCAGTGGATGTGTGTTCTTCATTTTTAGGTCATACATTGCTCTGGGGGCGTGAGCCATGGAAGGGGAGGAGTGTATTTTTACGCTTGATAGGTATCAGGTTACATCGTTATGAATTTACTACAAACAACTGCCCTAAAGGCGTGGGCAGGGTAATGGGTTACATTGTGGCCTTGAATTTTGGGCGTGAATGTACCCAGACCCACTACTATAGGATGGATAATCATGGGGAATTTCATTCTCTGTGAGGGGAAGTTATTGGAAGTTTCGTTGGGATAGGGTGGGGGTGCGTGCATAAGCATACCATACTTTGTGATTAGGGGGGAAACAATAGGGCTTGTGACGGTACGTCACATAAATATTGACATTTTTATCGGTTGTAAACCGCAGTTAAAGTATTTTGTGAATATAATTAGTGTAAAAGATATAGTTAATATTCTTGAAACAACTGATGTGCAGCGATAATTTAAGAGTAGCATCTTTATTTAATGTCTATGAAAATAAAGGATCGAAAGAGACGCGATTGTACGACCGAGGGGGAAGAACGTATTTTATGGGACACACACTGTTTTGTTTCGCTATAAGGAAGGCAGCCATTGAGCGGCTACACATATTTTATGTAAGTTATTCGTATTTCTGCTAAAGTAAAATTGTTATTATTATCACAAAATGAATTTCTTTGTAATAGTTGTCACCTCAAATGCTCGCAGTAGCTATTTTTAATAAGAATTGTTTCAGTAATTTGCGCTGCGAGAAGCTCATCTTCCGACGCAGCCTCTGGTCGGCCATTACGCGCCGAAGTGTTTATTTATTTTTCAAGGTGTTAACAGTAAATGTAAATGCGAGAGATATCGTTGTAAGAACCTTTTTAAATTGCAACAGACAATTAATTTACGTTAAAGTTAATTTTTTAAATTATACAGATTCCATGAGTTCAGTAAGTTTTATCTTGGCCGCTCTACGGCAACAATCGAAATGCTCTCGAGCCTTTCTTTGCAATCAATAAACAGAAATTAATAAAATTACATTCAATTCAGTTAACGGCAACTATAGTTTAGTCATCACGTTCAAAATCTAAAGTTGGTACATGATCAACTGAGGCCCTTCAAGAACCCGTTTCATATTTACTTATGCACGTAAGTAAAAGTGATAAAAGACAATATCCCTGAGAGAAAGAATCATGCTGATAAATTAAAAATAAAAATATATAATATATAATATATATATATATATATATATATATATATATATATGTAATTTCTTTTGTATATGACGTAACGAATGCCACCGACGTCACAGGTTGTTGGACTTTAGTTCGTGAATAATGTTGGGTATGTGGAGGTGTTCAGTGTCATTGAAGAGTGGTGGATATTGATGGGATGCTAGAGGATCCACGTGAGATCAGGTGAAGAAAGCGGATGTGGAAATCAATATGGAGTGCAGGGCGCCCAAGGTTTTTGAGAGAGCGCTTAATGCTCTTACTTTACCCTTGCAGAAAATACGAGAAAAAATTTATCTAAAGAGCAAGAGCACAGAGCGGGAAGTACTAGAAATATACGTGAGTAATTGTTAGGGTGTTCTGGTCTTTAATAAAGAAAGGAAAGGTTGCACCACTTCTAAAAAGAGTTTCTGTTTCGATTGATTTCTAGGCGAAGTGGCAATTAACGTCGGGAGCGCTCCCCGCCAGATATTGTTTCTTATTGCGAGCTGCGAGGATGGGTCGCATTCTAGCGCCGTCACGCTGCCGTCGGCGTGTAATTGTCTCTTGTGTGGAGGACCTCCCAAGAGCCGCCATTACTCACACTGTCTCGGCAGCCTCCCTGCAACAAATCTCTTTAGACAGACTGCGTCGCTGGAAGCTTGTGCACAATCACTGATCTCTCTAATGGCTCGATGGCGTCCTCCTCTCTGCCTTGTGCAGATCTCTTTATTTCTGAACATTTGCTGCATTCAGCGTCTGCAGTAAGTCTCTATGCTTCATCGTCAATTAGCCTTATATGATTTTGTCTATTTCACAATTACCTAACTCTCCGTACCTGAAAATTCATCTCATCAGCATACCATCTTAAGAAAATAGATTTCCTGAGCTCTATCCCTCTGTCTCCCGCTTAACTGCTTTGCGTCTCTTATTTTATTGTTCAGTCTTCCTTTTCTGTCTTCACCTGTAACACTACAATCCAGTGCCTCATGTATATTTCAGCTACTTAATTTCCCGAATTTATAACCATTTTTTGTAAATGTATGCATTAGGCAATTTTGTCAGAAATTGCTGTTTATGAAAATGTAACTTAAAAAGCAGTCATTTGCAAATTAATGAGTGAAAAATAATAATCATTTTTGTCACGACTAAGCATATTTTGAAACAGACAGTATTATAGTATGCTGCATAATACAGTCCAATTTCCATGAAGTGTTTCTAGTCATTCATTATTACTGAAAGTACAGGGTGATTCAAAAAGAATACCACAACTTTAAAAATGTGTATTTAATGAAAGAAACATAATATAACCTTCTGTTATACATCATTACAAAGAGTATTTAAAAAAGTTTTTTTCACTCAAAAACAAGTTCAGAGTTGTTCAATATGGCCCCCTCCAGACACTCGAGCAATATCAACCCGATACTCCAACTCGTTCCACACTCTCTGTAGCATATCAGGCGTAACAGTTTGGATAGGTGCTGTTATTTCTCGTTTCAAATCATCAATGGTGGCTAGGAGAGGTGGCCAAAACACCATATCCTTAACATACCCCCATAAGAAAAAATCGTACGGGGTAAGAGCAGGGCTTCTTGGAGGCCAGTGATGAAGTGCTCTGTCACGGGCTGCCTGGCGGCCGATCCATCGCCTCGGGTAGTTGACGTTCAGGTAGTTACGGACAGATAAGTGCCAATGTGGCGGCGCTCCATCCTGCTGAAATATGAATTGTTGTGCTTCTTGTTCGAGCTGAGGGAACAGCCAATTCTCTAACATCTCCAGATACTGTAGTCCAGTTACAGTAGCACCTTCGAAGAAAAAGGGACCAAAAACTTTATTGGCTGAAATGGCACAGAAAACGTTCACCTTAGGCGAGTCACGTTCATACTGAGTTGTTTCCCGCGGATTCTCGTCGATTCACTTCTGCCGTACTCAATAACACAAAAAGCTTTCTGTTGAGCGTTCGCCATCTTAGCATCAACTGACGCTGACGCCTAGTCAACAGCGCCTCTAGCGAACAAATGTACAACTAAATGAAACTTTATAGCTCCCTTAATTCGTCGACAGATAGTGCTTAGCTCTGCCTTTTGTCGTTGCAGAGTTTTAAATTCCTAAAGTTGTGGTATTCTTTTTGAATCACCCTGTATATATATATATATATATATATATATATATATATATATATGAGGATAGTAACTGTTCTCGAACGAACAGATACCATTGATGACCGCGCAGCTTCTCTAGGATAAATGATAATTTTTTGAAACCTTCAGCTGCTGACAGGTGTTGTTGATATACCTCGATGATGACAGCTGGAAAAGTGTGCCTGGACCGGGACTCGAACCCGGGATCTCCTGCTTACATGGCAGACGCTCTAGCCATCTGATCCACCGAGGACACAGATGAATACCGCGACTGCAGGGACTTATGCCTTGCACGCTTCCAGTGAGACCCACATACCCAACTGTCCACAAGGACAGTTGTTACATGTTTTGCTTGATTGCAAAGGTGAGCATCAGCATAGTAATGCAATAATTATAATACTAATAATGACGATGATAATGACTATCAGGTAATGGTAAATGTGACTTATTTCAGTAGACTCAGCTGTGGTCGCATTTAAGTTGTTTATTTTTGCTTTTAGACGACCGGTTTCGAGCTTCTAAGAAATCATCTTCAGATCTTACTTTCCTTGATGGCCACTGGAACCGTTGTCGTGGAGCAGGTCCGTCTATGTAGGCGTGGAGTAGTGCTCTCGACGCCTGCGTAGACGGACCTGTTCCACGACAACGGTTCCAGTGGCCATCAAGGAAAGTAAGATCCGAAGATGATTTCTTAGAAGCTCGAAACCGGTCGTCTAAAGAAAGACGACTGTATTGAAGTAAGTTATAATATTACAGATTGCTATTTTTCCTGGAACAATGTTCCAAAATGTTTTAACAAAAACTTTTAAATCCTAAATGTACACACATCAAAAAAAGTGTGCATCATCCCGGTTCCCAGAACTTTTGAAGATGGACTGACTGTGGATATTGTATCACAGACACAGTCCCTTTGACTGTTCAGAGATGTCACTAAACCCGCACAAAGATGTAAACAACAGTGCATGAGCAGCGCCTACTAGACGGAGGTGGTCCGACAGCCGATCAGTTCCAGTCATTCCACCAGGAAGGAGGTACACGGTTCGTGTTGTCTGTAGTTCAACCACACTTAGACGGTCGATACCGCGGTTCGATCGCGTCCGCATTGTTACTCTGTGCCAGGAAGGGTTCTCAACAAGGGAAGTGTCCAGGCGTCTCGGAGTGAACCAAAGCGATATTGTTCAGACATGGAGGAGATACAGAGAGACAGAAACTGTCGATGACATGCCTCGCTCAGACCACCCACGGGCTACTACTGCAGTGGATGACCGCTACCTATGGATTGTGGCTCGGAGGAACCCTGACAGAAACGCCACCATATTGAATGACGCTTTTCGTGCAGCCGTAGGACGTCGTGTTACGACCCAAACTGTGCGCAATAGGCTGCATGATGCGCAACTTCACTCCCGACGTCGATGGCGAGGCCCATCTTTGCAACCACGACACCATGCACCGCGGTACATATGGGCCCAACAATGAAACCATATCGGCAGCATAATGGCGAGGCATTCGTCTTCATGGACAACAATTAGCGCCTCCATTGTGCACCTCTTGTGGATGACTTCCTTCAGGATAACGGCATCGCTCGACTACAGTGGGCAGCATGTTCTCCAGACATGAACCCTATCGGACAGCCCTGGGATAGATTGAAAAGGGCTGTTTATGGACGACGTGACCCACAAACCACTTTGACGGATCTACACGGAATCGCCGTTGAGGAGTGGGACAATCTGGACCAACAGTGCCTTGATGAACTTGTGGATAGTATGGCACGACGAATACAGGCATGCATCAATGCAAGAGGACCAGCTACTAGGTATTATGGATATTAGAGGTACCGGTGTGTACAGCAGTCTGAACCACCACCTCTGATGGTCTCGCTGTATGGTGGTATAACATGCAAAGTGTGGTTTTCATGAGCAATAAAAAGGGTGGAAATGGTGTTTATGTTGATCTCTATTTAGATTTTCTGTACAGGTTCCGAAACTCTCGGAACCGAGGTGATGCAAAATTTTTTTGATGTGTGTAGATAAAATAAAATGTTTAGTAATCCTAGAAAGACAACAAGCTATAAGTTTATATGAATACAATCGACAAGTTCAAGGAACTCCTCGACAGAATAGAAGGAGTGACCCATGGGGAAACTCTTCAGTTAAGATTTGAAAGTGGGTGTATTACTGCTAAGATTTTTGAGCTGTTGTGGTGGCTTACTGAAAATGGATGCAGCGTGATACTACACACCTTTCTGCACAGGAGTCAAGGAGGTGCGATCCAAACGCAGATTGGATTTCTGCCTAGTGTTAACTGAGTGGAAAGTGCTGATTCTTGGGAATACTGTTAACAAGAAACGACAGTAAAGAAAATATGTTTTGAGAGGCCAGTGTCAGAATACCCAGATTAATGAACAGGGGTTCGCGAACTTTCAGCACTTATTACCCGAACTGCCAGTTTCTGAGCCAGAAATACCCTTTGAGGATGGGCAGGGCCGCCCAAAATTATTATACTATACGTCATGTTGTTGTTGTTGTGGTCTTCAGTCCTGAGACTGGTTTGATGTAGCTCTCCATGCTACTCTATCCTGTGCAAGCTTCTTCATCTCCTAGTACCTACTGCAACCTACATCCTTCAGAATGTGCTTAGTGTATTCATCTCTTGGTCTCCCTCTACGATTTTTCCCCTCCACGCTGCCCTCCCTTGAAGCCTCAGAACATGTCCCACCAACCGATCCCTTCATCTAGTCAAGTTGTGCCACAACTTCTCTTCTCCCCAATCCTATTCAATACCTCCTCATTAGTTATGTGATCTACCCATCTAATCTTCAGCATTCTTCTGTAGCACTACATTTCGAACGATTCTATTCTCTTTTTGTCCAAACTCTTTATCGTCCATGTTTCACTTCCATACATGACTACACTCCATACAAATACTTTCAGAAACGACTTCCTGACACTTAAATCTATACTCGACGTTAACAAATTTCTCTTCTTCAGAAACGATTTCCTTCCCATTGCCAGTCTACATTTTATATCCTCTCTACTTCCACCATCATCAGTTATTTTGCTCCCCAAATAGCAAAACTCCTTTACTACTTTAAGTGTCTAATTTCCTAATTAATACCCTCAGCATCACCTGATTTAATTCGACTACATTCCATTATCCTCGTTTTGCTTCTGTTGATGTTCATCTTATATCCTCCTTTCAAGACACTGTCCATTCCGTTCAACTGCTCTTCCAAGTCCTTTGCTGTCTCTGACAGAATTACAATGTCATCGGCGAACCTCAAAGTTTTTATTTCTTCTCCTTGGATTTTAATACCTACTCCAAATTTTTCTTTTGTTTCCTTCACTGCTTGCTCAATATACAGATTGAATAACATCGGGGAGAGGCTACAACGAATGAAAATAAGCAAAGTAGACTAGTTTTCGTGTCGAATTATCACTTGCTTCACATAGTAAAAATGACAGCATTAAGTGCTTGAATAAGATTCTTAACCTGGGCTTTCCACAACAGTTTATTATTTATTTGAACTAGAAAATTGAACTTTTCAATCTCACTAACCATATGC
The DNA here is from genome assembly GCF_023864275.1 of Schistocerca cancellata. Taxonomy (NCBI): domain Eukaryota; kingdom Metazoa; phylum Arthropoda; class Insecta; order Orthoptera; family Acrididae; genus Schistocerca; species Schistocerca cancellata. Next base: position 11,620,303 of record NC_064628.1, on the reverse strand, counting down.
CCATTCTGTCTAATTAGAACGTCAGGTTTTGTTCAGTTGTGTGTCAGAAACTGTAAAAACCGAGTCTTATTACGATTTAACGTTAGTTTATTTTCGACAGGCTGTGAACTTATCTCTTGAACTGCGGTATTTGAAATAATGCAAACGTTGCACACAAGATCCTTTACTATCAAGCTAGTGTCATCAGCAAACAGAAATGCTTTAGAATCACCTGTAATACTAGAAGGCATTCATTCACATGAGTAAGGAACTGGTGTGTCCCAGCATTGATCCCTGGAGCAACCCCCCCCCCCCCTTCCTCACCACATTTAACCGTGACCCACTTGGAAACCACATCATGGCCATTCTCAATACTGTGGTGAATGACTTTTTGCTGTTTGTTCTTAAGTTAAGAGGTGAACCACTTGTGACCTACTCCCCGTATTACATAATGGTCCAACGTCTGGAGCAATATTTTGTGATCAGTACCATAAAACGCCTTAATTAAATAAAAAAAAGAGGCCTAGCGTTCGAATCGTTTTGGTTATCCATGCAGTAGCACACAGAGAAAAGAGAATATAGCATTTTCAGTTGTTAAACCGCTCCCAAAACCAAATTATACATTTGACAGCAAATTATGTGAAATAATAATCAATTATCCTTGCATAACCAGCCTTTTCAATAACTTTAACAATCACTTGTGGCATAGAAATAGGTCTAAAATAGTTACATTGTCCCTTTCTCCCTTTCTACAAAACGACTTTACTACCGAGCAATTTTATCGTTCAGGAAACGGAGCATTCCTCAAGGAAAGATTACCAATATGGCTGAGTACAGGGCTAACATGTGCAGCACGGTACTTTAGTATTCTGCTAGATACTCCATCATATCCGTGAGAGTCCTTAGGCTTCAGTGTTTTAATTACCGACTCAATCTGCCCCTTGTCAGTATCACGGAGGAGTGTTGCAGATATCAGTCTCGGAAAGCCATTTTCCAAGGCAGTTGTATGGTTCGCCACAGAAAATAAGTTTTTATTTAATTATCCAGCGATGTTCAGAAAGTGACTTAAGTAGTGTACATATAGCTGACTTATCAGTAACAGAAACATTTTTACTATGTACTGACTTTATATCCCCTACCTTGTGCTACTCACCAGACAGGGTGTTCACGACTGACCATATGGTTTTAATTTTATCCTGTGAATTAGCTATTCTATTTGCATACCATATACTCTTTGCCTTCCTAATAACATTTTTAAGGATCTTGCAGTACTTTTGTAATAGGCTACTGTTGTGACTATTAACATTTTAATATAATTACCACTGGTACGACGTACGTCCGGAAAGACTTGTGAATCCAAGCCACGCAGCATCGCTGCTATATTGCGTTCTTAATGTGGATCATGGCCTGCACCTCAACAGGTATGGGAAGGGGAGGTTGGCAAAGCTTATAGGTGACAGCATAGGTGGGGGTGGTGGGATCACTCACGGGAAAATTCCTGCAGTAGTGGGTGTTAGAGCTGCACCTTTTTTAGATTGAAGTCAGCTGATAGGTATTCCTGCTTAAGGGAAGTCTCTCTGAAAAAGGAACCACTTTTGACAAAGCTTAGGTATCCGAGTAATGAGGGAATTAGTATATTTCATCAAAATATACAAGGTATTAGAGATAAAGTTAATGAACTGCTTATAGATGTTGACTCTGAAATTATTGGTATATCTGAACACTTCTTAAATAAGGAGATAATTCAGAGGCTTCCTTTACCAGGTTACAGATTGGCTGGCAGCTTTTCTAGGAGCTCTTTGCGGTGTGGGGGAGTAGCCATGTATTTGAAAAACGGAATCCCATTTGAGTCAATTGATGTTTCAAAGTACTGCACTGAAATGGTGTTTGAATGTTGTGCGGGTGTGGTTAAATACTGTATAATGGAGCTAAACTTATAACTGTTGTTATTTATAGATCCCTAGACTCCGACTTCACAACATTTTTGCTAAAGCTAGAGGAGGTTCTTGGTTCACTTTATAGGAAATACAAAAAGTTAGTTATATGTGGTGACTTCAACATTAATTGTATAAGTGATTGTGGAAGGAAAAGGATGCTGGTAGACCTCCTTAATTCATATAATCTTATGCAAACCGTATTCTTTCCAACGAGAGTGCAACGGAACAGTAGAACAACCACAGACAACATTTTTGTTCATTCCTCATTACTAGAAGGGCATTCTGTTAGCAGAATGGTGAATGGCCTTTCAGATCATGATGCACAAATTTTAAGTCTAAAAGATTTTTGTGCTGCAACGCAGGTTAAATATAGGTACCAACGTTTTAGGAAAGCTGATCCAGTTGCTGTAGAGACTTTTGTAAACCTTATCAAGGAACAAGAGTCGCAAGATGTTTATAGTGCTGATACAGTAGACGATAAATATAATGCTTTCCTCAAGACTTTTCTCGTGCTCTTTGAAAGTTGCTTTCCGTTAGAACGTTCAAAACAGGGTACTAGCACAAACAGGCAGCCTGGGTGGCTGACTAAAGGTATAAGAATATCTTGTAGAACTAAGTGGCAATTATATCAAAACGTTAGAAACAGGCAAAATCTAAATGCAGCAGCCCATTACAAACAGTATTGTAAGGTGCTTAAAAATGTTATTAGGGAGGCAAAAAGTATGTGGTATGCAGATAGAATAGCTAAGTCTCAGGATCAAATTAAAACCATATGGTCAGTCGTAAAGGAAGTGGCTGGTCTGCAGAGACAGGTCGAGGATATAGAATCAGTGCGTAGTGGGAATGTCCGTGTTACTGATAAAGTCGCGTATATGTACAATATTTACTAATCACTTTCTGAATATAGCAGGTGAACTAAATAGAAACCTAGTCCCAACAGGGAAACACATAGCGCTGTGCCTTCTAGTATTACAGGTGATTCAAAAATATTTCTGTTTGCTGATGACACCAGCTTGGTAGTGAAGGATCTTGTGTGCAATATTGAAACAGTATCAAATAATGTAGTTCATGAAATAAGTTCGTGGCTTGTGGAAAATAATTTGATGCTAAATCACAGTAAGACTCCGTTTTTACAGTTTCTAACTCAGAAAAATAACAGATATTTTGATCAGACAGAATGGGCATATTATAAGCGAGACGGAACGGTTAAAGTTCCTAGGCGTTCGGATAGATAGTAAGCCGTTGTGGAAAGCCCACGTCCAGGATCTTGTTCAGAAACTAAATGCTGCTTTATTTACCATTAGAACAGTATCTGAAATAAGTGACAGTTCAACACGAAAAGTAGTCTACCTCGCATATTTTCATACACTTATGTCGTATGGTATTATTTTTTGGGGGTAATTCTTCTGATTCAAAAAGGGTATTTTTGGCTCAAAAACGTGCTGTTCGAGCTACATGTGGTGTAAGTTCGAGAACCTCTTGTCGACCTCTATTCAATAGTCTGGGAATTCTGACATTGCCCTCACAGTATATATTTTCTTTAATGTCGTTTGCTGTTAGCAATATTAGCCTATTCCCAAAAGTTAGCAGCTTTCACTCAGTTAATACTAGGCAGAAATCAAATCTGCATGTGGAATGCACTTCCTTGACTCTTGTGCAGAAAGGAGTGCAGTATTCTGCTGCATCCATTTTCGATAAGCTACCACAAGAACTCAAAAATCTTAGCAGTAGCCCAAACTCTTTTAAGTCTAAACTGAAGAGTTTCCTCATGGCTCACTCCTTCTATTCTGTCGAGGAGCTCCTGAAAGAGCTTAAACATTAAGCAAATTCCAGTGTTGCGTTGTTGATTTTCTTTATTTAAACTTACGACTTGTCGCCCGAATACGTTTCTTGTATTTCATTTTATCTGTTTCTACTATCGTGTTATAATTTCATGTATTGACTCGTTCCATGACCATGGAGACTTCTCCTTAATTTGGTCCCACGGAACAATAAACAAATAAATAAATAATAAATAAATCAACACACTATTAAAGAGGTGAGCCCGCATCTCGTGGTCGTGCGGTAGCGTTCTCGCTTCCCACGCCCGGGTTCCCGGGTTCGATGCCCGGCGGGGTCAGGGATTTTCTCTGCCTCGTGATGGCTGGGTGTTGTGTGCTGTCCTTAGGTTAGTTAGGTTTAAGTAGTTCTAAGTTCTAGGGGACTGATGACCATAGATGTTAAGTCCCATAGTGCTCAGAGCCATTTGAACCAAAGAGGTGATTATAACACTTTGCTCTTCATTGTACGCAGCTGAAGAGAAACGTTTGTCAGTGGGCCACCTCTGCAGAAAACGCCGCACCTAAGTAGTATAAAGAATAACCAGGCAATCGGGTCTCTGCCTACCTGATTTTTTATATTCCTAGCTACTAGTGAGGAAATCACTGTGAATCCAACACAAAAAATTTACAGTATGGGTGTAGCACCTAGGAACTAGAGCATCTCGAGGAAAAAAGCTTCAGAGAAGCCACAGAGAGCTCCTGTTGAAGAAAGCATACCAGTCCGCAACGGCACACTTAATGTGTCTCAAAACGTGTTTTTTGATCATTAAGAGAAAGGAGGGAAGCTTCGGAAAATTGTCTTTCTTCCACTGGGATGACAAAAATCAAGAGATAGAGATACGTGTGTGTGTTTGTGTGTGTAGTGAGTGAAGTGTTATGAAACAATGTGTGTATAGTGAGTGCAGTGACTGATAGTGAGACATGAGTGAACAGTATGGCATTACAATATTTAATATGTTATTTGTAAAAGAAGTATTGTGTACAAGGAGTAAAGCTAATGATCGTCTCTAACTAGAAGTCTGTAAATGTATGTGTGTACGAATTAGCTTATTTGAAATTGATCTAAACCTGTAAATACCTTGACATATCCTATATCCTTGGATGAATAAAGCTACTACTGCTACTATATATGTATATATACATATATATATATATATGGTTATAATAGAAGCAGAGCGAATGAATACCAACTGCCTCTCTGCATTGCCTTTGTTGACTTTGAAAAGGCATTTGACTCCGTTAGCCATGTAGCTGTCCTCCAAGCTTTGAGTGAGCAAGGAGTGGGAGCAGCATACATTGAAGTGCTCAGGAAAATCTACGAGAATTCTTCAGCTTATGTTAACATCGGCGAATCAACTCAAGAATTCCGCATCATGAGGGGTGTCAAGCAAGGCGATCCCATCTCCCCAAAACTGTTCTCTGCTGTATTGGAAATGGCTATGTCAAAGCTGAGCTGGGAAGGTAAGGGAATCAGAATTAATGGAAGAAGGCTTACCAACTTGAGATTTGCTGATGATATTGCCTTACTGGCCAAAGACTTCGCAGAGCTCCAAAACTTAGTTACAGATCTTGCATCGGAATGTCAGCTGGTTGGCTTGAACTTGAACCTTTCCAAAACAAAAGTAATATCCAACAAATGGGTCCCAGCTGGAGATGTGAAAGTCAAGGACAGTCTACTAGAAGAGGTCAGTGAATATGTCTACCTTGGCCAGATTATAAATATGAAGGGAGACATAAGACCAGAAATCTATCGACGCATCAAGCTTGGTTGGCAAGCATTTGGGAAGAATTCAAAAGTATTCAGATCAAAAATGCCAGTAAATCTGAAGAAAGCAGTATTTGATCAATGCATTCTTCCTGTGATGACGTACGGATGCGAGACATGGACACTGAACTCATTCACAAAAGGGAAACTTAGGACAGCACAGAGAGCCATGGAGAGATCAATGCTGGGCTATACAAGAAAGGACAGGAAAAGGGCAGATGACATCCGGTCTGTGACGAAGGTTAATGACATCTTAGAGAGAGTAGGTTCCTTGAAATGGCAGTGGGCTGGCCACGTCGCAAGAAGAAAAGACAACAGGTGGACGAAGCTAGTACTGGAGTGGAGTCCGAGAGAGCACCGGAGGCCTAGAGGAAGACCACCAGACAGATGGGACAAAGACATCAAGAAGATCGCTGGTAACACCTGGCAGAGAACTGCCCAAGACCGTCCCACTTGGAGAAGACTGCTGAAAGCCTACCTGAATCCACGACTCGAAGAGGCCACATCATCTAATGATTGAATTGGCTGATGATGATGATGATGAATAGAAGTAAAACGTTCCATGAAGCAAAAATATACCTAAAAACAAAGATGATGTGACTTACCAAATGAAAGTGCTAGCAGGTCGACAGACACACAAACGAACACAAACATACACACAAAATTCAAGCTTTCGCAACAAACTGTTGCCTCATCAGGAAAGAGGGAAGGAGAGGGAAAGACGAAAGGATGTGGGTTTTAAGGGAGAGGGTAAGGAGTCATTCCAGTCCCGGGAGCGGAAAGACTTACCTTAGGGAGAAAAAAGGACGGGTATACACTCGCACACACACACATATCCATCCACACATATACAGATACAAGCAGACATATTTAAAGACCAACTTTATGTATATATGTATATGTATATATATGTATATATATATATATATATATATATATATATATATATATATATATATATATATACGTATATATACATATACATATATATATAATATATACATACATATATATACATATATATATACATATATACATATATATACATATATAGATATATACATACACACACACACACACACACACACACACACACACACATATATATATATATATATATATATATATATATATATATATATATATACATATATATATATATATGTATATATATATATAAATATATGGTAATAGTAATCGTGTACACAAGGTGTAAAAGGGCAGTGCATTGGCGGAGCTGTCCTTTGTCCTCAGGTGATGCACGTGAAAAGGTTTCCGACGTGATTATGCACGCACGACGGAAATTAACAGACTTTGAACGCGGAATGGTAGTTGGAGCTAGACGCATGAAACATTCCTTTTCGGAAATCGTTATGGAATTCAATATTCCGAAATCCACAGTGTCAAGGGTGTGCCGAGAATACCAAATTCCAAAATCACCTCTCATCACTGACAATGCGGTGGCCGACGGCCTTCACTTAACAACCACGAGCAGCGGCGTTTGCGCAGAATTGTCAGTGCCAACAGATAAGCAACGCTGCGTGAAATACCGGGAGAATTACAGTGTGTAACATACGACCAACATATCTGTTAGGACAGTGCGGCGAAATTTTGCTTCGGCGGGCTGTGGCAGCGGGCGACCGACTCGAGTGCCTTTGCTGACACCACGACATCACCCGCAGCGCCTGGTTTGGGCTCGTCACCGTATCGGTTGCACCACAGACGCCTCGAAAACAGCGGCCCGATCACATGAGTCCCGATCCCAGTTGGTAAGTGCTTATGGTAGGCTTTGAGTGTGGCGCGGACTCCACAAAGCCATTCACCCAAATTGTCAAAAAGACATTGTAGAAATTGGTGGTGGTCCCACAATGGTGCGCGCAACGTTTATGTAGAATGGAATGGGTCCTCTGGCGCAACGGAACACACGATAGACCATTTGTAGCCAATCATGGAGTTCACGTTCCCAAAAACAGACGATGGAATTTTTGTGGATGACAATGCCCCATGTTACCAGGTCACAGTTACGAGGGCAGTTCAATAAGTAATGCAACACATTTTTTTTCTGAAACAGGGGTTGTTCTATCCAGCATTGAAATACACCAGGTTATTTCCCAATCTTTTAGCTACACAACACTATTTTTCAACGTAATATCCATTCAATGCTACGGCCTTGGGCCATCTTGAAATGAGGGCCTGTATGCCTGCACGATACCATTCGACTGTTCGATGTCGGAGCCAACGTCGTACTGCATCAATAACTTCTTCATCATCCGCGTAGGTCCTCCCACGGATTGCGTCCTCCATTGCGGCAAACATATGGAAATCCGACGGTGCGAGATCGGGGCTGTAGGGTCCATGAGGAAGAACAGTCCACTGAAGTTTTGTGAGCGAAGACTTGTGTGAGGTCTTGCGTTGTCATGAAGAAGGAGAAGTTCGTTCTGATTTTTGTGCCTACGAACACGCTGAAGTCGTTTCTTCAATTTCTGAAGAGTAGCACAATACACTTCAGAGTTGATCGTTTGACCACGGGGAATAACCCCTTCAGCGTCCCAGAAGACTGTAACCATGACTTTACCGACTGAGGGTATGGCTTTAAACTTTTTCTTGGTAGGGGAGTGGGTGTGGCGCCACTCCATTGATTGCCGTTTTGTTTCAGGTTCGAAGTGATGAACCCATGTTTCATCGCCTGTAACAATCTTTGACAAGAAATTGTCACCCTCAGCCACATGACGAGCAAGCAATTCCGCACAGATGGTTCTCCTTTGCTCTTTATGGTGTTCGGTTAGACAACGAGGGACCCAGCGGGAACAAACCTTTGAATATCCCAACTGGTGAACAATTGTGACAGCACTACCAACAGAGATGTCAAGTTGAGCACTGAGTTGTTTGATGGTGATCCGTCGATCATCTCGAACGAGTGTGTTGGCACGCTCCGCCATTGCAGGAGTCACAGCTGTGCACGGCCGGCCCGCACGCGGGAGATCAGACAGTCTTGCTTAACCTTGCGGCGATGATGACACACGCTTTGCCCAACGACTCACCGTGCTTTTGTCCACTGCCTGATCACCGTAGACATTCTGCAAGCGCCTACGAATATCTGAGATGCCCTGGTTTTCCGCCAAAAGAAACTCGATCACTGCCCGTTGTTTGCAACGCACATCCGTTACAGACGCCATTTTAACAGCTCCGTACAGCGCTGCCACCTGTCGGAAGTCAATGAAACTATACGAGACGAAGCGGGAATGTTTGAAAATATTCCAGAAGAAATTTCCGGTTTTTTCAACCAAAACTGGCCGAGAAAAAAAATGTGTTGCATTACTTATTGAACTGCCCTCGTATTTGCGACTGGTTTGATGAACATTGTGGACAACTCGAGCGAATGATTTGACCACCCAGATCGCTCGTCCTAAGTCCAATCGAACATTTATGGTACATAACTGAGAGGTCAGTTCGTGCACAAAGTCTTGTAATGGCAACACGTTCAGAGTTATGGACGCAGCGTGGCTGAGTATTTCTGCACGGGGCCTCCAGCGACTTGTTGAGTCTACGCCACAACCAGCTGCTGCAGTGCGCCGCGCAAGAGCAGGGTTGGGGTTGGGTTGTTTGGGGAAGGAGACCAGACAGCGAGGTCATCGGTCTCATCGGAGTAGGGAAGGACGGGGTAGGAAGTCGGCCGTGCCCTTTCAAAGGAACCACCCCGGCATTTGCCTGGAGCGATTTAGGGAAATCACGGAAAACTTAAATCAGGATGGCCGGACGCGGTATTGAACCGTCGTCCTCCCGAATGCGAGTCCAGTGGCAAGAGGAGGTTCGACATGATGTTAGGGGGGATCCCATGAATTTTGTCACTCCAGTGTGTACATAAAGCGTTGCAGTAAAGTGCAAGGATACTGAAATCTGTTAAGCTTTTAGGCAATAGGACACTACTATGCAAGGAATATGTCAACCTGAACAGATGCAGGAAGCAAAAGCGCTCGCGGAATACCCAGTCCTGGCTTACTGCAGTCCTAAATTCTACTAATCTCGAGAGATCCAACGCGTGTTGATGCGCATGAATAGAAGGAGGAAGTTGATGTAACAGAAATCAAAAACATAATGGCAAACTAGAGATGATGCCTGCATACCATCTGACAACACTTCTCTAGTTTTACCTCAGCAGATAGCCGCAGCGTTCATGCACCGATAAGTAAGCCAGTGCACTGTTTCAATTTTCTGCTCTATGGACTCACCACTGCAGCACATAGCGTAACTGACGTGCGATATGTGGAAAATGTTGGCAAGCTGCGCTGAAGACGGGAGCCATTGTTAAGCTCCCCAATTCTGTGTATACTGCAATGGTTACCATGCAGTTTCGAGTTGTGACTGTCAAGTATTCTTCGATGAAAACAAACTTCAGGAAGTAACATTCACTAGAAGAATAAACTGCATTAGTGTTCATACAAAACAGAACACCTTGAACAAATAGAGATAGGAAGTTCATATTCGTAGGACATGTACATTAGTAAGTTCTGCAGAAATGATTAGCATTTGAACCGTGTCGGCCCACTGGTTCAAGGTCAACATCGACACGGCGGCGTAACAGCATCTACCGGTAAAATGTGCTTTCGGCTCTCGTTGTCGCTGTAAACTAAAGGTAATGGATCAGTGTGACTTGAGCAGACCTGCAAAATGCCTCGCAGACGTATGCGCGAATCCTACGTCAAATTAGTAAGTTTGAGGGAGGGCGCATTATTGGCATGAGAGAATGTGATGCAACCATCCGGGAAATCGCAGCTCGTGTGGGGTGAAGTGTGTCGCCAGTGCAACGGGTGCGTGCAGAATGGTTTACGGAAGGCCGTAGAACACAGCGAGATGGGTCAGTCGCACTACCCAGACCACCCCCTGAGAAGATCGACACCCTGTCCGAATGGCACTGCAGGACAGATCTGTGTCATCCCCGGCTCTGGCGCAACATTGGGGCGGTGTAACACACCGTACCCTACCAGGGGTGACAGTCCATCGCCGTTTATTACTGCGTGGGTTACGTGCGCGTCGCCCACTTCTCCACCTACCTTTGACGCAAGTGCAGAAACATTCCTGAAGGCAATGGTGTACGGAACAACGTCACTGGGGACAGGAAAGACAGCAGACAGTGTTTTTGGACAAATCCGGGTTCTGTTTGTTTGAAAATGATGGGGCCGCATTTTGGTTCTCTGCAAACACAGGGAACGGCCTCACAGTGACTGCATTTGCACAAGACATACAGCGTCAAGCGAAGAGCTTATGGTGCGGTGTGCTACAGGGTACAACCACAAATCACGATTGCTGCGTGTCCAGGGCATTGTGGCCAGTGTGACCTACGTGAATGACATCTTCCGACCCTTTCTGCAGGACACCCCAAACGCCATTTTCCAGCAAGACGATGCACGACTACGTGCCTGCTCGGTGTCACAGGGTGTCAGCCTTTCTCCCTGGTCCGCCAGATCTCCAGACTTGTCGCCAATCGAAAATGTGTGGGATATGGTGAAATAACAAGTGCAGTGCTGTGACCCAATGTCGACCACTACAGATGAACTTTGGAACCAGGTGAATGCAGCATGATGGCTATACTACAGGACGCAATTTGCGCCTTATACGCAACGATTCCATCACACATGGAGCAAGTTACGAGGGTTCATGGCAGTCCTTGTACCTACTAACCAACAGGAGCTGAGGTGACCGAAATGCTAATCATTTCTGCAGAGCATACTAATGTACACCTCCTATGAATATGAACGCCCTATCTCTAGTAGTTCAAAGTGTTCTGCTTTTTTTTCTTTTTAACATGATTGTACTTGCAACTTATCTATGTCGCTCAGAAATAGCCAAATTTGCAACATCTTTTGTTTTACTGGCAACAACAGCGGTTCAGAAAAGAAATTCGCGCAACAAACTCTTGCACTTGCAATGACAGCGTTGCACCTACACTATGTGATCAAAAGTATCCAGACACCTGGCTGAAAAGGACTTACAAGTTCGTGGCGCCCTCCATCGATAATGCTGGAATCAAATATGGTGTTGGCCCACCCTTAGCCCTGATGATAGCTTCCTCTGTCGCAGGCATACTTTCAATCAGGTGCTGGAAGGTTCCTTGGCGAATGACAGTCCATTCTTCACGGAGTGCTGTAGTGACGTATCGATGTCGGTCGGTGAGGCCTGGCACGAAGTTCGCGTTGCAAAACATCCCAAAGGTGTTCTACAGGATTCAGGTCAGGACTCTGTGCGGGCCAGTCAATGACAGGGGTGTTATTGTCATGTAACCACTCCGCCACAGGCCGTGCATTATGAACAGGTGCTCGATCGTGTTGAAAGATGCAATCGCCATCCCCGAATTGCTCTTCAACAGTGGGAAGCAAGAAGGAGCTTAAAACAGCAATGTAGGCCTGTGCTGTGATAGTGACACGCAAATCAACAAAGGATGCAGGCCCCCTCCATGAAAAACAAGTCCACACCATAACACCACCGCCTCCGAATTTTACTGTTGGCACTGCACACACCGGCAGATTGTGTTCACCGGGCATTCGCCATACCCACACCCTGCCATCGGATCGCCACATTGTGTACAGTGATTCGTCACTCCACACAACGTTTTTCCACTGTTCAATGGTCCCATGTTTACGCTCCTTAGGCCAAGCGAGGCGTCGTTTGGCTTTTACTGGCGTCATGTGTGGTTTGTGAGCAGCCGCTCGACCATGAAATCCAAGTTTCCTCACCTCCCGCCTAACTTTCATTGTACTTGCAGTGGATCCTGATGCAGTCTGGAATTCCTGTCATGGTCTGGATAGATGTCTACCTATTACACATTACGACCCTCTTCAACTGTCGGCGCTGTCAGTCAACAGACGAGGTCGGCCTGTACGCTTTTGTGCTGTACGTGTCCCTTCACGTTTCCACTTCACTGTCACATCGGAAATAGTGGACCTAGGGATGTTTAGAAGTTTGGAAATCTCGCGTACACACCTGTGACAAGTGACACCCAGTCACCTGACCACGTTCGAAGTCCTTGAGTTCCGCAGAGCGCTCCATTCTGCTCTCTCACGATGTCTAATGACTACTGAGGTCGCTGATATGGAGTGCCTGGCAATAGGTGGCAGCACAATGCACCTAATATGAAAAACGTATGTTTTTGGGGGTGTTCAAATGGTTCAAATGGCTCTGAGCACTATGGGACTTAACTTCTAAGGTCATCAGTCGCCTAGAACTTAGAACTACTTAAACCTAACTAACCTAAGGACATCACACACATCCATGCCCGAGGCAGGATTCGAATCTGCGACCGGAGCGGTCACGCGGTTCCAGACTGTAGCGCCTTTAACCGCTTGGCCACTTGGGGGTGTTCAAAATGGTTCAAATGGCTCTGAGCACTATGGGACTCAACTGTTGTGGTCATAAGTCCCCTAGAACTTAGAACTACTTAAACCTAACTAACCTAAGGACAGCACACAACACCCAGCCATCACGAGGCAGAGAAAATCCCTGACCCCGCCGGGAATCGAACCCGGGAACCCGGGCGTGGGAAGCGAGGACGCTACCGCACGACCACGAGATGCGGGCACACTTGGGGGTGTCTGGATACTGTTGATCACATAGTGTATGTCCCCCACCAGACAACCTATTTCGCAAGCTGCAAGTTCGCAGCAACGGGTATGTAGATCAAAGCTAAAGAATGTGTCCACAGTGACCAAATCACCGAAGGAGCACGAAATGAAATAACCCTAAGTTACACTCATCCTGTGTGGTGAGTCTGATGAATAAACCACGAATTTACAGAGCCTGAAATGTGATTAAGACGGGAAACAAGCCCCTCCAACTGACCTCCTCCTGTCACACAACAGATTGGGGCAAAGAAAGCACGAAGTGTCACTGTTAAGATTGTACCCTTTGTACAACAGAATGTAAATGGGTTTGGAGCACATGTTGAGGAAGTCAGACTAATAGCACGGGGAAGATATCAATGCTGAAACCGTTTTTATGTGTACCGTAGGTAGCCAGAACTTTTTTCTTTGTCATATGATTTTTCATTCCCTAGTCGGAGAAGGGCGAGAGTAGGCTAAAAATGTAACTCTACTCCGCTTTTCAGCCAGAAGAACTTTTGAAAGATGCAAAGATGGGATAAAAATATCAAACTGATGACCTAAACACAGATATTTTAAAATATATAAAAGAATACTTTTCGTTGATAATCTTTTAAATAACAGATAGGAAAACGTTTATAACATTTAAGAGTAATCTTTTGTGAGGAATCTGCATGTAGCTGGAGTAATGAGGCGAGGCCAGTAGGATAGTCCTTTGGGATAGTTAAACTGTTTATAGAGCTATTAGGTTCAGTTGGGTTGGGTGTTGGGGATAGCTACAATGTGGGAGGATGGTTAATAGGAAAACATGGGATTTGGAACAAGGTAGTTAAGATGGGTCCAGGCCAAGATCAAGAGAAGGAAAGAGAAGTGAGTAATGGGGAGCGAGAGTAGGGAGGGGAGTCCTGAAATCGGAAAAAGATAGGGAGCAGCAGGTTAAATCTTACAGGATGGATAGACGCAGGGCGGATTTCGTTCTCAGAGAGTGGGAGTCCGTTAAAATTGCTATGGGAGAGCGTATGGAGAGTGTGTAAACGTAGGGTGGGTGGGATGTGTTGATATATGTGAGGCAGCATGCCAGGATTTATGATTAGGATAGTGGGAGTCAAGTTTATGGAACATATAGGACAGACAAAAGGTGTTTAATGTGGACGAGATGGTGGGGAAAAGAAACGAGCTGGTCAAGGATTACTCTAAGGGTGGGTGAAGTGCCTGGCGTTCAAGGAATTGGAGGGATTGATAGAATGTTGGTGGGGCAGGTACCCAGGCGAGGATAGGTCGGATCAAGGCTTTGTGGGTATCGAGGGATGCAACCCCCATCTTCGGTCAGTTAGTAGTTTTAGTGCGTCGTGGGCTTTCCGTGTTCTGTGGGAGGTGGGGCACCCACATTAGTTTACAATTAAGTGTTAGTCTGAGATATTTTACTTTTTCTGAGAAACAGATAGGACGATTGAAAATGGTAAGGCAAATAAGTCATGGAGACAGCAACTGCAAGTGATTTCCCCTATAATTATTGCCTGGATTTAGAAGGGATTAATCATGAGGTGCTACTGGTTGCACCATAATGTGACTAGGAAGGAGCGTTTGGATATCTGGAGAGTAGGTTAGAGGGTTAGGAAGGCGTTGTTATCGGCATACTGGAGGACAGAGTCAGAAAGTTGGTGGTTTTGACATGTCAACAGTATAAAGGACATTTGGGAGTGGAGAGAGGACAGAGCCTTAGGGTTCACCTGCAGCAGGCTAGAAGATACAGGATTTAGTAGTGTTAATGGTGACAAAAGGTGGATACTTAGGTAGAAAGGAACCAAATGGGCGGATTTAGTTAATTGGAAGTACATATGTCTGGAGTTCGAGGAGGAGACCGTAATATGCGAGAATAGACTTATCCTAGGTCCAGGGCTTCACAAAGTTTTATATTATCGGTGATTTATGATCGAAGGGATTGTCGTATTAATAAGAAATCCGCAAATACCAGTCATTGAATGCTCGTCCTTATTTTGACTACACCGGAGGTAGCTGTCTTCCTACACGTCGGTCAAGAGGTTTGAAGATGGCGTAATATAGTGCTGAAACTGGGTGCCCCAATTAAAAACAACTGGAAATTTAGATGGCTGAAGGTGTTTTGATTCGACATTTTATACTGAGCAGCCGAGGTCCTGCAATGATCGGTATAAAGAAGGACATATAGGAGTTGTGATTGTCTTTTTGAAGAAGAGTTGTTCGGTGGGTGTAGTGCACAGGAGCTGTGAGTGAAGAGGGATGATGTTCTGGTATCCAGTAGCAATTCCACCTCAGGCTATGGGATGTGGGTTATCCGTATGACGTAGGATATATATGGTGAGGTGTGATAAGGTTGGAAGAAGTTTTCAATAAGAAGAAAAGTGTGGACTTGACTTTGGGAATGAATGCACATAAATAATGTTTTGATTCTTGGGAAAGAGCAGATACTCTGGAAAGGATGTTTTACTACAGTGTCATTACAGATCTTTAGATAGGGGTTTAGACTATAGTGCTAAAGAGGTTGTAAAAGAACGATACCTGTTGTGAGAATAGGTGGTTTGGGTCTGAAGGTGGAGGAATAGGAAGGACGGCACTGGTCACAAGTAGGTGGGAGGGGGTGTGAGATTGGGGTACTGTTTTAGAAAGTGAGGAGCTTTGCAAAGGGAGCAGGTTGGTGAGTTTTTACAATGGGCAGTGAGGTGTTCTTTGTACATTATGCACTTTTGGTCATGGCAGGTCTGCGTTTGGGATTGGGGTTTTGAAGGTTCAGTTTTATTGACGTTGGAGGTAAATCAGGGCTCTCTCTCTGAAATAGTTTCTATTGTAGAGACGGATTTGGTGATAATTCGGACGAGGAAGATGGGACCAAAGTTATATTTGCTCTGAGGAGATTTACGGATTTCGATGTCTGGATAAGAATTGAATTCTGATTCTACCGGCCTCAAGCTCGACCTTTGTGATCACAATGGCGAAAGAAAGGGGATTGTGTTTGTCTGGGCTGGGAGGTTGTTGTTGGTGAATGAAGCTAGAGGGGCATCGGGACGAAGCGGAATACGTGAGAGTTCATGGAGGAGGTCAGTATGGAGGTTCAGATTGGTTTGATCAGGACTGAATCCTTCCTGGGAATTACTTGCTGAATGGCGGAGTTTTTAATGTATTTTTTGATTCCTACAATTAAGGTTTCGGTCTTTAGGAATTTTGGTACAGGGCGGGCTCAAATGGTTCAAATGGCTCTGAGCACTATGCGACTTAACTTCTGTGGTCATCAGTCTCTAGAACTTAGAACTAATTAAACCTAACTAACCTAAGGACATGACACACATCCATGCCCGAGGCAGGATTCGAACCTGCGACTGTCAGGGCGGGAGAGGACGAAGGTATGAGTCTCAGGAGAAGACATACGAGCAGTAGGCGTTGCAACCATATACTGAGTATTGTCTGGTTTGGTTTCGGCTTCTGGTGGTTTATGTCGGGACTGATATCTCTGAGTCGGTTAGGAGACTTTATAGTTGCAGTAGTATTCGGGGGTGGGGGTGAGGGGTCAGAGATTGGGTGTGGCATGGTTGGTGCCGTTATATGTCAGTGTTGTAAGCTGCCTGATGGTGATGCAGGATCCTCGAGATGACTCTTGATGGGGTGGCTGTCGATGGTTCTGTGGACGTTCCTGCAGAGGGAAACGTTGACAGGGGACGTTGTGTAAGGATAGGGAAGAATTTGGAGACAAGAGTGTAGGACGGGGAGGGAAGGTATAAGGTGATGGAGTGAAGGAAGTTCTCCTCGTTGTGACTGTGGGAACTGGAGAAGGAAATGTGCAGATAAAAGTTGTAGTTGGGAATTTCATTGGAAGTCTGTGAAGGTGAAAGTATGAACATATGGTTGGTGAGGAGATACATAGGGAAGCTGTTCGCCTCTAGGTGATTAGGACACAAACGTGATGAGATGATATCTATGGCGAAGAGATGAACAGGTGGACATGTAGATGAGTCATGGACAAAACACAGCAGTGATGAGGGGATCAACATACGGATGGCAGGCGTCGACACACTGCGCTGATAGCCCACATTGTGAACTGAGGCACGGACATACAGATGGAATGTGATAAACCAAGCATTGAAGAGTAGCTCCAGCCAGCCTAGGCGAGACAAACAACGACGACACCGAATAGCAAGTGTTGGGCTAGCACCAGAGAAATGGCTGTAGCTTACCTAGAGATAGTTGCTCTCTGGGGGTCCAACCCATGGATGGAAACTTTTATAAATTATATATATCTTCTTGAACATCACATACCGCACACAGGAGTGCGTTCTGTAGCACCTGATATAACTGAATTGCTGTTGAACAACTTTAGTCATGCTTTAAGGCCCGTGTGAACCAGTGAACACGAGGGACTGCATTCATTATCGTGACATATAGAGTGATTCAGTTGCCTCTATCGATGTCGTTTTATGCAGCCCGCAATGTTATATGACACCTTCAAAAACCAGGTGCGAGATTTTCAGAAAAATGAGCGTGACATATTTTGTGCTAAATTCAATGTAACTAAATTTCGTACTGGGATGCGTTTTCGTTGGAGGTCACGATTTGGAGTTATTCAAGAAAAACTTACTACAGTGACCTTCAAATGCAGCTCCATCTTCATACTCACCCCTCACCAGTCAGGATTTCTACACGTCGTTCATGACCCTCTGTCCTACCACTGTACAGTAATTTCCGACTACACGAACTACTCCCAATATTCGACTTTTTGTTGGTCTCTATTGATTGGGCTGTCACACCACCAGCATAGTCGGCTGTTTCGTTAACGCACCCGTGAGGGTGATTAACGGAAAACAACTTTTGTAATCGTTACACTAAAACTAATTATGTTGACAATTCAGTCCAGAAGATCTAACAAATATAACGAAATAATTGTTTATTTTATGTTGTTAAAATACACAAAACTGCTGAATAATATTTTACACAAACGTCAGTTTTACAATTTGTAAGTGTTCGACTAATCTGGTGGCATAATAAAGACAGTCAGTGAAGTCCAAAAACGCTCGAATGCGCGAAATACGAGGGCAGTTCAATAAGTAATGCAACACATTTTTTTTCTGAGACAGGGGTGGTTTTATTCAGCATTGAAATACACCACGTTATTCCCCACTCTTTTAGCTACACAACACTATTTTTCAACGTAATCTCCATTCAATGCTACGGCCTTACGCCACCTTGAAATGAGGGCCTGTATGCCTGCACGGTACCATTCCACTGGTCGATGTCGGAGCCAACGTCGTACTGCATCAATAACTTCTTCATCATCCGCGTAGTGCCTCCCACGGATTGCGTCCTTCATTGAGCCAAACATACGGAAATCCGACGGTGCGAGATCGGGGCTGTAGGGTGCATGAGGAAGAACAGTCCACTGAAGTTTTGTGAGCTCCTCTCGGGTGCGAAGACTTGTGTGAGGTCTTGCGTTGTCGTGAAGAAGGACAAGTTCGTTCAGATTTTTGTGCCTACGAACACGCTGAAGTCGTTTCTTCAATTTCTGAAGAGTAGCACAATACACTTCAGAGTTGATCGTTTGACCATGGGGAAGGACATCGAACAGAATGACCCCTTCAGCGTCCCAGAAGACTGTAACCGTGACTTTACCGGCTGAGGGTATGGCTTTAAACTTTTTCTCGGTAGGGGAGTGGATGTGGCGCCACTCCATTGATTGCCGTTTTGTTTCAGGTTCGAAGTGATGAACCCATGTTTCATCGCCTGTAACAATCTTTGACAAGAAATTGTCACCCTCAGCCACATGACGAGCAAGCAATTCCGCACAGATGGTTCTCCTTTGCTCTTTATGGTGTTCGGTTAGACAACGAGGGACCCAGCGGGAACAAACCTTTGAATATCCCAACTGGTGAACAATTGTGACAGCACTACCAACAGAGATGTCAAGTTGAGCACTGAGCTGTTTGATGGTGATCCGTCGATCATCTCGAACGAGTGTGTTCGCACGCTCCGCCATTGCAGGAGTCACAGCTGTGCACGGCCGGCCCGCACGCGGGAGATCAGACAGTCTCGCTTGACCTTGCGGCGATGATGACACACGCTTTGCCCAACGACTCACCGTGCTTTTGTCCACTGCCAGATCACCGTAGACATTCTGCAAGCGCCTATGAATATCTGAGATGCCCTGGTTTTCCGCCAAAAGAAACTCGACCACTGCCCGTTGTTTGCAACGCACATCCGTTACAGACGCCATTTTAACAGCTCCGTACAGCGCTGCCACCTGTCGGAAGTCAATGAAACTATACGAGACGAAGCGGGAATGTTTGAAAATATTCCACAAGAAATTTCCGGTTTTTTCAACCAAAATTGGCCGAGAAAAAAAATGTGTTGCATTACTTATTGAACTGCCCTCGTAATTTGGGCAGTCGCAAATTTTTGTATGGTGGCAGGAGGGAGTGCCGTGAACAACGTACTACAAATCATGACCGGTGGGGGCTGTAGAGGGGTGGGAGTACGTTTGAAGGTTACTTTTTTACGTCTGTCTCGAATAACCAGCAAAACTACGGCTTCTAGCGAAAACGTATCTCAGTACAAAACTTAACAAAACTTCCCAGAAAAAGAGTCCTGTTCGTTTTTCCACAGAACTAACAGTTTACGCGTAGCGAGTGAGAGAATAGGAGAATCTCATGTGTACTTTTTGAAGGTGAGATATAACACTGTAGGTTGCATAAAAAGACATCGGTGGGGGAAGCTCAATTACGCTGTGTAAGACGTTACCAGACTACGTAACGTTTTAAGTAGTAATCGCCACTGTATTTTACTGTATCAGCGACGTGATTGTGAATTTTTTAAGGATCATACAAAGTAATGATTACGGGAAACCACCTTTACCACTGACACAGCAGAATTTTAACACCAGCGCTGATAGCTGCGAGTATGTCGGCCTCGGATGGAATCCCTCTGCCATATTAAACGTGGTTGCTTTGTTGATTTGGAGGGGGGGGGGACTAAACAGCGAGGTCATCAGTCCCATTGGATTAGGGGAGGATGGGGAAGGAAGTCGCCGTTCCCTTTCAAATGAATCATCGCGGCATTTTCCGAAGCGATTTAGAGGAATCACGGAAAACCTAAATCAGGATGGCCGGAGGCGCGTTCGAATCATCGTCCTCCCGAAAGCGAGTCCAGTGTGGTAACCACTGCGCCACCTCGCTCGGTATATTAACGGTGAGGATCGGTGTGCGACCAGCTGCGATGTGGCTAATGGGCGGTTTCTCCCACATTCGATTGGGTGAATACTGGTTCGGCAACCACGTCCCACCTCAGATATAACATTCATAGGCATTTAGAAAACGTTTGCGCAGTTTCGAGCAGGATGGCAGTATGCGCAGTCCGCCCCCCTTGGCTGAGTGGTCAGTGTTCTGTCATGCAGCAGACCTGGGTTCGATTCCTGACCGGTTCGGAGATTTTCTCCGCTCGGAGCTTGGGTATTGTGTTGTCCTCGCCATCATTTCATCATCAGCAACAGCGCAATCGACTAACGTGTCGACAACTGAGACTTGCAAACCGACGACCGAACTTCTGCGGTACGGGCTGCTGGTCATCATTGCCATAGCATGATTTCATTTCACTAGGCGCAGATAACTGGGTTACACAATTTTCTTGTAGGTGTAGGGGTGGCGACAAGGAACGGAATCCGGCCAACCTCTATCACTACCGTTGGCAAATTAGAAAATTAACATACTGACTCCGTGAAAGATATGGGATAGAGACGAATAAAAGGAAGAAGGCAAAAGAATTTTGTCAAAATCACAGTATATTTAACACAGCAATAACAAGTGTAATTCATTGTACCACTAACGTTGTTGTAAGCAGTTACACATCATGAAATGTTTTTTTTATTGAGAATAATGACTAGGCACTTATGCATGAAAATACTATGGCGAGATGATTATAGCCCACTCTGTTGGGATCTATCAAACCTCTAGAAAATCTACATCCATACTCTGCAAACCACTGTGAAGTGCGTGGCAGAGGAATGTTATGGCACAAAACATACTTTTTAAAAAATGTAAAATTTTTGGTAGGTCTTATGGGACCAAACTACTGAGTTCATCGGTTCCTAAGCTTACACTCTACTTAATCTAACTTTAACTTACCCTAAGGACAGCACAGACACACCCATGCCCGATGGCGGATTCGAACCTCCGACGGGGGGAGCCACGCGGACCGTGACAAGACGCCCCAGACCGCGCTGCTACGCCGCGCGGCATACATTTTAGAGCGTTGTCTGTTCCGCGTTTACGACTATGGAAGTGAAAGGACGCGTTTTACTGTTAAAAAGGTTATTCAAGGACTTTGTCAGCAGCGTTTCAGTTATATTACATACTCTACAATGCGCTTCTGTATGCAGAATGTCATGTTCAAAATGACTTAAGAAGGCTTTTTACGTGCCTGTCGGAATAAGTCTCTGTTTCCACGTGCATTAAACAGTTTTATAAAAATACACTCCTGGAAATGGAAAAAAGAACACGTTGACACCGGTGTGTCAGACCCACCATACTTGCTCCGGACACTGCGAGAGGGCTGTACAAGTAATGATCACACGCACGGCATAGCCGACACACCAGGAACCGCGGTGTTGGCCGTCGAATGGCGCTAGCTGCGCAGCATTTGTGCACCGCCGCCGTCAGTGTCAGCCAGTTTGCCGTGGCATACGGAGCTCCATCGCAGTCTTTAACACTGGTAGCATGCCGCGACAGCGTGGACGTGAACCGTATGTGCAGTTGACGGACTTTGAGCGAGGGCGTATAGTGGGCATGCGGGAGGCCGGGTGGACGTACCGCCGAATTGCTCAACACGTGGGGCGTGAGGTCTCCACAGTACATCGATGTTGTCGCCAGTGGTCGGCGGAAGGTGCACGTGCCCGTCGACCTGGGACCGGACCGCAGCGACGCACGGATGCACGCCAAGACCGTAGGATCCTACGCAGTGCCGTAGGGGACCGCACCGCCACTTCCCAGCAAATTAGGGACACTGTTGCTCCTGGGGTATCGGCGAGGACCATTCGCAACCGTCTCCATGAAGCTGGGCTACGGTCCCGCACACCGTTAGGCCGTCTTCCGCTCACGCCCCAACATCGTGCAGCCCGCCTCCAGTGGTGTCGCGACAGGCGTGAATGGAGGGACGAATGGAGACGTGTCGTCTTCAGCGATGAAAGTCGCTTCTGCCTTGGTGCCAATGATGGTCGTATGCGTGTTTGGCGCCGTGCAGGTGAGCGCCACAATCAGGACTGCATACGACCGAGGCACACAGGGCCAACACCCGGCATCATGGTGTGGGGAGCGATCTCCTACACTGGCCGTACACCACTGGTGATCGTCGAGGGGACACTGAATAGTGCACGGTACATCCAAACCGTCATCGAACCCATCGTTCTACCATTCCTAGACCGGCAAGGGAACTTGCTGTTCCAACAGGACAATGCACGTCCGCATGTATCCCGTGCCACCCAACGTGCTCTAGAAGGTGTAAGTCAACTACCCTGGCCAGCAAGATCTCCGGATCTGTCCCCCATTGAGCATGTTTGGGACTGGATGAAGCGTCGTCTCACACGGTCTGCACGTCCAGCACGAACGCTGGTCCAACTGAGGCGCCAGGTAGAAATGGCATGGCAAGCCGTTCCACAGGACTACATCCAGCATCTCTACGATCGTCTCCATGGGAGAATAGCAGCCTGCATTGCTGCGAAAGGTGGATATACACTGTACTAGTGCCGACATTGTGCATGCTCTGTTGCCTGTGTCTATGTGCCTGTGGTTCTGTCAGTGTGATCATGTGATGTATCTGACCCCAGGAATGTGTCAATAAAGTTTCCCCTTCCTGGGACAATGAATTCACGGTGTTCTTATTTCAATTTCCAGGAGAGTATATCGACACAAATTACGCCAGCGCAGCTGTAAGCAAAGCAACAGCAGTTGTAATTTGCAAATTGCAGCGATGTTGGAAAAGTGTAATACGAGGTGCATTCAAGTTCTAAGGCCTCCAATTTTTTTCCTCCGGACTGGAAAGAGATAGAAACATGCGCATTGTTTTAAAACGAGGCCACGTTCATTGTCAATACGTCCCAGAGATGGCAGCACCGTACAGCAGATGGAATTTTACCGCCAGTGGCGAGAATGAGAACTGTTTTAAATATTTAAAATGGCGACGTTTTCCTTACTTGAACAGCGTGCAATCATTCGTTTTCTGAATTTGCGTAGTGCGAAACCAATTGAAATTCATCGATAGTTGACGGAGACATGTGGTGACGGAGTTATGGATGTGTCGTAAGTGCGTTCGTGGGTACGACAGTTTAATGAAGGCAGAACATCGTGTGACAACAAACTGAAATAACCTCGGGCTCGCACAAGCCGGTCTGACGACATGATCGAGAAAGTGGAGAGAATTGTTTTGGGGGATCGCCGAATGACTGTTGAACAGATCGCCTCCAGAGTTGGCATTTCTGTGGGTTCTGTGCACACAATCCTGCACGACGACCTGAAAATGCGAAAAGTGTCATCCAGGTGGGTGCCACGAATGCTGACGGGCGACCACATGGCTGCCCGTGTGGCATGTTGCCAAGAAATGTTGACGCGCAACGACAGCATGAATGTGACTTTCTTTTCGTCGGTTGTGACAATGGATGAGACGTGGATGCCATTTTTCAATGCAGAAACAAAGCGCCAGTCAGTTCAATGAAGGACAGAGCCCCCGCCACCAAAAAAACTTTGGGTAACCGCCAGTGCTGAAAAAATGATGGTGTCCACGTTCTGGGACAGCGAGGGCGTAATCCTTACCCATTGCGTTCCAAAAGGCACTACGGTAACAGATGCATCCTATGAAAATGTTTTGAAGAACAAATTCCTTCCTGCACTGCAACAAAAACGTCCGGGAAGGGCTGCGCGTGTGCTGTTTCACCAAGACAACGCACCCGCACATCGAGCTAACGTTACGCAACAGTTTCTTCGTGATAACAACTTTGAAGTGATTCCTCATGCTCCCTACTCACCTGACCTGGCTCCTAGTGACTTTTGGCTTTTTCCAACAATGAAAGACACTCTCCGTGGCAGCACATTCACCAGCCGTGCTGCTATTGCCTCAGCGATTTTCCAGCGGTCAAAACAGACTTCTAAAGTAGCCTTCGCCGCTGCCATGGAATCATGGCGTCAGCGTTGTGAAAAATGTGTACGTCTGCAGGGCGATTACGTCGAGAAGTAACGCCAGTTTCATCGATTTCGGGTGAGTAGTTAATTAGTAAAAAAATCGGAGGCCTTAGAACTTGAATGCACCTCGTATTTGATACTGGGAGGCTGTAGTCCAGTAATGTACTGCATCACGCAATACAATTCATCTGTATGTAAATCTATGACAGCCTTCAGTGTACATAAAAATGGTTTTAGCATTCAGAAATTACGTCGGGGCTGTGGATCCACACGAGAGACAGTGCTCGAGTTTCCAAGAAACAAATTTTGAATTATCTGACGGCCCTGTGCTACGAGATTATAGCTAAAGAAGGCGTAACCATGTTTGCAGATGATTCCTACCACTCGTCGTCCCATGCGTTGATATTACCATTAGTTCATATGTACAGTATAGAGTTACTATATGTTTCCTCTATACGTCTTCCCCCCCCCCCTCCCCCGCACAGTACGCAGTACGCACTTTAGCACTGCCACAGAATAGCTGTCCGCCATCGGCCTTTTATTATTCTTTTTTTTTTTTTTGTTGAAAATGAATCTCCTTCAGCTGTATTTAAGTTTTCATATTTATTTGGCTACTAGTTTCGACGTTACGTCAACGTCATCTTCAGGACGGTACACTTTGATGATATCAATTGTGTGTGGCTGAGTACTAGAAGCCCGCGGTGAGACCAGTATTACTACATCCACAGCCACGATTTTCTTATTCCGCTCCTTCGCGCTTCTTGTAACGGACTTTTACCTTTTCTGCAGCTGTAGTGCAATGTCGACCAAAGTTTCCTCAGTGTTTCTTTCTATTCTCTGTGAGCTTTGTAGCTTTCCATTTCTTCTTTGTTCTTGCAATTACCGTTGGTGCGGTTCTGCCTGAATGTATTCGATTCGTAACTTCGTAATATATTTTGCCGTATCAGGAAGGCCAGTAGTTTTTCCGAACAATGACAGAAAAAAAGTATGTGCTAACACCCTTTCTTTTTCCCTTCGAACGAGATGCCACACGTTCGTCAAGCAATCAAGCAATCGCGAAATACGTTGCTTTTGGTTTTTCTAACGGCGTGAGCTGAATGTCGTGGTGTTCCCTTTAGTAACAGCACAGCAGGTTGCTTCCCCCTCGCCCCGCAGTACGCGGGCCAACAGTCTGCCAGCCATCGTGTCTGGTTCCTTTTCTTTGCCTTTCAACATACAGGTCGCCTACGAGAGGACACACTAGTCGAAAACTCATATTCGCTCGTGCAATTCTTGAACACTGTTGTCCGTTTTACAGTAATCTATTTTGTTGGTAGCACTGACAGTTACATGCTTCTGTGCTCCAGTGACAAATGACCCTCGTGATTAACGAGGTTCGCGACATTTTCTGGATCGTTTGCTCTCCTCAGCAGAAGGAAAACGAGGAACTACTAATGCCCGTAAGAGATTCTCTTGGCAGTTAATGTGCCGAAGAGACGTCGGTACAAAAATCTTCTAACAAGCTGAACTCGAAACGCGCTTGAGCACCGGCTGTATACTAGAAGAATTCTTCTTAATTTTTTACTCTCTTGTTCAGTGTTGTTTACTGACGAGAGCACTTTTTTAACCGAGTATTTTCTCGGTATTATTTCCTCTCGCTCAACGAAACCTTTAGGCAGACAAAACAGAGGACTGCAACTACAAGAACGCCTTTCACCTCCACCGTACAACCAGCAAAAGAAAACGTTTCCAAGCAATGGTAATATGGTTTTTCGTACCGGTACGTGATTGTCTACACCTGTTAAATAATTTGGAAAAAGCATTTTGTGTCATCAGCTGCACAATTTTATTTTTATTCTCTACCGGTTTCGATTGTTACAGTCGTCGTCAAGCAGAAAAACATTGTACATCAATGGATCAACCATACATCTCCTTCATATATGAGCCATACAAATGTAGAACATATATAATTGTCATAATAGAGTGTCATAATATAGTCCGTATACACACGTTGTACCTTGGCACAATTACGGTAGCGCACATTTGTTGATACTCCATACTTAATAATTTAATTGGTCTATTATTAAATGTGGACGTATTACCAAATGTGTGCTACTGTATTTTCCCAAGCACAGCTTGTTTATATGGACTGTGTTGAGTCAGAATATTATGAAAATTAGATTTGTTCTACATTTTATGGCTCATATATGACGGGAATGTGTGGTTGATCCATTGGAGTAAGAGATACTTCTTCTTGAAGATGATGGTAACAATCGGAACCGGAAGAGTATAAATATAACAGCTTATAACGGACCTCCACTTACACTTAATTAGGATTTTTAAATGACATGTGCATCTAATTTGCCTATCGTTTGGGACAGGCATCTACTCTTAAGAATAATTAAAATCTGCATAAGTGCAGATATAATTATACTAGAGTCGTTACCCGCAACTACTTCTGCACGATCACGATCGAAAGAAATTTTGACAGAAAGGCAAAAGTAAGAAATAGTTAGCGAAATTTGGAGTAAATAAACCGATTTTTTTATAATTTTTGATTGCAATTACTGAAGAACGGGAGCCAGGTCATTGTATGAGCAATAATTACTGTATGATATTAATTGTTTATAACTATATTACGAACTAATCAGTAAACTGTTATCAGGCGATAAGGGAACCAAAAACACTGACTAACTCAAATGTAAAAGCACAGTTGATACCGTAATCTAATGTTAATCAGGAAACCAGCAAAATAATTTGTACTGAACATATGCAAGTAAAAGTTAACTGTTCGCAAAACAGTCTGCTTAGTGAATAGCTTTGAGTTACTCACTGTACCGCCAATTTTTACTGATTTTTCAAATTCAGATGTTCATAAATAGTTGTTTTCTATTATAGCAAGTTGTTTCTGGAAAGTTCGTATTCTTTCATTTAGCGAAGAATAATTGATTTACACTACACTGTTAAGTAGTTTGCAAATGCGAGCATAATTTGCATTTCATACAAAAAACATGAAAGGTATTATTCTGAAGTTCGTGAACATTAATTTAAATTATGCATTTACTTTTTTACTATTTCCTTACTGTCAGTCGTCAAATTAACTAATTATATGTTTGGTTCTCTTAAAGCCGTTTACATCAGGAAGAGATAGTAGGAATTGCTACTCCTTAGTAGCATCTTTCGAACTGCCTGCTACAAAGTCTCCAAATTAATTTAGATCTTATAGATTCTTAATATTTATTACAAAGAAAGAGTACAATTTTTGGGGATTACAGTGAGTAAAAGTTTTTAGACTAAAAAATCAATTATTTTTCTAATGATGAATAGAACATTAAAATTTGACGTCCTGCCAACGATGCTATGATTAGAGACAGGGCACTAGCTCCTTGTGGATGGAGGTGGGAAAGAGAATTAGCCGCCCTTCTCTAAGAAACCACCGCAGAATTTACACAGAGCGTTTTAGAAAAACCACGGGAAGCCTAAATCTTCGTGGCCAAACCGATGTTTGAAACTCAGTCCTCCCGAGTTCTAGTCTACTGCATCACCTAGTTCGGGTTCTCGATTTTCGACATCATTTTCTGTCTCCAAAGTTTTTTCGAGGAGGAACTTCCATCCCTGTTGTGTATAGTGTGTAACAACACTAACGTTATACTATTGTATATGTAATAAATTTTTTTCTTGTGAATTTCGATAAATTAGTATAATCGATATTCTGGTTTCATTTCTTTTTTGTTTCATGACATTATGTTGAAAAAGCTATAAACAATTTTCGATGTAAATTTTAATATTTATGTCAAATTTCAAGTAATGTTGTAATCGAAGGGAAGTGTACCTAATGTTGAAACTATTGTAAGATGTGAAAGTTGTATTTGTACGCCTGGTCCATACGTAGGCAAAGCATTAGAATATGTGGAATGTAAAATCTTTGGTGAATACCCTGTCTGTAGGGGAGCGGTAAAAGGTGGAGGCAGGCGAGCGCGGGAAAACGCACACGGGCGCGGTACGGCATAACGGGCTCAGCAGTAGTAGTCAGAGTTGGGCATCGATCTGAGAAACACGTGCTGGATCGAGGAGGCTCTCCTGGAAAAAGTGGTTTCGTTGAGACTCGGATGCGCTGTTTCCGACGTCTATACAGCATGGCAATATTCCATAGGCACTAAATGGAAAAGCATAGCGACGCCATGAAGAAGTAAAGTGCCGATATTTCATGAGCCATTGCTGTAATTGCACGTGTGCTTTGTGCCTCGCCAACTCGCCGCCTGACGACCGCCTCATCGATACGAACAGGTTGAAACTTTCAGTACTGTATTCGTGTGGACCAGTGTCACTTTTGCTACATACTGTTCAATAATAACTTAAATTTTACCAGAAATGTCCTATCAATTAATCATCCTCACAACTAACCTCGACAGGGTCCTTTCCACATGTTGTGCAATCCGAGTATCCCAAGATGAAGATTTAAAGTTTATGTTAATAATAATTACCTGCAGACCTATCTATGTTAGAATGATGTTTAAAGAACTTTGTTGTTAATGAAATACTGGATGAATAATATAGGTCTGACCAAGTTGGGAGATAATATTGAAATTGGTTTAGTAATGAAGTTTATTTAAATTGAGACAAAAATAACGGTAGTTAAATGAGCAGGAAATAAGACAAAAAGAGTGGTAAATCATATATTGGAAATCTAGAATGCTTAAGGCTCTCAATGATCAAACTTTCACTACAGTGATCATAACAGTTTCAGGCCCCCCCTTCTCCTTTTTTCTTTTCTATTCATTTGAATCCTGAAGTGTGCTGAACTGCTTTGACCAGCAAAGTTAAAGTCAATATAAAACCTAAATTTATCAGTGTTTTACCCTTCTTAAAATTGACATTGTATGTGTGTTTCAAAAGTGCTGTTTCTAGGGTAACCTATGCCTGATTTCAGTCGGATCAATAGACAAAACGCAGTTTGTGGTAATCATTATAGTGTAATGTTGTGTATTTATAGCTTGTCCAAATTAGTACAGAAAGTGAAAATATTAGTTCAGTAGATTTTTCTGGTTCTAAAATTTACCATATAATGCAGTATTACTATGGGTTGTTATGCTTGTACGTACATCCACTTGTACAAGGAAAAAACTCACTTAATGCCTAATTAGGCTGGCGACCGTATTATTAACAATTGGTAGCATCTACTGTGTATGTTTCTTGCCCGTCCTAACGTGTAGTTGCACTTTAGACTTGCTTGATGTATCATTGTTGTTACTGAGTGGGTGTAAGTCTGATTTTGCCTCCATTCAGGTACACGCGGTCAACATATTTACTAAAATCCTTTCTTATAAGGTGAAGCCCGTCAAGTTACCATAGTACAGGCTTTAAACAGTTAACGTACGCCCGAGCGTAGACGTTACAAGTGGAATCAGTCAATAACAGACTTAAACTTTCTAGTATACAACACGATACACACAATGAATTTGCCACCCAGTCCAGTAATATTTCTTGCAAAACATAATATTTCACTTTTACTTGCATTTTTACAAATGGTTCAAATTGCTCTGAGCACTATGGGACTTAACGTCTGAGGTCATCAGTCCCCTAGAAGTTACAACTACTTAAACCTAACTAACCTAAGGACATCACACACATCCATGCCCGAGGCAGGATTCGAACCTGCGACCGTAGCAGTAGCGCGGTTCCAGACTGTAGCGCCTAGAACCGCTCGGTGAGCCCGGCCGGCTGCATTTGTACAGATCTTGATATGCAGTTTGATTGTGTACTAATATGAAAGTGTTATTATTCATAGAAAGATAGTAATTTCAAAGCTATTTTCAAAGAAATATCATATTACTAAAAATATATTAAATATATTTCGTATTTTTTAAAACTAGTGACATTAGTCAATATTATTATGATTATACATGTGTTGGCCACTAGAGGACCTCGCGGAATGTCTATCTGAGGTGAGATATCCTAAGGCTGCGCACTTCTTCCGTCTCCTCACTATGGATTTTCTTCCTTTCATCAGACCAATTTCTTCACTTCTTGTCTCACTTTCACTTGGGTACTTTGTACTTGAACATTTGCTTGTTTTGTATATATGAGCCTATTATGACCGCATCTTTCAGGTATTTTCTGACTTTGGTGATCCACTTCATGTTCTTAATACTATCTAAATTTGTTTTTTTTTCTCTATGCCCCTAAAGTTTCACTAGATTTTCCTTCACATCGTATACTATGTTAAGTACCAGTTCGGCCTCCTGTCTTCCCCGGAATGTAGCACCTTTCCGACCCATCCGACCCATGAACAACGTTTCTGATGCATGTAAGTTTTCTGGCTTGATGATTGCATTGTTATGTTCCACTTTTACGATATTTTATAGAAATGGTTTATTGTAGATGTTTCCAGTCTTCCAGAATGCTCTACTCACTTTTTGACTGCACTGTTCGGAAGATTCGTTCTCTAACTCATTTTCCTGTACCATCTCCTAAAGGTAATGGAATTTTTGGATTCTCTTGATCTCACCATATTTTGCCGCGACCTTTTCTAGTGCATCTTTTTGGTTTAACATGTTTTCTGCTTTTCCGAAGGAGATCTGTAGTATGGCCTTTTCAGCCTTCTCTTTCAGGACCTCGATTTGCTTTACTGCAGCTTCTGAGTTATCTGTGAATATTGCCAGATCATTAGTGAATACCAGGTAGCTAATATATAATCCCGTAGTTTTCCGTCCCAGCCCAACTGATTTCCAAAGTCCCTGTGTCTCATTTATCCAATTCCCTGACAACTTTGTCCAATATTATATTGAGTAATAATGGTGGAATACCATCGACCTGTCTCACTCCTGTTCTAATCTCGAAGGACTCTGATAACTCTCCCATGAATTTAATTTTGGTGTTTGTTAGTGCCTGTTTGATTATGTTCACCGTTTGGTAGTCGGTGATCTTCTCTTCCATTTCTTGAATTAGTGATATGCATTTTTGAAATCTAAGAGGGGCGTTCAGTAAGTAACTCAATATACTTTTTTTCTAAAAACAAGTTGATTTTGTTCGGGATTCCAAAACATCATATTATTTCCCACTCTTTTAACTCCAAAACCCTGTTTTTCAACATAATCTCCTTTCAAAGCGATGGCCTTATGCCACCTCATTGGCAGGGCCTGTATGCCTCCAATGGTACCACTCTAGTGGCCGACGTCAGAACTAAGGCCTCGCTGCATCAACAACCTCCCCATCATCCACGTACTGCTTCCCGCAGAATGGATCCTTCATTGGACCAAACAGATGGAAGTCGGGAAGTGAGGGATCTGGGCTGTGGGATGGATGGGAAAGAACAGTCCAATGAAGATTTGTGAGCTCCTCTCTGGTGTGCAGACTTACCTGAGGCCTTGTGTTTTCATGGAGAAGGAGAAAGTTCGATTGCATTTTTTGTGGTAACAAGCACGCTGAAGTTCCTTCAATTTCCTGAGGGTAGGACAATACACTTTCCAGCTGATCGTTGCACAATGTGCAGGACATCAAACAGAACGGCCCCTTCAAAGGCCCAAAAGACCGCTGCCATTACTTTACCGGCTGACAATGCGGCTTTGAACTTTTTCTTTGGAGGATGGATGGTATAGCGCCACTCCATGGATTACAGTTTTGTTTCCGGTTCGAAGTCATGAATCTTTGTTTGCGGAAAAAAATTGTCACGATCAATCTCGCAACGTGCACGGAATTCTACACAGAGAGTCCTTCAAGGCTTTATGGTTTTCTGTTATGCGGCGGGGAACCCATTGGGCTCACACTTTTGAGTATCCCATCTGGTGGAAGAGTGTGTCACCACTACCAACAGAATATCCAGTTGAGCAGCGAGGAGTTTGATTGTAATCCGTCGATCAGCTGTAACGAGAGTGTTCGCACGCTACATCACTGCGGGAATCACAGTTGTGTACGGCTGGGTGGCATGCGGGACATCGGACATGTTTGCGGGACCTTGTTGCAATGATAACAGGCACTTGGCCCAACGACTCGCCGTGCTTTTGTTCACTGCCGGTTTTCAGTAGACATTCTGCAAGCGACTATGAATATCTGTAGTGCTCTGGTTTTCACCCACAAGAAACTCAATGACAGCTCCCTGGATGGAACACACCTCCGTTGCAAACGCTATTTTGAAGACTATGTATAGCGCCAGCACCAGTCGGAACCTCATGAAACAGCAGGGGCTGAAGCGGGAATATTCCACGATATCCCGCAACGAATTCCGCACCTTTAGACCGAAATGGCCGAGAAAAAAAGTGTTGCATTACTTATTGAAAGTCTCTCGTACAAAGGTTCACACGGTCTATCTGCTTCTTATTGCTTCGTATCTCAGGACTGCCTTTAAATTGAGTATCTGTTCAGCAAAAGATTTTCTTGGTCTGGTGCCTTCTTGGTACACTTTTTGTTTTCCAGTAGGAACTGTGCCGTATATAGTAGGCTCTATGATATAATTTTGTATGTGACGAGTGGTAAAGATATCCCTCTGTAATCGTTAACATCGTACCTATCCCCTTTCTTCTGTATTGGCTGTGTAACAGCTCACTTCCGTTCTTCTGGTATTGCTTCAGTCTCCCATATGTTCTGAATAATATTTGTGATCCGATGGCACTCGGCCCAGTTTCCTTTACCATCTTTCTCCGCTGTTCTACCGTTTTTCAGTTTCATAATTTATCTCATGATATCTAATTCGCTTAGTGCTTTTGGATTATCATTTCTCTTTATATCCTGGCTCCTTGGGAATTTCGTAGCCGGTTCAGGACATTTCAGGAGTTCACTGAAGTATTTCGCCAGTGTCTCGCAGTTATCTTTGTTGTTTAGTGCCATTTCTACGTTCTTTTTCTGAAATACAGGCTTTGTGTTTGGTATCCTAAGATTATCGTTTTAAATATTGAAGTCGAGCCGGCCGAAGTGGCCGTGCGGTTAAAGGCGCTGCCGTCTGGAACCGCAAGACCGCTACGGTTGCAGGTTCGAATCCTGCCTCGGGCATGGATGTTTGTGATGTCCTTAGGTTAGTTAGGTTTAACTAGTTCTAAGTTCTAGGGGACTAATGACCTCGGCAGTTGAGTCCCACAGTGCTCAGAGCCATTTGAACCATTTATTGAAGTCGCTCATGTAATAGTTTCACGAACCTCTAATACCCCTTTTAATTGATGTTTTTGATATTCTGCTTTGACCTTTCCTGATGTCTCTTGTCGTTTCCTTTCTCGCCTCTATGTACATTGCCAGATTAACTTCTGGTTTGTCAGTGTTATATGCTACATTCTTGTTCCCAGATGCATTATCGCATGAGATGCCTCTTCTTTTCGATTAGAGGAATTTTCTATTTAGTTTTACTGATTATCTTCTCTTCGGGTTCTTCCCATGATGTGGCTGTCTCTTCCTTCCCACACCTTTTCGATCATTAGTCATATCAAAACTTGGAATCATCGTGATCTTCTTGTTCATTCTCTTTGGTGCGAACCTGATTCTGGCAAGATAATGATCAGAGTCTACGGTTGCCCCTCTTCTGACTGGTACATTCGTGATTTCTCTGTGGTTCTTGTGTCTAATTGCTAAATCGTTGATTTGGTATTCTCCTAACGGTTCGTTTGACCAGTGATACCCACGTCTTGATTTTCTTGATCTCTTATTGAATTGCAAACCAATAATATTGAGATACTAAATTGTAAATGAAACATACACGAAGGCAATTTTTTCTTTATCTATCGATCTAATTGTGAGGTAGTATCTCTCTATAACTAAATGATCTTCATTCACTTTTTGGCGGGATCCTGTGGGAGTGTGTTCGTGAGTTGTTGTGCGTACCAGTTAGGCAGATTGTACTGTGACTGTTGAATACAAGAAGTATTAATTAAAATGACGAAGGAACAAATTAAATTCCTTTGACTTTTCATTTAAAATTAATTACGACAAATATTATGGATACAATAGCCTCCTTCGGCAAACAGGTAATATCATACACTGAGACTAGCTGTGCCAAGTATATGAAGAAGCTGTAGAGGACATTGCTCAAGAGATAAGTGAGAAATTCAGCCATTAATACTCGGAAACAAATTACAATAAAAGTTCTGACACGTTCTCTTTTTCGCTTTTTAAGGTACGAAAAAGCATTCAAGCGAACTACGACATAATTAAAAGTGAGATTTGTCAAACATTACTGTATATTCAAATTTGATATTATTGAAAGTACATCAGAAAACAAGTGCAGTTCGCAAAAGTATGCAAGGTACCAGTCTACTCCTGCTACAAACTTTTGATCGAAAGTTTTTCATTCACACGCTTCTTTAGATACGGGCACGGGAAGAAGTCAGAGGCTACCAACTTTGGGGAATAGGATGGATGTGTTTCAAGTCCCTCACTTTTCGCAACAGCATACACTTTGTTGGAAGCTAGTGTCTACGCAATATACACTGGTTCTCTGTGAACTAACAGCAGGAAGTACAGAGAAAGCGGCGAAGAACAATATTTATTTAAAGTACGTTTGGAATGTGTGCTATGAAATGCAGACAAGACCTTTCATTGAGAAAATCATTGCCGGCCAGAGTGGCCGAACGGTTCTAGGCGCTTCAGTCTGGAACCGCGCGACCGCTACGGTCGCAGATTCGAATCCTGCCTCGGGCATGGATGTTTGTGATGTCCTTAAGTTAGTTAGGTTTAAGTAGTTCTAAGTTCTAGGCGGCTGAAGACCTCAGATGTTAAGTCCCATAGTGCTCAGAGCCATTTGAGAAAATCATTGTTTGTCAATTTCCAAACGGATAAGAAAATGTCGAGATGAAGATTTGACGCAATGTGGTTAGAAGACGTTGGGAAACTTTTCCAAAGAAATGCGAATGCGTGTCGCTGAAGACTCACACAAAATAGTCTGGAACAGACTTTTATTCAGTAGTGGACGTCACATAGCTAATGATGATGATAGTAATGACTACGCTTGCTGGGTTCGCATTCTATGAGAGATGGGGGCCAACTACTGTCTAACCTTCAGATGGACGTTTCCTGTGCATTTCCTAAATCACATGTGGCAAATACTGCGATAATTTCATTGAAAAGCGATCCGTCACTTTCTTTCCCCGTAATCGTCCATTTATAGCTTGATCATTATCTGACGTTTTCGTTATCTATGGGACATACATCCTCACTCTTCCTTGCTTCTTCAAGCAAGTCAGAATTAGTTATTTTGGTTTAAGCATTTTCATGCTGAGTAGAAAGCAGTTCCATTAACGGAAACGTCACTTTTGTTCGTCGTCTTTACTGGTCTCTATTGGTGAACCATGCAAATTAGGTGCATCTACGTGATTTAAGAAGTTCGTTTTTCAACAGTCAACTGTGTTTTTTGTACCGACTGGAGGCCTTCGGTTACGTCAGTGATGATAAATCGTGCACTAGCCAAAAAGACTTGTTTCCATCCTCGAAAATTTCTGGATTACGCATTGTGCTGTCGGTCGGGTCACTTTTGAGTTTCGAATGGTTGATCACGTTCTTTCAGCTAAAACAGTAGGAGTAGAGTGTTTAAGATTGTTGAAACTCTAAGAATCGACTCATTACATCACCCACTACTGGAAACCATTCTTTTACGGTAAATGATCGTTGGTGCATATTTAGTATAGAGTTGTCGTAATGAACTTAAAGTCAAGTGGGATTGGTAAGGAATAAATAACGGATATTTAATTCGTTGGCAATAATACCCTTCTTAGATATATACAATACGGTTACATACTTTTGAAAATATCGCCATGAAAATGACCTGCACTATGGATGTAGTACTACACACGTAACCGTTTATAAAAATTGTAACATGAAATAATCATCAGAAACTAGTACATTTTATAGTGCTATAAGAATATTATGAAATATACTGAACAATATTACTTGCCCGAAATTTGATGAAGCTGTAAGTTGCTGCGATAGGAGCCTCTGTACGTTACAACATCGGATGAAACTGCTTTAATGTGTGGCTGGCATGTGACCATTCAGGCAGCCTCTGTCCGAATCCGAGGATCGACATCCACAGCTACATCCACACACACACACTCCGCTAGACAACGTACGGTGTATGGCGGTGGGTACGATGTACCACCACCAGTTATTTCCTTTCCCATTCTACTCGCAAAGAAAACGAGGGCAAAACCACTGTTTATATGCCGCTGTACTAGCCTTAATTTCTCTTGTACTCGTGATCCATTCGTAAATTGTACTTTGGTGGCAGCAGAATCGTTCTATAGTCAGCTGAAAATGCCTGATCTCTGAATTTTGCCAGTAGTGTTTCGCGAAAAGAACGTCGTCTTCCCTTGAGGAGTTCATACTTGAGTTCACGAAGCATCTCTGTAAGTCTCACGTATTCATGGAACATATCGGTAACAAATGTCGTGGCACGCTTCAAACTGCCTCGATGTCCACCTGGCGGCCACTATGACCGAGCGGTTCTAGGCGCTTCGGTCCGGAACCGCGCTGCTGCTACGGTCGCAGGTTGGAATCCTGCCTCGGGCATGGATGTGTGTGATGTCCTTAGGTTAGTTAGGTCTAAGTAGTTCTAAGTTCTAGGGGACTGATGACCTCAGATGTTAAGTCCCATAGCGCTCAGAGCAATTTGAACCATTTCATGTTCTCTTTTAATCCGACCTTGTGGGTATCCCAGGCACTCGAGCTGTACTCAAGAATGTTTCGGCAAGTGTTCTACACGTGGTCTCGTTTCTAGAAAAGCCACTCTTCATTAAAATTCTCCCAATAAACTGAAGCCCCTAACATGTCCTTATGCGCTCGTTTCATTTCATGTCAGTTAATCGACTTGACTGTGCCTAACAGCACACTGTGACGCTACAACACAGTCATTGCTATGAATTTTTTCGCTTACGTAACACATGAAACTGTTTATATACGATGTATTGTCTAGTGTAAATATGTATTGTAAATACTAGGCCTATGTTTAAATTGTGTAATATTTAACACTGGCAAGTCAGGGCATATTTAGTTAACGTTGAAGTCAGAGAGATTGTTTTGTCTCGCCGCTGGGCGCGAGAGCGTGCCAGCGTGTAGTAGTAGCATTGACGCCGTGCTCGGAGTAAGAAGTACAGCCGAGTGCTGCTAGTCCTAGCTGTGTTACATCTAACGGCTAGTGTGTGGATCTAAGTACGACGGGGAAGTAATGGTCGGCATATCTGGAAGCGTGGCCGGGCAAGTTATTACAGATCAATGGGCATAGTGCTGAAGAAACGAGGACATATATGTGAAGCGCACTGTGGGCCCAAGTCACAACAGTAAAAGCCCGCTGCCACCTTGTGTCGCTGCCGTGGACTTCCACCGACAACGAGGGAAGTAAGATCTACGTAATTTTCGTAGGATGAAATTGTAGAAGGCTTGCCAGTGACTGTGCTTTTCTCTGAAGTTGAACAATTAATAACAAGCACTTTATAATCGAAGTATTGCAGTTACATTCCACCCGACAATAACACCAAGTAGGTTCCTTCCGATCCTTACCTTATTGAACCGAGTGTGTCACGCCATTATCAAGAGAAAGTATGTTAATTATCAAATTATTTCCATAGACGGTGAAGAGTAAATTTTGTTTTGAACGATTGGTTATCGTAGTTAATTGTTGCTCTTAATAAGCTTACGCCAACCATTAATAATAGACTGAAGTAATAAATTTGATTATTAAGATTTATTTCAATGCATATTCAGCTGAAGTTAGTTCGAGGATATTTCATGCAACTATAAAGCTTATTCCACCTGACAATCGCCCAATTAATGAATTATTATAATTCAAAACATAGTTAATCAATTATTGGGAATATATTTCATGATCAGTAGATTAAACTGTGCAAAGTACGTAATTTTAGAGACAGAGTGACAGTCCATTATTCAAAATGTCGATAGATAATTATCTGTGTTGTCAGCATTGCACTTAGCTGACAAATTATGAACAAAATAATTATCAAAATACTTATTGAAGGTTAACCATTAATGTTTAAGTGTAGTTAGATTGTTATGACATTATTTTATATTACTACTGAGCCTGAAACAGCACTTACGTAGAAGGTTCCATTCCACCTGCTGCGCTACAAACAGGTAAACTTTATTTTTGACACGATTATTCACGTACTTAACAGTACTGTCGCTCATCAGTTCTGCTGGCGACCGATTTTTTAATTGCTTTTACAACTTAATCATTTCTTTCGGCAAAATTTCCACTGGCAAAATTTATTTCCAAATTATTTCCATTTTTTCATTTACCGATCGTTATTGAATGAAATTACTCATTCAATAACGATCAAGTTATAACGTCTCCTGTTTCCCGCGGAATAACAATTATTTACTTCGGATTAGGATGCCTTATCCCGACATGGGTCAAAATTCATAATTCACGGTCATTGTTAAGTGGTAATTTCGCAAATCCCGGGAAGGAGGGGGGAGTTATAACATTACTAAAACTGTATTCGAACATTACAGGATTGCTTTACCTACTCATCTGCACCGACTTCCATTTTTCTATATTTGCCATCCACTACACCAAATACACCGACGATCCAAAACAATGTGACCCCTGCCCACCGCGACGTAGGATGCCTGCTGTTTGTGTTGCGGGCACGTCACGCGGCAACAAAACTGCATTAGCGGAGCAGACATGAACGGTGGACCACCCCAGGGAAGATATTGGATGGAAATGCGGAAATCCATTAAAATAAGCGACTTTGGCAAAGTACAGATTATTATTACACAGAGACTGTGAACGAGTATCTCGAAAACGGCGAAGCTGGTCGACTGTTGACGTTCTACTGTCCTTGGCATCTACGGACAGAGAGGTAGAAGGACAGTGAAACTACCACTAGGTGCTAAATGATTGGACGTCCACGATTCTTCACAGAACGTATGGTTCGGAGACTTATCTGCTCTGTAAAGTAGGACAGCTTCTCTGCCGAAAGAGCGCAATGCTGGCGCACGCACAAGTGTTTCGGAGCACACCGTTCATCGTACGTTGCTGAACTTGGACCTCCGCAGCAGAGCCCACCTACGTTTACACGAGTTGACTCGACGACATCGTCAGTTACCATTGTAGTGCGCACGGGACCATTGGGATGCGACCGTCGATCGAGGGAAACGTGTCGGCTCTCCGTGTGTATCACATTTTTGCTACACTAGCTCGATGGTCGTCTCCACAAACACAGGCATTGGGGTGAGCGGCGGATCGGAACATGCAGCGCGCCACGGACGCAGGCTGGTGGGAGCTGTATTGTGCTATGGGAGACATTCTGCTGCGCTTGTATGGGACCTCTGGTAGTAATCGAAGACACGCTGACAACTGTCAAGCACTAGCATCCCTTCCTGCTTGATGTCTTCCCCGACAGCGATGTCATCCGAGTCTCGGAACCAGAACTGTACTACAGTGGTCTGAAGAGCATTACAGTGAACTCACGTTCATGTCTCGGCGACCAAATTGGCCTGACGTAAATCCTATGGAACCCATGTGGGTCGCTATCAGTCGCCATCACCGCGCACGCAAATCAGCGGTCCGTTATTTAAGTGAATTACATGACCTGTGCGTAGACATCCAATGCTGCGTACCTCCGCAAACCTACTAACAAACTGGTGGATCCCTGATACGGAGAATCAGTGATGTATTTCGTTCCAAAGACTTACAGACAAGCTATTAGGCTGGTGGTGATAATATTTTGGCTCAACAGTGTAGAAGTTTTGTATAACTCGTCCTGTGCCCCACAGCCAGTCAACGACGATGTTTTCCCGTATATTACAGCGTCAACAGCAAACAGTCGTAGATTGCTGCTCAACCTACCCGTCATATCATTTTGGTATATAGAGAAGAAGAGAGGTGGTACCACACTGCCCTGGAGCACTCCTGACAATACCCTTGTCCCTAATCAACTGCTACTACTTCTTCTACTACTACTACTACTACTACTACTACTACTAACACTTGCTGCCGAGGAAAACCTTCTATGCTATTTTACTTCGAGTCACTGACATACATGCGAACCTATTCCGTATACTCGAAACTTCGTTATAAGTCTACAGCTGGGCACCGTGTCAAAAATTTTCTAGAAATCTAGGAATATGGAATCTGCCTGTTGTGCTTCCTCCATGTTCGCAGAATATCGTGCGCGAAAAGGGCAAGCTGAGTTTCGCACGAGCGACCCTTCTTAAATTCGTACGGGTCTGCGGACCGAAGCTTTCCATCTTCTAGGAATTTATTACGTTCGAACTTAGAATATGCTGCAAATTCTACAGCAAGCCAGCGTTAAGGATGTTGGTATATAATTTTAAGGATGTATTCTCTTATCCTTCTTGTACACAGAAGTGACCTGCTCTTTTTTCTAGACGCGAGGCACTTTTCACTAGGCGAGAGATTCCCGAAAAATGCAAGCTAAATAAGAAGCCCACGCCGTAGCATACTCTCTGTAGAACCGAATTGGGATTATGTCTGGACACGACGACTTATTTGTTTTCAACTGTTTCAGTTGCTTCTCTGTGCCTGCGATGCCTATTTCTGTCCTCCACGCGGGAGTCGGTGCGACATCAATCTGTCTGTCGATCGGTGGTACTGTAAGTAGGCTGTTTATGTTTTCTTATTGCTAACGCCACGTAGCGCTCTGTATGAAAATCACTGGCTGTGCTGTGTGCAGTCTGTGGCTGGTTTGCATTGTTGTTTGCTATTGTAGTGTTGGGCAGCTGGATGTCAACAGCGCGTAGCGTTGCGCAGTTGGAGGTGAGCCGCCAGCAGTGGTGGATGTGGGGAGAGAGATGGCGGAGTTTTGAAATTTGTAAGAGTGGATGTCATGAACTGCTATATATATTATGACTATTAAGGTAAATACATTGTTTGTTCTCTATCAAAATCTTTCATTTGCTAATTGTTCTAAGGGGACGTTACATATGTCGACCCTTAGCCGAGGATACCTCACTGGAATCTTCTGATTTTTTTCTTGTAGTTTGTGTAATTGGTGTAGCTATTCTTTATTGGTAGCGCGTAATTGTAGAGAGAATCTCCTTTGTAGTTGCTGTCTTTCATTGTTGTACAGTAAAACAGTTGTGGCATGCATGTAGATTTGCACCAAGTATTTCGCAGCTGCGCTTGCAATTAACTACATATTATTTTCAGTGCTATGTTAATGTGTTCTCTTATTTTTGCTCTTCAAATTGTGCTCCTCTGTGTTATCGTGTGAAATATTGTGACAATAATGGCGTGTGAAAAACGTAACACTCGGCTCCAAAGTAAACTGAGAAATAATAGTGACGACGAGCGTAGCTTATCAGCACCACTGTGTAATGAATTAACAGACATTCGAAGTAGTAATTTGGTAATTGTGCATAGGGAAATGGAGCGGGCGGCAAATAATGGTGTAGACAGTGAAACAGGTAGTGAACAGGGAAGCATTATCGATCGATCGGTCGGCAGCTGCTCCCTCAGGAATCCGAAATGACAGGACAAATTTTTTTGGGTCATCACCGTTTTCTCAAATAAGTCAAGACACATTTTCCGCGTGTCAAAATGTGAATGTTGCCGGTGCAAATTCACTGCCGAAAAGCACTGAGGAACATGTTTCAGACACCAGTGCACTGTTATTACAGTTAATGCAACAAATGGGACAAAAGCTTCAAAAGTTAGACACAATGGAACAACACCAGAGACAAACACAGCAACAGTTAGACACAATGGAACAAAATCTTAAAAAGTTAGACACAATGGAACAAAATCTTCAAAAGTTAGACACGACGCTTGAACAAACACGTGAAGATTTAACTACTGAGTTACATAACATCGAATCGAAATGTCAAAAAGTCTGTAATGACGTAAAAACACAAATTTGTGAGCATTTCCAACCTATTTTTTCGCGTCATGAAAATGCATTACAGAATCACGAAGCAGCCATAAAAGAACTGCAAACTATTGTTCATGAAAATCACGACACCTTGCAAGCTAAAATTGACTCAGTTGCATCTACCAATTCGGTTACGCAACTTGCAAAAACTCAAGAAAACTTAAAGGACACAGTAGATACGATTTCAACACAAATGGACACTATTAAACTTGGTTCAGAAAGACACATGGAGGAAATAAGTACACTATCGGAGAAAGTAGCCGAACTTTCGTATCAGTTCACTAACATATCTGCAAAGGTAGATGACCTGAATGACACAAGACCTGTAGCCATCACTGACACAGAAGAGTATGAACAAATTAAGAAATTCAAACAAAATCAGAATCAAATTAATACGCAATACAAAAGAGAAATCCGGGAAGTACAAGATCAGTTGGCACAAGTAATACAAAAATTTTATATTTTAGAGGACACTCGCGCTCCAACATGGGAAGAGGAACTTAGAAATACAGAAAAGCCACAAAATAATAACACAGGGCATTTCGGAAATTATGAAAGAGATTGGCAAGGTGCACCGAATTGTGAGATGGAACCGCTGACACGACGTAACAATGACCGATATGCTACTCGCCGACACGATGATTTTGAGTATAAGCTGTTCATTACTACACGTAAATTCAAAACGTTTAAGAATTCTGCCAACGACATTCATCTACAAGTGTGGCTCCATCAATTCTCTCATTGTTTTCCTCCCAACTGGTCATTGGAGCACAGGTTAGAATTTATGTGTGGCTACTTGGAGAATGAACCAGCTGCAAGAATGCGATCGGTCATTCAAGATTGTCACAGTGAAGGAGATTTTTATCATGCCTTCCTCTCAGCATATTGGTCTCAAGCTACACAAGACCGAGTAAAATATAGCATCATAATGATGAAACATTTCGAACAATCTGAATTTTCCAGTCTTGTGAAATATTTTGAAGACATGTTGCACAAGAATCAGTACCTGTCAAACCCATACAGCCCATCAGAACTCATCTGCATTTGCTTAATCAAATTGCCTGAACATTTACGACATATTATTTTGGCAGGACGTTGCAAAGACGACATTGAAGCTTTTCAGGGACTCTTACAAGAATTAGAAATTGACACTGACAGTCGCGGAACGCGAAAACAAGAACACAACAATTACAGGTCACATCCATCGCAATTCCACGATGAAAGAAATAATAACTGGACGCGACAAGGCTATTCTAACAACACATA
This sequence comes from Schistocerca cancellata, assembly GCF_023864275.1. Lineage (NCBI taxonomy): Eukaryota > Metazoa > Arthropoda > Insecta > Orthoptera > Acrididae > Schistocerca > Schistocerca cancellata. The sequence goes on along the minus strand of NC_064628.1, from coordinate 11,576,954 downwards.
TCGTGACCAAAATAGACACCACCCATATGACAACCGTTGGCAGAGTAGTAATAATTACAGGGAAAGATCACCTCACAGAGACAATCAGAGAAACAGACAATATGGGAACCAAAACAATTATTACTACGGGAGACAGAATAACTTTAGACGCAACAGTCCAGCGTGCAGTTACGATTCAGGGAGAAATTCTCCACCACTTAACCGACAAGAAAGAAACTACAGGAACTACCAACATGACGACAGACGATGTGATCGTAACGACAGACCTGAATTGTATCAGAACTGGCGAGCTTCAAACAGGGCGGGGCCTTCTCGTCAAGGTGAATTTGTAGAAGTTAGGTCTCCTAATCCCAATAACGACACGCACCAACAAAGGAACAGACAGTGACTCGCACCGCAGGCAGCCGCGTGCGCCGGCTGGCTCAGAGAAAAATAACATAGACGCTAACCTTGAGAAAAATTTTAGCATTCCTCACCGACGTATACCGCATGATAATTCCGTTCAAGTTGAACCTCTGCGTACTAGGAAGAGTAAAGGTTTACACCACATTTCACATGTAAAACCGTTTATTGAAAGATAATCTGCTTTTTAACTTTGTCTTTGCCATATAACTTTTCGCTTTACATTGCTAGTAGGCTTTGTCAGACTTAGAATCTGTTAATATGCAACAATGTTTGAAGTAAAATAACCAGTCAAGAACCAAGAGAACTTATTTCAACAGAAATTACGAATGCATTGTTATAGTGAACAGACGTCACAGTGTTATTGTGTGTGTACATTGTTACTTGTTAGTTGCACGATTACGTAACGACTATAAGGCTCACATACTTAGAACATTTACCAGTACTGCTAATGAGATTTTAAAGCAACATTTTGGTTTACTTGAAAATACATTCTGGATTTAAAGTACTTTCTGTGAGATACCAGATGACACAGTGGTTAGTTTATGTGACAGCTACACGATTTTATCACGACGCTACTAATGACTGACAATTTACAATGTTGCTTTTGCGGTGTTTCTGTTTTATATCTGCACAGTTTTTCTGTATTATTCTGGAAAGGAAAACATGTTTTAGTAGTAACTTTTGTGGCATAGCTACAATGAGACAGCCTTTTCCATAGCACAACAATACATTACAGCACAGTACTTTCTTCATCACGGCAATAAGCGTAATAAGTAAGATATCTATACGCAAAGCATTTCACTTTTGTTTATCATGAGGTAAGTACATTGACTTCTGCAGAACTTAGCTTTCGGAGGATGATAACTACGACACTTCCACAGAATTATCTTACAGCAAGACGCACATTTAGCGCTACAGGACATGCATTTGAGTGCTTAATTTTGTACTTAAAACATTTATTTTTAAAGATTTTTGAATTACAAAGAATGTTTTCCATGATACATTTCATTCCATTGCTGTAATCTGTAACACCTAAGGGTATAATTACATTAATCCTCAGGGGGGTACATGCTTACTTTATATACCATGTGTTTGGCAAGCACAAGGAGCCCTAGCTAATATGGTATTTGCTTATACAACTTTACACATCGGTACCATATTTCTCTAACACACAAATTACACAGCTATCTGATCATTTAACTGAGAGAGACAAACTTTTTTACTACATCAGTGACACATGTTTACACAATTACACAGTTGGATAACTTCACACTTATGAAATTGTATTTTGTCTGTACTTTGTGAACTGTTCATATTTTTTCGGAACCATTGTGATACTATGAGAGCTTTGAATGACGTATTTGGTATGAGATCATCATTTTTAAAGTACTTTTGAGGTAGATGACACTACTGAAATGAGCAGAGAATTTTTTTTAGGTTTTGAAATTATTGCAGAAAGCTACGACGATTTTGAGATTTGACTGAGGTGTTTTGATGTTATTTTTACGATGACGATGTGTATTATGCTGCTGGGGTATGTTTATGATTAATAGGCTGATGCTATAAGAGTTATTTGATTATGCTACATATCTATTATGATGAAATATTGAAGCAGTGTCGACGAATAAGGTAAGGAATAATGAGTAGTGGTTAGGGACTCTGACTTGTGAAAAAGGATGTTGGAAACCAAGAATCATACTTTAAGAGTTATGAAATGTGTGTAAATGCGTGAATGTACCACAATGCCAACGAAAATTTTTTGGACACTGTTATATTTACAGGATTTTGTTTCTACAGGTTTGTAACGCAAATTCTAGACCGGTGAAATTTTTTATATGAGACTGTCACTGTAGTGCATACTGGTGTCGTAAATATTTCTGTAAGAAAGCCAAGTGACCTTGACGTAATGCGTCTTGAGCGGCCAGCTGTGTCAGATGCCTGGAAAAAAAAAGCCATTAGTGTGTGCCTTTCAGAAGCACAGGTAAAAAAAAAAGAGGCCATTATCCTCGCTATTGACATTCCTTTGTAGAAAGCATCGCAAATACGACACGCTCAAACTTGAAAACATATGATTACACTGTGGAACTCTTAATTTATGATATTTACTAAAATGCCTAATGAAATGATGAGAAACATTTTTCATCTATTGTCTTTCTAGTTGAGAGATTGCTCATTTTGTTTAATATCTGGTCTCCAGCTGTGTTGCAGCATTGGCTTTATAAAATAAAATTAAGTGCATTTGCTAATGTGAACACTTTCTGCCAACAGATCTGCACTTGGAATGGAAAGAACAATAATAAGGGATTAATAACAGTAACTGCATACATAATTTTCTTTTCAACTACCTGGTAATTTTTTTTGGTAGAGTAAGTTTTTGTGATGCATCACTCTAGTGTTAAGATGTGACATAGGTATTAAACATGCCCATTTTTACTGTAATATTTTTTCTGCTTGAGCTTTGTCATGTTTAGATATAAGTTATTGCATTTGCTGCTGCTGTTTGCCAGGCATAATGTTACTGAATTTGACTTTGTATTACACTGTTAAGCCAGTTTTACTACGGATTTATTTTTCTTGTTTGCTGCACAGTGCCTTATATTAGTTATAATATTGCAATTGCTTTGCCAATTTGAATTTTTGTCATTGCTGTTTGTGTTAATTTGTTATGTGCTGCTGCATTGCCTGGTCCCTTGGCATATATATCTGAGCTCAGTAGATTTAAGTTAGCTTAAGAGGGGGGTAGACTATATAAGAAACTAACTATGATGAATTTATAAGAAATGCATTGAGAAGCTATAAGAAAATGGTTTGGCAAAAAAAGGGTAGTGTACAGTGGAGAAAAACTATTTTTGACAGAGGATGTGAACAGAATACAGAAAGCAGGCTTAGATAGGACTTTTGGGAATAATGATGAACGAAGGGAGATCTCCATGCAAAATACTGCAGTAAAACAAACCCTGTCCTTTCCCTTTTGTGTCATCCCTCTATGTGTCTGTGTACCCTTGTGTATTTGTGTTTTTCCTGTCTTTATGTGTTTAGCTGATGAGAGCTATGTTGTAGAATTTTTCTGATACTATGTTATTTACTTTGTAAAGATGTTTAGATATTATTTATTCTGTTTTGTTGCTCACATGTGAAGGTGATGTTTCAAAAGTTCTTCTGATCTTTATGTATGTACTTATGTCATAATTCCTGTAACACTGATGTATATGTATATTTCTATTCTTTTGTAAAGCCTGTATTACTACAAATGTTATCTGTATTGTTATGTTCTTTAATGATGTATTTTGTACCTTTGTAATTGTATTCTTATGTTATAAAATTGTAATTGACACCAGTTCATCATATTATTAACTTGTAAGTTCCATTTTACTGCACACGTTTCTGTTGGTCATAGTGTATGGACAAATATGTGAGAAGTAGGGACTGTTAGTGTTTGCACGTGTGTTAATAATTCAGCAAGGGACTGGATAACACCATTTCTGGTTCTAAGGACAATTACAAAAACTTTGTGAGTGCACAAGTGGTGGTTATGGACTTGCTATATTATCCGCAAGACTCTTCAATGGCGATTGTGCACCTGCACAGTCACAACAGATGGCTGCTGGCCATCTCTACAAGGACTACAGTGGGTCTGCATCTTTGATGACTCACCAGTATCATTATTTCTACAAGGACTACAGTGGGTCTACACCTTTGCTGACTCACCAGTACCATTATTTCTACAAGGACTACAGTGGGTCTACACCTTTGCTGACTCACCAGTACCATTATTTCTACAAGGACTACAGTGGGTCTACACCTTTGCTGACTCACCAGTACCATTATTTCTACAAGGACTACAGTGGGTCTACACCTTTGCTGACTCACCAGTACCATTATTTCTACAAGGACTACAGTGGGTCTACACCTTTGCTGACTCACCAGTACCATTATTTCTACAAGGACTACAGTGGGTCTACACCTTTGCTGACTCACCAGTACCATTATTTCTACAAGGACTACAGTGGGTCTACACCTTTGCTGACTCACCAGTACCATTATCTCTACAAGGACTACAGTGGCTCTGCACCTCTGGTGGCCCACCAATACCGTAATCTCTACCAGGACTACAGTGGCTCTGCTCTGTGATGACCCACCTACCAATATTCTTCAAAACGTCGAATGACTCTGCTGTGGGTTTTCTCTGTTGTGGCGCATTACCTGTCAGCATGTCAAGAGTCAGCACTGTCTTTCCGTTGGAAGGTCTACACTACTTCTTCAAGACTGCATGGAAATCCACTACTTCCGTGTGCATTATCTTTTACTGCTCAGACTTTGAGAAAAGAAACGGCAGTTTTACTGTGATGAATGATCACGACTGTCTTTATGGACTGTGAGAAAATTTTAGCTTTTGACTAACATTGTATCAATAAGTGTGTGCATTTGATATCTTTGTTATTGTAATTATGAAAAATTTTATCAAATCATTATTGGCCACTGCCCAAAACAATTTGTAAAATTCTTTGTGGGGAGCATGGGGGCTATGTAAGTAGGCTGCTTATGTTTTCTTATTGGTAACGCCACGTAGCGCTCTGTATGAAAATCACTGGCTGTGCTGTGTGCAGTCTGTGGCTAGTTTGCATTGTTGTCTGCCATTGTAGTGTTGGGCAGCGGCAGCTGGATGTGAACAGCGCGTAGCGTTGCGCAGTTGGAGGTGAGCCGCCAGCAGTGGTGGATGTGGGGAGAGAGATGGCGGAGTTTTGAAATTTGTAAGAATGAATGTCATGAACTGCTATATATATTATGACTATTAAGGTAAATACATTGTTTGTTCTCTATTAAAATCTTTCATTTGCTAACTATGCCTATCAGTAGTTAGTGCCTTCAGTAGTTTGAATCTTTTATTTAGCTGGCAGTAGTGGTGCTCGGTGTATTGCAGTAGTTCGATTAACGAAGATTTTTGGTGAGGTAAGTGATTTGTGAAAGGTATAGGTTAATGTTAGTCAGGGCCATTCTTTTGTAGGGATATCTGAAAGTCAGATTGCGTTGCGCTAAAAATATTGTGTGTCAGTTTAAGCACAGTCGTATATAAATTTTCAAAGGGGACGTTTCAGTATTATATCGCATGTTCCACTGGAAAGGCGTTATGCTCGAGTCAACGGTAACAGAGAGATGGCCACAGCCATGCGAAAGTGTAGAGTACGGTCAACTCGGTATTTTCTTTCGTTCCAACATGAAGACGTGCATTTAATTAAGGAACCGTGGCGGAAGGTCAACGTTTGCAGCCATTTGTAGTCTGAGGAATATTTAATTTGGAGTCATTGACATCGTAAACACATGAATAAACCTGCGACTGGCTTGGTGCAGATGGACTACGACGGATCGGTATGTCATTTACCTTTGTTTAAAGGTGGTTGTGAAGGGCACATAGACGAAGATAAAAACGTACGTGAGATGAGGCCATCTTGGTGGCAAATGTTAAATTTTCGTTTACTTATTTGCTGCTTTATTTTCATCACACATTGAAAAGGTTATCTCAGAATAGGTTTTTTACATTTAATTCTTGGTACAATCTTGTTTGTGCTTCCGTAATGTCGCTATTATGAATGTAATTGCCATTATCAATTATTGTGACGTTGTATGCTTTCTTAGTTGTTAACATGTTACTTTAATTCATTTCATACACACAGAGTAATATCAAATTGAAGTTTTGAATAAAACTGTAAATCGTTGTAATCGGTATCTTTGAATGTGTTACGTATGAGCGGTGTAGAACCATATCGATACATCGACACAGAAAGCGTCAACAAAGAGTCGAGAGTGAGGAGTACCGAGTGATTGTAGAGCCGCGCGTGTACTGCTACACATCGTGTTCGTGGCTGTAGAAAAATATCAGTGCTTGGACAGTGCTACATTTACGATCCTGATGTGTACCGCGACTTTACGTGTCACGTTGCTCATTTGCCGGAACTGCATGTTGATTCATTAAGTATAAAACGATGATGTGCAGACTGGTAAGGTGCCTGCACGTCTTAAAGATAATGTTTTCGATTGTAAAAAATTGTTTAGGGTGTACCACGGACTGTGGAATGAAACAGAGAATATGGTAAAGCATTTTGTTGTTTTCTATTAGTACAAAGAAGTTCAACTGTTAATGTATGGTGTACTGATTGCCGCGTGATTGAAGTGAGTTATTACGCATACAGTTGTGCACAGCACTTATTGTTCGATTTAAACCGCGGACTGATGATTTACAGTACAGCTGATTTGATGTATTTTCGTAGTGCGGACAGATATACTGTAAAAATTTCCGCCTACGATCACAAAGCATAAACATCGAATAAACAAAAGTTATGTAGCCAACAAATATTATGACGTCAGGTTATGTCACGCGTTATTGGAAAGAAGCGTTTTATGTTCGTCTTTGTATGCAGACACGCAAATTGGGACTAATTTTGCAAATATCGAGAGTTCCTGTTAGATTCGCAAGAGACGCCCACGATCGACGACCTAATCAAGAGAATACCAATTATTGAATTACTCCCTCAAGGGTCATGGATTAACGACGAGGACGTAGACGACTCGCCGGCAGCAGCAGCTGAGTGGAGACTGTTCTGAAGGAACATTGGCTAAGAGACACCGCGAACTACATCGTTCTGATCAGTGATGTAAAATCTTTTTATATAGAAACAACAGTAACTCTTCTTGGTCATTCAGTTTACGTAATTGTAAATTGTTGCAATGTAATGTTATTCAGCTTTACTTTGAACAACATTCAGAACAATTTCAGTCATTGAATTACTTATTTTCATAATCATAATAACTTTGCAAACCCACAAATTATGGGCGCAGTTTTGCAAGCGAATAGCTACCAATACTCATTAGATAACATTTGAATATTTTTAGTATGGTGTAGTATGGTGTAGCAACTGTAAAATGTCATTATATTAAATTTCAGTCACTTCTACTAATCACTGACGCAGTCTTATGACTATGTACTGTAGTTCTAACATTTTAGGCTTGACAAGGCCAAAATCTGCCATGTTTTAATTTAATTTTATAATGAGACATTTCTGAAGAAGGCTACATTATTATAGCCGAAACCTAGGTAAAGTTTCTTTGCTTATGCAACTGGAGGCTGAAATTTAATATAATTAGATAACAGTTAATCAGTTTTCTTTCTTTTTATTTACATTTAATTGCCAGTGTTTCTTTATTTATATAGTCTGAAAGTGTTTAGCTGCATTTGCGGGTTTTATTGTTCTACAGTTAATCTCTTACGAATTATTGTGCTGTGCCGATGAAGTCTGCATGCTGTGCATATCCGCCATTACACAGAGGTGAGAAAAGTCATTGGTCAGAGATATGCACGTGTACAGATGGCAATATTGTACGCGCAAACAAAGTTGACACTGGGCGCGGTGGCTGATGGGAACGAATGCAGAGGCATTTCCCACTCCCACCAGCCAGCGCCCCGAGTGTCAACTTTGTTTGCGCGTTTCATGCACAAGGTATAAAAGGGCAGTGTCTTGGCTGAGCTGTCATTTGTGGTCAGGTGACTTACGTGAAAACGTTTCCGGTATGATTATGGCCGCACGACGAGAATTGAGACTTTGAACTCGGAATGATGGTTGAAGCTAGATGCATGGGACATTCCATTTCGGAAATCGTTAAGGAATTCAATATCCCAAGATCCACAGTGTCGAGAGTGTGCCGAGCATACGAAATTTCAGGCACTGCCTCCCACCACGACAACACAGTGGCTGACAGCCTTCACTTAAACGATTGAGAGAGCGCCATTTGCATAGTCATCAGTGCTAACAGACAAACAACACTGATTGAAATTATGTCTGCTTTGCAGACAGATCAAACCACTAGAAGCACCCAGGTAGTGCTTCAGTCCAAAGGTCATTGTGGCACATGAGTGTGTGACGTTCGCCTGCTTTTATTTTTCGTTGATTGTCCTCGGTGTCGACGTACTGTGTTGCTACACTGGCTGAAAAACGGAGTTTGTAATTTCGACATTGACTACTGTAAATAACTTAGCCCACAGTAGGTGAGATGAGCAAAGGACTCCTTCGTTTGGCGACCTTGGGACATTTGTCACAAGTAGCTTCCCCCCTAACACTCCAGAGTGGCGTGTTCAAAGCACTGACATTTGAAAGAGAGATTGAGGCGTCACTGTTAGGCGAGTGAAACCAGCGTTGGTATGTTGTGGAAGCATTGTGCTACTAAATGTAAGAATAAAGGCTTCCTATTTCACCAGTTTGCTAGGCACCCTTTTCATGATATTTTGCACATCACTCACACCTACTTGAGCTAACCCATCCTGCCTTTCTTCCATGGAAATATTGGAAATATCCCAGCATGATAAAACACCTTTGCTGCAGTTCAAGGTGTTGTGTTGTTCTCTTTCGATGGCTTAATTTCCGATGTATTTGACAGGTTCGTTGCTTGTTGGGAACTAGACCAGCAATGCACCGCAAACCCTTTTGATGTAGAAAGGTGCAACTTTGTCAAAGCTGTCCTCTTTCCTCTTAACTATTAAAAACATATTCAGTTGAGCTGCTTATATCCTGTTACTAGAAGCAGAAAGATATGAAATCGGTCCTTTATCACTAGGACTGTGACACGCGCCCTCTTGTCGGGTTAGGTGTTGGTACCCAGCAGCGATATACCCTTTTCACTGAATGGTGAATAGTGACGGAACCAAACTTGCCTGGGCAAGTCTTATACAACTGAGGTGCGGCTGGTTCACCACAGGCCGCCCGCAAACGAGTGCTTCACCTCAGCAGCCATGCATCTCATCGCCGCCGCGCAGCACACCTTAATGAAGACTCAGAGTCCTTTTTATATAGGTTTATAGCATCCTCGCGATCTGAGCGGTTAAACGAAGATTCCTGCTCCCTGTGACGCGCTACGTTCCTCCTCCTGAAGAATGCAGAGAGCGTACAAGAGACTGCTAGCGCTCATCAGACCCTAGCTCACGAAATCCGTGTTCGCAAAGTCCATACCCAGCAAACGAATACTGAGCTCCCTGAGGCGCTCGCCATTTAGAACTATCTGGGGGCCATGTTTGGCTTTATTTAAAATACTATAGATGCAGAAAGATTTGAAATCGGTCCTTTATCACTAGGACTGTGACACTAGGATGGTAGCGTACCCGCACTACCACAACCTGGTGTAGGCAACACATTTCCATCGATCTCCTGCACAGTCTTGATGATCCCATGGCCCACACCGCGGCCTACCCTGCTTTACAGAGCGGCCAGGCCTGCAATTTTCACTTTTTGTGACGATGGATCGACGTCCAGTACAATGTACCTGCACGTGGTCGCAACATCTTAAAACCAGTTTCCATAAATGCTCACGACAGTAGGAGAATAGTCGGCCAGTTTCGCTTTTTTCCGAGGTGCTAGGCGCCAGTCTCCTGCCCATAAAAACCTGCTCTTTCTGAGTGGCTTATGTCAGTGGCTTATTTCATTTGCGACCCGAATCATCGCTAGAATGACTGCCCATTCACCTGTGCTCCGCTTATAAACTTTCTCTACTGCGTCACGAGCGTGCAACTCTTTGAGGCAGCATTCAGTCTCGCGGTGAGCACTGTTCACAAATGTTTTGACTCATCAGTTTATGCCACAGGAGTCAATCAACGCCAGTAGGGTGAATGTTTGATATGTACGGGGTGATTTTTTCCACCGTGTACAAACTCTACGGTCTGATCGATGAGAGGATATGGAACAAAAAGGGTATAATGAACTTATGCCCGGAAATACATTATTTTCACGGCAGAGGCCATTTCTTACACAGGCTACAGTATAATACGAGCTGTACCATACAACTACATCGAAAGTATGCATGGTTTCCTTCTAGAAGGTGGTACTGTTCCTCATACGTCATGACCTAGCTCCCTCTACGGCCGTAGTAATTGGTAATGTGTCCGATTCACTTCTCTTGCTAACTCACCTTGTAGTGGATGTGATACAGCGCTGTACGCACAGCAACGGGCGGCGGGCAGCAAGAATATATCAGGAGACTTTGCTTCCGTTGCTGCAAGAAGTGCCATTGGTGATTCGAAGGGTTATGTCGCTCCTACTTGATGGTGCTCCAGCGCACTTGGTCATCGACGTCCCGACGCATCTCAATCGTGTCTTTCCTAGTCGATGGATCAGACCAGCGGATCCAGTTGTATGGCCTGCTCGTTCATTGGATCTCAATCCTTGCTATTTCTGGTTATGAGGCCATCTCAAAAGTATCCCATTCGTGCTGCCTTTGACACTGTTTGGATGCAGTCTGGCCGATGTGAACTTGTGAAACAGAACATGCTACGGCGCATACACGCATGCGTCGAGGCGCATGGAAACCATTCTCAACACATGCTGTGACTGTGGCTGCATGTTACAGCGCATATTAGAGGGCAGTCTCTCTGACAATGTACATAACTGCCCATTAAAATTGCTACACCACGAAGATGACGTGCTACAGACGAGAAATTTAACCGACAGGAAGAAGATGTTGTGATATGCAAATGATTAGCTTTTCAGAGCATTCACACAAGGTTGGCGCCGGTGGTGACACCTACAACGTGCTAACATGAGGAAAGTTTCCAACCGATTTCTCAAACACAAACAGCAGTTGACCGGCGTTGCCTGGTGAAACGTTGTGATGCCTCGTGAAAGGAGAGAAATCCGTACCATCACCTTTCCAACTTTGATAAAGGTCGGATTGTAGCCTATCGCGATTGCGGTTTATCGTATCGCGACATTGCTGCTCGTGTCGGTCGAGATTCAATGACTGTTAGCAGAATATGGAATCGGTGCGTTCAGGACGGTAATAAGGAACGCCGTGCTGGATCCCAACGGCCTCGTATCACTAGCAGTCGAGATGACAGGCATCTTATCCATATGGCTGTAACGGATCGTGCAGCCACGTCTCGATCCCTGAGTGGACAGATGGGGACGTTTGCAAGACAACAACCATCTGCACGAACAGTTCGACGACGTTCGCAGCAGCACGGACTATCAGTTCGGAGACCATGGCTGCGGTTACCCTTGACGCTGCATCACAGACAGGAGAGCCTGCGATGGTGTACTCAACGACTAACCTGTGTGCACAAATGGCAAAACGTCATTTTTTAGGATGAATCCAGGTTCTGTTTACAGCATCATGATGGGCGCATCGGTGTTCGGCGACATCATGGTAAACGCACATTGGAAGCGTGTATTCGTCATCGCCATACTGGCGTATCACCCGGCGTGATGGTATGGGGTGCAATTGGTTACACGTCTCGGTCACCTTTTGTTCGCACTGACGGCACTTTGAACAGTGGACGTTACATTTCAGATGTGTTACGACCCGTGGCTTTACCCTTCATTCGATTCCTGCGAAACCCTTCATTTCAGCAGGATAATGCACGACCGCATGTTGCAGCTCCTGTATAGGCCTTTCTGGATACAGAAAATGTTCGACTGCTGCCCTGGCCAGCACATTCTCCAGATCTCTCACCAATTGAAAACGTCTGGACAATGGTGGCCGAGCAACTGGCTCGTCACAATACGCCAGTCACTACTCTTGATGAACTGTGGTATCATGTTGAGGCTGCATGGGCAGCTGTAACTGTACACGCCATCGAAGCTCTGTTTGACTCAATGCCGAGGCGTATCAAGGCCGTTATTACGGCCAGAGGTGGTTGTTCTGAGTACTGATTTCTCAGGGTCTATGCACTCAAATTACGTTTAACCCGGTGGGCCTTGCTACTGCAAGAATATGATATTACGCTCAAATATATCAGAGGGAAAGACAACATCATAGCCAATGCTCTTTCAAGACTACCGAAAAGAAAGAATGACGACGAGTGTGAAGAACGGACTATTGACTTTAAAGTCATGAATTTATCAAGGCAATATTGTGAGATGCAGATTTCACAGCTATGTCGAAGTCTTCCACAACTGCAAGAAGATGATAAGTTGTGGAAAGCCATTAGGCATGCTGTTGAAAGCAAAACGCTAAGTCACTCTCAAGAACAGTATCAATTAAAATCCGGAATATTGTATCGAAAGAAGGATGAAGAAGATGTTTGGAAAGTTTGTGTTCCAAATAAATATTTAGAATCACTAGTACGGTACACTCACTTGAATTGGGGTCATTTTGGTGCCGCTAAATGTACAGTCAAAATAGCACAATACTGCTATCATCCAAATTTGGGACGTATAGCTACAAGTATTCTTAAGAAGTGCAAAATATGTCAGAAGGCGAAATCCATAAACTATTGTCGGAAGATAGAATTACATCCTATCATCCCACAACAACCTTTAATGTTGGTGTCATGTGATGTCTGTGGGCCATGTCCCATGACACGTGGATGGTTCAAATATGTATTGGCTTTCTATGATCTCTTTTCAAAATATGTGAAATTATATCCTTTGAAAAATCTCCACGTTCGACCCATGTTACGCAAATTTATCAACACCTATATAACTGAGCTTGGCAAACCTATAATGGTCTTGACAGACAACGCTGCTTATTATACAAGCGAAGTATGGAGAGACACTATGAAAGAACAAGGAATCCAGCACATTTACATCTCAAGATTTTACCCTTGTGGAAATCCGGTTGAGAGAATCTTCCGAGAGTTGAACCGACTTTTACGGACGTACATACACAAACAACATTATAAATGGATCGATTGGATTTATGAATTTGAGAAAGTGTATAATGATTTACCACACTTATCGACTGGTTATTCACCTAACCAAATAGTATTTGGTGAAAGTATTGTGCCAGAATGGATGAAGAAATTACCTGCGATAGAACAAAAGATTACCAAGAAAGAAGATATGGTGAAGAAGGTCTACGAAAACCTGAAGCATCAAGCACAATTGAGAAAAACCCGTTTTGATAAAAATGTGAAGAAAGTAGTCACATATGATGTAGGGGAAGAAATTTTATTGAGAAATCACCCAAAAGCATCAACCAGGAAAAGACTGAATAAGAAATGGCAATATTTGTATACAGGTCCATACAAAATAATGAAAATACCTCATGAAGGGAGCTACCTCCTGGCAGATTGTGATACTGACGTAATTAACGGCTTCTTCCCTTACATAGACCTGAAGAAGTATTATCAATAATGAGCAAAATACAGATTCAAGAAACACTGAATGACACCAAGACTACACTCAGTGGACTAAATAAAAGCACCAGTGGATAAATACGTACTTATACTAACTTACAAAGAAAATTAAAGAATGTACCGACGATTTCCATGAGATACCTTCTTGGTATCAGCAACAATGTCGACGCTGAAATACGATTTATCCTCTCACCGAACAGCGAGGATGGATGATTTAAAAGTGGAATTAAGAGGAACAGAAAAGGACCAAATCCTCTCTGGTTAAACAAGTGGCCTAATAAGGGTTTTGGCCTAGGATGCCAATCGTCGAACCCGGCTGTGATCCCTGCCTTGCACAGTCGGTTGAAGAACTGAGGGCTTCATAAAAAAAAAAATGTGGTGTGAATATGAAGTGATTAGTGCGAAGTGTTTCTAAGACAACCTATAAACAAATGTGGAATTTAGTTAAGGGCATTTTGTCTAGGCCCATTAACTCAACTTAAATATTGTAGAATGTATGTACTGTTGAGTGGTACTTAAGTAAATAAATTAGTGAAATCAAAGTGAACTAGAAATTAGAATATAAATGGAAAACTTGGTTTAGTTTGGAGAGTTACATACTGGCTCACAGCGGGCCGAACAGCAGAGACAATGACCGTGAAGTCAGCAAGTTCCACATAAGCGGGCGCTGTCGATTCAGCCGTCAGGGCATCGCCCGACCGGCTCACGTGTTTCTCAGTGGTCGCATGTGAGCAAAAGGCCCTCGCCTACATTCCAAGAGCCAATGACCGACGTTAAGAAGAATCTTCGAGAATCTTTTCAACGTGACAGAAGAGGCAATGGCCGTGAAGTCGTTCACCTCCAGTAAACTGAAGTGAATAAATACGCGAGACGCAGTGGGCCCGAGGGATGTAGATGAAGACGAGAGGAAGACGAAGGCGAAGACGGAGACGAAGACGGAGACGAGCGACGAAGAAGACGAAGAAGAAGCGTAGCAGTTGTTTTAAGTTAGTTTCGGTGCTGAAGATCGTCAGGCAAGAAGAGACTACATCATGCACAGACGCACCGAGTCCGCCGCTGTAATGGAATAGCAAGCAGCAGCCTCAGTGCCAGAAGAAGAAGTTAAAAGGTATTTTGAAGTCTGATTTTACATACCCGGGTGACTCGTGAGGACGGGAAGGAGACGGCCTCACATCAGCAGTCACCTGTGAGCTGGGATGAAGACCTGACAGCCGAAGACTGGCAAGCGGGAGTCCGTGGTTCGAGTCCGGGACACTGGCCTTCCCCCGCCGCGCCGCTCTGCTGGCCGACGCACAACACACGCGGCCGCTTAGAGAAGAGAAACACGGGGACGCCACATTCAAGGTATCACCATCCGATGCACGACGCCGCTCGCAATAATTAAACAGGCCACCTCGCGCCTCGCGTCTCCGGTCAGCTGGGCGAGACGGCGACACGAGATACACACCGCTACGCGTAATCAGACGCCGCCGCCGCCGCCGCCGCCGCTGCCGCAGCAGAAGGCTACGCAAACGACACGGCTGCCGCTCTCCGAACCAGAACGTCCAGTAAGATAACAGTTGTACGAAACTTTCAATAAAAGTTATCTTATGTATAAAATGATGTTTCATTCGACCTCATACCCGAGCCAAGGAAGAACCCACCCTGCCCACATTTTGTAAGAGAGAAAAGTTTATTTATTTAATATTTTCACCCTGACAGAATGCTTGAGAATGCTCATCCTGACAATTGACAGCATCAAAAGAGAAAACCCAGTTACATTGAGTGACAGAAGTGTCACATTTAGTAACACAGCTGTTACATTTGATGTCAGAAGCCGTAGTAGTTGTTACAGTACTGACTTGTTGAGTGAATCTGAGAGTGAGTGTATTCGCCGAAAAAAAAAAGAAAAGCCTGTTCTGTCTGGAACCCTCTTCAAGACATCACAGTCTGGGGGGCCGTGTAACATTACGAGTCAAGATAGCTGTAACGGAAATTGAATAGCGTAAAGTTATCATTAAAAACGCACGCCGCGCGATTTAATTGAATAGCGTAAAGTTATCATTAAAAACGCACGCCGCGCGATTTGTGACGATTTGGTTGGTCATAATAGTAGTAACATGCTTTGAATACAATTAAAATATAACGGCGATACCTGTTTAGTGTTATTGGAAATAATATGTAGTAAATTAATGAGTAAGGTAGCCGATCCTATAAGAAGAGGTGAAATTGGGCATATTAAGGTGTTTTGCTTTATGTCGACTAAGCCGATTATACGGCGTCTTTTTTTTTCGTTTACTCTTAGAAAGAAAACAAACAAGTAACGAAGAGCAAATTGTGCGTTGTGAAAAATATAGGGGCGAATTTTAAATAGCTACAGTGTATAATCAGACTAACAAATGGACATTCAGTTACGCGAAATAGCGGACAGCGAAGTGTGCTCATTAAATTGAGTACACCTACAGGGCGGTCAATTCCGGGATAAGTCTATTCGCATCTCACGAGGGACGCGGTATTGAGACCGGTTTTTTTTATTACATCACGGAGAGCGGGCTTCAATTTATAAAAAGGAGAAAAGCTGTATCATTAACATTGACTGTTGGTGTTAAGCAACCAAAACTGTTCATCAAAGGGTTTCGGTGAATGAGTGGTGAATGCGAAATGAAACTGTGAACGAAGTTGTGTTAAATAAAGCAGAAGAGACAAGACAGTTTGGTCGTATCTGTTATTATTCCATCAACCGTAACATTTCTTCTCGTTGTACGAAGCCTTTATAGACGATCGTTATGACAATTTGCTTTGAAGGGATCTCGTTACGAGTTAAGTTTTGGGGACCTGGTCAACAGGCGATAGTTCGTAGATCTTAACTACTGCAGCTATTCTGGAATCAGGTGCTACCGTGACCGTTGTGTGTTGTCAATGGCTTAAGGTCATCATATCTCATGCTCTAAGATCGACGCGCCTTTCCTCTTGGTATAACGGTGTCTCACGGTAACAACGACAACGCCGACGGCGAAGGAAGATACGGTAGAAGTGGCGTCACAACGTGCGGCTTGATCGAGGAGGATTGCTGCATCGAGTCGAGTGTCATCCGGATTCACGAACCCTAGAGTTGGAAAATATTGTAGCAGCCAGTGAGTCGGTCCAATGAAAGAGGTATTCTTCAATAATCGCTAAAAGTGAGCGATACTACCAGGTATGATTAAAATAACTGTATAATTATAAAAAAAAGAAGTTGAGACTTGTGATTTCAGTAGATAAATATATGTAAATACATAGTGAAAATAAGTGTATGTCTTGGTAGTGAATAATCATGCCAAAACGAACGAAAAGAATACATGATAATGTGCAGTTGAATAGAGTAATGAGTAGAGAGAGAGAGGAAAGTGAAGAGGATATGGATGATGCATCCCATGAGCTCAATCTGGGACAGGAGACATGTACAGATAATAATACAGTTATTGATTTAGAGCCGTTAGGAGATTCAAATACAATGATAAGTAAGGTAAGCAGCGTGGGAGAACATAAAGATCTTGAGGTTTCGGAAGTAGATCAGCAAGTTGATTCTCAAAATGGAAATATTAATCAAAAAATGTTTGATATGCTGGTATCAAGAAATACTCAAATAGGTGTAATGAATGGAAGACTTGGTTCACTAGAAAAAGATAATAAGCAATTAAAAGAGAACAATCAAACGTTAAACGAAAAATTTGAGGCCAAATTTGGTTCATTAGAAGTTAAAATGGATTCTTTGGACAGCAAACTGAACACCTTTGATTATAAACTGGAAAATACTAAGAAAGAATTAAAGGCGGACTGGGAGACTCAAGTAAATGCGAAATTTGGAGAACTAGATGTAGAGTTTTCTAACGCCTTAGAAAGGCAATATAATAATTTAATGGGAAAACTTCATGATGTAGAAAAGAAATATGAGGTAGTTTCGAACAGTTATGATGGCCTGTCCAATAGGATGGTTAAGTGTGAAAGCAGCTGTTTCAATGCTAGCGCACAGATAGAAGAGCTTTCGAAACAAATAGTCGAGTTTGAGTCCGATGCTCGTAAGGGGATTGACAAGTATTTAGTAGATCAAACTAAAAGACTTGACGAAGATCTATCTGAATGGATAGAAATAAAAGGAAATGAAATTGTAGACAAGGTTAAGACTACTATTGGATCCCAGCCAAATGAAAATATCAATGAGCACCTAAGTAGAAATGATGAATTAATTAAGCTCTTCACTAGCGAAATTCAGAAAATAAAAGAGTAGACAATTCCCAACATTCTCCACTGAAAAGAACAACCTGCATCCGAAAATCTTTGTCAATAATTTCAAAAGAATATTTCCACGTAGCTGGTCAGAACACGACCGACTTCAATTTATAGTATCCAAAATTACCGGAGAAGCCGCATTATAGGCCGCCGAAGTAAGTGAAAGTTGCCATACTTGCGCTGAGTTTGAACAACTTTTTTTGGCTAAATACTGGTCGTCGAGTAAACAAGAGAAATTAAGAAAAGAGGTTTACCAACCTGAGTATTTTAACAGTAAAAGAGGTACTTTAAGGCAATATTTTGAAAAGTACATAAATAAGACACGTTATTGGAGTGATCCAATTTCTCACAAGGAAGTGATCAGAATTTTGAAGGGAAGGTTGCCCATAAATATACGTGAAAAGTTAATAAATGTTCCTGACCACGATGTAGAACAGTTCTTGTCGGTGATTGACTCTATAGATATGATTACGGAAGACGCAAGACAAATGAGTAGTAATCAAATGTCGACTCACACTCATAGTAATACGAATAATTATAATAATAATAATTTAACGTATGATAATAATAATACCGAAAACCAGGTCAAACCCGCATCACAGGAGCGTGGATAATGTTCATCCTATGGTTGCAATAAAAACAATGATTATAATAAATATACACTCCTGGAAATGGAAAAAAGAACACATTGACACCGGTGTGTCAGACCCACCATACTTGCTCCGGACACTGCGAGAGGGCTGTACAAGCAATGATCACACGCACGGCACAGCGGACACACCAGGAACCGCGGTGTTGGCCGTGGAATGGCGCTAGCTGCGCAGCATTTGTGCACCGCCGCCGTCAGTGTCAGCCAGTTTGCCGTGGCATAGGGAGCTCCATCGCAGTCTTTAACACTGGTAGCATGCCGCGACAGCGTGGACGTCAACCGTATGTGCAGTTGACGGACTTTGAGCGAGGGCGTATAGTGGGCATGCAGGAGGCCGGGTGGACGTACCGCCGAAGTGCTCAACACGTGGGGCGTGAGGTCTCCACAGTACATCGATGTTGTCGCCAGTGGTCGGCGGAAGGTGCACGTGCCCGTCGACCTGGGACCGGACCGCAGCGACGCACGGATGCACGCCAAGACCGTAGGATCCTATGCAGTGCCGTAGGGGACCGCACCGCCACTTCCCAGCAAATTAGGGACACTGTTGCTCCTGGGGTATCGGCGAGGACCATTCGCAACCGTCTCCACGAAGCTGGGCTACGGTCCCGCACACCGTTAGGCCGTCTTCCGCTCACGCCCCAACATCGTGCAGCCCGCCTCCAGTGGTGTCGCGACAGGCGTGAATGGAGGGACGAATGGAGACGTGTCGTCTTCAGCGATGAGAGTCGCTTCTGCCTTGGCGCCAATGATGGTCGTATGCGTGTTTGGCGCCGTGCAGGTGAGCGCCACAATCAGGACTGCATACGACTGAGGCACACAGGGCCAACACCCGGCATCATGGTGTGAGGAGCGATCTCCTACACTGGCCGTACACCACTGGTGATCGTCGAGGGGACACTGAATAGTGCACGGTACATCCAAACCGTCATCGAACCCATCGTTCTACCATTCCTAGACCGGCAAGGGAACATGCTGTTCCAACAGGACAATGCACGTCCGCATGTATCCCGTGCCACCCAACGTGCTCTAGAAGGTGTAAGTCAACTACCATGGGCAGCAAGATCTCCGGATCTGTCCCCCATTGAGCATGTTTGGGACTGGATGAAGCGTCGTCTCACGCGGTCTGCACGTCCAGCACGAACGCTGGTCCAACTGAGGCGCCAGGTGGAAATGGCATGGCAAGCCGTTCGACAGGACTACATCCAGCATCTCTACGATCGTCTCCATGGGAGAATAGCAGCCTGCATTGCTGCGAAAAGTGGATATACACTGTACTAGTGCCGACAAATGGCTCTGAGCACTATGGGACTCAACATCTGAGGTCATAAGTCCCCTAGAACTTAGAACTACTTAAACCTAACTAACCTAAGGACATCACACACACCCATGCCCGAGGCAGGATTCGAACCTGCGACCGGAGCAGTCCCGCGGTTCCGGACTGCAGCGCCAGAACCGCTAGACCACCGCGGCCGGCTAGTGCCGACATTGTGCATGCTCTGTTGCCTGTGTCTATGTGCCTGTGGTTCTGTCAGTGTGATCATGTGATGTATCTGACCCCAGGAATGTGTCAATAAAGTTTCCCCTTCCTGGGACAATGAATTCACGGTGTTCTTATTTCAATTTCCAGGAGTGTAGAAGAGATACTTACTGTGCTAGAGGTAAACCTCGATATGGTGACGCGAATGTGGATAGTAGTGATATTAATAAGAGTAACAGGTACCCAAGTGATGATCCCAATTGTATTCGACCTTGGGAAGATAATTCGAAGCATAATGTTCATCGGCAGGATGGAACAAATGCCTCGAGTCCTCATCCAGCACAAGGAGTTATACCAATGGGCTAAGGAGCCTCCAATGTGCGACGGGGTGAATACCATAACTCGGATTATACTGTAAGGATTGTGGAAGTTCATGAACTCTCACTGATGACTCAACGAGATAGATTAAACTAATACCAGTCACCATATGCCTTCCTAGGATGACTGGAAAGGAGAAGGAAGGCAGGCATCAATTTGAACTGAGAGTATTAAGGTACAATAATGATCAGGATACAAGGGATGAATTAATTAAAGAAAAACCTGAAGTTTCTAATAAATGTGGACAAATTTTACAGGCAATAATTCCAACAAGTATAAATAATGTTGATGTTGAAATATTAATTGATACTGGAGCAACTATTAGTGTCATGACGCTGGACTGTTTAAAACAGATAAGCCGAGGGGTAAAAATGCCCACTTTTCCTATTACAGGATGTACCGTGTCTGGCGCGTTCAGCACAAAAATGCAAAAAGTTGTGAAACAGGTACGTGTCGACGTTACAATCCGGGGGGCTCAAATAGAAAGTACATTCCTGGTTGTTCCTAAAATGACAGTACCATGTATCTGGGGTTTGGATTTTTTATGTGAGACCAGTGCAATCATTAATTTAGAGAAAGGTGAATGTATATTTAATTCCAATGGTAATGTTTTGACAGCCACCCTGAGAAAGGGCCGAGTAATTCCAAATCAGTTGTGTATGAATCTGATGGTAAAATATGTCAGTATTGATGATGAAAATGTGTATGATATATGCCTTATTGAATGTTCTGAAGAAATGATTGATAAAATGTCATTGCAGGAAAAGGTGTTAGAATCAGAATATTTATCTTTTATCCAAAGGGATGAACTGTACTACTTGTTGGAAGCATATCAGTCGATTTTTAGTAAACGTCTGGGTATAATAAAAGACTTTGAATTCCATATAAAGACGTATGCACATAAACCCTTTTGTCATACTTCCTATTCTATCCCATGGACAAAGAAAGAAGTATCCAGAAAGGAAATCAATAAAATGTTAGAATGGGGTATTATTGAGCCCTCAGATTCCGAATATGTAACCCTCTTGTGGCGGTAATTAAACCCAATGGTGACATCAGATTGGTGTTGGATGCCAGAGAGATCAATAAGATCATTATACCTGTACAAACGCGACCGGAGAACCTAGAAGAGTTAGTACAAAAGTTTTATGGTGCCCGCTTCTTAACTTCTTTGGATGTGTGTAGTTCATATTGGCAAACTAGAATATCGAAAGAATCTAGAAAATATACTGCATTCATTTTTCTGGGTCGAAATTACCAATTTACCGTCATGCCATTTGGGTTGAAAATAAGCGGTGGTGTTTTCATATCGGCATTAGATACCGTACTGGGCAGACACCTTTTGAATGAAGTTACTTTATATGTGGATGATTTGCTAATTGCTTCTGAAACTTGGGAGGAACATTTGGACTTATTAAGAAGAGTTTTTGCGAAATATTTGGAATACGGAGTTACTGTAAATTTGGGCAAATCCAAGTTTGCTCATAACCAATTGAAATTTCTTGGACATACAATCACTCCTGAAGGGATAAAACCAAATCCTAAAAAGATGGATGCGATTAACAGATGTGCTTATCCAAAAAATAGGATGGAATTAAAGTCATTTATCGGCTTAGTTTCATTTTTTCGACGATTTTTACCCAATCAGTTAGGAAGCCAAAACTGTTTGTTACGGCTGTTAAGAAAAAATGTCATGTGAGAGTGGAACTCCGAATACACGCAAGCTTTTGATAACATCCGCAATGCTTTGACTAATGCTCCACTGTTACATCATCCGAGACTTGATCAAGATTTTTATATTGCTGCGGATGCTTCTGAAACAGGATTGGGTGCCACTCTTTTCCTGATGGACAATCCAGAAGATATCAGTACCATCAAAATAATTGGGTTTGCCAGCAGAACACTCTCTAGCTGAGAACGTGTATATTGTACTACTGAATTGGAAGCACTGGCCGTGGTCTGGTCCCTTAGAACGTTTCGCTATTTTGTATATGGAAAGAAGATCATTGTATTCTGTGACCACAAAGCTTTATCTTTTATTTTAACAGGAAGGATGTTCCATTCACGTTTAACCCGGTGGGCCTTGCTACTGCAAGAATATGATATTACGCTCAAATACATCAGAGGGAAAGACAACATCATAGCCGATGCTCTTTCAAGACTACCAAAAAGAAAGAATGACGACGAGTGTGAAGAACGGACTATTGACTTTAAAGTCATGAATGTATCAAGGCAATATTGTGAGAGGCAGATTTCACAGCTATGTCGAAGTCTTCCACAACTGCAAGAAGATGATAAGTTGTGGAAAGCCATTAGGCATGCTGTTGAAAGCAAAACGCTAAGTCACTCTCAAGAACAGTATCAATTAAAATCCGGAATATTGTATCGAAAGAAGGATGAAGAAGATGTTTGGAAAGTTTGTGTTCCAAATAAATATTTAGAATCACTAGTACGGTACACTCACTTGAATTGGGGTCATTTTGGTGCCGCTAAATGTACAGCCAAAATAGCACAATACTGCTATCATCCAAATTTGGGTCGTATAGCTACAAATATTCTTAAGAAGTGCAAAATATGTCAGAAGGCGAAATCCATAAACTATTGTCGGAAGATAGAATTACATCCTATCATCCCACAACAACCTTTAATGTTGGTGTCATGTGATGTCTGTGGGCCATGTCCCATGACACGTGGATGGTTCAAATATGTATTGGCTTTCTATGATCTCTTTTCAAAATATGTGAAATTATATCCTTTGAAAAATCTCCACGTTCGACCCATGTTACGCAAATTTATCAACACCTATATAACTGAGCTTGGCAAACCTATAATGGTCTTGACAGACAACGCTGCTTATTATACAAGCAAAGTATGGAGAGACACTATGAAAGAACAAGGAATCCAGCACATTTACATCTCAAGATTTTACCCTTGTGGAAATCCGGTTGAGAGAATCTTCCGAGAGTTGAACCGACTTTTACGGACGTACATACACAAACAACATTATAAATGGATCGATTGGATTTATGAATTTGAGAAAGTGTATAATGATTTACCACACTTATCGACTGGTTATTCACCTAACCAAATAGTATTTGGTGAAAGTATTGTGCCAGAATGGATGAAGAAATTACCTGCGATAGAACAAAAGATTACCAAGAAAGAAGATATGGTGAAGAAGGTCTACGAAAACCTGAAGCATCAAGCACAATTGAGAAAAACCCGTTTTGATAAAAATGTGAAGAAAGTAGTCACATATGATGTAGGGGAAGAAATTTTATTGAGAAATCACCCAAAAGCATCAACCAGGAAAAGACTGAATAAGAAATGGCAATATTTGTATACAGGTCCATACAAAATAATGAAAATACCTCATGAAGGGAGCTACCTCCTGGCAGATTGTGATACTGACGTAATTAACGGCTTCTTCCCTTACATAGACCTGAAGAAGTATTATCAATAATGAGCAAAATATAGATTCAAGAAACACTGAATGACACCAAGGCTACACTCAGTGGACTAAATAAAAGCACCAGTGGATAAATACATACTTATACTAACTTACAAAGAAAATTAAAGAATGTACCGACGATTTCCATGAGATACCTTCTTGGTATCAGCAACAATGTCGACGCTGAAATACGATTTATCCTCTCACCGAACAGCGAGGATGGATGACTTAAAAGTGGAATTAAGAGGAACAGAAAAGGACCAAATCCTCTCTGGTTAAACAAGTGGCCTAAAAGGGTTTTGGCCTAGGATGCCAATCGTCGAACCCGGCTGTGATCCCTGCCTTGCACAGTCGGTTGAAGAACTGAGGGCTTCATAAAAAAAAAAAATGTGGTGTGAATATGAAGTGATTAGTGCGAAGTGTTTCTAAGACAACCTATAAACAAATGTGGAATTTAGTTAAGGGCATTTTGTCTAGGCCCATTAACTCAACTTAAATATTGTAGAATGTATGTACTGACTTGTTGAGTGAATCTGAGAGTGAGTGTATTTGCCAAAAAAAAAAAGAAAAGCCTGTTCTGTCTGGAACCCTCTTCAAGACATCACAGTCTGGGGGGCCGTGTAACGTTACGAGTCAAGATAGCTGTAACGGAAATTGAATAGCGTAAAGTTATAATTAAAAACGCACGCCGCGCGATTTAATTGAATAGCGTAAAGTTATCATTAAAAACGCACGCCGCGCGATTTGTGACGATTTGGTTGGTCATAATAGTAGTAACATGCTTTGAATACAATTAAAATATAACGGCGATACCTGTTTAGTGTTATTGGAAATAATATGTAGTAAATTAATGAGTAAGGTAGCCGATCCTATAAGAAGAGGTGAAATTGGGCATATTAAGGTGTTTTGCTTTATGTCGACTAAGCCGATTATACGGCGTCTTTTTTTTCGTTTACTCTTAGAAAGAAAACAAACAAGTAACGAAGTGCTAATTGTGCGTTGTGAAAAATATAGGGGCGAATTTTAAATAGCTACAGTGTATAATCAGACTAACAAATGGACATTCAGTTACGCGAAATAGCGGACAGCGAAGTGTGCTCATTAAATTGAGTACACCTACAGGGCGGTCAATTCCGGGATAAGTCTATTCGCATCTCACGAGGGACGCGGTATTGAGACCGTTTTTTTTTATTACATCACGGAGAGCGGGCTTCAATTTATAAAAAGGAGAAAAGCTGTATCATTATCATTGACTGTTGGTGTTAAGCAACCAAAACTGTTCATCAAAGGGTTTCGGTGAATGAGTGGTGAATGCGAAATGAAACTGTGAACGAAGTTGTGTTAAATAAAGGAGAAGAGACAAGACAGTTTGGTCGTATCTGTTATTATTCCATCAACCGTAACATTTCTTCTCGTTGTACGAAGCCTTTATAGACGATCGTTATGACAATTTGCTTTGAAGGGATCTCGTTACGAGTTAAGTTTTGGGGACCTGGTCAACAGGCGATAGTTCGTAGATCTTAACTACTGCAGCTATTCTGGAATCAGGTGCTACCGTGACCGTTGTGTGTTGTCAATGGCTTAAGGTCATCATATCTCATGCTCTAAGATCGACGCGCCTTTCCTCTTGGTATAACGGTGTCTCACGGTAACAACGACAACGCCGACGGCGAAGGAAGATACGGTAGACGTAGACGCACCTGCTCACCGACTGTACAGCAACTGCACGCACATACGGGTCGGGCGGGTGGCCTAGTTTCAGGCGTCGTCCATTCCCTGAACAGGCGTCTAGAGGCCAGCTTCGACCGCAGCTACGACCAGCGCAACAACAATAATGACAACGCTGCTTGTTATCCCCGGAACTCAGGACGGAATCACTGTAAGTGCCACTCTCGCCGACAGGTGGCACACCGATCGACGGTAGGAGGTGCAGCCAGCGCTGTGCTATTTCCTTCCTCAAGTCATACGCCTCAAAATAGTCCATGCCGACACCTTCGCCTAAGTAATATTTAGACCGGCGTGCAACATCCGAGAAGCGAGTCATACTCGGGAGGTACGTCAGGCAAATGCTCCGACCGCTCCGCGGTTCCTATTGGGAGTAGCCTAACCCACAACCAGTGCCAATCACTGCCAATCTGAACGAATCCTTCTCACGGTGTACACGAACCCGCAATCTAGGTCTTGGACTACGCCTCACTGTTAGGGCTCTATAACTTACCTTCAACAGAGTTACCAGAATGGCAACATCTCTTCTTGTTGCTGCTAAGATGGTTACTTGATAAGTGCGTCATCTTCCTGTGATCCACATGACTCAATAGACCCGTCATGATTTTCAGTCCAACTGACTGCTGTTATTCCTGTGTGCACCTTCACCACTCAGACACGTTAGTAGAGAGAATGAATTGAATATTCCTTTCGTCTACGGATGAGGAAGTTGTGTCTACGATTGATCCTGGCACTTGAGACCTCTCGAGGCCAAAATAATCTTTTTACACTTTGTGCCATGGTGTAGCAGTTCGCGTCACACTTAAATTCCCACCACGCCCAGCTGTTCTATCAGCTCTGCTTTTGTGACTCGGTTGTGCCAGAGTCCGTGCATTTCTGTAAGTTTGGCGAGTGGAACACCAAGGAAGAGCAGCGTGGTGTCAGAGAGGCTGGCGGTCTGAGGACCGGAAAGCAATTGGCTGCATCTGCTTCGTCCAGTGACGGGTTGCCGTGAAGGTGGCGGGCAGCGCTGTCGGCCTAGTGCGGGCCTGGCATGGCAAGCAGGCAGGGCTCGTTTCCGGAGTTGTTGACCCAGTTTTTGAGTGAGAGCGCTAGATTATTGATGCTTTGTGCTGTTGCCTTAGGTTAATACTTTGGTAGTTTGGTATTCACTCTTTTGTGAAGCTCATTGATTCCACTGGGGCAAGTATTTTGCATTACAATAGGAGGGCGTGCTGAAAAGTAATGTCTCTGAATTTTTTATTTGAAAATCTTTAAGCTTTTTAATAAAGCAAACGTTATTAGCATTCTACATCTTTGTTCTTCGTGTCTACATATTTATTTCTCATCACAGCCACCTTGGCGACGAACACACTTCTCCCAACGAGAGACCAGTATGTTGATACCGTTACAGTTGACTGATTCACTTTGTTGACGGAACCACATCATCTCTGCTTGCACCTCTTCATCACTATCAAAGTGAAGACCTCGAACGTTTTCTGTAAGGTTTGGGAACGGATGGAAATCAGATGGGACCAATTCGGGACTGTACGAAGGATGATCGATGACGGTAAACGCAAGGCGTCCGATTGTGGCTGGTGTCGCAGTGTTAGTGTGCGGTTTGGCATTGTCGTGCTGAACGAGGGGGTGCTCCACGTGTGAATAACTCTTCGAATTCGAAAATGGATTCCAGCACGCTGTTTCTCACTCACCGACTGGTTACGTTACACACCGCCGTGTTACACGCTACAATTCAGAGCCCTTTAGCGGAAGAGGGTAGTAATTACGTACACATGAAGAATAAAGATATAGAATAATATTTCTATCACCTAAACGCTTTAATAGTTTTCAGCACACGCCCTCCTATTACGGCTCTAGTGTCACGTTATCAACTGAGAGCTGTTTTCTTGCCTGTTGTTTCTCGTATATGCGGTCTGAGTTGTTATACTGTGTAATAAATTTGATTTATATTTTCTTCAGAGTTTAAGCCCACATAATCTCCACCACTTTCCACCCCCACTGTTTGATTCGGCACAGCGTTTCCCGCGTTCGCCTTCCAGGAGTGAAAGGGCTCAAAATAAAGTCTGATCGATATTGCAGTGTCTGTGTTATTCTGAATTAGGATGCAAAGTTCCTTTGCACATACATGCATACAGCCATTATGAAGTACATTAAATGTATTCGCGGCTGTAAATCTGCACAACCATCAACTATAGAATAGAATGACGACAGTGAAAATTTTTGCCGTACCAGGACTCGAGCCCGGATATCCCGCTAATCGCCTGCAGTCGCCCTACCATTTGGCTATCCGTGCGCGACTCACAGCCAGACCCAAACCTCCATATGTCGTGAATCATGCGTCTATCATCTTTACGCTTACATCCATTACGTATATTCCCGTACAGTTGAGACATTTTTCTTGAAAGTCGCTTGCCTGGTGACGGCTGATAAATACAATATTACAGTGCCTGTGTTTGCATCGTAATTCAGAATAGTACAGGAACTGTAATATCGTATTTATCCGCCGACACCGGGCAAATGATTTTCAAGTAAAATGTCTCACGTGTGCGGGAGTACACCTTGTAGATGCATGGCTGACGACATGTATAGGTGTATCGGTCTGGCCTTGAGTCGTACATGATAGCCAAATGGTCAGACGACTGTTTGCGATCAGCGGGGAGATCCGGGTTCGAGTCCTGGTGCGGTCAAATTTTCATGACCGTCGTTCAACTCTATACCTGATGGTTGTCGATATTCGGAAATGCGAATACATTTAATATATCAGGTCTGTTGGTGGGTGCATAACAAAGTTCAGATCTGCTTTCATCCCTTTTCAAAATGTACTTATTGACTAAAGCCTTCTCCACTTCATGGAGTGTCAGACTTTGAAACAGTGTATTACATCGGACAGATATTTGTACTGTGTGACGGCGAAGCTGCATTTCTTAGTTTCAGCCGGTGCAACGACTTATGGAGTAGGTAGTGAAGAATATTTATAAAACTCGTGCGAAGTAGTTGCTTCTACACTTTTGTTTTGGAAGTGGATGCGCACAGTACGTTGACAGCCCGTACACATCTCCAGATCCCCTGCAGCAACTGCATGTAGAGGAACTAATGCAGTATGTATAGTTCGCATGAACAGAAGAAACGTGCCAAAACTCGATCGCAAATTGCAGAGAGGAGAACCGGAAACGCCTCGACGAACACAATAACGCATTAAGGCGGAGCGACAAAATAGGCGTGTGTGTGTCTCGTCCACGTGTCACGCAGCTGATATGGCAGCAACAAGAAAAACGCACCGCCAAAGCACTCGAGAAGCTGAAATCGAAACGCATGCTGAACTACAGGAGCAGTAGACAAGTGTCTCATGTTACTAAGAGCAAATGAGTGTCTTCAAAAAAGCATGCTATTCTATAAAAAATCTAATTCACACACTACCGTATGTTAATGATGAGTTCTCACCTTCAAATAATGTACAAGAATGCAGTCGGTTGCAGCCGCAGATATTACGACAGCTGACGAAACTGCAGTTTTCAATGCAAAACTGTATCAAGTAAGCACTGCGAAAAGATATTTCCAGAAGGTAATACACACATTGTAAAGCCCCATCACACAACCCAAGATGACCGCCGACATAAGTTATCCATAGTGAATATTAATCATCAACGAGTCAGGTAGCATAACTCCGACCCCTTGTTGGTTAACAGGGACAGAGCAGGATTTCACGTAGGATTTGAGGATAAACCTCCATCTCCGTTTACGAGGTAACTTGTTAATTTAAGTCCTATTGATCCGTTAACGAACCGATTCAATAGATGGAAGTGTATGCCAGACTCTCGGTATTGTATTTTATAGGATGACCGCTGCCAAGACAATGTTCTGCAATAGCAGATTTAGTCGGTTGTTTGTAAGCGTGTGTGCCGCTTATGCTCAGTACACCGATCGATCCTCCACAGTGCTAATAGCCTGACCAACGTATGACATGCCACAACTGCAAGGAATACGGTATGTATGTATGTACTGAACCGGGGACCTAGAAGCGACGCAGAGACTTCGTCCCGCCGTAGCCCTCAGTGGTCCACAACCCCACTACAGGCCACAGCAGTCCACGCACCCCACCGCAGCGTTATTGCGCGGTTCAGTCCGTGCCACTTGCCCGGGTAAACGGCGTTGACATTTCGTCGGAGTTTGGCCCACGCATTTCTTCACTCGAACGATGTTCCTAGTTTTCGAACTCGTTTTACGGCAGTTGTGTTTTTATTCGACACACAGCCTGTCTCGCTCCATTTTGTCACTAAAGTTTGTATTGCAGCTTTTGCTGAAAAATGGTTCAAAATGGTTCAATTGGCTCTGAGCACTATGGGACTTAACTTCTGAGGTCATCAGTCCCCTAGAACTTATAACTACTTAAAACTAACTAACCTAAGGACATCACACACATTCATGCCCGAGGCAGGATTCGAACCTTCGATCGTAGCGGACGTGCGGTTCCAGACTGTAGCGCCTAGTACCGCTCGGCCACCCCGGCCGGCTGAAAAATGGTTCTGAGCACTATGGGAGTTAACGTCTACGGTCGTCAGTCCCCTAGAACCTAGAACTACTTAAACCTAACTAACCTAGGGACATCACACAACACCCAGTCATCACGAGGCCGAGGAAATCTCTGACCCGCCCGGGAATCGAACCCGGGAACTCGGGTTTAGCTGAAGGACTTGAGAAAACCCTTCCAGTCTTAAACTATTGCGCAAACAATTCTACACACGTTTTGACAATGAACTCTCTCCCTTTTATCGTGAGCACATTTTTGTGCAGCGTTCAACTTATCAGTAAACACGTCTGCCTCTCTCACTCGCTGAAACGTTATGACACACACAAGTGCGCATGGGCACATATAACAGCCACCGATTGGGGCAGATATATAACAGCCACCGAGTGGAACTTCGAAATCACTGTTTACAGCATTTGCTCTGCTGAGTTGTTGTTCTGTACGTTAACAAACTTCAAATATGCGTCAGTCCTTTAAGTATTTTCCGTGTCACTTTTATTTTCCCCGCCTTGTACACGAAAACATGTTAGCGAGGTACACTATGTAATCAAAAGTATCCAGACACCTGGCTGAAAGTGACTTACAAGTTCGCGGCGCCCTCCATCGGTAATGCTGGAATTCAATATGGTGTTGGCCCACCCTTAGATTTAATGACAACTTCCACTGTCGCAGGCAGACGTTGAGTCAGGAATTTTACTGTTGGCACTACACACGTTACGCAAAGGCCTTGCCACAGTTGCTACACCGGTTCCCGTCCGATCACCGAAGTTAAGCACTGTCGGGCGTGGCCGGCACTTGGATGGGTGACCATCCGGGCCCCCCACGCGCTGTTGCCAGTTTCCGGGGTGCACTCAGCCTCGTGATGCCAATTGAGGAGCTACTCGACCGAATAGTAGCGGCTCCGGTCAAAACCATCATAACAACCGGGAGAGCGGTGTGCTGACCCCACGGCCCTCCTATCCGCATCCTAACCTGAGGATGACACGGCGGTCGGATGGTCCCGATGGGCCACTTGTGGCCTAACGACGGAGTGTGTGTGTGTGTGTGTGTGTGTGTGTGTGTGTCTATACACCTGGCAAATGATGTTCACCGGGCATTCGCCACACCCACAACCTGCCATCAGATCGCCACATTGTGTACCGTGATTCGTCACTCCACACAACGTTTTTCCACTGTTCAGTCGTCCAGTGTTTACGCTCCTTACACCAAGCGAGGCGGCATTTGGCATTTACCGGCGTGATGTGTGGCTTATGAGCAGCCGCTCGACCATGAAATCCAAGTTTTCTCACCTCCCGCCTCTTTCCTGATGCAGTTTGGAATTCCTGGCAGAGTCCTCTTCAAAAGACAAGGCACTGCCACTATGAGGGGAGGCGAAGAAATAGGTAAAGTCTGGACCCAGTATTTTTCGTGTGGTCTACGTCGCACCAGAAAGGCACCAAACGTTTTTTCGTCCTGAATGATGGGTTGCTATTGTGTACTGTTGTACTGTTTTACTATTTTTAACGTAGAGTGTCCACAAGTGTCAAGAACGCACGTTGCAATCTCACAGCGACGGGGGGGGGGGGGGGGGGGGGTACAGTGTCGTAATGCTCTGCAGGAAGCCCGTATTCTGGGAACCTCTAGACACGGGATGCTGCAAAGATACGTAGAATGGAGTGAGAGGAGAGACCAGTCTCGCACCTTTATAGACGATAATGATGGAAGCTGAAGAAATGAATTAAAACTTGTGCCATGGGCAGAACTTGAACCTGGTCTCTTAGCTTACTAGCCATTACACCACCACAGACATACAGCCAACATAGCTGCACAGACCACCCTAGTCCAATGCCCTCACCAACAGAAACTTCAGCTCACATCTTCAGCTTATTGATTATGTCACACCTATGGCTCCTTTATATTCAAGAGCACCACACCTGGAGTCGTCAGGCTGGCACCAAGATAACTGAGTTGTTGTTGACACTGCTACGAAGCAGCAAGAACGGCTACCATTGGATAATGTAAATAAATTCAGGAGTGGGAGAACAGAACTCTCTTGGGCGATCATGGAGAAGAGCTGATTCGTTGAAATACGAAATAGGACAGATAGTGGGAGTTAGGGGTTGCCTGTTTCTAAACTCCAACACTGAAAACCCCCATGACTGGTTAATTATATTAAAACTGAGTGTGGAAGAGAGAATTTTGCATTATTAGAACGGATCTGACTGTTTAGCATGCGAAAGCATCACTGTCATGCACACAGCTCACACGTACAGAGGTAGAGTGGAAATTCTGATTCTTGCTGAGAGCGTCTCTGTAGAACTCAACTTCTTGCCGCGACTCATCAGCGCCGCTAAGCTGAGAGAGGAACTCTGATTCTGGGGTCTGAGGGAGAGTGTTCTCAGAATTTTGCAGCCACCACAGCAGCCATCGCGGCCACCACTAACACCACGTATGGTGAGCAACAGCAGTGTTGTAAGGGGCACACCAACATTTCATGCTAACATGGCGGCTTTCACACTTACAATTTTACTAGCAATCCTGAACTCATCATATGCTCAATCGAGTTACTGGGTGAATGCATGAGTCTTTCTTGTGTGATTAATATTCGGCGATCACTGTGTGATTTCTGTGACTTAGTTTTTCCCCAAATATTATGTTGACTTTAATTGCTTCACCTCAGACGCATTACGTAATCTTCGCCAAGACATTCGTACTTTAATTGCATTGTAACCCCTGTTAATCCTTTCGTGATTGATGCGATATATATGTCCCGCTAAAGTAATATGTAGCATAGAGCGTACTGTCGTCCATAGCTGACATTTATGCAGGGTATCCAATTTATATTGACCACCCTAAATAACTGTTTGTCCAGATGAAAATTACAAAATGTTTCGACCAAATGTTCTTTAGTCGCCAGGGGGACATCAATCAGCATGACTGTCTTCGTTGCAGCTTCGTTTTTTACAAAGATATGAACAGTGATCAGTTTGGATTCCGTAGAAATGTTGGAACACGTGAGGCAATACTGAACTTACGACTTATCTTGGAAGAAAGATTAAGAAAAGGCAAACCTACGTTTCTAGCATTTGTAGACTTAGAGAAAGCTTTTGACAATGTTGACTGGAATACTCTCTTTCAAATTCTGAAGGTGGCAGGGGTAAAATACAGGGAGCGAAGGGCTATTTACAATTTGTACAGAAACCAGATGGCAGTTATAAGAGTCGAGGGGCATGAAAGGGAAGCAGTGGTTGGGAAAGGAGTGAGACAGGGTTGTAGCCTCTCCCCGATGTTATTCAATCTGTATATTGAGCAAGCAGTAAAGGAAACAAAAGAAAAATTCGGAGTAGGTATTAAAATTCATGGAGAAGAAGTAAAAACTTTGAGGTTCGCCGATGACATTGTAATTCTGTCAGAGACAGCAAAGGACTTGGAAGAGCAGTTGAACGGAATGGATGGTGTCTTGAAAGGAGGATATAAGATGAACATCAACAAAAGCAAAACGAGGATAATGGAATGTAGTCAAATTAAGTCGGGTGATGCTGAGGGAATTAGATTAGGAAATGAGACACTTAAAGTAGCAAAGGAGTTTTGCTATTTAGGGAGTAAAATAACCGATGATGGTCCAAGTAGAGAGGATATAAAATTTAGACTGGCAATGGCAAGGAAAGCGTTTCTCAAGAAGAGAAATTTGTTAACATCGAATATAGATTTAGGTGTCAGGAAGTCGTTTCTGAAAGTATTTGTATGGAGTGTAGCCATGTATGGAAGTGAGACATGGACGATAACTAGTTTGGACAAGAAGAGAATAGAAGCTTTCGAAATGTGGTGCTACAGAAGAATGCTGAAGATAAGGTGGGTAGATCACGTAACTAATGAGGAGGTATTGAATAGGATTGGGGAGAAGAGAAGTTTGTGGCACAACTTGACTAGAAGAAGGGATCGGTTGGTAGGACATGTTCTGAGGCATCGAGGGATCACAAATTTAGCATTGGAGGGCAGCGTGGAGGGTAAAAATCGTAGAGGGAGACCAAGAGATCAATACACTAAGCAGATTGAGAAGGATGTAGGTTGCAGTAGGTACTGGGAGATGAAGAAGCTTGCACAGGATAGAGTAGCATGGAGAGCTGCATCAAACCAGTCTCAGGACTGAAGACCCCAACAACAACAATGAACAGTGGTAGGACTTTTTATTCGTAATTCATTTCCTCCCCTAAAGACCTATTCAAAAATGTATCACAGTGTACCATTCACTGAAACACAACGTTATTAATTACATAACACATCGTTGACTTTGAGCCCGGGATCACAAACTCGCCCACTTCCTGGAGTTGTCAGAAAACAAATGAATACCAAGTAAAAACATAACACAAAATTGACTTTGACCATTTGCCAGCAGTAGAACATTCACAGGGGCTCAAAGGGGTGACCCTGGACACCGATACACTGGTGCACTCTTTGAATGAAAGAATTATTTACTGCTTCCTGTGTTGCCTGCTGAAAAGAATTATAAGGAAACACGATACGTTCCTGTATGTCCTCTGGAGATGTTGGATTATCGCTGTAGACAACGTCTTTAATGCATCTCCAAAGAAAAACGTCCAGAGGATTTAAATCAGGAGACCTAGCAGGCCAAGTAACTGTTCCTCCTCGACCAGTCCATGTGGCCGGATACCTTCGGTTCAGAACTCGACGTGCACTCAAGGCATTATGTGCTGGACACCCATCGTGTTGATTCCACATAAGCATTCTGGTTCTTAGTGGCACTTCATCCAGAAGAGGAGGAAGAATTCGTCTGAGGAAGTTGGCATACGCTGTACCGTTTAGACTACCATCGATGAAATAAGGGCCAATAATTGCAATACCAAGCATCCCACCTCAGAAGTTAACCCTCCATTGAAGCTGATGTCCCACTTGTCTAAGCCATCGTGGGTTGTCGCTGGAACAGTAATGCATGTTACTTGTATTTTACCTGTCCTTTGTTTGAGAAGGAACATTCATCGATAAATAGAACACTGGAGAACTAAATGGGGTTGACGAGGATTTGCTGCTGTGCCCACTGACACAACTGTACATGATTCTGGAAACCATTTCCATTCATTTCATGATTTCGGAGTACATAAGGATGGGACCGGTTACGTCTAAGAATACGATGTACACTGGTTTTAGGAATGCCAATCTCGTGTTCAAGCTGTGATTTGTGCTCACATGTGGATTTATAGCAACGGAAGCGAGAACAGTAACTTCGGCGGTTTGGTCTCTGTGAGTGCTAGGACGATCGAGTTGTCGTGGGTTGAAACTTCCCGTTTCCCGAAGCGTCGCAACAAGACGAGAAAACATCCGTCGGGAAGGTAGGTTCTTGTCAGCATATCGCTCTCTATACAGTTCCGCTGCCTGCTTAGCATTTCGGCTACCTTCAACAACAACTACAACAATATAAGGCGATATGTTGATGCAGTTTGTAGGAAGTATAGCCTTTACCGTGAGCATACTCTACAAAACAGAGTTTAAAAGGACTAAAGTACTGTATTAAATGGACCGGTATGTAAGAAATCAGTATTGCAATTACTGTTCTGCTATCTTACATTCCCCATACATAAGTAGCATTTCTACCATCTCTTCGTTGGTATTCATTCTACTCACATAACTCTTCGACTGACGATGGTTGACGGAATGACGGGTGTGCATTCTACTTATGTTTACATTTTTCCTCTGTCAACGTCAGCACGTGGATGTGTTCCATCACCCCGAGCACATGCACTAAGCGCTGGGAGCGTCAACGTCAATGTTGTGTTATGTGATGAATAACGTTGTGTTTCAGTGAATAATGCAATGTGATACATTTTTGAAAAGGTCTTTAGGAGAGGAAATGAAGTACCAAATAAAAAATGCAGGGTGTGTAAGGTGCCAGGCTGAATCCTTGTATTAGTGCCACTTACAAAGTTCACGTCACAACCGCATGCAGTGAAACATTTCCTCACCCAGTAGATAGTGCGCAGTGTTCCTGACCTACCTTGCTTTGCTTTGGTTACTCAATATTGCCTTCTCGGTAGCTGCGTCCGTCTCACCTAAATCACACTGCAATTAAGAAACCAGGATCCTAGATTATGTTTTCCAAAATCAAAAGTCAAGACCGTATTCATTGTTGACACTTATGACAAACACAGTGCGATTAATTTGTTATCACTCACATACAATATTCATGTGACCAGGCCTCTTACACTTAACAATCGTCACATTAGGTAGGTCAAAATCTTCCAGTCTTTAACAATATTCACAATACGCGTTAAATGTTCAAAGCCGAATACAGTTACACTTTTTTTGGTACCGACCGGAAAAGTTAAGCTTCTGTTTCAAGTATTATCACATCACATTCCGACACCGACTTGCCGCACTTTTGCTCCGTGAGAATCTGAACGAGAACTAACTGAGAACTGGGCCAGCTCGGACCTTATATAGACGAGTGCTTGAATATTTGACTATTTCTCTTAATATACACTCCTGGAAATAGAAAAAAGAACACATTGACACCGGTGTGTCAGACCCACCATACTTGCTCCGGACACTGCGAGAGGGCTCTACAAGCAATGATCACACGCACGGCACAGCGGACACACCAGGAACCGCGGTGTTGGCCGTCGAATGGCGCTAGCTGCGCAGCGTTTGTGCACCGCCGCCGTCAGTGTCAGCCAGTTTGCCGTGGCATACGGAGCTCCATCGCAGTCTTTAACACTGGTAGCATGCCGCGACAGCGTGGACGTGAACCGTATGTGCAGTTGACGGACTTTGAGCGAGGGCGTATAGTGGGCATGCGGGAGGCCGGGTGGACGTACCGCCGAATTGCTCAACACGTGGGGCGTGAGGTCTCCACAGTACATCGATGTTATCGCCATTGGTCGGCGGAAGGTGCACGTGCCCGTCGACCTGGGACCGGACCGCAGCGACGCACGGATGCACGCCAAGACCGTAGGATCCTACGCAGTGCCGTAGGGGACCGCACCGCCACTTGCCAGCAAATTAGGGACACTGTTGCTCCTGGGGTATCGGCGAGGACCATTCGCAACCGTCTCCATGAAGCTGGGCTACGGTCCCGCACACCGTTAGGCCGTCTTCCGCTCACGCCCCAACATCGTGCAGCCCGCCTCCAGTGGTGTCGCGACAGGCGTGAATGGAGGGACGAATGGAGACGTGTCGTCTTCAGCGATGAGAGTCGCTTCTGCTTTGGTGCCAATGATGGTCGTATGCGTGTTTGGCGCCGTGCAGGTGAGCGCCACAATCAGGACTGCATACGACCAACGCACACAGGGCCAACACCCGGCATCAAGGTGTGGGGAGCGATCTCCTACACTGGCCGTACACCACTGGTGATCGTCGAGGGGACACTGAATAGTGCACGGTACATCCAAACCGTCATCGAACCCATCGTTCTACCATTCCTAGACCGGCAAGGGAACTTGCTGTTCCAACAGGACAATGCACGTCCGCATGTATCCCGTGCCACCCAACTTGCTCTAGAAGGTGTAAGTCAACTACCCTGGCCAGCAAGATCTCCGGATCTGTCCCCCATTGAGCATGTTTGGGACTGGATGAAGCGTCGTCTCACGCGGTCTGCACGTCCAGCACGAACGCTGGTCCAACTGAGGCGCCAGGTGGAAATGGCATGGCAAGCCGTTCCACAGGACTACATCCAGCATCTCTACGATCGTCTCCAAGGGAGAATAGCAGCCTGCATTGCTGCGAAAGGTGGATATACACTGTACTAGTGCCGACATTGTGCATGCTCTGTTGCCTGTGTCTATGTGCCTGTGGTTCTGTCAGTGTGATCATGTGATGTATCTGACCCCAGGAATGTGTCAATAAAGTTTCCCCTTCCTGGGACAATGAATTCACGGTGTTCTTATTTCAATTTCCAGGAGTGTATTACAGTTTATAATTTCCCAGGGTTAAAATGATCCTTTCTAATTGGTTTTGAAGTTAACTATTGTGTTTTATTACTTGAACAACATGAGTGAGCTGTATCAATTTAAATACGCTGAAGTAACTTATGCATCCGCAGAGGGAATTCCCGACTTATAACCATGGCAGGCCTCTTGAACAATAATTTTTACTTATTCAAGTTTACTTAATTCTTAATTGATGCACTTACAAAGTTGCGACTGGAGTCATTTCACGTAGAAAAATATAGGTAGCAAAAGTATCAAAACAGATCTCGGAATTATTAAGTAGTTTGGACACAATTGGCACTGAAACTCAAACAGGCTACAGATTTAAAGTCTTAATATCTATTTAACTAATAGACTTTAGGTTAATTTAAACACTTTGCTGGAAGCAGTAAAATTTTGGCTTTCTTTTTGATGCAGTCTTATAGCTGAATTCGATCTACTAGCTCACTCGAATTTTACTTAATATGTATTGTACAATATATGTCATTGTTCATAACTTTTAGTAGGATGCATTTCCAATAAAACTAATTAGCTCATTACTTTCAGAATAGATATTAGAATGAACTGAAATAATAGATTTTACTAGGGGAATTTAAACTATTTCTGAATTCTGTGCTATGAGGTTGAAGGCCACAGAATCTGTATTCAGAATCTGAGTAGTGAAAATGAAAAAAAAAGTTCATTGCTTAACTAAGTTACTGAAGGAGTGTAAAACCAAAACAGGATAGCAGTGGGAAACCCTGCTTCGTTACAGGTGCCATTTAAAAAAGTCGTACAGGTGTTCATATCTTTGTAAGAAACAAAGCTACAGCGAAGGCAATCATGCTGATTGATGTACCCCTGACGGCTAAAGAACATTTGGTCGAAACATTTTGTAATTTTCATCTGGTCTAAAGAGTTATTTAGGGTGGTCAAGATAAATGGGACACCCTGTATAGTACTGGCTTGCACCAAGGTGCTTCTGGAACTTGGAGAAAAATACTACAGACCATGGGGTGGATATACAGCACGATCATATTGGGCAACTTGTGTTTGTGGTGTGTCTGTTCCACTACCATAGCCGGCCGCTGTGGCCGTGCGGTTCTGGCGCTGCAGTCCGGAACCGCGGGACTGCTACGGTCGCAGGTTCGAATCCTGCCTCGGGCATGGGTGTGTGTGATGTCCTTAGGTTAGTTAGGTTTAAGTAGTTCTAAGTTCTAGGGGACTTATGACCTAAGATGTTGATCCCATAGTGCTCAGAGCCATTTGAACCATTTGAACCATCCACTACCATACACTTCACTTATTCCGTTGATTTGTACATAATTTGTATGTCATTTGGCTTATATGCCCCAGAAAACTTCATAGAATATAGAAAACATTGGTGTGCGGTGTGCGAAAGCCATGTTCAAATGTTATATTGAAAACATGTGTGCAATGTTTCAAGTTATACTTTTTCCCATGACTGCCATCCAGATTCTAAAATTAGTTCCGAAAATCCTAGGTTCACATGAAAGTGTGGATCTAGCTAGGTCCATGTCCCACTCCAAATGAACTCGTAATAAAGAGCTTGGTATGGTGACCATTGTCTCATTCAATAGCTTAATGAACTACCTATTATTATCACGTTTTGAGTTGCAGCACCCACTTTTCACGTGTGCTAGGGCCACATATGTTTAATAAATTCAATTCACTAAGTTATGCATTGCACAACACCTGTTA
This sequence comes from Schistocerca cancellata, assembly GCF_023864275.1. Lineage (NCBI taxonomy): Eukaryota > Metazoa > Arthropoda > Insecta > Orthoptera > Acrididae > Schistocerca > Schistocerca cancellata. The sequence goes on along the minus strand of NC_064628.1, from coordinate 11,537,362 downwards.
ATAGATTCACGTGGTACTACGCAGAGGGAGCTGGTTACCAGCGTGGTATGCAGGTCCTTCTGAAATCCACGGAGTGACGTCGATGGTTCAGCCAGAACCTCAAAACCTCATACCAGCTGCCCACCGAAAAAATTCATTCGAATAGGCCCGTACAAAGCAATCATGTACCCGTGTTTTCCGATAGCAAAAGCGCCCTCAGCACAGGTCTCAAACCAAGACTTGCTTTTATTTCAAATTTTTGTGATGCGGATACCTTTGTGGCCGACGAGTAGAAGTGGCACTCGCCATAGCTGGGAGATCCTACAAAATGTCACCGCATTCTTCATTGTAAAGTTCTGTTAATGTGGGTAAGGAATAGAACGGACACAGCAACGGTGGCAGTTGAGTGCGGCAGCCACATGGAGCTGTGGGATAGAGGTGGCCACCACGACGCAGCAGAAAACACAACAGGACAGCTGACAGCTGACAGCCGGGGCTCGCGTGGGGCCAGCGACACAGCCACACAGAAGGGAGAACCGATCGAGGTACTCAAAGTACCCTCCACCACACACCGTCAGGTGGCTTGCTGAGTATGGATGTAGATGTAGAAGCCAGCGAAAGGCTTAGAAAGGACTGCAATAGACGATTTTCATTATGTGAACGGATATCTGGTGGTTTGGGATTTACTAAATAAACTCAATGGTCAACAAATGGTCACAAGTGACTTCCTGGGTCGCAATTTATACATTCAAATCGTTGTGGGGTCGTTCACAGCAAGTCTACCTCATGTCTGAGTAAGTTTAAAAAATCGCATATTTCGTCGAAAACAGACATTCTGAATCAGTGGGTGTGTACAAAATATAAGTTGGCTCTTACTCAGGAGATAACAGCAACGAGCCACTTTTTATAATGCTATTTATTTGTTCAAATAGCGCCGTTACCGGTTTCGAACCAACAGGTTCATCATCAGACGGTTTGTTCGCCTTAAGACACATTTTACATTAAAAACTAAAACTCCTCCCGAACAGGCCACGGAGGCCCAACTGTACCGACCGGCCGCCGTGTCCTCCTCAGCCCACAGGCGTCACTGGATGCGGATATGGAGGCAAACTTAGGAGCTACTTGATTGACAAGTAGCAGCCCCAGTCTCGGAAACTGACATTTTACATTAGCTTTCACTTTTTGTTCTCCCAAATGACAAAATTCCCTTGGGGTCGTGCTGTCCTACAACCAAAACAAGATGTCAGGCAATGTCTATTTAACTGTAATTGCGGCTCACAACGATTTGTTTACATCCTTTAAAACTTCTTATAGTTAAAATTCCCTCGAGATATTTTACGTTTATCTACGATGTTGATGGCAGCTGAAGAAGTTAATTTAAGTTTGTGCCATGGCCGTGACTTGAACCGAGGCCTCGCTGCTTATTAAGCAGAAATGCTATCCACTGCACGACGGCACCACCCTCCCTAAAGCTCTTCCACGGATCACCCAAGTCCAATGCGCCCCCCTCCCCCCTCCCCCTCCTCCCTCCCAACAACAAACTTCATATTTTCAGCTTATTCTCCCCTTCTTAGATGGTCATTGTTGTCTAGGCTCTCCTTCATTGGAATAGCACCCCAGTGCTGGACGTAATGGGGAAGTCCTGTACCCCAGGTGTAGGTGATCTATAGATCTTATAATTAAACTTTCCTCGAGACATTTGAGTCTCATCTTTATCTACGATAATGATGTGTGTTGAAGAAATGAGTTAAAATTTTTGTCACAGCTGGGATTTCAACATGGGTTCCATGTCTTACTTTTTTTTTTAATCGTTGGGTTTGGTCGTTGCGGACGTCACATTACATCCGTTAAAGTTCGTTTTGTTGATCCTTCCGCTCAGTTTTTTATTAGAGAGGCCAACCGGCGCTCTGACCGAACACGCTGAGCTACCGTGCCGGCATTCTAGGGAACAATGCTAGCCATTACACCACAACAGCACTGAGAGACAGAAGAGGAAGATAGACTGAAGTTGTGAACTGAAGTGTGTGCTGGGCTTGGCTGGTCTGTGCAGCAGTGTTAGCTATAGTGCTGTGTTGGTGTAATGGTTGCACTCCTCGTTAGTAAGCAAGTCCCGGCCACAGCATATATTCTAATTCATTTCTTCAGAGTCCATCATTACGATAGTTTAAAATTTCATCATTTGGGAGAACAAAAATGAAAGCTAATGTAAAATGTATCTTAACGTAAACAAAAAGTCTGATGATGAACTTCCCAGTTCGAAAGTGGTAACGGCGCTCTCTGAATAAATTGCATTATAAAAAGTGGTTGATCGCTGTTATCTTCTCTGTGAGAGTCAGCCTATAAATAAATACACTGCCCGACTGAAACAGTAAAGCAGCGAGAAGGTTGGAGGAGACGGAATGAAAACTTCACAACTTTAGAAGTTATGTGGTAATATTCCAGTGACTGAAAAATCGAATCAGGTTTTCAAAGAACCTTTCAGTGCGAGCGCATTTATCAGCGTAAAAAATTTAAAATTGTTGTAAATTCCTATGGAACCAAACTTCTGAGGTCATCGGTCCCTAGGCTTACACACTGCTTAATTTAACTGTAACTTACGCTAAGGATGAACTGTCAATTAGGGCAGTTCACAAACAACAACTCAACTACACATGTTATTCCAAAACGTTATCGTGGAACTAGGGGCAAGGAGGTGTTGGTGAAATAACACACACTGCTCAGGTTATCTCTTTTATTTTAAAGTTTTTCTAAATAATAAATTTTTAAGTCTGGCTTAAAAAAAAACAATTTCAAAACAATTTCGAATAGCTGACAAATTTTCTTTATGAAAAGGAGATTGCCAGGCATGACGTTAACAAATTCCCAATAGTAAGATTTTAACTTGACATGTGTATTAAAAAAAAAAAACTCTTAAATAGCTGGCAAATTTTCTCTATGTAAAGGATATTGCAAGGTATGACGTTAACTTCCCAATAGTAAGATTTTAAACTTGTTATATCTACAAGACAACAATTCCTTCAAAAAAACCCCTTTATGTAGCTGGTTTGTACTAAAGCTAAAATAGTTGTCTCTCGCCAGTTAAATAACTTATATTACACCTGTCATTTGTTACAAGATAAATGTGAATAAGCCAGCACACAAACCTTCAAATTAAAGGCAGTTCCCAAAAAAATCATCATCATCATCATCATCATCATCATTTAAGACAGATTATGCCTTTCAGCGTTCAGTCTGGAGCATAGCCCCCCTTATACAGTTCCTCCATGATCCCCTATTCAGTGCTAACATTGGTGCCTCTTCTGATGTTAAACCTATTACTTCAAAATCATTCTTAACCGAATCCAGGTACCTTCTCCTCGGTCTGCCCCGACTCCTCCTACCCTCTACTGCTGAATCCATGAGTCTCTTGGGTAACCTTGCTTCTCCCATGCGTGTAACATGACCCCACCATCTAAGCCTGTTCGCCCTGACTGCTACATCTATAGAGTTCATTCCCAGTTTTTCTTTGATTTCCTCATTGTGGACACCCTCCTGCCATTGTTCCCATCTACTAGTAGCCGCAATCATCCTAGCTACTTTCATATCCGTAACCTCAACCTTGTTGATAAGGTAACCTAAATCCACCCAGCTTTCGCTCCCATACAACAAAGTTGGTCGAAACATTGAACGGTGCGCAGATAACTTAGTCTTGGTACTGACTTCCTTCTTGCAGAAGAGAGTAGATCGTAGCTGAGCGCTCACTGCATTAGCTTTGCTACACCTCGCTTCCAGTTCTTTCACTATGTTGCCATCGTGTGAGAATATGCATCCTAAGTACTTGAAACCGTCCACCTGTTCTAACTCTGTTCCTCCTATTTGGCACTCAACCCGTTTATATTTCTTACCCACTGACATAACTTTCGTTTTGGAGATGCTAATCTTCATACCATAGTCCTTACATTTCTGATCTACCTCTGAAATATTACTTTGCAAACTTTCAATCGAATCTGCCATCACAACTAAGTCATCCGCATATGCAAGACTGCTTATTTTGTGTTCACATATCTTAATTTCACCCAGACAGTCTATTGTTTTCAACATATGATCCATAAATAATATGAACAACAGTGGAGACAGGTTGCAGCCTTGTCTTACCCCTGACACTACTCTGAACCATGAACTCAATTTACCATCAACTCTAACTGCTGCCTGACTATCCATGTAAAGACCTTTAATTGCTTGCAAAAGTTTGCCTCCTATTCCATAATCTTGTAGAACAGACAATAACTTCCTCCTAGGAACCCGGTCATATGCCTTTTCTAGATCTATAAAGCATATATACAGTTCCCTGTTCCACTCACAACACTTCTCCATTATTTGCCGTAAGCTAAAGATCTGGTCCTGACAACCTCTAAGAGGACTAAACCCACACTGATTTTCATCCAATTGGTCCTCAACTAATACTCGCACTTTCCTTTCAACAATACCTGAGAAGATTTTACCCACAACGCTGATTAAAGAGATACCTCTGTAGTTGTTACAATCTTTTCTGTTTCCATGTTTAAAGATTGGTGTGATTACTGCTTTTGTCCAGTCTGATGGAACCTGTCCCGACTCCCAAGCGATTTCAATTATCCTGTGTAGCCATTTAAGACCTGACATTCCACTGTGTTTGATGAGTTCCAACTTAATTTCATCCACCCCAGCCGCTTTATTGCACTGCAATCTATTGACCATTTTTTCCACTTCCTCAAATGTGATCCTATTTCCATCATCATTCCTATCCCATTCTACCTCGAAATCTGAAACATTACTGATCGCATTTTCACCTACATTGAGCAACTCTTCAAAATATTCCCTCCATCTGCCCAAGGCATCCACAGGATTCACCAGCAGTTTTCCTGACCTGTCCAAAATACTTGTCATTTCCTTCTTACCTCCCTTTCGAAGACTGCTAATTACACTCCAGAATGGTTTTCCAGCAGCTTGACCCATAGTCTCCAACCTGTTTCCAAAGTCTTCCCACGATTTCTTCTTGGATGCTGCAATTATCTGTTTGGCTTTGTTTCTTTCTTCAACATAACTTTCTCTGTCTACCTGGGTTCTGGTATGTAGCCATTTTTGATACGCCTTCTTTTTCCTTTTACGGGCTGCCTTGAAGGTATCATTCCACCAAGCTGTTTGCGGCATCCTACTTTTACACACTACTGTTCCAAGCCATTCTTTAGTCACTTCTAGTACTGTGTCCCTGTACCTCGTCCATTCCTTTTCCAATGACTGTAATTGACTACATTCAACTAACTGGTACCTTTCTGAGATCGCTGTTATGTACTTGTGCCTGATTTCCTTAACCTGAAGTTCCTCCACTCTTATCCTCCTAAAAAAAAAAAAAAAAAAAAAAAAAAAAAATCCTTAGCTCGGTGAGGGAGTGACAGGTGGTGTAAAGGAGCCCAAATCACAATAGTCGGAATATGGGTGGTCTACAGGGCCACAGCAGATCAGCCCCAAAACTTCCATTACAAGCCACCACCACCCCGAGTTACCCAAAACCAGAAGATGTAGCGAGGGCGGCGCCTGCACAGACTCCGAACCACAAAGACCGGCGACACGGACCCTAAATCACCCAATCGAGGTGTGAATGAAACGGCCCGAGCAAAAAGCAATTACCACATTCCTGCGGACAGCAAACGAAAACTGTGCTGGGAAGACCCCAACAAAACCACTGGTAAGGAAACTCATACACTTCACTAGAACATGAACGTGCTACATAAAAACAGTACTCAATTTCGCACACTCCAACACAGCGCTGGGAACACGTTGCACATCCTTATGCTCGTCAGAGCCAACCGCTGCCCCTGACAGCCAAGAGGTCGGCCAAAGCACGTGGCGAGCAGCTGGCGACCCCCAGCAGCAGGGCCCCGCTCGCGCCACCACCTCTCTCGGTCACCGCCCAGTACGTACTGCCTAGATCGTCACGCGACCCTACACTTGCTCCACCTCCCGCCAGAGGGCGGTAGCGATCCAAATGGCGCGCCAAACTGAAAGCGCCACCGGAAACACTAGACGCGAAGCGAAAGCACTCCCCCCTTCCATCCTGTTTCTTCCCCACCTCCCCTCTCTTTGCCCCCTTCTCTCCCCCGAGTCCTTTTACATTTCCCTCCTCTGCCTCCTCTCATTCCCTCTCGCGTCTGCCCTTTTCCCCCTTTATTAGTCCTCTCCCTCCTTGGTTCCCCCCCCTTTTTCGTTCTTTTCCTTCCTCCATCCTTGTTCTTCCCCCTCCTCCAGATTCCCCCCCCCCCCCCCCATCTGCCTTTGGCTTGGGAGTGTCATCTTTGTGCCGCCACTTTCGTGCAGTGTTCTACGGTGAGTGTTCTACAGTGAGTGTTTTACAGTGAGTGTTCCGTGTTGTGTTTTTTGGGAAGTGTTGCGAACTGCCATCATACTGTTGCTGGGTGTGCCTTTTATCTCTTGCGAACAGAAACCACATTTCGCCGTGTTTTTTAATTGTGTGTGTACTATGTTACTTGTCTGATTCGCCGGCCGCGGTGGTCTAGCGGTTCTAGGCGCTCAGTCCGGAACCGCGGGACCGCTACGGTCGCAGGTTCGAATCCTGCCTCGGGCATGGATGTGTGTGATATCCTTAGGTTAGGTAGGTTCTAGGGAACTGATGACCTCAGATGTTAAGTCCCATAGTGCTCAGAGCCATTTTTTTTGTCTGATTCCTGTGTCTTTTATTAACGTTGCCAACCCCTTTTGCTTTTTGTTTTAACTTTCCGCATTTTTCCGCCATTTTACACTTGACGTCGCCGTTTTATCGCCTGTTTTTCTTGTTTCTTTTCTTCTTCCGTTTTTTAAAATAAAAGGCTGTAGGCTGTAGAGCAGTGTACTAAGCTGCTGCGAGCCCGCCCCCTTCGGGGGGGATGGAAAATCAATAAAGGAAAAAAAAAAACGAAAGCACTCCGCCTGACGCGCTTTTCGAAGAGTCGGACACAACTACGGCTCGAAGGACAGCACACACACCCATGCCCGAGGGAGGACTCGAACCTCCGACGGGGGGAGCCGCTAGGACCGTGGCAAGGCGCCTTGTCGGTGTGACACTGCACCCTGTCCAACCCGAATAAATGGAATGACTCGGTTCGAAAGGGTGTTTGTTGTAGCTGCTCCTTCCTATCCTAGATACTGGCACTGCAAACTACAAACAATGCTGATGGAGAAACATCCGCAACTATTGTAGCAGAGGTTAAAAATACCGCTTCTGTTGTAAGGTACTATTTCTTTTCCCGTGATTAAGCCACCAATGGTTCTAGGCTCTTAGTTGCCCATCGTCAAGTGTGATAACTTTGTGCTGTGACGCTGAGGGCCGCGACTGACAAGTATGGGACGCTGTGAACCTCCAGCGAGTTCATAGCACGGCGCTGGCCTGCGTTCTCTGGTGGTACACTGCGTCCCATACTCGTCCATCGCGGTCACTTGGGGTCACAGTACGAAGTTATCAAACCTGATGATGGGCACCTAGGAGCCCGAAACCGGTCGTGGCTTAAGCATTGGAAAATAAAAGAAACTTTACAACTGAATCGATATGTTTAACCTCTGCTAGAGGCACAGAGACAGAATTGATGTTCGAGAAGGTCATACACACGTTCTATTGGGGGCAGATCTGAGGATTTTGTTCACCACCGGAATACCTCAACATCACTTAGACAGCTTATAGACACACGCGTCATGTGTGGACGAGTACTGTCTCGTTGATAAATTGCACCACGGTACTGTCACATGGGAGGCAACATACGGGGACGCAGGATGTCTGTCACGTACTGTTGTGCCGTCAGAGTTTCATCATGTACTACCAGTCGTGATCTGAAGACATACCCGATTACTCCCGCATCATGGTGCCAGGAGTAATACAGCTGTGCCTCTCCAAACCTTCTTAGAATGGAATTTCTCCCCATGTCGTCGCGTGGGGTAGCCGCACGGTCTTGGACGCCTTGCCACGGTTCGTGAGACTACTCCCCCCCTCCTCCCCAATCAGAGGTTCGAGTCCTCCCTCGGGCCTGGTTGTGTGTGTTGTCCTTAGCGTAAGTTAGTTTCAGTTAGATTAAATAGTGTGTAAGCCTAGGGACCAATGACCTCAGCAGTTTGATCCCATAGGAACTAACAACAAATTTCCAAAATTTTCTCCCCATGTCATCGCTGTTTTCGTCATCCAAAGTAGTGGAGAACCACGATTCATAGTTGAACACAACGTGATGCACTAATGAGTAGTCCATGCCTGCTGTTCGTGGCACCACTCCAAACTCAGCCGTCTGTGTTGTGGTGTTAGCAGCAGCCTACGTATGGGAAGGTAAATTCCTGGTCCGACTGCTGCTAGTCTCCAAACCGTCACTTGTTCTCGGATGGCAGGCTCAGATGTGTAGGAGTTACGGTATCCTTGGTGCACAATACGGCGATCTTCTTACGCGTTCAGACGTGGGACCTCGGCAGTGAGAAGGCCCGCCCTCACACACTCAACATCGGACCTCTGTGTAACATTATGGAGATGTTATTGGTAGATTCAGTAAAACTTTCTGGTTCATCTTTACGGTCTTTTCAAATTCTCCACACAATGTTTCGGCAGATATCGTTTGTAGAAACCATGTAAGTTCTATAGACAAAACAATATATTGTGGATTTTGCAGCTTACCGAAAATTATCTTCAGTGTAGACCTACAACCATATTAGCAACCACACATTTACCAAGAAAATATGAATTTTTGGAACAGACAAAATGCATGTTACATGTAAACAAACATCTGAACAGTGACATAATGAGAAATAGCCATGATACTTTTAATAACAAATCAAAAGACGAAAATTACAAATTGTGCAATATTGTTAAATTTTAAATCATGTTTTGGGACTTTGTCTCATCCATAAACTTAGGAGACAGACTCACTGAAATGATTCCTAGTTTTTGTCAGTTCTATCCAAAATAGAAAATACGAGGGCTATTCGGAAAGTAGGGTCCGATTCGGCGTGGAATGGAAAATACAGTGAAAATCTGATGAAGCTTTGCACAGATGGTTGGGCACTGTGTCTAGTATGTCCGTCGATCGCATCATGTCGCTCTTTTCAGTTCTGAGCTCACAGTGAGGACGTAAAGATGGCTGGAAATTAGCGTCTCCCGCAAAATATGAGGGCCTTGCGAAAGATTTCGCCTGAAGCTATGCAATCCACAGAACACAACTGTCATGCGTTTCGTTCTACACGACAATTCTCGGCCGCACTCTGCAGGGGCAATGCAGATGCTCCTGCAGCGTTTTCGATGGGAAGTGTTCGATCAACCACAATACAGACCGTAATTGGCTGCCCTAAGGTTCATGCTCTGTGCACATGAACCGCTGGCTATGAAGACAACCTTCTGGCGCAGACATCGAACTATAGACCAGTGTAGAGAATTGGCAGAAAGCACAGGCGGCCGCCTTCTATGACAATGGCACTGGAAAGTCGGTACAGCTCTACGACAGATGTCTTTAAGTCGGAACGGCGACTATGTAGGTAAGTACCTGGAAGCTATAGCAAACTCTTGCAAATAAAACATTTTCGATTTGTACAGTGGTTTCCATTTCGCGACCGATCGGACCTCACTTTCCGAACAGCCCTCGTAGCTACATTTTAAATATGAAAGTTGCGTCGTAATTTTGAGTTAAAAAGTATCATTGATTCACAAAACTGTTCACACCAAAACAACTTTTATTATTTGTTAATCTTGATGTGGAACTTAAAATAGATGTAACCCATTCGTAGAAAACACAATACTGCAAAACACCTGTTTGACAATCACAGTGCAAAACACGCCGACGTCAAATTAAGTAAACCATTATCAACACAATATAAACATCACATTGTCGTAAATAATTAGCAATAGTTACAGTTTCACATTTTTCTTGTTTTTGTAATAGCATTAACGTATGTCAAAAACTTGCAAATAGAATCCAGAATAAGAACGCCAGCCTGAACCTGAAAGTTTTAAGAGGTCTTTGACATCTCGATGTAGACGACGCCCTGGGATGTCAAGGATGGTAGCAAGTGGACGTGTCTTCAGAGCCCCTCTAAAAACTGCTGTCACCACTAATACATGTGAATATTGTAGCCAGTAGTGAAAGCGTAATTTGAATTTGGAAGTAAACCATGCAGTAGAAAATGACATCAAGGTCAGGACTTTTTTTTAAAGGCAAATGTCAGATCTCTTACCAGAACCTATTTTTATAAACTTGCACACGAAGCAGCAGCAGCCTGAGAGACAATGCCCAAAACTTCAACAACACCAAAAATCTAAGTACAATTCAGCCACGCCTCCTTTACTTTGTCCAAATTTAATTACTCTAGGGTCGAAGACGATTACTGCAATCCGGTCACCCCCCCCCCAAAAGGTGTTAGGACAGGTGGATGAAGTGTAGTTAAAACTGTCAATTCCGAATATCCCAGAATTCTGAATATTACGCGATTCAAACAGCTGGCCAAATGGAGGTCCACAATGAGGCCGCTGTCAAACTGTGTCAGTTGCTGAAACGTGTGTCACACGAGTACGCCGCACCTCCGTGTCTTTCACTCAACATGTAACACTATTCACGACTTTTATATGCAGTGCCACACTAAACACAAGCAAAAGCTAATGCACTTTAGCGTCCATCCTACCCATCAGAGAGAACTGCGATTCTAATCATTCATACAGTATAATCTTCAGTGGTGCGTGTGTGTCAGAACTTACGTTGACATCGAACGGTATCTTCTGCATGTTATACTTTTTTTGTCAGGCATTGTATATGGTAGCGTGTAACTTGTAAAACTAGAAGTTTTTAATTTTAGTTTTTTTTTCGCATTTACTTGCAAGTTCATATTCATAACAAGGAAGATATGCTGAAGGTTAGATGGGTAGATCGGAAAGATAATGAGGACATATTGAACCGAATAGGAGAGTAAAGAGCCGTATTGCACAACTCCACGCTAAAAAGGAGAGGTTGATAGGATATATTCTGCTACATCAACGTACATGTAATTTGGAAATGGAGGAAGGAGGAGTAAAATCAGGAAGACTAAGGATTGAATACTTTAGGAAGGTTAAAATGGATGTAGATTGCAGTAATTATTCAGATATGAAGAGACTCAGACTGAATAACGTAGGCCCGCTGTGCCCACCCAACTTCTGAGTGAAGACTTCAACAACAGCAAGTGGCATATGTTGCTTTAATTACTTTCAGATATCTTACTCGTATCGACATTCTGTCATTTTCAAAGGTTATAAAATGCAACACGAAACTTATCAAAAGAAAGGAAAATATGTTAAATTTCACCATTGACTAGAGGCATGGTATAATGAATAGGACATGGCTTTCTAGCTCAGCAGTGTTACGTCAATGATATAAAATTGTTCATTACATACCTTGTACCTCGTCAACATTCTCAATTGTGAGACAAGTGCAAATAGCTACCTACGAACAAATTGGAAAACAAGTGGTCTAAGGCACTAGGCTGCACTGGATACAAAATACAGGCTGCAATTGTTTGATCGCAACTACATTTTCATCGAAGATCGTATAAAAACAGTTTCACCAGCAAACAATTTATGGAAACCACTTTACAATGTTGTACGAAAAGCTGCTGGTTATAAAACAATGCGTAACAGACATTTTGATGGTCAAAAGTGACACATTGGAAGAAGCCACTGAGTGGTGCTAGAGTACATGTGGCCAACTGTCTGTCAACAAACCACTTTTGACGACTTACAGTGTGTAGCATCAGTAAAAGTCCTACATCTACATGGATACTCTAAAAATCACATTTAAGTGCCTGGCAGAGGGTTCATCGAACCACCTTCACAATTCTCTATTATTCCAAACTCCAAATAGCGCGCAGAAGGAATGAACACCTACATTTTTCCGTACGACCTCTGATTTCCCTTATTTTATCGTCGTGATCGTTTCTCCCTATGTAGGTCGGTGTCAACAAAATATTTTCGCACTCGGAGGAGAAAGTTGGTGATTGGAATTTCGTGAGAAGATTCCGTCGCAACAAAAAACGCCTTTCTTTTAATGGTGTCCAGCACAAATCCCGTATTATTTCTGTGACACTCTCTCCCATACAAAACGTGCTGCCTTTCTTTGAACTTTTTCGATGTACTCCGCCAGTCCTATCTGGTAAGGATTCCACATCGTGCAGCAGTATTCTAAAAGAGGACGGACAAGCGTAGTGTAGGCAGTTTCCTTAGTAGGTCTGTTACATTTTCTAAGTGTCCTGCCAATAAAACGCAGCCTTTGGTTAGCCTTCCCCACAACATTTTCTATGTGTTCTTTCCAATTTAACTTGTTCATAATTGTAATACCTAGGTATTTAGTTGAATTCACGGCTTTTAGATTAGACTGATTTATCGTGTAACCGAAGTTTAACGAATTCCTTTTAGCACTCATGTGGATGACCTCACACTTTTCGTTATTTAGGGTCAACTGACACTTTTCGCACCATTCAGATATTTTTTCTAAAACGTTTTGCAGTTTGTTTTTATCTTCTGATGACTTTACTAGTCGATAAACGACAGCGTCATCTGCAAACAACCAAAGACGGCTGCTCAGTTGTCTCCCAAATCGTTTATATACATAAGGAACAGCAAAGGACCTATAACACTACCTTGGGGAAAGCCAGAAATGACTTTTGTTTTACTCGATGACTTTCCGTCAATTACAACGAACTGTGACCTATCTGACAGGAAATCACAAATCCAGTCACATAACTGAGACGATATTCCATAAGCATGCAATTTCACTACGAGCCGCTTGTGTGGTAAAGTGTCAAAAGCCTTCCGGAAATCCAGGAATACGGAATCGATCTACAATTCCTTGTCAATAGCACTCAGCACTTCATGTGAATAAAGAGCTAGTTGTGTTTCACAGGAACGATGTTTTCTAAACCCATGTTGACTGTGTGTCAATAGACCATTTACCTCGAGGTAATTCATACTGTTCGAACGCAATATATGTTCTAAAATCTTGCTGCATATCGACGCTAACGATATGGGCCTGTAATTTAGTGGATTACTCCTACTACCTTTCTTGAACATTGGTGTAACCTGTGCAACTTTCCAGTCTTTGGGTACGGATCTTTCGTCGAGCGAACGGTCGTATATGATTGTTAAGTATGGACTTAATGCATCAGCATACTCGGAAAGGAACCTAATTGATATACAGTCTGGACCAGAAGACTTGATTTTATTAAGTGATTTAAGTTGCTTCACTACTCCGAAGATATTTACTTCTACGTTACTCACGTTGGCAGCTGTTCTCAGTTCGGATTCTGGAATACTTACTTCGTCTTCTTTTGTGAAGGCATTTCGGAAGGCTGTGTTTAGTAACTCTGCTTTGGCAGCGCTGTCTCCGATAGTATCTCCATTGTTATCGCGCAGAGGAGGCATTGATTGTTTCTTGCCGCTATCATACTTCACATACGACCAGAATCTCTTTGGCGTCTCGCATTGAACTCGGCGCTAAATTTCCAGCTTCTGCAAAGGATCGCCAATCTTGGGGATTTTGCGTCTGTTTAAATTTTGCATGTTTGTTTCGTTGTTTCGCCGGCCGAAGTGGCCGTGCGGTTCTAGGCGCTGCAGTCTGGAACCGCGAGACCGCTACGGTCGCCGGTTCGAAACCTGCCTCGGGCATGGATGTGTGTGATGTCCTGAGGTTAGTTAGGTTTAACAAGTTCTAAGTTCTAGGGGACTTATGACCTCAGAAGTTGAGTCCCATAGTGCTCAGATCCATTTGAACCATTTTTCTCATTGTTTCTGCAACAGTGTTATAACACGTTTTGTGTAGCAAGGAGGATCAGCTCCGTCGTTTGTTAGTTTATTTGGTATAAATCTCTCAATTGCTACCGATGCTACCGACACTATTTCTTTGAATTAAAGCCACATCTGGTCTACACTTATATTATTAATTTGGAATGAGTGGAGATTGTCTCTCAGAAAGGCGTGAAGATAATTTTTATCTGTTTTTTTATAATAGGTATATTTTTCGCTTATTTTTCGAGGATTTGGGTATTACAATATTCAATCTTCCTACGACAACCCAGTGTTCACTAATCCCTATATCGATTTTGATGCTCGTTGACATATTGAAAAATCGTGGAGCAATTATAGTAACGCTGTTTTCGAAGGTTTACAATTTGTGTAAAAAGCAAAACACGGGGGGGGGGGGGGGGGGGGGTTATATGACTGATATAGACTGATATAGAACTGGTATGGTACGAAACCATATTCTACTGATTAAACTATGCCTGTGATCAAAGATGAAGTGTAACATATATTCATATCTTTTGATAACAGTTTCGTGTTGTATTTTATAGCCTCTGTAAATTACTCGACGTCGAAATGCGTAAGGCGATTTTGGAAATAATAAAAAGTATATTCAAGACGTCTGAAAGTGCATTCACATGGCCGCTTCGTCTCATAGCATTTTCATACAAACTGCAGCTCAGATGCGAATGCACGGAAGAGAACTTTTCTTTCGAATATGTGACGCTGATGGAGCAGATTTAATATATTCAAGAAGAACTGCACGGTGTATTCACAGCCGGTAGGGGACCGCCTGCGTCGTGAGATCGCCAGGAGTGGGCAACACGTTTCGCAGCTCTGTTGAGCAGGTAGCCTAAGCTGCGGACTAGACCGTGATCACAATGCCGTCACTCTCACTTCTTGTTACTCATCAAAATTTAATATTACTGCCTTACAGCAGTAACAGACTTTGCACGGTAATAAAAGGCAAAAACTTTGTTTGAGCAATTTCAGAGTGTCTGTGACATATCGCCTCTTCAATACGTGCAATACACGAAGTACCGATTACCGCTATCCTGAATATGAATCGCTGATGACTGTTATATTAGTGCGCTTTAATTGGATAGTATGTATAGGGACACCAATATTTCAACGTCGAATATCGTACGGGTAGTGTTAGTGTTTCACGATCATGAATACCGGAAATTATGCTTCTGTTGATATCTTACATAGTACAACAAAGCCTTACGGCAGTCTCTTTTCCCTTTTATCACTAGAAGTGGAACCCTTATACGATCACTTTGTTGTCTGTCTGTCCAACTGATACAAAGCCTTTTTCTGAGGAACGCGTAGGCATATCAACTTGGAATTTATGTCACATACTAAGGTCTACAGTCCCTTTCGGTGTAAAAAAATTGAAGCTTATTGTCAAAACCTGCACGGTACTTCCTGTTGACCTAGAATCATGAAATTTGACAAGAAGCAAGGTTTTACAGTACAGGTGAAAGAAAGTTAAATTTGTAATTATATAAAATGAAAAAATACATTTTTTTCATTTGGTATTCAATTTCAAACTTAAAATTAAAGCATTCTCGACAGTCTTGGAATTCACGGCACCGGTATCGTGCCACTATTAACGTCGATAATAGGCAAAAATCATGGAGATTCTCGATTCCCAGGCTAAATGAAGTGGCTACACACACATTAAATTTGTACAGAGCGCGAGTTCTACTCTCCCCTGGTCAGTCTTTTCTTTTTTATCACCATTTGTTACATTAGATATGTTAACGGAAGTCGGCTATTTTATTGAGCTATTTTACAAAACTTTTCACTTAAGTAAGACCCTGAAGAATTCGTTTTTCCTAAAATATCATAATGGATTGTTACACCTGATTACCTTACCTAGGACGATTTCGACATGCTCCCACCTCACCCTGCACGTACATGTGATGAATGTTATGTCTCATCTATCCCTATCTATTTTTGGCAAATTATACGTGCCACCCGGATGAACCCGAGAGCCACCAACAAAATTTTGGTGGTTCTTCAGGGATATTTTCTGAATATTTTGCCATAAGGAATCTGCGGTTCCGTTGGTTCGTTACAAGCTAATTGCATTTCGTTTGATTTATCTTCATATTTTTACTAACATTCAAAACATCTGCACAACAGTGCTGAAGTCGACCGTATACGACGCTCGTCTTGTTCGAAAACCAACTTGTGTTACTCACTTGTCGTACTTGGTGTTGACAAAAGTAACACCCACGTTACTCTTCGTCCTCAAGTCTGCATCGGCTACTGCTCCATTCTGTCTCAAGTTGGTTTTTTGAGGCTGCTAGTAGTACTGTTATAGCACAGAATAGTAAGGGCTAGAAATTACAAAATAATATTAAAACTCATTCACATCGGCACAGGCAAACTCGAATCATGCCAGAGACAGAGGCAGAAGCAGGAAGTGAGCCATTATGTCGGAAGTGAGTCGGGTCGACAACACATTACCTCACTGTCTACGAAGTGAGGATTCGCATTCAGCAGAAAGGAGATTGAGATAGAAAACCAAAGGAAGTGAGACAAATACATTCGTCAAGCTCGTAAGACATGTTGCAAGAAACTCTACCTCTTTCGCAAGTGGACATAGTGAGGAACCGACACAGCAGTTAGCAGCCTGTTAACTGAATATAGCAGAATAAGGAGGACACGTATGGTCATTAGCAAGAGAGCCTTGTGCCACAGCCTCAAGCCAGCTCTCTTTAAATACGCCAGCTCTCCAGCTCTAGTTGTTGGGTGATCATTGCGATCGATGGCATTCAGATTTTAATAACTTTCTGATGTCTTGACCACACTTTTCATTATTTCCAAAATCACCTTATATGTTTCGACATTCCATCATTTTTAAAGGCTATAAAATACAACACAAGACTGGTACCAAAAGATATGAAAATATTTTACATTTGACCGATGATTAGAATCATAGTATAATGAGTAGAATATGGCTTTCTAGCTCACGAGTCTTATGTCAATAATATAAAATTTTTTATTAGATATATTTTATCTCGTTGACATTCTCAATCACGACACAAGTGCACACTGCTACGACGGAAGAAATAGGAAACCAAGTAGACTAAACGGTTAAGTGGCTCTCGATTCACGTTACATGCTGTATTAGTTTGTTTACAACTACATTATCATCGTTACATCGCATAAACGAATTTCATCAGTAAGCAGTTCATTGAAATTACTTTACAATGTTTTACAAAACTGTATTTTTTACAAAACAATGTACAACAAATCTTTTGAGTGGTGGAAAGAAATATATTGGAAGAGGCCGCCAAATGACACTAGGGTACATTAAGCCAATTGTGTGTCCACAAACAACTTTTGACAACTTATAGTGTACAAATTATTAGCTTCAGTAAAACTTCATAAATAACATTTTATAAAAGTCACGAAGTTTAGAAATACCACCTGAGCCATGCAGCATTCGTGGTGCCTGTCCACTGCTATTTCCGCCAATGGGAGCAAATGCATATATATGGAAAATTCAGACAATTTAAGAAGGAGCAATATTGCAACCCCATACATCAGTTCTGTCAACGGTATATGGCAACTATCTCACACTGCTTTATCTAAATAATACTCCTTAACTCCAAAACATCATTTTGACTAAAGAACCAACGAAAATACAATCATGTATAAACCAGTGCAATGTTATTGCTAACTGTATATTGGCAACTGTCCTACTTTACATAACTTGTTCTCTTTTAGATAAGTTACTGACACAATTTTTTCCAGGAATCAAAGATAATTGTTACAGAAATAAGTGTAACTTTATAATAAACCGTAAGCTATAATTGTACATATGGCAACTGAAAAATTAATAAAAATTATATATTATAGAGATTAGTAAGGGGTGGGAACAGGTTTAGAAATAGCACCCTTAAAGCAACACACATAAGATCTTCTGTGGTTTTATTGCTTTAAAACTGTTTTCTGTGAATATCAAGCATTGTAAAACGCCGTGACACAATTAAAAATGGGTATGAAGGGGTAAACAAGATAATCTTACCATATTGAAAAATCCGTAAATACTACTTGTACGTTACAACTTGAAATAAAATAACACGGAAGTGTTGTGGAACAGCTAAAATAGCGCTGTTATGGAGAGGTTTCAATTCGTACCACCATGCAGCGTCAAACTTTTTTTTCCTTCATTGTAATTTTATCCCGAGTTGTCCCATATGAGCAGGGGTGGTCTGGCATCGGCACATTGACGCCGCTCTTCAGCCGACTGAAACAGCAAAATGTAAGAAAGATTTTAAAAATGATGAGGAGATAAAATATGAATGAAATACGCAAATCTAAATGGGAGACATTGTGACAAGTTAAAACCATACAATAAATAAAAACCACAAAGACGTTGAAGAAATGCTGGCGGCACTTAATAATACGATGAAAATGTAGGCCACAGCAATAAAACCCACATGGCACGAAAACATTGTAAAATACTGTACTTAGAGGAGAACACAAACGGAAATCACGAAGCGCTCCACAAGTTAAAATGGGAAGGATCTGCCAACGGAGGGGAGGCCAAAGAGAGGGAGAAGAGTAGGGAAATGAGGGATAGGTGTTGGAGGAGTGGAAGGTGGGATGGAGCGACAGGGGATGAGGATCTGGGAGGATACCAAGGGAGAGGAGACAGGCAGGGCGAGAAAGAGCAGTCAGGGAAGGAACACAAAGACAGGGAAAGGAGGGGGAAGGTGCAAGAGAAGGACAGGTGGGGTAGGAGGTAGGATGGAGGGAAGGGAAGGGAAGGGAAGAAGAGAGAGCGCTTGGGAGGAGGGAAGAGGGGGGTTGGCGTCAGATTTGGAAGGAAGGACAGATGTCGGGACGAAGCTTATCATCTGGGATGGGGAGACAGTGAAAGTTTCTTTGGGATACGACATGGATAGTGTGGTGGTTCAGGGTGGGTGCGACGCAGGGGTGTTGGCGCAGTAACATACCGGCTTTGGAGAGGAGAGGAGACGTTAGGAGGTGAGGGGGATCGAGTTTGTGGGTGGTGTAGAGCATGCGAATGTGTTAAGAGGTAAGTAAGGAGATGTGGGAAGGTGAGTAGGTTATAGAGGATCCTCGAGGGGATGGAAGACGGATATGAGAGGCAACGCAGAGCGCATGGCATTCAAGAATCTGGAGGGATTTATAGAATTAAGCAGGGGTGGGGTCTTTGATTAGTAATCAAAACGTCCTCAGCTCTGGTTTCGAAACCTGACTCTACTCAAATTTTGATTGATAATCACCATTGGTGGGTGATGACTTCCGGCATAAGAAGTCACATGCATTCTGCCAACTGCCTTCTCAAAGAGGGCAGAGGAGTGTACAGAGCTTCAGGGCCCTCTCCCGTTCTTGGGGTGGGAAACTGACCCTAAAGCTGGAAGAATCGACAATGGTCAATGCTATGAAGATGCAGAAGGCATGGAAACCACTGCATTGTAGTTACATAATGTGCATCCACAGGACATGTCGCCTATAATTGAAAAAGTGTTATTATGATAACTCCGTTAGCAAAAGACTCAGAAATAGTCCCCCATTCGCATCCTCTGGGAGGCGACGGCCAAGGGAAAGTGACCATGAGAAAGAGATTGAATTATCAACGAAAGGATAACGTTCTACTAGTCGATGTGAGGAATGTCCTAAGCGTGAACCTGGTAGGGAAGCTAGAAAATCTGAAAAGGGAAATGCAAACGCGTAATCCGCATATAGTACAGGTCAACAAAGTAAAATGGAAAGAAGACAATGACATGCCGACGTCGCAAGCTGATGTTGAAGAGACAGGGAAAGTATTTTAGGATACTGAAATGGTAATACAGGACGTAAAGGGAGATGAAAATCTAATAGTCGCGGGGAATTGGAATACAACTGTAGGGAAAGGAGTAGAAGAAAAGGTTTCAGGAGAATCTAGATCTACATGGATACTCTGCAAATCAAATTCAAGTGACTGGCAGGAGGTTCATCAGACCACCTCCACAATTCTCTATTATTCCAATCTCGTAGAGCGCGCGGAAAGAATGAACACCTATATCTTTCCGCGCGAGCTCTGATTTCCCTTATTTTATCCTGGTGATTGTTCCTCCGTATGTAGATCGATTCAACAAAATATTTCCGCACTCGGAGGAGAAAGTTGGTGATTGGCATTTCGTGAGAAGATTCCGTCGCAACGAAAAACGCCTTTCTTTTAATGATTTCCAGCCCAAATCCTTTATCATTTCTGTCATACTCTCTCCCATACAAAACGTGCTGCCTTTCTTTGAACTTTTTCGATGTACTCCGTCAGTCCTATCTGGTAAGGATCCCATACCGCGCAGTAGTATTCTAAAAGAGGACGGACAAGCGTAGTGTAGGCAGTCTCTTTAGTAGATCTGTTACATTTTCTAAGTGTCCTGCCAACAAATCGGAGTCTTTGGTTGGCATCCCCACAATATTTTCTATGTGTTCCTTCGAATTTAAGTTGTTCGTAATTGTAATACCTAGGTATTTTAGTTCAATTTACGGCTTTTAGTTTAGACTGATTTATCGTGTAATCGAAGTTCAACGAGTTCCTTTTAGCGATCATGTGGATGATCTCATACTTTTCGTTATTTAGGGTCAACTGCCAATTTTCGCACCATTCAGATATCTTTTCTAAATCGTTTTGCAGTTTGTTTTGATCTAATGACTTTCTAAGTCGAACAACGACAGCGTCATCTGCAAACAACCGAAGACAACTGCTGAGATTGTCTCCAAAATCGTCTATATAGATAAGGAACAGCAAAGGGCCTACAACACTACCTAGGGTGAAACGTCCCCTTAGAACAATTTATACACGACTGTGCTTAAACTGACATACAATATTTTTAGCGCAACGCAATCTGACTATCAAAGATCCCTGCAAAAGAATGGCCCTGAGTAACATTAAACTATACCTTTCAGAAATCACTTACCTCACAAAAATCTTCGTTACTCGAACTACTGCAATACAGCGAGCGCCACTACTGCCAGCTAAATAAAAGATTCAAACTACGGAAGTCACTAACTACTGATAGGGATAGTTAGCAAATGAAAGATTTTAATAGAGAACAAACACTGTATTTACCTTAATAATCATAATATATATAGCAGTTCAATTTCAAAACTTCCGCCATCTCTCTCCCCACATCCACCACTGCTGGCGGCTCACCTCCAACTGTGCAACGCTACGCGCTGTTCACATCCAGCTGCCGCTGCCTAACACTACAATGGCAGACAACAATGCAAACTACCCACAGACTGCACAAGCACAGCCAGTGATTTTCATATAGAGCGCTACGTAACGTTGCCAATAAGAAAACATAAACAGCCTACTTACATAAAGAAAACATAAACAGCCTACTTACAAGGGGAACGCCAGAAATCACTTCTGTTTTACTCGATGACTTTCCGTCAATTACTACGAACTGTGACCTCTCTGACAGGAAGTCACAAATCGAGTCACATAACTGAGACGATATTCCATAAGCACGCAATTTCACTACGAGCCGCTTGTATGGTACAGTGTCAAAAGCGTTCCGATAATCCAGAAATACGGAATCGATCTGAAATCCCTTGTCAGTAGCACTCAGCACTTCATCTGATTAAAGAGCTAGTTGTGTTTTGCAGGAACGTTGTATTCTAAACCCATGTTGACCGTGTGTCAATAGATCGTTTTCTTCGAGGTAATTCATAATGTTCGAACACAATATATGTTCTAAAATCCTGCTGCATATCGACGTTAACGATATGGGACTGTAATTTAGTGGATTACTCCTACTACCTTTTTTGGATATTGGTGTGACCTGTGCAACTTTCCAGTCTTTGGGTACGGATCTTTTGTCGAGCGAACGGTTGTATATGATAGTTAAGTATGGAGTTAATGCATCAGCATACTCGGAAAGGAACTTAATTGGTATATAGTCTAAACAAGAAGACTTGCTTTTATTAAGTGATTTAAGTTGCTTCACTACTCCGAGGATATTTACGTCTACGTTACTCATGTTGGCAACTGTTCTCGATTCGAATCCTGGAATATTTACTTCGTCTTCTTTCGTAAAGGCATTTCGGAAGGCTGTGTTTAGTAACTCTGCTTTGGTAGCACTGTCTTCGATAGTACCTTCATTGCTATCTCGCAGAGAAGGCATTGATTGTTTCTTGCCACTAACATACTTCACATACGACCATAATCTCTTTGGATTTTCTGCCAGGTTTCGAGGAAAAGTTTCGTTGTGGAAACTGTTATAAGCATCTCGCATTGAATTCCACGCTAAATTTCGAGCTTCTGTAAAAGATAGCCAATTTTGGGGATTTTGCGTTTGTTTGAATTCTGCATGTTTGCTTCGTTGTTTCTCAATAGTGTTCTTACCCGTTTGGTGTACCAAGGAGAATCAGCTCTGTCGTTTGTTAATTTATTTCTTATAAATCTCTCAATTGCTACCGATACTAGTTCTTTGAATTTAAGTCACATCTGGTCTACTCTTATATTATTAATTTGGAATGAGTGGAGATTGTCTCTTAGGAAGGCGTCAAGTGAATTTTTATCTGCTATTCGGAATAGGTATATTTTTCGCTAATTTTTCGAGGATTTGGGGATTACAGTATTCAGTCTCGCTACGACAACTCCGTGTTCACTAATCCCTGAATCGGTTTTGATGCTCGTTATTAACTCAGGATTATTTGTTGCTAAGAGGTCAAGTGTGTTTTCACAACCGTTTACTATTCGCTTGGGTTCGTGAACTAACTGCTCGAAATAATTATCAGAGAATGCTTTTAGCACAATTTCGGATGTTATTTTATGCGTACCTCCGGAATTAAACATGTATTTTCGCCAACATATCGAGGGTAAATTAAAGTCACCACCAACTATTATCGTATGAGTCGGGTACGTGTTTGAAATCAAACTCAAGTTTTCTTTGAACCTTTCGGCAACTGTGTCGTCTGAATTGGGAGGTCGGTAAAACGATCCAATTATTATTTTATTCCGGTTGCCAACAATGACCTGTGCCCATACTAACTCACACGAAGTATCTACTTCAATTTCGCGACAAGTTAAACTACTACTGACAGCAACAAACACTCCACCGCCAACCGTGTTCAGCCTATCCTTTCGGAACACCGTTAGGTTTTTCGTAAAAATTTCGGCTTGGCCGGCCGTGGTGGCCAAGCGGTTAAAGGCGCTACAGTCTGGAACCGCGCGACCGCTACGGTCGCAGGTTCGAATCCTGCCTCGGGCATGGATGTGTGTGATGTCCTTAGGTTAGTTAGGTTTAACTAGTTCTAAGTTCTAGGGGACTAATGACCTCAGATGTTAAGTCGCATAGTGCTCAGAGCCATTTGAACCATTTTTCGGCTGAGCTTATATCCGGCTTTAGCAAGCTTTCAGTGCCTATAACGATTTGAGCATCAATGCTTTCTATTCTACACAGAATTCTCAGAAACAGTCTGAAATGTTCGTAACTGTATTGCAGGGTAGATTGCGCTGGGAAATTAATGCGAAGAAAATAAATTCATTGCGTTGCGCCGTTCCAGAGTTAACCGACGTGGAAGTCAGCCAAACAGGCCGTTGCGAGCACAAGTTCAAGCGACCCACCACGTACAATTTGGACTAGGAAAAAGGAATGGGAGAGAAGAAAGACTAATTGAGTTCTGCAATAACTTTCAGCTACTAATAACGAACATTCTGTGCAAGAATCACAAGAGGAGGAGATACAGTTGGAAAAGGCCCTGTGATACGGGAAGATTTCAGTTAGATTACATCATGGTCAGACAGAGATGCCGAAATCAGATCCCGTATTGTAAGGCATACACAGGAGCAGATATAGACTCCGATCATAATTTAGTAGTGATGGAGAGTAGGCTGAAGTTTAAGAGATTAGTGAGGAAGAATCAATACCCAAAGAAATGGGATACGGATGTACTGAGGAACGACGAGATACGCTTGAAGTTCTCTAACGCTATAGATACAGCAATAAGGAATAGCTCAGTAGGCAGCACGGTTGAAGACGGACATCTCTAAAAAGGGCAATCGCAGAAGCTGGAAACAAAATCATAGGTACAAAGAAGGTAATTTCGAAGAAACCGCGAATAACAGAACAAATACTGCAGTTGAGCGTGAAAGAAGAAATTACAAAAACGTTCAGGGAAATTCAGGAATACAGAAATACAAGTCGTTGAGGAATGAAAATCATTTGGAGGAAGTGGCGACAAAACGACTATTCACGTTGGTATGTAGAATGTATGAGTCTGGTGACATACCATCTCCCTTTCGGAAAAATGTCGTCCACACAACTACGAACACTGCAAGAGCTGCAAGTGTGAGAATTATCGCACAATCATCTCATGCATCCAAATTGCTAACAAGAATAATATACAGAAGAATGGGGAAATAAACGAGGATGTGTTAGATGACGATCAGTTTGGCTTTAGGAAAGGTAAAGACACGAGAGAAGCAGTTCCAACATTGTGGTTCATAATGGAAGCAAGACTAAAGAACAATCAAGACACGTTCATAAGATTTGCCGACGCGGAGAAAACGTTCGACAATGTAAAATGGTACAAGATGTTCGAAATTCTGAGAAAAACAGAGGTGAGCTATAGGGACAGACGGTTAACATACAATATGTACAAGAGTCAAGAGGGAATAATAAGAGTGGATGACCAAGAACGAAGTGTTCGAATTAAAAATAGTGCAAGACAGGGATGTAGTCCTTCGCCCCTACTGTGCAGTCTGTACATCGAAGAAGCGATGATGGAAATAAAAGAAAGGTTCAGAAGTGGAATTAAAATTCAAGGTCAAAGGATATCGGTGATACGATCCGCTGATGACATTGCTACCCAGAGTGAAAGTGAAGAAGAATTACATGATCTGCTGGGGAGAATGAACAGTCTAATGAGCACAGAATATGGATTGAGAGTAAATCGAAGAAAGACTAAAATAGTGAGACGTAGCAGAAATGAGAACAGCGAGAAACTTAGCATCAGGATTAATGGTCACAAAGTAAATGAAGTTAAAGAAGTCTCCTAATTAGACAGCAAAATAATCGCGGACAGAGTTAGGAGGACATGAAAAGCCGACTAGCACTGACAAAAAGGGCATTCCTGGCCAAGAGAAGCCAACTTGTATCAAACATAGGCCTTAATTTGAGGAAGAAATTTCTGAGAATGTACGTTTGGAGCACAGCATTGTATGGTAGTGAAACATGGACTGTGGGAAAACTGGAACAGAAGAGAATCGAAGCGTTTGAGAATGTGGAGCAACAGACGAATGTTGAAAATTAGGTGGACTGATAAGGTAAAGAATGTGGAGGATCTGTGTAGAATTGGAGGGGAAAGGAATGTGTGGAAAACACTGGCAAGAAGGGACAGGATGATATGACATGTGTTAAAGTATCAGGGAATGACTTCCATGGTACTAGAGGGAGCTGTACACGGCAAAAACTGTAAAGAAAGACAGAGACTGGAATACATCCAGCAAATAATTGAGGGCATAGGTTACAAGTGCTACTGTGAGATGAAGTGGTTGGCACAGGAGAAGAATTCGAGGCAGGCCACATCAAACCAGTCAGAAGACTGATGACTCAAAAAAATAAAAGGAGAGGCGGAAATCCAGGCGACACTGGCATAACAGAGTAAGGATTTGTATGTGTGGAGGATGGTGGAATGATGCAATCCCTAAGTCTAGCTGGACAGGAGTTTCAGAGGGTGTAATCTATTGTGGGCTTTGTGTTGGATGGTAAGGAGATGGGGCGTCCAGGTGAGGTGGCGGTCAAGGATGAGGCCACATATTTCAAAGAGGGTAACGTGGATAGGACGGTCATAGATGGTGAAGTAGAAATCAAGGAGCCAGAATGGAGGGGTGCTGAAACCTATGATGATTGCCTCAGTTTTGGAATGATTAAAGAGCCAATGGTTACATCAAGTGGTGGAATGGTTACTGTGGGTTTGAAGGGAACGCTGGGACCGTCGAATGGTAGGGTAGAAGGCAAGGAAGGTGGTGTTATCAGCATGGTTTGGTCATACTGATGGTGTAGAGGACATAAGGGAGGGGAGAGAGATACTTGCAGACACCTACTGTGGAGTAGAAGCTATGGAAATTGTGTTATGGATGGTGACATGGGAAGGACATGATGAGATGGACATAGTGAATAGGAAGGGTGAAGGCCTGAAGTTTGAAAAGGAGACTAGAATGCCATACATGGTCATAGGCTTTCTGAAGGTCTAGGGAAACAAAATAGGCGGGGTGACGGGAGTTAAGGAGGAGGGAGAGGAGATGGGTGAGGTTAAGGATGTGGTCTTTGGCTGAGGATGGCGGGAAACCACTCTGGGTAATAGGAAGGAGGCGATGTTGATGTATGTGGTTATGGATACAGCGAGAGAGGATGGATTCGAAAACCTTGCTGAACACTGAGGTGAGGCATATGGGGCGGTCGCAGGAGGTGTCATAAGAAGATTTTTTGGGTTTAGTGAACAGCAGGATGTGGAATGTCTTCCACAGGTTGTAAAAGCCAATAGAGAGGATGGTGTTCTAAAGAGTGGCAAGCATGGCAAGGAAGAAGGGAGGATATTCCTTCAGGTGGTGGTAGGCGATACAATCGTGACTAGGAGCAGTGTTGCATTTCGTGTGGAGGATGGGTTGAATGTCGTGTGCTGTAATGGGAGTGATTCATTCTGTCTGCAGCATATGTTTCAAGTACTGGCAGCTAGTAGCAAGTGACAGGACAGCGGTGTTGGTATCCTCTTGGACGGTGGGGAAGAGGGAATAGTCAAAGGAGGAGAAGATGTTGGAGAGGTAAGTTGCAAAATGATTTGCCTTACTGAGGTTGTCAGGGAAGGAGTTGTTGTCATGGAGGCGTGGGAAATATGGGATGGGGTTACAGCCAGTAAGGTGATGGAAGGTGGACCAGTACTTGGAGGAGTTAATAGGGTGAGTGGAGTTAAGTCGTGTATGCGTCTGGTGCCAGTCCTCGCGTTTCTTTGCTATCAAAAGGTTATGGATGTGCCTCTGTATTTGCCAGTGACGAAGGAGTGAATCCCAGTCACGAGTGTGGAGTAAGGAACAGCAGAGTCGGCGGGATTCACAGAGAAGTAGTACAGCCCATTCGGGAAGAGTAGGGTGATGGGAATGGATAGCTTTGGTAGGAATTTGAGCTGCCATAGTGTCAGACTAGGTCTTCTGGAGGAAGGACGAAGCATTGGTGATGTCATCAGGGTGTTGGAAGGTGAGGGGGTGATTTCTGACTTGGGTGTCGATGGCTCCTCGGTAGGCATTCCAGTAGGTTCAGAGGTAATCGTGAATGACGTTGGGACGGATATACGGGAGGAGAGCATTACGAGGATGAGGACTGAAGAAGAGCTGGGAGGTGATCACTGCCAATTGGATCAAGGACTACTGCAGTTATGTGCCCAAGGAAGTTTGGGGAGGCGAGGATCACATTGGGGGTGGTGTTACTTTTGGGACAGGTGTGCTGGGGAAGGGGGCAAGATCGTCTTGGATGGAGCCAATGAACCGATACTGCCACCAGAGGTCTGTGTGGTCACTGTGGCAATCACATAGGGGGAGAAGGTGCGATCAATATGGGCCAGGTAGTTATATGGGATGGGAGTAGTGGGACGAACATAGATAGTTGTGCAGGTGATGGTCAGGGTGGGGGAGAAAGATATTGAGGATGAATCCCTGTGTGTCCATCTTTTCAGAGATGGCTGTGGAACTCTGCTGTTTACTAGGGGATGTCAAATCAGACTCCTTCCAGCCATCTAATTTCCAAACTTATTTCATTTGGCTACTAGTTTTGGCAATTTACTACACCAGCTTCTGGCTCTCTGACCAAAGTGTAGGAAGATTCCAACCTCGGTTAGGGTCAAAATAGCGGACAGCATTCAAATACTGGTATCTGCAGATATCTGCTTGATACAGTGATCACTTGAACTATCATCTGCTGTCTGTTAGATCAGCATTCAGTCCCTCACACTAAGGGGCAGGGATTGTAGGTATGATGGTGGACATAGGGAGAGATGCGGACAACATGGTAAGGTTGAAGGAAGGTTTCATTGTGGATGAAAGTTTGTATGTGGTGGCGGGATAGCGTGTGCCAGTGTCAACTTTTTCTTTTCCTTTATTTTAATTTCACATCCCTGCTGCATATGGTCAGGGAAGGGCTGGCAGTGGCACAGTCCACCACTCTTCAGCCGAGTGGCTGTACAAAAAATATAAAAAGGTGAACTCACACATAAAAAGGGCGGATAAAGGGGGGCAGAAAAACACAGTAAATGGAGGTAATGGAAGTTAAAATACACACTAACACAGGGACACTCACTAGGAGGTAGTTAAAAAAGTTGACATAAAGTTAAAAGAACACAGATGGCAATTTGTGGGGCACTTAAAATACACTGGAGTCACACACAAGTGGAAAAAACAACTATAAATGATGGAGCACACACAAATAATAAAAACCGCTAGTAGCGACCAGGGATGGAAGGCCTGAGAGGAGGGAAAAAGAGCGGAGGAAGATGCAGTAAGGATGGGGGCTGGAGGGGGTGGGAAGAACAGGACAAATGGGGGCAGGGGGCGCACCAAGAGGCAGGAGATGAGCGGCGCAGGAGATGAAGAGGGAAGACAAGGCAGGAAGGAATGCAGAGACACAGAAGGGGCCCATGGGAAAGAAAGAGGGGTGTAGGAGGGAGGAAAGCCGCTCAGGGGAAGTAAAAAGTGAGGGGGAGGGATCCCTGAGGAGTAGAGGGGGGAAAGATGGGGTCAGAGTTGTTAGGAGGGGTCGAGATCATGGCAAAGCTCTTCATCCAGGAGGGGTCGGTGCTGGAAGTAGCATTGAGAAAGGAGGTGGAGGGTGTGGAGATGGAATGAGGGTGGGACACAACGGTAAAGGTGCGGCAGTGGGCTGGGGGTGGAGAGGAAGGGAGACACCAGGGGGTGCAGGGGATGGAGTCTGCAGACAATGTACAGGGTGCAGATGTGTTCGAGGAAAAGAAGGAGATAGGGGAAGGGAATGAGGTCGTAGAGGATGTGTGTGGGTGACGGAAGGTGGATACAGAAGGCGAGGAGGAGTGCATGGCGTTCTAGAATCTTGGAGGGGCGGAAATCCAAGCGACGATGGCATAACAAAGGATGGGGCAGATCAAGGATTTGTAGGTGTGAAGGGTGTTGGAATTAGTCAACCTGTAGGTAACTAATGAATACTCTGCTGGCCTATGCGCACTACGAACGAATGACGCTATGTGTGTAGTGAAAAATTTCACTCATCTTCTGTAAAAAGCAAAGCACTGGAGGAAGCCACATGAAGGTGCACAGCCTTGAGGTTAAAATAAAACATGGTACAACATTTATCACAAAAAGAATACTGTTTAGAGGCGAACTATAGTGTGTCGCTATCTACCGAGGCCCTAGGACGGCGGCATAACTGCTCCGTAAATAGACTCAAAAACCAGTTCTTGGTTAAATACTAAATGGACAAATAGGGCGTCTTGGGATACACGTTCCTTGTTTGCACTCAGGCGCCTTCAAGTGGTGAAACCTACCAGGGATAGGGAGTAGATCAACCGCAAATGGGTCATCAAGGGTCGTCATAGAATACAGAGTGGGACCGAGGATACTCCAGTGGCCAGCGCGAGTATCTCTTGGTGCTGGGCAATGGCTACACCTGTTCCCGGCAGTCCGCCGCCGTGCCAGCGTCGCTGGCGTCTCCCGGGCGTGCAACCGCTGAGCTCACTCGACGGACTTCAGCTGGAATCCAACACGTAGCTGAATGAGCAACAGCCAAGACTATTGCAATGGAACAATGACTTGTAAGCATTGCAAACTCTAATAATGATTTACTAGGCCTGAAGAAGCTTCCCAAGTTCCCAACAGCTAACCTAACACAGTGGTGTCTGCACTTGGCCCTCTGTAGTAGGTAGGGACTTCAGGAAGTAAGTTACAAATGTCGTCCCATCCCACCGTCCTTCCTATGTCACCACCCATAACACGGATTCCTACACCTTCTACCCCTCTGCCGGTGTGCCCCAACGTTCCGTCCTCTCCCCCCTTCTCTTCCTTCTTTGCACGGCGGACATGCCACCGCCCTCACCTCCCTTACACCTTCTCCAGTACGCCGATGACACCGCCTTCCTTGCCCTCACCCCCACCCTGCAACGCTCCCAGCATTTTCTCCAATCCCATCGTGACCGGTTCACCACTTGGTGTAACCAGTGGTTGCTCAAGGTCAATCCTTCCAAGGCCCAGGCGATCATTGTTGGCAAAACCACCCCTTCCATCTCCTCGATTTCTATCTCACTATCAATGGCCGTCCTATCAACCTCACCCCCACCCTCATTACCGTGGCTTCACTCTTGACCATCACCTCTCCTGGACCCCCCATCTCCAGGCGATCCAAGCCAAGGCACGCTCCCGACTCTGCTTCCTCCAGCTCCTTTCTGGCCACACATGGGGTCTTGACACCTCCACTGTCCTCCACGGCTATAAATCCCTCATCCGCCCTATCCTCTGCTATGCCCATACCGCCTCGATCGCCGACCCTCCTACCTTCCACAAATCCAGTCAAATCCTGGAACGTCGTCCACTCCGCCTCGCCTATCACATCCCCCTCCCCTCCCCCACGCGGATACTGTATGACTTAATTCCGTTCCCACAGCTCCTCCTTTTCCTTGAACGGATACAGATCCTTTACATCTCCTGCAAACTTGATCCCCCTCACCCGTTTGTCTCTCCCATCCTTCCTCACCCAAGTCTGCTGCCGCGCCTGTACTCCCACATCCCACCCGGTCTCTATCTCTCCACACTCCACACCCTCTCCCAAGGTGGCTCCCGCCAACTCCCCCTCCCTGATGATGCCCTCCTCCCCTCTGCTACCCCTCCTACGAACTTTGATCCTCCCCTTCCTCCCCGTGTGTTTTTTCTCGAGGACACCCCGTCTCCCTCCTCTCCGTCCTCTCTTCCT
This sequence comes from Schistocerca cancellata, assembly GCF_023864275.1. Lineage (NCBI taxonomy): Eukaryota > Metazoa > Arthropoda > Insecta > Orthoptera > Acrididae > Schistocerca > Schistocerca cancellata. The sequence goes on along the minus strand of NC_064628.1, from coordinate 11,506,621 downwards.
CCCTCCCTCCCCTCCCCCTGGGCTTCCCCTCCCCCTCCCTTCTCCTCTCCCACTGGCATCAACACCCCCCCTTTCCCTCCTAACCGCATCTCTTCCCTTTGCAAGAGTATTAGTGGCGGTGATCACACACAAAGCACTGGCAGCCTGAAGTCTTCCATTTTCTGCTAGTCCAGAAATACGGAGCCGCTCAACTAAGTGAGGTACGTAGTGACAATGAACTATATGAAAAAAAAACCTAAATTAGTTTCACACTTGATTCAACATGTAAACGACACTACAGGTATTCGGATTTAGGTCCTGCCATCATTGACGATGATGTGGCGCAGATGAATAGCGAAACTGTGCATGAGCCACTGAAGTGTCGGAACATCGATGCTGTCAATGATCTCCTGAATGGCTGTTTAGAGCTCAGCGTTCGTTTTGCGGTTATTGATGTACAGCTTGTCTTTAATATAGCTCCACAAAAAGGAGTCGCATGTGTTCAGACCTGCAGAATATGGCGACCAATCGAGGCCCATGCCAGTGGCCTGTGGTTACCCAGAGCCAGAACGCGGTCCCCAAAGTGCTCGTCCAGGACATCAAACACTCTCCTGCTTCGATGCGGTCCAGCTCCGTCTTGCGTGAACCATATCTTGTCGAAATCAGAGCCACTTTGGATAATGGGGATGAAACCATCTTCCAAAACCTCCACGTACCGTTCGGTGGTCACCGTGCCATCAAGGAACATCGCACCGATTATTCCGTGACTGGACACTGCACACCACATGGTCAAGCGTTGAGGGTGAAGACACTTCTCTACCGCAAAATTCGGATTCTCAGTCCCCCAAATGCGCCAGTTTTGCTTATTGACGAGCCTATCCAAATGAAAGTGGGCTTCGTCGCTAAACCAAACTACACAGCGCATACCATTTCTCATCATGCCCGGCGGTCAACCGTGCAGTTTGAACGTACTAATTCAAACCGTTCAGAAGTTATGTCGATTTCACTCCATCTAGTTTAATAATTGTCACCCTGTACCAACAGTGGACCTCAGTGTTGTGCACACATTTTAAGTTAGTTGATTGTCGGGCCTGGCGATCACGGAGAAGCTGCGGGGTCTTTTGCCAATCAGAACATGAGTTTTTCAGTCTGCATTTTAAACTGGCTTTTAACGACGCAATGAATCTCCGGTTTAGTCCCTCAGCCGTTAGGGGTAAAACCCAATGGGACTCGGGGCAAGTAATGCTAGCAACCTGCTTCCCTGGTACTTTAAATATGATGCTGGCAACAATCAGAGCAAAATGCCTCGGACCTTTGGAGGTGACGGAGTCCCACCTCTGACAAACCAGGGACTCCTAAGATACGACTTGGCAAACAAATGGTAATGAGATGGGGAGCTATTAATATCAATGGGGGCTACTCTGGGAAGAAGGTAGAGCTGGCAGAGGCTGCAAGTAAGATGAGGCTGGACGTTTTAGCTGTTAGTGACATTCGGGTAAGGGGTGAGAAAGAAGAGGAAGTGGGAGAATACAGGGTCTACCTGTCAGGAGTCAAAGCAGGAATAGCACAATGGGGTGTAGGGCTTTACATCAGGAAAGAAATGGAAGCCAGCGTAGTTGCAATAAGGTATGTAAACGAACGACTGATGTGGATAGATTTGACAGTGTCTAGCAAGAAAATTAGGATTGTGTCAGTATATTCGCATTGTGAAGGGACAGATCAAGATAAGATGGATAGTTTTTATGAGGCACTCAGTGATGTAGTTGTTAGAGTAAAGGACAAGGACAGTGTTCTGCTCATGGGTGATTTTAACGCCAGGATTGGAAATCGAACAGAAGGGTATGAAAAGGTTATGGGTAAATTTGAAGAGGATATGGAGGCCAACAGGAACGGGAAACAACTCTTGGATTTCTGTGCCAGTATGGGCTTAGTAATCACAAACTCCTTTTTTAAACATAAGAACATTCACCGGTATACTTGGGAAGGCAGGGGAACCAGATCTGTCATTGACTATATAATAACAGATCAGGAATTCAGGAAGGCTGTGAGGGACACACGTGTATTCAGGGGATTCTTTGATGACACTGATCATTATTTAATCTGCAGTGAAATTGGGATTGTGAGGCCGAAAGTGCAGGAGGTCAGGTCCATATGTAGGAGGATAAGAGTGGAGAAACCACGATAAGGAAATCAGGCACAAGTACATAACAGCGATCTCAGAAAGGAACCAGTTAGTTGAATGTAGTCAATTACAGTCATTGGAAAAGGAATGGACAAGGTACAGGGACACATTACTAGAAGTGGCTAAAGAATGTCTTGGAACAGTAGTGTGTAAAAGTAGGATGAAGCAAACAGCTTGGTGGAATGATACAGTCAAGGCAGCCTGTAAAAGGAAAAAGAAGGTGTATCAAAAATGGCTACATACCAGAACCCAGGTACACAGAGAAAGTTATGTTGAAGAAAGAAACAAAGCCAAACAGATAATTGCAGCATCCAAGAAGAAATCTACATCTACATCTACATCTACATTTATACTCCGCAAGCCACCCAACGGTGTGTGGCGGAGGGCACTTTACGTGCCACTGTCATTATCTCCCTTTCCTGTTCCAGTCGCGTATGGTTCGCGGGAAGAACGACTGTCTGAAAGCCTCTGTGCGTGCTCTAATCTCTCTAATTTTACATTCGTGATCTCCTCGGGAGGTATAAGTAGGGGGAAGCAATATATTCGATACCTCATCCAGAAACGCACCCTCTCGAAACCTGGCGAGCAAGCTACACCGCGATGCAGAGCGCCTCTCTTGCAGAGTCTGCCACTTGAGTTTGCTAAACATCTCCGTAACGCTATCACGGTTACCAAATAACCCTGTGACGAAACGCGCCGCTCTTCTTTGGATCTTCTCTATCTCCTCCGTCAACCCGATCTGGTACGGATCCCACACTGATGAGCAATACTCAAGTATAGGTCGAACGAGTGTTTTGTAAGCCACCTCCTTTGTTGATGGACTACATTTTCTAAGGACTCTCCCAATGAATCTCAACCTGGTACCCGCCTTACCAACAATTAATTTTATATGATCATTCCACTTCAAATCGTTCCGCACGCATACTCCCAGATATTTTACAGAAGTAACTGCTACCAGTGTTTGTTCCGCTATCATATAATCATACAATAAAGGATCCTTCTTTCTATGTATCCGCAATACATTACATTTGTCTATATTAAGGGTCAGTTGCCACTCCCTGCACCAAGTGCCTATCCGCTGCAGATCTTCCTGCATTTCGCTACAATTTTCTAATGCTGCAACTTCTCTGTATACTACAGCATCATCCGCGAAAAGCCGCATGGAACTTCCGACACTATTTACTAGGTCATTTATATATATTGTGAAAAGCAATGGTCCCATAACACTGCCCTGTGGCACGCCAGAGGTTACTTTAATGTCTGTAGACGTCTCTCCGTTGATAACAACATGCTGTGTTCTGTTTGCTAAAAACTCTTCAATCCAGCCACACAGCTGGTCTGATATTCCGTAGGCTCTTACTTTGTTTATCAGGCGACAGTGCGGAACTGTATCGAACGCCTTCCGGAAGTCAAGAAAAATAGTATCTACCTGGGAGCCTGTATCTAATATTTTCTGGGTCTCATGAACAAATAAAGCGAGTTGGGTTTCACACGATCGCTGTTTCCGGAATCCATGTTGATTCCTACATAGTAGATTCTGAGTTTCCAAAAACGACATGATACTCGAGCAAAAGACATGTTCTAAAATTCTACAACAGATCGACGTCAGAGATATAGGTCTATAGTTTTGCGCATCTGCTCGACGACCGTTCTTGAAGACTGGGACTACCTGTGCTCTTTTCCAATCATTTGGAACCTTCTGTTCCTCTAGAGACCTGCGGTACACGGCTGTTAGAAGGGGGGCATGTTCTTTCGCGTACTCTGTGTAGAATCGAATTGGAATCCCGTCAGATCCAGTGGACTTTCCTCTGTTGAGTGATTCCAGTTGCTTTTCTATTCCTTGGACACTTATTTCGATGTCAGCCATTTTTTCGTTGGTGCGAGGATTTAGAGAAGGAACTGCAGTGCGGTCTTCCTCTGTGAAACAGCTTTGGAAAAAGGTGTTTAGTATTTCAGCTTTACGCTTGTCATCCTCTGTTTCAATGCCATCATCATCCCGGAGTGTCTGGACATGATGTTTCGAGCCACTTACTGATTTAACGTAAGACCAGAACTTCCTAGGATTTTCTGTCAAGTCGGTACCTAGTATTTTACTTTCGAATTCACTGAACGCTTCACGCATAGCCCTCCTTACGCTAACTTTGACATCGTTTAGCTTCTGTTTGTCTGAGAGGTTTTGGCTGCGTTTAAACTTGGAGTGAAGCTCTCTTTGCTTTCGCAGTAGTTTCCTAACTTTGTTGTTGTACCACGGTGGGTTTTTCCCGTCCCTCACAGTTTTACTCGGCACGTACCTGTCTAAAACGCATTTTACGATTGCCTTGAACTTTTTCCATAAACACTCAACATTGTCAGTGTCGGAACAGAAATTTTCGTTTTGATCTGTTAGGTAGTCTGAAATCTGCCTTCTATTACTCTTGCTAAACAGATAAACCTTCCTCCCTTTTTTTATATTCCTATTAACTTCCATATTCAGGGATGCTGCAACGGCCTTATGATCACTGATTCCCTGTTCTGCACTTACAGAGTGGGAAGACTTTGGAAACAGGTTGGAGACTATGGGTCAAGCTGCTGGAAAACCATTCTGGAGTGTAATTAGCAGTCTTCGAAAGGGAAGTAAGATGGAAATGACAAGTATTTTGGACAGGTCAGGAAAACTGCTGGTGAATCCTGTGGATGCCTTGGGCAGATGGAGGGAATATTTTGAAGAGTTGCTCAATGTAGGTAAAAATGCGATCAGTAATGTTTCAGATTTCGAGCTAGAATGGGATAGGAATGATGATGGAAATAGGATCACATTTGAGGAAGTGGAAAAAATGGTCAATAGATTGCAGTGCAATAAAGCGGCTGGGGTGGATGAAATTAAGTCGGAACTCATCAAATACAGTGGAATGTCAGGTCTTAAATGGCTACACAGGATAATTGAAATGGCCTAGGAGTTGGGACAGGTTCCATCAGACTGGACAAAAGCAGTAATCACACCAATCTTTAAATATGGAAACAGAAAAGATTGTAACAACTACAGAGGTATCTCTTTAATCAGCGTTGTGGGTAAAATCTTCTCAGGTATTGTTGAAAGGAAAGTGCGAGTATTAGTTGAGGACCAATTGGATGAAAATCAGTGTGGGTTTAGGCCTCTTAGAGGTTGTCAGGACCAGATCTTTAGCTTACGGCAAATAATGGAGAAGTGTTATGAGTGGAACAGGGAATTGTATCTATGCTTTATAGATCTAGAAAAGGCATATGACCGGGTTCCTAGGAGGAAGTTATTGTCTGTTCTACAAGATTATGGAATAGGAGGCAAACTTTTGCAAGCAATTAAAGGTCTTTACATGGATAGTCAGGCAGCAGTTAGAGTTGACGGTAAATTGAGTTCATGGTTCAGAGTAGTTTCAGGGGTAAGACAAGGCTGCAACCTGTCTCCACTGTTGGTCATATTATTTATGGATCATATGTTGAAAACAATAGACTGGCTGGGTGAGATTAAGATATGTGAACACAAAATAAGCAGTCTTGCATGTACGGATGACTTAGTTGTGATGGCAGATTCGATTGAAAGTTTGCAAAGTAATATTTCAGAGCTAGATCAGAAATGTAAGGACTATGGTATGAAGATTAGCATCTCCAAAACGAAAGTAACGTCAGTGGGAAAGAAATATAAACGGATTGAGTGCCAAATAGGAGGAACAGAGTTAGAACAGGTGGACGGTTTCAAGTACTTAGGATGCATATTCTCACAGGATGGCAACATAGTGAAAGAACTGGAAGCGAGGTGTAGCAAAGCTAATGCAGTGAGCACTCAGCTACGATCTACTCTCTTCTGCAAGAAGGAAGTCAGTACCAAGACTAAGTTATCTGTGCACCGTTCAATCTTTCGACCAACTTTGTTGTATCGTAGCGAAAGTTGGGTGGATTCAGGTTACCTTATCGACAAGGTTGAGGTTACGGATATGAAAGTAGCTAGGATGATTGCAGGTACTAGTAGATGGGAACAATGGCAGGAGGGTGTCCACAATGAGGAAATCAAAGAAAAACTGGGAATGAACTCTATAGATGTAGCAGTCAGGGCGAGCAGGCTTAGATGGTGGGGTCATGTTACATGCATGGGAGAAGCAAGGTTACCCAAGAGACTCATGGGTTCAGCAGTAGAGGGTAGGAGGAGTCGGGGCAGACCGAGGAGAAGGTACCTGGATTCGGTTAAGAATGATTTTGAAGTAATAGGATTAACATCAGAAGAGGCACCAATGTTAGCACTGAATAGGGGATCATGGAGGAACTGTATAAGGGGGGCTATGCTCCAGACTGAACGCTGAAAGGCATAATCAGTCTTAAATGATGATGATGATGATGATGATGAATCTCCAGAAATGACACGTGCTTCGGTCTCCAGGTTAAAATGTAGCTGCCATTCCCCCACTGCATAACTGGAGTAGGTAGGCTAGGGACACGCAATTCGCCCAAGTGGCTTCCAATTGAATGACGTTCCGGCGGTTGAGCCACATGAGATCGTTATTGTATTGAGTTGGGTGTAAGGTGTGGGTGAAGTGTCGCTATGAAGAGAGTGGTGCAAAAGGAAGCAGGTTTAGTAAAAAGCGTCTACTGTCAATGTGGACAGTTAACTTTCTTTTCTGAGAAGGAGTTGTAGGTAGCACCAGCGATGCAATGAGAACTGCTTCGTCATTCCATAAAAAAAATGTTATTAGAAATAAGCAGTACCAACTGTCACACTGAAACGTTAGTTAGTAGTTTAATAAAAACACCCTCAACAACTAAGTAACATTTATCTTGTGTCATTTTAAAAGTGAAAGTGTCCAAAGAAAATTCTTTTACTTCTAAAGTACAGGGTGATTCAAAAAGAATACCACAACTTTAGGAATTTAAAACTCTGCAACGACAAAAGGCAGAGCTAAGCACTATCTGTCGGCGAATTAAGGGAGCTATAAAGTTTCATTTAGTTGTACATTTGTTCGCTTGAGGCGCTGTTGACTAGGCGTCAGCGTCAGTTGATGCTAAGATGGCGACCGCTCAACAGAAAGCTTTTTGTGTTATTGAGAATGGCAGAAGTGAATCGACGACAGTTGTTCAGCGTGCATTTCGAACGAAGTATGGTGTTAAACCTCCTGATAGGTGGTGTATTAAACGTTGGTATAAACAGTTTACAGAGAATGGGTGTTTGTGCAAAGGGAAAAGTTCTGGACGGCCGAGAACGAGTGATGAAAATGTAGCACGCATCCAGCAAGCATTTGTTCGCAGCCCAGGAAAATCGACTCGCAGAGCTAGCAGAGAGCTGCAAATTCCACAATCAACTGTATGGAGAGTCCTACGAAAAAGGTTAGTTATGAAACCTGAACGTCAACTACCCGAGGCGATGGATCGGCCGCCAGGCAGCCCGTGACAGAGCACTTCATCACTGGCCTCCAAGAAGCCCTGATCTTACCCCCTGCGATTTTTTCTTATGGGGGTATGTTAAGGATATGATGGTGTTTCGGCCACCTCTCCCAGGCACCATTGATGATTTGAAACGAGAAATAACAGCAGCTATCCAAACTGTTACGCCTGATATGCTACAGAGAGTGTGGAACGAGTTGGAGTATCGGGTTGATATTGCTCGAGTGTCTGGAGGGGGCCATATTGAACATCTCTGAACTTGTTTTTGAGTGAAAAAAACCTTTTTAAATACTCTTTGTAATGATGTATAACAGAAGGTTATATTATGTTTCTTTCATTAAATACACATTTCTAATGTGGTATTCTTTTTCAATCACCTTGTATAATTAAGTGCCATCGTTGGCAGTGGTGGAGGGAGCGGTGAGAGGAAGGGGGGAGGGATGTTCTAGCTTGAAACGTCTCAACAGAGCCGTTCCATAACAACTTGCTACTAACTGAAGCAATTATGAATTATGTGGCCCACCGTGTAACTGGGGTTGAGCGTATGAACCGCCCCAGAAGGCTCGAGTAGGTGGACTGACGGCAGAAAAATGTTTTTGTTGCCACAAGACCAAGTATTATGCAGAAGGTCATCCGTGTTTGATTTCTTCTTCTTCTGTAGTGGTCAATCCAAGGATTGGTTTGCAACAGCTACAATGGCAGCTTGTCTCCATTCTGTGCGTCTTTCAGCTTTTCTCTTCATTTCTTTATAGGTGTTACATCCCACATCTTTCACGATTTGATCCATGTACCTCAGTCGTGGTCTACCTCTTGGTCTTTTTCCCTCGACATATCCCTCTATGATTGTGTTCAGGAGTCCTTTATGTCTTAATAGATGGCCTGTAAATTGCACTCTTCTTTTATCAATGAAACTCCAGAAGCTTCTCTTCTCACCTGCTCTTTCCAGAACCACTTCGTTTGTGACCTTGTCGATCCATTTTATTTTGAGCATGCGTCTATAGCACCACATTTCAAAAGAATTTAGCTTCTGATCTTCCTCTGTCCCGAGAGTCCATGTTTCACACCCATAGCATGCCACACTCCACACATACGATTTCAAAAATCTTTTCCTGATTTCAAGGCTGATGCTCTTAGATGTTAAGTGTTATTCTTCTTGTTAAAAGCAGCCTTTGTTTGAGCAATTCTACTCACTTCTGCCTTGCTCCTTTCATCCCTGGTAATATTACTGCCCAGATAAGTAAATTTATCAACTCGTTCAAGCAGTTCATTGCCTACATGAACTTGGACTTTCACTTGATCTTTTTTGTCGCATGCCATTACTTTTGTTTTTGCTTTATTAATTCTCATATTATATTCTTCCCCCATAACTTTATCCATTCTATTCAGTAGGACTAAAAGATCTTCTTCACTTTCAGCCAGGACAGCTATATCATCGGCATATCTTATCATATCTATTCGTTGGCCATGAGTTACTACACCTGTCTGTGAATTTTCCCTTACTTTTTTCAGCGCCTCTTCAATGTATAGGTTAAAGATAACAGAGGATAGTGCGCAACCTTGTCGGACACCTTTCCGTATCTGCACCTCTTCTTGTCTTGTCCGTCCTCGGATAACTGCTGTCTCGTTTTTTTAAAGGTTCCATATCATTTTTCTATCTTTATAGTCTATTCCTACTTTTTTGAGTACTTCAAACATCTTATCCCATTTATCATTAACAAAGGCTTTCTCTACATCTACGAAAATTATGTATGTTGTCAGGTTCTTATCTAGTCGTTTCTCTATTATTAGTTTAAGAGCAAATATTGCTTTTCTGGTTCCTCTATCTTTCCGGAATCCAAAATGGTCTTCGGAGAGTGTAGCTTCGACTTCTTGTTTTATGCGTTTCAGGATAATTGAGGTTACTATTTTAGAGGCGTGAGTAACTAGGATGAGCGTCCTATAAGTTTCACACCTTGTAGCATATGCCTTCTTTGGAATGGGGATCATAATGTTTTTCTCAAAGTCTGTAGTAATTTTACCCTGCTCGTACATGTTGAAAACAAAATCATACAACTCCTGATTCAGTTTTGCTCCTCCAGATTTCAGAAGTTCGGCTGGGATATTGTCTGTACCAGGCGATTTGTTGTTTTTCAATTTTTTCAGAGCTTGTTCAAACTTTTCCTTTAATATAGGTTCACCTATGTTGTGTGCATCTACTTCTGTTTCTTCTTCCATGATGTTTTCGGACAGTTCTGGTCCGCTGTACAGTTTTCCTATATATTGTTTCCATCTTCTTGCAACTTCATCATCGTCAGCCAACATACTGCCATTTTCATCCATCATAGCCCTACACTTGTTTCTTCTGTCTCCAAAGCAATGTCTCACACATTTATAGGCCTTGCCAATATTTCCCTTTCTCATGTAGTCCTCAAATGAAATACAGAGATCATCAATGTATTTTTCTCTTGCTTGTTTTGCCTCTCTGTTGATTCTGTTTTTCAGACTCTTGTATTTCTCTTGGTCTTCCCTCTTCACAGAATTTTTTAATTTCCTTCTTTCTTCCATCATATTTAGTAGGTCGTTAGTGATCCATTCCTTCCTTTTCTCTGTCCTTTCTTTTCCTATTACTTCTTCTGCTGCTTCTAAAATACCAGTTTTTATTTTTTCCCAGCTGCTTTGGATGTCATTGCAGCCCTCTACACTTGTTTTCTTGTCTGTTTCTAGTTGATAGTGCTTCAGTGTATTTTCATTTTTCAGGTTTGTCAAATCCCATTTACGTGTACTTCTTTTTGTAATGTTCTTGAATTTTTGTCCAGTCGTCATCATAACGAGTATGTGGTCACTTTCCATATCACAGCCTGGATATGATCTGCTGTCCTTAACTTGGTTTTTAAACCTTTGCTTCACTAATATGAAGTCAATTTGATATCAGTTAATATCACCAGGCATTTTCCAAGTATATCTTCTTCTTGGATGATGATTAAAGAAGGTATTTGTAGTGCAAAGTTTATTTCTTTGGCAGAATTCTACAAGTTTATCCCCTCTTTCATTTCTTAATCCTAATCCAAAATCCCCTGCCACATCCTCTTCTTTACCTTCCCCAACAACGGCATTCCTATCTCCCATGATGACAAGGTTTTCAGCTCCTTTAATTCTGCCAATTACTTCTTCAAGGTGGTCATACATCATGTCGATTTTGTCGATTTCTTCATCCTCGTGCCTCGTAGTTGGCATGTACACTTGGGTTATGATTATGTCTCTTGGTTTAGTTTCCAATCTGACATAAATTATCCTCTCAGTATGTTGAACAAATCCTTTTAACCCCATCTCTTTATTGAGGATAATTCCCACTCCTGCAATCCCGGGATCGTCTTGTGCTGTTCCAGTGTGTATGATTCTGTAATCCTTTGACAAAAAGTCGGCAGCGTTTGGCCATCTCATTTGTGAGACTCCCAGTACATCAATATCCATTCGTTTCATTTCCATTTTCAAATTTTCCAGTTTACCACATTTAAGAGGTTAGTTGACGTTCCATGTTGCTATCCTTCTTACATTAATGCTTTTGGATTTCGGTATCTCTTTAGTTGTCCCCGCCCGGAGATCCGAATGGGGGACTATTTTACCTCCAGAGAATTTAACCAAAGAGCTTTCCATCATAAGCTGTTGATACTTGGGATACCCGCCCGGGTCTTTAATGGAGTGGTTTCCCGTTGCCTTCTCCATTCTATACCGTTGGCCACCTTGTGGCTCCTCCGCCTTTGGGAGCAGTTTCCCAGCCCAAGGGCAAGAGAGTGCTCTTCCTTCTAGCCGCTCATCTGCCCTCCTAGAAGGCCGTTGGCAATTGATAGAAGGTAATCTCCTTATCCCGGGAGATATTCGGCTCAGTAGAAGTATAGGTTGGAAGTGAAAGACCCCTAGCCCTCGAAACCTAATAGCGTCAGGGTCGGAAAAGAACAAGAGTTGGCCGAGGGAAGCCAAATAGGAAAGACAAAAGTGAGGAGCCTGGCATAAGTAAGTGGAAGCAATGCCAGGACTCAGCTCGGGACCCCGTGGTCGTCAGCCACGTACTCACTAGGTGTGAGTCTACGTTTCCACATGTATACCTATTCCTTTCCCTGGACCTTCTTGTGTGAGTCAATGTGAACAGACGAGTGTTTCAATGTCTTTTCTATCTATTTGTGGTCGAAGTTGAGTTGGTGGTCGTCTGCTGGAACGACAGCCGTGTGCCAGCTGCCTGGAGGTGAGAACAGGATGGCCAACTCGAGATCCTTGTCTGTTGTTTCTGGAGGTGGTATTGTTTGTCTGGCAGGCTGGTGACGGAAGCTCTGTCTGGTTTCCGTTTCCACGTAGTAGCCGGTGGAACCTTTGTGGAGAGGAACGAATTCTGTTGCTGGTTACTGGTGAGTACAGACGTAATCCCATGTTGCTCTGCTAGGAGCTTCTGAAACTTGGGTTTTGTCCGTTGTAAGTAGCCTGAAGTATTTAAGTTCAGTTCGTGTGAAACGCTACGAGTCTCCCAGCGCCTTTGTGCTATGAGGTAGCAGTAACAGCTGAGGATTCTGTGCAATTTCTCCACTAATCTGACTTGGCTTTGTTCCAGTGGAACAACCTGGTACAATTCACCCACCACAGAAACTTTCCATCATTTTTAGGTTAGAATAACCTGCCCATACTTCGTGTGAAAATAAGGGTGATTGTTGCGAACAAATCAAATCATTGAGGATTTGTAGAAAATAAATGCGTGGTGTAATGACTGGCAGTTATCTCTCAACATCAGTAAGTGTAACCTACAAGGTGAAAATCCCCATTAATGTACGAGTACAAAATAAATGCCCAGTCTTTGGAAGCGGTAACATCCGTCAAGTATCTGGGTGCGGCTGTTAGAAATGATCTCAAATGGAACGATCAGATAACACAAGTAACGGGTAAGGCGAACTCTAGATTGCGGTTTATTGGTAGACTCCTGAAGCGATGCAGTCTTTCAACAAAGGAAATAGCTTACAATACGTTACTTCGTCCAGTCTTAGAGTGTTGCTCGTCTGTATCGGACCCTTACCAGTTTGGTCTGATTCAAGAGACCGAGAAGGTCCAAAGAAGAGCGGCAAGATTCGTGGCTGGTACATTTAGCCATCACGAGAGCGTTACAAATCTCATAGAAAGTTTGAAGTCGGGCACACTTGCAGATAGACGGCGCGCTAAGAGGAAGGGGCTGCTCACTAAATTCCGAAATCCGATATTCGCCGACGATGTAGAGCATATATCTTTACCACCAACTTTCTTATCGCGCAATGATCACCATTCAAAGATAAAAGAAATTAGAGCTCGTACTGAGGCGTTCAGACAGTCGTTTTTCCCTCGTGCGATCCGTGAGTGGGACAGAGGGGAGGAAATATGACTTTGGCGTGAATTGTGCCCTCCGCCACACACCGCTTGGTGGCTAGCGGAGTATGTATGTAGATGTAGATTGTTTCTTCATGCGTGTGCGTTTTTCAGTTTCCTTACGCCCTGGATTTCTAAACTGATCGTCGTGCCCTTTGTTCGAATTGTAACGGTTGTCGTTATTTGAAGAGCCACGTGCTCAACTTTTCCTGTATAATAAGATTCTTTCGTTGTGACCTTAAGTAATTACATGTTATGATATTATTTTCGAATTCTCGAAGTTTTCGTGCAAGTGCGGAAATCTAGCGTAACAAATCTGTGGTATGCGAATCACGTGGGTATGGAATAGGTGGGCCGGCCGCGGTGGTCTTGCGGTTCTAGGCGCTGCAGTCCGGAACCGCGGGACTGCTACGGTCGCAGGTTCGAATCCTGCCTCGGGCATGGGTGTGTGTGATGTCCTTAGGTTAGTTAGGTTTAAGTAGTTCTAAGTTCTAGGGGACTTATGACCTAAGATGTTGAGTCCCATAGTACTCAGAGCCATTTGAACCATTTTTTTGGAATAGGTGGTGGCCTTCAGCCGGACCGGGTTGTTCCCCATTGATTTATAGGGCTGCTATTCTGTGACAGAAATGCACTCTCTCTGCCCACTTTTCCTCCTTTGTATGCGAGTGCTGGTGGTGTTCTTGCTTGACTCCATCTTCTGAGTCTGAACTGAGTAATTAAGCGTACGGCCATTTCCATATTACTACACGTCCTTTTCCATTCGTTGAATTTCACAAATGTTACGATCTTCTCATTAAAGAGAAGCAGGTTATTTTGTTCCAGTATCAGACAACCGTTTTCTCTTATAATGTAATTGATTCCCTCCATTATCGAGCACTGCTTATTGAATAAACCAGTGATCATTTGTATACCATCAATTCTACATATTATTTGATGATCGTTGTCAATTGTAAAATCAATATAAATGCTCTGTTCATTTTTATATATTCGGATGAGTCATTGCAAAAGGGCAGCAATAAAAGAGAAGGTGAAAATCACCAGAACAATTTAAGTGATTTAAAAAAAGTGGGGAAACAATTGTAAATCCCTTTTCATAAACATTTTACAGTTCGACGGGTTCTCTTGGCTTAAGAGTCGGCTTAGCCTGGTGGCGACCCTGAAATTCTATCACATTAGTTGTAAGTCTGAATGCCCCCAAGGTACTAAAAGTAGCATGCCGATTCATGGGTCCTAGGTCAACTTGCTAGTGCACACTTCGTGCAAGACCTAAGCATCCTTCCTGCAATCAAACTTCTTGCCCCTGCAGCGGAGAAGTTCATGGCCACAGTTTCCTTCGACTGTCAAAGAACTGCGCACTCAGAGTTTATGGCAAAGCGCACAACCATTACTGCCGATTCATACTGTCCAACACTGACATAACGGCGCAACACCATAAAGAACAAGAGGCGTGAAAAGGTAAACAAAGGCATTGTTCGCCTGCGCGACAATGCAACACGGCACACGGCGCGCTCGACACAAGCTTTGCTTCATCGTTTTAGATGGGAGGTTTCGAAACATCCATCTTACAGTGCCGGATTACTCACGTAGCAGAAGTTAGCAAATGCTAAGGGCCCCACGCTTGCATGTAAAAAAAAAATGTATCAAGTTAGGAATGAATGGTATTCTGTCTACCTTCCAATGGAAAGACGGCGGTGTCCAAATCTACGAGTAGTAACAATTTTGGCTCATTTCTAATAAATGAGCTCTGGCCACACCATACCTTAAACGGTGTACAACACCGCAAAACGTATAGAGGAATTCCCTAATATTGTCTCAGCTAGTCGTAATAACACAATCAATTAGAATAGGGTTCTACTGATTATTAATAAGAAAGTAATACGTGGATACGGTATTTACTTTTGTAACTTTACCATTACAGATGTTCATTCCTCTTACAGCGTGTTTACTTTTCTTACAGTACTTTTGATACAAGCCACGTGGAGTGAAGGTCGCTTTCTTGTTGGTGGTTTATCCTTGCAGTTTCCCGGTTCCTGCGTCTCTTTTGTATCGTTGTTTTTTTGCCTGTCGCGGTGGACTAACAGGATACGTTTAGTGTTTCACAACAGTGGAAGATACTGAGTGAAATACAATTTCATGTGATTACTGCGATATCTGGTGACAGAAAAGCAAGAAGCAATGAAGGAAGAAGGAAGCTCACTTGTCTCGTTTATGTAAGCTACGAAGTTCTAAAAAGAAAAGAAAAAAAAGTGCCATGTATATAACAATGTAGATATCGGTTGTCGGTGTTTGGTCTGATACTAAAATGTTACTTTTGTAATTCATTTACTTCCAAATAAAATAAAAATTTATTTCCCACTGAGTCGTGAGGGGTGGGATTGACTATTTAATACCAAACACACAATGGTGTAGGATTGGGTGCTAGGTTTTACACTCTGCAGTCACCCACCCTGGTTGAAATTTACGTAACACAGTGAGGCCCACGCTTCGTTGTCACAATACGCCAATCACTACTCGTGATGAACTGTGGTATCGTGTTGAAGCTGCATCGGCAGCTGTACCTGTACACGCCATCCAAGCTCTGTTTGACTCAATGCCCAGGCGTATCAAGGCCGTTATTACGGCCAGAGGTGGTTGTTCTGGGTACTGATTTCTCAGGATCTATGCACCCAAATTGCGTGAAAATGTAATCACATGTCAGTTCTAGTATAATATATTCGTCCCATGAATTCCCGTTTATCATCTACATTTTTTCTTGGTGTAGCAATTTTAATGGCCAGTAGTGTACTTTATTGATCAGATGAGTAGTTTCGGAATTTATCCATCATCAGAGGTCCAGGTGAGATTACTGCACGTAGGTATGACGTTTCATGTCATTCGCAGACTGCTGTGTCTACGTGCAATAATCGCTCCTCGATATCTGATGACGGATAAATTCCGAAAGTCAGCATGAACGCAGAACTGCTGATTATTGTAACAGTGGTCGCCTGCCTCCTGCATTAATACCACAGAAATTAAAACATTCTCAAAAATCTTGGAAATCCTGGGACTAATGTGTCGGCAGTATCTGTGTCGATAACAGACGAAAATGGCCGAGATTGTCCATTCCCACAATGGACGAACCGTCTGTATACATAATTTTTTGTGGGACTCTCAGTGTGAGGGCCCTACACGTAGCTGGCCCATTTTTATTGTGTTATAAGGGGCAGTGTCCAAAAATATAATTTCCGTGTAAATGAAAGCAATTTTGATGTATTTAATGATTTCACTTACATTCCTGCAGCTGGAACACACCAACCTTTACTGACACCCAAACCTCCAGATGTCAGACACCCAGATCGGTACCAAACGTCGTATATCGATAGAGTCTCAGCCAAAAAACCGACACAGTTTGTGCTGTGTGCTGCCGTCCAGGAGAACCTTGCGAGAACGGTAAGAAATAAGTACCGCATGACAGGTAAAGCATAACTGTGAGCGTCTGCTGTGTGCAGCTAACGTGGGGAAGTCGCTAGAACTTCAGTTCGTTGTCCGAAGGCTTCCGCGTTCAATCCCTGTTTTGTACTGTAGTACGTGTGAAATTTTACACGGCACAGTACGTTCCTGGCTTGTTAAAGGACTCTTAGAAGTTTACAGCAACTTTCTATTGGCAGTCTGCTTTCGCTTCTTTTATTTCTAAGTAGGAAATCTATAGTGCACTTTTTTAGTTTCGCAAAGCAAACACAAAGAATCGGAACAGAAGAATAATGAGACAATTGCATCACACGTGTGGAAGTACTAGTAGTAATAATAATAATGGCAAAAATAAGAATAGTAATTGACTGCTAGATGGCAGCACCACCGTACATCTGTAAACTACGAACAGTCCTTTTACATGTCAGGAACATGTTGTCCCGTATAACAGTTTCATGTCAGGAACATGTTGTCCCGTATAACAGTTTCACACGAACCACAAATCAAAGAATGGCATAACCAGTATTCGAACCCAGAACCCGTGCTACGATGAATTAACGCTCTGCCGACTTCATCCTTGTAGTTCCACATGACATACGCTCACAGATATGTTTTTCATGTGCTCTGTAGGTCATGCCTTACCATTTACAAATGTTGTTGTCGACGACAGCAGATACCATAAACTATGTCGGTGTTTTGGTTGATACTCTATCGATGTACGACGTTTGGTAGCGATCTGACTGTCTGACATCTGGAGGTTTCAGTGTGAACGCGAATGCCACAAACAAGTAAATCTTTACAATTAATAATGTAATTAACGTAAATTAGCTTTTCAAAATGAAGAACATAATAAATTTATCATATAAATTAGCGACCAACAAAGTAGTAATACGTAAGTTGCTTCTCAAAGGCCGACTGTTGTGACCGAGCGGTCCTAGGCGCTTCAGTCCGGAAACACGCGGCTGCTACGGTCGCAGGTTCGAATCCTGCCTCGGGCATGGATGTGTGTGATGTCCTTAGGTTAGTTAGGTTTAAGTAGTTCTAAGTCATAGGCGAGTTGAGCTTCTCAAAGTGCAGATAAAAATGGATACCGAAATCTCTGAAGGATATTGTGTAACACAGAAAACTAATTGCAAAGACAGCCTATTGAAGAGAAATCGAAATGGCATCTGCAGCAACCGCAGTGAACAGTTCGACAGAAGACGCTGAAGTACACTGCCTGATGCAAAAAAAGAAAAAAAACAATAAAGCACTGAGAAGTGGAGGAGGTGTAAGTAGGCTGTTTATGTTTTCTTATTGGCAGCGTTACGTAGCGCTCTGTATGAGAATAGCTGGCTGTGCTGTGTGCAGTCTGTGGCTGGTTTGCATTGTTGTCTGCCATTGTAGCGTTGGGCAGTTGGCTGTTAACAGCGCGTAACGTTGCGCAGTTGGAGGTGAGCCGACAGCAGTGGTGGATGTGGGGGGAGAAATGGCGGAGTTTTGAAATTTGTAAGACTGGATGTCATGAACTGCTATGTATATTATGATTTTTCAACACTATTAAGGTAAATACATTGTTTGTTCTCTATCAAAATCTTTCATTTGCTAACTATGCCTGTCAGTAGTTAGTGCCTTCAGTAGTTTGAATCTTTTATTTAGCTGGCAGTAGTGGCGCTCGCTGTATTGCAGTAGTTCGAGTAACGAAGATTTTTGTGAGGTAAGTGATTTGTGAAAGGTATAGGTTAATGTTAGTCAGGGCCACTCTTTTGTAGGGATTATTGAAAGTCAGATTGCGTTGCGCTAAAAATATTGTGTGTCAGTTTAAGGACAGTCTTGTATAATTGTTCTAAGGGGACGTTACATATGTCGACCCTTAGCCGAGGATACCTCACTGGAATCTTCTGATTTTTTCCTTGTAGTTTGTGTAATTAGTGTAGATTTTGTTTATTGCTAGCGCGTAATTGTAGAGAGAATCTCCTTTGTAGTTGCAGCCTTTCATTGTTGTACAGTAAAACAGGTGTGGCACGCATGTAGATTTGCACCAAGTATTTCGCAGCTGCGCTTGCAATTAACTAGAAATTATTTTCAGTGCTATGTTAATGTGTTCTCTTATTTTTGCTCTTCAAATTGTGTTTTTCTGTGTTGTCGTGTGAAATATTGTGACAATAATGGCGTGTGAATAACGTAATACTAGGCTCCAAAGTAAACTGAGAAATGACAGTGAAGACGTAAGCAGTGTGTTAGCGCCACCGTGTAATGAATTAACTAATGTTCAAAGTAGTAATTTGGTAATTGTGCATAGGGAAATGGAGCGGGCTGCAAATAATGGCGTAGACAGTGAAACAATTAGTGAACAGGGAAGCATTATCGATCGATCGGTCGGCAACAGCTCGCCTCAGGAATCCGAAATGACAGGACACAATCTCGCAAATACTGTAGATTCAGGTTTTGGGTCCTCACCCTTTTCTCAAATAAGTCAAGACACATTTTCTGCTTGTCAAAATGTGAATGTTGCCGGTGCAAATTCACTGCCGAAAAGCACTGAGGAACATGTTTCAAACACCAGTGCATTGTTATTACAATTAATACAACTAATGGGACAAACACAGCAAAAGCTTCAAAAGTTAGACACAATGGAACAAAATCTTCAAAGTTAGACACAATGGAACAACACTAGAGACAAACACAGCAACAGTTAGACGCAGTGGAACAAAATCTTCACACCACGCTTGAACAAACACGTGAAGATTTAACTACTGAGTTACATTAAGTAGAATCGAAATGTCAAAAAGTCTGTAATGACGTAAAAACACAAATTTGTGGGCATTTCCAACCTATTTTTTCGCATCATGAAAATGCATTACAGAATCATGAAGCAGCCATAAAAGAACTGCAAACTATTGTTTATGAAAATCATGAGACCTTGCAAGCTAAAATGGACTCAGTTGCATCTACCGATTCGGTTACGCAACTTGCAAAAACTCAGGAAAACTTAAAGGACACAGTTGAAAGACACATGGAGGAAATTAGTTCATTATCAGAGAAAGTAGTTGAACTTTCGGATCAGCTAAATAATTTATCTACGAAGGTAGATGATAATCTGAATGACACAAAACCAGTAGTCTTTAATGACACAGAAGAGTGCGAACAAATTAGGAAATTCAAACAAAATCAGAATCAAATTAATACGCAATACAAAAGAAAAATCTGGGAACTACAAGATCAGCTGACACAGGTAATACAAGAATTACGTATTTCAGAGGACACTCGCGCTCCAATACGAGAAGAGGGACATAGAAATACGGAACAGCCACAAAATAATAACACAGGGCACTTCGGAAATTATGAAAGAAATTGGCAGGGTACACCGAATTTTGAGATGGAACCGCCGAAACGACGTAACAATGACCGACATGCGACTCGCCGACATGATGATTTTGACTATAAGCTGTTCATTACTACACGTAAATTCAAAACGTTTAAGAATTCTGCCAACGACATGCATCCACAAGTGTGGCTCCATCAATTCTCTCATTGTTTTCCTCCCAACTGGTCATTAGAACACAGAGTAGAATTTATGTGTGGCTACTTAGAGAATGAACCAGCTGTAAGAATGCAATCGGTCATTCATGATGGCCACAGTGAAGGAGAATTTTACCATGCCTTCCTCTCAGCATATTGGTCTCAAGCCACACAAAACCGAGTAAAACATGGCATCATAATGATGAAACATTTCGAACAATCTGAATTTTCCAGTCTTGTGAAATATTTTGAAGACATGTTGCACAAGAATCAGTACCTGTCAAACCCATACACCCCCTCAGAACTCATCCGCATGTGCTTAATCAAACTGCCTGAACATTTACGACGTATTATTTTGGCAGGACGTTGCAAAGACGACATTGAAGCTTTTCAGGGACTCTTACAAGAATTAGAAATTGACACTGACAATCGCGGATCGCGAAAACAGGAACACAACAATTGCAGGTCACATCCGTCGCAATTCCGCGATGAAAGGAATAATAACTGGACACGACAAGGCTATTCTCACAACACAAATCGTGACTAAAACAGACACCACCCTTATGACAACCGTTGGCGGAATAATAGGTACTCAGAAAGATCGCACTTCCGTAGTAATGAATATGACAGAGACAATCATAGAAACAGACAATATGGCAACCAGAACTATTATTATCACGGGAAATAGAATAACATCAGACGCAACGGTCCAGTGCACAGTTACGATTCAGGGAGAAATTCTCCACCACGTGACCGACAAGAAAAAAATTATGGAATCTACCGACATGCCGACAGACGATATAATCGTAACGACAGACTTTAATTGCATCAGAACTGGCGAGATTCAAACAGAGCAGGGCACTCTCGACAATGTGAATTTGTAGAAGTTAGGTCTCCTAATCCTCATAACGATGTGCGCCAACAAAGAGACAAACAATGACTCGCACCGCAGGCAGCCACGTGCGCCGGCTGGCTCAGGGAAAAATTACATAGACGCTAACCTTGAGAAAAATTGTAGCATTCTTTACCGACATATACCACATGATAATTGCGTTGAAACTGAAACTCTGCATACTAGGAAGAGTAGAGGTTTACACCATATTTCACGTGTAAAACCAATTACCGAAAGATAATCTGTTTTTTAACTTAGTCTTTGCCATAAAATATTTCACTTCACGTTACTGGTACTCTTTGTCACACTTACAAACTGTTAACATGCAACTGTGTTTCAAAGTTAACTATCCATTCAAGAACCTAGGGAACTTAGACAAGTAATTACGAATGCATTGTTGTAGTGAACAGATGACACAGTGTTGTTATTTGTACATTCTTCCTTGTTAGTTGCACAATTACGTAACGAATATACGGCTTACATACTTAGAACATATACTGTTAATGAGATTTTACATTTTGGGTTACTTGAGAAGACATTCTTTATTTAAAGTACTTTATGTGAGATTACCGATGACTTAGTATTTGGTTTCTTTGATGGCTACACGATTATATCACGATGCTACTAATATGTGACACAATTGAAATTGTTGCATTTGTGGTGTATCTGTTTTATATCTGCACCGTTTTTCTGAATTCTTTTGGAAAGCAAAACATGTTTAATAGTAACTTTGTGGTATAGCTACAATAAGACAGCCCTTTTTTTGTTTTGTAGCACAACAATACGTTACAGTGTAGTGCTTTCTTGATCACGGTACTGTACGTAATAACTACGATATCTATACGCAAAGCATTTCACTTTTGTTTATCATGAGGTAAGCACATTGGCTTCTGCAGAACTTAGCTTTCGGAGGAAAATAACTATGACACTTCCACAGAGATTATCTTACAGCAAGACGCACATTTAGCGCTACAGGACACGTATTTGAGTGATTAATTTTGTACTTAAATCATTTATTTTTAAAGATATTTGAAGTACAATGATACAAAGGTTTTCCGTGATACATTTCATTCCATTGTTGTAATCTGTAACACCTGAGGGTATAATTACATTTATCCTCAGGGGGGTACACGCCTACTTTGCGTACCATGTGTGTGGCAAGCACAAGGAGCCCTAGCTAATATGTTATTTGCTTATACAACTTTGCACATCGGTACCATATTTCTCCAACACAAAATACACAGCTACCTGATCATTTAACTGAGAGAGACAAACATTTATTTTACTACATAAGTGACAGATGTTTACGTAATTACACCGTTGGATAACTTCACACTTACGAAATTGTATTTTGTCTGTCCTTGTGAACTGTTCATATTTTTTCGGAACCATTGTGATACTATGAGAGCTTTGAATGATGTATTTGGTATGGGGTCATGATTTTTCAAGTACATTGGAGGTAGATGACACTATTGAAATGAGCAGAGAATTTTTTTTATTTTTTGACATTATTGCAGAAAGTTACGCCTTTTTTGAGATTTGGTAGAGGTTTTATGATGTTATGATGACGATGTGTTTTACGCTGTTGCGGTATGTTTATGATCAATAAGCTGATGCTATATGAGGAATTTGATTTTGCTATGTATTTATTATGATGAAATATTGAAGAAGTGTCGACGAATATGTATATGTGTAATAAGGTAAGGAATAATGAGTAGTGGTTAGGGACTCTCACTTGTGAAACAGTATGTTGGAAACCAAGAATCGTACTTTAAGAGTTATGAAATGTGTCTAAATGCGTGAATGTATCACAATGCCGACGAATATTTTTTGGACACTGTTATATTTATAGGATTTTGTTTCTACAGATTTGCAACGCAAATTCTCGAACTGTGAAATTTTTATATGAGACTGTCACAGTAGTGCAAACTGGTGTCGTAAATATTTCGGTAAGAAAGCCAAGTGACCTTGACGTAATGCGTCTTGAGGGGCCAGCTGTGTCAGACGCCTGGAGAAAAAGCCATTAGTGTGTGCCCTTTCAGAGGCACAGGTAAAAAAAAAAAAGGGAGACCATTATCCTCGCTATTGACATTCCTTTGTAGAAAGCATCGCAAATACGACACACTCAAACTTGAAAACATATGATTACACTGTGGAGCTCTTAATTTATGATATTTACTGAAATGCCTAATGAAATGATGAGAAACATTTTACATTTATTGTCTTTCTAGTTGAGAGATTATTTTGCCTTTGGGGACGCCATTTGCCTAGTGAATGATGTTTCATGCATTGCTCTATATAGGCTATATATATTTGCTCATTTTGTTTAATATCTAGTTTCTAGCTGCACTGCAACATTGGTTATGATAAAATTTAATAGATGTACTAATATCACTATTTTCTGTCTACAGACCCAGGAAAGAATACATTTATGATGTACTTTCTTAGAAAAGAGAGCACAAATAGACATTTCCCTTCACAGGAACTGCAAAAAATAATTTTTAAACGATTTGGTAACTTGTCTGCTACAGTAACTTATCGTGATGCATCACTCTAGTATTAAGATGTGACATAGGTATTAGACATGGCCATCTTTAGTGTAATATTTTTTCTGATTGAGCTTTGTCATGTTTAGATATAAGTTATTGCATTTGCTGCTGCTGGTTGCCAGGAATAGTGCTACTAAATTTCACTTTGTATTACTCTGTTAAGCTAGTTTTACTACTGATTTATTTTTATTGTTGCTGCACATTGGCTCATATTAGTTGTAATGTTGCATTGCTTGGTAATTTAGATTTATTGCAGCTTGCTTTGACAATTTCCATTTTTTTCATTGCTGTTTGTATTAATTGTTTTATGCTGCTGCAATGGCCTCATCCCTTAGTTTAGCATCTGAGCTCAGTAGATTTAAGTTAGCTTAAGAGGGGGTAGACTATATAAGAGAATGAGTTGCGATGAATTGGAAGAAATGCATTGAGAAGTTTTACGAAAAAAATACAGAAAGCACTTATAGATAGCAATTTTTAGAAATAATGAAGAACGAGGGAGATCTCCAAGAAGTAAAGAAAGTTTTGTTTGCAAGATACTGCAGTAAAACAAACCCTGTCCTTTCCCTTTCTGTTATTCCGCTATGTGTTTGTGTACTCTTGTATATTTGTGTTCTTCCTGTCTTTATATGTTTATCTGATGATAGTTACATTGTAGAATTTTTCTGATAATATGTTATTTACTTTGAAAAGATGTTTAGACATTATTTATTCTGTTTTGTTGCTCATATGTGAAGGTGATGTTTCAAAAGTTATTCTGATCTTTATGTATGTACATATGTCATAATTCCTGTAACACTGATGTATCTGTTTATTTCTATTCTTTTGTAAAGCCTGTACTACTACAGATTTATCTGTATTGTTATGTTCTTTAATGATGTAATTTGTACCTTTGTAATTGTATTCTTATGTTATAAAATTGTAATTGATACCAGTTCATCATATTATTAACTTGTAAGTTCCATTTCACTGCACACGTTTCTGTTGGTCATAGTATATGGACAATATGTGAGAAGTAGGGACTGTTAGTGTTTGCACGTGTATTAATAATTCTGCAAGGGACTGGATAACAGCATTGCTGGTTCTAAGGACATTTCAAAAAATTTTTTTTAGTGTACAGGTGGTGGTTTATGGACTTGCTATATTCTCCGCAAGACTCTTCAATGGTGATTGTGCACCTGCACAGTCACAACAGATGGCTGCTGGCCGTCTCTACAAGGACTACAGTGGGTCTGCATCTTTGATGACCCACCAATACCATTATTTCTACAAGGACTATAGTGGGTCTACACCTTTGCTGACTCACCAGTACCATTATTTCTACAAGGACTGCAGTGGGTCTGCACCTCTGGTGGCCCACCAGTACCATAATCTCTACCAGGACTACAGTGGTCTGCTCTGTGATGAGCTACCTACCACTATTCCTCAACTTCGACTGACTCTGCTGTGGGTTTGCTCTGTTGTGGCCCATTACCTGTCTGCATGTCGAGAGTCAGCACTGTCTTTCCATTGGAAGGACAACACTACTTCTTCAAGACTGCATGGAAATCCACTACTTCCGTGTGCATTTTCTTTTACTGCTCAGACTTTGAGAAAAACACTGCAATTTTACTGTGATGAATGATCAGGACTGTCTTTATGGACTGTGAGAAAATTTTAGCTGTTGACCAACATTGTATCAATAAGTGTGTGCATTTGATATCTTTGTTATTGTAATTATGAAAAATTTTATCAAATCATTATTTCCCACTGCCCAAAACAATTTGAAAATTTTTTTGTGGGGTGCATGGGGGCTATGTAAGTAGGCTGTTTATGTTTTCTTATTGGCAGCGTTACGTAGCGCTCTGTTTGAGAATCGCTGGCTGTGCTGTGTGCAGTCTGTGGCTGGTTTGCATTGTTGTCTGCCATTGTAGTGTTGAGCAGCTGGATGTGAACAGCGCGTAGCGTTGCGCAGTTGGAGGTAAGCCGACAGCAGTGGTGGATGTGGGGAGAGAAATGGCGGAGTTTTGAAATTTGTAAGACTGGATGTCATGAACTGCTATGTATATTATGATTTTTCAACACTATTAAGGTAAATACATTGTTTGTTCTCTATCAAAATCTTTCATTTGCTAACTATGCCTGTCAGTAGTTAGTGCCTTCAGTAGTTTGAATCTTTTATTTAGCTGGCAGTAGTGGCGCTCGCTGTATTGCAGTAGTTCGAGTAACGAAGATTTTTGTGAGGTAAGTGATTTGTGAAAGGTATAGGTTAATGTTAGTCAGGGCCACTCTTTTGTAGGGATTATTGAAAGTCAGATTGCGTTGCGCTAAAAATATTGTGTGTCAGTTTAAGGACAGTCTTGTATAATTGTTCTAAGGGGACGTTACAGAGGAAATGAAATGAGGATTCAAGAGTCAAGAGGATATGTTATTTTATTTCAGAGGTAACAAAATCGTGTGAAATTTTTAGATAAGTTGATAGTATGTACTCCTACATCAGTACGATGTTACACACGCTGTATCTTGGATACATGCACTGATTCTGTTCGGATGGGTGTCATAAAGCCGTTGCTGCATCCTGTCCTGAGGAAAGACAACAGACAACCGCTGCAGCTGGTCCTTCAAATCCTTCATACTGACACTGGAACGGAGTTGTCCTCCGAGGTAGACTTGCATACGAGGTCTGTTCAAAAAATTCCGGAACTTTGGCCACAAAATTTTTCTACGCTTACCTTTTACGTATTGTGCATAGTCTCGTTCGAGCTACTCTCCTCCACTATTAATACATCGGTTCCACTGCCGTTTCCACTTCCGGAAGCAGTCCCGGTACGCCTCTTACTGGTTCGCGTGAAGCGCCGTCTGCGAATGATCTTTTATCTCGTCTATTGTTGCAAATCTTCGTCCTTTAAACGGGGTTTTCAACTTTGGAAATTAAAAAAAACTCCGAAGGGGCCAGGTCTGGAGAGCACGGAGGCTGAGGCAACGCACTGATTTCGTTTTTTTGTGCAATAGTCGCGCACAGATATCAACATGCGGGTGCGTTACTGTGCTGCAAGAGCCACAAATTATCTCGCCACGTTTCAGGCGGTTCCCTTCGCACATTTCCTCGCAGGCGTCGCAACTCGTCCCGATAGTTCAGTGTTTCCTCACCTAAAGGGTTATTACCACCTAAGGAGTAAAATAAAATTTTCTGAGGGGTAAAAACTAAACGATTCGATTCTGTTTCAGTCACGAAAGGAAATTATTTTTAAATAATCATTGCTATTGTCAAACTTTTGTAAGACGCTAATATTGAGTACATAAGTTATTAATAACTCATTTTTGTCAATTAGGGGCATTAATCTGGTGGAGGTTACAGGTTTCTCACGTAGTCCACACACACACATGTTGCGCTAACAAATGCAAAACACCTGCAGTAGTACAGAAATTGCTTGATTACTCACTTTGAAACTACATAAGGGACATACGCTGTACACAGTATGATTATTCAAGGTAAATGATAACAGCCAAACAGTTGCAGGATAAATATTTATTGAAATGCAAACAGGAAGACAACTTCATTAGCAAAAAAAAAAAAAAAAAAAAAAAAAAAACCTTAGCACCACCCTTTTTTTAAAATCACAGTTATGGTGCTAAGTATTTTTTTTGCTAATGAAGTTGTCTTCCTGTTTAGGTGTATTTTGCTTCTGATGAAAGTATATTTAGATATACCGAAACCGTGATCAAGGATTTCAATAAATCTATATCCTCAAGTGTTTGCCCATTATCATTTACCACAAAGGTTTTCAACAGTTGCTGTTTCAGCCATGTGTAAAATTTTGAAGTATGATTATTATTATTATTATTATTACCGTTATTAGACAAAAAGCATTAACAGCCTGAAGTCGTCCAATTTCTGCCAGTTCAGAATTAAGGACTCCAGCAATAAAGTGATTTACAAACAGTTACTATAGTGGACACATCTGAACTTGTTTGATTCCAAATGGGGCTGCAGTGTGCACGCCAAGCAAGAGCGGCAATATAGAGTAGTAATGCAGGGGAAGCGTGTTTGGTAATCAGCGTCTGCCCTCACTGTGGACACTTAGCTTTGTTATCTGAGAAGGCGTTATGGGCAGCACTTGCGAAGCACCACCAATTCCTTCATCACTCATTCTAACACACGCACACAGGCTCGAGCACTCACGTGCGCACACACACGCGCACAGAAA
Source organism: Schistocerca cancellata (assembly GCF_023864275.1). Lineage (NCBI taxonomy): Eukaryota > Metazoa > Arthropoda > Insecta > Orthoptera > Acrididae > Schistocerca > Schistocerca cancellata. Next base: position 11,479,141 of record NC_064628.1, on the reverse strand, counting down.
CAAAATATCTTTCAACTTTCATCATTTTAAAAATAAGTGTTCCATGAAAACTCATTTTACATTTTAGTTAGGCGCTAAAATTGGTGATAATGTGGGGGGCGAGGGCAACAGACGACAGGAGGGTGAGCGGGGGTACTTGCAACCAGGGGGTAATGGTCTAAGGAAGGTTGGGAACCATTGCAATAGCACAATTGATAGTCAATCTTCGATTGGCACCCACAGTTTCGTTAACGTTCCTGACATGAGCGTCATCGGTAGACGTCGAAGGGGGTCCTGAACAGGCGTCACCTTTAACTTATGTCCAGCGATTTTGAAGCCGTATAAACCATTCGTATCGCCGAGTACGGCTTAAGCACTCATCGCCGTAGACTTTCTGCATCATTTGTTGTGTGTCTCTGTAAAGGTTTACTTGATTTTCACGCAAAATTTAATGGAGACGCGTTACTCCTCTAACTCTGCCACCTCGAAATTCGCAAACTGTGCTACACAGTTAACACATTAGACACACGTGAGTGCAGGGGTGCCAACAGCATTTCGGTCCAATGGTGCGAAATCACAGACGTTGTGGAACTTTTTGGACAGACGTCGTATGTTCTAACGGGGACAGGTTTGGCCACGGGAATACCTCAGCATCACGTACACTGTACAAAGTGTCACTTGCCTTGTGTGGGCGAGAATCAACCAGTTGGAAAATAGCACCACGATGCTGTCACATGAGAAGTGATACACGAGAACGCAGTATATCCGTGCAGCCTGACGAAACCTGTCTCGAACAGTAGGAATGTTGGAGACTCGGTTAAGGTCGTCCGACGGGAAGTCCCGAGGGAGGTGCAATGCCAGACGTAGAATCTGGTTCTGAAGTCGCTGGGGTCGGTCGACGTGGGTCGCTGCAGCACTGCTCCCAACCACAGCGGCGTAGTCGATAAGCGGGCGTATGGGCGTAAGATAGAGCACAACACCCAGTTCTGGCGGGAGTGCAGGTGTCGGATTGAGAAAGGCGTAGAGTTGAGTCATGCTACCCCTGACCTTTTTGACGATGTCGTCGATATGGTGTCTCCACGTGAGCCCTCTACCCAGCCTCATACCCAGGTACTTGGCTGTAGTGCCCCAAGGTACGGCGGTTCTCCTGATGGTGATATGCGGTAGGTCAGCTGGGATATGCTTCTTGGTGATGAGGAGGGCTTGCGTCTTAGCCACATTGAAGCTGAGGCGCCACCTCCTGGCCCACTGACTAAATGTGTCAACCGCTTACTGCATGCGTCGTTGGAGCAGAGCTGCATTCATGTTGCGCGCGTACATCGCCGTATCATCCGCGTAGAGGGCGAGGTGGACCCTGTCCACTCGCGGCATGTCTGCGGTATACAGGATGTACAGCATGGGGCCGAGGACGGAGCCTTGGGGAACTCCAGCCCTGACCCGGCGGCGCGTCGACAGGTCCTCCGTGCGTACATGAAAGCTTCTGTTGGCGAGGTAAGATTTTAAGAGACGGACATGCGGCAGGGGCACACCGAGGTCCAGGAGGTTGAAGAGAAGCCCCTCATACCATACAGAATCGAACGCCCGTGAAACATCCAGGTAGATGGCTCCGAAATATCCCCGCCGTTCGATGGCATCAAGGGCCTCTTCAACGAGTCGAAGCAGTTGGTGCGTTGTTGCGTGTCCAGGGCGAAAACCACATTGTTCGTCCGGGAGGAGACGTTCTTCCCTGATGTGACGCAGGAGGCGGCAGAGATACAGCCTTTCAAAGACTTTGCTGACAGCTGGCAGCAAACTGATGGGCCTGTTGCTGCTCGGGAGATGAGGATCCTTCCCAGGCTTTCGGATGGGGACGACCTCGGCGTGTTTCCACTCCTGAGGATAGCAGCCAGTGCGGAGGATGCAGTTGAAAACGCTAGCCAGGTGTTGAGTCGCTGTTGGTGGCATCCGTCGCAGCATTTCATTCGTAAGCTGGTCAGGGCCTTCTGCCTTGCATTTGTTGAGCTGTCGAAGTTGATCGGAGCCTTCATCAGCATCCACCTCTTCCAGACGTTCGTCACCCGTAGGGGCAGCGAGGAACACCGGGAGACTTTGAGCAACCAGGCGAATGTGATCCAGATCCATGGGGTCCATGACGGGCTGGAAATTTTGTACAAAAACGTCAGCAATGGCGTTGGCTTTGTCCACTGGGCTGCTGACGATGTTTCGACCAACTTGTAACGGCGGAATATTCTGACGCCGGCGGAGGAAGAGCTGTGTGGCTTTCCAGGCGGTACCATCGTCAACCCAAAGAGTGGCCAGGTGGTTGGACAATTCCTGATGGCAGTGGTTTGCAACGGCAACTTTTATGTCCCTCCTCATCCTGTTGAGAGCCCTCTTCGTCGATGCGTTGCGCGTCAGCTGCCATTCACGAAAGAGGCGGTTGTTGGCAGTTATCGCCTCCGTGAGATGTGGAGGTAGTTGCCGGGATCGGTCAGGTGGGTCAGATCGCGGCCGCGGTGTGGCCCAGAGCACCGCTTGTAGAGTACAGTCGTGGAGGAATCGGGCACAGCCATCAACCCCACCATCGTCTGCGTCAGGTGCGTCACGGAGACCCTCTTCGAACAGCTCCTGATACCGGTTCCAGTTGGTGTTCCTGGTCGGGATGCCTCTCCGCGTCATTGGGTGGGCATCGGCGTCGATGTCAAATATAACTGGGACGTGGTCCGAAGATAAGGCATTGCGGGTGCTGGCGGATACAACATAGGGCACCCCCTTGGCCACCGCAATGTCGAGCACGTCCGGAGGTCCACCGTTGTTGGGAAAGTGGGTGGGTTCGTGAGGTCCGAGGATGACGGCGTTCCACCGCTGAGCCGCTCGGAGAAGTTTGCGTTCGTGGTTGTTGGTGACATAGGAATGCCATTCGGTGTGCTTCGTGTTAAAGTCACCGACAGCAAAGACCTTTCCAGGTAATGCCAGCAAAGCTTCAACGTCCTGTAGGAGTAACTGTCGGCGAGGCGGAAGGTAGACAGCAACAAACGTGAAGCGCCCATGCGAGGTGTCGACAGCTACAGCAGTGGCCTCCATCGCTTGTAGCTGCAGAAGAGGAACTTGATGGTGCACCAGGGAAGTCCGGACGTAGACTGCAGTGCCACCGCCACGAGTTAGTCTCTCCGTCTGAGAACACACGTAGTTGGCAGCCCGGACACGGACACCGGGCTTGAGAAAGGTCTCGGAAACCAGGCAAATGTCGACGGCCTCATCCCGCAGCAGCTGTCGAAATTCGCCATCTCGGGTGCGGATGCCCTGTGCATTCCACACGTAGACAGTGACGCCTCGTTGACTACGTGCCGTGCTGGGAGGCCAGTGGTCCGGTGGAGATCGCCCGAACGGCTGCACTGACAGTGGCAGTGAGTTGCTGCAGGATATCTTTGAGGAGCTCCCGAAGTTCTTGCAAGAGGAGCTTTATTTCGTCCATGCTGGAATCGGCTGCCTGGGATGGTACAGTTGCAGCTCGTGAGTGTTGAGCCGGGCTCGCCACGACGTCAGCCTGTCGTCCCTGTTGGGAGTGGTCGTGATTGGCCCTGGTCTTCACCGTGCTGCCGTGCAGAGCGCCGCGCCGATGGTCGTGCTGTGGCCCGTGGACGGCGGTCCATCTCGGTGTTGGTAGCTGGTGCAACAGTGGCCGGCCTCGGCGCAGGTACGGAGGCCTGCGGTGAGGCGCCAGAGGTAGTAGCGGCAGCAAAACTGACGCCAGGTCTGACTGGTGCAGGACGCTTTACGGAGCCAGGTCGTTGACCACGGCTCCGTGCCGCAGCCCGTCGGAAGCTGGAACAGCCGCGGTAGGAGGCCACACGTTCCCCACAACATCCGGCGCATTTGGGCGGTCCATCTGTCCGCTGCCGTGTGCAGTCTCGACTGGCGTGCTCCCCCGCACACTTAACACAGCGTGGGGGCAGCGTGCAGAACCGCGCAAGATGCCCAACCATTTGACAGTTGAAGCATTGCGGTTCGCCCCTCTTCGAGCGCAGTTTTTCCGTAGTGACAGGTGTCGCCGCGATCTTCGTGGCCTGCCGTAGCCCGCGGTTGTATGGGATATCACAGGTGACCACGAGGACCAGCGGAGTCTCCTTTCGGGTGCGGCGAGAGGGTAGACGGGTTATCGACCGGAGACCAAACCCATAGCCCATATCCTCCAGTTGTCGCCGGACGTGATCCAGGCTGTAGTTGCGAGGGAGGCCCCGAAAGACGATCTTGAGTGTCTTGTCCGTTGCAGATGGGTAAGTGTAGAACGGCTCTCGTGTTCCCCGAACGTAGCCGTAATCTTCTGCCATTTTTGAGGTGACCTTATATAGGTTGGCGCCAGCCGGCTTGATAATGACGACTTGGCCGACAAGGCGAAGTAGCATCCTGGAGATGCCGCCGTAGTCCTCCTTGTGTTGGACCACAATGGGCAGCAGTTTGGGTTCCCTCTTCCGAGCAGGCATCTCCACACCGTCAGCGAGCTGCTCAAAGGCGTTTGTCGTCTGAACCGGCGGCGCTGAGGAGAGTTGAGCCTTCCTGGTTGGCCGGTTGAGGAGTTGAAACCCTTCGTCATCGACGACGACATCGGCCTGTTTCGCCTTTTTGCCCTTAGGAGGGGTGCGGGTGGTTCCTGTGGCAGTGGTCGCTCGCCTTTTCGTCGTCATTTCTTGCCGTCGACTCGTCGTCCGAATCTGGCAGCCGAACTTGCAGTGCATCCTAAACGTATTCCATGTCCGTATCCATATTCGTTGCCACGGTCGTCGTAGGTGGGTGGGGGGCCGGATGGGGCCGCTTCTGTATTGGATATTATTTTATAAGAGGTGGAGCCCCTCCACGCCCACACCGGCATGATGGCCAACACAAAAGGTCTACTGCCATCTCTGCATAAGGGTTAGTATTCACTAAAGTGAGGTGTCGCAGGATGTGGGTACTGCGATGTTTGCGTACGTCTGGTTAGGATTAACCATTAATACGCGCTCATCTGGAGATAGATTGGTCGAAATCTGACGGAGGGTAGCGGTTTGAAGGGCAGAGGAAAAAAAGTGCCAAGGCGAGAGCCAAGGGAAAAAACCTCTGCGATAGTTAGGTCGGGCGGCAAGAGCAGTAGCGGTTGTCTTGCTGCCTGCGATAGGTTGTGCAAGGATAGGCTTCGTTAGTAGTGGGTACCATGCATGTCGATACCTTGACGTTGTGCGTTTGTGCTGCTCGGCGGCTGGCGCTGGGTGCCGGTACAGAGTCCTCGTTCAGCGTCCTGCAACCTGCAACAGTTAGGTTTGTTATCGATCTTGTGTCCGATAGGTCATATACCGGAGGCACAGTGTGAGGGAGTGTTGGCAGATTGTTTGTGCGTCTGTGGGCGAGCTCGTCGGTGTCCCTGCTGTGGCCTGTTGGTCGGCTCTAATAGCAGCTGGTAGTTGCCAGTCAGTGTTGCTGATATGCAGGGGCTTGCCGACGTTTGTCGCTGTTTGCGTATGTTAGTTTACCATATGTGGCTATGCCCTAGCTAGCAGTGTCTTTGGTCGCTTGTGCTTCCACCTGTGGTTGTGATCGTAGTTTCCCACAGTGAGGATGAAAGGATTGTTCGAGTGTGTCGAGTTCCTGTATAGTCGTGTGGCGTGTTTTTTGAATACTTCCTTGAGGGTATCAAGACGGTATTCATGGTGAAGATCCACGGTGCGTGTGTAGCGTGGAGCATTGCTAATGATTCGTAGCACTTTGTTCTGTATGATCTGCAGGCGGCGCAGTCGTGTAGGAGCTGCATATCCCCAGACGGGAGCTGCGTACATCAGAGGTCTAATCAGTGTCATGTATACGGACCTCGACACCCTCCTGTTCAGTGTGCTTTTCCTGTTGAGCGTTGGGCAGAGCTGTTTGAGCCTCGCGTGCGCTCGGTTGGCAACGTATTCGATGTGGTCCCCCCATGTAAGTTTCCGGTCCAGCCAGACACCAAGGTATCTGACTTTCTCTCGGAAACGTATTGGGCGTGCATGTAGTGTTTTCGGTTTACAGTGTTGGTGTTTGCGCAGTAGTTTCGGTCTGCGTGTGAACAGAACTGCTTCCCACTTGTCGACGTTTACTTTAATACGCCATCGCTCCAACCAAGGCTCAGCTGTTCTGAGTGCTGTCTGTATTCGTGAATTGATGTTCGACGGTTTCCAGTCTTGCGCGAGGATGGCTGTGTCATCCGCGTAGACGGCTAACGTCGTGTTTCGTGTCGCTGGGAAGTCATTAATGTACAGGTTAAACAAGATGGGCCCTAGGATGCTCCCTTGGGGTACTCCAGCTTGGATACCGTGTTGTGTTGATTGTTTATCCTGCACGTTAGTGTTGAAACATCTGTTCGTGAGATATGAGTGTATGAGACGTACGAGTCCGTCCGGGAAACCAGCTTCGCTTAGTTTGCGTATGAGTCCGTTGTGCCAGAGACGATCGAAAGCCTTTTCGATGTCTAGGAACACGGCCCCTGTGGCTTTGTTCATGTTGTAGCCGTGTGTTATATGTTCGACTACGCGGAGGAGTTGTTATGTTGTCGACTGGTGATTCCTAAAGCCGAATTGCTCCGGTCTTAGGGTGTCGTTGGCGATGCAATGCCTAGTGATACGTTTTAGTATTACCTTCTCAACAATCTTGCTGAGCGAGCACAGCAGACTGATGGGTCGGTGATTTTGTGGGAGGATCTTGTCCAGTATTTATGCCCAGAGGGCGCTGGGTGCTGTCTCTGCCGTCCGCGCCCGCCTGGCGCTGTCTGTAATGTGTCTCCTCTTCCCCGGTGCTCCCTCAGACGTCCGCGCCCGAGGACCCAGCGCCCTCTGCGCATAAATACTTGACAAGATCCTCCAATATGGCAGTCTCAGGTCGCATCTGAAGAAGGCAACGAGTTACGTGGCCGAAATATTGTGCCAAAGCGACACAAACATCCGACAGTAGACCCGATTATTCCACATGTCAAGATCTCGCCGGGAAAGGCTGAAGAATTACATATTAAAGACAGTTTTAAAAAATTGTTGGAATATTTATTTACCAGTCCATTAAATCCATGGTAATAATTTTGGACGATCGTGAGGACTTGCAAGGACACCAGTAATAATACAGACATCAAAGTGTCATGGAAGCGCTGAAGAGATGTAAAAAGAAAATTACCTCAAAAAGGGACATCAGAATATTTTTATGTCTATGTATTCTTATGGAAATCTTATTGTTCAACTTTTTCTTCATTAGCCACGGTGTCTGTTCGGATAGCCGAAACCCCTCCTTTATCCGATAACATATTCTAGAATAATATTAAAAAATCATTTATCCCTTTAAATAATATTTCTTTGATCAGTTTTGTGGTGTCACCGCCAGACACCACACTTGCTAGGTGGTAGCTTTAAACCGGCCGCGGTCCATTAGTACATGTCGGACCCGCGTGTCGCCACAGTCAGTAATTGCAGATCGAGCGCCACCACACGGCATGTCTAGAGAGACGTACTAGCACTCGCCCCAGTTGTACGACGACTTTGCTAGCGACTACACTGACGAAGCCTTTCTCTCATTTGCCGAGAGACAGTTAGAATAGCCTTCAGCTAAATCCATGGCTACGACCTAGCAAGGCGCCATTAACCATATCTGAGAGTCTCACTTGTATTATCAAGAGCGATGTACCACAAGGATGAATTAAAGTTAAGTAAACAGAAGCTCCGTACTTTTCTTTATAGCATTCATTAAGTATCCTGTTTCAGACCTCACGCAAGCTGGCGTGAGTTAACGCGAGTAATTCGGTTACTTCCGAGTGGCGTGGCTGTCTTGCAACGCCACAAGAAGTTTCAAATCCTTTTTCCACAAATAATTACACGTGACAGAATTGCAGAAATAAGATCTCGTGAATGACTGCTTGCAAGACCATACCGTGAATGAAGTCGCTCTCTTTGTTGGTGTATCAAAGCGAATAGTCGAATGTGTCTAAAATGAACGGCGTATATCTGGCAGCCATGATACACGGCGTGAGGACAGTTCTCTTAAATAGCCGGCTGGTGCTTTTTTAAGACAAATTTTTTTCTGGTGCGATCATCACATGCAGAGGCCTCCCTCCTTGCTTTCAGCGCAACAACGTGAATGAAGTTCTTTGAGCGTCCTATGCTAGCACTGTATCAGCTGTCACAATAGATTTAATCGCCAGTTTTCTGATAGTTTCTATATTTTTATAGGTACATGCGTCGTCTCGTTTTCAGATGTCGAGAATGTTGAAGCACTTCAGGAAGAATGCTGCTTCCTGATATGATGAAAGTTGACGAGGCGTAAAAACGTGTTAGACTCGACGTAATCCCTCAGTTCAAGAAGTGAATTAGCGTGAAAATTTGGCTTCGTATTCGTATAACGTCACATCTAAAACCTGACGCTGTGGAACGAGAGGTGAGCAGCCAAGTAACTGCACTCTGGTGTGGCCTGTTGTGAGTACGCTATCAGGGGGCGCTCAAACTTTGAGTGGCACTAAACACATTAACGGCGGCACCTCCTGCCGCTGACGGTGCGCTATCGCTGGCTTGAGGCGCGACGTGTGAGCTGGAACTCTGCGGAACTGAGAACCTGCCTCATGTTCGGAAGTTTGCACCAAACAGGAAGTGGACGTCGCGTCCACATGCACGGTTTAATGAAATTTCCGATACCTCAGTGAGCCCCCATGAAAAACGAGTGATCGCAAGACAACGAAACTTTGTGGAAGCATCTGTAAGGACATGCGAAACAGAAATAATGAATGAACTATTGAGAGAAATGGTTCAAATGGCTCTGAGCACAATGGGACTTAACTTTTGAGGTCATCAGTCCCCTAGAACTCAGAACTACTTAAACCCAACTAACCTAAGGACATCACACACAGCCATGCCCGAGGCAGAATTCGAACCTGCGATCGTAGCGGTCGCGCGGTACCAAACTGTAGCGCCGGCGAACTATTGAGAGAAACAAATTTTAATTTCCACATGACAGGGCAACTTTTTGTTAACTGCATGCGACGTTTACATTCGAGGTTACAAACGTTTCTTGACATGACGACCATCTGTATGCATGACAGCCTAGAAATTTGTGCGTGCGCCATTTCACAATTGTTCGCAGCACTTTTCCAACGGTGGATCACGGAAACTTCAGCTGTTGTGACACTCTTCGTGCGCTGCTTGAAGATCGGAAACTATGTCTATCTTTCTCAGCCGTGGCAACAGTAACTTCAACAATTTGTGGTGCAGCTGGCCGTCGACCACCCCCAGGAGCAATTCCCAAATTGCCAGTTAATTCGAACTTCCGAATTACGTTCTTCAACCCACGTGCGAAAGGAGGACGTCGGCGTATTCCTTTAACGCGCGATACTCGCAAAGAGCAGGAGTACCATTGCTGTTGTGTTGATAAAATGGCTTTACGGGTAAAGCCCTGCTCACATCGTCCAGACCCAAGCAAACTGTCTGCAACTGTGATAATTGTTTTTCAAGCTTCCGTTGCCAAACTAGAATAGTACCTGCGGCTACCGGTAAGTCGTGATATTATCACTACTAAAAACGCAAATCCTGCAGCGCACACTCTGAACATTGTTTTCCGTCCGCACTGTCACTAGCCGTGAAAGTTTAATTACAACCGCCCTGTAAATTATAACGGTACGTGCCTCTCCTGCTTATTGCAACAACCATACTCTTTACCAACGTTTTGTCGATATTATCTTCCGCTCTGATGATTACCGGTAACTTTGCCAATTGGTAAATACATCGGACCCATGGAAAAAAATATAGTCAAAAATTGAAATGAAATTTTATGTTGCAAAATATTTTCAGTGTCAGAATTTGACCTGTCCATAATGAACTGTAATAAACCTACATGAATTGCAAAAACTTACGAAATTTAGGGGATGGGACCTGGATAAATTTAAATCATTACTGCTTATGGAGAGTTTCAAAGGGAACATTAGGAAACGATTGACTGAAAGAGAAGAATGGAATACAATAGATAATGAAAAATACTTGGATAACACGCGAGATATTGAATTCATTTGACGAAAGGAAGGAAATATGAAAATGTGGGAAATAAAGCAGTCAAAAGGGAATACAGATGTCTGAAAATGAAGTTGACAGAAAACGCAAAATAGCATAGGAGGAATGTACAGATGAAAAATGTAAAACTATAGTAGCTTGACTGACATCGTACAGATATACGCCGTGTACAGGGAAATTAAAGTAACTTTGAAGAAACAGCTGTATGAATATCAAGACAAGATGGCGAACCACTACTAACTAAAGAAGGGGAAGGTGAAAGATGAAAGAAAGGCGATGCAAAGGACAATATTATGGAAGGGGAGAGGAAGTGGATGGATATGAGATGCGAGATAATATTGCTGCTATAAGAATGTGATAGACTGAGGACTCAAAGACTTTAGTCGAACACGGCACCTAGAAGAGACAACATTCTCTCAAAATTACTGAGACCTTTTGAAGAACAAATGGTTCAAATGTCTCTGAGCACTATGGGACTCAACTGCTGAGGTCATCAGTCCCCTAGAACTTAGAACTACTTAAACCTAACTAACCTAAGGACATCACACACATCCATGCCCGAGGCAGGATTCGAACCTGCGACCGTAGCGGTCTCGCAGTTCCAGACTGCAGCGCCAGAACCGCGCGGCCACTTCGGCCGGCTTTTGATGAACACATTATGACAATATAATCCACTGGGTATGTATGCAACGGACAAAATAAAACTGGTTCAAAAATATTCGTAAGACTGACACGGAATTTACCCCTGTAAATTAACAGGAGCCCTGTCCATCACAGAGAAGGCGTGATGTTGATACGGCAATTAGTTGCTGCCACACATCTCCGCATGGGGGTGTTTCCCATCTTCCGTCCCGAGTAATTCGCTGTGTCATTACGTTTGAGTGAGTGAGAGGAGCAAACGTGTTTAGTGACCAGTTGAATGCTACACGAAATGGTGGTCGCGATATGACACGAAATGTTTATTGTCATTTGTTCAGCGATTCATAATTCGTGGAGAACGTCTGCAGAACTCTTTGTGCGAGAGTTTAATGGGGTAACCCTCTCTGAACGCGTGAAAAATAGGTGACATTAGTGATGTTTTCAAGGAAAATAGAAAGTAATTCCAAATCTGATGATATAGTTTTATTCGTTACACTCTTCTCTTTAACAAATCATTTTTTGTCCACATCAGGCGCTCCCTGTAACTGCTGCACCGGCTGGACACACTGTTTGCAGCCGGAACATTGGTCGTCGCCGGAACATTGGTCGTCGGCTGGAATTCCCGAAGCCCTGCTGATGGACCTGTAACAAAATAATTATGTATGTGGGATTTTCAATATATTTTCTGTCAGCATACATAGAATAAATTATTTCTGAATATTTTTCTGGAGGAAGTCAGCGATCACAATGTAAAATTTGAAATTAATTATAAAACAGTCTGTATCGCGAAGGTACGTTTATGGAAATATGACGATAGTCAGTTTGCTCCCTGTTGCAGCCATTGTCAGTATGGTTGAAGAACTGAAGATGATCATGTATTGATGGAAACCACCTTTTAATAAACGTGACTTTGCTATCTAGATTGCTTTATAATAATGTCAAATACATAGGATAATTTCAAAATATGAAGTTCTAAAAATATGGTGACGTGCTGAAACAAAAGTTATTTTCTTCGCCCAAAAAATCGAAAGATTACACCGAAAATACGCTTCTCAAGGTATCGCAATACTGGACTAGTGGTGTGTCAGTGTCTCTGTTTTGGCCCTAAGTTTTGCACTCACCTCTTTACGTGACTGCCTTTTTCCATGTGGTTTACAGCATTTCGCAGCATCATGCAGCAGCAGCGGCTAAAGCATATTGTTGCTAAGAATGAATTTAATAAAAAGAAGTTTGTTTGGAACCTGTTACCTACTATATAACTTGTGACAAAAGACTCCATTGACTAACTTGTTTAAAGCTTCAGAATCATCATGACAGCGTCATAGGTATCAATAATGACTGTCAGATTTACAGATTATTTCACTTTCGAAGTTACATTAACATATAATAACCACAGCATCTATGTATTAATTAGATGTGGAGGATAATTATTATTTGGAGGCTAAAGAGGCTTCTTTAACTGACAACCAAAATATGGGATTGTTACAAACTCGGACTAACAATCACGAGCCTAGCTAACCCTGCAACTGCTTTTGCGCGATGATTGTGAATTTTACCTTCAGTTCCATCTTCATGCGTAGCTAAGCCACCTAAATCGGTAGTGTCGGTCGAGAGCTTGGAGACAGAAGACGTGGTACGCTACCCTCAAGTCGGTGATGGCAGATCTTATCACATTCAAGGCCTGGTTTCATTTATGTAACCAGAACAGATTTAGGTGGCTTAGCTACGCATGAAGATGGAACTGAAGGTAAAATTCGCAATCATCGCGCAAAATCAATTGCAGGGTTTGTTAGGCTCGTGATTGTTAGTCCGAGTTTGTAATAATCCCATATTTTGGTTGTCAGTTAAAGAAGCCTCTTTATCCTCCAAATAATAACTATCCTCCACATCTAATTAATACACAGCTGCTGTGGTTATTATAAGTTAATGTAACTTCGAAAGTGAAATAATCTGTAAATCTGACACTCAGTCATTATTGATACCTATGACGCTGTCATGATGATTCAGAAGCTTTAAACAAAGTTAGTCTATGGAGTCTTTTGTCACAAGTTATATAGTAATTAACAGGATCCAAACAAACTTCTTTTTATTAAATTCATTCTTAGTAACAATATGCTTTAGCCGCTGCTGCTGCATGATGCTGCGAAATGCTGTAAACCACATGGAAAAAGGCAGTCATGTAAAGAGGTGAGTGCAAAACTTGGGCCAAAACAGAGACACTGACACTCCACAACACATCATGTACTTTAGTGCAGTAAATTCCATTGCACAAGTCAGATCCTGTATCACTTGTAAATTCTTGTTCAAAAACGCAGTCAGATAGCCTAGATATCCATTGTTACAGGTTCATTCGTTCCCGTACTTTTTCGTAGTCAAGTACGCAGTCACATAGATTATCCAAACGTTAGTTTTAAGTTTTCCATGTAACAATCTGTTAAGGGCTTAAAGCACAGTGAAACTCACACCCATGCAACACGCACACACAGTGTTATGTAGGCTAGATTCCGTTTACTGGTAGCTCACGTTGCTTATCGAGTCCATTTACACAGACGAACGTAGACAATATTGGTTGTAGCAACGCTACACATATTGGTTGCATATACGTTACACGATTTCAAGTTCGAGCACTTTCATGATTTCCGAAATGCCTGTTAGCCCGTTGTTGAAATTACTTGCTGCCACTTTGGCTGGTATGTCGACTATTTTTCCCTGCCCTGAATGGTTTTCGGAGACACTTTTCCAGAAACCGCTTCTAACTGGATAAAGAAGCGCCTGCAGAACTTGGGATGAGCACTACGATAGATCAGGTATCCCAGAAAACATTTTAAGCATTTTTTCTTTTTTTGGACATTTTCAAGACTGCAATGCTTTGCCGAAACGTCCAGAAAAGTCCGCAATGCGAAAGTTAGTGGCCAAATAACCCGAAACGGACTGATTACCGACTTGGACTCCAGAAAACATCCCATCTGGTCCAATTTGACTTGAAATAATGTTGCCGACGCAGTATATGAGACAGGCGAAGAAACGTCAGACTTAAATTAAAAATTTCAGTACTTTCATAAGATATTATTATACACACATCAAAAAAAGTTTTGCATCACCTCGATTCTGAGAGTTCCGGAACCTGTACAGTAAATTGGAATAAAGATCAACATGAACATAATTTTCGGCCTTTTTCTCCCTTATGAAAACCACACATTGCATGTTTTACCACCATACAGCGAGAACTTCAGAGGTGGTAGTCCACTTGCTGTACACACCCGTACCTCTAATACCCAGTAGCATGTCCTCTTATATTGATGCATGCCTGCATTCGTCGTGGCACTGTTGGTCCAGATTGTCCCACTCCTCAACGGCGATTCGGCGTAGATCTGTCAGAGTAGTTGGTAGGTCACGTCGTCCATAAACAGCCCTTTTCAATCTATTCCAGGCATGTTCGATAGAAAAATGTTCAAATGTGTGTGAAATCTTATGGGACTTAACTGCTAAGGTCATCAGTCCCTAAACTTACACACTACTTAACGTAAATTATCCTAAGGACAAACACACACACCCGTGCCCGAGGGAGGACTCGAACCTCCGCCGCGACCAGCCGCCCCAGACCGCTCGGCTAATCCCGCGCGGCTGTTCAATAATGTCTGGAGAACATGCTGGCCACTATAGTCAAGTGATGTCGTTGTCCTGAAGGAAGTCATTCGCAAGATGTGCACGATGGGGACCCGAATTTTCGTTCCTCAAGACGAATGTCTCGCCAATATGCTGCCGATATGGTTGCACTATCGGTCGGAGGATGGCACTCACGTATTCGTACAGCCGTTACGGCGCCTTCCATGACCACCAGCGGCGCTCGTCGGCTCCACATAATGCCACCACAAAACAGCAGGGAACCTCCACCTTGCTGCACTCGCTGGACAGTGTGTCTAAGGCGTTCAGACGGACCGGGTTGCCTCCAAACACGTCTCCGACGATTGTCTGTTTGAAGGCATATGCGACACTCATCGGTGAAGAGAACGTGATGCCAATCCTGAGCGGTCCATTCGGCATGTTGTTGGGCCCTTCTGTACCGCGCTGCACGGTGTCGTGGTTGCAAAGATGGACCTCGCCATGGGCGTCGGGAGTGAAGTTGCGCTTAGTGCAGCCTATTGTGCACAGTTTGACGTCCTGTGGCTGCACGAAAAGCATCATTCAGCATGGTGGCGTCGCTGTCAGGGTTCCTCCGAGCCATAATCCGTAGGTAGCGGTTATCCACTCCAGCAGTAGCCCTTGGGCGAGGCATGTCATCGACAGTTCCTGTCTCTCTGTATGTCCTCCATGTCCGAACAAAATCGCTTTGGTTCACTCCGAGATGGCTCGACACTTCCCTTGTTGAGAGCCCTTCCTGGCATAAAGTAACAATGAGGACGCAGTCGAACTGCGGTATTGACCGTCTAGGCAAGGTTGAGCTACAGACAACACGAGCCGTGTTCCTCCTTCCTGGTGGAATGACTGGAACTGATCGGCTGTCGGTCCCCCTCCGTCTAATAGGCGCTGCTCATGCATCGTTGTGTACATCTTTGTGCGGGTTTAGTTACACCTCTGAACAGCCAAAGGGACTGTGTCTGTGATAAAACATCCACAGTCAACGTCTATCTTCAAGAGTTCTGGGAACCGGGGCGATGCCAATTTTTTTTTTATGTTTGTAAAATACTATCGCGAATTACGCTGTACAAAAGAATTGAAGGGTCTCTTACTTTAAAA
Organism: Schistocerca cancellata; assembly: GCF_023864275.1. Taxonomy (NCBI): domain Eukaryota; kingdom Metazoa; phylum Arthropoda; class Insecta; order Orthoptera; family Acrididae; genus Schistocerca; species Schistocerca cancellata. The sequence goes on along the minus strand of NC_064628.1, from coordinate 11,463,776 downwards.
TGTGGCTTAAAGGTGCGTATAGCCTCCCTCTGTAACGGTGCAAAAGCCTGGCGCCCTGTGACGCTACCCTGGGGCTTGGCGAAGCTTCAGACAGCAGTGTGTCGACGCATGCGAAAAGGACGCCACAACTCAGAGGTTCACGTGACGTGTGAGGTGCGTTGATGATGTCACACTGCCACCAAACTTCAGCACAATTCTGCCCGAGGCCAACATGGACCTTACTTTCCCCGGCCGGAGTGGTCGTGCGGTTCTAGGCGCTACAGTCTGGTGCCGAACGACCGCTCCGTTCGCAGGTTCGAATCCTGCTTCGGGCATGGATGTGTGTGATGTCCTTAGGTTAGTTAGGTTTAATTAGTTCTAAGTTCTAGGCAACTGATGACCTCAGAAGTTAAGTCGCATAGCGCTCAGAGCCATTTGAACCATTTTTGAACCTTACTTTCGTCGCCTCGGCGATGGACGTCGGAACCGCGCCCGCCAGCGTAGAAATCACGCGGTTTCCTTATGGTTGGCCAAGGAAAACATTTCACACACGCCGCCGTCCAGTATCGACACGAAAACTCATCAGGAGGTGGCAAAAAGGGCATCAATAAAACCACCCTTTCCCTTGGGGAGACACATTTCACGGTCGAAAACGACAGTCTGCAGTGCTATGCTCAACAGACCCACGTTGTTGGCAACCTTGACACTGCTGACAGCGTCTGGGCGATGCAACGCATCTGTATTAACACTGTGAGCCTGCAATCCCACTGAACACGATCTGACGCCCTTGGAATGATCGGTATACACAATCGAGCCATTAGGGCCCGTTCATAAGCATTTGGCTAAATTTGAATGTGACCTGAAGCAGCAAAGAGTGTTTATGCTTTTCCAGCCCACCAGTTTCGTGATGCGTGCGATAGTGACACGTGCGCGAATAAATTGCCGAAGGGTCAGACTGAACCCCCACTTCGCCAACAAGCTCAGTGCCTTCTGAGTACCTTTGTACAGAGGCAACCCTTGACTGGCTCCTAGGGGTCTGGGAGCATGAAACCCCTTCGACACCCCTCAGTTCAGCATGACCTCATACAGGGGCTGGAGCAGTGGTGTAAAGCCGTCGGCACACGGACCGTGCATCCGAACGTTGAGCGTGCCGAGTTTCTGACGTCATAGCGTGGAATAGCAGGTTCGGGAGTCTTTCCGAACGTGCAGAGCAATATCTGGCATGTCAGATATTCTGACCGTGCGCCTGAGCGTTGACCAATGAGATGGCACAACGCCACCTACGTCACACGCACGCCGTGTCCCTTGAGTACAGAGTTGTGAGGCGTCATATTGGCATTCATTTCAAGCTTATATATATATATATATGCCGTTTCTGAGCGCCAGAAAATTGAAAAATCACTGGAAAGCCCGTTGTTAACTGTGTGATTCTTTCCAATAAAATAATGAGAAACATCATATTCGTGGCAAAAGAATTATTTTAACTTGCGTATTATCAGAGTAGGCTATTTGAAGGCTGCCACACACTGAAGATCCACCCAAAACGCATTGTTCTTGGTAGAATTTTTTACAATTAAATTTCAATTAGTAACATAGCTATCGATTAAGTTTTCCAGCAAGGCTAACATAATGTGATTAGATATAAAGGTTGTGATTTTGGTTTAGCGTAATGCGTAGCGTCGCTGTTCAATATTGAATTGTTTCTTAGGGCGGTGGTTCGCAACTTGACACAGGCAAGTTTCTTTTTTTCCCTACCGTTCACATTTTTATTAGGTTCTGATACTTTATTATTAGTTTAATATAAGTATATACAATAATATTTGATGTTATGTAAATATAAGTTCACCTTTTTTTGAGGGGTTGCTGTTCGATTGCTTGCGCAATTTGTATAAAGATATTTTGCTCTTTTTTCTTTTACGCTTCGTAATTCACATGTTGGAAAAATTCTGCTACTGGGTAGGAACAGTGATCAAGTAAGACTGGCCTTGGGGTTTTACTAAAATGTGGGAATGACGAAATAATGTTTATCTTATGCGGAGAAATATTCCAAATTTTTACCGTACTGTTTGTAATGGAACTTTTATAAGCCTGTGTCCTTATTGATTGACATGGCACTCTCCTTTTCGTGGACGATTGAGCAAATGTGCGTTTTAAGATAGCTAACGTGGGAATTTTACGCGCGCCCGTTGAGTAAATAGTGTGATTTACGATCTAGAAACATTCCTCAACTGCCGCTGGAGTGCGTTGCAATCGCGTATACCCCGTTGGGGCCCACGTACAGTACGCACAAGTCGCATCGTTCCTGAGCGTTCAGCAGCACGTTAACTCGGCACGCTCAACGTTAACGTTCGCCAGCACGGTCCGTGTGCCGACGGCTTAACGTCGCTCAGCTAGAGGCTGTCGAAGGGGTTGCCTACCTGCTGGCACCTCTGTATGGGTCAAGGTCAGTCTCTATACAGATACATTTTTAAAGCGCTCAACAAAGGCGTGCAGGTGGCACCGAAGGTGTTGCCAAACTGGAGGGTCTTAGTGGGACACTCCACTGTTTTATTCATGCCTGCGTCAATGTCGCAGCCACCCCCTTCCCCATACCCCCAAATCACGCCACGCCATGGCAGAGCAGGAGATGGGAGGGCTGAAAAAGCATTAACAACCTTTGCTGCTTCGTATCAAGTTAAAATTTCGTCGAATGGTTTTGAACAGTCCCTAGTGGTTGGTTGCTCACCATATACCAAACCAAAGACTGTGACCACAGTATCCTCCCGAGGGGTCAGCTCACATTTGGTGGAGTTGCAGCACCACAGTGTCCTTAGAGATGGGGTGAATCACTGGGGTGATGTCGTCATTGTCAAAAGTCGTCAAGAACGTCGTTCTGTTTCACATCGCACTGCAAGCTGTCATTTTCGACGACGAAATTAGCGTAAACGAACCCAATGAAAAAAAAAAAAAAAAGAGCTTTCTTTGACGCCCTTTATGCCACCTCCTGAGGCCCTTGCGTGAAGATACTGAGCGGCGGTGTCTGTAAAATGGTTTCCTAGGCCACCTATAAGTAAATCTCGTGATTTCAGTGATGAGTGTCGCACTTCTGACTTCCATCGCAGAGGCGGCAAGAGAAGGGTTTAGATCTTTTTTTTTCCTTTGTTTTTTGGACGGGGTGTGAGGGAGTGACTTTCTGACCGTCGCGAGACAGAAGTCACGGTGGTGTTGGGCAGAATGTGATGAAGGCTGGTGCCAATGCGACGCCATTAACCCACTTCACACATCACGTGATCCTCTGAGCTCTGGCCTTTCTTTCGCGAGTGTCGACGCTTCTCTGTTTCAAGCGCCACCGATCTTGACGGTGCAATCGCAGCGCGCCACGCTTTTGTTCCATTACGAAGGCACCTCTGAGATAAATTTCAGATTTCTGCGTCGCAGTGGGGGAGCGGCGGGGCAATGAAATCATTTTTTTAAAAAAAGTGATCTTTTAATTCTTTTGCGCAGTGTACTTACAGAAGGATGGTAGAAGCCGACTCAGGGAAGATCAGTTTGGGTTATGGACAAATGAAGGAATACACAAGGTAATACTGACCTTACGAGTTATGTCAGAAGACTGACTGAAGAGAGGTAACCCTACATTTACAGTATTCGTAGATTTGGAGAAAGCTTTCGACAGTGCTGACCGAACTACAGTCTTCGCACTGTTCCCGCTGTTGAAGAGCGATTCGGGGATGGCCACTGCATCTTTCAACACGTTCGTAATGCACGGCCTGTGGCGGAGTGGTTACACGCCAATAACATCCTTGTAATGGATGGCCTGCACGAAGTCCTGACCTGAATCCTATAGAACACCTTTGGGATGATTTGGAACGCCGACTTCGTGCCAGGCCTCACAGACCGATATCGATACCTCTCCTCAGTGCAGCACTCGGTGAAGCATGGGCTGCCATTCCCCAAGAAACCTTCCAGCAGCAGATTGAACGTATGCCTGCGAGAGAGGAAGCTGTCATCAAGGCTAAGGGTGGGCCAACACCATACTGAACTCCAGCATTACCGATGGAGGGCGGCACGAACTTGTAAGTAATTTTCAGCCGGGTGTCCGGATACTTTGGATCACATAGTGTATATACTATTAGGCTCAGCCAAGACGTGGGTAAACAGCACGCATGCCTTGACTGCAGACCGCTGGATGCTACATCTTGGAGCTCAAGGTCATGAAGCCAAGTCCTCGATGACTCAGATGGTTCCATGATGCAAACGTTTGCAAGGCCTAAAACCTAACCGACCAAACGTAAGCTTATCAATAGGCGCTGTACAGACTTCAATGAATTACTTCTGCAGGTGTGAGTAAATTCTTAGCTATTATTTAAAAATTGCAGTTGATTTTGGTATGACCTCACACAAATAAGTGTCAAATACCTTGCCATACGCTTCCTAAAACAAGTGATAATTCTTAATTTGTAATGCGGTTACGAGTGTCTAAAGCCCTAACCCACAAAAAATGGAAAAGAAAGCCAGGATGTTGAGAGTTTAATGTCTCGTCAACATCAAAGCCATGGAGTAGTAGGCAATTTGGACAAGTATCAACAATAAACTGATCTCAGAGGATTGAAGGGAATCACGGTAAACCTAAGTCGGAGTGACGGCGAAGGATCCTGAATTCGGGTCCGGTGTCTTACCAATGAACCATCTCGCTAGGTAGCAAAAACAACTTTGACTGTATTGAGAGTCGAACTTGGATACTCCGCATGGTCTTGATACACGCTACAGATGCGAACCGAATTTATAGAGGTCAAAACAAACATAAGCAATTGTAACTGTGAACGGTAATGCATGATACTAAGAGAGTACCTCTTACTGTTAGTGGAACATTGTCTTAGTGACCAGACAGTATGCTGCTACGGCCGCATGGCGACCTACTGCGCTCGCACTTAGGTCTTTATAGCCAACGTTATTCGCGGTACTAAGCAGACTAAAGGGCACCTAGCGCAGTGCTTAAAAAGCTTTTTCATCGGCGACGCCTTTCGAACAGGAGCATAACTTATTGTTATGAATTAGTACCAGCAGCTTCAACAAACAACCAATATACTATTTTATGTACGAGTGGTTATCAAAAAGACAGTACACGTAAGGGTAACTGATCATTTCAGTGCACATAATTTGCTGTAAAAAGTACAGTTTGCTTTTACAAGTGGGTTAACAGCCGAAAACGCTACATTTTATTTTCTGTGTAAGGCAGCGGACGAATTAAACTAAAAGTTCTGAACATTAGGCGCCTTGTTTGATTAAACTAAGGTGTTTGTTTTGCTCACGAAATATTACTGCAGAAGTTGGATCATTATGGAATAAGGAAAGTATTTCACAGTTGATTTTTGTCAAACTTTAGCTGTGAGAATATTCTTCACAGTAATGAAACGGCAGTAAATTGGCTTCTGAGTGGGGCAGGAACAAATAATGGGGTGCCTCAGGAGTCAGTGCTTGGACCGATACTGTTTCTCGTGTACAGGATGCGGCAGCTAAGGCAGGCCACCCTGGATACATCCAGAATTAATGAATATTTCGAGAGTTATAGGGGAGAATATAGCGAATTTCTTGACGGTCGCAAGTAATTTTTATCTTCTATAGTCGCCATATTACGACACCGAGTATGTTTTTTCCTAAAGGAACTATGTACTTTTTATTTGTGACATCTGAAAGAATCTTCTAAGAGAACTTCAGTAGCAGAGCTTGTATGGGATTTGATTAAATAATGTCAAGATAACGGCGCCGGAAAACACTGTCCCACCGTGGGAAGAAGAGCTTCCACGACTGTCTGCCCTATTATACCGAATGTAAACAAACATGCAACTCTTTGGTGACGTTATTGTATTTACCTGTGCGCTTGAAGCCCATCAGTCTGTGTTCGATTGATGTATCAGTCAGATAACTTGTTCTTAAGGCTATTGGGATATTGACAATGTATACGAAAGTCGAAAGAGTGAATATCGTTATGGCGAATGCCGCCATATTAGAGCAGCAGCACGGTTGGATGCCGAAGCGTATCCAGATTGCGTCAATCGTCCCGTCTTCACGAATATTACGAAAAAACTTCTAGAAACTGAAACAGTGGGCAGTAAAATACGCCAAGGAAAAAGAAGAGCAACTGGTGAAAGAAATGAAACTAAGAGTTCAGCAGCAGCAACACACAACGTAAATGTCACTCAGAGACATCTCATCTCAGAAGTGTGAGAGGGATCAAGCACACGAGTGTCCTGCGAACACTGCAGACCACCGCATTTCTTCCTCTAAACATTTCCCAGCATCTACAGCTTCATGGTGATGACTTTCAAAATTGGTGACACTTATCCGACTGCTATCTACGGAAAATGTGTAAAATGATGCGGCATATCTATGCAGCAATTAGTTTAAATAAGAAACATCGTTTACAAACAACGGGCCAATCGATCTTCGCATCATGCACTAAACTTCAGTTGAAAATGCACACTGATTCAAATAAATGAATCAAAACAACACTCTTGATCTACCAATGTTTGGTGCGTGTTTGCAGCACTTACATCATTGGTCCCCGTTTTATTTATGCGAATCTAAATACACTCAAACGTCTCGAGTTCCTAATGTATGTTGCTGTGTTAGTTACTGGAAGACATAAGGCAATGAGAACGGTACCAAAATGACGGCTGTCCCTCCTATTGTGCATATGCAATGACAGACCCTCTTAAGAGGCAGACTATCTTAAGAGAGCATTTGGAGAGCATTGGAACGGCCGTTCAGGAAACCCAAAATTGTCTGCACACACACCACACACAACATTTCTATACGTTTATCTGTGGTGAAAATTAAAACAGGGAGTTTTGTAGGAAACAGCGGCGACTCCCGAAGGCCTGAAATACCTCACAATACGGGCCTGTGTTGTCGTTAACTCCTCATGAAAATCAACGTTTAGTATTGTTTTCCCTCAATCAATTTTTAGCGTGTAGCAGTGCTCAAGGTAGACGTTTTGAGCACTTGGTATGACACCCGTGATAATAAACACGTGAATCGTACCTGAGTTACGTGTTTGCTCACATTTAGTATAATAGGGCAGACTTCTGCGGAATCTCTTGTGCTGATGGCGGAATAGTGCTTGGCAGCGCTGTTATCTTGATACAATTTGATCAAGTCCCATACGTGTAATGTCGTGCGAGGTCACAAGATCTATCTTTAGTAAGGCTCGTTTAAAAGTGTTGTGTTAACAACTATCAGAGGAAAAATATTAGCTGCTAGTGACTCACCATGTGCGTCGTAAGGGCGACAGAAAATGAGTGTGATCAACCTTCCATGAGGTGTATGTATTAAACGCCACAAAATGGACATCGTTGACATTCAAGAAATGTTCGAAACAAACCATTAACTTGCGCCATGAATACCGAATGAAATACGGCGCGCCACAGTTATCACAAAAGTTCGCGCTGTAAAGTTCGAAGGCGAACGAGTCACAAACCGTGGAGGACGTTCAGCTAGGTGATGATGAAAAGGTCCCATACTCGGAGGAGCGTAGGGGATGATGCGGGAGAGCCGCACCGACGACCAGGCAAGGTCCTAGCGGACGTGGTTTGCCATTGCCTCCCTCCGACCGTAATGGGGATGAATGATGGTATAGGCGACACAACAACACCCAGTCATCTCGAGGGAGGGAAAGTATCCACTCTTAAAGAACGCGTATAAAACCTTATTGGTGTTAACGGGGTGGCGAGAATGCTGGAATGTGATGGCAAGCAAACAGAATACGAAACAGCCTGTCGTGGATTAAGATGTAGCTACAGATGGTGCGATAATGTGTTTTACAGGCACCAAAAAACATAAACATCCAGAGGTTGAATTCGTACAGCGGTTCCAGGTGGTATGAATTGCAATGTCACACTCTTTTCGTTAGGGATGGTTTGCTCTTAAAAATAACTGACCAATGCAATGCACATACCATAGTTGTAGTTGTCTTACGCCCATTTTCCCACGCTTGCTTGCTGTAACGTAAATATTCGTAGGGGCCAGAGCACTCCAACTTTTCGCAGCATAATACATAACTGTCCAGCCCATTTACCATCCACATTAACACTCGGCGTAATTGTATACAAATGCCTTAAGGCATTGATGTTATTTGATCTCGATGCAGCTCTCTTGATACCTCTAATTTCCAGGATTCCCTTTACATGCATTTCCTCTTCAGATCCCGGTTGCTCGACTTTGAAAACAAATCCCTTACTCAACGATGGTGTAAGTTTGTTCATCTCATCTACAAATTTTCGGGCCGATTCCGGAATATGTTATGCATCTTGAAGTTGACGCTTTGTTTGAAATTTCGTTATCTTACGTCTTTCATTTCTGCAGAACTGCTTCAAGCTATGCAACCATCCATTGCTTCCCTTTAAATCACTGTAATTTGCGTCGTGTGTAATTTGATGCGCATAACGTAGCACGTCACTATCACCTGTACATCCTGTAAATCATATCCAGCTTTGATGAAACGCGAAAAACATCAGTTTTTGTAACAAGTGCATCTTGTCATCCCTTGAATATCCGTAGTTTTTCTTATGCATTACACAGTCATATTGCTATGGACTTATTCGAAATCTGTTCAAAGTTGCTTTTTTTTCCTATGCTGCCGATGATCTCTCAGAGCTGTGTTTAGCACCCGTTCCTTTGGCAACGATTGTCCTCTACAGCGTTTCACTGCAGATGGGATTTGTGGCTCCTTGACCAACAAGGGTGATGGACCACGTGTCTCGAACACCTTGTCGGATATCACCGCCAATTCTTAAGCACGTATCGTCATCATTACACTTCTCGCGTACATTGGCAGCACAGTTGAACGTATACTGCGCCACTCATTTCAGTGATTCATCTCGCAGAAACGCTAATATTTTACCTGCCACTTCTTTGTCAGCCTGAGAAATCCCTTGGGTTCCTTTCTGACGAAATATCAACTTCCGTAACTACTGTTGTAGATATAATGCAATGTTTGCTTTGTTTATCATTGTCATTCTTCTGTTTTGTGCCAACATCACACGCACTGCAGCACTGTTGCGAGTTGCTCGTCAGCTAAGTAGTTCAACTACACTCTGTAGCGCCTTGGTGTATTCACCATTGGATACCTGCAGCCCCGAGCCCTGTTGCCATTAACAGCCAATTTTGCGGTTTCGAATGGGAAATACGAGGGCAGTTCAATAAGTAATGCAACACATTTTTTTTCTGAAACAGGGGTTGTTTTATTCAGCATTGAAATACACCAGGTTATTCCCCAATCTTTTAGCTACACAACACTATTTTTCAATGTAATCTCCATTCAATGCTACGGCCTTACGCCACCTTGAAATGAGGGCCTGTATGCCTGCACGGTACCATTCCACTGGTCGATGTCGAAGCCAACGTGGTACTGCATCAATAACTTCTTCATCATCCGCGTAGTGCCTCCCACGGATTGCGTCCTTCATTGGGCCAAACATATGGAAATCTGACGGTGCGAGATCGGGGCTGTAGGGTGCATGAGGAAGAACAGTCCACTGAAGTTTTGTGGGCTCCTCTCGGGTGCGAAGACTTGTGTGAGGTCTTGCGTTGTCATGAAGAAGGAGAAGTTCGTTCAGATTTTTGTGCCTACGAACACGCTGAAGTCGTTTCTTCAATTTCTGAAGAGTAGCACAATACAGTTCAGAGTTGATCGTTTGACCGTGGGGAAGGACATCGAACAGAATAACCCCTTCAGCGTCCCAGAAGACTGTAACCGTGACTTTACCGGCTGAGGGTATGGCTTTAAACTTTTTCTTGGTAGGGGAGTGGGTGTGGCGCCACTCCATTGATTGCCGTTTTGTTTCAGGTTCGAAGTGATGAACCCATGTTTCATCGCCTGTAACAATCTTTGACAAGAAATTGTCACCCTCAGCCACATGACGAGCAAGCAATTCCGCACAGATGGTTCTCCTTTCCTCTTTATGGTGTTCGATTAGACAACGAGGGACCCAGCGGGAACAAACCTTTGAATATCCCAACTGGTGAACAATTGTGACAGCACTACCAACAGAGATGTCAAGTTGAGCACTGAGTTGTTTGATGGTGATCCGTCGATCATCTCGAACGAGTGTGTTCGCACGCTCCGCCATTGCAGGAGTCACAGCTGTGCACGGCCGGCCCGCACGCGGGAGATCAGACAGTCTCGCTTGACCTTGCGGCGATGATGACACACGCTTTGCCCAACGACTCACCGTGCTTTTGTCCACAGCCAGATCGCCGTAGAAATTCTGCAAGCGCCTACGAATATCTGAGATGCCCTGGTTTTCCGCCAAAAGAAACTCGATCACTGCCCGTTGTTTGCAACGCACGTCCGTTACAGACGCCATTTTAACAGCTCCGTCAGCGCTGCCACCTGTCGGAAGTCAATGAAACTATACGAGACGAAGCGGGAATGTTTGAAAATATTCCACAAGAAATTTCCGGTTTTTTAAAACTAAATTGGCCGAGAAAAAAAATGTGTTGCATTACTTATTGAACTGCCCTCGTATATGGGGTGTCGAACGCCTTAAACGTCGTTGGCCATTTGCGAAATCTCACTCAAGGGATTCCTTGTTAAAAACTTCTTTCAAGTGCCACAGAAAAAAGTATATAGTTCCATTGGTGACGTAATTCAGAGACAACAAACAATAACAATTACTTGCGAACGTCAAGAAACTTTTCATATCGTTCGTTATAATTTGGCGAAAACAGTACTCCGATATATTTATTCATTCTGGGCGTATTTGGGATGGCCTGCCTTAGATGCCTCACCCTGTATGCAAATGACAGGTTTCGCCTCAAAAGACAGGTGATTCTAAAATACACTGACAGAAAAAGAATCGGAATAGTGGAACGCACGCTACAGGACGTCCGGCTCGGAGCTGTCACTGAAGTAACAGATTTAAAGCAGTTCGTTGTGTCACTGTGGCGCCGACTGCTGCTGAGATTCCTGCCGAGTGTTTCTGCAGTATCGCAGGAGGAACATCCAGCTTCTCGTAGGCCTGTTATCCGACCTTCTTCAAACTCAGTGAACTGTTGAAAATGGCGTCTTTGTCGCCTTAAAGGCATTCTTGACTAACATCAACTCACCACGTCCAGTCTCTCAAAGGCAACGAACGCAACGCGACCGTTGCAGTGCGTATTGAAAGCAAACCTGATTTGCATTATCGTAGTGGCGTCACTGGCGCCACTCACATCTCTCAGCTGTAGAAACACGCCTACCAACTTCGTTTATGTCGCACAACTCCTTCTCCTGCTGCTATTTTTTTTCCGTCGGTCTATTTCTGTTTGCTGGTGACACTAGCTTGCTGGTGAAGAACGTTGAGAGCAACATTGGCAGTGCATCAAAAAGTTGCAGACAAGACGTAAGTTCCTGGCTTGTAGTAAATAAACTGATGCTAAATCACAGTGAGACTCAGTTTTTATAGTTTTTAAAACACAACTCAGCTAAAAATGACATTTTGATTACGCTGAATTGGCACATGATTAGTGACTTTCAAGAATCCTAGGTGATCCATGATAAGCTGTCATGGAAAGTCAATGTTCTGGATCTTGTTTAGAACTGAATGCTACTATATTTACCATTTGTAACAGTATCTGCTATAAGTGATAGTTCAACAAGGAACAGGTTTGCTTGTTTTCATTCGGTTTTGACATACACCATTGTATACTCGAATAACTCTTCCCATTCACGTACAGTATTTTGAACATACTCAGGTAACTCTTTCTATTAACAAATAGTATTTTGGCTCATAAATGGGCAGTTCGTGCAATTTATAGTGTATGTTACGAAACTCTTATCGACACCTGTCGAAGACTTAGGTAATTCTGATATTGACCTCTCAATATATACTTTCTTCCATATCGTTTGTTGTTAACAGTAAGATCATATTCCCAGAAATTAGCAGCCTTCACTCGGTTAATACTAGGCAGAAATTCAGTCTGCATTTGGATCACACCTTCTTGACTTGTGTAGAGGGGCACACAGTATTTTGCTGCGTCCATTTTCAATAAGATATCACAAGAATTTAAACAATTGAAACGTCCCCTTAGAACAATTATACACGACTGTGCTTAAACTGACACACAATATTTTTAGCGCAACGCAATCTGACTTTCAGAAATCCCTACAAAGAAATGGCCCTGACTAACATTAAACTATACCTTTCACAAATAACTTACCTCACAAAAATCTTCGTTACTCGAACTACTGCAATACACACAAAATACATCATTAAAGAACATAGCAATACAGATAACATTTGTAGTACAGGCTTTACAAAAGAATCAAAATAACGTATACATCAGTGTTACAGGAATTATGACATGAATACATACATAAAAGATCAGAATAACTTTCGAAACATCAACATTACACATGAGCATTAAAACAAAACAGAATAAATAATGTCTAAGCATATTTACAAGGTAAATAACATATTATTAATGCCAATTATATTTGAGGATAACAGTATTCCTCATCATAGTGAATGTAGATTAGTATTAGAAGAAGAAAAAATTCTATGAAACTACACAGAGACAGGAAGAAAACAAATACACAAGGGTACACAAACACATAGTGGGATAACACCAATAGGAAAGGACAGGGTTCGTTTTCAGTGTAACATTTGGTTCTGCAGTCCAACCCAAAACTTCATTCCATAGATCTTTCGTCTTATTTTAACCTTTGCTTCCACCAAAAAAAAAAAAAAAAAAAAAAAAAAAAAAAAAATCCTAACCAAGCATGCTTTCTGTATTTTTCTCGTATAACCTCTCAGTGCATGTCTTCAAATTCATCGCAACTCATTCTCTTATAGGCTACCCCCTCTTAAGCTAACTTAAATCTACTGAGCTCAGATGCTAAACTAAGGGACGAGGCAATGCAGCAGCATAAAACAATTAACATGAACAGCAATGACAAAAAATTTAAATAGGCAAAGCAATTGCAGGACTACAACTAATATAAGGCACTGTGCAGCAAACAAGAAAAATAAATCCGTAGTAAAACTGGCTTAACAGCGTAATACAACGTCAAATTCAGTAACATTATGCCTGGCAAACAGCAGCAGCAACTTATATCTAAACATGACATAGATCAAGCAAAAAAAAAAAAAAAAACATTACACTAAAGACAACAATGCAGACACGGGAAATGTATATTCACATCTTAATGTCTATGTAATTAAAGTGGTGCACCACAAAAACTAATTCTACTAAAAATATTACCAAGTACTTGAAAAGAAAATTATATATGCAGTTATTGTTATCAGTCCCTTCTTATTGTTCTTTCCATTCCAAGAGCTCCTTTTTCGAAGAATGTGGATCATAAAATAATTATTTAATAGATCTGTTGACAGAAAGTGTTCACATTAGCAAATGCATCTAAGTTTATTTTATAAAACTAATGCTGCAACACAGCTGGAAACCAGATATCAAATGAAATAAGCAACTATGTACAAAGTAAAGCATAAGAACATCATTCAGTAGTCATGAGGCATTTCATAAGTTAGTAGAAAAATCTCTCAACTAGAGAGACAGTAGTCATAATCAGGTGTATAGACATAAAAATATTTCTCGTCATTTCATTAGGCATTTCAGTAAATATCATAAATTAAGAGCTCCACAGTGTAATCATATGTTTTCAAGTTCGACCATGTCGTTTTTGCGATGCTTTCTACAAAGGAACGTCAATAGCGAGGATAATGGCCTCCCTTTTTTTTTCTCCACCTGTACCTCTGAAAGGGGCACACGCTAATGGCTTTTTTCCAGGCGACTGTCGCCCAGCTGGGTGCCCACGACACATTACGTGCAGGTGGTCACTTAACTTTCTTACGGAAATATTTACGACAGCAGTTTCCGCTACAGTGGCAGTCTCATATAAAAATTTCACAGGTCGAGAATTAGCGTTACAAATGTGTAGAAACAAAATCCTGTAAATATAACAGTGTCCAGAAAATTTTCGCCGGCATTATGATACATTCACGCATATACATACATTTCATAACTCTTAAAGTACGATTCTCGGTTTCCAACAACCTTTTTCACAAACCAGAGTCCCTAAACACTACTCATTATTCCTTACCTTATTACACATATACATATTCGTCGACACATCAATCTCGCGACGACACTTCAGTATTTCATCATAATAAATACATAGCATAATCAAATTCCTCATATAGCATCAGCTTATTGATCATAAACATACCTCATCAGCATAATACACATAAAAATAACATCATAACATCTCAGTCAAATCTCAAAAACGTCGTAGCTTCCTCCAATAATTTCAAAACCTAAAAAAGATTCTCTGCTCATTTCAGTAGTGTCATCTACCTCAAACGTACTTTAAAAATCATGATCTCATACCAAATATATCATTCAAAGTTCTCATAATATCACAATGGGTCCAAAAAAATATGAACAGTTCACAAAGTACAGACAAAATACAAGTTCTTAAGTGTGAAGTTATCCAACGGTGTAATTATGTAAACATCTGTCACTGCCGTAGTAAAAAAGTTTCGCTCTCTCGGTTAAATGATCAGATAGCTGTGTAATTTATGTGTTAGAGAAATATGGTACCGATGTGTAAAGTTGTATAAGCAAATACCATATTAGCTAGGGCTCCTTGTGCTTGCCAAACACATGGTACACAAAGTAAGCGTGCACCCCCCTGAGGATTAATGTAATTATACCCTCAGGTGTTACAGATGACAGCAATGGAATGAAATGTATCACGGAAAACTTTCTTTGTAATTCAAAAATCTTTAAAAATAAATGTTTTAAGTACAAAATTAATCACTCAAATATGTGTCCTGTAGCGCTAAATGTGCGTCTTGCTGTAAGATAATCTCTGTGGAAGTGTCGTAGTTATTGTCCTCCGAAAGCTAAGTTCTGCAGAAGTCAATGTACTTACCTCATGATAAAAAAAAGTGAAATGCTTTGCGTATAGATTTCTTAGTTATTATGCTTATTGTTGTGATGAAGAAATTACTGTGCTGTAACGTATTGTTGTGCTACAGAAAAGGCTGTCTCATTGTAGCTATACCACAAAAGTTACTATTAAACATGTTTTACTTTCCAGAAGAATTCAGAAAAACTGTGCAGATATAAAACAGATACACCGCAAAAGCAACATTGTAAATTGTCACTCATTAGTAACGTCATGATATAATCATGTAGCTGTCACATAAACTAACCACTGTGTCATCTGGTATCTCTCAGAAAGTACTTTAATTCAGAATGTATTTTCAAGTACACCAAAATGTTGCATTAAAATCTCATTAGCAGTACTGGTAAATGTTCTAAGTATGTGAGCCTTATAGTCGTTACGTAATCGTGCAACTAACAAGCAAGAATGTACACAAATAATAACACTGTGTCGTCTGTTTGCAATAACAATGCATTCGTAATTTCTGTTTAAATAAGTTCTCTTGGTTCTTGACTGGATATTTAACTTCAAACATTGTTGCATGGTAACAGTTTCTAAATCTGACAATGCATACTAGAAATGTGAAGTGAAACGTTTTATAGCAAAGACTAAATTAAAAAACAGATTATCTCTCAACAAATGGTTTTACATGTGAAATGTGGTGTAACCCTTTGCTCTTCCTAGTACGCAGAATTTCAACTTTAACGCAATTATCATGTGGTATATGTCGTTAAAGAATACTGGAATTTTTCTCAAGGTTAGCGTCTATGTTATTTTTCTCTGAGCCAGCCGGCGCAAGTGGCTGCCTGCGGTGCGAGTCATTGTCTGTTTCTTTGTTGTCGTGCGTCGTTACTGGGATTAGGAGACCTAACTTCTACAAATTCGCCTTGACGAGAAGGCCCTGCTCTGTTTGAAGCTCGCCAGTTCTGATGCAATTCAGATCTGCCGTTTTGTCGGTAGTTTACATAGTTTCTTGTTTGTCGGTTATGTGGTGGAGAATTTCTCCCGGAATCGTAACTGCGTGGCGGACAGTTGCATCTAAAGTTATTCTGTCTCCCATGATAATAATAGTTCTGGTTGCCAAATTGTCTGTTTCTATGATTGTCTCTGTCATATTCATTATTACGGAAATGCGATCTTTCTCTTAACTATTACTCTGCCAGTGGTTGTCATACGGGTGGTGTCTGTTTTGGTCACGATTTACGTTGTAAGAATAGGCTTGTCGTGGCCATTTATTGTTTCTGTCATCACAGAATTGTGACGGATTTGACATGTAGTGATTGTTTTCCTGTTTTCGCATCCCGCGACTGTCTGTGTCAATTTCTAATTCTTGTAAGAGTCCCTGAAAAGCTTCAATGTCGTCTTTGCAACGTCTTGCCAAAATAATATGCCGTAAATGTTCAGGTAATTTGATTAAGCAAATGTGGATGAGTTCTGAAGGGCTGTATGGGTTTCAAAGATATTGCTTCTTATGCAACATGTCTTCAAAATATTTGACAAGACTGGAAAATTCAGATTGTTCAAAGTGTTTCATCATCATGATGCTATGTTTTACTCGGTCTTGCGTAGTTTGTGACCAATATGCTGAGAGGAAGGCATGGTAAAATTCTCCTTCACTGTGGCAATTGTGAATGACCGATCGCATTCTTACAGCTGGTTCATTCTCTAAATAGCCACACATAAATTCTAACCTGTGCTCCAATGACCAGTTGGGAGGAAAACAATGAGAGAATTGATGGAGCCACGCTTGTGGATGAATGTCGTTGGCAGAATTCTCAAACGTTTTGAATTTACGTGTAGTAATGAACAGCTTATAGTCAAAATCATCGTGTCGGCGAGTAGCACATCGCTCATTGTTACTTCGTTTCGGCGGTTCCATCTCAAAATCCAATGCGCCTTGCCAATTTCTTTCATAATTTCCGAAGTGCCCTGAGTTATTATTTTGTGGCTGTTCCGTATTTCTATGTCCCTCTTCCCGTATTGGAGCGCGAGTGGCCTCTGAAATACGTAATTCTTGTATTACCTGTGTCAGCTGATCTTGTACTTCCCGGATTTCTCTTTGGTGTTGCGTATTAATTTGATTCAGATTTTGTTTCAGTTTCCTAATTTGTTCATACTCTTCTGTGCCAGTGAAGGCTACAGGTCTTGTGTCATTCAGATCATCATCTACCTTTGTAGATAAGTTAGTGACCTGATCCGAAAGTTCGGCTACTTTCTCCGATAGTGAACACATTTCCTCAGTGTGTTTTTCTGAACCAAGTTTCAGAGCGTCCATTTGTGTTGAAATCGAATCTACTGTGTCCTTTAAGTTTTCCAGAGTTTTTGCAAGTTGCATAACCAAATCGGTAGATGCAACTGAGTCAATTTTAGCCCACAAGGTCTCATGATTTTCATGAACAATGGTTTGCAGTTCTTTTATGGCTGCTTCGTGATTCTGTAATGCATTTTCATGACGCGAAAAAATAGGTTGGAAATGCTCACAAATTTGTGTTTTTACGTCATTACAGACTTTTTGACATTTCGATTCAATGTTATGTAACTCAGCAGTTAAATCTTCACGTGTTTGTTCGAGAGTTTGTTCCAATGAGTCTAACTTTTGAAGCTTTTGCTGTGTTTGTCTCTGATTTTGTTCCATTGTGTGTAACTGTTGCTGTGTTTGTCTCTGGTGTTGTTCCATTGTGTCTAACTTTTGAAGATTTTGTTCCATTGTGTCTAACGTTTGAAGCTTTTGCTGTGTTTGTCTCTGATTTTGTTCCATTGTGTCTAACTTTAGAAGATTCTGTTCCATTGTGTCTAACTTTTGAAGATTTTGTCCCATTTGTTGCATTAATTGTAATAACAATGCATTAGTGTCTGGAATCTGTTCCTCTACGCTTTTCGGCAGTGCATTTGCACCAGCAACATTCACATTTTGACAAGCAGAAAATGTATCTTGACTTATTTGAGAAAACTGTGAGGACGCAAAACCTGAATCTACAGTATTTGCAAAATTGTGTCCTATCATTTCGGATTCCTGAGGCGAGCTGTTGCCGACCGATCGATCGATAATGCTTCCTTGTTCACTACCTGTTTCACTGTCTACACCATTATTTGCCGCCCGCTCCATTTCCCTATGCACAGTTACCAAATTACTACTTCGAATGTCTGTTAATTCACTACACAGTGGTGCTGATAAGCTACGCTCGTCGTCACTATTATTTCTCAGTTTACTATGGAGCCTAGTGTTACGTTTTTCACACGCCATTATTGTCACAATATTTCACACGATAACACAGAAAAGCACAATTTGAAGTGCAAAAGTAAGAGAACACATTAACATAGCACAGAAAATAATATGTAGTTAATTGCAAGCGCAGCTGCGAAATACTTGGTGCAAGTCTACATGCATGCCACAACTGTTTTACTGTACAAGAATGAAAAACTGCAACTACAAAGGAAATTCTCTCTACAATTACGTGCTAGCAATAAACAAAAGCTACACTAATTACACAAACTACAAGAAAAAATCAGAAGATTCCAGTGAGGTATCCTCGGCTAAGGGTCGACATATGAAACGTCCCCTTAGAACAATTATACACGACTGTGCTTAAACTGACACACAATATTTTTAGCGCAACGCAATCTGACTTTCAGAAATCCCTACAAAGGAATGGCCCTGACTAACATTAAACTATACCTTTCACAAATAACTTACCTCACAAAAATCTTCGTTACTCGAATTACTGCAATACAGCGAGCGCCACTATTGCCAGCTAAATAAAAGATTCAAACTACAGAAGGCACTAACTACTGATAGGGATAGTTAGCAAATGAAAGATATTAATAGAGAACAAACAATGTATTTACCTTAATAGTCATAATATATATAGCAGTTCATGACAAATTACAAAACTCCGCCATCTCTCTGCCCACATCCACCACTGCTGGCGGCTCACCTCCAACTGCGCAACGCTACGCGCTGTTCACATCCAGCTGCCGCTGCCCAACGCTACAATGGCAGACAACAATGCAAACTAGCCACAGACTGCACACAGCACAGTCAGTGATTTTCATACAGAGCACTACGTAACGTTGCCAATAAGAAAACATAAACAGCCTACTTACATAAAGAAAACATAAACAGCCTACTTACACAATCTTAACAGTAATCCTCGCACTTTCAAGTCCAAGTTGAGTAATTTCTTCATGGCTCACTCCTTCTTTCCTATCGAGGAGTTCCTGCAATAAATTTAAGGAAGTTTCTGAATTACATTGTTAATTATGCTAATATATACTCAGCAGATTTTGTGTAAATTTTCTTATATAATTCCATGTACCGACTCATTCAATGAACATGGAATTTGACTCCTCAATTTGATCTGACGAAAATAGATACTGCTTGACAGAAAAAGTTAACCACCCAGAAGGGGAGGGTGAAATGAAATGGAACTGCACAGATTGAGGGATGTATGTTATTTCAGTGATTACAAAACTGAGTCAAATTTACAAAGAACTTGGTGGTATGAGCCCAGCTGTCAATAAGACATTGCACACCTTCTGGCCTGGATGGATGCACTGATTCAGTTAGGAATGGTGTCATAAAGCCTTTCTATTGTCTCCTCCAAGACGCTACAGTTCGACAAATACCTTTGGCGCTACCTGTACACCTTTGTGGTGCACTTTAAAAATGTACTCGTACAGAGAGAACCTTTGACTGAATCCTCAGCGCCTGTGGGCAGGCAACCCCTTAGACAGCCCTCAGATTCTGCATACCCACATACAGGCACAAGGGCAGCAGTACAGTGTCACTCAGCTGTAGGGTATCGAAGGGCATACCTGCATGCAGGCACCTAGGAATTGGTCAAGCGTTCTGTACAGGTACTTTTATAAAGTGCTCAACATTTGTGTGGGTGGCACCGGGAGTGTTGTTAACCTGGTGGGGCTCTGTTGTTTTATTTGTGCACATGTCTGGCAATTTATCATTCCCACCACATCCATCCCCCTCCTCCCCACACCCACCCACCCACACACCCACCCACACACACACACACACACACACACACACACACACACACACACACACACACACACACAGACATACCCCAGTGGCCACGCCACAGATTGTTGTGAAACAGGAGGGCTAAAAAATCATAAATACCCTTTGCTGCTTCGGATCACATTCAAGTTTCGTCGAATGGTTTTGAACTATCCCTATTGGATCCACCCACTACAACGTAGCAAAAATTGTGGCAGCTGTACACTTCAAACTGTGATGAAGTTTGGCACCAATGTGACATCATTAACCCGCCTCACACATCACTTGAACCACTTTAGCATGTGTCGACGCCTCGCCATTTGAAACGTTGCAGTTACAGAGGAAGGTTGTACATACCTTTGAGCCAAATTAAGAAAATACTCTTTATTTCTTCTGTGTATTGAAATTTGATATTGTATTTTATAACAATAACTTATCAAACTGTTGAAATTTTTAAGCGAAGTCTGATGGTATTTTGCCTCTCATATACCGTGTTGGCAAAATAATTTCAAGTAAAAGTCGCCTGGATACAATGTTTTCTGGTGTTCAAACTCTTTTGAAATAGTTACGGTTTTCCTTCGCTACGTAGTCCATTTCGCATTATTTTGACACCAAATTTTGCATTGCACCCTTCACTGGAAATTTTAGCAAAACATTTCCATTTTGAACACTCATATATTTTGCATTAGTGCCGTGCA
The DNA here is from genome assembly GCF_023864275.1 of Schistocerca cancellata. Taxonomy (NCBI): domain Eukaryota; kingdom Metazoa; phylum Arthropoda; class Insecta; order Orthoptera; family Acrididae; genus Schistocerca; species Schistocerca cancellata. The sequence continues at coordinate 11,443,156 of NC_064628.1, read as the reverse complement.
TAAAAGTGTGAAACCCTTACTTCCAGACAACCAACACATGAAACGACTTTCCTAGGTTTTACTCATCATACTGGACAGATGCACGGCATGCAACATCATTGTTGTTGGTGATGGCTCAGGATTTGATGTTCTGCAGCGTTTCACCATTGGACATGAATCATATTCACCATCACATTCCTCATTTTCTTGTTCACTTTCTTTCCTTCCTGCATTCCGTCTTGTGAATGTGAAATTGTAGGTCGGTGCCGAATGCGGACCTAGTGCTGCATGAAAGAATGTATCACCGTGTTGGTGTGAGGAAATAAATAATCACTTACTCTATATTACAGTGTATATTAGCATATTATAATATCATATTATATTATCCTAAACACATTCCAGTTAAAAATTACAAAAAAACAACCAGAAATTACCTTTATTTCTCGAAAGCATGCTAACTCGGCGATGAACAGCTTGCTTCAGTCATATACTTCAACCAACTGAGAGCTGGCAGAAACGACTACAAGTGATGCACTGAAAGCACAGGACGTAAAGTATATACTACAATCTGACACAAACAGTTTATTGCCTGAGCTAGAAAAAAAAGGTTTGATGTAGACTACTGATCATTAAAATTGCTACACCAAGAAGAAATGCAGATGATAAACGGGTATTCATTGGACAAATATGTTATACTAGAACTGACATGTGATTACATTTTCACGCAATTTGGGTGTATAGATCCTGAGAAATCAGTACCTAGAACAACCACCTCTGGCCGTAATGACGGCTTTGATACGCCGGGCATTGAGTCACACAGAGCATGGATGGCGTGTACAGGTACAGCTGCCCATGCAGCTTCAACACGATACCACATTTCATCAAGAGTAGTGACTGGCGTATTGTGACGAGCCAGTTGCTCGGCCACCATTGACACAGACGTTTTCAATTGGTGAGAGATCTGGAGAATGTGCTGGCCAGGGCAGCAGTCGAACATTTTCTGTATGCAGAAAGGCCCATACAGGATCTGCAACATGCGGTCATGCATTATCCTGCTGAAATGTAGGGTTTCGCAGGGATCAAATGAAGGGTGGAGCCACGGATCGTAACACATCTGAAATGTAACGTCCATTGTTCAAAGTGCCGTCAGTGCGAATAAGAGGTGACCGAGACACCATCGCAGGCACTCCTGTCTGTGATGCAGCGTGAAGGGTAACTGCAGCCACGGCCTCAGAGCTGATACTTGTAATGGAACTGAAATGATGGTGGGCTGACAGTAATTTGGAGCCCGCACGTCACAAACGGGCGCGCTTGTGTGAGACTGCCAGGGAGTGCACCCTGATGCCATCTATTGGCGAAACTGGAAATTAGCGCTACCTGTCAGACAATGCACTAAGCTCTCAGAGTCAAATTTATTCCTTTTGTTGGTAATTATAAATTATTTCTGTATAATTTAATGTTGTAAAGCGCTAGTAGTAAATTATTATGACTGGTATGAACTCCAGGGTAATAAATATAAATATTCTTAAATACTAAATGATTTCGGTAAAAAGGTGGTAGGGGAACGCCCCCACTCTTGGTGATACGAGCGTAGCTAGAGGTAGCTGGAGACACAGGGACTGAACAATGGAATGGCCTGGGGAGTGTTGACGTGATGGGACATGCGTAACTGTGCTCACGCAAAAGTGATTGTGCAACAGAGAAGAGGCGAATATCGTCGCCGTTTTTGGAGTAAAACGCTACGAATGCTTGTTGAAGCCGCCTCTATGCCACTGGGGCTGATTGTAAGAGTTCCTGCGCCCAGATTTTATGGCGGACGTGCAGTAGCTTATACGAGTGCTACAGCTCATAGTTCCAGCCGCCATTAAGGGCATGAGGCGTGAAGAGCTGCGTTAGCCACATGCATCTCACCACCAGCACCGACACGTCTACCCAAGGCAAGTCTGCTTGCAATTGTTAAGTCGAACTTTGTGTACATGTAAAAGGAGAATACCGGTTTTCTTTTATGCAAGTGCAGAGGACAGAATATAGTAATGAGTGAAATTACGACGCATGTTGTTCATTGTAAAGTGTAGTAACCTCAAACATAGTATAGTGAAATCAGACTGAGGCCACCATCGCCTCTTTCATTTACAATTCTTTTGGTTGAGGAATACTTTAGCGTATAAGAATGTTGAAAAGAGCAATGGTCACACCAGAATGAGTCGCCTATTTATAGTTACTTAAATTTTTCTGAGTAACCTTTCAAGTAAAGTCACTTAACTAATTCTGTATCAATTATCCAAAGAGTAATATCCAAAATCATTAAATAAGTTGAAGGATAGAATTTTGTTAACCAAAGTTGCATAAACTGTCTTGGTAGTAATTACCAAGCCAACTCACAGAAATTGAGAGAGTATTTGCTTTGTAGAATCATCTAGAATGTTCAGAAATAGTAATATTCAGAATTAAGTTTAAATTCAACTCAAGCCATTTCACTTTGAAACGAGCCAGAAATTGATTTATTCTTTTGCTCCTTCAGAGCTGGCGACCGTAGTTATAAGTATTTTCAGGAGGATTCGACGGTAAGTCTGCTGCTCTCGTCGTGCTGATAGGATTATCCACTGCTGCTAGCAGTGGTGATTGGATACATAAGCTCACTACCAAGTTAAGTGGGTCAGGTAGGCAGTGTTACCGAGTGAACTGTAGGGCACTGTAGGCCGTGGATCGAACCCGTTCAATCATCACAGCTCTTAGGGAAATAGTCCGGTTAGAAGTGTGCTAATCATTAGGTAAATACTGGCGAGTAACGGTCAAAAATGTATACGCAAGTGAATTTAGCAAGGTCCACGTAGCACCTAGTTAATGTGGTGCAATGGCGAGGGTAGGAGTGGAGTAAAAGTGAGCTGAGCTTGTGGCAGCTGTGCTGTATTCAAATATTAACAACGCGAATTCACTACTACCTCTTACCATTAGGACTGAGCTATTTACAGTTAAAATACGTAGCAGTAAGCGCAAAGGCGTGACAGCTACAAGTCCGTATTGGTTTTATACATACGGAATTAGGAAGCGGGTCATTCCGTCAGTGGAGGGGGTTAAAACAACCGAGTCAGTTGAGAACATACCCCATTTACTGATGGAAAGATATCAAGTAATACTTGGTTTAATAAACATTTCTATTAGGCACGAAATACAGCAGCATAAGATGGAGTCGAATAGTAACAAGCAAGACGAAAACATTACAAGGTCAGACCCAGAATTAGGGACCATAGATACTGTTGTAGGGTTGAAAAATCTTATAGATGAATCCACACTCATAAGACAGGAGGAACGGGAAGTGAAACCAAAGGTAGTGAAAAGTGAACCCAATGTATCTGTGGATGCAAGTCACAAGGGAGAAGATATGGAATTAACCAGTTTGTTAAATAGGATGATGGCGCAAATTCGAGAAGGGAATGCTAGTTTGAAAGCAGAAATGGCTAGTCATATATCCCAATTGGATGAAAACTTATCTGGTAAAATAAAAGCCAATTTAGATATTTTGAATACGCAAAGCCAACGTATCACAGAGGTAAACAAATCAGTAAATAGCATTAGGGCTGAAATAACAAATGTTCAGAGAAAAGTCACAGAAGTAGAGAAAAGATTTGATATCGAAATTCAGAGAATAGAGAAATCAGTGGAACCTTTGGTTAGTGAAAAATTAGAACCGATAATTGAAAGTAAATTACAGGTGATAGTACCAGTTGTAAAGAAAGAGATTGTTAAAGAAACGGCAGCTGATATTGAAACACTGCGCAATACCATGTTGAGTTTTGGTGCATGTGTGCAGGAGCAGGAAAATACACTGCGTAATGAGATAAAATTGTTAAGTCAGCAAGTTCAGAATCAGACGTTTCTTAACTGTAGTGGTATCCCATTGGTAATGCAAAAATCGGAAATACTGAGTAGGGAGGAAAAATACGATCTTCAAAAGAAACAAGGTGGATGGCATCCAATGGATTTTATAAAAAATTGTGAACGTGTCTTACCAACAGACATGTCGGATAAAGAAAAAATTAATTTAGTAATAGACGCTTTAGCAGGTCATGCTAAACGTTGGGGATTGAATTTAGATATCGACAATTTGAAGTTTACAGACTTCAAAGAAAAGTTCCTTGAGGAATTCTGGAGCACACAACAGAGAGATAGGTTGTGGAGAGAATTCGTTGTCGCCAGAATGCCAGAACATGGACGTGGGCTCATGAAAGAATACTGTGAAGGATGGTTCAAGCGTTTGGAGTATCTTAAAGATCGTAGATCAGAATCGGAGATAGTGTGGGTGTTGTGGAAAAAGCTACCTGACGATTCAAAGCGTTATGTAGGAGGCACTCTTCGAACATTCGATGAATTTTTAGAAAAAATCGAGAATGAAGATAGGTGGCGTGAAACTAGAGAGTTTCGAGGTTTCAGAAATCAGAATGGAATAGTAAAAGGTGGTAGGAATGAACCGCAAATTAACATGATGAGAGGAAGAGGTCAAGGAGGTAACTCTCAGCGAGGGAGAGGACACTATCAGGGAAACAGGATGCATTATCAAAATCAGGAAAACTAAATACCGCGCAGGTCAAGGGCCTAACGCGCGCGGAAAGAAAGAAATGGCCCAAATATAGGGAAGATCGGAGTAGTCAGTACTATAGTAGGATAGTGCGTCGTTCGCCTGAAGAGCAGTTACATAAACGAAACTTTGCGAAGGCGTTGTTTGTCGGTAGGGATGGCAACTGTGCAGAGAGGCAGGGGCAAGGGAGGAGTGATGTGACTTATGGTAAAAGGTTTGTACGAATAGTCGACGAATCGCATCGAGAAGTAATTAAAGAGGAAAGGGTGGATAAGAAAAAGGGGCATAGTGCAGAGACGCATGCCGATTCAGAAATTGCCTCGTATGCAGAATATGTACATCAGCTCAAAAGCCAGCCTGCACAATTAGAAAGATCTTCCACTCAAGTGATTAATTTGGACCCGAATATGACAGTGTTAGAGCCATACCGATTATGATGTGTACCTAGTGACAGCAAGAGTACATGACTGTGATGAAGATTCTTTTAAAGAAATTAGAGGAAGTGTATCTAACCAAGAGAAAGAGTGTTGTGATCCCTGTAGTACTGAAGCAAATGAGTTGAGTGAGACTGGAATTCCATTAGTAGGGGAAAATAATGAAAGTAAGAGTGGCGAATGCACTATCCAACAAAGGGAAAGTAGAGAAATGGATTATAATTTGCGAGAATTATTTGAACCCGAAGAAGGTCATATTTCTAAGGAGGAGGAATTATCGTCAGAATCATCAGAAAGCATCCAGGGAGAAAAAGAAGTAGAGGAAGTTTCCGATTCCGCAACCGAGAGTTCAGGTATGACAGATTCGAATGAGAACGAGATGGCATTAAAGAGCCTAGACGAAGGACTATTGGAAAAAGTGGTGAAAGAATTTAGGATGAAAAGGAGAAAGAAACCTCCAGATGGAATGGTCAGTATAAAAACCGGAAAAATAATATGGCAAGACTTGGCGGTGGAAAAGGATTTATTATGGGAAGATAAAGAAAGTATGAAAGAGGACAATAGGATGCAAACAATCCTATCCATTAATGTATGTGGGTACGATTTATATGTATTGCTGGATACGGGTGAGATAAAGTTAGTGAATTACTTATAGATGTTGACTCTGAAATTATTGGTATATCTGAACACTTCTTAAATAAGGAGATAATTCAGAGGCTTCCTTTACCAGGATACAGGTTGGCTGGCAGCTTTTCTAGGAGCTCTTTGCGGTGTGGGGGAGTAGCCATGTATGTGAAAAACGGTATCCCATTTGAGTCAATTGATGTTTCAAAGTACTGCACTGAAAAGGTGTTTGAATGTTGTGCAGGTGTGGTTAAATTTAGTGGAGCTAAACTTCTTACTGTTGTTATTTATAGATCCCCAGACTCCGATTTCACAACGTTTTTGCTAAAGCTAGAGGAGGTTCTTGGTTCACTTTATAGGAAATACAAAAAGTTAGTTATATGTGGTGACTTCAATATAAATTGTATAAGTGATTGTGCAAGGAAAAGGATGCTGGTAGACGTCCTTAACTCATATAATCTTATGCAAACCGTATTCTTTCCAACGAGAGTGCAAGGGAACAGTAGAACAACCATAGACAATATTTTTGTTCATTCGTCATTACTAGAAGGGCATTCTGTTAGCAGAATGGTGAATGGCCTTTCAGATCATGATGCACAAATTTTAAGTCTAAAAGATTTTTGTGCTGCAACGCAGGTTAAATATAGTTACCAACGTTTTAGGAAAGCTGATCCAGTTGCTGTAGAGACTTTTGTAAACCTTATCAAGGAACAAGAGTGGCAAGATGTTTATAGTGCTGATACAGTAGACGATAAATATAATGCTTTCCTCAAGACTTTTCTCGTGCTCTTTGAAAGTTGCTTTCCGTTAGAACGTTCAAAACAGGGTACTAGCACAAACAGGCAGCCTGGGTGGCTGACTAAAGGTATAAGAATATCTTGTAGAACAAAGTGGCAATTATATCAAAACGTTAGAAACAGTCACAATCTAAATGCAGTAGCCCATTACAAACAGTATTGTAAGGTGCTTAAAAAGTTATTAGGAAGGCAAAAAGTATGTGGTATGCAGATAGAATAGCTAAGTCTCAGGATAAAATTAAAACCATATGGTCAGTCGTAAAGGAAGTGGCTGGTCTGCAGAGACAGGTCGAGGATATAGAATCAGTGCGTAGTGGGAATGTCCGTGTTACTGATAAGTCGCATGTATGTATAGTATTTAATAATCACTTTCTGAATATTGCAGGTGAACTAAATAGAAACCTAGTCCCAACAGGGAATCATATAGCGCTCGTAGAAAAAAGTGTTCCGAGACTGTTACCTGAAATGCTCCTCCATGACACTGACAAGAGGGAGATTGAGTTAATAATTAAATCACTAAAGACCAAGAACTCTCATGGCTATGACGGGGTATCTAGCAGAATACTGAAGTATTGTTCCATGTATGTTAGCCCAGTACTTAGCCATATCTGTAACTTTTCCTTTAGGAGTGGTTGGTTTCCTGACCGATTAAAGTACTCGATAGTGAAGCCACTTTATAAAAAGGGAGACAGGGATAATGTTGATAATTATAGACCTATTTCTATGCCATCGGTGTTTGCTAAAGTTATCGAGAGGGTTGTATATACAAGGTTACTGCAGCATTTAAATTCACATAATTTGCTGTCAAATGTACAGTTTGGTTTTAGAAATGGCTTAACAACTGAAAATGCTATATTCTCTTTTCTCTGTGAGGTTTTGGACGGATTAAATAAAAGGTTGCGAACGTTAGGTGTTTTCTTTGATTTAACGAAGGCTCTCGACTGTGTTGACCACAAAATATTACTGCAGAAGTTGGAACATTATGGAGTAAGGGGAGTAGCTTACAATTGGTTCGCCTGTTACTTTAAGAACAGAAAGCAGAAGGTAATTCTCCGCAATATTGAGAGTGGTAATGATGTTCAGTCCCAATGGGGCACTGTTAAATGGGGCGTTCCCCAAGGATCGGTGCTGGGGCCACTGCTGTTTCTTATTTATATAAATGATATGCCTTCTAGTATTACAGGTGATTCAAAAATATTTCTGTTTGCTGATGACACCAGCTTGGTAGTGAAGGATCTTGTGTGTAATATTGAAACATTATCAAATAATGTAGTTCATGAAATAAATTCGTGGCTTGTGGAAAATAATTTGATGCTAAGTCACAGTAAGACTCAGTTTTTACAGTTTCTAACTCACAATTCAACGAGAACTGATATTTTAATCAGGCAGAATGGGCATGTTATAAGCGAGACGGAACAGTTCAAGTTCCTAGGCGTACAGATAGATAGTAAGCTGTTGTGGAAAGCCCATGTTCAGGATCTTGTTCAGAAACTAAATGCCGCTTTATTTACCATTAGAACAGTATCTGAAATAAGTGACATTTCAACACGAAAAGTAGTCTACTTCGCATATTTTCATACGCTTATGTCATATGGTATTATTTTTTGGGGTAATTCTTCTGATTCAAAAAGGGTATTTTTGGCTCAAAAACGGGCTGTTCGAGCTATGTGTGGTGTAAGTTCTAGAACCTCTTGTCGACCCCTATTCAATAGTCTGGGAATTCTGACATTGCCCTCACAGTATATATTTTCTTTAATGTCGTTTGCTGTTAGCAATATTAGCTTATTCCCAAGAGTTAGCAGCTTTCACTCAGTTAATACTAGGCAGAAATCAAATCTGCATGTGGAATGCACTTCCTTGACTCTTGTGCAGAAAGGAGTGCAGTATTCTGCTGCATCCATTTTCAATAAGCTACCACAAGAACTCAAAAATCTTAGCAGTAGCCCAAACGCTTTTAAGTCTAAACTGAAGAGTTTCCTCATGGCTCACTCCTTCTATTCTGTCGAGGAGCTCCTGGAAGAGCTAAAAAATTAAGCAAATTCCAGTGTTACATTCTTGATTTTCTTTATTTAAACTAATGACGTGTCGCCGGAATATGTTTCTTATATTACATTTTATCTGTTTCTACAATCGTGTTATAATTTCATGTATTGACTCGTTCCATGACCATGGAGACTTCTCCTTAATGTGGTCCCACGGAACAATAAATAAATAAATAAATAAATAAGTGCTATTTCGCACGCATTTTTTGAGATGATCAAAGAGCAACGAGGAGTAGTCATGATGCCGGTAACAGGTGTTAAAGTGATAGGGGCGACAGGGAAATGTAGTAAACCTGTTAAACATCAAGTGATGATGGAATTTAAGATAAAAAACAAGCTATTTTCGACTGCATTTTTAGTAGTTCCAGAGCTCAGTGCCGAGATCATTTTAGGCATTGACTGGTTAATAAAACAGAAAGTAATTATAGATTGTGACAAAGGGATAATAGTTTGTAAAGTTGATAGTGCGGTATTAGAAATACCATTTGAATCATCTAGAGTAATGGAAGAGAACCAGCTGAGATGGGTAGAATTTAGAGATGATCATGATTCAGGAATAGGTCAAAAATTCGATTGGTTTCTGGTGAGGTAGATAGTTGAAGATGGAAATAAGGAGACACTCCTTCGAAATGTAGTGGATAAAACGGAAGGACTATCTGATGCCCAAAGGGAGGATCTATGGCAAATTCTGGAAGAAAATCAGGAGGTATTTTCGGACAAACCGGGACGAGTGATAAATTATGAGTACTGCATGGAGGTAGAGGAGCATGAACCTTTCTTTAAACAACCATATAATGTACCCTTGTCTAAGAAAGAAGCAGTTCAAAAAGAAATAGATAAAATGGTTTCATGTGGGTTCATTGAACGGAGTTCTAGCCCATATAATAACCCATTGGTGATAGTAGGTAAGAAGGATGGAAGTGTACGAATAGTGATAGATGCTCGTACTCTGAATAAAGTAGTGAAGAGGGAGTTCGATCGTCCAGAGAACATAGATAATTTATTGCAGAAGTTTAATGGTGTAAAGTACATGACTAGTTTAGACCTAACTGCAGGATACTGGCAGATCCCATTAAGTGAGGAGTCTAGGAAGTACATGGCATTTTTATTCAATGGCAAATGCTACCATTACACAGTGGTACCATTTGGCCTAAATACTTCCGTTTCAGTGTTCATTTGGGCTTTAGACAAAATTTTAGGGAGTGAACTTAGTTCGCTAATCACGGTTTATGTAGATGATCTGTTAATTGCTACAAGGACATGCGAAGAGCACATGGAGTTATGTGACAGGGTGTTCAAAGCTTTAATTAAAGGAGGAATGACCCTGAACCTGAAAAAAATGCGAGTTTGTGAAGAAAGAAATAAAGTTTTTAGGTCACATAGTAACACCAGAGGGAATTGAAAAGGATCCCAATAAAGTCAAAGCAATAAGAAATTGTCCGGCTCCCAAGAATAAAAAACAACTAAAGTCGTTTATAGGACTTTGTTCCTTTTATCGTAAGTACATGGATGATCAGGTGTTCAATAGCCCACTTCTGAACAACCTACTTAAGGAGAACAGTGTGTATATATGGACTGAGGAATGTGAAACAGCATTCAACCGGCTAAAAGACAATTTGGCTAAAAACGTAAAGTTATGGCACCCTGACCTGTGTGAACCATTCCACATGGCAACAGATAGTTCAGATTATGGATTGGGAGTATCCATATTTCAGGAGGTAATGATAGATGGGGAAAAAACTCATAGACAAATAGCATTTGCGAGTAGAACCATGTCTAAATATGAAAGAAACTATACAGTTTCAGAGAAGGAGGCTTTAGCTATAGTATGGGGTTTTAGGAAATTTCAACTTTTCTTATGGGGACATAAGACTGTGGTCCATACAGACCACAAAGCTTTAATATTTTTGAAGGACTGCAGATTGTTACATAGCAGGTTGACCAGATGGGCGCTGTTTTTACAACAATTTGATATAGAGATCAAGTATGTTAAAGGGAAAGAACATGCAGTAGCGGATGCTTTGTCGAGATTACCGGAAGGATGTGAGACACTAGAAAGTGTAAAGAATAGGGAAGATGTTTTTGAGGTGAATTACTTCAAAAAAGCGGAAGGAAGAGAAAAAATTAGGGAAATATGTCGGAATATGCGAAGATATCAAAGTGATGATGATGCACTCAAGTCGGTAAAGGTCGAGTTTGACAATCCGGACGCAGCTAACATAAGGGCTTCATATAAAATACATAAAGGTGTACTGTATCTTCAAAGATTAAATAATCCAGGGAAGTGGAGAGTATGTTGGCCGGAACAACACACTGAAGTGCTGATAGATTATGTTCACTTGGAATATGGCCATTGTGGTGCACGGAAGTGTACCGATAAGTTAGATGAATGCATTACCTTTAACAACATGGCACGAAGGGTAGCACAGAGGATAAGATCTTGTGTTCTATGCCAAAAGGCGAAAGTAACAAATGCAACTAATCAAGGGCCCATGCAATCAATAAAACCTGATGAAGTATTAGAAATAGTAGCAGTAGATATCTTTGGACCATTACCGAAAACCATGGGGGGTTTTGTGTACATATTTGTAGCAGTTGAACTTTTCTCAAAGTATATAAAGCTATATCCCTTGAGAAAAGCTACTGCCAGAGCTGTGTATGATAAAATGATGTGTGATTATTTTGTGAAAGTAGGGAAGCCAAAGAGCAGATAATGGTGTTCAGTTTTGCTAAAAAATGTGGAAGGATGGGATAACTGAGAAACAGGTAGAAGTGGTACATATCTCAGCTTATCACCCATCAAGCAATCCGACAGTAAGATATATGCGTGAGATAGGTCGGTTATTTAGGACGTACTGCCATAGTAACCACAAGAAGTGGGGCATGTATGTGAGTGAATTCGAAGAAATCATGAATTCATTAACAAACGAGAGCACTGGATTTACTCCAGAAGAAATCCTGAAAAAGACAAGAAGTAAAAGTCTAGTAGAAGACCTACAATAATTTTCAGATAGAGTTGAATTAGATTATGATAGTAAAAAGAACTTAGTAAAAGACAAGATGAGAAAACAAGCAGATGCGAGAGTTCGTCGTCACGACGAAAAAGTAACGAATCCTAAATTCAAAATAGGTGATCTCGCTCTTGTAAAAACACATGAAAAGTCAAGTGAAATTAATAACGAGATCAGCAAATTTAAATATATGTATAATGGACCATTTAAAATAGTGTCCATACCCAATGTGAATGCTTATTATTTAGAGTACCCATTAACAGGCAAACGCCTGGGAGTAAGAAACATAGTGGATCTCTAAAGGTAAGAACCACGAATTCTACCAGATTGAAAATAAATATATAAATAAATATTAAAGTAAACCAATATGTAAATAGTTTTGTTTCTTTTGTTCTATGTGAAAGGTAAATGCTCACTAAAATATATTGCAGTATTCTAATGAAACTTCTAGTTTAAGTAGAGACTAAACAGACTGGGAAAGACTGAGCTTCTAAGAAAGCCTTAATAGATGTGTAAATAAGTGTTGTGGAAGAGGTAGAAAAGTGAGGAGGTAAAGTGAAAAGGATGGGCTACAAAGTAATAGGCGCATAACGTGTGTTTTACTTGCCTGAGATAAAAGAAGTGTATTTAAAACTTTGTAAAAAAGATGTTTAAAATGTACTGTGTTTAGAAGTAAGAAAATTGGAAAGAATATATGTAAATCATTTATGTAATGTTTAGCAGGAAAGAGAGAAAGAATTGGTGTTTAATTTTAAATATGTAATATAAGTATCGAGGTGTATCAGTAAGAAAGGGAAAACCCTTGGTAAAAAGCTTAATGAACATTTCAGATTCATTATAGGAGAGACTTCTTATTGAATTATCACTGTAAGATACTTCAATAAGAAGTGGGGCATGTGTAACAGAACTGAAATGATGGTGGGCTGACAGTAATTTGGAGCCCGCGCGTCGCAAACGGGCGCGTTTGTGTGAGACTGCCAGGGAGTGCACCCTGATGCCATCTATTGGCGAAACTGGAAATTAGCGCTACCTGTCAGACAATGCACTAAGCTCTCGGAGTCAAATGTATTCCTTTTCTTGGTAATTATAAGTTATTACTGTATAATTTAATGTTGTAAAGCGCTAGTAGTAAATTATTATGACTGGTATGAACTCCAGGGTAATAAATATAAATATTCTTAAATACTAAATGATTTCGGTAAAAAGGTGGTAGGGGAACGCCCCCACTCTTGGTGATACGAGCGTAGCTAGAGGTAGCTGGAGACACAGGGACTGAACAATGGAATGGCCTGGGGAGTGTTGACGTGATCGGACGTGCGTAATTGTGCTCACGCAAAAGTGATTGTGCAACAGAGAAGAGGCGAATATCGTCGCCGTTTTTGGAGTAAAACGCGACGAATGCTTGTTGAAGCCGCCTCTATGCCACTGGGGCTGATTGTAAGAGTTCCTGCACCCAGATTTTATGGCGGACGTGCAGTAGCTTATACGAGTGCTGCAGCTCGTAGTTCCAGCCGCCATTAAGGGCATGAGGCGTGAAGAGCTGCGTTAGCCACATGCATCTCACCACCAGCACCGACATGTCTACCCAAGGCAAGACTGCTTGCAATTGTTAAGTCGAACTTTGTGTACATGTAAAAGGAGAATACCGGTTTTCTTTTATGCAAGTGCAGAGGACAGAATATAGTAATGAGTAAAATTACGACGCATGTTATTCATTGTAAAGTGTAGTAACCTCAAACATAGTATAGTGAAATCAGACTGAGGCCACCATCGCCTCTTTCATTTACAATTCTTTTGGTTGTAGAATACTTTAGCGTATAAGAATGTTGAAAAGAGCAATGGTCACACCAGAATGAGTCGCCTATTTATAGTTACTTAAATTTTTCTGAGTAACCTTTCAAGTAAAGTCACTTAACTAATTCTGTATCAATTGTCCAAAGAGTAATATCCAAAATCATTAAATAAGTTGAAGGATAGAATTTTGTTAACCCAAGTTGCATAAACTGTCTTGGTAGTAATTACCAAGCCAACTCACAGAAATTGAGAGAGTATTTGCTTTGTAGAATCATCTAGAATGATCAGAAATAGTAATATTCAGAATTAAGTTTAAATTCAACTCAAGCCATTTCACTTTGAAACGAGCCAGAAATTGATTTATTCTTTTGCTCCTTCAGAGCTGGCGACCGTAGTTATAAGTATTTTCAGGAGGATTCGACGGTAAGTCTGCTGCTCTCGTCGTGCTGATAGGATTATCCACTGCTGCTAGCAGTGGTGATTGGATACATAAGCTCACTACCAAGTTAAGTGGGTCAGGTAGGCAGTGTTACCGTGTGAACTGTAGGGCACTGTAGGCCGTGGATCGAACCCGTTCAATCATCACAGCTCTTAGGGAAATAGTCCGGTTAGAAGTGTGCTAATCATTAGGTAAATACTGGCGAGTAACGGTCAAAAATGTATACGCAAGTGAATTTAGCAAGGTCCACGTAGCACCTAGTTAATGTGGTGCAATGGCGAGGGTAGGAGTGGAGTAAAAGTGAGCTGAGCTTGTGGCAGCTGTGCTGTATTCAAATATTAACAACGCGAATTCACTACTACCTCTTACCATTAGGACTGAGCTATTTACCGTTAAAATACGTAGCAGTAAGCGCAAAGGCGTGACAGCTACAAGTCCGTATTGGTTTTATACATACGGAATTAGGAAGCGGGTCAGTCCGTCAGTGGAGGGGGTTAAAACAACCGAGTCAGTTGAGAACATACCCCATTTACTGATGGAAAGATTCGGCGGTTCGGTCGTTCCTGCAAACGTCGTCGAACTGTTCGTGCAGATGGTTATTGTCTTGCAAACGTCCCCATCTGTTGACTCAGGGATCGAGACGTGGCTGCACGATCCGTTACACCCATGCGGATAAGATGCCTGTCATCTCGACTGCTAGTGTTACGAGGCCGTTGGGGTCCAGCACGGCGTTCCGTATTACCCTCCTGAAACCACCGATTCCATATTCTGCTAACAGTCATTGGATCTCGACCAACGCGAACAGCAATGTCGCGGTACGATAAACCGCAATCGCGATAGGCTACAATCCGACCTTTATCCTAGTCGGAAACGTGATGGTACGCATTTCTCCTCCTTACACGAGGCATCACAACAACGTTTCACCAGGCAACGCCGGTCAACTGCTGTTTGTGTATGAGAAATCGGTTGGAAACTTTCCTCATGTCAGCACGTTGTAGGTGTCGCCACCGGCTCCAACCTTGTGTGAATGCTCTGAAAAGCTAATCATTTGCATATCACAGCATCTTCTTCCTGTCGGTTAAATGTCGCGTCTGTAGCACGTCATTTTCGTGGTGTAGCAATTTTAATGGCCAGTAGGGTAGCTACATGAGGAATGGGGAGGATAAAAACGACTCCGAAAGTATAAGTCATGCAAAACGAAAGTCGCGATTTTCCCATGCGATGTTATGATATGAATGGGTCAAGGCAATAAACTAGATGCAGTATTTCTCTCTTTTCGAAAACCATTTCACTGAGCACCGTTTGAACGCTTGTTAACAGACAACATATTAGTTCCTCCCACATACATCTCGCCCAGTGACCATGTAGGGAAAATTCGTGAAATTAGAGCTAAAACTGAGGCGTACCGACAATCATTCTTCCCACGTGCCATTCGTGAATAGAAAAGAGTAGGTAGGATCAGTTACTGATACGAGAAGTACCCTCCGCTACACACCATTAGGTGGCTTGCGGAGTATGATGCAGGTGTAGATGATAACGAAAGAACAATTATACGCAGGTATCAAGCGATATCTGTGTCTGACGTGAGGGAGGATGCAGCATGTTATCCCGTACTGAGTCTGACTGACGTAGAAGTGACTCTTCAGATGACCCCCAGGGCAGTGTGTTGGGACACTTGCAGTTCGTGTTGTGTGTCAATGACCTAGAAGACAATATTAAGTTAATAGTAACATCAGACGTTTTATAGATGTTGTCTAGGTGTCTATAATGAAGTACTGTCCTGAAAAGACAGCACAAATATACAGTTACAGCTTGGTAACTTCAAAGTTTTAGTAAAAATTGGCAGCTTGCTTTATGTGTTCTGAAATGTCAAAGTGTGCACTTAACTGTGCACTTAACAAAGCGCAGGAAAGTATCATCCAAAGAGTGCAACATCAGTGAGTGAAAGTTGGAATGAGTCGACTCATATAAAAACCTTGCAATGACCTGTGTCGGTGTGAAATGGTATGATCAAGTTTTCTCAGTTGTACGTAAAGCGGGTAGGAGCCCTCAGTTCATTAGTAGGATGCAGAGAAAGTGCTGTTAGTCTGTGAACGAGGCTGTTCAGAAACCGCTGATCTTGTGCTTCCCATCTTAGAATGCTACTCAGGTGAGTGGAAGCTACACAAAATACGACTAACACTAGAAATTTACCGTATACATGAAGGGCAGAAGAAATGATGTCAGCTTTTTTTTTGTTTTTTGAGTCATCATTCTTGTGACTGGTTTGATGCGACCCGCCTTGAATTCGTCTCCCGTGCCAACCTCTTCATAACAGAGTAGCACTTGGACCCTATAAGTCCGCCATTATTTGCTGGACGTATTACAGTCTCTGTCTTCCTCTACAGCTCCCTCTAGTATCTTGGAAGTCATTCCCTCATGTCTTAACAGATGTGCTATCATCCTGTCCCTGCTTCTTGTCGGTGTTTTCAGGACATTCGTTTTCTCTCCGATTCTGCGCAGAATCTCGTAGTCCCTTACCTTAACAATCCACCTGATTTTCAACATTCGTCTGTAGCGCCAACTATTCTGTCAAATTCTATTTTAAAAGTTTCAGGAAGTGAAGTTAAATGAGGAACGTAGGAATATGCTACATTCTTCTACGTATCGCTCCAGTAGGGACCGCGAACACAAGTTTAGACTAATTATAGTGCGCACAGAGGCATAAGCAGTTATTTTTCTCACGCACCATATGCGAACGGAAAGGGTATTAACTATAATATGTAGCACTATGGGAGGTATCCTCTGCCACTCTCTTTACAGCAGTTTGCAGAGTGTGGACGATGATCTGAACGACCCTCGTTCCTAAACCCTTGAACGAGTCAAATGTTTCTACGCGAACAATATTTAAGATCAAACACTTGACCTAGGTAACTATATCTTTAAATAACCATGATTAAAATAGTGGATTAAGACTCCAACGATGTAAACGAACAAAAGACAGTAAAATTAAACAATACACTATTAATAAATTTATCACATACAATTTGAATAAAATAAATGGTAGTTTACTATGGGATGGGAAGAGATAACTTCACATCGATATGTGCGGGTATTACTGCTATACTGCCACAATAACTCGAAACGTGACTTAATGTCCGTCAATCCCAGTGTTCTAAACATTTCAGCGATGTTTTGATTTAATATCCGTCATTGCTGAAAATGATGATTGAGACAAGCAAGTGGTAGTGTTGATAAACAATGAATGAGTGATGTATTATTGTATGTGCTTAGTGGGATGGCGGCTGTGGAGACAACAACCTTGCTTCCCCTGGAGTGACGTCACGGTCACGCGTAATGGACGCGTGTCTCCCTGTTTCTTTACGTCAAGTAGATTTCGGAAACAGGAAATGAACGGGCTACTTGCTAAAGCTGTCGAGAAATGGCAGTCGGTTCCGTTACTTACTTACAGGTATGTGGGTTTTGTTCCACAATATGACAGTGGCTGGGATAAGTGCACAACATAAAAAAAGCGAGCACAAGGAGAGTGGATTCACAAATTAGCGTAATAAATAGCCAGAAATATGGAAAACAACATGACTGTAGACAATGAGACTGATCCTTCAGGTAAATTACGTTTCCGAAGAGGCCTCGGAAGGCCCAACGGTACCGATAGGCAGCCATGTGGTCCTCAGCCCAAAGGCGTCACCGGATGCGGATATGGAGGGGCGTGTGGTCAGCACACAGCTCTCCCGCCAGTTGTCAGTTTTTGCGACTGGAATCGCCACTTCTCTGTCAGGTAGCTCCTCAAATGGCCCCACAAGCGCTGGGGGCAGCCCGCTGGCCAACGGCGCTCTGCACATCCAGAGGGTCACCCATCCAAGTGCTAGCCAAGCCCGTCAGCGCTTAACCTCGGTGATCTGACGGGAACCGCTGCTACCACTGCGGCAAGGCCGTTGGCCCTCCAGGTAAGTACTCAAACAGATTGCAGTAACGTTTACTGGACAAAATAAGTGCTGTATCTTAAGGAATCACGAGAATTGTTTAACTGAAACTTTATTAGTAAATTGAAATGGTGTTCTGTCCTTACAACTAGCAAAGTAGTTAACAGAGCAATTATTGTGTCTGAGCATTGCCTACCTCTGACATGAATATTAGGACGCGCAGCTATTCCAATTCTCAACGCCGAGGTATTGATAAATGAACTGAAATCCGGACGTAAGTTCTTTACCTGGCCTGCCTTTGAAGTCTGGAGACCAGGTGGCAACACCTAGGGTTGCAACGATTACAGCAGTGCTGAGTTATTACTAAACACACGACGCCGTTGGTAAAGTTAATATTTCGTAAATCACGACTTAATGCACAGAGGAATGCTTGACTTCTTCTGCGGGCCAATACTTGATAAACTGTTCAGAAAATTCCGGAACTTTGCCCACAAAGTTTTTCTACGCTCACGTTTTACTTATTGTGCATGGTCTCCTTCAAAATACTTTCCTCCACAGGGGCCAAGTCCGGAGAGTACAGAGCATAGTGATTTCGTTTTTTGTGCAACAGTCACTCACCAACCGGTATGAATGTGAGGATGCGTTATCGAGATGCAAGAGCCTCGAATTGTCGCCACATTTCAAGCGTTTCCTCCTCACATCTTCTCGCAGGCGTCGCAAAACGTTCCGACAGTGCCATCGATTGAGAGTTTGTCCCTGTAAGCACTAAGTCATGATGAACTAATCCTTCAAAGTCAAAGAGAACTACCAGCATAGCTTTGACATTTGACCTGATCTGACGAGCTTTTTTGTCTTGAAGAACCTTTCCCAACCTTCCGTGAAGATTGAACCTTCGTCTCATAATCATAACCGTAGACCAGTTATGATCCTCTTAACAAAGTTCTCGTTTTCATCTGCGCCAACCTAAAGCTCTTCACAGATTGCGAGGCGAAGTTCTTTCTGGTCTCGAATCATGAGACATGGGACGAACCTGGCGGCAAGACGATGCATTCCAAGATGCTGTGTCCGGATTTCATGACGTGATCCAACTGAAATGCCACATTCTTCTGCAATCTCCGGGACAGCCAGTCTTCGATTGTCACGCACAATTTCGTTGACGTTCCTGACGTGAAGGGCGTCCTGAACGGGGGTCACCTTTAACTTCCGTCCGGTCACTTATAAACCGTGTGAACCACTCTTGACACCTAGTACGGCTGAAGTAATCATCACCGTAGGCTCCCTGCATCACTTGGTGTGCCCCTGGAAATGTTTTCATCAGATTCACGCAAAATTTAATGCAGACGCGTTGCTCCTGTAATTCTGCCATTTCGAAATTTGCAAAAAGGAGAGACACAACGCTCTACTCAATACAGTACCGAACAATAACTAACAGACATACATAAATGAAACTTCCGGTAGTTACACGTTAAACACAGAGTCGTGCAGGGATGCCAACCACATTTCGCTCCAACATACTATTTGGGCGAAATTAGGAATGATCCGGGATTTTTTGAATAGACCTCGTATACGTCAGTCTCTATCGGAAAACACACCAACATGGACGCCCCAGGGCTAACGGCTCTTTTCCAAATGGTCTTTCTTTTTTTGATCTGTACAGGGCAGTTCGTCTCCACCTAGCTCTAACTCGAACAAACACAGTCATCACATGGATATTAATGAATGGAAAAAATTAATGCTACCAAACCGAAAGTTTGGGTACAATGACTCCTGTAGCTGGGAACGTTATTGATAGTTTTCCTTGCCAATCTCAACGAAATTAAAAATTTAAAATTAGTCTCTAAGCTTTCCGTGAATTAAAACTAATTAGCATATGAAAATTTAAATTATGAGGGCTATTCGGAAAGTAAGGAAAGATAGGGAGCGAAACGGGAACTACAGTAAAAATCAAAACTGTTTTATTTGCAACAGTTAACTACAACTTCCAGCTACTTATCTCCATAGTCGCCGATCCGACTTAGACGTTTACCGTAGCGTTGTACCAACTTTCCAATACCCTCCTTACAGAAGACAGCCGCCAGTGCTTTCCGCCAATGCTCTATGCTGTCCTACAGCTCGTTGTCTGTGCCAAAATGTTGTCTTCATAGGCAGCGGTTCATGTGAGCAGAGATGAAACTCAGAGGGAGACAATTACGGACTATGTTGTGGGTAATCAAACATTTCCAACTTGAAACGATGCAGGAGTATCTTCATTGCCCCTGCAGCATGCGGCTGGGAATCGTCTTGAAGAAGAAAACGCACGACCGTTATGTAATATTGGTTGCATAGCTTCAGGCGAAATTTCTCACCATGCCCTCGTACTTGGCGGGAGACACTATTGTTCCAGGTATCTTTACGTGCTCCCTGTGTGCTCAGAACTAAAAAGTACGACGTAAGGCCATCGACGGGCATACTAGAGACACTGCCCAACACACATGTGCAAAACTTCATCCGAATTTCACTGTGGCTTCCATTTCGCGACCGATCGTTCCTTACTTTCCGAATAACCATCGTATATGGTTCCCTCCTTTTAATTTTTATTCATGAAATGATTCTATTATTTAAGAAAAAGCTTTCGATATTTAAGGTTCTAAGGTAGCAAATGGCAGAGGAACTGTTAGTGCTAAATTCGACTGCTTAACAGCACTTCTGCAAATTCTGCCTAATATTTCAGCTACAGACGTTTCACATTTTCCTTTCCTACTGTAAAGGAATGAAACTTCTGATCAATAACAAAGTCGTCAGTACGCGTACACATTGCAAGTGCACAGACGTATTTACGTATTTAAACTATTATTCTCTCTGCAGTCAATATACGAACGGGAAGGGAAAAGGCTACAAATGGGACGCACCTTCTGCCATGCACTTCACAGTGGTTTGCAGAGCACGGATGTTGTTGTCTCTCACGCCACTACCCCTGCCAGGTAGCCCACCATTCCAACACTGTGACGTGTCAGCGGTAGCCTACATCTAGGTAAGGCCAAGAGCGGCGAGCACTTCGGCGGTTGTCCGCAGAGGTCGGCAGCGGTGGCTGCACTATGTCGCCATGCCTCGTCACCAGCAACAATGGGACAAGACGATGTCATCACACCAGTTGGGAAGACACTGAGCGGCAGCCCCAGATCTACGATATTTCCGAACTGGGGCAAAAACTTGATAGTGGCACCTTGCATCCTCCACATTCGAGCATTTTAGATGGCACGTCAAAATTTTAAAAAAATCATTTTCAAAAATATGTTCATTTTGTAGCGCACATCTTTCTGAAGAGTTTAATATGTAAAACATGTATGTTCGAGGAATGTAAGACATGTGATTTGGTTGTTTGATTTGGAGGAGGGGAGCAAACAACGAGGTCATTGCTCCCATCGGATTAGGGAAGGATGCGGAAGGAAGTCGGCCGTGCCCTATCAAAGGAACTATCCTGGCATTTGCCTGAAGCGATTTAGGGAAGCCACGGAAAACCTGAATCAAGGATGGCCGGAAGCAGGTCTGAAACGTCATTCTCTCGAGCGCAAGTCCAGTGTGCTAACCACTGCGACACCCCGCTCGGTGTTATTTGGTCTTAAGTCTACCAAAGTGCAGTGTCACGCCTCTTCACACGGCATTTTACTATCGCACGTCACTGTATTTCGCTCTGTGGAATACAAACGTGTATATTTTGTAATGGAAGCCATCAAACCTATATTCAGGACAGTGATAATTAAAATGTCCTGTGTCACTTTGACATCCTACCCCGTTTTTTTTTTTATTTAATATACCTCACAATTACCACTGGGTGGGATTATTTATGAACGAGAGAATAAGAACTCTTCAGAGAATTTGTACTCCTTATTGCTTATTGGCTTTCTTCCTTGCATGAAAAAAATGGCTCTGAGCACTATGGGACTTAACTTCTAAGGTAATCAGTCCCATAGAACTTAGAACTACTTAAACCTAACTAACCTAAGGACATCACACACATCCATGCCCGAGGCAGGATTCGAACCTGCGACCGTAGCGGTCGCGCGGTTCCAGACTGTAGCGCCTTTAACCGCTTGGCCACCACGGCCGGCTCTTCCTTGCTTGACATAAAATTAAATATAGGAAACACAAACACAGTAAAGAGAAAAGACAAGCAAGGCAGTACAAATTTCTTCAATCCTCAGGTCCCAGAATGTTTTTCTCTCTAATCTTGCTACAGCAGCGTGCTTTCCTTTCTGCGAAAGACTCTATTACTTCGTCAAAGTTCGTCTGAAAAAGCTGTTAATAAGAATAGACCCAAGACTGGTGTGGTTTCTCTATTTTATTACGTCTATTTTGTCACTGTCTGCTAGATAAAACGAAATGGGCCTGTTCCACACTCCAAATAAGCGTGACTGTTTTGCCACAAATGGCCATTTTTATCTACCTCATTTACACAAATAACACTACAGAATATAATTCACCAATATCAAATGCCTATTAGGCCAATTACAAGCAAACAGTTTTATGTTAGGAAATAGTTTCACATTTCATTCATACGCTCCAGTTTACAAGCATGAGATTTAAAACTAGTAATAGTACGAAATTTTTAGTCCCCGTTACTTCTCCTTCCTCGTTTTAACAATATTGTCGTCACTGATTCTCCAACTATTCCTGCCATTGTCAAAACTTATTCTCCGGTTAACGTCACTAACCCTGCCCGAATCATAGGTTTTGTTATCGCGAGTTTACATTCGGGTTAGACCTTATTAAGTGTTCGTTCAACGTATTTTCCGCGATATTCCCGGAACATAACTTAACCGGATACTAGCCGAGGAGTGTATAACTGGCCATTAGCACTGTAGCTATCTTGCAAAAAGTTTCTGTCAAAATTTCATTTTCTTGGATGCACCAAGAAGATAATATGTAATTTTTCTTATCCGTTATTCACGTTAGTCGTTTATTTCCCCTCTGGTAGTCTGAATCCATGGATTTAACTAGTAATTGTAACAACGCTTATCATTCGCACACCCAATCAACCACATAAAAAACAGCGTTTGGTATTCACCCGTTCGGGTTTATTCGGCTAGCTCTTATAGCCCCGTCCCCTTTTGTCTGCGGGAAAGTGTTTTCCTTCTTCATGCGACGGAGATTCCCCTAGCAGGGACATCACGTACATCATGCAGGCATCCAAAAATCGACTTATGATTCGTTCACAAATGAACTCAGAATGTGTCCAACAATGTTCAAAAACCAACAGGGATGCGCTTCAAAGTCATATGAATAATCGATAGACCAACGTGCGCTTGATGCTAGGCGCTTTATGAAACAAGGTTTTCTTCGTTAAGAATATGAATTTGGCGCCCCTGAAAATGCTGCCCAGGGCAGATACCCCTGTTCCCTCCCACCTCCCTGCCCCCCTCCCCCCACCCCTAGACCCGGGCCTGGTGAGCAGGTAATGCGTGATTGTCAGCAGTGACAACCGATCGAGCAGAACAGGTGTGTCAGCCTGCACGGTTTTATGGCTGGCAGCCCAGTGAGTCTGTGGCAGTTCTTCACTGGGCATCAGTGGAGTTCTGCGAGAGTTCGCCAGCTGTGTCGTCCAGAGTTCACACTCAGCAGTAGTCTGAAGACAGCAGCTGTTTGGAATCAGCTGCCTACTGTAAACAGTCCGTGCAGATGGAGAGCACCACAGCCCTTATTTCTCATCCTGGACAGATTCGTGTAAGTGTCCAACTTGAACTCGATGTTTGGCTTACGGCGTGTGGCAGTAAACTAATGTTCAATTACATTTTTGTAGTGATGTTTTAGAACACGATCACGACAGAGATGTCTGCAAACACACAGTGTCGCAGTCAAGTTGTTATCAACCAGCTGTACATAGTTATCAACCGGCTGTACATCAGATGGAAAAGTAGGTTTCCATTGTAATATTTTTAATTGCTTCATTTCTTCATAAAATCCTGTTCTTTATGTTTCAGCGTTCTTGCCTGAAGAAACATTAACAGTATGTGAAATTTCTTCCAGAAATTCAACGTAACTGTAATAAATACACATCTACTACCTACAGCGACATACGAAAATCTGTGCCAGACCAGAAGTCTCGTATTCTTCCCAACTATGCTGGCAATGCAGTTAGGATATTTCCGCCGCCTCAAGAAGCCTTTCTCAATTTTCTTTCACATTTCCTCCATTCGTTCAGGCAAATACAGTGGTTATAAAACGAAGTGCAGTTCTTGACACATGTTTGAGTATGATGTAGACAGTTGTTCTTCCCATGCAGAATAAAAAATTGGTGACGTGATGTGTCACCAGCGTCCAGATGTCTAGAACGAAACGTGCTATACCTTAGTAAGAAATGCTTGGTATGAAATAAAATAAGTAATTTGCATGTGGCTTGATTGGCAGGTGATATTGTACAAGAAGAAGAACGCACAAGACTCCAAATATCCAGAACTCATGAAGGGAGGCACAGGTGCAGGCAAGTAGTATAAGAACTGCACAGGGGCAGGCCGCCCGGAGTTTCTTTCTGACACACTGTAAACCACATTCCACATCACCAAATGTTGGAGAGTCTGTGGAACCATTGCCAGGCGATACGGACCAAGAGGATGAAGCAGCAAATGAATCTGCAGTGTCAGCGAAAAAACCAAAACGAAAACAAATAAACGGAGATGTGGCTCTAGTCATAAAAGTAGCTCGACCATAAAGAAAATTTATTTTCGAGTTACGCTCACTCATTCAGCCCATCCTGAGCTCGAATATAGCTGATGATGGCAGTAGCCGAAACGGGGTAATAGATAAAAAAAATATACTGAGCTGTCTAGATGGCTTTATCCACAAAACTTAGTATTGTGTCACGTGATTTCAATCTTATTTAGCACCAGGGTCAAGTCTGAAACAATGTGACACGATACTATGTATTAAAGCTCTTTCGTACGCTGTTCTGATGACGGGCTACACTCGAATTGTGTAAATAGGTTAACATCTGACAACAAGTGAACTGCTTTCAGTTGCGACGGAAGAAAGCGGTTAGAAACCACGTTCTCAAGTATACACGCTATGGTTGGAGGTTTCCTGCGTCGCTTTATGACGCAACTCATGCTTGTTGCTCCTGCAGTATTCCGTATACTTACACGATTTAATTTCTTTCATAGCTGACTGTCATCTCGTTACGAAGGTGATAAATAACCCTCCTTACTTACATGACAGAGACTTATCTCACTAGGGGTAAGATAGATACTGCCTACAGGAAAATTAAAGAGACCTTTGGAGAAAAGAGAGCCACTTGTATGAATATCAGGAGCTCAGATGGAAACCCAGTTCTAAGCAAAGAAGGGAAAGCAGTAAGGTGGAAGGAGTATATAGAGGGTCTATACAAGGGCGACGTACTTGAGGACAATATTATGGAAATGGAAGAGGATGTAGATGAAGATGAAATGGGAGATACGATACTGCGTGAAGAGTTTGACAGAGCACTGAAAGACCTGCGTCGAAACAAGGCCCCGGGAGTAGATAACATTCCATTGGAACTACTGACGGCCTTGGGAGAGCCAGTCCTGAAAAAACTCTACCATCTGGTGAGCAAGATGTATGAGACAAGCGAAATACCCTCAGACTTCAAGAAGAATACAATAATTCCAATCCCAAAGAAAGAAAGTGTTGACAGATATGAAAATTACCGAACTATCAGTTTAATAAATCACAGATGCAAAATATTAAAGCGAATTGTTTACAAACGAATGGAAAAACTGGTAGAAGCCGACCTCGGGAAAGATCAGTTTGGATTCCGAAGAAATACTGGAACACGTGAGGCAATACTGAGCCTACGACATATCTTAGAAAGTAGATTAAAGAAAGGCAAACCTACGTTTCTAGCATTTGTAGACTTAGAGAAAGCTTTTGACAATGTTGACTGGAATACTCTCTTTCAAATTCTGAAGGTGGCAGGGGTAAAGTACAGGGAGCGAAAGGCTATTTACAATTTGTACAGAAACCAGATGGCAGTTATAAGAGTCAAGGGACATGAAAGGGAAGCAGCGGTTGGGAAGGGAGTGAGACAGGGTTGTAGCCTCTCCACGATGTTATCCAATCTGTATATTGAGCAAACAGTAAAGGAAACAAAAGAAAAATTCGGAGTGGGTATTAAAATCCATGGAGAAGAAATAAAAACTTTGAGGTTCGCCGATGACATTGTAATTCTGTCAGAGACAGCAAAGGACTTGGAAGAGCAGTTGAACGGAATGGACAGTGTCTTGAAAGGTGGATATAAGATGAACATCAACAAAAGCAAAACGGGGATAATGGAATGTAGTCGAATGAAGTCGGGTGATGCTGAGGGAATTAGATTAGGAAATGAGGCACTTAAAGTTAAAGGATTTTTGCTATTTGGGGAGTAAAATAAATGATGATGGTCGAAGTAGAGAGGATATAAAATGTAGACTGGCAGTGGCAAGGAAAGCGTTTCTCAAGAAGAGAAATTTGTTAACATGGAGTATAGATCTAACTGTCAGGAAGTCGTTTCTGAACGTATTTGTATGGAGTGTAGCCATTTATGGAAGTGAATCATGGACGATAAATAGTTTGGACAAGAAGAGAATAGAAGCTTTCGAAATATGGTGTTACAGAAGAATGCTGAAGATTAGATGGGTAGATCACATAACTAATGAGGAAGTATTGAATAGGATTGGGGAGAAGAGAAGTTTGTGGCACAACTTGACAAGATGAAGGGACCGGTTGGTAGGACATGTTTTGAGGCATCAAGGGATCACCAATTTAGTATGGAGGGCAGCGTGGAGGGTAAAAATCGTAGAGGGAGACCAGGAGATGAATACACTAAGCAGATTCAGAAGGATGTAGATTGCAGCAAGTACTGGGAGATGAAGAAGCTTGCGCAGGATAGAGTAACATGGAGCGCTGCATCAAACTAGTCTTAGGACTGAAGACCACAACAACAACAACAACTTACATGACATCAGACCGGTCTTTAGACCAACAAAGATAATAACTTAAGTACTCCGACCTGTGAAGGATAAAGGGTCTCCTCTGTCGACATGTGGTGTGTACAAAGTTCCGTGTACGTGTCGTAAACATTATATTGGGATTACCAAGAGGAGCGTAAATACGCGGCTAAAAAAGCACAAAAGTCTTTGCCGATTAGGAAAAATAGAGAAATCAGCTGTAGCAGAGCATGCATCTTCTTCAGTCAGGAAACCACGAAGTGAAGTTTTCTGATACAGAAATTTTATCTACAACGTTAATTTATTATCCACGACTATGTAGAGAAGCCGTTGAAATTTATAAGCATTAGGATAATTTTATTAGGAAAGAAGTGGCAATGAAACTTAGCGACACATGGACAGTAGCTTTGCGGGATCGCTAGACAATTTTATCTTTGACAAGACGACAATCGATAGTTAAATTTTATCTTTGACAAGGGCATTCTCTGCTCATCACGTGTTACTTCGACCACGCCCCCTTATCTACAGTATATATGTCGCTCTCGGGCGACCGACTGGGACTCCGCGCTAAACGCAACACTGCTCCCGGCCACGACTGCGTTACCTACCGCCACCTCAAACACTGCCCTCCCTCCTTCCTTTCCCTCCTTGCCACCCTCTACAATGTCATCCTTGCCACTGGCTTCTATCTCGACCTGTGGAAAACCTCCCGTATCCTGATGTTCTCCAAACCCAATAAGCCTCAATCTGATGCCTCTTCCTATCGTCCTATCTGTCTCACATCGGTGTTCAGCAAGCTCTTGGAATCCATCCTTTCCCGGCGCATCCATTTCCACCTCCACCAAAACCAACTCCTCCCGGCTTTCGACCTTCCTTCTCTGCTGATGACCAACTCCTCCACCTCACTCATCTTCTCTCCCTCCAGCTTAACTCCCGTCGCTCCGCCATTTTTGTCTCACTTGACCTCGAAAAGGCCTACGACCGTGTCTGGCATCCTGGTCTCCTGTTTAAACTCCAAACCTACGCCCTTCCTATCAACTACATCAGTCTGGTGGCCTCCTTCCTCTCCCATCGCCCCTCCTATGTTACCATCCACAGTGCCCATTCCCACACCTTCTACCCCTCTGCCGGTGTGCCCCAGGGCTCTGTCCTCTCCCCTCTCCTCTACCTCCTGTACACGGCGGATATGCCCCAACCCCCCCCCCCTCTCCAGTACACCTCCTGCAGTATGCTGATGACACCGCATTCCTCGCCCTCGCTCCTACCCTCCACCGGTCCCAACGCCTCCTCCAGAATCACCTTGACCTTTTTGCTGCATGGTGTAACCAGTGGCTCCTGAAACTCAATCCTTCCAAGACCCAGGCAATCATCGTCGGTCGTACCACTCGCTCCTTCTGGCTCCTGGATTTCTCCCTTACTGTCTGCACACGTCCTGTCCGCCTAACCCCCACCCTCATCTACCTTGGCCTCACCATTGACCTTCACCTCACATGGATACCTCATCTCCGCTCCATCCAATCCAAAGCCCACAACTGCCTCCGACTCCTCAAACTCCTCTCTGGCTGGACGTGGGGGTTGCATCCCTCTACCATCCTCCACACCTACAAATCCTTAATCCGTCCCATCCTCTGTTATGCCAGTCCTGCCTGGATATCTGCCCACCCCAAATTCTATAAGTCCCTCCAGATCCTTGAGCGTCATGCCCTCCGCCTCGCCTTCCGTATCCGCCTCCCGTCCCCCACGCGGATCCTCTATGATCTCATTCCTTTCCCCCATCTGCTCCTATTCCTCGAACATATCCGCATCCTCTACACCTCCCGCCGTCTTGAACCCCCTCACCCCCTGGTTGCTCCTCTCCTCTCCCATCCCCACCCCCTGCCACGTCTTCACCGTTGTGTCCCCCCTACCCTCCATCTCTACACCCTACGTCTCCTTTCCCAAGGTGGCTTCCATCAGCTCCCCCTCCCGGACGATGCCCTCTCTCCCTCCATTTATCCTTCCTATCAACTCTGATCCTCCCTCCCCCTCCTTTCCTCTGTCCTTTCCCTGGGCTCCCTCTTCCCCCCCCCTTCCGTCCTGTTTTCTCCCCACTAAACCTCTCCCTCCCTCCCTTCTCCCCCCCCCCAAGTCCCTTTGTATTCCCCTCCTCTGCCTACCCCACTCCCTGTCGCGTCTGCCCCCCACCCCTCTTATGGGGCCTCATCCTCCATCAGCTCCTTTCCCGGTTCCCCCCTTCGCTTTTACTCTCCTTTCCCCCCTTTTTTGTTTTCCCATCTTCTGTCCAGTTTCCCCCCACCTGCTCTCGACTGTGGTACGTCACATTTGCCAACTTTTTGGTGCAGTGTTCCAGTGACTATTCAGCGTTGTTTGTCTTTCTCGTGTTGCGAACAGAAACCATGCTGTCACTAGGTGTGAATTTTATGTCTTTTGCGAACAGAATCCAGACTGTCGCCATGTTTTTTAATTGTCTGTCTATTGTTTTCCCAGTCTGCTTCGTATGTATTTTATTAGCATCATCATCCCTCTGTTCTTTACGCCATGTTACTCTTTAAGTCTCCGATTTTATCGCCTGTTTTTTATTATTTATTCTCTTGATCTTTCTCACTCAAAGTCTGTAGGCTGAAGAGCGGCATACTAAGCTGCTGCCAGCCCGCCCCGTTCGGGGGGAATTGAAATTCAATCACGAAAAAAAAAAAAAACGACTGGGCAGTCGGCAAGACTCGGCGGAGGAGCACCTCTGAGGATGTCCAACGTAGTCCTGGACGAAATGTCAGGAACGGAAGAGTTTCTTGGACCACGATCTCACATCCTAAAAGGTTTACCAGTAGCTATTTGAATATCCCTTCCGGTTTAGCTCTGGTGAAGAAATGTTGTAAAGGAGGCTTGCCACTCGAAGTTAAAAAAAATTGCTTGATCTCAACTTCTGAAGTGTTCGACACGTCCAAAATCAGTAAAGAAGCTTGCAGACTATTGTAAAGGATTAATAGTCCCTTCAAGATAGTTCTTGAGACATTCCTTTGCTTCCAGATATTATGGATCCACTCTTTTTGGGTCGGACAAATAAATCAAAACAGAACGATAAATAGACATGCAAACTAATGTCCTCACAGCCTCTTAGTTTCATTTGGAAGCTTGCGTCACGTGCGTCGACGTGGTCCTGATGTGTATGTACCCCACAGCTGCAACGTGTGGAGACTATTCTGATGGTGCGCATTACTGTTACCAAACTTCACAATTTTTTAGCATTGACTTATACCGATAGATGTTAGCTACTCTTCAGTTTGAAACAAGTAACTACTATGATTTATACAATTCATTACAGTCTGTGTAGAAACAAACTTCAACTGATAAGTACGGTTTTTCTTTTAAATAATGATTTAATTACGCACTTTAAGTCATAAATATTAATTTTGCATGATTAATGACACAAATATTGCTCACACTCTTTACCGTTGTTTGCAAAATTCCACACAAGTTGAATTTCAAGCGATGGTTCTTGAAGTTAGCACCAGATTGAACAGTCTGACTCAACGATCGTAAATCTCATTTGTTGTGCTTTAAATGCGATTAAAATGACAACAGAATTCATTGTTGTGGTAAGTATGTTAAATCTGTAAGTATTTTCAAAACAAACATATCGTCTATCATAAACTGAAATAAGAATTACTATTCAGATTCTATGTGTTACAATTAGTTTACTAATTAGTTCATTGTAATATTTCTTTTATTGTTCTGTATTTTACTGACCAGCAGTTATTTGAATGATAGGTGTTGGACTTTGATTCACGTTCATTTTTACGTGGGGTAGCGTCGTCACAGAACAATGAGTGGGTATAGAATGACGTGAAAGCCCTATTTCACAGATATCAAAATTAAAGTTGGCAGTTCTTTTATATTGATTCAAAGGACAAATAAACTGAGCGACCAGGTGGTTTACATTTTTATCCGCGTTTCCTATCTGGCAGAATACAATTCGATCTGTTTCTGTTAAAATGAGGAAGTTTTATCTGCTATAGTAAGACGGCAGAGGACAATTTTCGAGGAGACACTGATACTTTATGAACTCTTTCAATAACATACTACAACTTTTCACCTGCATTTCTGTCTGTGATGCACTTCCGAATCGCTGGCTGTATCTCACACGACTCAAAAACTTCCGAAGTCTGAGATGTTTTACAATCCTAGAAATATGGATATACTGTGTTTACCATAGGAATGACTCATTACAAAAACTTTGCGTAGGCGGTAGTTGATGACTTGGAGGCACTGTCCAGTACAAAAATCTGCGTCATGTGATTTCAAATAGAGATTTATTATATGATAGAAGCTGAAAATGAGGCATATCACGTCTCTTTATGCCTAGTCAGCAATGAAGACCATTCATTCTTGCGTTCGAGTCGGGCAGGAAAACTTTGCCTAGTTTGCATCACCCATAGGTACTGTATTTGAAACCATGTCCAGAAGTTGGTCGTCTCTTTCAAAGTTCAAACATATGCACAGCTAGCTGCTCGTGGCCTGTAATGTCAGTTTGTGTTTGATAACAAGGGTGATAGGTGTCTTTCGTACTGCACACAGATCTACGTGCCATCACGAGTACAGTGTAACTACAAGTGATCCGTTGTCGATAGTGAGGTTTTCGTGGAGCACTTGAAGGAAGATTGAGTTAGTCCCGTCAACATCGAGGTCATTATAGACGGATGGGGAAGGAAATTGGCTGTACATTTTCAAAGACAATTTAGGGAAATCACGGAAAACCAAAACCTGGATGTCTGGACGCGAGTTTGAATGATTGCCCTCCAGAATGCGAGTCCATTGTGCTTCCCGCTGCGCCACCGCACTCGGTAGATGCTTGCAAAACCTTTTAGAAGGCAAGAATACTTCGAGTGATCATTGAACTTTGAGAGTCCAGATACTGCTGAAAAATCTCTTAATCGCCAAAAATTTAGTGCTGGATTACGGAATGATTTATGTAGTTGTGTTACGGGCATTAGTTGTCTCAGATAAAAATGAAGGTGATAACGTTTTAGAACTGTCACTTATTGTAATAAACTTGAGTTTCCGGGCGTTAAAGGCTGTCTCATAATTAATAATAATGCGTTCCCTGATATTTGTAATATCGTGGTATTGACTCAGTGGGTGTAGGTTGCAGTAGTTACTGTGACATGAAGAGGCTTGCACAGGACAGAGTAGCATACAGCGCTGTGTCAAACCAGTCTTCGGACTTAAGACCACACTAACAAGATCAGCAACAACAATTTACATCTGGAGTTATTGCCATACTCAGCTGAGTTCTTTAGTGGCCAATTGTGGTACCCGTAATGTACGAGGTCTGTTCAGAAAATTCCGGAGCTTTGTTCAGTAAGTTTTCCTCTCTTACTTTTTACTTATTGTGCGTGGTTTCCTTCGAAATACTCTCTCTGCCACACTTGATAAACCGCTCCCAACATCGTTTCCACTTCCGGAAGGAGTGTTGGTACACCTTCTGCTGGATCGCGCGAAGCGCTGTCTGCGAATTTACTTTTATCTCGTCTACCGTTGCCAATCTTCGTCCTTTCAGCGTCTCAACATCATAACCGTAAACCCATGTCTCAACGCCAGTTGTGATTCTCTCAAGGAATATCTCGTTCACACTTGCACGATCCAAAAGCTCTTCACAGACTGCGAGGCTAAGGTCTTTCTGGTCTTGACTTATGATCCGTGGGACTTACTTGGCGACAACGTGATGCATTTCAAGACGCTGTGTCAGGATTTCATTGTTCTGCCTACGGTCGCAGGTTCGAATCCTGCCTCGGGCAGGGATGTGTGTGATGTCCTTAGGTTAGTTAGGTTTAAGTAGTTATAAGTTCTAGGGGACTGATGACCTAAGATGTTGAGTCCCATAGTGCTCAGAGCCAGCCATTCTTCTGCAGTCTCTCGGACAGTCAGTCTTCGAGTAACACGCACAATTTCGTTGACGTTCCAGACATGAGCGTCGAAGGGCGTCCTGAACGAGGGTCATCTTTAACTTCCGTCCGGCCATTTTTAAATCGTGTGACCCATTCGTTACACCGAGTGCGGCTTTTAGCACTCATCACCGTAGGCTTCCTGCATTATTTGGCGTGTCTCTCTAAAGATTTTCACGCAAAATTTAATGCAGACGCGTTGCTCCTCTAACTGCCATCTTGAAAGTCGCAAACTGTGCGACTCAACGTTCTACTCAGTACAGCACTGAACAATGACTAACAGACATTCGACAACGAAACTTCCGGCAATTACACGAGAAACGCAGGTATGCTAACCGCATTTCTCTCCAACGCGCCATTGGTGCGAAATAGCAAATGTTTCGCAATTTTTCAATCAGTCCTCGTACAGTCAAACGACTGTACCAAAATGTCCTTAGAGAATCTACAAAGAAGATGCGTTATGTGGAATGCATACCAGTCAGCGTGACGAGTTCAAATCGTTCGGATACTTTTGAGCATGACAGTACATCTCGCAAAATGGGTATTACGGCAAAAGAAAGGATATTCGAGCTAATTCGGAGGATTATCAACGCCGTTCATCACATGAGCCATTCACAGTTGGAATAGGAAAGCTGATATGTCACAGAGACAAGAGGAGAACTGTGAGGTGGTGTGCGATGTATCAATGCAGATGTCTACTGTAAACACATACTAAGCTCATTATTTATACGCTATATTTGTTTAGGATACAACTATGTTGAAGTAATGAAAACGTACACTAACGCGTTTCCAAAGTCGGGCTCTCTTCAGCTGGCTGTCCATTCCAAAGTCATTAAACAGACTTACCCTGACATGGGAAAGAGCATTCAATAAACAGAACCACTTGGACAAAAAGCCCTAGTCCTACATAATAGTCATGAAGTAATATAATTAGGATTCTCGTCTTACATTTACATTCATCCACTTGCTTTCTTTCAGGTAGTTCACAATGTCGTTCGAGCATCGCACCAGCCTTCAGCAATGCTTCTGGCCGCACCTGCTTGTTGTCCTTCCAGTTGGCCTATTAGTGCCATGCAAGAAGAAATGCGTAGGAGGCTGTGAGGCGAAAACTGCTTAAGAAATCGTAGTCCGATTGTCTACGGAAGAAGGGTTGACAGCTATGAGAGTGCTGTGGCCTCAACCCGCCGGTATAGGGACACTGCCACACACACACGCGATGATACAGTGAGTTGTAACGCCGGAAATGCATGTCCTCCTATTTCCATCTATTGTACTATTATTTTTATCCTTGTTTTGTTGCCTCAAGATATGACATTTCTGTCTCTTTATATATTGTAATTGTTTTACTGTTTGTATATATATATATATATATATTTATGCACTTATGTCGATGTATAATTGGTTGTTTTGTAAATATTATTTGTATTTTTACGCTGGGTCTTGCCTAGGAAAAACTATGTTATCGAACGAATACGTCGATAGGTCGTGTGGAGAACCAGAGTGTTTAGGATCTTTGGTAGTGTTAACTCGGTCGCGTGGAGCGCGGGCAGACAGAGAGAGTCTGGCTGGAGTAGCGAGTGGAGCAGGTGTGTTGTGTGACGCTCCCGCGAGTTGCCGCGCTTTCGGGGTTTGGCAGCATGTAATTGCGCTCAACTCGAGTTGATGGTTTCTGACACGGTGTCGCGGACGAGAAGCATTAGCTGGCGCAGATCAAGAGCCCGTTTCGCCTGGTGACCGTGTCGAGAAGAAGGCGCGCCAACATCCAGCTTCTGCAACAGCGACGGCCGACAATGAGTGACTGTCGCCACCTCCTCGATCGACGGCTTCAAACCTTCAATCAACCAACAAGGAAGACTGGAAGCACGTAAAGTTTTAGAACTGTATGGCAGACCTCAGCTTTTCAAACTGTTCAAATCACAAAATTACAGCAACTTAGCATGAACGTTTGTTGCTCATTGTCCCAATTGCATTACCAAGCAGGGTCCCTTCCTTTTCTGGAATGAACCCGAGTGTCGTTGAAATTCAAACGCCAGCATCATTCGATTTCAATGCTTTAATTTCAAAGTTCAGTTAAGGTATTCATAGCTGGCTACAATATTTAGATTACACAAGCACAAATTAAGAGTGGGAGTTTTGTTACCGTATTTTAGCTTACCTGTGACTGCAGCTCAGCTTGGTATGTACTAAATTTTACTATTGTTAATTGTTCAGAATCACTTAATTCAAGTTCAAAGTTAAATCTCTTATTTCTAAATTGCGTAGATTCAAGTAGCTTTTGAAATGATTGTTGAGGTAGTCCAAGACTAACCGTATTTTACTGAATTTCGATGTGCTTCAGAAAGAAAGCTCACTATTAACTTCATTCACTAAATTAACTTTCGACTTTCGTGTTTTATTAATTCTTTTGTTAAATTAATTCAGAGTGTAGCGAAATTTATTACTTCTGACAAACTTTCAGTTTTCACACTACTCGTGTCAACCTTCAGTTGCCAAGCTTCTGGTGCTAATTATATGTGTAAGAACCTTTCTTTTTCAGTTACTATACTAATTGTCCTTAGGACTGGCGACCGTAATTTTCCCAAAATCTCAAATACCTAATTACCGCTAGTTAAGTGTTAACGTAACGGCCGCACATTTACTTCCTTTATTAACTTTACCCATTTTCAAAATTAATTTCCACCAGTTTAATTAGCATTTTTCCTTTCATTTAGATGTAACCCTTTCCTCCCTCTTTACCGACAAATTAACTTCGGTGGCGATTGCTTTTCCCAAATTTTCATTAGGTGCACGCGGTTTAATTTTTCACTGTCATTAAGGTGGATAAGTGAGGGGGAGGTTACACGTTCTTTGATGAACTTACCTCCCTCGCACTCCTTTCGATGTCAGGAAACGCACAACAGCCGTCTGCTCTTATTCTGCAGCCTCCACTTCAGCGTTTACATCACGACTGAGTGCAGTCGCCAGTCGGCGCGTGCATGTGCCAGCGCAGTCGTTACTTGCGTGTGCACTCATGTCCCTCTAGCGGCGAATTTGGGACCTCAGAGCTCTATAGCGATCACAACTTATTCAGCAGGCAGTGACATTACGATCCCTTAAGGGGTTTTCATCTTACAGTCTCCGACGCGTTTTCGTTATGACCATAACACACTGAAGTGCCAAAGAAACTGGAACACCTGCCTAATATCGTGTAGGGCCCCGCGAGCAAGCGGAAGTGCCACAACACGACGTGGCGTGGACTCGACTAATGTCTGGAGTAGTGCTGGAGGGAACTGACACTACGAATCCTGCACGGCTGTCCATAAACCTATAAGAGTGCGAGGGGGTGGAGATCTATTCTGAACAGCACTTGCAAGGCATCCCAGATATGCTCAATAATGTTAATGTCTGGGGAGTTTTGTGGCCAGCGGAAGTGTTTCAACTCAGAAGGGTTTTCCTGGAGCCGTTCTGTAGCAATTCTGGACGTTTGCGGATGTCGCATTGTCCTGTTGGAATTGGCCAAGTCCGCCGGAATGCACAGTGGACATGAATGGATGCAGGTGACCAGACATGATGCTTACGTACGTGTCACGTGTCAGAGTCGTATCTAGACGTATCAGAGGTCCCATATCACTCCAACTGCACACACCCCACACCATTACAGAGCCTCCACCAACTCGAACATTCCCCTGCTGACATGCAGGGTCCACAGTTCAAATGGTTCAAATGGCTCTGAGCACTATGGGACTTAACATCTGAGGGCATCAGTCCCCTGGAACTTACAACTACTTAAACCTAACTAACCTAAGGACATCACACACATCCATGCCCGAGGCAGGATTCGAACCTGCGACCCTAGCAGTCGCGCGGTTCCGGACTGAAGCGCCTAGAACCGCTCGGCCACCGCGGCCGGTAGGGTCCATGGATTTATGGTGTTGTCGCCATGCCCGTATACGTCCATCCGATCGATACAATTTGAAACGAGGCTCGTCTGGCCAGGCAATATTTTTCCAGTCATCGACAATACAATGTTGGATCCAGGCGAGGAATAAAGATTTGTGTCTCGCAGTCATCCAGAGAACACGATTGGGCCTTCGGCTCAGAAAACCCATATCGATAATGTTACGTTGAATGGTTCGCACGCCGACACTTGTTGATGGCCCACCTTCGAAATCTGCAGCAATTTGCTGGTGTACTTCTGTGAAAGATTCTCTTCAGTCGTCGTTGGTCCAGTTCTTGCAGGATCTTTTTCTGGCCGCGGCAATGTCGGACATTTGATGTTTTACCAGAATCCTGATATTCACGGTACACTCATGAAATGGTCATACGGGAAAATCGCCACTTCGTCGCTACCTCGGAGATGCTGTGTCCCATGGCTCGTGCGCCGACTATAACACCACGTTCAAACTCACTTAAATCTTGATAACCTGCCATTGCAGCAGCAGTAACCGATCTAACAACTGCGCCAGACACATCTTGTCTTATGTAGGCGTTGCCGACTGCAGCGCCGTATTCTGCCTGTTTATATATGTCAGTATCTGAATAGGCATGCCTGTACCGTTTCTTTGGCACTTCAATGTATAACTAAGTAGCAACACCAGAAGATAGGAACGATTTGCAGAATGAGCTCCAGAGAACTGGTGAACTGTCCAGGTTCTGGCAGACGGCCCTAAACCTAAATAAATGTAACGTATTGCGCGTACATAGGGAAAGAGATCCACTAATATACAGCTACACTATTGATGACAAACGGCTTGAAGTAGTATCTACCGAAAAATGTCTACGAGTAACTATCCAGAGCAACCTTAAGTGGAATGACCACATGAAACAAATAGTGGAAAAATCAGATGCCAGACTCAAAAACATAGCGACCCAGGTCTGTTGGGAGTTTATTTGCATTTCTCGGATTTGTACATGTTTTGGATGTCTCAAACCCTAGGCGACAACTCTGAATTTGCTGATTATTCGGACGCAGTCTTTGGTCAGAGCAGCTGTGTCGCTGGAAGATGTGTTCGTTTTGTCGTCGCTGCTTGGCAGCGAGGACCGCGCGAGCTGTGTCAGCAGAGGGATGGTGAGGCGGACAGCGAGCGGAGCGAAGTTAAGTGCACGCGTGTTTAAGTAAAATTATCCGTCTCTGAATATTTTGAACAGGGGAGAAAGGTCTGATTAGTCATTTAGAATGAAATGAGGCGTACTGAGATTAGAAGACGAGTCTGAAGAGGAATGAAGACAATAATTTTATTTAGTCACACTGCAGTCGTGCGAAGTTTAGAATCATTGTTGAATGAGACATCCATATCAGGGAACTTTGGATTTTTCATTTCAGATTGAGTAATTTTCTCTGCAAGATCTTTTTCATGTTTGTTAATGATTTGTGTAACGTTTGTGAGAGCAAGAATTTGGTATGAATGTTGCCTCTGTAGTGTCGCAAGTTGTTCCAAGAGAACGTTTGTTTTAGGATAGCTAGCTGCATGTAACTTTGGGGGCTGACATCTGCTGGCCTAACCGCGAGGCACATGCGCATCTGTCACTACCTGCCGTGGGAAAGTTATTCAATGTCTATATTCACCACATATGAAAACCTAAATAAATGATACTAAATATTATTCAATCATTTTCAAAATCGGTGCACTACCTTTTGACATTCAGGAGAAGATTGTATCCAAATTTCAGCTTTATAACTATCATAGTTTCAGAGATAGAAAAAATTTCTAAAAAAAGTAAAAGACCGACACTTGACGAAAATAACCAATAGTTTAAATGTGGATTGAATAGTACCGTTTCTATGGCTATAATAACAAATAAACATTTTATGTGGAAATTTCGGTCATTATTTTCCAGAAGGCAATCCATTATCTTATTGCCTGATAATTTTTTAATTACAAATTTTCTACATAACTTTATTTCATTACTAGAGTTGCGTGGCCTCAGTAATTGTAGATATCAGATGGTGTTTTTTATCAACGCTGCTTTTACATCATCTTTTGAGTATCTACGTTGCCGAGTGAAGGGACATCGAGCAACCGCCGTTCAGAGGTAGGTGTAATACTAATTTGCAGCCTGGACACGGAAGACGCCCGCAAACCTCGCCACACCGCACCTTTTGTCAATGTTAATGACTGCTCTAACATGAATTGTATACAAGTAATAATATACCAGATAACTTAAATACAGTTTGTTAAAGGAACGTCTCACCTAAGAGCACGGCCCATATCCTCGGTCCAAGTCATTTTTATTTAAAGGAGTATCAAACTCAAGGATGCGTATAAAATAATCGTAATTTACTTGTTGTCTTGAACATTGCACTACGCTCTCAGCAACCGTAGTTAGAAATTTGCAAATGGCGCACGTAGGGCAGCAAATGTCTCGTTTCCATGCAATTACATTACGATGTGAGATATTTTAATTTCAGGATCAGTTTGCTAGAAGAATTATCAACGCACAGGGACCATTTCATGGGCAGCATTATTAGGTACATTTTGTTTAATTTAAGAGACTGATAGTAAAGTTGAGGATTTAATCAGTTTGCACATTATTTTAGAAAGGGTATAAAACAGAGCCAAATACTTGTTGTATTCTCGCAGGCAGATGTATTTGGTTTCTTTCACAGTTGGAAATGCACAAAGTCACCCAGAGCTAAACAACAGCAAAGTTACAACCAACTAACCAAGCCAATTCGAGTTGAAAAACAAATCAAATGAAAAGAATTACTATAGGAAACTTTCGACAGGAAAATGTAACTCTTCCACGAAGGGAGTGGCTTATAAGGCACTTGTTCGGTCGATTCTTCAGTACTGTTCATCTATCTGGGATCCCTACCAGATAAGACTGATGGGAGAGATAGAGAAGATCGAACGAAGAGCGGCGCGTTTCGTCACGGGAACGTGTAGCTGGCGAGAGAGCGTTACGGAGATGCTAAACAAACTCCACTGGCAGACGTTACAAGACAGGCGTTGTGAATCACCGAGAGATTTACAATTGAAAGTTCGGGAGAGCGTTTTCCGGGAAAAGTCGGACAACATACTACTGCCCTCCGCATGTCTCGTGTAATGACAACGAGGACAAAACTCGAGAAATTAAAGCCAGTACAGTCTTCCCACGCGCTATTCGTGAGTGGAACAGTGTTGGAGGGCTCAGTTGGTAGTACAAAAGTACCCTCCGCCACACACCATTAGGTGGCTCGCGTAGCATGGTGTAGATGTAGATGAATATATTTGCACAGCAACTTGCGCCGCGAGTCTAGTTTACAGAGGCACGTGAAAGAACCAAGTCACTGACATACAAACCCAGTTCGAAGATACCCACACGTGATTAATGGTACCCCTGGAAAATGTTTGACACAATCTGTTTACCCTGGGACCAAAAAAGGTCCATGAAACACTTCAGGAATCCGTAGTGGTTGTCTCTGTTTTCTACATCAAGCGCATTATTAATTCCGTCCTCGCTCATTCGTATTTCGAGTCCTTCAGTCAAGTCAAGCTTTCTTCCGTTTCCTTCTACGTACACTTCCAAGTCCTCCTCCATATCTGGACGACGGATGGATTTATATCTTCAGATCCGGCTGGAGGCCGACACCATAGAAACAATAATTACAGGAGGACAGAATCGAAGCGATGTTATTGACATAGAAGGAGAGCATAGTAGACCCAGGACCGTATCCTTTGCCACCGCTCAGCGATCATGCTTACAGAACGAATTTTCTTCCTCGCAGACAAGATGCTGAGCTCTATTTCAGTTTCTCAAATAGCTTTCGAACCGCTGCAGTGCCTTATCTGAAGACTTTAGTTGTCGCGTTTTATTGAGCAGCACGTCAAAGTTGACGATAGCAGAAGCCTTCCTGGTGTCTACTCGGCTCAGCATGGCGTCCTTGAAGCTACGATTAAGAGATTACACAAGTATGGCCGCTTTATAAATCAAGCGGGCGTTCAGAGCGACGACTGGCACGTAACACTTGTCACCGGCTTGGCAATCAAAAAGCTAACACGCTAGCGGCCCATTTTTCTCGCGTGAGCGTTATGCGCACAATAGGTGTGTCTGTCTCCAGGGCTGCGACGCAAGTGCCGAACGTGTTGCGTGTGGCCAACCATTGGGAGATGAGGAAGGCTTGCGACAGCAGCACAATGGAGCCGATGCGTGTAATGGACAGGTCTGAATTCTTACCTCAAGTGGATGGCGCCTCTTGGACCACATTCCGTTTGCACGAGGCACGACAGGTCACCGCTGTTAAACGTGGAGGAACATTAGTTTTAACGTCCCTTCGGCGATAGAATCATCGGAGTGGGATGGTGAAGGCGGGAGGGGGGGGGGGGGGGGGGAAATAGAAATCGGCCACGCCCTTTCAAACTGAATCGTCCTCGTACTCACCTTAAGCGATTTTCGGAATTGTCGGAAATCATATTGACTGATATTTGAGCCGCTCTTCCCCCAAATACGAATCCATGTCTCACCACTGCAACGTGACATTCGATCACGCTTTCCAAAGCAGATACTGAGGTCTTACATAAAGTCTGCCACACGACTTTGCATCGAGATTAACTGTCTCTGCTCCAGGTATTCCTGCTAAAGAGCAGATATATTTGTTAGACCTTAAACAATAAAAATTCGTAAGCCCACAATTTTCTGATACTTAAGGTATAGCGATCTATTAACAGTTCCATTTCCTCCTTCAGGTTAACAAGAAGTATATTTACACAAG
The DNA here is from genome assembly GCF_023864275.1 of Schistocerca cancellata. Classification (NCBI taxonomy): domain Eukaryota; kingdom Metazoa; phylum Arthropoda; class Insecta; order Orthoptera; family Acrididae; genus Schistocerca; species Schistocerca cancellata. The sequence goes on along the minus strand of NC_064628.1, from coordinate 11,401,988 downwards.
CTCGCATCAATCATTTCTGTCCAAGCAACTACAAATATTGAACTTTTGTAAATGTGTGTCGTTATTTTATTTATTTATCAAGTGATCCTTCTGATTGTTTGCCCACGTTTGCCATGGAATTCACTGCACTTGTCGTTAACACTCAAACACACGTAAAAAATTCGTGCACGAACACAAGAAATAATTAGGTTTAACATAATCTCGTAAGACGAATGTGTATGACATTCACAGAAACAAGTGATTCTGTAACATGTTATAAACCAACATTTACTTCAGTGAAAACTACAAGCACAACATTTACAACAACAGTCGAAATGGTGACTGTGACGGAGACTGTGGCCTCTGTAGTTGACATAGATCGATTCGACAAGCACCGTCTGTTTTGCCAGTTGTATCTGTTTCTACACTCCTGAAAATGGAAAAAAGAACACATTGACACCGGTGTGTCAGACCCACCATACTTGCTCCGGACACTGCGAGAGGGCTGTACAAGCAATGATCACACGCACGGCACAGCGGACACACCAGGAACCGCAGTGTTGACCGTCGAATGGCGCTAGCTGCGCAGCATTTGTGCACCGCCGCCGTCAGTGTCAGCCAGTTTGCCGTGGCATACGGAGCTCCATCGCAGTCTTTAACACTGGTAGCATGCCGCGACAGCGTGGACGTGAACCGTAGGTGCAGTTGACGGACTTTGAGCGAGGGCGTATAGTGGGCATGCGGGAGGCCGGGTGGACGCACCGCCGAATTGCTCAACACGTGGGGCGTGAGGTCTCCACAGTACATCGATGTTGTCGCCAGTGGTCGGCGGAAGGTGCACGTGCCCGTCGACCTGGGACCGGACCGCAGCGACGCACGGATGCACGCCAAGACCGTAGGATCCTACGCAGTGCCGTAGGGGACCGCACCGCCACTTCCCAGCAAATTAGGGACACTGTTGCTCCTGGGGTATCGGCGAGGACCATTCGCAACCGTCTCCATGAAGCTGGGCTACGGTCCCGCACACCGTTAGGCCGTCTTCCGCTCACGCCCCAACATCGTGCAGCCCGCATCCAGTTGTGTCGCGACAGGCGTGAATGGAGGGACGAATGGAGACGTGTCGTCTTCAGCGATGAGAGTCGCTTCTGCCTTGGTGCCGATGATGGTCGTATGCGTGTTTGGCGCCGTGCAGGTGAGCGCCACAATCAGGACTGCATACGACCGAGGCACACAGGGCCAACACCCGGCATCATGGTGTGGGGAGCGATCTCCTACACTGGCCGTACACCACTGGTGATCGTCGAGGGGACACTGAATAGTGCACGGTACATCCAAATCGTCATCGAACCCATCGTTCTACCATTCCTAGACCGGCAAGGGAACTTGCTGTTCCAACAGGACAATGCACGTCCGCATGTATCCCGTGCCACCCAACGTGCTCTAGAAGGTGTAAGTCAACTACCCTGGCCAGCAAGATCTCCGGATCTGTCCCCCATTGAGCATGTTTGGGACTGGATGAAGCGTCGTCTCACGCGGTCTGCACGTCCAGCACGAACGCTGGTCCAACTGAGGCGCCAGGTGAAAATGGCATGGCAAGCCGTTCCACAGGACTACATCCAGCATCTCTACGATCGTCTCCATGGGAGAATAGCAGCCTGCATTGCTGCGAAAGGTGGATATACACTGTACTAGTGCCGACATTGTGCATGCTCTGTTGCCTGTGTCTATGTGCCTGTGGTTCTGTCAGTGTGATCATGTGATGTATCTGACCCCAGGAATGTGTCAATAAAGTTTCCCCTTCCTGGGACAATGAATTCACGGTGTTCTTATTTCAATTTCCAGGAGTGTATGTTACATTACTTCATGTTTGCACTGATTTCTTTTATACAAATGATAAAATCATTTTTGAAAGCACCTTACACCAAAATCTTATATTTCCAGGAACTAAGGAAAAAGTTTTGCAGGTGAGCATAAGAAATGTGAAGGGATGGGTTCTACAGTGTTTAAACAACATAACGAAATGGATGTTTTGCCATTACCTCAGTTGCGCTAAGTTTTGCAATCTCTTTGAAAAAATAAGTCCAAAATCGTAGAGTAAGGTCCTTTTCTTGTGGCAGTAATTCATTTGCATGGTCAACTTACGCTTTTAGTAACTTTAAATTTGTTTCTTTTTTTACTCATACATTTTCACAGTATTGTAACTCAAATCGACGTACATAGAAAATGGTTTCACTGATCATCATCGAAAGCACTGTTACGTACAGGCCATTTCATCAAATCATCATATAAATACCTATATTCATGCGGATTATAACCAAGTACACGTTGTATGCCCTGTATTTTCTCACAGGTAACAGCCACTGGTTCAGTGCAAGTCTTTTCAAAATTAAAAACAATAGACATTTCCGGAAATAAAAGACTGTTGGCACTTTACGTTCCAGCTCAATACCTGACGCCATTTTACAGCTCACAACACCATTCAGTAATAACAACAACTGAACAACGAAAAGCGAAACGTAACGCATAGTGCATTACGTATTCCATAGATGGCATGCTAAGATTAGACCCAATGAAAGTGCGTTATTCCAGGAGTAAAGTCTTTTCAAAAATGATGTCGCTGTAACGAACTCGTAAAAACACATTGAAAATGTGTGGAATAAAACCCTTGCCTTGCTCAAAGATGTACTTATATATACAAAATCTGGTACTGTTCTTAACTCATTTTGTTAAAATCTGGAGTAAGGCCCTTTCAAAAATGAGTATATCACGTGTTAAATTCGAACCATGTCTACTCTGAATTTTTGTAATCTTATTCGTGAATATATACTGTTGTTGTTGTTATGTAACATTAATGTAAAATATTGTGATTTATTTAAATCAGGTACTACACCCGTTAGAACTAATGTATGAAGAAGAAGCCAGTGTGGAAAGATGGAGAGAGACATGAGAGTATGGTAAGGGAGGATCGGTTTTTTCTGTTGAGGAACGAAGCAGTATTTTGAGACAACGTTGACACTCTAACGTGCGAAGAAGATGAAGAAAGAGATACTGTAATGAGAAGAAGTGAAGTGGTTCTAGAGAAATTATAGAGATAATGAGGAATATTGTCAGAGGCTGAGTAATGGCGTCTTTTGTGGAACGTACTGGCGAGCTTTTAGCTGAGCATCTAGTATATGAGGTCGTCAGAGACTGTCTAAGGCAGATCAGGAAAAGAAGAGAATCAGATCTATTGACGGAAGAAGATGGTTCAAATGGCTCTGAGCACTATGGGACTCAACATCTTAGGTCATAAGTCCCCTAGAACTTAGAACTACGTAAACCTAACTAACCTAAGGACGTCACACACACCCATGCCTGAGGCAGGATTCGAACCTGCGACCGTAGCAATCCCGCGTTTCCGGACTGAAGCGCCAGAACCGCTAGATCACCGCGGCCGGACGGAAGAAGAAGCGATAGTAATTTTCTGATGAAAGTTTCACGACAAGACGAGAAGAAAAGTAGAAGTCAAGAGTCTTCTCATAGCGAACGGCAGATATGGCGTGTTCGTAGAGCTGAACAGCTGCCTGGACTCAGATATAAAATCTGTCTAGCACAAGGTGAATGGACTATGTTTTACAGAGTGTGATGTCACGTGAACTTTATAGTTGAGCGAGGCGAAAGGCTTATTTGGAGTAAAGTTGAGTTGTGACAAACCTATGAACTACGGATTGGAAACTGTGAACGATTTATGGACTGTCGTCAGAAACAAATTATATAGAACCTGTTCGACTTACCGTGTGTGTGTGTTAGCTTATGTGCACTTCGATTTATCATACATACGAATATATATTATGCGGATATATTGTTACCTTAAACAGTTTGTGTTTCGCATACTATCTTATCAAAATCCTATACAGAAGCTTTTCCCTGGCGAGATAACATCATTTCTTGTTACTGAGTTGAGTATTGTAGCAACAATTAGAGTGGTAGCTTTTATTTGTAAATTTATAGAGTCTGAAGCAGGGGGCGACACTATCTTGTCGCCATCTTGGTCGCGGAGTATTGTGGCGTCAGTGATACGTCACACAACTTCCTCTACCAGCAACTACTATTATCTCAGGTAGGGGAGTAGCAGAATTACACCTTTGGAATCTCCACAATCAAAGCAGCAATAGGAAAACGTGTGTAGAGTAACATAATACGACGCAAACTTCAATAGATGAGAGCTGTTTACTGACTCAATAAAATATCACATACAATTCTTTATAGCATAAACTTGTGTAATTGAAGTAAACTAACTGGCATTGCGCAAACTTCAAGAAACAAATACACGTTATTTAGCAGTAACCGCAAAGCAATAATAATCTGTCTTACAGCTATTTGATATACAACCCTTAGGTAAATACTATGAATTATGGTCAGGTCACATGTACAAGCTCGCCAATTCGAAATATTCGAAACAGACTAGGTACTTTGACTCCATTTTAGGGAATCAGCGCTGTAGCACCGATGTTTCGTAGTTCTGCTTAAACGTGACGACAGACACTGACCACTAATTAACACTATCATTTACTTAAGTAATTACCTTCACTGTACCTTATCCTCCTGTATTTACACTTCTGTTATATGACATGAGAGGGTCGTGTCAGTGGATATACTTGTTGTCAAACGGAAGATATGAAATGGGGTGTATTGCCGTTAACATACAACACGATGAGATACAGCAGAATATTGTTTTATTAGTCGGATGGTTCACAATAGCAAAGCCAATCTGAACGAAGCAAGATCACAGATTGCACGAACCCCACACACAGTCTATATCAAAGATCGATCGTCAAGGGCTATACACAACATAGTGTCGTCAGAGAACCCCTCACCCCCCTGCCCTCCCCCCACCCCGCTCCCCTCCCAGTCAGTAGTGCGGACCACTAGGCAAAAGTGATTTGCACGGGTTGATGAGGGTGCAATGAAGTGGAGCCCATGAGATAGTGTAGTGGTGGGCCATGTGTCATGGGCTTGAAGCAGGATGGCAACCGAGCTAGATGCGTCGGAGATGCAGTGATCGGAATCCAGTTGCACAGCACCACTGTGGTAATCTTGCAGGTATATGGGTGGGTGTCGGATCCGGCCACAGTGGGACTGTTGTGGAGAGTCAGTTGTCGCAGCCATTCCAACGCCGTCAGCTGGGGTGAAAGTGACCTCGTTGTCCACAGTGGCGGAGGGGTGTGTTTTTTTTTTTGTTATGGTTTTAGGGCGCAAAACTGCTAAGGTCATTAGCGCCCGGTCTATGACTTAGGAAACAGTAAAAAAACGAAAACGGAAACTAGCAGCAATGGGAACGAAAGTCATAAAATTGGAGAAACTAAAAGCAGAAGGAAGGCTTAAAAATTCACTACAGAAGGGGGTTGGTTGTCCCAAAAAAAACTTCAAATGACTGACGACATTTCACTGGCACGAATGAATTCTAGAACGCGATCGGCCGATCGCGTGTCATCTGCTAAAATTGACGATATATCAGGCGACAGCTGTAGACGGGCGCGTAACGGAGTAAAATAGGGGCACTCAATTAAAAGGTGTCTTACCGTCCACAACTGAGAGCAGTGGGGACAGAGTGGGGGAGGATCGCCGCTTAAAAGATGTCTATGGCTAAAAAGACAGTGCCCTATCCGGAGTCTAGTTAAAATTACCTCCTCCCGACGACGCGTTCGGGAGGAAGAGGTCCAAGTACAAGGAAGAGTTTTCGTTCTGGCGACAGGCACAATGCGACAGCTGCTGTGCCCACATCGTCACGCAGTTTGTAGGAACATGAGGAATTCCAGTCAGTGAGACCATTCCCGGTGTCGAGTTCAGGACGTTGATCTTCGTCGACCAGGGATCTGCAACCGGTTTGATGCTAAGGGTATCAGCTCAGAAGTCTGTGACGCCGAGTTGTACTACGAATTCGCCGACGGTCACGGTGTGTCCGGTTGAGTCACCATGTTGGGTGGTGGAAGTTGATGCGTTGTCAGTAGACGGGTCATCCTGAATGGTCCACAGGGGTTTTAGTCAGTTGGTGGATACTGTGCTGGGCCCTCCATTCAGTAGTATTACAAACATATGTGCCACATTTTAAAACTTTGTGTGTTCCTGTATAAGAGGGTTATAAAACGTGACAAATCACTTCATCGTGAAGCATGACATGGCTGCAGTCTGTGAGCGCCTTAAGAATGGAAACTTTATTTGCTCTGTGAGGTTGTGGATGCGGTATCTTGAGCTGTGCAATATGTTCTTTCACCCTGGTGACCAGGGCGTGAATTCCGGACGTTTCCGCCGGCGGCACCTGTAGTATAATGTAGGAGGGAAGTACGAACAGCTCGCTGTACACAATTTCAGAGAGAGAGGCACACACTCTGCTTGTGGGCAGTGTATATGCTTAATAGCACCCACGGTAAATGTTCTGTCTAGCGACTGTTGTGGTACATAAGGGAGGCGATGCCTTCATTCCACAAGGCCAATGCCTTGATGGTCATAGATAGTAGTTCAATAACGATGAGTACCACATAGTTCACTGAACGGATCAGATTCAAATTATCAGCCTTGGCTGGTGGTTATGGTTACTGAACACCTGTACTGGGAAATCCAAGTCTCACTAAAGGCTTCGGCTACTGACTCTGCTTGCATGTATCAGAAAGGGATGCCTTCCACCACTGTGTTATGTGGCTGATGGTTGACAGGACGTATCGATAACCCTCAGATTCAGGAAGGGATACCACCAGGTCAAGATGCATATGTTGGAACTGCCGTTTAGATATTCTAAACTGTGTAACTGGTAGTTGAACATGTCCGCTCCTTCCAATTTTTTTTGATGTTCGGCCATACAGAACGATCTTTACTGAGGAGTGCTGTCGATTGATTGCCGGGATACAAGTAGTGCAGTTGCTTGCAGATGATCTGCTGAAATGGTACAAAGGAATGAGTTCAGTTTTGTGACACGTCACACAAGAGTAGCCTTGTATTGGACAAGTATCGAGTTTAAGATTACAAGTTGGATCAATGAGTAGCTTTTGGAACTCTTTCTCTTGCTCTTGAGCCTCCATGAATTTATCATAAGTTGGCTGTTGATATACTTTCCGGGATGTGAGGTCGTGGTCCAAGAACTTTTCTGCTCCTTACGTTTCGTCCATGACTGCGCTGGACTTCCTCAGAGGCGCTGCTCCGCTGAGTCTTGCCGACTGACTGGTCGGGTGTCTGAGAGCGACTTATATATTGTGAGAAAGGGGGGCGTGGTTCGGGTGACACGTGATGAGCAGTGATAATCCATAGCAAAGATAAGGTTGACTATCGATTACCACCTTGTCAAAGATAAAAATTGTTAGCAATTTTGTAGTGCCACTGTCCATATATCGCTAAGTTTCATAGCCGCTAAGTTTACATTGGTACCACCAAAAGAAGCGTAAACACGCGACTGAAAGAGCATAAAAGTCTTTGTCGACTATGAAAAACAGAAAAGTCAGCTGTAGCGGAACATGCTCTTCAACCAGGCAACCACCAAGTGAAGTTTTCGGATACCGAAGTTTTATCTACAACGTTAAATTACTATCCACGGCTTTATAGAGAAGCTATCGAAATTTATAAACATCACGATAATTTTAATAGGAAAGAGGAGGCTATGAAACTAGCCTTAGCGATATATGGACAGTGGCTCTACAAAATTGCTAACAATTTTTATCTTTGACAAGGTGGTAATCGATAGTCAACCTTATCTTTGCTATGGATTACCACTGCTCATCACGTGTCACCCGAACCACGCCTCCCTTTCTCACAATATATAAGTCGCTCTCAGACACCCGACCAAATCCCCCCCCCTTCGCTTTTACTCTCCTTTCCCCCCTTTTTGTTTTCCCATCTCCTGTCCAGTTTCCCCCCACCTGCTCTCGACTGTGGTGTCACCTTTGCCGACTTTTTCGTGCTGTGTTCTAGTGACTATTCAGTGTTGTTTGTCTTCCACGTGTTGCGAACAGAAACCATGCTGTCGCTGGGTGTGAATTTTATATACTTTGCGAACAGAATCCAGACTGTCGCCGTGTTTTTTTAATTGTCTATTGTATTCCCTGTCTGCTCCGTATGTATTTTTATTCGCTTCATCATCCCTCTGTTGCTTGTTTTAATTTCCCCGTTTTCTTTTCACCTTGTTACTCACTAAGTCCCCGATTTTATCGCCTGTTTTTTATTATTATTTATTCTCCTGCTCTTTGTCAGAAAATCTGTAGGCTGCAGAGCGGCGTCCTAAGCTGCTGCCAGCCCGCCCCCTTCGGGGGGAATTGAAATTCAATAAAGGAAAAAAAAAAAAAAAACCCCGACCAGTCAGTCGGCAAGACTCAGCGGAGCAGCGCCTCTGAGGAAGTCCAGCGCAGTCCTGGACGAAACGTAAGGAGCAGAAAAGTTCTTGGACCACGACCTCACATCCCGGAAAGTATATCAACAGCCATGTCACCCGGTCGTGAAAGCCTTCATTCTACAATTATCATAAGTTGGTTGTGGCTTTGAGACTGTGAGGAGTTCACAGTCGCAGGCTCACTATTTACTTTGAGAAGGAGTCAGTTTTCACGAAAAAAATCTGAGTGCTTGCTCTACACCTGCCAGTTCCCGTTGGAGGACGGCACCAACTGTGAAATCATTTGCGTCCGACATTATGGTTAACTGCATGTGAGGAAGTGGGTGCGCCAGGATCTTTGTCAGTGAGGCAGTCTTTCAGCTAGCTGAAGGCTTTCTGCACATCGGTGATCCGCGTCAGCTTCCACTTGCCGTTAGTGTTACTTTCTTTGAGGGCCTCTGTGGGTTGGGTTTGAATAGTGACTGCCAGTGCAATGTGGCATCGGTAGAAGTTGATTATCCCTAGAAAGCGGCGTAATTCCTCATAGTCTTACGGGGATAGTAACTGAGTTTCATCCATTTTGGTGTAAGGCAGTTGCCACCATCGTTGACAATGTGACCGAGAAAAATAATCTCCAGTTGTGGGAGTTGGATTTTTTCATAATTATGACGCCACTTGCAGTAAGTACATCGCGAACTTGTTTGAGGTGAGATTCGTGGGAGTCATTATTCTGGGAAAACTGGCGGCGTCATTAAGATAAGTGGAGCAGAAGGACAGTTTAAATAGGACACCACCCAAAAATTGTTGCCGTCTTCAGACTGCATTTTTCAGGCCATATGGCACAGGAAGGTATTTGGATAGGCAGAAAGATGTGATGACTGTTATCGTTTGCATGTCTTCCAAACTCATCGGTATCTGGTGATAAGCATGTTTGCAGCCTAGGCCGTTGATGACAGATACACCTGCAAGGTAGTGAGTAAAGTCCTGGATATTCGGTATCAGGTAACTGTCCATTACGGTGCGAGCATTGAGAGTTCTGTAGTCACCACATAAGCTGGGGTACTGTCTTTCTATGGGTCTAGTGTAATGAGGTAAGCCCATGAACTGTCCTAAGGTCGACTAGCCCAGCTTTTAAAAGTTAATCGACCCCGTCTTGGCTGCGCAAAGTATGTGTAGTGGAAGCTGGAATGGTGTGTGTTGGACTGGAGGGAGGGGCGTGGAGGGGTTTTGTGTACCATTCTATTTGTGATGGTGCACTGGGTGAATAAAACTCGAGAACAGTTCGTGCGTGCTTGGGAGTGTGGGGTAAGAGCGGGAAAAACTTGACCACGAGACCCATTACTAATCTTGGTGGTACACGATGGCTGTGTAGACGACACTACATCTTCTTGAGTCTGTGTAGGCACTTCGAAAATTGGTTGTACGTGGAAAAAGGAATCAAAGTTAACAGGTGAAATTGGTTGAAGGTTTTGTAGATGATGTCTTGCTGTGGTGGGCTCTTCAGTCGTGTTTTGAATTGCCAGTGATACTGTTTCATTCTCCTGTTGCAGGCATAGAGACTCTAGGTGGGTCTCAAAGAGAGTGGACGCAGTCAAGAGGATGACAATAACAGCCATCTGTTGGAGTGTGCTGCTGCTTGCTGCTTGGAGAAGATGTACTAAGGATGTGTTGCACCTCTGGGAGGGCATGGCTGACGACGCTGGTGAATTCGTGACAATTGTCACATTGAATCTGTGTGTCATCGGACGGATCCACTAGAAGCTGGGTTCGGTGGAGAAAATTAGCACCAAGTACTGATTCACTGACATCCGTAATTGGAAGTTTCCAAACTACAGGTCCTGCGTGCATGGTGCAGTGACTGCGTGGAGCGGTGTAACGGTGTTGTCACGTGCTATGGTGGGAAAGTTTGGAGTTACTATACTTACTTCAGAACCGAAACTGAGTAAACGGAATTGATGTGCAAGATGATCCAGGTACAAAGCCTACCATTGTCCTGGATCAGTGAAATGTGTGGCTGTCCGTCACTACGTGACATGAGGTGGCTTGAATTATAACTCGGTCCAATGCACCTTTATAGGCCGCACAGCTATTTTAGCTGGTCACAGGGCAGACGGTAGTTGTGTTGGGCGTCACCAAACTGTGACTGGTGCCAGCATAGATGCAGGGTGGTGGGCTTGGAGCACAGTTGCCAGTAGTTTTTTTTTTTTTGTTGAATCAGCTGCGTGATGGTCATCGTTCTGCGCGGAGGATTCAACATCACATTGGCAGTGGTTACTAGTGGTTGGGACGATTTGGATGTTGCAGAAGGCTGAGCACACCCCATACTGCTACTGCTGGCCGTGCATGGTAGCAGTGTTGCTGAAGTATCCGCACTAGCAGAATAGAAATGCGGGAAACACAAGTCCGAAAACAATTTATTGGACTCACCGAAACTAAAAAATAATACAATCTCCAACAGAACTACCGACTCGATCCCAACTGCGGATCGACACAAATGCAGAATAACAAATAATAATAATAATAATAATAATAATAATAATAGAAAAGACCTGACTCTCCATGGGGAATGAACAGAAACAGTTCTACAACGTCAAGAGTTTCTTCGACTACACCAAGAGATCGGCCCGATAGAAGAGGCATCTGGCTGTGGCTGCCTGGACAGCAGCTCTGTATCCTCCAGAGCGGTGCATCGAACTGCCTTTTGCCGGCAGTGCGCCGCCTTATAAAGCCCGTTGGCGGATGTATCCGCCAGAGCTATCTGCGATCCCGTGCCTGGCGTAGCAAAGTAGTTCCCAGGTTAGCTGCGACCTCTGGTGGAGCTGTTCTGCGGACTCCGCGAACGGGTAGCGGTCCCTGGCGGCCGTCTGTGGAGACCTGGTGTTGTGTCGTGTTGTGTCAGCCCGGAAGTCTTTGTTTTAACTACACAGACTACTTAGGTTTACGTGGTGAATATACACCCTGCGATGCAGGCATCCTATGATGGTTCGACGCAAAGAGGGATGCCGATGCAGTAGGCGCTACGATGCCCGAAGTGTGGCCACAGCAGTTGCCAACTAAATTAATACATTGTCGGTGGTCAGTGACAGTGAAAATCCTTTTCGCTAATTTAAGTTTGTAGTCCAACGGTTCGTTGGTGATCATGGGTTGAGATGCACTTGAGATGGTAGTTTAGCTACCCACAATGTCTACAGCTTTTGATCGGGCTTGAACTGAAAGTTGATTAATGTTCACAAGAATCACCTTAGTTGTGATAGGATCCGCTTATCGCATCTGCACGTTCACCCAAGTGACTGAGTAGCGTGACGGAATTTTGCAGTGTCACTGGTGACGTCAGGGGTGGGAAGGATGCTGTCCACTATGACGAACCATATGGAGGGCAATTCCGAACGAAACGGCTGTAGCTGGAGGTGAGCAATCAATCGGCCGGGGTCGACCTCCGTGGCTGCCACAGAAGAGCTGCTAGCGGTAATGTAGGCGAGTCTGTTTTCTGTACGCGGTGCGGCGGAAAGTGCGGGCAGGCTGTGCGTCTACGTTGGCAGCTGGATGAAAAGCGGGTCGAAAATTAGTTCACGAGACGTGATGCAGTCGTCATTCACAGCGGGCTGTGACGGGTATGATTGGTAGGATACTAGCGGTTCGGAATGGACCAATTGCAGGTTGTGGCGAAGTCACACAATAAGGGCGTCGTTGTTCGGCATAATCGGCAATTGTTGGTGAGCTGAACCGGCGAGTGTCGCTGTCACTTTTGAAGAATAGACTTTGTCGAAGAGTCGGCTGTGAGGCAGTGTATACTGTGGCACTGCACTCGTTTGCGCAATTAGCAAATTGCAATGCACAACGCTTACACAATGACTGCACTGTTGATGCGTAGTATCCGGTTCGATGTGCACTTGCCGTAATTCGTGGTCATCGCAGGTCACCTGTGTTGAGCCATATGGCGGAGTATGGTGCGGGTAACATAGAACATGGTATGATACGGAAGACTATTATTTTATAGTTCAGGGGTACTCTTCAAATGGTTCACAATAGCAAAACACGTTAGCACAATTAAACACCATACAGCATAATAACTATACACGTAGTCAATTGCAAAGATAATCAATTGGGGTACTAGGTCAATTGTCAGTAGTGTTACACAACGTGGTGTCCTCACGAGGAATTACTAAGAGGCGGAATAGAGTGGACAGCTGTTTTCTGTTTAGTCGATAAGACGATAGCAAGTAAGAGAAACATTCGAGTTAGCTAGTAGTGAAAGATTAGTACCGTATTATCTCAACACGGAATCTTTTAGATAACATTTTTCTGTTCTCACCTTCACTCATACCACATATGAATGAATTGTACAAGGAAAATAACAGACAGAATAAAATTACCCACTTGTTCTGTCAGTTTTGCAACCATGATTCATTAAACTGATTCTTTGGTAACACTCACATCTGTTAGTATCTACGCCCGCATCTCGTGGTCGTGCGGTAGCGTTCTCCTTTCCCACGCCCGGGTTCCCGGGTTCGATTCCCGGCGGGGTCAGGGATTTTCTCTGCCTCGTGATGGCTGGGTGTTGTGTGCTGTCCTTAGGTTCGTTAGGTTTAAGTAGTTCTAAGTTCTAGGGGACTTATGACCACAGTAGTTGAGTCCCATAGTGCTCAGAGCCATTTGAACCATTTTTTTGTTAGTATCTGCCTTCTTTGGAATTGGAGTGGTTGTAGTAACCACAACCAACAGCGGGAACGGCTTGGGCCGCGGATCGGAACCGCCAGGCGGGGAAGCCGCCGGCGGTGGAGCACGCACCACCGGGTAAACACAGGACGAGTCCGGTGACAGACCAGAGACAACCGACAACAACCGACCACGACGGACTACGACTGACACAACGAGGAAGAGATAAACAACGGTGGCTGGTAGAAACCACAACACCAAACACCAACAGTAAATCCACTCGGGACCAGAGCCAGGCAAATGTCAACAACGACCAGAACGCAGTACCGCCGAGATAGAAACGCAATCCAGAGCGAGTACCAGACTGACTGGACTAGTGTGTGTTTTTTTTTTTTTTTTTTTGGTTTATTGATTTTCAATTCCCCTGGAAGGGGGCAGGCTGGCAGCAGCTTAGGATGCTGCTCTACAGCCTACAGACTTTCATTTTAAAAAACGGAAGAAGAAAAGAAACAAGAAAAAACAGACGATAAAACGGTGACGTCAAGTGTAAAATGGCGGAAAAATGCGGAAAGTTAAAACAGAAAGCAAAAGGGGTTGGCAACGTTAATAAAAGACACAGGAATTAGACAAGTAACATAGTACACACAAAATTAAAAAACACGGCGACAGTCTGGTATCTGTTCCGAAGAGATAAAAGGCACACCCAGCGACACTATGATGGCCGTTCGCAACACTTCCCAAAAAAAAAAAAAAAACACAATACGGAACACTCACTGTAAAACACTCACTGTAGAAAACGCAATGTAGAACACTGCACGAAAGTGGCGGCACAAAGATGACACTCCCGAGCCAAAGGCAGATTGGGGGGTGGGGGGACCTGGAGGAGTGGGAAGAACAAGGAGGGAGGGAGGAAAAAAACGAAAAAGGGGGGGGAGCTGGACTAGGTTTTTTTTTCTTTATTGTGATTTCATTCCCCTGCCACATATGGGCAGGGGAGGGCTGTCAGCAGCACAATCCGCCGCTCTTCAGCCGAGTGGTACGACAACTAAAACAAGAATAAAATGATACATACATAAGGAGATAAAAAAAGGGGAACATAAAACAGAGTAAGGCGAGAAAAATGGAGGTAAAAAGACAGGGACATGTAGACGTCCGTGGGGGACAGTTGAAAAAGTCATCAGAAAGTTAAAAAACACAGTTGGCGATTCTTAAAACACAGAGAAGACACTGGATGCTCATGCACAGGTTAAAAGTTGGCCACAGTATTAAAAACACTCCGAAACAACACACTTAAAACCCACTTGGAGACCACACGACGAAGAATAAAACTACCTGCCGAGGGAAATGCCAGAGAGGATGGAAAAGGAGGGGAGAGCATGGGGCAGCAGGGGGAAGCGGCGGGATGAAGAGAGGAGGGGCAACCGTGGGTTCACGAAGAGGCAGGAGACACGTGGGGGCGGGAGATGAAGAGGGAAGACAGAGCAGGAGGGAGCGCAGAGACACTGAAAAAGGCACAAGAGATGGAGTGGGAGTAGGAGGGGAAATCCGCTCAGAAGGAGGGAGGGGGAGGGAGCCCGGAGGAGGAGGCAGGAAGAGGGGGTTAGAGTTGGTAAGAAGGGTAGACGTCAGGGCGAAGCTCATTATCCGGGAGGGGTAGGCGGTGGAGGTTGTGTTGGGAAAGGAGATGGAGGGTGTGGAGATGGAGAGAGGGAGGGACACAACGGTAAAGGCGCAGCAAGTGGTTGGGAGTGGAGAGGAAGGGAGACACCAGGGGGTGAGGGGGATCAAGGCGGCGGACAATATATAGTGTGCGGATGTGTTCAAGGAAAAGGAGAAGGTGGGGGAAGGGGATGAGGTCATAGAGGATGCGCGTGGGGGACGGAAGGCGGATGCGGAAAGCGAGGCGGAGTGCACGGCGTTCGAGGATTTGGAGGGCTTTATAGAACCGGGGAGGTGCGGAAATCCAAGCGATGCTGGCATAACAAAGGATGGGGCGGATCATGGATTTGTAGGTGTGAAGGATGGTGGAAGGATGCAGACCCCACGTCCGGCCGGACAGGAGTTTCAGGAGGCGGAGGGGGTTGTGAGCTGGCTGGACTAGGGCAGAGCGGTCCCCTATATACGAAACCGGAGGGAGCGTCTATTGGCCGCTGTCTGCACGTGGCTTAGCGGTGGCGCCCTCGCTGCGGGGAATAGCCGCCGCGGAGGCGGAGCCCTCTATGGGCTGACCACGTCCATTTGTTCGACTTCCGCGGCGGAAGGTACTAGAGTGGTTACATTGTTATTTACTTTTACCATCGGTAGTTCCCTCAAGGAATTCAATAATTCTGTGGAAATGTAGTTTAATCCAAGTGCCTACGTGCTTATCAATATTCATTTACTATATAACACCCATGAACCACTGACCTTGCCGTTGGTGGGGAGGCTTGCGTGCCTCAGCGATACAGATAGCCGTACCACAGGTGCAACCACAACGGAGGGGTATCTGTTGAGAGGTCAGACAAACGTGTGGTTTCTGAAGAGGGGCAGCAGCCTTTTCAGTAGTTGCAGGGGCAACAGTCTGGATGATTGACTGATCTGGCCTTGTAACACTAACCAAAACGGCCTTGCTGTGCTGGTACTGCGAACGGCTGAAAGCAAGGGGAAACTACGGCCGTAATTTTTCCCGAGGCATGCATCTTTACTGTATGATTAAGTGATGATGGCGTCCTCTTGGGTAAAATATTCCGGAGGTAAAATAGTCCCCCATTCGTGTCTCCGGGCGGGGACTACTCAAGAGGACGTCGTTATCAGGAGAAAGAAAACTGGCGTTCTACGGATCGGAGCATGGAATGTCAGATCCCTTAATCGGGCAGGTAGGATAGAAAATTTAAAAACTGAAATGGACAGGTTAAAGTTAGATATAGTGGGAATTAGTGAAGTTCAGTGGCAGGAGGAACAAGACTTCTGGTCAGGTGAATACAGGTTTATAAATACAAAATCAAATAGGGGTAATGCAGTAGTAGGTTTAATAATGAAAAAAAAATAGCAGTCCGGGTAAGCTACTACAAACAGCATAGTGAACGCATTATTGTGGCCAAGATACATACGAAGCCCATGCCTACTACAGTAGTTCAAGTTTATCTGCCAACTAGCTCAGCAGATGATGGAGAAATTGATGAAATGCATGATGAGATAAACGAAATTATTCAGGTAGTGAAGGGAGGCGAAAATTTAATAGTGATGGGTGACTGGAATTCGAGAGTAGGAAAAGGGAGAGAAGGAAACATAGTAGGTGAATACAGATTGCGGGTAACAAATGAAATAGATAGAAATTTGCACACAGCATAACTTAATCATAGCTAACACTTGGTTCAAGAATCATAAAAGAAGGTTGTATACATGGAAGAATCCTGGAGATACTAGAAGGTATCAGATAGATTATATAATGTAAGACAAATTTAGGAAACAGGTTTTAAATTGTAATACATTTCCAGGGGCAGATGTGGACTCTGACCACAATCTATTAGTAATGAACTGTAGATCAAAACTGAAGAAACTGCGAAAAGGTGGGAATTTAAGGAGATGGGACCTGGATAAACTGAAAGAACCAGAGGTTGTACAGAGTTTCAGGGAGAGCTTAAGGGAACAATTAACAGGAAAGGGGGAAAGAAATACAGTAGAAGAAGAATGGTTAGCTCTGACGGATAAGTAGTGAAGGCAGCAGAGGATCAAGTAGGTAAAAAGACGATGGCTAGTAGAAATTCTTGGGTAACAGAAGAAATATTGAATGTAATTGGTGAAAGGAGAAAATATGAAAATCGAATAAATGAAGCAGGCAAAAAGGAATACAAACGTCTCAAAAATGAGATCGACAGGAAGTGCAAAATGGCTAAGCAGGAATGGCTAGAGGACAAATGTAAGGATGTAGAGGCTTATCTCACTAGGAGCAAGATAGATACTGCCTACAGGAAAATTAAAGAGACCTTTGGAGATAAGAGAGACACTTGTATGAGTATCAAGACCTCAGATGAAAACCCAGTCCTAAGCAAAGAAGGGAAAGCAGAAAGGTGGAAGGAGTATATAGAGGGTCTATACGAGGGCGATGTACTTGAGGACAATATTATGGAAATGGAAGAGGATGTAGATGAAGATGAAATGGGAGATACGATACTGCGTGAAGAGTTTGACAGAGCACTGAAAGACCTGAGTCGAAACAAGGCACCAGGAGTAAACAACATTCCATTAGAACTACTGAGGGTCTTGGGAGAGCCAGTCCTAAGAAAACTCTACCATTTGGTCAGCAAGATGTATGAGACAGGCGAAATACCCTCAGACTTCAAGAAGAATATAATAATTCCAATCCCAAAGAAAGGAGGTGTTGACAGATGTGAAAATTACCGAACTATTAAATTCAATATTTGTTCTGTTACCCAAGAATTTCTACTAGCCCTCGTCTTTTTACCTACTTGATCCTCTGCTGCCTTCACTACTTCATGCCTCAGAGCTACCCATTGCTCTTCTACTGTATTTCTTTCCCCCATTCCTGTCAATTGTTCCCTTATGCTCTCCCTGAAACTCTGTACAACCTCTGGCTAAGTCAGTTTATCCAGGTCCCATCTCCTTAAATTCTCACCTTTTTGCAGTTTCTTCAGTTTCAATCTACAGTTCATAACCAATAGATTGTGGTCAGAATCCACATCTGCCCCTGGAAATGTCTAACAGTTTAAAACCTGGATCCTAAATCTGTCTTACCATTATATAATCTATCTGATACCTTCCAGTATCTCCAGGATTCTTCCATGTATACAACCTTCTTTTATGATTCCAATCCCAAAGAAAGCAGGAGTTGACAGATGTGAAAATTACCGAACTATCAGTTTAATAAGTCACAGCTGCAAAATACTAACGCGAATTCTTTACAGACGAATGGAAAAACTGGTGGAAGTTGACCTCGGGGCCATCAGTTTGTATTCCGTAGAAATGTTGGAACACGTGAGGCAATACTGACCTTACGATTTATCTTAGAAGAAAGATTAAGGCAAACGTACGTTTCTAGCATTTGTAGACTTAGAGAAAGCTTTTGATGATGTTGACTGCAATACTCTCTTTCAAATTCTAAAGGTGGCATGGGTAAAATACAGGGACCGAAAGGCTATTTACAATTTGTACAGAAACCAGATGGCAGTTTTAAGAGTCGAGGGGCACGAAAGGAAAGCAACGGTTGGGAAGAGAGTGAGACAGGGTTGTAGCCTCTCCCCGATGTTATTCAATCTGTATATTGAGCAAGCAGTAAAGGAAACAAAAGAAAAATTCGGAATAGGTATTAAAATCCATGGAGGAGAAATAAAAACTTTGAGGTTCGCCGATGACATTGTAATTCTGTCAGAGACAGTAAAGGATTTGGAAGAGCAGCTGAACGGAATGGACAGGAGGAGAGGAGGATATAAGATGAACACCAACAAAAGCAAAACGAGGATAATGGAATGTAGTCGAATAAAATCGGGTGATGCTGAGGGAATTAGATTAGTAAATGAGACACTTAAAGTAGTAAAGGAGTTTTGCTATTTGGGGAGGAAAATAACCGATGATGATAGAAGTAGAGAGGATATAAAATGTAGACTGGCAATGGCAAGGGAAGCGTTTCTGAAGAGGAGAAATTTTGTTAACATCGAGTATAGATTTAAGTGTCAGGAAGTCGTTTCTGAAAGTATTTGTATGGAGTGTAGCCATGTATGGAAGTGGAACATGGGCGATAACTAGTTTGGACAAGAAGAGAATAGAAGCTTTCGAAATGTGGTGCTACAGAAGAATGCTGAAGATTAGATGGGTAGATCACATAACTATTGAGGAAGTATTGAATAGGATTGGGGAGAAGAGAAGTTTGTGGCATAACTTGACAAGAAGAAGAGACCGGTTGGTAGGACATGTTCTGAGGCAGCAAGGGATCACAAATTTAACATTGGAGGGCAGCGTGGAGGGTAAAAATCGTAGAGTGAGACCAAGAGATGAATACAGTAAGCAGATTCAGAAGGATGTAGGTTGCAGTAAGTACTGGGAGATGAAGCAGCTTGCAGAGGATAGAGTAGCATGGAGAGCTGCATCAAACCAGTCTCAGGATTGAAGACCACAACAACAATATAACCATGAGCTATACACTTACCTAAATACTGCGTTTCTCTCTCTCTCTATCTGGCTCTATCTCTCTTTCTCTCTCTCTCTCTCTCTCTCTCTCTCTCTCTCTATATATATATATATATATATATATATATATATATATATATATATATATATATAAAGTCGATGTAAATCCTGTGAAAAAGACATCTGAATGACGCACATTCATAACAAATCTTTCGTTGGCCAGGCGTCCCCCTAGAATTGCTATTTAGCATATTTGTGGTGTTGTAAGTGTTTCAGATGACTTGCAGAAGTCATTCCAGAAGCTCCGCGAGTACCAGGCGACGGACCCATCTCCGGGTGGAGCACCAGACCCCCTAACGCCCCGCTCAACCGCTTGCTGACGTCTCCTGCTCCCTAGCGGCCTCGATGTGCACGCAGATCGATGATCGTCAGCCCTCTATCCCTGTTAAAGAGGCCAAGCCTCTCAAAGTCTTGCTCTGTCAGGCGCGTCCTTTGTTGTCAAACAAGGCGTCTGTGCATTTGCCAGGTCGGTGGATGTTCTGTGTAATACGGGAACACGCAGGTGAATTATGCTAATGGATCAACTTACAAACCCAACCAATCCACTTCTCATTCCGAATTGGTGCCAAAATTTTAAATGCATTCGGAATCTGTGGGAGATGTTCTGTCTTCAATGTCTGGAAGCCCTCAGGCTGAATGTGGACGTGTACCATTACTCAGGCAACTGCTGGTTTCCTCTCATCCTTGTCCAAATTATCAAATACGTCTACATCTGTACTTCACAAGCAACGTTATGATATGTAGTGCAGTGTACTTTGTGTTTAACTGTCTCATCTCCGCCGGCCGGTGTGGCCGTGCGGTTCTAGGTGCTTCAGTCTGGAACCGCGTGACCGCTACGGTCGCAGGTTCGAATCCTGCCTCGGGGATGGATGTGTGTGATGTGCTTAGGTTAGTTAGGTTTAAGTAGTTCTAAGTTCTAGGGGACTGATGACCACAGATGTTAAGTCCCATAGTGCTCAGAGCCATTTGAACCATTTTTTCGTCTCATCTCCCTTTTCCTGTTCCATTAACGGAAAGTTTGCGGGAAGAACGATTGTTGACAAGCATCCATGTTAGATTGAATCTCTCTAATTTTACGTTCATGGCCTTTTCTCGAGTTGTACCCAGGAGGGCGTTTGACAATGTTGACTAACGTGCATTCTTGAAATTTTAAAAGTAGCAGAGCTAAAATAGAGAGTGCAGAAGGTTGTAGCTTGTACTGAAACGAAATGAAGTGGAGTCGAAGGAAATGGAAGGGAAGTAGTGGTTGAGAAGGCTGCAAGACAGAGTTTTAGCCTGTCCCCAATGTTGTTCAATCTGTAGACTGAGCAAAAAGTAAAGGAAACAAGGAAACATTTGGAGTAGGAATTAAAGTCCATGGGAAGGAAATAAAAAGTTCGAGGTTTGCCGCTGAGACTTGTGAGATTAGGGCGAGTCGTGGCTCTCTCAAAATACTCTGAGTTCGTAGTTGGCCACGTGGTGCCGCGCTGGGGCCTCTCGGCAGGCTATGGCTCGTCTGTGGCCACGTGGTGCCGACGTCCATGCCGACCACGTGGCTGGGAATTCCATGGTCACGCTTGTCGATGTAAGAGACTTGTATGCCGAGAGTGCCAAAGATGGCGGACTTTGTGAAACCGTCATGGCAGACATATCACAGCTCGAGTAGAAATTAATAACAGCCAGAGGAATCATGATACCTTAAAAAGAAACATGTACATTACCATTATCTGCTCCACGATTCAGATGGTGTAATCAGATTTTCAATATCTTTATTAGTTTAAAGTTTAGTGTCTGACTGTAAATTATACACGTAACACCCAGCAACGAATTTCCAAAATGTAAACGCTTCATCCGATTTAATCGATCGATGTGTGCTTAGAAAGCTATTAGCATAAACCTAGATTGGTATAAATTACACGCATGTAACTTGAATAGTACTTGAGTTATTGGAGGTGAAAGTGGCCGATTACCATTGATCGTGTCAGGTCATAAGTACCCCACAGTTACACGAAAAACGGTAGCAGCATGCTTACAAATATATTTATTCGTCTATGTCTTCGTTTATATCCGATATAAACTATTCAAGAAGAAATTGGTTAAATATTTACTGTGTTTTAGAAAGCAGAGAGACATTAGGCTACTGGCTTACCTTTTGTTCTGATATAAGTTTATTTAATTTGTCTATGTATCTAATAATGTGTGTTAGAGCGTGTTTATGGTCAGGCCGTAGGAACATTTATTTAATTTCAAGTTATTTAAATGTAAATCCAGTATTTCGAATGAGTTTCATTATGTTTGTGAGTGTGCGTTGGCTTGGAGACAGGGTGGGAGCGCCCTAGCCAATCACAGCGATCGTTCCAAAACGGACACGTGGAGAGGCAGTTCTGAACAGGGGGGCCGAGGAAGTCGCGCAGGACGCGACAGAGTGATGGACAGTACGGCGCGACGGACGCGCGGTAGCGGGAAAGACTTGGAGGGTGGAGCAGTTTGCGCGGGGTGGCGGCAGATAGAAATACTTCGTAGTGCCGACTTGTGCACTTGTGAGATTTCCGTGGCTTCTGCAGTGGAGACGGAGTATGCGTTAAGAACTGAATATCTCGCGAGCTATGTTGTTGGTCACAACTAATTACATATGTAGGACTCTATTGTTTCCCTGTTATTCAACTTATATTTTATGTAATTGCTGGACCATCGACACCAATAAGAGTTTCACAGTAATGAAGGGCATTCTTAAAGATACTTCTGCTATCATACTCATCATTTAAAGTCGTTAAAATTGTCCCTGCAGAATTTATTTAATTGCAATCTTTCATTTATAAATCTCTATATTACGTTCAAAATTCGCAATTGTCGAGTGATAGAAACCTTCGACTATTCGATTCATGTGTAGATTAATATTGTATACTGCAGACTCAGCAGTATTTGGTTTGTAATGCGACAACTACGTATCCCAGCCCCTAGACAACGAAACCAGCCAAAACTCTAAATATCTAAACGTTGAGTCTGAGGCTACGTAGTTGAGGGCCGAACACACTCCATCATCACCTCATTTTATATTAGAAAGCCCGCAGACTGTAATTCTGTCAGAGACAGTTAAGAACTTGGAAGAGCACTTGAACGGAATGGACAGTGTCTTAAAAGGAGGATATAAGATGAACATCGACAAAGGCAATACAAGGGAAACATAATGCAGCCGAAAGAAATCGGAGGACAATGACGGAATTAGGTTAGGAAATGAGACACTAAAAGCAATACGTGAGTTTTCCTGCTTCGTCAGTACAACAACTACTGATGGCTGCAGTTGAGAGCATATAAAATGTTGACTGGCAATGGCAATGAAAACGTTTCTGAAGAAGAGAAATTTGTTAACATCGAATATAACAAATTCATGTGCCAGGAAGACGTTCAGAGCGCAGCCCTGTACGGAAGTTAAACGTGGACGATAACCATTTCAAGCAAAAAGTGAATAGAAGCTTCTTAAATGTGGTGCTACAGAGGAGTGCTGAAGACTGGATGGGTAGATGGCGTTCCTAATGAATAAATTGCAGGAAAAAGAAATGTATGGCATAACTTGGCTAAAAGAAAGGCACATTCAAAGTCATCAGGGACTTGTCAAGTTGGTATTGGAGGGAAGTGTGACTGTTCGGGGTGGGGGTAAAAATTGAAGGTGGCGACCAAGGGATAAATAAAAAAGGAGGTTCAAATGGATACAGGTTTCAGCAGTTATTCAGAGAAGAAGTGGCTTGCACAGGATGGAGTAGCGTGGAGAGCTGCATCAAATGCCGTCTTCAGTCTGAGGACCACCACCACCACCACCAACAACAACAACAACAACAACAACATGAAGAACGGATGGAAGACAACAGGCAGATTCCATATTCCTAGATTTCTGGAAGGCTTTTGGCATTGTTCCGCACTGCAGAATCTTAACGATGGTCTGAGGATACGGTTTCCAGATATGTAAGTGGCCCTAAGACTTTCTAAATAATAGAACACAATACGTCGTCCTAACGGCGAGTGTTCGCTATCGTCAGTAGTGCCCCAGTCAAGTATGGTAGGACCGCTTTTATTCTGTCTTTATGTACATGTAAACGACATGATGCACAGGTTGAGCAGCAATCAACGGCTATTGACGCAATGGTTTACGGGAAGGTGTCGTCGTTGAGTCGTAAATTAACAAAACGATGTGAAATGGGATGAGGACCTCAGGTTGGTAGTAGGAAAGACGAATGGTCGACTTAGTTTTGTTGGGAGCTTACTTATAAAGGAAATATATGGACTGTTACTGCGACCCATTCTTGAGTAATGCTCGAGTGTTTAGGATACACAAAATCACGTTAAAGGAAGCTATCGAAGCAATTCAGAGGCAGGATGCTAGGTGTGCTATCGACAGGTTCGATCAGCGCGCAAATATTACGGAGATGGGTCGTGAAGTCAGATGGGGAGACGATGCCCTTTCCTCAAGGCAGTATTGCGCAAATTTAGAGAACTGGCACTTGAGGCCGGCTGCAGAACGATTCTACTGCCACCAAGGTAGATTTCACGTAAGGACGGTGAAGATAAGAGGCGAGAAATTAGTGCTTGTACGGAGGCCCCCCCCTCCACCACTCTATTTGCGAGTGGAACAGGAGAGGAAATGACATATATATACCTCGGTTATCATGTTTCGATGTTCTAGTGTTGGCGGAACTTAACTTTATGGAAAGGTTGTTATTGGTTCGAAAGGCTAGTCGAATACTTGTGGCTTTAAAAAGTGCATTAATTCTGTTGGAGATCCTACCAAGGTAGACTGCTGGTGCGTATCTTATTTTCTTTGTCGGTGATGTTTCTCGAGTCAGGCATATCTCGCTATGCATTGTGTTCTGCTTTGTTGTTTTACATTTGTAATATAATTTTGTGATTATGTTGGGGTCAAAATCATTTGTACAGACTATATAACGAAGTGTGTTAAGTTCTTTTTGAATTGTTGGCTCTTCTGATCGTAGTTCATTTACTCTATTAATCATTGAATGGAAAAATGCTAGTTTATGAGCCATAGAACATTGAAATATGATGCTGTTGTTGTTGTGGTCTTCAGTCCTGAGACTGGTTTGATGCAGCTCTCCATGCTACTCTATCCTGTGCAAGCTTCTTCATCTCCCAGTATCTACTGCAACCTACATCCTTCTGAATCTGCTTACTGTATTCATCTCTTGGTCTCCCTCTACGATTTTTACCCTCCACACTGCCCTCCAATACTAAATTGGTGATCCCTTGATGCCGCAGAACATGTCCTACCAACCGATCCCTTCTTCTAGTCAAGTTCTGCCACAAACTTCTCTTCTCCCCAATCCTATTCAATACCTCCTCATTAGTTACATGATCTACCCACCTTATCTTTAGCATTCTTCTGTAGCAGCACATTTCGAAAGCTTCTATTCTCTTCTTGTCCAAACTAGTTATCGTCCATGTTTCACTTCCATACATGGCTACACTCCATACAAATACTTTCAGAAACGACTTCCTGACACTTAAATCTATACTCGATGTTAACAAATTCCTCTTCTTGAGAAACGCTTTCCTTACCATTGCCAGTCTACATTTTATATCCTCTCTACTTCGACCATCATCGGTTATTTTACTCCCTAAATAGCAAAACTCCTTTACTACTTTAAGTGTCTCATTTCCTAATCTAATTCCCTCAGCATCACCCGACTTAATTTGACTACATTCCATTATCCTCGTTTTGCTTTTATTGATGTTCATCTTATATCCTCCTTTCAAGACACTGTCCATTCCGTTCAACTGCTCTTCCAAGTCCTTTGCTGTCTCTGACAGAATTACAATGTCATCGGCGAACCTCAAAGTTTTTACTTCTTCTCCATGAATTTTAATACCTACTCCGAATTTATAACCCAGGCATATATAAAATCACATGTGGCAGCTGTAGTAGCTTTTACATTGGCCCAACTGGAAGAAATTTTAACGTGAGATATAAAGAACACACTATAGAGAGCGTATATAATCAACCGAGCTTCGTTCTACATTTGAAAAATCAAAATCACACTGCTGATACGATCGAAAATTCACTACAGATTCTGCACAGAATACCGAAAGGTTGTGCAATGAACATTCTTCAGGAACTAGAAATTTATATGTACACGAGAAAACACCCACAAGAAATATTAAACGAATATACAGAATTTAAGACAAGTACTACCTCAAAAATTTTGTTGAACTATTAGAACACGAAAATGGATAAATCGGAAATACTCGTAACATATGCTACAACCAAAGATAATCGTAACAAATTTTAGTTAATAAAGTAATATCGCTGTTCATCTGCACTATCTCTGAAGACGTATACCGTCGTAATAGTGGAAGTGTCAAACTGCTGTCACGTAGTAATTCACATTTACTTTCAACATCTTAACAACATTTACGATCTTGTTAAAGCAGTGACAGTTACACAACGACACAGTATGGACGACACATCAATGTAGACCTGAGTACAAGACAGCTACTTTAATATGAATGACATTGACATCCATACCTGTTCTCACCAAAATTGTAATTGCAGGTACTTGGAAAAGGCGATTAAGCCGAAACAGACTGTACTAAACGAAAATAAAATTACTTATTATAAGCAGCATATTTTTTGTATCTACTGTAACAATCAATCCTATAAAACAATAACAGCACACACACACACACACACACACACAGTTTATAAAGTGCTGGTAGTGGACCCTGCAGAGCAAAGTCTTGTAACTGTCAGCTCTGTCATGTTCTTTAAATTTGTAATTTTGATTGTATCGTTGCAAAATTACAAGGACACCAAATCTGGCAATCGGGAAAACTGGCTATAAAACTGGCAATTTGATGGCATGCCAAACCTGAAAATTGGTAAATTGGTAGAATGCCAAATCTGGAAATTGGTAAAGTTGGTTGTCAATTGTCGATTTGGTGGGATGCTAAATCTTTAAACTGGTGAAATTGGCTATATAACTGGCAATTGGCACGATATCAAATCGAAAGTTAGTTGTAAAAACTGTCGATCTGATAGGATGTCAAATCGTGTAATTGGTAAACTGGCAGTGTAAACGGCAGTTTGCTATTCGTCCTAAACAATTCGAAATTCAATATGGTATGTTCGTATTTGCTGTACAAGTCTATCAGTTTTTAAAGGAACATTTGTTAATGGTTGGAGCGAGTAGTCGACTGGCTATTGGCTGCGAAATTTCCATGTAGAACCTGAAGTTCAAAATTTTTGCAAATGAATTACCGGTAAATACCGTTGTTCCATTGGTTTTTAAACTCTGCAGACTATTGTTCTTTTTGATGTAATGTAACCGTCCTTTTTAAGCAGATCCAGATGGGAACGGAGCTTTATAAACAGTTTTTTTGTGTGTCTTGTGTTGTAAACATTCTCAATGCTGACATCTTTGGCCAGTAGCCCAATGTATGTCCACTTAACATTGCTTTCTACAGCAAATGCTAATATCTGACGGTCTCCAATTGTATCCAGATCTCTGCATACACGGATATAAATACAAATACTAATTATTTAACATGGAAATCGATAATACAAGCTACCAAAACATCGATATAGACAGCTGTATCGTAGAGAACCTCTTGATGGAATTCTATGTTGTTATATTGGATGACTGCCCACTCGTCGTAAGCAAATTACATTTCGGATTTAGTACGGCTTGTGAATGCTGTACAAGGCTGTGGATCTTTATTTTAACGGAGCATTTGTTATTGGCTGGAATGATTTGATGACTGGCAATTCGTTGCAGAATTTCTATGCGGAATTTTATAAGTTCGCCTGCTTGAAAATCGATTCACCAGTTATGTTACTGGGGTCGGATACTTGTCACAGATTTAAGATTCCGTAAGGTGATGATACTGGGTAACATGTTTATTATGTGCGATTACTGTGACTGGCAAAAACACCAACTTCCCAGCGTTTTTTTTCTTATGGTTAAAATCTAGGAAGAGGAATGCAAAGAATAGCTATACATCTCCAGAGACCTTACTGCGTTGCTGGCAAAGTTGTAGATACCTAAAGGCAGGGGGCCGCAGAAAGCTATGCGCAGAAAGCAACGTGTTTTCTCAGTTGTGCGCATGACGTCACGGTGGAAGCAGCTGCGTCAAACAGTACACAGTTCGAATTGTGTGTGATTGTTTTTCTTGTGTTGTTTTGTCTTTGAAGGCGTATTTTGATTGAGTTCTTTCTTCTGAGGTACTCAGTCAACAGCGGAAACATTCGGAATTCGGGAGTGTTAACGGTTTTTGCTGTAATTGATATTTGATTCGGAACTGAAATAGTTAGCGATAGTGGACAGCGGGATCAACATTGTGTTCGCCAGCTCTATAGTTTATGGTTCGCCCTGTGAAATTCTTATTGGAGAATCTACAAGTGAGTGAGAAAATTAATTTTTACAATGCCAGGCTGTGCTGTAACGGGCTGTTTTTCCTACAATTGGAGCACAAGGGGAACTGACGTAATGTATCACAGTTTCCCGCGTAATGAAACATTACATAAACTGTGGTTGTCGAAATGTTGTAGGAAAGACAGTGTAAATGTTGCGCATGCAAGAATATGTTCTCGCCATTTCGCAGAAACAGATTACTTAAGGGATTTACAGTCTGAATTGCTTAATTTGCCCCGAAAAAGAATGCTCAAGCCAGATGCAGTTCCTTCGTGCAATTTGCCGTGCAGTAGTGCGACTGTCAATGTGTCACCCGCAACAGAAGACAGAACCAAACGGTATAAGAAACGAGAACTACATAAGAAATCTCTGGAAACTCTGGAAAAGCTGTCACCAAATAAGAAACATCATAATAAGAGCACATGTACAGATGACAGTTTATTTTTCAGACACAGATAAAGTTACTTTGATGAATACTATAGCGGCTTTAGAAAGACGGAATGCTGTTTTTACAATCAAGTGTGTGCATCTTCGAGCTCTTAAGTAAATTCATTTCAATGCGATTAAATGAATAGTTTCTGATTTATTTGAGCCGAGGTTTCGAATTTCAAGTGTGTGTCAGTGAGCGCTTGCTTCCACGCTGACGTCACTAGGCCAGCCAATGGCAGAGCAGAGCGCTTACTGCCCAACCTTATTATTTAGTAATATTGCCTAAAGGAGTCAATGTGTCGAGCAGACGTAATGCATAACATATTAGGAACTTATAAGCTGGTCGCATGATCATGATGTCACTCTTTCATGAGTTAGTTTAGTGCCCTAACGCTACAACAGATAAAATTATATGTGTAAATGAGCTACAGTTCCAGCACTTTATGCTAACGTCAATATGCAGTTGTGAACTATCTGCAATGACCAGTCATGTTCAGTCTGATATATAATTATTTATCACCTGCACATTCGGGGTTTTCGTGGTATTACCTGCAAAACACGGGGTTTTCTCGTCAGCCTGAGACCTTACCAGGTCAGATAAATAGATGTTGGGTATAATTATGAAGCGAAAATATTATGGAAGCCTATTTTACTATCAAGGTGGTAAATCAGTCCAGTGTTCACATATACATATGCCTGAACAACTATCAAACTGAAACGTTAGAATATTATACACACATGTCGAAAATTCTTTGGGTTTTAGGTGGATTATGATATGACACGATCACAACAGTATACTATAAACTACTGTTCTGCGCTTCATGTTTGGTAGTTGAATCGACAGTACGCATGTGACAATTCTGTGCAAGGAGCTATGGCTACTTCGACTTAGATTTGTATGAGCGACTGCTGTCAGTTTGCTGTTTACAGGGACATACAGTTAAAAGACATCCGCAATTTACTGACTAACAACCAAGTGGAAGGTACCATGGGAAATGCATGCTAGCCAAGTCAGCAGGTTGCATAAACAAAACAACACCTGTGAAATGTCTCGAAGTTTTCTGTGGATGCATTGTGTTTCAGGAGGCTACGTATCAAAGGCTTTGCAATTCGAACAACAGATTCAGTTCTCATTTAGTTCTTGGTACTTGCAGTTTATGCAATTCTATTCTCGCTTAACTGGTGAAAGGGTACAGTACCGCCCGACATTGAAAATAGGTACAACATACTTCATTATTTTTGTCAGAACAACACATTTTTTTTGTAAAATAACTCAATTTCAATTAATACAGCGAAGCCGGATACCAGTGTGGGAAATAATGACAATTTATTTATTTAATTGATCACATGTGCACTCCCACAAAATAAATCCCTACATCGAGTTTGGTGAGATCTGTGAAATGAATGAATGTCGTCTGCTAACCACAGATAGTGAATGTGAATATATGATCATCTTTGAGACGATCCTTTGGCCACCTTTGGTGGGACCAAAGAGATGAAATTTACCTGAGCTTTGAGCGCCTGAAATGTGGCTGACCAATACGGTAGCAAGGTGCTCCCCCACTTCGAGAGAGGTGCAAGATGACCTGAAGAACGGCCATGTTTCAGCACTCTGCCGCTGGATCTTGTGCTGTTAAGACCTGTTTTAGTTGTGCTCCGTAAAGACAAAAGAGTGGAGACATGGTATGCATGTGGAATATTTAAGAGTAGTTTGAATTAATAATTCCTCTATTTCAGGAACTTTTGTGGGGAGAATTAAATGTCAGGCAGGTAATATTAATGGGATTGTAGTAATCTTCGGAAGTGACCAACGGTCACAATGAAACCACGTGTAGCAATAAGTTGAAATACTTCTGTGTGCTTAAGTTAAGCTGAATTACTAGCGTGTGTACAATAAGTTGAAATATTTAAGAAATAGCGTGTGTACCATAAGTTGAAATATTTAAGACATGGCGTGTGCAGGACTTGAAATTAGAGACGAGTACTTCCACGTGGTGAGTACTGTGTGAGTCTCAAACTGTGTATGAGACAAAAGATAAAGAGAAGTACTCGTCCATGGTATCAGTTGAGGACTCGCGTGTGTGATGAATACGTTCTTAATATTACTTTGCGTGATATGATTCCGTGTGACGCTAGATTCAAACTCTGAGAGAGAAGCAAGGTGAGTCGGCCGTCTATCCAGCAACGCCACTTGGCTTGCATTGCACAGGAAGACGTGCATATATCTCCAGAGTTCATAGTAGGAAAGTAGAATTACGAAGTGGGGCAGTGTCGTGTGAAACTGGGATAAATATTAATTGAAGTGGGAAAGCTGAAAGTGATAATGTTGTGACTATTCCCTGTGTAGTATCTCATATTGTAGTGTGGTGTATGTCATGTAATTTGGGTATGTGTGGTTTGCATGGGAGAGTAGCAAGGTAGTTTCAAAAGATTAGTGG
Organism: Schistocerca cancellata; assembly: GCF_023864275.1. Lineage (NCBI taxonomy): Eukaryota > Metazoa > Arthropoda > Insecta > Orthoptera > Acrididae > Schistocerca > Schistocerca cancellata. Next base: position 11,371,575 of record NC_064628.1, on the reverse strand, counting down.
GTTATGCTTGTTCCATCGGTACCGCTCGCTCTGGAGGAAAGTTTCATGACGATGATTGTGAGAGTCGAAGTGTGAGGTATAATAAAAGATCCACCATCCTATCCAGAAAGTGCATTGTAGCGTTAAATAATTACGAGACCATAAGGTAGAAAATCACCAATGTAAAGCCATGCCCACTGGGCGGAATTTCTCATGTGTTATTGTTGTAGGTTATAGAATTTGTTGTAGGTTATAGAATTTGTCGGAATAAATAAGATAGTGAAAAGAAAAAGATTGGTGGCCTTTTCCTTCGAATTGTATGTTGTCATGATATCCAGAATTTATAATGTTTGCGCCATTCATATTCAGTGCGATGGCCACATGTTGATAAAAGCCGTTAAATAAAAAGGAAAGAAAATGTGGTATTGCCAGTGCGTAGTGAACAGTCAGAGTTCTGTAAATTACTAATAGTCAGATGTGCGTTTCCGTTGCGTAATATTCATACAGGAGGATAATTTGTAACTTTATTGTGAGTGAGCTGCGGCAAGGCCCAGGCCCATGGCGGCCGTGCACGGTGTCTGACACACACTGTCAATGGCAGCAGCATCTCGTAACGTTAGGCGTGTGTAAGCGAGTGATGCGACCACTTGTAGAGTTGGTAGACAGTACAGTGAATTTGCTTATGAGGCTGAGCACTGGCGGGCAGCGCCAGAGTCGCCGAAGCGCTGCGGTCGCTCCGGAGGCCGTGACGACAGTGGCTGGCGAACCCAGGCGTGGGTACAGAGGCTGGGCCGGAAACGGGGAATTGGGGTGATGTGTCAATCGAGGGCTGTCTGTGCTCCAGGAATGACCTAGAGTCAGACGACCTGAATGATGGCTCATTAACATTAAAGCAGATAGCAATAAATATGTGATCTCAAAAAAAAAAAAAAAAAAAAAAAACAATGAGGCGCATCCAATTGTAACGCCGGAAATGCATATCCTCCTATTTCCATCTGTTGTACTATAATTTTTTTTCCTTATTTTGTTACCTGAAGACATGACATTTCTGTGTCTTTATATATTGTAATTGTTTGTTCATTTGTTTTGTGAATATTGTTTGCATTTATATGCTGGTTTTGGCCTAGGGAAAACTATGCTATCGAACGAATACATCGATAGGTCGTGTGCAGAACGAAAGTGTTTAGGATCTTTGGTAGTGTGAACTCTGGCGCGTGGAGCGCGAGCAGAGAGGGAGTCTGGCTGGAGTAGCGAGTGGAGCAGGTGTGTTGTGTGAAGCTCCCACGAGTTGCCGCACTTTCGGGGTTTGGCAGCATGTAATTGCGCTCGACTTGCTATGATAGTTTCTGACACGGTGTCGCGGACGGGAAGCATTAGCTGGCGCACATCAAGAGCCCGTTTCGCCTGGTGACCGTGTCGAGAAGGAGGCGCGCCAACATCCAGCTTCTGCAACAGCGACGGCCGACAATGAGTGACTGTCGCCACCTCCTCGATCGACGGCTTCAAACCTTCAATCAACCAACAAGGAAGACTGGAAGCACGTAAAGTTTTAGAACTGTATGGCAGACCTCAGCTTTTCAAACTGTTCCATTTTCATAACTAAATTACAGCAACGTAGCATGAAACTTTGTGGCTCATTGTCCCAATTGCATTACCAAGCATGGTCCCTTCCTTTTCCGGAATGAACCCGAGTGTCGTTGAAATTCAAACGCCAGCATCATTCGAGTTCACTGCTTTAATTTCAAAGTTCAGTTAAGGTATTCATAGCTGGCTACAATATTTAGATTACACAAGCACAAATTAAGAGTGCAAGTTTTGTTACCGTATTTTAGCTTACCTGTGACTGCAGCTCAGCTTGGTACGTACTAAATTTTACTATTGTTAATTGTTCAGAATCATTTAATTCAAGTTCAAAGTTAAATCTCTTATTTCTAAATTGCGTAGATTCAAGTAGCTTTTGAAATGATTGTTGAGGTAGTCCAAGACTAACAGTATTTTGCTGAATTTCGATGTGCTTCAGAAAGAAAGCTCATTATTAACTTCAGTCACTAAATTAACTTTCGATTTTCCGGTTTTATTAATTCTTTTGCTAAATTAAGTCAGAGTGTAGCGAAATTTATTACTTCTGACAAACTTTCAGTTTTCACACTACACGTGTCAACCTTCAGTTGCCACGCTTCTAGTGCTAATTATATGTGTAATAACCTTTCTTTTTCAGTTACTATAGTAATTGTGCTTAGGACTGGCGACTGTAATTTCCCCCAAATCTCAAATATCTAATTACTGCTAGTTAATTGTTAACGTAACGGCCGCACATTTACTTTCTTTATTAACTTTACCCCTTTTCAAAATTAATTTCCACCAGTTTCATTTGCATTTTTCCTTTCATTTAGATGTAACCCTTTCCTCCCTCTTTACCGACAAATTAACTTCGGTGACGATTGCTTTTCCCATATTTCCATTAGGTACACGGGGTTAAATTTTTCACTGTCATTAAGGTCGATAAGTGAGGTGGAGGTTACACAATGACACAACAGGAATTTCCATACCTTCAAAATAACGAAAGTTATAGTTTACAGTGCTTAGATATGAATATCTGAATCGACAACTTTTAAACAGTTCATGGGATTTCAAGAAACGATATCTGAGCATTACTCAAATATTGATTGCATGTACCATTAAAAAACTGTGCTAATTTAAAAATGGTCTACTGCATGTGTTAGCAGAAACTGCAATTGAAAAGAGTACGAAAAGACACGTCTGTCAAGACGGCATAAATAATTGCTTAAACAAAATTTAATGACAGTCCATTGTCACTTAGCATGAGCACGCTTGCAAAAGAATATTAGCATATTTATTTATGAACATACTTGTAATAACTGAATAATCTGAGTACGACCGAATATTTATGACAATTCTTTATTTAAATATTATTCTAATATATTACTTTTGACGAGGATGTGGTCAAGATGAGAGAAACCATGTTTGCAAAATTTAAGAACTGTGTTTTTTTGGTGGGGACGGCCTTCAGCCAATGGAAAAGCAGACAGTAGCAGAACACTACGGAAGTCAAGTGGAGACTGGGACTTTTTCTAGTCAAGAGCTGAAGGGAGCGATTCAGGACACTTTAATGCGAGTGGTGGAAGGAGGCAGACCTGCCTGTAATAATGAGTGGTGGATTCTGGGAAATGAGCGGCTGCTCCCATACTTCAACGTCTGGAGGGACTCTGTGTTTCGAGAGGCCTGAATGCACTCCAGAATAGGACTGTAGGTTTGTGCTTGTATTGCGGAACTTAGGTTAGAGAGAGTGTTAGTTACTATTGTTTTTATTGTGTATAATAATCTGTAAGTCATCGTGTTGAACTCTGAACTCTTTTGACCCGGTAAATATTTCGTGTATTGTGATTACGAAGTGGACTTAGTTTCCCTGTATCTTTGATGCCTATTTAGTTTGGATATTTCGCTAAGAGTATTTTCTGTCTATATTTTAAATGAATGCCGGCAGCGGTGGTCTAGCGGTTCTAGCCGCTCAGTCCGGAACCGCGTGACTGCTACGGTCACAGGTTCAAATCCTGCCTCGGACATGGATGTGTGTGATGTCCTTAGGTTAGTTAGGTTTAAGTAGTTCTATGTTCTAGGGGACTGATGACCACAGATGTTAAGTCCCATAGTGCTCAGAGCCATTTGAACCATTTTTTAACTGAATATTGTAGGACCGCTTTTCGTTTATTTAAGATGTCCTTTGTTTTATAAGACATAGTTCTATTATTTACGTCAATTACAAACGTTAGAATGGAACCGTTTTTATTAAATTATTCATTTAACTTTTACTTTGTATTTCCGTGTACTGTATTAACTCGCAATTCTAGGCAGTACATAGACTATTTGACTGCAGGGTCGGAGCTACAGGTTATCATTTGCAGCGAATTAGCTGTAGGGCATGAAAGCAGACGTGCGCAGCTTGACCTTGCGAACGGATTGAGCTATTCTTTTTAAACTGAGTCGTGCATAGCCCAAGTACTTAAATGCGTGTAATCACAGGTAAAGACGCAATTGGTTTTCGCATATGGGATGCTATTTGGAATAGAAACTCAGCAGCAGGAACAGTAACGTAACGTAACATTTAGAGTTTTGTCATATGGGGTGTGAATCGAGTCCCTTTAGAATTGCAATTGTAATTGCGACACGTCACAGTGTTCTGTGAGCCAGGTCCCAAATCTATTGCATGGTAGGCAGTTTGGGTATGGGCTCTGAGCACAAGATTTTGCAGTAGTTGCAGTCGTGAGAGTCGGAAGCAAAAGTTAGGTGCGGGGAAGTTAGGCACGGAACTGCAAGAGAGAAGGACACCACGCAGAACAGGGCTGAGTTGCGGTCTGTAGCGGCCAACAGCAGCGGAGTCCGACGGCGGCAGCAGCAGCAGCAGCAGAGTTCAGGACATGCGCCGACAGCGTTAACATGTGTGAACCCGCAGCGCCATCGTCAGTGAAGGAGCCTACATAGAATGAACAGCTATCCAGTCTGAGTAGCTCAAATAATGCTAGTGGGCTAGTTAGTCCTAAATCTGAACGTTGTAGTATCGAAATGGAACTTACTGATGGGGCTCATAATCCAAAATCAAGGAGGGGAAGCAATCTTCCAGACGACAGATCGCCACAATTAGTGAACATTTTCCTAGAAATGGAGACTATCATGGGAGTGTTGGGTACAGAGGTAAGTTCCGTTAAAACAGAGCTGCTCTGAGTAGGGACAAAATTGAGACTGTAGAGAGAACTGCAGCAGAAAGTGTAAAATATGATATATTTTGGATTGGGTTGGGTTGTTTTGGGGGAAGAGACCAAACTGTGAGGTCATCGGTCTCATCGGATTAGGGAAGGACGGGGAAGGAAGTCGACCGTGCACTTTCAAACGAACCACCCCAGCATTTGCCTGGAGCGATTTAGGGAAATCACGGAAAACCTAAATCAGGATGGCCGGACCCGGGATTGAACCGTCGTCCTCCCGAATGCGAGTCCAGTGTGCTAACCACTGCGCCACCTCGCTCGGTAAATATGATATAGAAGGGATATGACTGATATAAAGTTAGAAGTTATAGGCCACATGTGGGCAAAATTTCTGAGATGTTTGGCCTGGTTAACACCACAGTCGATGGAGTGCAAAAAGGTTTAGGGAACAAGTTGGAAAAGTTACGGGACGAGCTAGGTGGCGATGCTAAGAATGTGTGCTGAGGCAAAACACGCTCGAGGAAGTGACCACTAAATCTGCTAGGTAGAGTAGCAGAATGTGAAAAGGAGTTGCTTAAGAATAGAGGTCACTTTTAATCAGGATTATACAAAAAAAGCAGCGTGAACAACAGTTTAAAGAGCTGAGGACACAATTAAATACACTACTGGCCACTACAATTGCTACACCAAGAAGAAATGCAGATGATGAACGGGTATTCATTGGACAAATATATTATACTAGACCTGACATGTGATTACATTTTTACGCAATTTGGGTGCATAGATCCTGAGAAATCAGTACCCAGAAATACCACCTCTGGCCGTAATAACGGCCTTGATACGCCTGGGCATTGAGTCAAACAGAGCTTGGATGGCGTGTACAGGTGCAGCTGCCCATGCAGCTTCAACACGATACCACAGTTCATCAAGAGTAGTGACTCGCCTATTGTGAAGAGCCAGTTGCTCGGCCACCATTGACCAGACGTTTTCAATTGGTGAGAGATCTGGAGAATGTGCTGGTCAGGGCAGCAGTCGAACATCATTTTCTGTATCCAGAAAGGCCCGTACAGGACCTGCAACATGCGGTCATGCATTATCCTTCTGAAATGTAGGGTTTCGCAGGGATCTAATGAAGGGTAGAGCCTCAGGTCGTAACACATCTGAAATGTAACGTCCACTGTTCAAAGTGCCGTCAATGCGAACAAGAGGTCACCGAGACGTGTAACCAATGGCACCCCATACCATCACGCCGGGTGATACCCCAGTATGGCGATGACGAATACATGCTTCCAATGTGCGTTCACCCAGATGTCGGCAAACACGGATGCCACCATCATGATGCTGTAAACAGAACCTGGATTTATCCGCAAAAATGACTTTTTGCCATTCGTGCACCCAGGTTCGTCGTTGAGTACACCATCGAAGCCGCTCCTATCTGTGATGCAGCGTCAAGGGTAACCGCAGCCATGGTCTCCGAACTGATAGTCCATGCTGCTGCAAACGTCGTCGAACTGTGCGTGCAGCTTGTTGTTGTCTTGCAAACGTCCCCATCTGTTGACTCACGGATCGAGACGCGGCTGCACGATCCGTTACACCCATGCGGGTAAGATGCTTGTCATCTCGACTGCTAGTGATACGAGGCCGTTGGGATCCAGCAGGGCGTTCCGTATTACCCTCCTGAACCCACCGATTCCATATTCTGCTAACAGTCATTGGATCTCTACCAACGCGAGCAACAATGTCGCGATACGATAAACCGCAATCGCGATAGGCTACAATCCGACCTTTATCAAAGTCGGAAACGTGATGGTACGCATTTCTTCTCCTTAGACGAGGCATCAAAACAACGTTTCACCAGGCAACGCCGGTCAACTGCTGTTTGTGTATGAGAAATCGGTTGGAAACTTGCCTCATGTCAGCACGCTGTAGGTGTCGCCACCGGCGCCAACCTTGTGTGAATGCTCTGAAAAGCTAATCATTTGCATATGACAGCATCTTCTTCCTGTCGGTTAAATTTCGCGTCTGTACCACGTCATCTTCGTGATGTAGCAATTTTAATGGCCAGTAGTGAACTTTAGCACCAAATGAAACTACAACCGTGATAGGTGTTCCATGGGGTAATTCAGGAACGATAAAGTGTTTTGCAGACGATGGAAAATACCATCCAGTCGATTTTCTTGCTGTATGTAGAGATCGTTTTATGAGAGAAATGTCGGAAGAAGCAACAATTAAATTCAAGTAGAGGCATCTTTCGGGCAAGGTACGATCATGGGCAAATTTTATGAAGTGTCTGAGAGCTTCGGAATGAATTCCTAAAGAGACCATGCTTCAGACATGAATGTGCGTTGATGCGGAATTTTTGAGTGTGAGAATGGGGTAAGCTGATGCATATACATCATCCGCTGGGGATGTTAATTGAAATCACGAGAGTTAAGAGACGGCTACCGGAATTTTACAATGCGATCTTGTACACAGCCCGACAAATTCCAGTGACGAATTTTTAGATTTTATTGAAAGACTTGAACAGGCACTGAAATTCAAGCCATATAATGGGAACAGTAGACAGAGAAATTGGTACCAGAATGGGAATCATAATGACCAAAACAGAAATAATTATCCCCGTAATAACACTTTTCAAGGGGAACTGGAAATGAGAAATCGTACAACGAAAATCAAAACGGGGAACGTAGATCCGAGGGGCAGGAAGTCTCGAAACGCAACGCCAGAACACGAGGTGGGGAAATTAGAGATCGCTGCATCTCGGTTCTGGAGGTGGTGAAGTAAACCGTTGTTGAAAAGAACATGTTATTTTCAAAAGTCTGTGGATGCCGAAAATTCACAAATGTTGTAGATGGAAGTTATAAGAAGCAACAACATGCGAAACAATTTTAAGTAGCGCAACCGTCAAGAGAGCGTAAGTAATATTGTAAAATGTGTAAAGAAGATTGGGAATGATGATATGGGGCTGAAAAATTTATTTTGTGAAAGGGAATGATGTAATGAATGTATGTATGAGGAAAAATTCTGTGGTCAGAAGAGAGGCGGAGATAGGTCTGAATTTAGCGGAGGTGAAATTCTAATGGCGCACAAGGCAGTAGCAACAATTATGGTAATGCAGATGAAATTAATGTGTATTATTTTGTATCAGAGAAAGTAGGTGAGCTATCTGTCAAACCAATGAAGCTAAAGTCTCTTCAGATAAAGATGAATTTTTTGATGTTTCGACGAAAGTACGTGAAAGTATTGATGAAGGCGTCGTAGCAATAGTATCGTCAGCTAGTGGTTAATGTTATTATGAATCGACGGAAATGGGTAATTTATTGTTAAATGGAGATGAAGGTGATGTTTTAGATGCTAAGGTTGCGAGGGTTGTAGCGACTGATCTAGATATCTCGGAAGAAGGATTTTGTGCATTTACTTTTATTGATGTAAGTGAATCAGTGGCTCTTGATGGAAGCATGAATTACGAGTGGATGTGGAAATATGAATGTGAAACTAATGTGTTAGGCAGTGGATCAGAACACAGAAAGTCAGTGTGTTGAGACAGAGATAGATTCGAGTTTGACGCAGTTCGAGTGTACTGTAAATTCTAATGCGCATCTATGCGGTAACAGAAGTTTGTAGGATGTGTCGGCAGAGGTTGGCGTAGTTATTGGTGATGAATTCTGCAATGTATTGACGGGTGTAATGGATGCTTTAAGTAATGAATCTTATGAGTTATTGGCAGATGTTAATGGAATTAATTTCAATAAAGTTTGTAGTGATTCGGCGAAAATAAGTGAGGTTTTCTATAAGGGACGAAGTTTTAAGTTACTTGCTTAGCTGCGAGAATGTTGTAGCTGCTGATGTCGTTACTTCAGAGGAAGAGAACAATAAATTTTATCAGAATGAGATTTTCACTCTGCAGTGGAGTATGCGCTGATATGAAACTTCCTGACGGATTAATACTGTGTGCCGGACCGAGACTCGAACTCGGAACCTTTGCCTTTCGCGGGCAAGTGCTCTACCATCTGAGCTACCCAAGCACGACTCACGCCCCGTCCTCACAGCCTTACTTCTGCCAGTACCTCGTCTCCTACCTTCCAAACTTTACAGAAGCTCTCCTGCGAACCTTCCAGAACTAGCGCTCCTGGAAGAAAGGCTATTGCGGAGACATGGCTTAGCCACAGTAGGAGACGAGATACTGGCAGAAGTAAAGCTGTGAGGACGGGGCGTGAGTCGCGCTTGGGTAGCTCAGCTGGTAGAGCACTTGCCCGCAAAAGGCAAAGATCCCGAGTTCGAGTCTCGGTCCGGCACAGAGTTTTAACCTGCCAGGAAGTTTCATATCAGCGCACACTCCGCTGCAGAGTGAAAATCTCCTTCTGGAAACATCCCCCAGGCTGTGGCTAAGCCATGTCTTCGCAGTATCCTTTCTTCCACGAGTGCTAGTTCTGCAAGGTTCGCAGGAGAGCTTCTGTAAAGTCTGGAAAGTAGGAGACGAGGTACTGGCGGAAGTAAGGCTATGATCACGGGGCGTGAGTCGTGCTTGGGTAGCTCAGATGGTAGAGCATTAGCCCGCAAAAGACAAAGGTCCCGAGTTCGAGTCTCGGTCCGGCACACATTTGTAATCTACCAGGAAGTTTGAATACATTTTATGCTTCCGAGGTTGACAAGACGAAGGATTTGAAGGATTTTGGGAGTGATTTAAAGCCTACTGATGTTTTAGAGGTGGACAGGTAAAATATGAGAGTGGATAATGGAGAAAAGATTTGTTTAGGGATAGTAATATGTATCTTGTACTTTCAGAGGGCTAATTTTTCACAAAATTTTATGTAACTAGAAGTCCTAGAAATTACAATCGAATAAGAAGTGGAGACGTTGACGATAGCAAAGAGAAAAAGGTTACACAGGAGGAGTGAAGACATACTGAGTTTATAGTGAACAGATAAAGAGGACGTGATGAAGGATGGAGTGTACCCACGCTTGCATGATTTTCCGCTGATCTAGAGAAAACTCGTATTGTGGTATTTCAATCTGGACACGAATCATGATCTGTGATTTCCTTTTTCTCTCTCACACAGTGGTATGCCATTTTGACATTTGTAAAACAATGAACAGACACGTCAGCCAATAAGTATTCATGTGATTTGAAACAGATTTGATGGTGCTTATGTAGATGTGCTTGACTTAATTATGTTTATATAAGGTTTTGAGTTGTAAGTGCTAAACTATCTTCTCATTTTAACATTTCCGCATTTCTCGTTTCAGCGATAATATTGAACATTATCACAATGAAAATGTGGTTTATGCCTAATAATGATATACCTGGCCACGTTCATATTTTGCTGTTAGTATTATTGTCTACCTGGGGTCCTCTGCGTTAGGGCCTAAGTTAAGGAATCTCTGAGTGTCATAATTATCCTTGTCATAAACGAGGGAATTCTGATTATTAAAGTTTTAGCTCTTGTCAATGTTTGTCTAGTTTCTACATCGTAATTGACTTAGACATATTGATGTAAACAACTAGGTCTTACACTTGACTGTTGCTGTTTCTCAAGACAATGGTCAACTTTATATGTGTATGACCGTAATGGTGAGTCGTGAGTTTAGTATTATGTTCAGTAGTATAAAGAAGTTAACATGCTATGGGTAGTAAGTAGTAAGGAATGGTATTGTAGCTGGGGTAGATTCTGTAAATAAAGGACTTGATATTCACCCAGAAAAAAAATGTGAATCATACAAGATGAGTGTACATATTAAATTAACTGATTCCCTGTTTGATTACATTTAAGGATGATGCGCAATCTTTTAACATCAAGGGCAAAGTGAGGCCATACTTAAGATGTAAATTAATTGATTTCCACGTTTTTGACTAAATTTATAGATGATGCAGCTCTCCATGTAACATCACGGTCACAGTCAGGTCAACTGACTTTTCAAATTAATTAATTTTCACTGTGATTAAATTTGAGGGTGAGGTACCCAGTAGTTTAACGTGAATGCCAGAATGAGGTCACATTTAAGCTTTTAAGTTAACTGTTTTATGCCACATATCCTATTTGTGTAGCATCAAAGCTACAATCTGACCAGATATTCAGTTTCGTCTACCTAGTAAATTCTGTAATAACGCAAGTATATTTTGTTTAAAATTTCTTTCTGATGCCATGATTTATATAAATTTTCTACATTTTGTAAATATTCAAACGATTACAGTCTCTTTATTACATGCAAGTAAATGAAGAATTTTATGTACTGTAGTATATGTAATGAAGTTGTAATTAACATCTTTTGGTGAGTGAAAACGAATATTAGGATAACTCCGACGAACAGCTTGGGATGTGTACAGCTGTATTTTCGACAGAAAACATTGCAAGTCTGATATCTAGTTACACGGGAACCTAATGAAAGGTGCCTGTTGATTCACTTTGATCAGATATTTTTCTGATCGTTTACGCCAGATCCTTTTGCTTTTATTTTCCGATTGCACATTCATTGATTTCGATAATGGCTACACTATCATATCTTGAGACAGTGGGCTACTTTTTACAAACTTTACTTGTCGTCTTTGGAGTGGGTATCTTGGCCAAAGAACTCCTAGGCAAGAAAAAGGCATGCCATGCCAGCAGGAGAATCAGTTTGAGGGATTCAGTCAGTCGGCTGCAGTCAGATGTGGGCGGTCTTCAGTGGTCTCGCCACGTAATGCAGTGCACGTGTTTGTAAGTTAGTCGGTGCTTTACGTGTGACGTGCCTGTTATTGAGAGTTGGCTCAGGCAGGCCGTACTGAACCAGAGGAGGCTGCTTGAAAACTGTTTGTATCAGAGTAGTCTGGTAATTCTCCTGTCACTCATTTGAAGAGAGAGAGTCCATGATATTGAAATTGCTGTTGGGTGTGGCTACAATACCTTATCTTCAGAAACTGTGGTATTTTTTTAAAAGATTACGACAAGCACATGTATCTGCTTTCTTTTTAGTCAGCTCAGCAATACGAGATAAGGCATGGGTTCTCAAACTTTTGTTTGTCGCTCCCCTCTACTTGCAATAATGGAAGCTTCGCCCCTCCCTCCCTTCAAAATAATAATACTGTATTCCCTACAGCAAGCACCTAAAAATGCGACCAATTAGCTCATTGTCTTAAGGGGGGTGGGGGACATGTTAAATGGGAAAATAGTAAAGACTTGGTGAGGAGAGGGGCCCTGAAAAGGAAAATATGTATGTATTAATTTCTCTCTCGGCACTGCCAACATAAAGGTGGTGCGTACGCCTTGTACCGATCAACCACTACGGTCTAAATGCCGCACGGAATAACATGGATGCCCAAAGATTTGTTATTACAGTCCTAAATTCTATGCACCATTATATCTTATACATGCGTGCTTCATGAACTTTCCGCAAAACCAAAATTGCACAATGACTAAAAAAAATACGAATTATCAGAATTGAGTTACAGTTTTATATTTACTTCACTTTGGCACATGCTTTTATCCAGAACGTTAGCCGACGGGCACAAGTTCCGTTCTGTAGGAACTTGGCGCACCAGTGGGTTGGCAGCACCAATGCGCAGTCAAGTAATCATTCCCCCTCTCACCGACACGGCGGCTAAACAAAACTCCCTACACATCACGCACGCTTTTGAGGTAAGGCTGTAACTAAAATTGCGCGTACAACAAACACAACAACAATGTCCGTTCTTAAAAATAGTTTCCTTAGTTCATTTTTTGATAAGGTCTCGTCTTGCAGTATTGATGAGCGCAATGACTGCGCTTGACACTTCTACACAAATTTGTACTGTTCACGCGTTCATTGGACTGTCAGCGGTAGACTATTTGTTGCAGTACTAACATCGGAAGTTAGTGTTTTATACCAAGGGCGTGCAGGTGGGGGAGAGCGAGGGAGTACCTTCGTCGTTACGCTGAGGGGTAACGTGAGAGGGGGAATGTTTAAGCACGAGTCTCGCTCCGGCACACAGTTTTAATCCGTCAGTAAGCTTCATATCAGCGCACACTCCTATGCGGAGTGAAAATCTAATTCAGGGGGAATGTTTGTCTCCGGTTCGGAGCTGCCAACCGACGAGACACGGAACAAACATAGATTCGAGATTGTCCATTGTACAGACAGACGTGTATCTTCAAATGCGTTGCTCACAAGCCTCAAAGTAAATGAAACTGTTTTAAAGATGCTCTACCACTAAGCAATTAGTAGAGAAAAACGACATTTCAAAACCGTATTGAGCATTTTTGGTTCATGTCCGATAATTTCTTATAAATACAATTCCTACCACTAGCAATTAATAGCTCATTTCCTTACTATTTAAACCGTCAACGCCAGACAATACACAACGACACAGCATCACTTCCCTGTCTTCTTCAGTGCCACAACAGTAACATGGTGCCAGTGGGAAAAAGAGGTTTATCAATACGATTTATTCCGATTTTTTCTGACGTGCCGCAGGAAGAACAATGGAAAATGTGCGCACTATAATTCACTCGGCCACTTTCCTTTGTGGTTGATAAGGAAACAATTTTGCTTTTTTCACTAACATCTTAACATACACATGGGTACAAAATGGTTTACGCTTATTGTGTGGTATATTTACACACAATTCTATGAAACAAAGCCCTCCAACAACTGCCAAAATTTTTCACTTCTAAAATAATAATTAGTTCAACCAAAGTACCATAAACTTTAAATAATCTTCACTTTGGTCATAATTCAGACGAGAAAAGATGGTACCTATTATGTCTGTGCATGGTACTGTAACATCTCCATTGAAGATTGGAAAATTATTTGTATCCCTTATAAATTTCTAAATACAGGGTATTAAGTAAAAAGTTCTTCGACATATGCATTTATTCCCTAAAATGGACAATCACTCATTTGCATGGAAATTCGGGCTCTAGTCATTATAGAGATGGCCAGTTTCAAATGCGATGCTTATTTGTAGCCAATATTGTGAAAATAATTAAGTCTGTTGGAACAGATCGCAATGAGTGGATGAAAAATAGTGACTGCTGATAGATCGGTGAGGCTGAGAGCAGTCTGAAACAGAAGACAGCTCACACAAAGCGCTTCGAATGGGGGCGAGATTGGACGACCGAACTACGGCGTGTCGCAACTGCTCGCGCGACAAAGGGTAATAAAAGGAAAAAAGTATATTTTATTGTAGACATATACGATTTACACACACATTTGGCAATGAAATGAACAATGTGACGGACGAACTTGTATATTTTTGCAAAGATTTTCAATTCTTGCCTAAACAGAACATAAATCACTAACAGTATTGGGTTTGCTTCTGTATTTCGTTTTCATTGCTACAACTGCTGAAAACGCCCTTTCGCACAAATAGTGCTTCAAAATTGTAAGTACAGTTCCAGTGCTTGCTTTGCTATGCTGGGATACACTTTCAAATATTTTACCAAAAATAATGATTTATCCATGTTCTTAGTCACATTTCGCTGCAGAATCGTTTTTAATTTCCAAAGCTTGTTCTTGCAGTGTTCGCTACAGCACATCTATATCAACGTGAAAGAGATCTGTTGCCAGTCTGTAAATGTTATCACACGCGCTGGGGTAGTAGTGTTTGAATTCGTCAGTTAAATGCTGCAAATGATTTGTTATTATATTCGTAGTGTCAGTTTGCTTAAAGACCTCCATGAAGAGTGCTTCTCCCAGGACTCCAAATAATTTAAGAAAACAAGAATAATTGCAAGCTACAATTTTACGTTTCCAAACTTGCAACTTATCAGTATACGCTCTGGCGGCATCCCGATGATCGAATCTCCATTGGGGAGTTTCAACTTCATTGAGTTCAATGAATCGAAAATATCTGACAGATAAGCCAACACAGCCAGAACACTTGGGTTTCGGAGTTCCACACACAGTTTAGTTTGGATTTGAATTTTCAAAAAACTGAATACTTCATTTCTAATTTCAAATAATCTGTTGTTGTTGTGGTCATCCGACTGGTTTGATGCAGCTCTCCACAATTAAATTCAATATCTCTTCTGTCACCCAAGGATTTCTATTAGCCCTCGTCTTGATCCTCTGCTACCTTCACTATTTCATCTCTCAAAGATACCCATTCTTCTTCTAGCGTATTTCTTTCCCCCATCTTGTCAATTGTTCCCTTATGCTCTTCCTGAAACTCTCTACAACCTCTGGTTCTTTCAGTTTATCCAGGTCCCATCTCCTCAAATTCCCACCTTTTTGCAATTTCTTCAGTTTTAGTCTACAGTTCATAACCAATAGATTGTGGTCAGAGTCCACATTTTCCCCTGGAAATGTCTTACAATTTAAAACACGGTGCCTGATTCTCTGTCTTACCATTATATAATCTATCTGAGACCTTCCAGTATCTCCAGGTTTCTTCCATGCATACAACCTTCTTTTATGATTCTTGAACCAAGAAGATTAAGTTATGATCTGTGCAAAATTCTACCAGGCGGCTTCCTATTTCAATCCTTACTCCCATTTCATATTCACCTACTACGTTTCCTTCTCTTCCTTTTCCTACTATCGAGTTCCAGTCACCCATGACTATTAAATTTTCGTCTCCCTTCACTATCTGAATAATTTATTTTATCTCATCATACATTTCATCACTCTCTTCGACATCTGCGGAACTAGTTGGCATATTATCTTGTATTACTGTGGTAGGCGTGGGCTTCGTATCTATCTTGGCCACAATAATGCGTCCAGTATGTTGTTTGTAGTAGCTTACCCGCATTCCTATTTTCCTATTCATTATTAAGCCTACTCCTGCATTACCCCTATTTTATTTTGTATTTATAACCCTGTATTCACCTAACCAGAAGTCTTGTTCCTCCTGCCACCGAACTTCACTAATTCCCACTATATCTAACTTTAACCTATCCATTTCCCTTTTTAAATTTTCTAACCTACCTGCCCGATTAGGGGATCTGACATTCCATACTCCGTCCCGTAGAACGCCAGTTTTGTTTCTCCTGATAACGACGTCCTCGTGAGTAGTCCCCGCCCGGAGATCCGAACGGGGGACTATTTTACCTTCGGAATATTTTATCCAAGAGGACGCCATCATCATTTAACCATACAGTAAAGCTGCATGCCCTCGGGATAAATTACGGCTGTAGTTTCCCCTTGGTTTCAGCCGTTCGCAGTACCAGCACAGCAAGGCCGTTTTGGTTATCGTTACAAGGCCAGATCAGTCAATCATCCAGACAGTTGCCCCTGCAACTACTGAAAAGGCTGCTGCCCCTCTTCAGGAACCACACGTTTGTCTGGCCTCTCAACAGATACCCCTCCGTTGTGGCTGCACCTACGGTACGGCTATCTGTATCGCTGTGGCACGCAAGCCTCCCCACCAATGGCAAGGTCCATGGTTCATGGGGGGGGGGGGGGAAGAGGTGTTAGTATTGTGCTATGCATAGCTTGGGGGTAAGTATTTATAGAAAGGAAAAAAGAGGGAAAAAACATAAAGTGAAGGTGTTACGTGGAATGTTGAAAGTTTTACAATCATTGTTATTATTTATTTGTGTAACATTTTCTTATCAAACCCCTACTGTTTTATCTAAGCAATCCTCCAATGTATAAAATGTATTGGATAACAGGTACTTTTTAGCCATTTTAAATTAGCGTACTTTTGCAATTTCCTTAATCTCTTTTGGTAATTTATTGTACAGTTTTATTCCTTGGTAGAAAATGCTGTTTTGAGTTTTATGTTTATTTTTTCTTCGTAAATGTAAGTTGAGTCTATCTCTTGTTACATGGTCACGGACAGAGCTGTTTGTGCAGTAATTACCACTGTTATTTTTGATTTATATAACTGACTGGTAAATGTATTCACATGGAGCAGTTAAAATCCCCAGTGTTTTGAACAGATCTTTACAATTAGCTCGACTAGTATTTTTGGATATTATTCTTATGGCTTTCTTCTGGATCCAAAAATATTCCTGTGACACACCACTCATTTATGTCATGGTCATCAAGTACAACTTTTGTGAATTCTACTATGGCTGACTCCATATTTTTGCCACTTCGGAAACCAAACTGTGATTCGCTTAAAAGATTGTATTTATTCAGATAATTCATTAATCTGTCTTTCATAACTGCTTCTATTCTTTTGAGAATGCCGACAGCAGGGAAATGGGCCGGTAATTTGCTATGTCTTCTGCATTACCTTTCTTAAGCAAAGGTACAACTCTTGCCTGTTTTAACTGCTCTGGAAACGTTCCTGATGTGAAGGATTCATTTATTATATTTGTTAAGGGGCCTTGTATAATCCCTATGCATTGTTTCAGTACACACACTGGTACTTCATCTAAGCGTACTGACTTTTTAGTTTTTGAACAGTTATATTGACTTCATTCTATGTGGTTGGAATTAACATCGTTGCATTTAGTGCATCATTATTTAAGGGTGTTCTATTTGTTTTGGGGAATTTTTGCTTTAACTTCTCTGCAGTACTTGAAAATTGCTCGTTTACATAGTTTGCTAAGTGTTGTGGATCATTTATTACCTTATCCCCCTCCATTAGCCGTATGTTATTCTGCATTTGTTTTCCTCTCCCCGTTTCCTTTTTTATAACATCCCAGACTGCTTTGCTTTTACCCTATGCATTATATATTACTTTGTCATTAAATGACTTTTTTGCCGCAATCAGCAGCTACCTATAGATCGGTTTGTAACTGTGATAGAAATTTAAGAATTCTTGAACATTGCGAATCTTTTTCATGGAACTGAGGTGTTTAAGTGTTTGGGAACTTCTTAATACCTGCTGTTATCCATCTGTTTTTGCGAGATTTTTGTACAGACATGCATACTTTTGGAAATGCCTTTTCAAAGTTCAATTTAAACAATGTGGAGAATTTAGAGAATTTCATATTCACATTGGTTTCCTTATACACTTTATCCCAGCTTTGTAAGGAATGTAAGATCTGAAGATGATCTCTTAGAAGTCGAAACCGGTCATGTGAAAATAAAAATAAACAACCTAAATGTGATCACGACTGTGCGTGTAGAAATTATTTATAGTATTATAGAGATCGCTATTTTTCCTATAACAATGATCAAATTGTTTTGAACAACAATAATCATTAAATTACAATGTGTCCACTTGAGGAACAGCGACAGCCTACTGTTCAGCCTGGACTTTCCACAGCCCCTGGCGCTTTGCCTGGACCTTTTGTTACATAAGACTCTATACTTGGAGTTTCTAGTGCCCAAGACACACTTGGTTTGGCCATCAACAGAGAAACGGAGACGGATAAGGAAACTGCCCACATGAAAGCGACACAAGTATTTCTTCATACGTCCATAGTTCACTATACAACATACATGTCTTTTGTCACAATTTTGTACCACTAAATGCTTTCTTTGTTTTCCAGATGGAGAATGTATTCTAAGTGATGATGCTGTTCTGGGCTCAACATTCGTCTCGTGACATACGTACATTACTGCATATTGATTTCAGAATCAGCCTTCGTTTCATGATCGTGTACGTAATTTGTTGTAAATACATACATTAAAAAAAGTTTTGCGTCACGTCGGTTCCAAGAGTTCCGGAACCTTATAACACTCCTGTCTGCTACTGTTATACCATAACCACAAAACTGAAGGCAATTTGTAAAACAGAATTATTTTGTTGGATTAATAATGGTATAAAGCAACAGAACAGTGTTACCCTCTGAGAGGAATTTTGCTAGGTTGACCGTGTTGTTCCTAACGGAGGTGGCTTATCGGAAATGAAAGTCAGAATGTTTGAACAGTAACAAACAAAATTTTGCCTATCTGTACTGTTCAATTGATAAAGAAAACGGTCGCCAGCCTAATTAGGCAAGAGAAAGATTAACGTTCTCGTTTAAGAAAGTAGGTACCTGTATAAGTAACTATAACGGACAAACACAACCTAGTCTTGGCCACACGCGAGTGCAATGAACTCTGACACACATATGTTTTAAGATTGAAGCTAACAACTGGAGCAGCACAAACTATTTGCTAAATTATAAGAGATACCGAAACACCCATTACTTTCAGGCTTACATAAAGTGAATGGTCTTTATAACATTACTTTTAATATGCACTTCTAATACACAAGATACACAAACACTTAGCAAACATGAATATATAATGTTTCACAACTGCAGCTTTCTCACTTTTACTACAGCGAAACACAATACTGACCAAATTGCAAGAAACTGACTCACATTTTAGAATTTACTACAGACAATAATGTGATCATTTGCCTTATAAGCCTCAGTCTTAAGAACTTTTAATATTGAAGTTAGCAACAGCACTTTAAATAGCAGTTTTAATAGGAAAATTATTTTGCGCAAATAACATTTACTTTAACTCACTCTATTGACACATTAACTTTAACTTTCTTTTTACTAAGTTCAAGAGGCATTAATTAGCAAAACTCTAGGCTTTAATTTCTTTTAGTAAGGACACTCGGATATCACTTTAGCTCAAACGGAGAGGAACCTGAGAGGTGTTATGATGAGGAGAAAAATCAGATACAACTTACCTTATATTTCAGCACATTAGCACGTCCATTAAGCTGATCCTTCACTGTACATCATTATAGTATTACGTTGCAATGATTGCGCAATGTGGTGGCAACTGCATGTTGGTAGGTGGAATTGTAGGCAGAATTGCTGGACTCTGTCATTTCTTGGTGGCGATGATAGATACAAACTCCAGAATAGTTCCAGCTATTTATCCATCCATCCGAGGCCTTGGAAAGAAGCAGGAAAAGCCTCTCTCGGAATCAGCACAATATGCATCTTTTACATGGCAGTTCACGGACTCGTAGCTCGTCTCCGACTCGTAGCTTGTCCCCGACTCGTAGCTCGTCCCCGACTGACTATCAGTTCCACCTTTCCTACCTAGGCCAACCACAATTTGCGCGCACTATACAGTTCCGTTCCCGAGGGGAACCACTACACCTTTTACATACAAATTAACTAAGAACCCTAAGTGAAGGTCAGCAGTTTACATTACAGCAAACAAATACATTAAATAAAACAGAACATTTTCACATATTGACACTTCTACAAAAAATTATTCACACAAAATTACAATTATATACAGTAAGTTTTGTTCCCTTTAAATGGGACAAAGAATTTTAAATTACAGATACACTACTTTGCATAGAATCAAATCACGACATCAAAGATTTAACAAAGAAAAGAGTATACAATTTTGTGTTATCTGTTCAATCAAACACATTTACAGATACTCAATGTTATAACATTAAATAAAACAAAAGCAAAATAAATCTGTACAGCAGAAGAGGTATGGTGTTACAACCTGTACACAAAATTGGAATAGGGAGCAACATAAACATAATTTCTGCCCTTTTTATTGCTCATGAAAACCACACATTGCATGTTGTACCGCCATATAGCGAGACCTTCAGAGATGGTGGTCCAGATTTCTGTACACACCGGTACCTCTAATTCGCCGTAGCACGTGCTCTTGCATTGATGTATGCCTCTAAGCACAAATTCATCAAGGCACTGTTGGTCCCGATTTATCCCATTCCTCAACGGCGATTCGGCGTAGATCTCTCAGATGGTTGGTGGGTCTCGTCGTCCATAAACAGCCCTTTTAAATCTATCCCAGGCAAGTTCAGTAGTGTTCATGTCTGGAGAACATGCTGGCCGCTCCAGTCGAGCGATGTCGTTGTCCTGAAGGAAGTCATTCACAAGAGGTGAACGATGGGGGCGCGAATTGTCGTCCATGAAGACGAATGCCTCACCAATATGCTGCCGATATGGTTGCACTATCGGTTGGAGGATGGCATTCACGTATCGTACAGCCGTTACGGCGCCTTCCATTACCACCAGCGGCGCACGTCGGCCTCGCGTAATGCCACCCCAAAACACTGCACTCGCTGGACAGTGTATCTAAGGCGTTCAGCCTGACCAGGTTGCCTCCAAACATATCTCCGACGATTGTCTGGTTGAAGAGACATGCGACAGTCATCGGTGAAGAGAACGTGATGCCAATCCTGAGCGGTCCATTTGGCATGTTGTTGGGCCTATCTGTTCCGCGTTGCATGATGTCGTGGTTGAAAAGATTGACCTCGCCACGGACGTCGGGAGTGAAGTTGCGCATCATGCAGCCTATTGCGCACAGTCTGAATCATAACACGACGTCCTGTGGCTGTACGAAAAGCATTGTTCAACATGGTGGCGTTGCTGTCAGGGTTCCTCCGAGCGGTCATCCACTGCAGTAGTAGCCCTTGGGCGGCCTGAGCGACCATGTCATTCCTGTCTCTCTGTATCTCCTCCATGTCATAACAACATCGCTTTGGTTCACTCCAAGATGCCTGGACACTTCTCTTGTTGAGAGCCCTTCCTGGCACAAAGTAACAAGGCGGACGCGATCGAACCGCGGTACTGACCGTCTAGGCATGATTGAACTACAGACAACACGAGCCGTGTACCTCCTTCCTGGTGGATTGACTGAAAGTGATCGGCTGTAGGACCCCCTCCATTTAATAGGTACTGCTCATGCATGGTTTTTTACATCTTTGGGCGGGTTTAGTGACATCTGTGAACAGTCAAAGGGACTGTGTCTGTGATACAATATCCACAGTCAACGTCTATCTCCAAGGGTTCTGACAACGGGGGTGATGCAAAACTTTTTTGATGTCTGTATAGTGTCTTAATATTTTCGTCAAAACTGCTTCATCATGAATTCATAGTAAACAACCTGCGCCGACGGGAGACAGACACGTGGGAGGGGTTGTTTGGCTGCTGGGCGCAGAAGATTCAAAAATGGCTCTCAGGTCATCAGTCCCCTAGAACTTAGAACTACTTAAATCTAACTAACCTAAGGACATCACACACATCCATGCCTGAGGCAAGATTCGAACCTGCGACCGTAGCGGTCCCGCGGTTCCAGACTGTAGCGCCTATAATCGCTCGGCCACTGACGCAGAAGGCGTGGTACGTACTTTTCACTGTCCTCACTCCCCCCCTTATGAGAAAATTGAATGTCACAATTTCTCCCGCAGGAAATTTAATGTACTGTCACATTGTGTTTCGGGTTTTGCTGGTGAAATTTATGTTTTCCGGTTGTAGGGGTGGAACTAGGCGTTTCTGACGTTTTTTCAGAAGGGCCAAAAAATCGGTGTTTGTAATTATGATCTCTAGCTGCGATTGGGTTCGTCATAATATCAAACCTGACTAGAGTATTTTATAGGACATTTTGTCTACTGTAATTTTGTACTGAGATGTCATCTTAGAAAATCAGATAGTTTACGAGATAGACGCGAAAAACTGAAAAATTGCGAAAATTTTAAGGTTTCTTTCGTTTTTCGTTGGGAAGCCGTCTTACTACAACGCAGCGAACTTTCGATTCGCACTCAGCACCACTAAAAACACATAGAACCATTGAGAAAAATACTTCCGCAATTTTGTTACCAAAATGGCTGTCTTAACACCAACTGTAATATGTGCTGACTGTTGGAGGTGTACGGGAACAAGGCACCACCATATGATAAAATAGTTACTTGGCGCAGGCGCTTCCAGCCTGTACACAAAAGTATGAACGGCGAAGAACGAGGTGGCAGATCGTCTCCTTGCGAAGAGCCGTAAGTGCTAAGAGCAGAGGAAACGCTGGTGCTCGAAGGCAATCGGGGTGGCGGTGCGCAAAGTGGAGAGCAATCAGAGATAAACATCTGAACTGATACTTTGAACATGAGACGGGTCGTCGCCCTTTGGCTTCCGTGACCGCTGACGCCCACTCAAAGAGGCTGTGCTGAACGGAGGCATCTGGGGAAACTTCGCAGCTGTGTCGTGCTGGTCCAGATGACTTCTGCAATCACCAAATCACCATGGAAGAGAACTGTGTGTATCACCATGGCCCCGAGATAAAGGAGCAACGCAAGCAGTGGAAGCAAGAGGATTCACCACTGCCGAAAAAGAGGAATACCACACTGTTATCGGACAAGGCGATGCTGAACATCTTTTTGGAACTGCGTGGTGTGGTGATAACAGATTATGCTCGTAAGGTGCAAACCGTCACAGCACCGTACTACCGGAATCTCAAGAAGAAGATTCGCAGGAAGCTTTGCAAGTGGGTGTTTTTGCTCAACGAGAACGCCCCAGTAAAACAAGGTACTCCTTTGGGCTTTCAAATGTTTTTTTTTCTTCCCCCTGCCCCTCCCCCTCCCCCTCCCCGTCCCCAGGTCAGACAGTAGCTTGTGTGACAGGTACTTTCAAAATGACAACGAGGTATTGTGCGAGATAGAACGTTTCCTGAGCAGTGGAAATACAGACTTCCATGTAACGCCGGAAATGCATATCCTCCTATTTCCATCTATTGTACTATTATTTTTTTCCTTGTTTTGTTACCTCAAGATATGACATTTCTGTCTCTTTATATATAGTAATTGTTTTACTGTTTGTATGAATATATTTATGCATTTATGTTTGTTTGTTTTGTGAATATTATTTGTATTTATACGCTGGGTCTGGCCTAGGGAAAACTATGCTATCGAACGGATACATCGATAGGTCGTGTGGAGAGCCAAAGTGTTGAGCATCTTTGAGTAGTGTTAACTCTGCCGCGTGGCTGAGAGAGAGAGTCTGGCTGGAGTAGCGAGTGGAGCAGGTGTTGGGTGAAGCTCCCGCGAGTTGCCGCGCTTTCGGGGTTTGGCAGCATGTAATTGCGCTCGACTTGCGATGATAGTTTCTGACATGGTGTCGCGGACGGGAAGCATTAGCTGGCGCACATCAAGAGCCCGTTTCGTCTGGTGACCGTGTCGAGAAGAAGGCGCGCCAACATCCAGCTTCTGCAACAGCGACGGCCGACAATGAGTGACTGTCGCCACCTCCTCGATCGACGGCTTCAAACCTTCAATCAACCAACAAGGAAGACTGGAAGCACGGAAAGTTTTAGAACTGTATGGCAGACCTCAGCTTTTCAAACTTTTAAAATTGTTGCATCACAAAATTACAGCAACTTAGCATGAACCTTTGTTGCTCATTGTCCCAATTGCATTACCAAGCAGGGTCCCTCCCTTTTCCAGAATGAGCCCGAGTGTCGTTGAAATTCAAACGCCAGCATCATTCGATTTCACTGCTTTAATTTCAAAGTTCAGTTAAGGTATTCATAGCTGGCTACAATATTTAGATTACACAAGCACAAATTAAGAGTGCGAGTTTTGTTACCGTATTTTAGCTTACCTGTGACTGCAGCTCAGCTTGGTACGTACTAAATTTTACTATTGTTAATTGTTCAGAATCATTTAATTCAAGTTCAAAGTTAAATCTCTTATTTCTAAATTGCGTAGATTCAAGTAGCTTTTGAAATGATTGTTGAGGTAGTCCAAGACTAACCGTATTTTGCTGAATTTCGATGTGCTTCAGAAAGAAAGCTCACTATTAACTTCAGTCACTAAATTAACTTTCGATTTTCCGGTTTTATTAATTCTTTTGCTAAATTAATTCAGAGTGTAGCGAAATTTATTATTTCTGACAAACTTTCAGTTTTCACACTACACGTGTGAACCTTCAGTTGCCACGCTTCTCGTGCTAATTATATTTGCTTTTCCCAAATTTCCATTAGGTACACGCGGTTTAATTTTTCACTGTCATTAAGGTCGATAAGTGAGGGGGAGGTTACACTTTAGGCTTTCAAATGTTTTTTTTTCTTCCCCCTCCCCCCTCCCCCTCCCCCTCCCCCTCCCCCAGTCAGACAGTAGCTTGTGTGGCAGGTACTTTCAAAATGACAACGAGGTGTTGTGCGAGATAGAACGTTTCCTGAGCAGTGGAAATACAGACTTCCACAACCAAGATCTCCAACAAGTCATCCATCGTTGGCAAAATTTGTGTCATTGAAGGGTGAATATGTAGAGGGAGGCTAATAACAAGTTTTATTGTCTGAGCTCGATTAAAAGTTCGTTATTACCCTTCATAGATAACTGCAGTATTGTCATTACTCACTTTCCAGAGCAAGAAGTTTGTCTGACAGGCAAAGCGAGGCTAGCTAATTTTATTTAGACTGATTTAATGCACTCAACATACACCAGCACAAACATACATACACACACACTCACTAACATACACACACAAATATTTATGAAATAAATTTAAATACTTCCAATCTCCCAGTTTGGGCCAAGGTTTTCAGGAGGTTTCCCTTGGTTTTCAATTGAATGCCTTCCATGTATTCTCAGCTGGTAATACCTGAGCCCCGTTCTAGCAGCTCGCCTTGTAATTGGCTGAAAAAGCAGCGATGCTACAATGACTGGATTTCGAATAACCCTCTCTACTCCGTTTCTTGGAAGATGTTCGCAGATGAACGAAAGTGGTGGTGGGGGGAGAGGCGGGTGGGAGATTAGAAAGACTTGAATTCGATAATTTCAAACGGATGTAGATTGCAGGGGGATGAAGAGGCTTTCACAGGACAGAGTAGCATGGAAACATGCAACAATCAAATCTTCCATCTTCCATCTGGACAACAACGACAGCGAGGCGTCAATTCCAGCACAAAATGTCAGCCTCTCCTTTTATCTCTTTTACTCTCACACAGGACAAGGTGGATAGGGCAGGCTACACAGAATGTATTCAGAACGGGTAAAATAAAGGATATTGAGGTGCGATTTTCGCTGTTATAGAGGACCGTGGAGCGAATTTTATGACGTATGCAAGTAAATTTAGCTTTGATAGCTGCCGAATTATGATACCGACTTTATTTTTCAAAGGGAATTATGTTATTTTTGCTGAAACATTGGGAAGAATCTTCGATAAGTTATTCGTGAAAACATGATCAAATAGTAACAAGATAACAGAACTGTAAATCACTGTTTCATCGTCAGGAGAAGAGGTCGCTGAAACCTCTTCCCTACTGAACCAGATGTAGACAAACACATGACTCAGGAACGGTGCGTGTGTTTATTCTTACGACTGTCATATCAGATGCTCAAAATGTTGATCTTGATAGGTAATAGATACTAGAAAGCGATTCAGAATGAGGCTGCTCGTTGCAATTCAAGTGCACTTATCGCAGCGCAGGCCGTTGTTACTGGGCTTGTCATGTCTTCGACAGTCGTCGGTGTTTCCTTGTACGCCTCGTGTTTAGTTTTAATTTAATTCTCCACACAAGTAAGAGTCCAGAGATGTTATCGCTGGTCAGTGTGAAAATCTGTAGTGTTTCCCGGATTACCGATCCTACGATACCGAACTGTTCAGCCAAGAAGGCCTGTAATTATTTGAGCGTAATGGACTCATCTCTGTAAATTGGGTTGTCTTCTTATAGCTGTATCCAGCGTGGATTTGCAACTAACAAATACCGCATATTGCGAAATTTTATTTGCCCATGGTTTGTAAACGGTGCAACCTTGCACAGGAACACCGCGTCTCTTTCCTGTTTTCGTAGACACCATGCACAGAATTGAAACCTCTTTCGAAAGTCGTTGATCAATGTAATGTACATGACAGACATAAAAACGATTACACTTTCAGGAAAAACAGATGATTTAGTCAAGAGAGAGACCTCAAATTTAGCAAGTCAATAACCCCCTTGGAATATTATTACAAGGGAGACAGGGCAACCAAGAGTACAGGATGACAGCATTACCATCAAAGCGAATGGAAACTTGACGAACAACAAGCCGGAAGTCGAAAACATTTTGAATAATCATTTTTCAAAGGTAGAGAAAATAGCATCTAAATGTTCATTAGAAGAAGCAAGGCAGTTAATGGAAGAGGCCTTACCCACATCATTTGATAGAATTGAAATTCCACCCACCTCTCCTTCTGAAATTAGGAAGATAATAAACTCTCTCAAGAATAAAAGTTCACATGGAATTGATGGCATTTCCAGCAGGATAATAAAAGCTAGTTCCCAAGAGATAACTGGGATTACTAGCCAGATAGACTGAAGTATGCCATTGTTAAACCACTGCATAAAAAAGGGGATACGTCTGATGTCAACAGCTACCGCCCATTCTCTCTTCTGACTGCCTAATCCAAAATTATTGAAAAAATAACGTATTGTACAGTAGCTTCAAACCTTTGTAAAAATGAAGTTTTAACAAAATGTCAGTTTGGTTTCCAGAAAGGTTTTTTAACGGAAAATGCTATATATACTTTCAGTAATGAATGCTCTGAGTAACTGGAAGTCACCCGTTGGGATTTTTTGTGATCTCTGAAACGCTTTTGATTGTATAAATCATGGAATATTTCTAGATAAGCTCAAGTACTGTGGTATGAATGGGACAGCGCTCAAATGGTTTAAATCATACCTAACTGGAAGAGAGCAGAAATTGGAATTAGCAGTTCACATAATATGCAAAAAACTGTTGATTTCTCAAACTGGGGAACAATTAAGAATGGGGTGCCCCAACGTTTAGTCTTGGGTCCTCTGCTGTTATTAATATACCGTATATTAATGACTTGCCATTTTATATTCACGAAACTGCAAAGCTGGTACTTCTTGCCGATGATACAAGTATAGCTATCACAGCGAACAGACAAGAATTAACTGGTGAAATTGTAAAGAATGTTTTCAGAAAATCATTAAGTGGTTCTCTGCAAATGGGCTCTCATTAAACTTTGACAAAACACAGTATATACAGTTCTACACAGTAAATGGAATGACACCATTAATAAATACAGACTTCGATCAGAAATCGGTAGCTAAGGTAGAATATTCAAAATTTCTAGGTGTATGCACTGATGAGGGGTTGAACTGGTAAAAAACACAATGAAGATCTGCTGAAAGGTTTGAGTTCAGATACTTATGCTATTAGGGTCATTGTAAATTTTGGCGATATACGTCTCAGTTAATTAGCTTACCACGCCTATTTTCATTCTCTGCTTTTGTATGGCATCATATTCCGGGGTAACTCATCATTGAGTAAAAAAGTGTTCATTGCACAAAAGCATGTATTCAGAGTAATTGCTGGAGCTCATCCAAGATCATCTTGCAGACACTTATTTAAAGAACTAGGGATCTTCACTGTAGCCTCACAATATATATATTCACTTATGAAATTTGTTATTAACAATCGAAACTAATTCAAAAGTAATATCAGTGTACATGGCTACAACTACGCAAGGTTAAATCTAACTCTGGTTCAGAATGGGGCAAATTATGATGCCACAAAAGTCTTTGGTCACTTACCTAATAGCATCAAAAGTCTGACAGATGGCCATATAGTACTTAAAAGGAAATTATAAGAAATTCTGAATGGCAACTCTCTCTACTCATTAGATGAATTTTTGGATATAGCAAGTGGGTAATTTCCCCAAACTCACGAAAAAAATATTAAGTGTCATGTAACATTTTGTGTAATGTAATATCTTGTATAGACGCCTTTTATTAACCTGACACATTTCCACATCATTATGAAGTGTCGTATTCATGATCTATGGAACAAGTACTAATCTAATCTAATCTTCAACCCCTGGTCCTTATGCAAGCAGCTTGATATTGGTTGAGACAGTTGTTGGAAGTCCTCCAGAGAGATATCGTGCCAAATTCTATCTAATTGGCGCGTTAGATCGTCAAAAAACCAGCTCTGCCCATAATGCTCCAAACGTTCTCAACTGGGGAGACATCCAGCGACCTTGCTGGCACGGTACGATTTTGCAAGGACGCTGGCAGGCAGTAGAAACTCTGGCCGTGTGCGGGCGGGAGTCATCTGGCTGAAATGTAAGCCCAGGATGGCTTGCAGTGAAGACCAACAAAATGGAGTGTAGAATGCCAACCAAATGGTTCCTGCTATGAGAAGAAATGGCACCACTGATTGTCACTACCGGCTGTCAGGCCGTATGGCGGCGACAACCAGGTTGGTATTCCGCCACTGTCCGAAGTATCCCTAGACACGTCTTAGTTGGTCGTCGGAGGTCAGATCCGAGCGGGACTTATCACTGAAGACAACTGAAGTCCAGTCAGTGATTCCAGGGGGAAGACGTGTCTGGGGACGGTCCGGACAGCGATGGGACGCAGCCTGACTCTCGCCTGCCGTACGGTCCGACAAAGCAGGACAGTTTGGTTCTCATCCACGGCACCCTTACAGCATTCGATGCGCCAAAGGTATCCTTCATCGCGATCCATCATTCGCACACGTCGAGAGATTCTACTGCTTGTCTCCGTGTTTGTCTGAACCTGTCTTGGGCAGCAAAGACGCCGGAACTCTCCCCAGTTGAGAAACTCTGGAGCATTATCGGCAAGGGCGCTCCAACCATCTCGGGATTTTTACGTTCTAACGCGCCAATCGGGCATAATTTGGCACTATATCCCTCAGGAGCAGATCTGACAACTCTATTAATCGACGCCAAGCCGAATAACTACTTGGACTTCTCAATTTGTGCAGTTCTTTCTATTGAATAAAACATCTGTTCTTCGGAAATTGTGATAATTTGTTTGTCTCTACATGTACTGTCATAGTATCATACCCAAAAGTATGTGAACGATCTGAATGGCGTTTCACTTGATTTGCATGCAGCCCATAACGTAGCTGTGCTGTAGTTTCTCTAACCTCCTTGCAGTATAGTCGTATGTCTATGCAAAATGAATGCAAGAGCAGATCACTTGAGAACACTGTTTATTAAGGTAAATCAGTCTACATGTACATCAACACCACGATGTTGCAAATACTAGGAAACACGTCATTACAGATGAGACTGTCCTTAACACTTCTAAACTCAGATTTATTAGTAAGCGAAATTTCAAGATCACTACCAGATTCATTAGAATTTTGGTTACCTAACTCCATCACATAAGTTATTCCAGCAATGTTTAGGCAAAACTAAATATTTTTGTGAACAAGATATTTTGAGGCAATATCTGGACTTCTAAAATTCTTTCATAGTATGAAATATTTTTGCTCTTTAAAAGGTTTTCCCACGCCTGTGAAACGTCGTTCCTGATACGAGTGGTTTGTCTTAACCCTTCACTGCGTTGCTTTGCAGATGTGCAAAGCAAAGTTTCAACTCTCTTTTCGCCGTTGTTCTTGAGGTTTAACGCTTGAAACTGCTTTGCCGATGTGCTATGTTATGACGGTAACCGATAAGATTCTGCCACTAGAATGTGCTACTGAGTGTATGACGCGACAATGTGTGTTGCTGTGAGTAGCATTGTAAGGCAGGCTGACATGCTCTCTTTCGGCGGTGATTGTTAGTAGTTGAATGGAAGAACACGTGAATGCAAAAAATTTTTAGTGCTTCTACAACCTTTGGAGAGTATTCTGCTCCATTCATCTTGTATTTCTGCTAATAAATATGTGATTAGTACACAAATCAATTTCGTTTGCATATGTGCAGTAGCGCGTAATAATACTTCTATCTTATTTTTTTCAACATTTTTCCTGACATCCTTCAACAATTTGAAATTTAAGAAAAAAAATTAACTTCTAAAAAAAAGTGTGCAATGAAGGGTTAAACTGAATGTTGAATTAATTAGTTAAATGCAACGCAACGTGGTAATCCGTATATGAAAACCTCAACATTAACATGGTGTCATCAGTAATTTCTCTGTATTCATGGTTGAGCAATTATTTGTGCACATGTCTGAACTTTCAAGAAAGTGACGAACTTTTTTGTTCTCTGGATCTGCATTGCAATCAAGCACCTAAACAGCGGTAACTAAGCAAAACTTCCGTGTCTGACCGAAACTCCATCACAGCAACGTTCTTCATTGGTGATTAGGCATAAAGAGTCGTGAAATGTCGAAGTTTTCACCAGCATTAGTTTACAAGTCTGAATATGAACATTCTGTGCTCTGCCTGGAATCCTGACAAGACCCTTATCTCCCTGATGAATAAACACGGAAAAGTCAAATATAATTTCTAGTAACAAAGTTCGCTCGTATTTTAAACGAAGTGACTGCTGTGAAATTCCGTGACGGAGACTCGAACTTAGCACCTAATCAGATTGTCCGCTAAGTAAAATCAAATGTTCGATATCGAATTTTTCACCAGCAGCCGAATATTCGAATCTGAAATGAGGATACAATTTGTTTGCCTGACCGAGAATTGAACCCGGCACTACTGCCGTTGTTTACTATTTATGGACTACACTCCTGGAAATTGAAATAAGAACACCGTGAATTCATTGTCCCAGGAAGGGGAAACTTTATTGACACATTCCTGGGGTGAGATACATCACATGATCACACTGACAGAACCACAGGCACATAGACACAGGCAACAGAGCATGCACAATGTCGGCACTAGTACAGTGTATATCCTCCTTTCGCAGCAATGCAGGCTGCTATTCTCCCATGGAGACGATCGTAGAGATGCTGGATGTAGTCCTGTGGAACGGCTTGCCATGCCATTTCCACCTGGCGCCTCAGTTGGACCAGCGTTCGTGCTGGACGTGCAGACCGCGTGAGACGACGCTTCATCCAGTCCCAAACATGCTCAATGGGGGACAGATCCGGAGATCTTGCTGGCCAGGGTAGTTGACTTACACCTTGTAGAGCACGTTGGGTGGCACGGGATACATGCGGACGTGCATTGTCCTGTTGGAACAGCAAGTTCCCTTGCCGGTCTAGGAATGGTAGAACGATGGGTTCGATGACGGTTTGGATGTACCGTGCACTATTCAGTGTCCCCTCGACGATCACCAGTGGTGTACGGCCAGTGTAGGAGATCGCTCCCCACACCATGATGCCGGGTGTTGGCCCTG
Organism: Schistocerca cancellata; assembly: GCF_023864275.1. NCBI lineage: Eukaryota > Metazoa > Arthropoda > Insecta > Orthoptera > Acrididae > Schistocerca > Schistocerca cancellata. Next base: position 11,340,263 of record NC_064628.1, on the reverse strand, counting down.
TGTGCCTCGGTCGTATGCAGTCCTGATTGTGGCGCTCACCTGCACGGCGCCAAACACGCATACGACCATCATTGGCACCAAGGCAGAAGCGACTCTCATCGCTGAAGACGACGCGTCTCCATTCGTCCCTCCATTCACGCCTGTCGCGACACCACTGGAGGCGGGCTGCACGATGTTGATGTTCCACCGACCACTGGCGACAACATCGATGTACTGTGGAGACCTCACGCCCCACGTGTTGAGCAATTCGGCGGTACGTCCACGCGGCCTCCCGCATGCCCACTATACGCCCTCGCTCAAAGTCCGTCAACTGCACATACGGTTCACGTCCACGCTGTCGCGACATGCTACCAGTGTTAAAGACTGCGATGGAGGTCCGTATGCCACGGCAAACTGGCTGACACTGACGGCGGCGATGCACAAATGCTGCGCAGCTAGCGCCATTCGACGGCCAACACCGCGGTTCCTGGTGTGTCCGCTGTGCCGTGCATGTGATCATTGCGTGTACAGCCCTCTCGCAGTGTCCGGAGCAAGTATGGTGGGTCTGACACACCGGTGTCAATGTGTTCTTTTTTCCATTTCCAGGAGTGTATTTGCTCACTAGTAGAGACATCTGTCCATATTTGACGAGAAATAACAGCATCTGTCTTTATTGTTGACAACACTTGAAGAGACATTAAAAATGAAAATTATTTACCATTAGTAGTTCGGGGAGCATAAGCTTGGGCTTGCAATAAAATCATGAATATTTTTGTGCTGGACCGGGATTCGAACCCACCTAGAGGAGTTTTCTATCTTGGGGAAAACAAAGAAATGATCGAACTATATCGTTCCGCGTGGGTCATATACCACGAAAAAGGTGATCCGAATTCCAATCACAGTCCAGCAGCAAATTTTTCATCGTTTGAAGTTCAAATAAAATAACAGTGCTGTGACCTGAAGTGACCACTGGATCATTAAATACAATAAAATTTCTGTTGTAAGGAAGTTCGCTGGCGACAGAGGTTTTTTTTTCTGCGACTTCCGCCTCTGCTATGATCCAACCTTAACCAGTTCGTCTCCAGTTGGTAGCGGATTCTGAATTACGGTGAAACCTGACATTCTTCATTTCGCATTACTAGACGAGAAGGATATATGTTCGTGTTTGTTTAAAATATATGATGCAAGTGTGAATCGAAAACATACCTCGCGACTAAGAAACTAGGATCAGTCCACCAGACAACTGAGCATACGTTTACTCGGTTCATGATTGTGCCGTAACGTGTGATGCACTTTACTTACAAAATTAGACACGATGAAAAAATTAAGTATTCTGTTAACTAGTTAATTATCAGCAGGTGTCTGACACGGAAATTATGCTAGTCTCATGTCAGCTGTATGTAAACACGCTAATAACCATCATAGTCTTAATTCGAAGCCGTTTTTAAATTTTCGCTACTTCGATAAATTTCTTAGATCGAGAAATACCATTGCAAAATATGAAGTTATCAAGTACTTCGATTAATATTGCCGTAACAGCCATTAACTTTTTCATTCCGCTGCTGCTACACGCGTGCTTGAAGAAAGCCCTTAATGCTTCTTGGTCATTTTTTGGAAACAAGTGCTCAAAAACAGGTAAGTATTTAGTTCGCAGCAAATGGTTGCGGCGTTCTCTGGCAAGTGGACCGTAAAAAATAGTTATTTAGTTTTCTCCATACCTAGTGAATACTTATCAAGTTAATATGGGACATGTCCAATTATTCGAAAATTACATTAGAATTAAAGTAACTGATCAAGACGTTACTTCATAACAGAAATTGCGTGGCACTACTTCATTTACTTGCACCGACGCTCGTTAAATGATAAAACTGGCGGTAAACGCCACTTTCAGAGCCGGAGGATGTTAATGTCTTCTGTTAAATGTCAAGATAATTCTCTCCAGATGACTTGCTCGACGTTACCTAGTTCCAGAAAGGCAAGGAACGAATATGGCATAAGATCAATTGTCTTCGTTGCAATAAACTCATTTTACGTGGTCCAAGGTCACATTTTAGAGGAATTACTCGAACTGTAGTATCCATTTCAACAACGTAGAAAAATATTTCAACGTTGCAAAAGTGACATCCGACTCACACGCCTTATATTTAGTCGCTAACCAGAAATTCTCTGTGGAACACCAGATTCAGTAAAGTGATGTAGCGAAGATTGTTTACCATTGCACTTTCTCACCCGAAAATACGCAGTTGACTTATTGGGTTCTATAGCTATACTGCAAAAATACTTTTTTGAGCTAGCAATGAATACAAAATGCACTATTTGATAGTGCCGTGGCTTCCAGTTCTGTGTATTCCTGACCTAAATTGGCTCAGCATCATTTCACGCCCCAGGTACTGCAATGTCATACCAACAGTGTGTGCACGTACCGCCAACTTCATTGTTGGTCTCCATCAATTTTGTAATCAGCGAAATAAAAGTCACATGACCTCCCAACATGGGAGGTTTCATTTCGTTCGTCCTTTCGTTGTGGGACATTAGCTTTCTGTTCAAAAATATTTTTTCACTTCTAACCAGCGAAATGCGGCAAAATGCGGACAGTAATCGCTTCACAAACCACTATTTACTGCTGTTAAGATTTCTTTTAAAGAAGTCGTAGTTGAAGGATTTAGTTTAATGTTAAAACATCATAATGTTCACAACTTTACCAAATAAGAAATGCGTATTTTCCGGGTAGAAAATGATTTAAAGACCAAGTCTGCACAGTCTGGGCCAGGTCGTCCTATTCGTCTGATAACTCTGCACTATAATTCGCCTGAGAGGTAACAACCCAAGGTTGCGTTCATCCTCAAACTGAGGTGTATTTATAATAAGGAAACCAGGGGAGACCGTTTGTCCTCGCCTTCCTCTAATGAGCGTTGGAAGCCATATACAGGTACACAAATTTTAACAATACTACGAGTACTTTGAATGTTACAATTGCAGTTGTCTCCCAAACCTAACAACCGTTTGTTTACAACGAATTAAAATTGGTAGCAGCGGCTGAATTCGAACCCGATAATAAAACATTGCAAAGTCACCGCTTCACCTAGTCCACTAGCCTCCCTCTTGTATGAAGCGCTGTTACAGATTTCTGTGATGTAATGTGTGAGGTGAAACAACTGACTGCAGTTCGATGGCCGGAGCAACGTGATCTGCATCACAATTCGAATCTAAATTTTACCTTTAATCTCTGCAAACGCTGTCATTATTATTACTGTGTATGGTGATTAGAGACAAAATGCATTTACACGATACTCTAAACAATACTCACAAGGAATTAACACATTAATCTTCTTTCAAAGGATGTAACTGGAAATTAATTTGACTTCGGAGACGAAGGAAGTGCTCTTCATTTTGTATCGCACTTCGTTTTCTCCTGTCTTGTCAGTAGGTCCTTACTTGAGAAATGTCACAGCTCAAGCAATTTGACAAAGATCGCATTTTTGCGCTTTATGAAGGTGGATACTGTATCTGCGCTATTTCCCGTGACCTAGGATACAGAAAATCTACTACACATCTTGGTGAAGAAGATGGCAAAAGAAGGCCACGCCAACCGTCGTAGTCGCCCTGGACGTCCGTCGACTAACAGGGAGGATCAAGATAATAGTATACTTCACTGCAGTGATGTAGACCCTCCCAGGACTGGCACAGAAATTAGGAACATCCTTCAGGTAAGTGTGGGCAGGTCGGCCACTCGCCGTCGTCTCAACGAGAAAGGAAGGTTTGGACGAAAATCAGAGGTTAAGGAAATGCTGAAGGAACAACATAAGGCTGCCAGATTAAACTTCACACTGATGGACACCGCTTTCGTACTGGTAACAAGTTATGTTTACGGTCGGGAAGGTGTTTACTACTGTACAAATACTTCAGTCCACGTATATTGACCAAGTGACGCTAGATTCGACAGCAAATATGCCCATCAGATGAAAAGGTGTAGCCGAACTTCTGTCACAGTTTGGGGATGGACATTAGCAAGTATTTGCGTCGTTCTGTGGCAACTGGCCTGTGGCATCTACCGTCTGAGGTTTTCGGGAGGCAGAATAATCTTCCACCATGACCGTTCTCCTGTCCGCACAGCGAACCGTGTAAAGAACAGGTTTCAAATGAACGGAGACGTATAGCTGCTGGGCTAGCCTCCCAAAAGTGGTCACCTTAGTTCCACAGAGCACGTATGGGCAGAGATGGAGAAATTGTTAGATGTGACGCCTGGGAAGAGTTGTCACAGAATAACGGATTAATGCGGAAACTTGTTGTCTCAATTTCCCGGCTGCTAAATGTAGTGGTAGAGGTGGACGGAAACTGGATACGTTACTGAATTACTGTGTTGTTCGGGAGAAAATTTTGTTTGTGACAACGTTTTGTTATCCCTGAAAGAAGAGAAAAATCAGTTTGTCTCATCTTTATATATTTTTTAAAGGAGGAGCAGGTTATACATAAAAATTAACTTGTCATTTCACTCTTTTCAGTCGTTAAATAGACTCTTGATTTTTAATTATTTTACTAACATTGATCAAAAAGACTGGGACAAACATGAAACTAATTTTTTTTGTCTCACGGCGCATAATTTCAATGCCCATGAAGGCAACGTAGAGACAGTATGTAGTCAAGAAAAAGCACCCTATTATTTGTGTTCTCCTTATTCACATGTAGGCTGGACGCCAATACCGAAAGAAGCACAAAGGAGATATATATATTTCTTTTAATGCTAAGCAGAAATCACAGTACATAAAGAGAACAAGAGGAGCAAGATAAAGGGTGTAGACGTAGTCGATCGTTTGAGTGCACTGCATCATGAGTTACATACTTATGAATTCTTTAAAATTATAAATACTTAACAGTTCGCATTGTTCTCCTAAACTAATAACTCTTATTACGAAATAAAATTCATGGATCTGACAGGATGCGAACCACCACCTGCAGCGTAGAAACTAACTGCCTTAATCAGTACTCCAGTCTACCAATCACAAGCGAAATGGTATGAAATGGACTGTGATGTCAAATCGTTACAACGACAAAGAGTGAAGTACCTCCAGATTTACCTCTCTATGTTATACTTACGAATTCTAATTATGAATAGTTAATAGTTCTTATTGTCCTCCTAAACTCATAACTCTTACCATGAATTAAAATTCATGGGTCTGACTGGATTCCAACCACTTACCAGCAAATTAGAACTGACTGCTTTAACCACTAGGACATTCTACTAATACGAGAAGGTGTGATATGTTTTGTGATGTCTCTATGTCCATTGATTTCATAACTTTTTTCTCAGGTCTGGATTTCCTAAATGACAAGCAAAACATAAATCACTGTCATTAATTTGTCCTTTTGAAGTAACTGAGTATTTCGAAAACACACACTTCTGTTCACTACTACAGTGTACTAAATTGAGTTTGTGAGATGGCTTATGATGCAGAGCTTGTCCTATGATACAGTTGCTGAATTTCATTCTGAGCATTTGTAAATCGAATAACGAAAACGAAAGTAAGACTTCCATACCGCAGCATTTCTCCAACGAGATCTGAACTGACTTGCACATCAACCAGCGTATTAGAAATCGAGTGTCCACCCCTAAGCCAACGCGACACTGCTGCAATATACCTTTTTTCACTACGTCCATGTTGTCAAATGTAGATTACTTGGAACGTGACATTAGAGGGCAATCGTAGCTTAGGTGCGGAACGGCAAAACTGGGTTCAAACAATGAATTTTACTTACTCAGTGTCACATCTTAAATGGAACCCATTCAGATTATTTCATCTAGATGATAAGAAAATACAGTACTAGACATAAAACCCGGCCTTTGCCTGGCCGCTGCAGAGAGGAGGGGGCCAATACTCCCGACCACCCCTCAGAATTCCACGATCGGCCGTGCGCATGACCTGGCAGTACTGTAGGATGCGACGGTGTAGTAGGAAGGTCTGTGAGTCTTCCAGAGGTGTTACGAAAATGCCTCTGAATGTGGGCGAGTGGTGAGGTTTTTCGTCTGTAAACATAAGGTCCATTCCTTTCCCTAATTTCACGAAGCATACATCTGCTTATCAGTCTGTTGGAACCTCAAACATAATCCGTTTCATTTTCTAATCCATCTTGAATGGGGACTGTCCTATTTGCCATTACGATTTTCAAGAAGTTTTGACCATAAACGTAAGAAAGCTGTGAATTTTATAAGTGTCCTCAACCTCTGTAGTATCGATATAACGGTATTCTTTGTAAGTCTGATCTTGGTCAGAGAGGTTACTTTGTCGGAGTAGCTGTCAGTGCGTGTTAGACAGGCTGGCGATGTATTTCATTTGAAAAGGATGGAAGCTGACCTGACATGCAGTGCAGGCAGCATTATTTAAAAGGGATTTTGTATTAATATATTCTGAGGAAATGTTTTGTGGAACTGAGATAAATAGAAGAACGTCAGAATGGAAGTTTTCTGCAGTAATCTACCTTTTCTTTTTACATATCGTAACTGTGTAGTTTCTTATTGTTAGAATATTATGTATAGTTAAAGTTTACTGCAAAAATTTTATAGTGAAATACATTGATTTGTCTTATAATTGAGACTAGTGTCAAGGAAAGTAATTGTACAGAGGAAAATTACTAAGAAATATTTTGTTAACGTGTCAAGATGTGAGACCGTTATGAAAACGTTGTATTGTTGTTATGGTTTAATGAAGCACACTGTAACTTAAGAGTCTTGTTCTCACTTATCGTTGTTAAGTTTAGTTCCTCATTTTTCATTCTTTACCTTTATGGACGTGTATGTATAATCGCATTGCACGTCGCGAATTGTGTGCTGCAGAAACATTTTTATGAAAAGTGATAAGATGCCGTCTTGCATAGTACATCGCAAGTGCAGCAAACGATATATATTTTTTGAAAATTTCATCATTAATCTTAATAGTAACACGTTGCAGAACAGACGAGCATTCCGTGTGCACAGGTAGGCCAACAGAGTTAATTATCATCAAAATTCATATGCATTGTAAGGCATAGTGATTTTCAGAGTGTCATTTGTGAAAATGGTGTACTAGTTCATAAGCTGAATGCCATAGGAGATCTCAGTAAAGTGCTATCTTGTGAGTTTTCAAGCACTCTTATCAGAACATCAGATGCGTTAAATTTTATATTCATTTGCTGTATAATTAAGTTTTAGTGCAGTCATTGTTCGCAAGATTAATAATATTCGGGGCCAACATTTTAATCTGAGTCACTTGTGTTGCAGTCAAATTGTTCGATGTACTGGTTAGCCTGGATTTCGCATCTTGTTGCTTGTGCTTCACATACTTCTTCAAATTTTAATTTTAACACAGTACTGTTGCCCTGCACTGAGATTTACGTATTTCTATATCAGAATAAGTTTTACATTTATCAGATACCAGACAAATAGTAACAGGAATTTATAACCACTTTTTACATTAGCATTTGAGCTGTCGATCTTTTCTGCCAGGATGTGTAATTTCGTGGTTATCCGCTGATTTTTGCAGTGAGATAAAGCTTTGCTCTGCAACCACAAATTAAAATTTTAGTTATAGACTTTGACAACCTGTGTTGCTGTGATGGTATACAGTGTGTGCATATTTATTACCAATGAACAAGACAGAAAAATTATTCTTGTTTATTGAATACTGAAGTGTTTACATTGTTAGACAGCCAGTGCTTTTTAATGAAAGGTACTACCTTTCATCCTTTACTGAATCGTAGCAATTTTATTGCATAGTGATACTACCAAAAACTTGGGTTTACATTTACTAAGTGAATTCTGTCAGTGATGATTTTGATATTCTTCTGTTTTCATTAACATTTGTAGAAAGTGATTTTTTGTAGTAATCTGTGTAGCAGTGACATTCTGTACCTAACAGTTTCCCCTTTTCTTTGTTGTATTATCTTAATTGCATGAAAATGTCGAAAGCTACCAGTTAGGTCAAATGACAGAGATGCAGCTGATGTAACTTCTGGTAATCCTATAGACAGGGAAGGGACAGTTGAGCAGGTTTCCTCTCACAACATTGAAACTGAGATAGATAGTACAATACATGACAGGATTGATCATCGTAATTTTTAGATATCAAACATGCAACAAGGCAGTGCAGTTAGGTATTCTGCTTTGCAAACTGAGCTTGTAATCTGTTACAACAGTCAGGTTCTGTACTTAAAGATTCAGGTTTTGCGTCCGCAATTATTGACCAAACTGAGCCAGTCTCTGTCCCTACTTATAGTAATGCCAAAGATGGGAACAATGATTTTTTGCAAAGACAGCACAATGTGAAGTTATTATCAGAGCTTAAAGGTGTTAAGGAAGACAATGAATATCGTAACAGGAGACTGGATAACGTGAGAAAAGAGATTAAGGAAAGTGTTAGGAAGAGATTAAGTTCTTAAAGGATGAGATGAAACAGATTAGATAGATGTGCGTGAGGATTATAACTTTGTAATAAATAATCGAAAGTTGAACACAGCGAAACAGCCGAAATTTCACAGTTAAAACAACAAGGAAGTCAGTTTGAGACCAAGATACAAGGTCTTGAATAGCAGTATGCATCGCTTAAGGCTAACGATACAGAATTTACTACGCAAGAACAGTTAAACAGTTAAATACAGTTACCAAACAAGTAGACGGACTTCCTGTAACCGTGACCCAACGGTCTAGCAATGCGGTTAAGATTTCTAGTGTTACGCAGCTTGTTCCCTTTGTCGATTCGGAAGAATATCTCTCTCTTCAAAGTCCTAAACAGGGACAAATCACCATTAATCAACAGCACAAGTGTAATGTAAAGAAACTGGATGACAGAATATCACGCTTTGAACAGAAAATCAGTCACTGGTGTGATGGCACCGTTGTTCACACTGCGCGCCCTAATACTTCCGATAAACTTTCCAATTTGTGCCTCATACGTGAACTGATACTCGAATTCAGTGCGTAGCGCAAACAAGATAGCGCGGATGCCTCACACAGCGCGAAAAATAATTTGCCCTCTCAGCACAATGATTCATTCGATTACAAACGTTTTCTTACAGTTTGAAAGGCTACTAAAGTTCTTCGAAATTCTCTCGATCACATGCACTCCAGAGAATGCTTTCAACAATTCCAGAATTGTCTCCAACCTTAATGGCCAAATGTTCGTAAACTTGAATATATGCCTGTCTGTTTAGAATCTGAACCATCCACAAGAATCAGAGCAATTGCACAAGAATGCCAAACAGAAGATGAATTTAATCACGCATTCTTGTCGGCATACTGGTTTGAAACAACACAAGACAGAGTCAAAAACAGTATCATTATGCTAAAGAGTTTTGATCAGTCAGACTTTTTCAGTGCGGCAGACTATTTTCATCATATGATACGTAAGAATCAGTGGCGGCTTTTGGTAAGAGCACAAGAGCACGTGAACAATCTAACTTTTGACACCTTGCGGATTTATCTGTTATTTTTCTTTAAATGCTGTTAAACGTAATGTAGATGCAGTAATCTGAAATACAGGGCACTAAATGTACAACGGTACATTGCTCCCCTAGACTCGGTGAAATTTGGCAGCAGGGTCGAGAGCACACCTTTAGTTGTGCACATTTTAAGGAGCTTCTGCACAAGAGCCAACTACCGTGACGTAATTGCCTTCTGGGCCAAATACAGACGGATTTCATAAACGATATGGACAGTTCACGGTGTGCACTGCTAACCCTTACCACTCGATTATAAGTTCACGTCATTGCCACCATTTGGCAGCACACTGCAGCAGACTTTCGTCCCCATTCGCCTGGCATAAATCCCGCTATATAGTAAAATGAGATCTGACATCGGTATATGTCATAGAAGATAGAAGAAATCTATTTTGTGCGATTCTGAACGAGATACAGTATATTAAGGTTTGGATTTTCTCATACAGTAAACCATTATAGGCGCTGAGAACCATTAAGCACATCATCGTCAATTGTGAGACTGTATCAGTTATTCATGCTTCTGACATCTGTTGGTCTTATGGTGGATCAGGTTTATCTGTACTATAGGCCCGCATTTTACATATATCTGAACATTCATGAAAAGTTGTCTCACTTCTTTCGAAGACGGTGGGTGTTTGGTTCTCATGGCTCCTAACGCATTTGCATTCTACTCAAGTGACTTCTTCGTACATAGTCTTACTTGATTAATAATTTCCGCAAACGGCAGTCACTGATTCGAACTGGTTGTTTACTGTGCAAGAATCAGCTTTCCTGTGCAGTGTCAATACTAACACTGTTGAACCTGCATTACTCGCTAACAGAAAAGAAAATCGTCAGGAAAAGTTAGCCTCAAAGGAAGTAGGGCCTCCGAGACCAGAGCAGTTGTTTGAGAAAGTGACGAAATCAAGTAAGTGTGATTACGAGCGAACATTTAACAAAGAAGTGTATAATAAGCGTAAGTTGTTATGTGGGGTGCAACGTAAGAATGCCTGATTTTCAACCCGGAAGCTAATTTGTTAACTAATACATAAATTAGAGATCCTGTACATTTGTCTGAAAAAATAAAAAAGCACGAAAACTCCTACTTACGTAAAAATGCGAAACGGAGAGTAGCGAAAGCTTAAACATTATTTCGTTCTCGCCATAAGCTGTAGTTATGTACAAAGCAACAAAATTCGAAAAAGACAGTTCTTCCTTTTATCAGACAAATTATCATAGTATGCACATTATTATCATCATTGCCGTTCTTATTATTGTTGTTATTATTAATAATAATAAGCTGTATAAATATGTTGATAAGTATATCTGTTATACAGCAGATGCTATTAATTTCGCACTGTCATATTTATCTGAATTAAAGAGTTCGTAAACACTCATAATGTATACCTACGATCCGCCACTGGTAAGGATCTTTTCTTATCCAATACGTACAGTCACTTTGCATTAATAAGAATTTGTTTGACTAAATTATCGACATACTTACGAAACATTATTTTGGCAGACACTGTAAGGACAATATTAAGGTTTTTCAAAATTCATTGCAAGAACTCGAAGTTGACAGCGAGGGTTTTTATTCACGAAATAAATACAGGGACGGCAACGTAAAAGATTTAAAGGACCCAATGAAACAGATCTGATGGCTATTTTGCAAATCGTAACAACAATTAACAGAATAATCAATTTTCTAACAGTCGTGATCACAATCATTCATACAATTGTCATCTGAGAGATCAGCCTAACAATTGCGGAAATTTCAGATGTAGGAACAGAGGTCGTGGTTATAGGAACCAAGGAAGTTACAGCAATAATGGTGATTCCAACAGACTTCAGTATAATGAAAGGAACAACAGTAATCGGTGTGAAAGACGAAACTTTAATTCAAATCGAGAAACTGAGAACGCTGATTCCAGATAACATGGCTATCATTGTAATCAAAAACGAGATAGTTCGCATGATCGTAACAGTTATTACTAAAGAAATAATCAGGACAAGGGCGTTCGTGGAAACTTTAGTCCTGAACGACGTACTGAAGTACACTCCTGGAAATTGAAATAAGAACACCGTGAATTCATTGTCCCAGGAAGGGGAAACTTTATTGACACATTCCTGGGGTCAGATACATCACATGATCACACTGACAGAACCACAGGCACATAGACACAGGCAACAGAGCATGCACAATGTCGGCACTAGTACAGTGTATATCCACCTCTCGCAGCAATGCAGGCTGCTATTCTCCCATGGAGACGATCGTAGAGATGCTGGATGTAGTCCTGTGGAACGGCTTGCCATGTCATTTCCACCTGGCGCCTCAGTTGGACCAGCGTTCGTGCTGGACGTGCAGACCGCGTGAGACGACGCTTCATCCAGTCCCAAACATGCTCAATGGGGGACAGATCCGGAGATCTTGCTGGCCAGGGTAGTTGACTTACACCTTGTAGAGCACGTTGGGTGGCACGGGATACATGCGGACGTGCATTGTCCTGTTGGAACAGCAAGTTCCCTTGCCGGTCTAGGAATGGTAGAACGATGGATTCGATGACGGTTTGGATGTACCGTGCACTATTAAGTGTCCCCTCGACGATCACCAGTGGTGTACGGCCAGTGTAGGAGATCGCTCCCCACACCATGATGGCGGGTGTTGGCCCTGTGTGCCTCGGTCGTATGCAGTCCTGATTGTGGCGCTCACCTGCACGGCGCCAAACACGCATACGACCATCATTGGCACCAAGGCAGAAGCGACTCTCATCGCTGAAGACGACACGTCTCCATTCGTCCCTCCATTCACGCCTGTCGCGACACCACTGGAGGCGGGCTGCACGATGTTGGGGCGTGAGCGGAAGACGGCCTAACGGTGTGCGGGACCGTAGCCCAGCTTCATGGAGACGGTTGCGAATGGTCCTCGCCGATACCCCAGGAGCAACAGTGTCCCTAATTTGCTGGGAAGTGGCGGTGCGGTCCCGTACGGCACTGCGTAGGATCCTACGGTCTTGGCGTGCATCCGTGCGTCGCTGCGGTCCGGTCCCAGGTCGACGGGCACGTGCACCTTCCGCCGACCACTGGCGACAACATCGATGTACTGTGGAGACCTCACGCCCCACGTGTTGAGCAATTCGGCGGTACGTCCACCCGGCCTCCCGCATGCCCACTATACGCCCTCGCTCAAAGTCCGTCAACTGCACATACGGTTCACGTCCACGCTGTCGCGGCATGCTACCAGTGTTAAAGACTGCGATGGAGCTCCGTATGGCACGGCAAACTGGCTGACACTGACGGCGGCGGTGCACAAATGCTGCGCAGCTAGCGCCATTCGACGGCCAACACCGCGGTTCCTGGTGTGTCCGCTGTGCCGTGCGTGTGATCATTGCTTGTACAGCCCTCTCGCAGTGTCCGGAGCAAGTATGGTGGGTCTGACACACCGGTGTCAATGTGTTCTTTTTTCCATTTCCAGGAGTGTAGTTGAAGACCCCCTAATCCTCGCGATAACGTTAGACGCCGCGGGCCATCACAGGGATGACGTGGCACACGAATCGTTTGCCGATACAGAAAATATACCATAAAAATCATACAAAATGAACGTGTGAGACTGTTAGTAATCAAAATGATGAACAGACGTTAGGCGTAACCGACCATAGTATTGTTAACATAGAGACTGGTGAGGACCAAGCACTTTACTTCCGGCGAATCAGTGTTTTCGACTGGGTAGCTAATTACACGCATTGACCAAATGATGACAGTGAATGTGAAACAGACGTACATCCACAAGCAGTAGGAAACGTAACTAATGATATGGCAGTGGATTTCGGTGACCATTTCGTAGGCAAAACATTTGGTGAGATGGATTCAGAGGATAGTCGAATAAATTTTGTCCATTATGATGATATTAGAGACACCTTGCTGGAAGAGAAGGTGGACAATCAGAACGTCTTAATCCATCCTATAGTCTCAGTTTATGCTGGACAGGTTTCTTTATCAGCGCTATTATATTCAGATAGTTCTATTTCGGTTATCAGTGAGGCAGCTTCCATTAAGTGCTAAGGGTCAACTGTTTGTCCAACATTTACATTGCAACGAACCAAGATTAAGGGTGTGATTGCTCGAAAAACTGTAGAGGTTAAGGAACAGACACGTTTAGATTTCACTTGCCAAGCTCATCAGTTCTCTGCCAACTTCTTAATAGTGCAAATTGTTACTACACAGGTGATATTAGATGTTTATTTCTTGACTGAATACAATACTATTATCAACTTTTAATGGTGCTAAGGTGAAAGCTGAAGTCGGTGGCAAGTTAGTTTGTTTGCAGTTCGCGTATTGGATTACAAAGGGGGAAGAAGACATCAAATATATGAAATTTTTATCTTCGTCAAAATCACAACCTTCCACTGAACCTATTGGTCATAAGTCAAATATTTCTCAGGAGATGCAACAGTCTTTCGATATTCTGAAACTATACGTGAGAAAGTAGAGTAGGCGATGCTTCTGAAGTAGATAGGCAAGTGATATTCCATATCTTACAGTCAGACTCTGAAGTCTACGTCGAGAAACCTAGCACCGTACGAATTTTTTTGTATGAATTTACAGTCACCTTACGTTATCCAATTGGTATAAAAGGAAAGAATGAGACGCAAAGTAGGAAGAGGATCCATCTCTGCCTCCTCGAGATGTGGGCTACTGTTCCTCCTTTTAATTTATGGTGGACTCGACTTTTCCTACTGTTATAATTAGATAATAAGTGTAAATAACGCTTTCCTACTATCGTAGTGTAAGTATAGTGGCGTAATTTTTCAGAATAGTTGACATCCCAGTACAAGAAATTATTTTCGTAGCAGGTCATAAATGTAATTTCCTATGAATTTTTGGTAATCTGTGAATAATATTTCACCAGTCTACTATATTGATGCCATTTAGAGATGTTTGAAAATAGTTACATGAAGTTAAAAATCCTCAGCTATTGCTTACTGGTAATGCAGAGATGTTAACTGACAATTCCAGCTGAATATGTGTACTGTGAGAAATTCAACACACTGTGAAGAATGATAAGGAATGAGTTAAGCATGGTATTTGTTAAAAGAAATACTGAGGTAAGAAATGATGTACTTATGATGTAGCTGTATCTGTGTGATGAAATATGTTATTGTGGTATAATGTAAATGATACTTATGCTGAGCAGTAATGAGGAAATAATATGTATTGAATTATGATATGTATCTAGGGGAAGAGACGTTTTTAAGAGGAAGACAATGAGAAGTAGATGTTTTTTCAGAAATATTATGTATGTGGGTTTTTAACGGATTATTATTTCAGGCAGCCAGTGAAAGGTAAACGAAGATTTTGTCTCAGTAATGATGTTTTATGCAGTTTAATGTTAACTTTACAGGTACACTGTGTAGCAGTAGAAACAAGAACCAAAATACATTTAACATGAACATTTTGTTTCAGAACTATGCTCTGCATGTATCTCTTAATGAGGAATTTACTCAGCAGATCGTAGAACTACTTTGTGGTTGACACTTGATCGTTCAATTTTCAGGAACCTGCAACTTGTCACCGTGAAAATAACTAACATGTGACTCTATTATCACAAGGAATGGCATGGTCTTGTAGTCGTTATGATACCAGTGAATCTGACAAATTAATTGTAGTCTAATAAGATATTCAGTTCTAAGAGTGCATGCAATAATTAGCTGTTTTGGTTGTGACTGTACTTATTCCTGATGTTATTGTACATGAGATAGGTGGTAGTTACCATTCTGGCCTGATAGATAAATGTATGTAACTTAAGAAACTCGATCCAAGCCTTTTCATTTATGTGTAGTACTTTCAAAATGGAGAAATGCATTCAAGATTGACATTTGATATCACGTTGACGATTAACTGTTTACTTGTTTACGCAACTAGTTGAAATGACACCAGAACTTAACTGACAAGCTAAGCTTTGCTTAGTTACAGTGGCTACAGGTGCTTGGTTTCAATCCAGGTGCACAGGAAAAAAAATATTTCGTCACTGCGTTTAAAGTTCAGACAAGTGGACAGATAATTGCTCAGTCATGGATATAGAGAAATTCCTGGTGATACGATGTTAATTTTGAGGTTTCCGTAGAGTGATTTTCAAAGTTAATAGCGTTGCTTTTAACTAGTTAATTCAACGTCCAGTTTATGACAAACCACTCGTATCAGGAACGTCGTTTCACAGATGTGTTAAAATCTTTTAAAGAGTAAAAATATTTTGAACTGCCAGAGACCTTTAGGAGTCTAGATATTTTCTCAAAATATTTGTTCATAAAAATATTTAATTTTGCCGACATGTTGCTGGAATGACTAATGTGATCGAGTTTGTTAACTCAAATTCTAATGACTGTAGTAGTGATCTTGAAATGTCGCTTACTGTAATAAAATTGAGTTTAAAAGTATTAAGGATTGTCCCATCTCTAGTGAAGCGTTTCTAGTATTTGCAACATTTACATGTAGACTGATTTCCTTAAAGAGTAGTGTTCTCTTCTGTCCGTATTGTATAGTCAAACGACTGTACTGCAAAGAGAGCAGAGGATCTACAAGACAACTACGTTATGAGGGCTGCAAGCAGATTAGGCGAAACGCAATTCAGGTCGTTCGCATATTTTTGGGTATGATAGCACATCACAGATACCGCTTTCCGTCCCATTCGGATTACTCCTTCGCGGTACATCTCTCTCTCTCTCTCTCTCTCTCTCTCTCTCTCTCTCTCCCTCCCTCTCTCTCCCTCTCTCTTTTTGAGTGTGTCCATAAAACAGTCCTTTAGGTGATGTCATTCGCACATTCGCACATCAAGGTGTCTGGTAGTGACATGTGGGTTGTGTGCTACCGCTCGTGAAATATTGGAGCATTGCTCTCGTCAGCTACTGTCAGTGGTGGCCCGTGAACATAAATTCTGGGTGTTCACAAGTTTCGAAATTCAGATAATTATGAGAGTCTGAAATTAATAGCATCTGCTGTACAACAGTTGTGTTTATCAAGACATTTATACAACAACCACCACTAACAATAATAATCACAATAATAATAACAATAATAACAATATCATAATTTACCTGAAAAAAGAAGGAATTGTGTGCGTGAAGTTTTGTTATTTTGTACATAATTAAGTACAGCTTAGGGCATGAACGAAATAATGTTTAAGCTTTCGCTACTGCCCGTTCCGCATTTTTGCGTAAGCGGGAGTTTTCGCGCTTTTTATTTTTTTGTGCAAATGAAAAAGATCCCAAACACATGTATTAGTTAACGAATTAACTTCCGGACTGAAAATCAGACATTCTTACATTGTACCCACACAACAGCTTACACTTATAACACTCTTCTTTGTTAAATGTTCGCCTATAGTCACCCTTGTTTAATTTCGTCACTTTCTCAGTCGCAAGACCTGGTCTGGGAGGCTCTAGTTCCTTTGTGCCTAACTTTTCTGGGTGTTTGGTTTTCTGTTAACACTTAAAACATATTCGACATGGCTCATGATGCCACAGCACACGGAAGCCAATTCCTGCACAGTAAACAAGTACAAACTGCTGTTTGTGGAACTGATTAAATCCAAGCAGCACTATCCGCCAGCACTGGCACTTGACTAGGGCGCAAACGTCCTGTCTGATCACCTGCATCCATTCATGCCACTGTGGACTCGGACGGTCTTGGGCAGTTCCAGCAGGACAATGCGACACCCCAGACGTCTAGAATTGCTACAGAGAAGCTCTAGGAACACTCTTCTGAGTTCAAACACTTCCGCTGGCCCGCAAACTGCCCAGACATGATCATTATTGAGCATATCTTGGATGCCTTGCAACGTGCTGTTCAGAAGAGATCTTCAGCCCTCGCTGTGGATTTTTGGACAGCCCTGCAGGATCCACGGTGTCAGTTCCCTGCAGCATTACTCCAGACATTAGTCGAGTCCATGCCACGCCGTGTTGCAGCACTTACGCGTGTTCGCGGTGGCCCTACACGATATTAGACAGGTGTATCAGTTCCTTAGTGTATATTGCTGTGTACGCTGGAGGGCATTTCCGGTACGACAATAACTTCGTTCCTTTCCTGTCGCATTCAGGAGTTCTAGTGACTTACTTACTTGACTTAATTCCTTTGGCCCCTATGGGGGCATAGGGCATCCAGGAGAACTCGCCATCCGTCTCTGTCTTTGGCCATTTGCCTCAATTCTGCCCAGGTCTTGCCAACTCTTTTTCCTTCCCCTTCCACTGTCCTCTTCCATGTGCCCCTTGGTCTTCCTCTCTTCCTTGTTCCCTGGGGATTCCATTCCAATGCTTTTTTCTCGATGGCTCCATCTGGTTTTCTCAAGGTGTGCCCCAACCAGCCCCACTTTCTCTCTCGTATCTGGTCTTCTATAGGTATCTGGTTTGTTATTCGCCAGAGCTCCTCATTACATATTTTTTCTGGCCACCAGACATTCATGATGCGTCGAAGACATCTATTTATGAAGCTTTGTAACTGGGTTGTTATCTTTTTATCCATTTTCCAGCTTTCACTGGCGTTCAGAAGGACAGCCTTCACATTTGTATTAAAAATACGGATTTTTGTTTTCTAAGTGATATTTCTATTTTTCCATATTGGATACAATTGTATGAAGGCAGCATTTGCCTTTTTAATGCGGTTTTTCACGTCATCTGCAGCTCCGCCATCTTCCGCCACTATACTACCCAGATACAGGAATGAGTTGACAGTCTCCACTCGCTGCTCACCTGTTAACAGGGGCATCTCCATGTTACCTGAATTTACTCTCATTTCCTTTGTTTTGCCTGTATTTATCTTGAGGCCAGCAGTCTCTGCTTCTTCTTTCAGCAAGCTTAATTTAGCTTGCATGTCAGTCAGCCTTGGAGCTAATAAAACTATGTCGTCTGCAAAATCCAAATCCTCCAGACGTTCGTGGATCCCCCACTGGATTCCTCGTCTCCTGCCTGCTGTGACTCTTCTCATAACAGAGTCTAGAATGAGTAGAAAAAGTGTTGGTGACAAAATCCAACCCTGCCGGTCTCCAGTTGTTACTTTTATGGGCTCTGTCATATTTCCCTTGTGGAGTATGCAGCATTCGTAGCCATCATATAGATCTTTTATGATGTTTAAGATCTTCTGTGGTATGCCATACTTCCGCAACACCTGCCAGAGCACTTTATGTTTCACGGAATCGAAGGCCTTTTGAAAATCAATGAATGCTAGGTACATGGTTGCTTGGAATTCTTTGCTTTGCTCTAAGATGATCCTAAGAGTGTTAATAAGATCAACACAGCTGCGTTGTGCCCTAAAACCGGCCTGTTCTTTACGCAGTCGCTTTTCAAGGGATTCTTTAATTCTGTTTACAATAATTCTGGTGAGGACCTTACTGGGCACTGACAACAATGTAATACCACGCCAGTTGTTACAGTCTGACAAATTTCCCTTTTTTGGGAGCTTTACCACCAAGCCATTTTTCCACTCCTTTGGAGATTTCTCTTCAAGCCAAATATGCTTCAGCAAAGGATGGAGCATTTTAACAGTACTTTCAGTATCGGCTTTTAAGAGCTCCGGTGCTATGTTGTCTAGGCCTGGAGCCTTTGTATTTTTTAGTGTTTTCAAGGCAATCCTAATTTCGTCCATTGTGGGGCACTGCAAATTTATATTTTGGTCTTCTTCGACTTCCTCTGGAACATGTCGTACTTGTTTCTCTTGGTTGTCTTCACAATTTAACAGTTCCCTGAAGTGCTCCTCCCATCTCTGTAGCTGTGCCTGTTGAGTTGTAAGCATCACACCATTCTTGTTTTTAACTGGTCCTTCATGTCTGAAGTTCTTCATTGACAACCGTTTGGTAATGTAGAGGTCTTTCATATTTCCTTGTCTTGCTGCCTCTTCTGCTAATTTTGCTTGCTCATCTATCCATTTCCTTTTATCTCGACGTAGCAATGTTTTCACTTTTTTGTTTGCCTCCATATATTCTTTATGCGCTTCGCTCTTCTGCGCTCTTGTCTTACAAAAATTTAACGTAAGTTTTAGTTCTTTCCTGTGGCTGATTTCATTCCACGTAGCATCGGAGATCCATTCCTTCCTTTGATGTGCCTTAAATCCTAGGATTTTTTCTCCCACATCTAAATAACAGTTCTTGATTTTTTGCCAGCACGTTTCAATTCCCTCTTCCATAAAGTTTTCTTCGGAGAGGACCTGGAATCTGTTTTGTAGTTGAAGGGGAAATGTTTCTTTGATCTGTTGGTCTTTTAATCTTGCCACCTCTATTTTCTTGCACCTATCATTGAGCTTGGTTCTATTTGCCACTATCTTCAGTCTGAATTCCGCCAAAACTAGGTGGTGGTCACTTCCAACGTCTGCCCCTCTTCTATTTCTGACATCTAACGGAGAGTGTCGGAACTTGCGACTTATGACTATGTGGTCTATTTGATTTTCGGTAACGTGGTCTGGAGAAACCCATGTTATCTTATGGCAGTTACGATGTGGAAACAATGTGCCTCCAATGACTAGGTCATGTTGAGCGCATGTATCTATCAACAGTTCACTATTTACATTCCTGATCCCCATGCCATGCACGCCCATGATATGTTCAAGCCCTTCATTTTCTGAACCAACTTTTGCGTTCAAGTCACCCATTAAAATTTTTATGTCCCTAGAATTTATCTGTCTAAGAACTCCGTTAAGCTCTGTATAAAATGCATCTTTTAATTCTCCTTTAGCTATTTCAGTAGGTGCATAGCATTGAATTACAGTGACATATCGCACATTTGTTTTAAAGCGTGCGGTTATTATCCGTTCTGAGACTGGTTCCCACTCCAGTAAGCTCTTCTTGCTGCTTTTAGATAGTAAGAGCCCTACACCATTCTTGTGCATCTCGTCCTCACCGGTCTGACCCGCATACAGCAGCACTCCACCATTTTGTGTTTGGAATTCCCCAGATTCTGGCCACCTTACTTCACTTAGTCCCAATATATCTAGTCGATAGTTCTCCATCTCTTTTTCAACTTGTCTTAGCCTTCCTGCCTCTCTCAACGTCCTTACATTCCAAAAACCGATACGGGTTTTTCTTTTCAGGCCAAAGGTCATATCCTTAAGATCCATCCGGCTGTTTCTCCTTTTAGTTTCTGTGATATGTGTTTTTTGGTGGTGCGGGTTATCAGCCCACAGCCCCCGAGTGTCCTGGTGGGGCTGCCACCTCATGGCCTGGACACCTGCCAAGGTTTTATTTCAGGGCCTTACCCCTCAGATAGCTTGTCTTCACCACGACTACAGAACGCTATCCATCCCTTCGCAGTAAGGCCTATGTGCATCAACGTTGTTCTGGTTTCCAAGGATCTTCCACTGTCCACATTAGGGAACTGTGTCTGCTGCCACACAATCACAAGGAGGAAAAGGAAATGAAGGGAATGTATAGGATGGGACAGAACAGAATGGGATAGGACAGGACACTAGACGGGACGTTGTGAGACACACTTTGTCTGGATCCTCTATGGAGACCTGTCCGGCTTGGGAGGCCCTGCCGGTAGTTACACCACCGCCGGCATAGCCCTCCACTTCATTGGATCACACAAACCCCCTCGCCCACACGGACAGTGTTTCGTTAAGGCGGTGTCTCCTGAGGGGGAGGAGTTCTAGTAATCCTGTTAAAAATTTTCAGGGATGGTGGAGAATAATAAATATATCAAATTAAGGCAAGGGACTCTAGTCCAGAAACGGCCTAGTCCAAAGGTATAAGCGCAAATCCACTTAAATTCCGTCATAGTGTCGCGCAGCGCTCAAACTAAGGGCGCCAACTTCGGAGCCCTGATCATGAGATGTAGAATTCCCGCTGAATACTCCTCAACACCCTCAGCTATCTTCCGCTGTTGATGGACTGGTAATGGCGGACGTGACGCCATGTCAGAGAGACCGAAAATTGTTAGTCTACAGTACACTGATAATGAATTCCATCTAGCTGAACAAGTTTAACAGGCTGGTACATTTACAACATTTGCTGAAAATGGCGGCCCCCTGCACACTCCCTCCCCCCAGCGTCAATGCAGTCATGGCGTCGTAGCACAAAGTTCTGTCGTACTCGTTCTGATGTGTTGGGTGTCGTCAGAAGGGTGTCGCCATCAGGGAGAATTCTTGCCAGGAGATCCTCTTCAGTCTCGAAAGGCGTCCAGTAGTCCAGTACACAAGACTTTCTAAGTGGCCCACAAGAAGAAATGATGTGAAAAGTTATGGAAATTTGTGGTAAGTACTGTGGGACCAAACCGCTGAGGTCATCGGTACCTAGGCTTACACACTACTTAACCTAACTTAAACTAAGGACAACACACATACCCATGCCCAAGGGAGGACTCGAACCTCCGACGGGGGGGGGGGGGTTAAGTGGAGTGAGGTCAGGGGTCAGGTGAACATGCTGGCCACGAAACAGGATCACCTCTGCCTATCCACTTTTCAGAAAATGTGTGATCCAGGTGTTCACGAACTGTGAGTCCAAAGTGAAGTGAGGCTGCATCATGTTGGAAACACGTACACTGACGAATATCAAGTGGAATATGTTGCAGGATCCTGGATAGTATGTCTCTGATAAATACTGTATACAATGGTGAATTCAAGTGGATATGAAGAAGAAATGGGACTAGCATGTAACCACTGACAATGACTGCGCTCGTGTTGACTGATAATCTGTGTTGATGGTTCTTCACAACTGTAGCGGCCCAAACATGACTACTGCGGCTATTTAGTGTTGAGTCTATGGTGACACACGCTTCAGCCTTGAGAAGTACGCACGCAAGAAAGTGAGGATCGACGGAAATGCATTGGAGGAACCGTTGGTCAAAGACGACACGAGATCCCAAGTCAACAGGAGTCAAATGATTAGCTTCCTGTGGATGGTAGTTAGGAGCATTGTCGTAATACTTGCTACAGAGTACTCTGCTGCGAAACATTAATTTCGTCTGCAATTGATTAAGTACTGATTGCAGGCGTCTCATCCACTCGACCAAGCATTACGTCTTCTAACTCCGGAGTCCGTGTAGTTTGTCTTTTAACGAAATTGCTTTTTTAATTTCGTTAAAGAAGAATAATAATTATTGATTATTATTGCTTTTAGTTACTTAATTTGCCTCTCTTTAACTGTCTTCTGTAAGTACGAACTTTGTTGTAGAACCTCTCTCTTATTTACGTGTGGTAATAAAAGAAATTCACTTTCAAAAGAATTACGTACATTTAAGAATTACGTGAACTCATATGAACTGATTAAGAATATTTAGTTAAGAATTAAATCCTTTACATAATTCGGCCTTGGCACACATTTTGTAAGTGCAGTGGTTTTTTTTTTTGTTAAATATTTACTGAATTCTATCCCAGCGTTAGCTATGGAACACAAGATTATCTCTATTAGCAGAAAATGGTTAATTATTGCCAAGCCGACATTTAATTATCTCTGATCAAACCTACTTCGCTATACATTTAAGTTATTTGAAAGAACCAAAATTGTTAAATTTCAATGTTAACTAACATTAACTATCCGCCTACGAATGCACAAACGTATAATTAGTTTAAAAATTCATCAGTCTCAGGATCACTGTGAAAGAAGAACATTTTCTTAATTCACTGTTAATTTTTATCTGTTCCCGATTTACGGGTTTGGTTGATTTTTCCTTTAGCGGAACAATTTTTTAAATGTGCCGCCGCTGCAAATCGATCGGTCGCGGCACAGCCCAGCAACACCGCTAAAAATGCTGAAAATTCTTTAAAGAAATTTTATAGATGACCTGGGCAAGCTAATTTACATTAATAATACACACTTTTGATAAATTCTGATATATTTAGATCCAACGATAATTCAACTCACATTAATTTGTAACGCCTCCTCTAATGGCGGCTAAATCTAGACAGAGACAAAAGAAGTCTACCCATTCATAAATCGCTTCGACACAGCTTCCTCTCGCATTCAGCTCTACACAGAGAAGACCAAAGAATACGCTGTACATGGTTCTTTTATACTGCTGCTGACTATTAACATTTCTTTGTAATTTGACAATATTATTCTCCTCTGGCTAAATTTCACATCTCTGTTATCGCAGATACTGACACATTTCACAATCACATAACAAATATACAAAAATTACTATCCTAAATACAGAGAGAATATTACTACAAGAAATATTACGATAATAACAAATGTCTTTTACATAAAATTCAATATAATTTTTTTTCAGTAATTACGGTATATACAACTTGCTCAGAGCGGCGTATATGGTACAAATAAACTCTTGTTCATTAATAGCGTGAGTTTGCCAGGGAACGTTACAGTCTACCGCCACGGTCGTTGTACTGTGGTACCGACAGCCCTCTTTCATTTACTCGTTGGACCAGCCTTGGAAACATGGTGTGAGCCAGATGTCTTCTACGCGGATATGTGGTCCTGTACAACCTTTCCGATTGTGTGCTACTTCCGTTTCCTTGCCAATCCACGAAAATCACGTTTGTAACTTCTGTCACCGTGTACAACACCATTTGGTTGGGGCTGATCGACGTTAGTACTTCACGTTGTAAACGCAGACTGCAGTAACCACAGTGAAGACGTTGTACGCCAGGACTATTCATGTCAGTACACAGAATGCAGTTTGCATTGAATTAGTTACTATCCGAGACTCTGCACCTAAACGTTTATTGGGATTGCATACCCTACAACCTTAGCAACAACTATACCAGTACATGTATTCAAATGTCAGAACGTTTCCAGTATCAGAATGATTTTTGTCGGTATCTTCCGTCTCGGTTGTTTTATGGACCGGTGTCCCTTACCTCAGATTTATACAGTTACCCCTCTCCCTTATCCCTGAGAATCTGTGACACCATCCCGTATTTTTTTTAACGTCCTATTCATCTACATATACATCTACACAGACACTCCGCAAGCCACCGTGCGGTGCGTGGTCGAGAGTACCTTATACCACTACTTACCGTTTCCCTTCCTATCTCACTCGCAAATAGAGCGAGGGGAAAGTGACCTCCGAATGACCCCTAACTTCCCGTACCTTACCTTTGTGGACATTACGCGCAATGTATGGCGGCGGCAGTAGAATGATTCTGCAATCAGCTTCAAATGCCGGTTTTCTAAACTTTCTCAGTAGTGTTTCTCGTAAAGAACGTCGCCTTCGTTCCAGGGATTCCCATTTGAGTTCCTGAAGCATCTCCGTAACACTTGCGTGTTGTTCGAACATACCGGTAACAAATATAGCAAACTGCTCCTGAATTTCTTCAATCCGATCTGGTACGGATCCCAAACACTCGAGCAATACTTAAGAATAGGTCGCACCAGCGTGAAACGCGTACGTTTCATATGTATTCATTGACAGCGATGGCGAGGCATGACAGAATCTCTGACCAGGGAGTTATTTATCGTTGCTAGTCTGCGCTTGACCGCGCGAGACGACAGTTCGAGAGTAGTAGCGCGCGCGAGACGACAGTAGTAGCGTGTTGCGAGTCGGCAGTAGTGGTAGCGAGTGGACGGTTGTACTGAGCGGGCGTCGCCATACGTCGGCGGCGTGCTCTCCCTCCATCTCTGGTCACGGTTCGGGGCGAGGTATATTGTTATAGAAGGTAATGAAGCAGCATTGCGATCAGCTAATAACATATGTTAATTGTAATTAATTTGTTCAAGAATTGCCCCAATAATAATTTTTATAAAGTAAATCTTTTAAAGAAAAGTAATCATTTCAATTTAAAGAATTTTTCCACCCTTTTGAAGAAAAAGATTCATTTCAATTCAAGGAATATTTCCCATGCATTTCCTCCAAGAATCAGAATTAAATATACGCCAGCATTGCACGAAGCTGTGCCAAAAATAAGAGCAGATAGACATACAGTTTTACTGAGGTAAGAATTTCGGTTTCTCTATTCAGGTTTAATTATTGCACAGGGCCGAAGGTCAGCGCAGCTGCCCTTATAAAATTTATCAGGTTCATTTTAGTGTTAATTTTGTGGGGACTTTATATTTTTGCGCATTTTTATTATCATTGAGTGCTATTACATTTGGGCCATTATTATTCTTTAATTTTGCAAGCAGTTTACGCATGATTCATTTTTATTATGTAGTTTTGTGGGAAGATAACGTTTCACCTAACATTGACTTTCATATTGACATTTAATATCTTTGCGGGGAGGTTACAAGCGTCGTATTTGCGGTCTCCTTTACAGGTGAACCACCCTTTCCTAAACTTCTCCCAATAAACCGAAGTCGAGTATTCGCTTTCACCCATTACGTTACGCCCAGATATTTAAACGACTTGACTGTGTCAAGTAGTAACACTGTACACGAACACTACAGGTTTGATCTTCCTATTCATCGGCATGAACTTACGTTTTCCCACATTTAGGGCTAGCTGTCATTCATCATACCACCTGAAAATTTTGTCTAAGCCGTGTTGAATTTTCCTAGAGTCACTCAATTTCGACACCTTACCGTACACCACCGCAGACTACAACACAAAATTTTACACACACAAAAAGTAATTTAAAATAAAGCTTTCTTACAAATCCTGGTGGTGCATGAAATTTTCACTGCCAGTATCTGACCAGCAGCTAGAGGAGGAGAGGTGGTGGCGTGAAGTTCCTGATCACCAGTCAATGCACCAATGTGCTGGATTAAATTCCAAATCTCTCCGCGATGTGTTATGAAGAGAGGGAATGTGACAGTGTCGCTGGCGATCCGTCACTTTGGCCTTCTCCCTTCCCTTCATACGTGACAACACACACCCAGCACTACATTATACGTGCATTCATTACAGGCACCTACGCTCTACCGGTACACGTACGACACAGCTTCCACATATCAGCCATATCAGCGAGGAAAAGCGACAGCGTGCGGGAAGGGACAACACAATCGGCTGAACCCACCCCGCCGGATATCCCAGCCAGCATTCTTGACAACCGTGTAACATTGCCCTTTACTTCCGCTGATTTCACCCCATTAGGAACGCAAATGCTTGTCATTTGTTACGGTCTACCTAACCAAGTTTTGCAACGCTATCTCCGTCTCTCTGATGCTATGTTCAAGCGAATATTCTGGAAGGAGTTTCTGAATGATTATTTCCAATACAGTCGTGTAGTGTTCCACGTTCAGCCTTCCGAGTCTTAAGTAGTATCACGTTGCCGATGAAACTCGGTAAGTGTAAGGGCCAGTCAAATGAAAAAGAGGTAGATGGGAAAAAGTAAATGAAATGTTGAATATTTCAAAAGTGATCGCCGTAACTATTAATACATTTATCCCACTGTGAGAGAAGACGGCGAACGCCTTCATGGAAAAATTGCGATTGCCTCCGGAACCAGGATTGTATTAAGGAGTGTACCTCTTCGTCAGAAGTAAATGGACGCCACGAATGTCTGTCGTCAGGGCTCCAGAAACGTGGAAATCACATGGGGCGATGGTTCAAATGGCACTGAGCACTATGGGACTTAACAGCTGTGGTCATCAGTCCCCTAGAACTTAGAATTACTTAAACCTAACTAACCTAAGGACATCACACACATCCATGCCCGAGGCAGGATTCGAACCTGCGACCGTAGCAGTCGCGCGGTTCCGGACGGCGCGCCTAGAACCGCGAGACCACCGCGGCCGGCTCACATGGGGAGAGATCGGGACTGTACGGACTTCGCGAACATGCCAGATGCTGCCAAGACTGTTTCCCTGGGAAGCCCTTACACATTACCGATAGAATCCCGATCTGTTCCAAATCCATTTCAATATCTCTTAAGCCCTAAAGAGAGACATTCGCGGCCGTCGATTTTGTTCGGTCGAAGAGGTGCACGCCTGGATACCATTACGATTCCGTAGGCAACCGCAAACATTTTTCCACGAAGGCATTGACCGTCTTCGAGTGATAAATACCGGGTGATCAAACAGTCAGTATAAATTTGAAAACTTAATAAACCACGGAATAATGTAAATAGAGAGGTAAAATTTGACACACGTGCTTGGAATGACATGGGGTTTTATTAGAACCACCCCATATTGCTAGACGCGTGAAAGATCTCTTGCGCGCGTCGTTTGGTGATGATCGTGTGCTCAGCCGCCACTTTCGTCATGCTTGGCCTCCCAGGTCCCCAGACCTCAGTCCGTGCGATTATTGGCTTTGGGGTTACCTGAAGTCGCAAGTGTATCGTGATCGACCGGAATCTCTAGGGATGCTGAAAGACAACATCCGACGCCAATGCCTCACCATAACTCCGGACATGCTTTACAGTGCTGTTCACAACGTTATTCCTCGACTACAGCTATTGTTGAGGAATGATGGTGGATATATTGAGCATTTCCTGTAAAGAACATCATCTTTGCTTTGTCTTACTTTGTTATGCTAATTATTGCTATTCTGAACAGATGAAGCGCCATCTGTCGGACATTCTTTGAACTTTTGTAATTTTTTTGGTTCTAATAAAACCCCATGACATTCCAAGCATGTGTGTCAACTTGTACCTCTCTATCTACATTATTCCGTGATTTATTCATTTTTTCAAATTTATACTGACTTTTTGATCACCCGGTATATTACAACACACGGTGATTACTTTAGTATGTTCTGCATAAATGATTAGAGTTTCAGTGACCTGGACTCAGCATGTGTCCTGTTGCCAGGTAGGCACAGGGCCCGCCATAAACCTTGATAACTTGTTCCATGCGTGATGGCACCGAAGCGAATAAAGCGCGAATGACGTCCTGTGGTGTTGCCTTCCACGCTGTATTCACCGGGTTCCAGAGTTCGTCTGTTCAAATGGTTCAAATGGCTCTGAGCACTATGGGACTCAACATCTTAGGTCATAAGTCCCCTAGAACTTAGAACTACTTCGGCAGAGTTCGTCTGTGGTGGTCGGCATTGGTCACAGCACTGCACCGGTCGTTCCACCACATCCCGCACATTTTCGGTAGGCCACAAGTCTGGTGATCTGGCGGGCCAGACTATAAGCTGACATCCTGTGACACCAGGAAGGCACGTGTTCGTGCAGCAACTTGTGATCGTGCATTGTCTAACTGGAAAATGGCGTCTGGGGTGTTGTGCAGAAAGGATATGGCTGCGTGTCGTAGGATGTCGTTCACTTAGCTCGCACTGGTCACCATCTCCTGGACAAGCACCAACTGTGATTTGTGGCTGTACCTAACAGCCTTGAGTTGTAGCATACCATGGCCGTCTAGCATGTTTCTGCACATTCGTCAATGGTAGGCCCTTATGTAACTCACGCCGTAATAAACGGCGACGGAACGCCACCACTGACAGTGCACGATGTGTTGGACTGTTGCACCAGAGCCGAGGCAGACACAGACCTGTGCTGCAGTGCCACTCGGGTGGGGTGTCGATCTTCTCAGGGGCTGGAACGTTTTTGCACACATCCGTTACTCTGCCGACACACTTGGTCCTACACAAGTAGCAGATTCCGGGATGAATGCATCACATTCACTCAAGTCAATAATGCGACCTCTTCAAAGCTCACTAGTTTGACGGTACGCTCCGCGCATACGTCTGCGAGGCATCCTGCACGTCTGATCACATCACACTGCTCCTTTACCCTCAGTTTACGGCGACAACGAGAGCCGCAGACTGGATTTACCGGTAGGTGATGTTCGGCCGCGATGTCGATGTTGACCTTTAACCCGTGGGCCGACATGGCCCAAATGCTAACAATTTCCGCAGAACATGCTAATGTGCATGTCCTGTGAATATGGACGTCCTATCTCTAGTCGTTGAAGGTGTTTTGTTTTTTCTGAAAGTGAATGTACGTTAGAACTAATGTTTAAAGGCACATACTCCAAGTGAATTGCAAAATTGTGAGGTGGCTATTATTTCGTACCTTACAAGAACTCATCCACATACGTTGCCGTGATCTACAAACACAATTAGGTATCATGTGATAGGTTGTACATCGTACATATGAATATATAAAAGAGACTGACATTCTCACGTACGTCTTGTAAATAATTGTTAACGCTTATTGCATGAAAGGTGACGGAGTGTATTTATTATAAAAACGGTGTAACGAATGATTGCCTATACTAGTAGAGGTTGGAACGCCAGTGGAGACGAAACGGCAGGCAGAACTCAAGCTCTGGGTGGAAGGCCCGCACACGTGTTGGTCCTGCTTAAACACAGGAGGTTCGTATGAGCAGTTGCCAGCGGGCTCGTGCGCATGCGCAGAGCTGAATTCGCGTATGAGCAGTGCCTTCCTCCCGCTTCTGGCTACTTGAAGCGTGGCTGTTTGCTGTACGAGCAGTAGCAGCAAGTAGCCAGATGGTAGCCGGAAAAATTTTTCTGGCGCGCCCAAGCTGCCAGATTCGCGCATGCGCAGAGCAAGCTGAGTTATAGTGGGGGGGTATCCTGCTCCACGTGAACCGTGTGTATGTTTCGTGTCTTCGTAATATTGCTGGTCTCTTCGTTTACAGCTCCCACGACAAATGAAATCAAAACAGACTTCTGTGGCCGGGAGCCATCAGGTGAATTAATATATATTCTCACAACCATGAAAGACCAAAATAAGTTAGTAGTTTCGATTTTATATTATTTCCACGTTATTAGCAATCAACCATTAATGTCTTTGTGGTGTGCGTACTGTAAGACCTTCGGTACACACACCATCAGATTATTTGACTTGTCGCTCTAATGAAGTAGGCGAGTGTCAGCAATATGTCTCGTGGTCTTATCGTGGCGTGTTTATCTTCTGCCGTTAGGTCAGACCATAGAAATGCCACTTGCACGCTTAGAGTAGCCGATTGACGGTGACCAACTTTAAACAGAACTTGATTAATTTTCACACACATTTATTAAAATAATAAAAATAATAAACCTTACTTAACTTCATTCTGGATGCTATTTACAATTGACAATTGGAAGTTCCTTTGGTCTTGGTACGTTAATCTTATTCTCACATATCTCTGATACTTGACAAAGTGTCTATACATTTATCTTCATGGCTATGTACAGGAATATGGCGCAGACTGAAACTTTGGTCCGTCTCTAATGCAGACTGACTAATCGGAGGTCTGTACACTCGTTATACTACCTCGAGCGTTCAGGTATCACTGCGCGAGTGTGATCCACGAGGAGGAAAGGTTCTACGTTAGCAGCAATCTTATTGGTTGCGTTACAAATTAATACGCGGATCGGCGGAAGCAGAATTTGGTCCGTCTCTAAGGCAGCGCCATCTCGTAGTGCGGAGATGGACGAGTGCTGCGCCTGCGCTGTTGTGACTAGCGGGGCGCGCTCTAGTGGGAAAGTTGTGTACGCGCTGACTACGCGGAACTATGTCAGGCCCCCACAACCGCACGAGTGGTCGACTGTGAAGAGCGGACAAATTGAATAGCTGGGCGGCGGTCATTAGAGTGGTAAACTGACGCGCGGAGTTCGAATGTTTATACATCGCTTTTGATTATAAAATGCCTTCCCTTGAGTTAGGTCACAAACATAATGCCTCATTTAAATACGTTACTACAATATACTTTTTAATTTATGAACAAACAGCAACTAGTCACTGTTTCTGAATTTATCTTACGTACTACATGGAATCTGCCATTGCTAAAAGTTATGTACTGGACCCCTAGCATTTTTCGTAGTTCATTTACGATAGATGTACGCAAAATGCATCAAAATACTTGAAGATTTGCCCACTATATTAATAGATATTTTCTGACTCTACCTTGCTTTAGATTTTATGACGAGAAGTGCGTTATATATGACATAGTGCTTTGGCAACTCACGACCAAATTATCAAGTTTAAACCTAACCTATACCATGAAAACACTACCGATCAGCCAACTTTCTTCAAAATGATCAGAACATATAAAAAGTTATTCTGTTGGTCCGAAATCTTGCCTCCTGACGGCGTGTAACCATTTTTGTAACAGCTGTGGTTTTCAGAAAGGAAACCTGTAAATAGATGCAAAGACATTATGCTAATACTGTGTTACAAAAACATTTATTAAGCAAGTGCACTGACATGCATAACAACTTAAAATATCCACATACCTGTGAAATGTAATATTCGTTCCTTTCTCGAATTTATTTGTTCAATTAATCTCTGCACAACTCTTCACCATTGTACTTCTTTTGATTGGAACGTACAGACAGTAGAATTACGAGTAACAAATACTGTATGTACGCCCCAACAAATATACAACGTTGAATCAGGGTCTTCATAAACAACAATACTATACAACACATCAGACTACAACCACTATAATGGCGTCCAGCCGAAGGTTCAAATTATCCCGCGACTGCAGCGCCATAAGTGAGTCTAGTTATTTTTTACAAGGTCTTTGAACTATGTACACATCAGTCTTAATGAAGTTATTTGTCTGTTTTGTAGAGAAATTTGCTTCTATTTTTTTTTTTCCTCTGAGGCAGTTAGTTTATTGGAAACGAAGTGTTTCATTCCGCACTATTGGCTACTTTCAGCTTCGTTCTATTTCAAGTGCAAATTTTCACTTTCTGGGACGAATGACGTTATACCATAATAAAGAACCAAACATGAGATTACAGTACTGGACCTCCGAGAAAATTGGTATCACGAAAACCACATGAAAAGCTGAATATTAGGTACTTCAGAGTGCATCTCGACATAGAAATGTGCAATTAGAGCGGAATGAAGCATGTTAGTATGGTTTATGAAATTCCGATGCTGGCTGGAGTAGTCTCTTAATGCTATATACGTACGAATATACGTAAACATTTACTTGAAGCTGACTAAGTAGGCAAATTTGGTCATTAGTTTTGAACTAACTGTCCCGTGGGCCCCTACCACCACCATTGTTCATGAGACCCAGAAAATATTAGATACAGGCTCCCAGGTAGATGCTATTTTCCTTGACTTCCGGAAGGCGTTCGATACAGTTCCGCACTGTCGCCTGATAAACAAAGTAAGAGCCTACGGAATATCAGACCAGCTGTGTGGTTGGATTGAAGAGTTTTCAGCAAACAGAACACAGCATGTTGTTATCAATGGAGAGACGTCCACAGACGTTAAAGTAACCTCTGGCGTGCCACAGGGGAGTGTTATGGGACCATTGCTTTTCACAATATATATAAATGACCTAGTAGATAGTGTCGGAAGTTCCATGCGGCTTTCCGCGGATGATGCTGTAATATACAGAGAAGTTGCAGCATTAGAAAATTGTAGCGAAATGCAGGAAGATCTGCAGCGGATAGGCACTTGGTGCAGGGAGTGGCAACTGACCCTTAACATAGACAAATGTAATGTATTGCGAATACATAGAAAGAAGGATCCTTTATTGTATGATTATATGATAGCGGAACAAACACTGGTAGCAGTTACTTCTGTAAAATATCTGGCGGTATGCGTGCGGAACGATTTGAAGTGGAATAATCATATAAAATTAATTGTTGGTAAGGCGGGTACCAGGTTGAGATTCATTGGGAGAGTCCTTAGAAAATGTAGTCCATCAACAAAGGAGGTGGCTTACAAAACACTCGTACGACCTATACTTGAGTATTGCTCATCAGTGTGGGATCCGTAGCAGATCGGGTTGACGGAGGAGACAGAGAAGATCCAAAGAAGAGCGGCGCGTTTCGTCACAGGGTTATTTGGTAACCGTGATAGCGTTACGGAGATGTTTAACAAACTCGAGTGGCAGACTCTGCAAGAGAGGCGCTCTGCATCGCGGTGTAGCTTGCTCGCCAGGTTTCGAGAGGGTGCGTTTCTGGATGAGGTATCGAATATATTGCTTCCCCCTACTTATACCTCCCGAGCAGATCACGAACGTAAAATTAGAGAGATTAGAGCGCGCACGGAGGCTTTCAGACAGTCGTTCTTCCCGCGAATCATACGCGACTGGAACAGGAAACGGAGGTAATGACAGTGGCACGTAAAGTGCCCTCCGCCACACACCGTTGGGTGGCTTGCGGAGTATAAATGTAGATGTAGATGTAGATACAGCGCGTCCCCAGGTTGCGGATAGGGGATACGGCCTTCAGATATGAAGGGTAGCTGCGAATACAAAAAATAAGCAGTCGCGGACAGCCGGTGGGGAGCAGGCGATGGCGTGATGGACCATCCCTGTGTCTTCTTCTCTTACTATCAAATCTATTCAACAAGAATCATCAACATTAATGGCCATGGGTCCCTTTGAAGTAAAAAAATGTGAATGGAAGGAAATAGCCCAAGACAGAGACAGATGGCGAAAATACGTTGCTCCGGTAATGGACTCTCGAGTCTGGTATTGAGTAAGTAAAGTTTTGAACTAAATATTTTGTTTCAAATCTAATGACAGCTGTAGCAGAATTTTACAAATCTCCCTTCTGTGAAAGTGTTTTTCGATAACAAGACACTTGTCTAGTACTTCCTCTGGGCCTGAAGTTATTTCTTGATTTGTGTTTACGTTTTAAATTTATAGAATGCCATTCTATGGTATAATCGTAGACTGACAGCATACCGTGCTTTATCGTTTTAACTCCGCACATGGCTTTATATTTAATCCTAGAGTAGAATATAAACTGTCAGTTGTACAGATTCTTTGCCTCACAGACAACCTTGTTAACTTTTTGCGCATTTTGAAATAGTCATGAAATTTATTGTCCTTTATTCCGGTGTAAACTACACAAGAAACTTTTTTTTCCTTTTTTTTTTTTTTTTTTTTGCTAGAATTTATATTCCATCCTACTAGCTTTTTGCAGTGCTGAGTAGATGTAAACCTGTTGGAAATGCTACATAACAATATTGCAAAGTACGAATTTCAAAAAAACAAAATCTGTCAAAGTCACCCCATAGCAAAATGTTATGGTACTTCGAGCTGTGCAGTCTAATTTTGAAATGATATTTTGCCGAGGACTGCTTCCTTATTTGCATCCTTTATCTGGGTGGGATATGATAAAACAATTGCTCTAAGTACAACTCTGTATGTCCTCTCGACAACATGCCGCAGGGCTGCACATGGTCACGTGATGCTCCGACCACGAAATTGCACACAGAAATGCGACGAAAAGCGTATAAGCAGAGCAAGCACCAAGCACGGGCTGCCTACGTCATCGTAGCTGCGCATGCGCAGTACAGCCTGTTGCCTGGCGCTGTCTGGTAAGTGCTCAAACGAACCTAGGAAGTGCCAAGATGGACGTCGTGGTACCTGAGCTCTGGAGCACAATAGGGCGACGGCCGGCCCCTATTGTAGTAGGGGCCGGAAGGGTAACCAGAACTCTGCAAATCTTGGACGCAGGTGAGAGGAACGAAGAAGCGGCACCTCGGAAACCACGCAGGCTGGGTTATTTCCATGGACTTTTACTCAGAAGCGTACCACTGTACGAGTATAGGTTTCTCCTCGCAAACTTTCCGCGCTGGACGATAAAAGACTAAAATATAATGGAGAGCTGAGACATGCTGGGAAGCCAGCAGTGGAGAGATGAGGTCTTCCGTGGTGGGCGCCCGTGTGTGACGGTCGCTCGGTATCAGCTTCTGTTGGTACAGACGGACTTGCTGTCTTTGCTCTCAGGAGAGTTTACAGTTACAACGGTTAGGCACTCTACTGTTGCGAGCCTATACGATTCTGGATTTCACCTCCGGGTTGGAAGCCGTCGTTGAGTACGCAGCGTTCAGTAATTGAGAGTACTTCCTCTGCCTATACTGTAAGTAGGCTGTTTATGTTTCTTATTGGCAACGTTACGTAGCGCTCTATATGAAAATCACTGGCTGTGCTGCGTGCAGTCTGTGGCTAGTTTGCATTGTTGTCTGCCATTGTAGTGTTGGGTAGCGGCAGCGGGATGTGAACAGCGCGTAGCGTTGCGCAGTTGGAGGTGAGCCGCCAGCAGTGGTGGATGTGTGGAAGGAAATGGCGGAGTTTGGAAATTACATATATTATGACTTTTGATGATATTAAGGTAAATACATTGTTTGTTCTCTATTAAAGTCTTTCATTTGCTAACTATGCCTATCAGTAGTTAGTGCCTTCAGTAGTTTGAATCTTTTATTTAGCTGGCAGTAGTGGCGCTCGCTGTATTGCAGTAGTTCGAGTAACCAAGATTTTTGTGAGGTATGTGATTTGTGAAAGGTACAGGTTAATGTTAGTCAGGGCCATTCCTTTGTAGGGATTTCTGAAAGTCAGATTGCGTTGCGCTAAAAAATATTGTGTGTCAGTTTAAGCACAGTCTTGCATAAATTGTTCTAAGGGGACGTTTCAATACTTACGTTGAGACGTTACCTGAACTCCGTCCTTGTGGCTGCGAGTTCGCGTTTCACGTCTGTAGAACACAGAGAGAAGAAGACAGTATTAGAATATAGTAGTCAGAGGACCGCCTTTGCCGTCCTAGTGTTTGAAAAAGTTTATTTGTGGCTGGAGTTCTTCCATCGTCGCAGACGAGTACGAGAACCATCTCATCGACGCACCGGACGCACTACATACGGTGATATCGCAGATTGCTTCGGCATATTAGGGCTATAAAGCTAAACAGCTGTAATCACGTTAGTCTATTTCCACTGAGGACCCACACCACCGTACATCATGTTTGCAGGTAGTGTCCGCTAGTGTTTCGTACGTAGATGATGTCACTCATTTCGTGTTATCGATATTAGATCACGCAGTCATAATAAGGGGCAGAGTTGGGTAATTTATTAATAATTTTACTTAGGAACTGTAAACTTTGTAATATACGTTTTTTTAATCTACAATAGATATACACTCCTGGAAACTGAAATAAGAACACCGTGAATTCATTGTCCCAGGAAGGGGAAACTTTATTGACACATTCCTGGGGTCAGATACATCACATGATCACACTGACAGAACCACAGGCACATACACACAGGCAACAGAGCATGCACAATTTCGGCACTAGTACAGTGTATATCCACCTTTCGCAGCAATGCAGGCTGCTATTCTCCCATGGAGACGATCGTAGAGATGCTGGATGTAATCCTGTGGAACGGCTTGCCATGCCATTTCCACCTGGCGCCTCAGTTGGACCAGCGTTCGTGCTGGACGTGCAGACCGCGTGAGACGACGCTTCATCCAGTCCCAAACGTGCTCAATGGGGGACAGATCCGGAGATCTTGCTGGCCAGGGTAGTTGACTTACACCTTCTAGAGCACGTTGGGTGGCACGGGATACATGCGGACGTGCATTGTCCTGTTGGAACAGAAGTTCCCTTGCCGGTCTAGGAATGGTAGAACGATGGGTTCGATGACGGTTTGGATGTACCGTGCACTATTCAGTGTCCCCTCGACGATCACCAGTGGTGTACGGCCAGTATAGGAGATCGCTCCCCACACCATGATGCCGGGTGTTGGCCCTGTGTGCCTCGGTCGTATGCAGTCCTGATTGTGGCGCTCACCTGCACGGCGCCAAACACGCATACGACCATCATTGGCACCAAGGCAGAAGCGACTCTCATCGCTGAAGACGACACGTTTCCATTCGTCCCTCCATTCACGCCTGTCGCGTCACCACTGGAGGCGGGCTGCACGATGTTGGGGCGTGAGCGGAAGACGGCCTAACGGTGTGCGGGACCGTAGCCCGGCTTCATGGAGACGGTTGCGAATGGTCCTCGCCGATACCCCAGGAGCAACAGTGTCCCTAA
This sequence comes from Schistocerca cancellata, assembly GCF_023864275.1. Taxonomy (NCBI): domain Eukaryota; kingdom Metazoa; phylum Arthropoda; class Insecta; order Orthoptera; family Acrididae; genus Schistocerca; species Schistocerca cancellata. The sequence continues at coordinate 11,303,289 of NC_064628.1, read as the reverse complement.
TTTGCTGGGAAGTGGCGGTGCGGTCCCCTACGGCACTGCGTAGGATCCTACGGTCTTGGCGTGCATCCGTGCGTCGCTGCGGTCCGGTCCCAGGTCGACGGGCACGTGCACCTTCCGCCGACCACTGGCGACAACATCGATGTACTGTAGAGACCTCACGCCCCACGGCGGTACGTCCACCCGGCCTCCCGCATGCCCACTATACGCCCTCGCTCAAAGTCCGTCAACTGCACATACGGTTCACGTCCACGCTGTCGCGGCATGCTACCAGTGTCAAAGACTGCGATGGAGCTCCGTATGCCACGGCAAACTGGCTGACACTGACGGCGGCGGTGCACAAATGCTGCGCAGCTAGCGCCATTCGACGGCCAACACCGCGGTTCCTGGTGTGTCCGCTGTGCCGTGCGTGTGATCATTGCTTGTACAGCCCTCTCGCAGTGTCCGGAGCAAGTATGGTGGGTCTGACACACCGGTGTCAATGTGTTCTTTTTTCCATTTCCAGGAGTGTATAAGGAGGAACAGCGTTTATCATTTATTAGTTGCCTTAATCGCTCATTTATGTTTAGGTTGTAATTTATATGTTAAAGTCCATTAAGAGACCCTAAGACCTGCTTCAGCAGGTATTCAGACAGGGCCAAATCTTCATTATAGCGTTTATTATTTTCCGTTGCGCACATTCATTTTACACCCGCCTGGAGTACCTTCTTGGAAAATATGTCTTCTTCATTATGCTAATCGGACAATTCTAGTACATTAAATATCTACATCTACATCTACATCTACATTTATACTCCGCAACCCACCCAACGGTGTGTGGCGGAGGGCACTTTATGTGCCACTGTCATTACCTCCCTTTCCTGTTCCAGTCGCGTATGGTTCGCGGGAAGAACGACTGTCTGAAAGCCTCCGTGCGCGCTCTAATCTCTCTAATTTTACATTCGTGATCTCCTCAGGACGTATAAGTAGGGGGAAGCAATATTCGATACCTCATCCAGAAACGCACCCTCTCGAAACCTGGCGAGCAAGCTACACCGCGATGCAGAGCGCCTCTCTTGCAGAGTCCGCCACTTGAGTTTGCTAAACATCTCCGTAACGCTATCACGGTTACCAAATAACCCTGTGACGGAACGCGCCGCTCTTCTTTGGATCTTCTCTATCTCCTCCGTCAACCCGATCTGCTACGGATCCCACACTGATGCGCAATACTTAAGTATAGGTCGAACGAGTGTTTTGTAAGCCACCTCTTTTGTTGATAGAATACATTTTCTAAGGACTCTCCCAATGAATCTGGTACCCGCCTTACCAACAATTAATTTTATATGATCATTCCACTTCAAATCGTTCCGCACGCATACTGCCAGATATTTTACAGAAGTAACTGCTACCAGTGTTTGTTCCGCTATCATATAATCATACAATAAAGGATCCTTCTTTCTGTGTATTCGCAATACATTACATTTGTCTATGTTAAGGGTCAGTTGCCACTCCCTGCACCAAGTGCCTATCCGCTGCAGATCTTCCTGCATTTCGCTACAATTTTCTAATGCTGCAACTTCTCTGTATACGACAGCATCATCCGCAAAAAGCCGCATGGAACTTCCGACACTATCTACTAGATCATTTATATATATTGTGAAAAGCAATGGTCCCATAACACCCCCTGTGGCACGCCAGAGGTTACTTTAACGTATGTAGACGTCTCTCCATTGATAACAACATGCTGTGTTCTGTTTGCTAAAAACTCTTCAATCCAGTCACGCAGCTGGTCTGATATTCCGTAGGCTCTTATTTTGTTTATCAGGCGACAGTGCGGAACTGTATTGAACGCCTTCAGGAAGTCAAGAAAAATAGCATCTACCTGGGAGCCTGTATCTAATATTTTCTGGGTCTCATGAACAAATAAAGCGAGTTGGATCTCACACGATCGCTGTTTCCGGAATCCATGTTGATTCCTACATAGTAGATTCTGGGTTTCCAAAAACGACATGATAGAAGGAAAAATAGTTACTTTAGGTAGTTTACTGACAAATCATGTTATCTAATGATAACAAAAGTAGTTGCATCCTGCAGAATAATGTGTGGACCTGCGTTTCTTCCTCGGTTTTCAATGGGAGACCAGTTTCGCAGAAGAACTGGGGAGGAGTGGGGAAGGTAGCAGTAACACTTTTACTAGTGCAGTAAGCCCACCTGTCGCCATTAATACTAATCTAGATATCGCAGTGTACCTCTTTGTGTTATGAGCCATAACTAATAGAGTTATGTACTGTATCTTGTCAGCAAGGCGATAACACAGTCGTAAAGAGAGAGGGTCCCGCTATACTATCTGGGAACAGATTCTGCTTTTCAGCTGTGTATTTCCACCTCTATGCCTTGAATTTTTTTTATCGTCATGTGTCGTTTTTTTTTATTGCAAATAGTAAACGCAGTGGTGCAGATTGCACCTTCCTTTATCTCTGAAAGGTGTTCGACGATGCACCACCGATTGATGATCGAGAACAATCAGATCAGAAGAACTTCACAAAAATATACTGAAGATAATAATTTTTTTATTGATAGGATAGATTACGTTATATCTTACGGCGATACGGTTGTCGTATCGGATGTACCAGATGAATGCCTAACCGAGCAATGGATGTTTTCTGCATCCATAAAGGATTAAAGGATTTATCAGAAAGGATGGACGCTTCTCTCAGATTGTTCGCTGATGATAATGTCGTTAACAGAAAAGTATCTCCACTGGATCTTCGTTAGGAACCATCATTCCACGTAGTATTTTCAGTTGGTGATGTGAATGCAGTGCTCTTTAAATAAGTTTGAAGCCTCTCGTGTGAATCCTATACCTGTGACGGCCGCTGTGACCGAGCGGTTCTTGGCGCTTCAATCTGGAACCGCGCTGCTGCTACAGTCGTAGGTTCGAATCCTGCCTCGGGCATGGATGTGTGTGTTGTCCGTAGGTTAGTTAAGTTTAAGTAGTTCTAAGTCTAGGGGACTGATGACCTCAGATGTTAAGTCGAATAGTGCTTAGACCCATTTGAAGCTATACCTGTCAGTAATAGTACTAATTAATGAGATTGATTGGACAATTGAAATTAGCAGGAGGGAGACGAGTGAAAGACTCACATCTGTTCTGAGACAGCGTGATATGTCTCATACTGATTAAAATAATCCGAGGTGCTGTGCCCTACCAAATTTTTGTAGCCAATCAGGGTGTAAAGCCGACCTTCACAGAAGCTCCAACCGCCTTGCGAATGTCCTCAGCAGATGGGGATGAAACTTGGAAGTTATCCAAAAAATTTCTTCGACCGTGACATAACAGGCAGGAAGATTTTAATAAGTGTGCATTTCCTGCAGTGAAAGTTTACGTTTTACGATGTGGTGCCTCTTTTTAACAAGCAACCAACAAGGCGCTAGTCTGATCCATTCCACAGTACTCCTTCAATGTTATGGAGTTCTCATCAAGTAGGCTTTAAAGCATGCATCTGAGTAATTCAAAACTAGCTGTTAGGATCCTTTTAGGTAGTTATATTCCTCAGTAAGTCAAACGCAAGCATTCAAGGTATCTTTGAAAGAAAGTCAATATTGATCTCGCAATAATTTTTTGGGTAGATTTCGAGAACCGGTTGATATGAGAGCTCGCGTAGTGACCATGAGAATAAGAGAAGAGGGACTGAGTTTACCGACTGTACCGACTCTTACAAACAGTCACTTTTCCCTCACTCTGTTCTCGAAGGATGGGGGTACGGAGCATCTCCGTATAGTATCGTAGAATGCCAGTAAAAATAAAGTTAATGTGGTACTTTGTGCGTGAGTTTATTTACACACCATATTGCAAAAATTAGCGGAAGCTCTTCGATACACAGACTGCACAAAGAACACCTATATCTACATCTTTTGAGACGTGGTGTTAATATCGACATACATGCTTCAGGTTACCTTTTCCCTACTGACCACCCAATGGCATTCTGGCCGGTGAAAGATTAAATCAATATGCTCGTATAGAGGTGGAGCGTTAGTTGAATTCCCGTCCAGCTATCCTGATGCAGGTTTTTCTTGATTTCTCTTAACAATTTCATGCGAATACTGTGACATTCCTTCGAACAAGGTCATGAGCGAATTTTTCCTCCCTTCTTCTACCACCACGTCAGAGTTATTAAACGACAGTTTCTACGAGACCATAATCTGCTTCTAGAAGACCTAAATACATTCAATCCGAATGAAGACAACATTATACGAGTCACTGGAAAGTGCGCGACAGAGTTTTCTCATTTCATTAAACACTTTTCACAGTCCTAATGAACACTGGACGAGGCAATAAATACACTCCTGGAAATTGAAATAAGAACACCGTGAATTCATTGTCCCAGGAAGGGGAAACTTTATTGACACATTCCTGGGGTCAGATACATCACATGATCACACTGACAGAACCACAGGCACATACACACAGGCAACAGAGCATGCACAATGTCGGCACTAGTACAGTGTTTATCCACCTTTCGCAGCAATGCAGGCTGCTATTCTCCCATGGAGACGATCGTAGAGATGCTGGATGTAGTCCTGTGGAACGGCTTGTCATGCCATTTCCACCTGGCGCCTCAGTTGGACCAGCGTTCGTGCTGGACGTGCAGACCGCGTGAGACGACACTTCATCCAGTCCCAAACATGCTCAATGCGGGACAGATCCGGAGATCTTGCTGGCCAGGGTAGTTGACTTACACCTTCTAGAGCACGTTGGGTGGCACGGGATACATGCGGACGTGCATTGTCCTGTTGGAACAGCAAGTTCCCTTGCCGGTCTAGGAATGGTAGAACGATGGGTTCGATGACGGTTTGGATGTACCGTGCACTATTCAGTGTCCCCTCGACGATCACCAGTGGTGTACGGCCAGTGTAGGAGATCGCTCCCCACACCATGATGCCGGGTGTTGGCCCTGTGTGCCTCGGTTGTGTGCAGTCCTGATTGTGGCGCTCACCTGCACGGCGCCAAACACGCATACGACCACCATTGGCACAAGGCAGAAGCGACTCTCATCGCTGAAGACGACACGTCTCCATTCGTCCCTCCATTCACGCCTGTCGCGACACCACTGGAGGCGGGCTGCACGATGTTGGGGCGTGAGCGGAAGACGGCCTAACGGTGTGCGGGACCGTAGCCCAGCTTCATGGAGACGGTTGCGAATGGTCCTCGCCGATACCCCAGGAGCAACAGTGTCCCTAATTTGCTGGGAAGTGGCGGTGCGGTCCCCTACGGCACTGCGTAGGATCCTACGGTCTTGGCGTGCATCCGTGCGTCGCTGCGGTCCGGTCCCAGGTCGACGGGCACGTGCACCTTCCGCCGACCACTGGCGACAACATCGATGTACTGTGGAGACCTCACGCCCCACGTGTTGAGCAATTCGGCGGTACGTCCACCCGGCCTCCCGCATGCCCACTATACGCCCTCGCTCAAAGTCCGTCAACTGCACATACGGTTCACGTCCACGCTGTCGCGGCATGCTACCAGTGTTAAAGACTGCGATGGAGCTCCGTATGCCACGGCAAACTGGCTGACACTGACGGCGGCGGTGCACAAATGCAGCGCAGCTAGCGCCATTCGACGGCCAACACCGCGGTTCCTGATGTGTCCGCTGTGCCGTGCGTGTGATCATTGCTTGTACAGCCCTCTCGCAGTGTCCGGAGCAAGTATGGTGGGTCTGACACACCGGTGTCAATGTGTTCTTTTTTCCATTTCCAGGAGTGTACTAATATCTCCTGCTGTGAGTTACAAACTTCCAATAAATTATCAGAAATTCTAAATAAAGTCTCATGTACAACAGTAAACGCACCTATTTCTGGAGACATAAATACAAATATCAAAACAAAACATATTCTTCGAAGTTTTGTCATGTCTCTGTTGGACAATAGTGCAACAAGTATTACTACAGTGACTCTATCAGTGATTGACCATGTGGCTAGAAATATGGTCAGGGAAAGTATGGTGTAGCTGTAAAATATCCTTAACTGTTATACCATTTCTGGCAAACAACAACAGTAAAATCTGGTATGGAAAAATCACCTGAACTGCAGGCTTGCAAAAGACATTTATCAGAAATAAAAATACAAGATATTTCAGAATTACAAGCAAACCAAATTTGGGATGAATTATACAGAGAAACTGATGTCAATGTGAAATTCTATAAATTCTCAACATTATTTAAATTGAATTTTGAAATGACATTTCTAAAGGTGCTCACATCATATCAATGTCCCACAAAAACAAATGGATAACAGCTGGTATTAAGAAGTCCTCCTAAACACTTTAGTACGTCAGTTCCATGAGAAAGAGTAATAATGACCCGGGGGGTCAAGTATCCAATCACAACTTATTGATGGTTGAAAAAGGGAGGGATCTGTTGAGAAGGTTTCCCCAACTCCCCCATTATGGTTCAAGCTGCCATAGTTGACAGTCATGTCCGCATTAGATGTGCTTGCTTGTGTGAAAGAATGTATGTGTTTCTCCTTCTCCATAGAAGGCTATGATGAAAGCTTATGTAAGTGTCTTTTAATTGTGCCTATCTGCAACTTAATGTGTAATCTTTATGGTAAGTAGCAATCCATCCTTTCCTACATTGATGATATTCCTGCATGGAGTTCCCATTGTTTGGTTTTCCCCAATATGTGTTAATGATGGGCCTGTTTAATGGCATGCTACTTATAGAAAAGGAAACATTATTGAGGGTAGCGCATATAGTGCAAACAATAGGAAAGATGGGAAATTCTGGATTGACTTTGAGATGTACAACTCCCTCAGTCCAAGTAAGGGAATTGTAACATGTAGAGACCTCATGGACATGGTTTCAGAATGTGAGGTAGCTTATCAGTGGATCATGGACGTAAAACAAGACATTAGTAGGTACAATAAAGACATGTAAAGTTCGATACATTTGTTAAGACTTAACACTTCCACTTACCATAATACATAAACACAGATTTTCATGTGTTCATTGATTAGGGCATTCATGACCAGCACTGTGTGATGTTTTAAATATCGCTAGTTTGGCCATATGACTAGGTTCTGCAAGGGTGAGACATTTTGCAGCAAAAGTATTAAGGCAACAAATACCCCATTGGTGTGCACTCTCAGATTGGAGAAGTGGTTACCCCATTTTCTAACTGGAAAAAACGTAATAAGTAAAAACGATGAAAAGAATCAAATTCACTGGACTCACAAAGTAATTGTAGGTCACCAAAACGACTGTTTGTGGTCTGTTCTATTACAGTGGTAAAGACACTAAAAGAAAGATATACACTAGCCAACCCTCAAAAAGCAATCAAAATCCTGAACCTACAAGTGGCCTTGAGTAGCGCCCATGTAGCTTGAAGAATGTGGAAGGATACGCTTCAAAGTCAAAATCAAGCGTCAGGCATGCAAGCCAAAAGCCTTGCACACCTCCAACCCCGACAACACCTACGCTTCAACATCCAAGTCTGTAATACCTGCTTGTCCTACCCCGCTAGAAGAATCAAAGTAGGTAAAACTACTTCCATATTTCGTTGGAACCTGAATAAATCACAGAATTAACACAGAGGAACTGAAGCTTTCAGTGCAGGGGAGACTATTATTTCTCTGTTTGCAAGGAACACTTTTGAACCTATTGACACTCTTGTAATGGAAGGTTATAGCATCTACTGAAGAGAAGACATTACCATAACAGAGTAGAAGATGGGGTAGCTGTGTTTGTCAACGACACATATCAACCTGTAATGTGCCTGTAATCGCCTCAGTGCAGGCAGTTGCTGACACGATACATGCCTATTTAATGTCATGGGTCTTCCACCAAATGAGCCCTGGTAGTGAGACCATCTATTGCACAGTTCTCCCAGTACCAGGATCGTCGAACGAAGAGCCGAAGAAGATGGCCGAGCTGTCCTTAGGAGCCTCAACAGCTCGGTGGCAGCCGCTGTCTGGTCATCTTTCCGTCGGAAGTGGCTGCAATCCCTGCTTTGTGCAGTCAGTTAAAGAAGGGCTTCTCAACTAATAGTGTTGTAAAGTTAGTGCAGTGAAGTGAAAGTGTAAGATTTGTGTGAAAAAGTGCTTAAAAAGCTTGGACAAATATTATGACGTTTGTGGTTTGTTTAGTGGGCAAATCCTGTTATGGCCCACATTTAATCAATGCTGTAAAGATCGATGTACGATGTTCATAATTTGTAGTATGAGTCCGGAAATGACTGGTTGAAAAACAACAGTACACAACATCATATTACCATCGTTCATAGAAACCTCCGCTATCTGCGACCTTTCAAAGATATTAAGGTTTGGGGGGGGGGGGAGGAGGGGCAATGTAACATTACATGAGTATGTCGAATATGTGCCTACTTTGCGTCACGAGAGTGTAGGAGAGTCGAAACAAGTAGTGACCCATGAAGTCATATCAACTTGAGTTTTTTTGTACATGTAATTCATTTCTAAATTTTATTGATTATTTACAGAGTAAAGAATTTAATTATGTACAACATTTAATAGGTAATGACTTTTAATGGGATAGATATAAATATGTTTTGATATAGCAATTAACTTTGTTACCTTATGCATGATATGTTTTCTCTCTGGAAGAACAAAAAACTTCCGTGTTGCTCGAGTGCTCGATCAAGTAGTCGTCGAATGCAGATCTTCTGTAACTTTTATGAATGAGCATAGAATTGTTAATTTACAACCAGCAGTTGATTTAAAAATTATTCTAGGGAACTACGGCCCGGATTTTCAAACTAAGACGCGGATTCTCAAATAACGGCGCGGAGTTTAAAATACGCAGCTGGATATCGGACTTTATCGTCGCCTGTGTGATTCAGTAACATTAACCACAATGTACGGACATTGGCTTGATAATAACTATCAAAGACTTCTATGAGCGGCATAGTAATCGTCTTGATGCTTAAAGCAAGCGAGTAGCGATTTACTCTCGGAATACGACAAATATTAATCACTGCATAGTCAGCTTGTTGATAATTTGCTTAGCAACTCATAAACGGACAGTGATAGAATTAGTCAAACGGTATTTTAAGTATCAATGACCACTACACACACATCAGAAACTACACTCCTGGAAATGGAAAAAAGAACACATTGACACCGGTGTGTCAGACCCACCATACTTGCTCCGGACACTACGAGAGGGCTGTACAAGCAATGATCACACGCACGGCACAGCGGACACACCAGGAACCGCGGTGTTGGTCGTCTAATGGCGCTAGCTGCGCAGCATTTGTGCACCGCCGCCGTCAGTGTCAGCCAGTTTGCCGTGGCATACGGAGCTCCATCGCAGTCTTTAACACTGGTAGCATGCCGCGACAGCGTGGACGTGAACCGTATGTGCAGTTGACGGACTTTGAGCGAGGGCGTATAGTGGGCATGCGGGAGGCCGGGTGGACGTACCGCCGAATTGCTCAACACGTGGGGCGTGAGGTCTCCACAGTACATCGACGTTGTCGCCAGTGGTCCGCGGAAGGTGCACGTGCCCGTCGACCTGGGACCGGACCGCAGCGACGCACGGATGCACGCCAAGACCGTAGGATCCTACGCAGTGCCGTAGGGGACCGCACCGCCACTTCCCAGCAAATTAGGGACACTGTTGCTCCTGGGGTATCGGCGAGGACCATTCGCAACCGTCTCCATGAAGCTGGGCTACGGTCCCGCACACCGTTAGGCCGTCTTCCGCTCACGCCCCAACATCGTGCAGCCCGCCTCCAGTGGTGTCGCGACAGGCGTGAATGGAGGGACGAATGCAGACGTGTCGTCTTCAGCGATGAGAGTCGCTTCTGCCTTGGTGCCAATGATGGTCGTATGCGTGTTTGGCGCCGTGCAGGTGAGCGCCACAATCAGGACTGCATACGACCGAGGCACACAGGGCCAACACCCGGCATCATGGTGTGGGGAGCGATCTCCTACACTGGCCGTACACCACTGGTGATCGTCGAGGGGACACTGAATAGTGCACGGTACATCCAAACCGTCATCGAACCCATCGTTCTACCATTCCTAGACCGGCAAGGGAACTTGCTGTTCCAACAGGACAATGCACGTCCGCATGTATCCCGTGCCACCCACCCAACGTGCTCTAGAAGGTGTAAGTCAACTACCCTGGCCAGCAAGATCTCCGGATCTGTCCCCCATTGAGCATGTTTGGGACTGGATGAAGCGTCGTCTCACGCGGTCTGCACGTCCAGCACGAACTGAGGCGCCAGGTGGAAATGGCATGGCAAGCCGTTCCACAGGACTACATCCAGCATCTCTACGATCGTGTCCATGGGAGAAAAGCAGCCTGCATTTCTGCGAGAGGTGGATATACACTGTACTAGTGCCGACATTGTGCATGCTCTGTTGCCTGTGTCTATGTGCCTGTGGTTCTGTCAGTGTGATCATGTGATGTATCTGACCCCAGGAATGTGTCAATAAAGTTTCCCCTTCCTGGGACAATGAATTCACGGTGTTCTTATTTCAATTTCCAGGAGTGTATATTACTCTAACGGTGAGTGACTTCTGGATTGGATGAGTTTTTCTTTTTATTTCAGCTAATTGGTATTAATAAACTTGTTTCGAGGTTGAACCTTGATCAATGGTGTAGCTCTCATTCAGTTTAGTAGAACGATAGATAGTACTAGCTACGCTACTATTTATAGTTTTAAAAGAAAAGAGAGCAGATACTTGTTTTTCTTTTGAGAAATGTTCGTACTTCAGTCGTCAGTCTCCTCAAACCAGAGGCACGAGTGACGCTCCCCCACAGCACTGCGATATCGTGAACCACCTCACACGTGTGCCCCCTTCTCACTACAATTCTGGATTGAAAACACTGAGATATAGCCGCGGTACGAAGAAGGAAGAAAGAAGAGGAAAGATCAGAGAAAGAAACAGAGCAAAGAGAGAAGGGGAGGTCACAGTTCGCTGAGAATATTGCAATCTTAAGTGAAAATGAGGAAGAATTACAGAACATATGGAACCTGATGAACAGTTTAAAGAGCACGGAATATTGACTGAGAGTAAATCTAAGAAAGACGAAAGTAGTGAGGAGTTGTAGAATTAGAGTAGTGATTCACTTAATATTAAACGGGTACCACATAGAAGACTTTGTGATGGAATTATGCTACCCTGTAATCAAAATGAAGTACGACGGAGAAAGAAGGATATAAAAGCAGACTATAACATGCAAAGAAAGCAGTTAAAGAGGCTTTGCTGTACAAGAGAATTCTACTGCCATCAAACATTATCTTTGAGTTGAGGAAGAAATTTCTGAGACAGTAGATCTGGAGCACAGCATTATACAGAAGTGATCGTGGACTGTAGTAAAAGCGAAGTGTAAGATACTGGATTGGTACATAATTTCGTAGCGTTTTTCCGTAAGTTTGATAAACGCAAATGATACGCATAGCAGGGACCTTAGTCGTCAATAATATATTCTCCTTCACTATTTACAACAGTCTGCCAACCCTGGGTAACTGTTAAATTCTGCGACTGTAGAATTCACGTGGTCTTGAGGCGAAGAACTCGTCGAGCCGTGTTTGCAGTGCATTTTCATTCCGAAAGGAAGTTCCTTGAAGGCTGTTCGATAGGGAGCAGATACGGTGAAAACTTTAAGGTGCACGAGCAGGTGAATAAGACAGGTGCAGAATGACCTCTCAACCCAACTCCTGCACAGTGCTTTTTGTCAGTCTGGCAGAATGTGGGCGGTCGTTATAGCGGAGTAGCATCACTTCACGCAGTCTTCCTGGCCGTCGTTATTGGACTGTGTCAGCGAGTCGTCTCATTTGTTGACAGCAAATGTCAACAGTGATAGTTAAACAGCAGGGAAGCAATTCTCAGTACAGCGCACCGTCGCTGTTCCATCCTACGCATGACGTTATCTTTTGCGAAAGCGCGCAGGGCTTTGTACGGAGAAATGCTGCTTGTCTGCGCAAATCATTCCTTTCTTCTCATTATGTTAGCATAAAAACGCCATTTCTCGTCTCCGGTAACAAATAATACAGGACAGGAACGCTCGGTGTTGTTCACGAACTGATGACGAGCAAGCAGAGATGCCAGATGGCCACCCGCTGACTTTTGTGATATCGGCTTAGCAGATGCACTCTTACACCATGTTTTTGGTCCTTCCCCATTGCTTGCAAATGCTGCACAGTGGTGGAATGGCCACAGTTCACCACACCTGGCAGTTCTCGAGTACACTAACGTGGATCATTGGGCATTAACCCGTTTAAACGAGTTTCATCAAACCCACAAAGGTCTTTCCGAACGTGCATAATCACTAATGTCAAAACTATGCTCCTTGAAACGCGAAAACCGTTTTCTTACCGTGCTCTGTCTAATGGCATCATCCCCATAAATGGCGCAGCTTTTTCTGGCTACCTCTGCTGCTGTGATCCGTCTATTGAAACCAAACAGAAGAATATGTCGGAAATGATCCGATTTCTCTGATTGGCACTCCATTTTAATTGATTGCCACTCCATTTTGTAGCGCCCATAGATCAACCCACTATCTCCAAATGACAAAATGACAATATGTAAACCCAAACAGCAACAGTCAATTGCAAATAAAAATAAGAATCGACAAATAAACGCATAGCAACCGGAACAGTCGTTTAATGAACAAAGTAAGAGCATATGGAGTATCAGACCAATTGTGTGATTGGATTGAAGAGTTCCTAGATAACAGAACGCAGCATGTCATTCTCAATGGAGAGAAGTCTTCCGAAGTAAGAGTAATTTCAGGTGTGCCGCAGGGGAGTGTCATAGGACCGTTGCTATTCACAATATATATAAATGACCTTGTGGATAACATCGGATGTTCACTGAGGCTTTTTGCAGATGATGCTGTAGTATATCGAGAGGTTGTAACAATGGAAAATTGTACTGAAATGCAGGAGGATCTGCAAACGAATTGACACATGTTGCAGGGAAGGGCAATTGAATCTCAGTGTAGACAAATGTAATGTGCTGCGAATACATAGAAAGAAAGATCCTTCATCATTTAACTACAATATAGCAGGTCAGCAACTGGAAGCAGTTAATTCCATAAATTATCTGGGAGTAGGCATTAGCAGTGATTTAAAATGGAGTGACCATATAAAATTAATCGTCGGTAAAGCAGATGCCAGACTGAGATTCACTGGAAGAATCCTAAGGAAATGCAATTCGAAAACAAAGAAAGTAGCTTACATTACGCTTGTTCGCCCACTGCTTGAATACTGCTCAGCAGTGTGGGATCCGTACCAGATAGGGTTGATAGAAGAGATAGAGAAGATCCAATGGAGAGCAGCGCGCTTCGTTACAGGATCATTTAGTAATCGCGAAAGCGTTACGGAGATGATAGATAAACTCCAGTGGAAGACTCTGCAGGAGAGACGCTCAGTAGCTCGGTACGGGCCTTTGTCAAAGTTTCGAGAACATACCTTCACCGAGGAGTCAAGCAGTATATTGCTCCCTCCTACGTATATCTCGCGAAGAGACCATGAGGATAAAATCAGAGTGATTAGAGCCCACACAGAGGCGTACCGACAATCCTTCTTTCCACGAACAATACGAGACTGGAATAGAAGGGAGTACCGACAGAGGTACTCAAAGTACCCTCCGCCACACACCGTCAGGTGGCTTGCGGAGTATGGATGTAGATGTAGAACATCAACATGCAAAATAAAAACGCTGTGAACTTATACACCTACGTAATACTTCAAACGTTTGAGGTGTAGTGTCGCTGGTGCATGTTGAAAATTAAGTACACTGACAACTAATGAAGAGTTTCTCTGCTGAGCTGGTGAGGAAATGAATTTGTAGATAACACTGACAAGAAGTACGGACGGGATGACAGAACATGTGTTAATGCGTCAAGGAGTAAATTACATTGTACTATAGGGAGCAGCAGAGGGCAAAAATAGTAGAGAAAGAAAGAGGCTGCATAATACAACTAATTTAGGACGCTGGATCGCAGTACTTTAAGATGAAGAAGTTGCAACAGGAGAAGAATGCCTGTCGTGGCTTACGACGAAAACCTCCAGTGACAGTGTGGGAGAAACCAATAGGCGAAACCAGAACCGGTACCTGATGTCGGTAGGCACACAGAAGTCTCGTAGATGGTCTCGCTACTGGTCTCAAAGATTACACCCGTCATCCCTGGAATGTATCACCTGGCTGCCAGACTAGCGCCACAGATAACAGTTGCCACATTTAACCAGAAGTCTCTGGTAGTTACGTAAGGATATCCGGTGACACGGTTGTATCAGGCCGCCGTGACCAGGTGGGTGCTAGTTTCCATTCGTGCGAATTCGTAGCCCAGCAGTACTGTAGGCTTGGAGACGCTGAACAAAGGCTTACAAACGGAGCTTCCCACTCCGTAGAAGGGGAAGTAAAGACAGCCAGTTCCGCTCCCACCAAGTGCCGTACAGGTGAAAATTTCTAACATTAGTATCATCATTAAAGGGCAAGAAACGTGCAATCACGGAGACACCCGAAGGAGAGACACGTACTTCGTGTACTTCCGCGTTGCACTCGGAAATATGTGAAACGGGTGTGGTCCCCTGTCTCTGTGGCAGGTAGTGGTGGATCAGAAAGGTCCTAACTCATAACAACTCGTGTTTTTTGAACTGACAGTTCCGTTTTGCGTCAGGACCACTGCGTTGAATATGTGACGGTCGATTCTGCACCAATGTGAAGAAGGACTTTGGAGTATGAGCCTCTTCTAAATTAGTCCTGAACTAGCACTACACCTCACAATTATTGAGATCTATGGGAGGGACTGTCATGGCAAATTTATTACACCAGGTGTGCAAGAAATGATGAAATACCCTCAGACTTCAGGAACACTATAATAACTCCAATTCCAAAGAAACCAAATGCTAATAGGCATGAATACTAAAATACGATAAACTGAATAAGTTCTGTTTCTAAAATAATGACACAAATTATTTACAGATGAATGAGAAGCTCGTGCAAACTGACCTCAGATAAGACGAGTTTGACTTCCAGAGAAATGTAGGAACACACGAGCCACTGGACCTACGACTTATTCCACAAGATAGTTTGAAGATAGTGAGACATATGTTTACGATATTTGTAAATTTCGAGAAAACTTGTGACTGTGTTGACTGGACTACGCTCTTCCATATTTTGAAGGTAGCAGGCATAAAATACAGTGAGCGAAACGGTATTTACAGCTTGTACAGAAACCAGACTATAGCTATTCGAATCTACGGCAGTGATCGGCAAACTCATTAGTGGAAGGAGACAAATGTCAACAGCACAACCATTAAAATTTCTTTTGAGAGCTAAATACGCTCATGTTCAGAAAAAAAGCAGAACACCTTGAACGACTAGAGATAGGATATTCGTATTTACAGGACATGTGTATTAGTATATTGTGCAGAAATGATTAGCATTCGATTCACCTCGGTTCAGCATGTGTCTTGTTGCCTAGTTGGTACAGGGTCCGCCATGCGCCCTTATAACTTGTTCCATCCGTGATGGAACCGACGCGTATAGGTGAGAATGGCGTCCTGTGTTATAGCCGTCCATGCTGCATTCACCTGGTTCATGTGCGGTGGTCGGCATTGCGTGGGCAAAAGGTTGACATCCTGTGACACCAAGGAAGCACATATTCGTGCAACAATATGTGGTCGTGCATTGTCTTGCTGAAAAATGGCGTGTGGGGTGTTGCGCAGAATGGGTGTGGCTACGGGTCGCACGATGTCATTACCGGAAGGTCACACTGGTCACAGTGCCCTGGACACGCACCAATTGTGATGTGTGGTTGTACCCAATAGCACCCCACACGATAACGCCTCGAGTTGGGCGCCGTATGTCTTGTGCGAATGCAGTCATTGTGATGCAGTTTTCCCTGTCTGCGGCTAACCAAAATGCAGCCATCAGTTTCAAACAAACAAGACCGGGATTCGTCCGTAAACACTATATGACGTCATTTCTATCCAGAATCTGATGCCATTCCTATGCACAGTGACGTCGTTCCATTCATCATTGTCGTCCAGAATGTTTCTGCACATTCGTCAAAGGTAGGGGGAGAAGTGGACGACGCGCGAGTAATCCGTGCCATAATAAACAGATGAGTCACACTGTTCCACTGTTGCGCCAGAGCCGAAGAGGACGTAGATCTGTTCAAATGGCTCTGAGCACTATGGGACTTAACTTCTGAGGTCATCAGTCCCCTAGAACTTAGAACTACTTAAACCTAACTAACCTAAGGACACCACACACATCCATGCCCAAGGCAGGATTCGAACCTGCGACCGTAGTGGTCGCGCAGATCCAGACTGAAGCGCCTAGAACCGCTCAGACACCCCGGCCAGCCGTATATCTGTCCTGCAATGCCATTCGGAGGAAGTGCCATCTTCTCAGGGAATGGTATGGGTGGTACGACCCGACTCATCTCGTAGTGTTCTACGGCCTTCCGCGAATCATTCTGCACACATCCGTTGCACTGCCGAAACACTTGGTCCTGCACGAGCAGCAATTTCCCTGACGGATTCATCACATTCTGTCACTCCAACAATGCGCCCTCTTTCGAAATCACTAATCTAACGGTGCGGTTCGCGCATACGTCTTCGAATAAGAGTGTAATTTCTGTTCGTCTCATTGGCTATTTCTTTCAGTTACCTTCTGAACTATACTGTAGCCGTTCTGTCTATGTATGAACCAAGCTTCATCGAACTCCACTGAAGAGCCAAACAAACTGGTACACCAGCCCAATAGGGTGTAGGAATCGCGCGAGGACGCAGAAGTGCCGCAACACGACGTGGCATGGACACGACAATGTCCGAAGTAGTGCTGTGCATAAATCCATTAGAGTACAAGGAGATGGAGATATCTTCTGAACAGCACGTTGCAAGGCATCTCAGATATGCTCAAAAACGTTCATGTCTGGGGAGTCTGGTGGCCAGAGGAAGTATTTCAGCTCAGAAGAGCGTTCCTGGAGCCACTATGTAGGAATTCTGGACGTGTGGGGAGTCGCATTGTCCTGCTGGAATTGCCCAAGTCCGTCGGAATGCACAATGGACGTGAATGGATGCAGGTCATCAGACAGGATGCTTACGTACGTGTCACCTGTCAGAGTCGTATCCAGACGTGTCAGGGGTCCCACATCACTCCAACTGCACACGCCCCACACCATTACAGAGCCTCCACCAGCTTGTACAGTCCCCTGTTGACACGCAGGGTCCATGGATTCGTGGCCTTGTCTCCACACCCGTACACGTCCATCCGCTCGACACAATTTGAAACGAGACTAGCCCGACGAGGCAACATGTTTCCAGTCATCAACAGCCCAATGTCGGTGTTGACAGGCCCAGGCGATGCGTAAAGCTTGAGTTGTGCAGTCATCAAGGGTACACGAGTGAGCCTTCGTCTCCAAAGCCCATATTGATGATGTTTCGTTGAATGGTTCACACGCTGACACTTGTTGATGACCCAGCACTGAAATCTGCAGCAATATGCGGAAGGGCTGTACTTCTGTCACGGTGAACGATTCTCTTCAGTCGTCGTTGGTCACGTTCTCGCAGGATCTTTACCCGGCCGCAGCGACGTCGCAGATTTGATGTTTTACCGGGTTCCTGATATTCACGGTACACTCGTGAAATGTTGGTACGGGAAAATCCCCGCTTCATCGCTACCTCGGAGATCGTCTGTGCCATCGCTCGAGCGCCGACTATAACACCATGCTCAGACTTAGTTAAATCATGCTAACGTGCCATTGTAGCAGCTGTAATCGATCTAACAACTGCGGCAGGCGCTTGTTGTCTTGTGCAGGCGTTTCCGACCGCAGCGCCTCATTATACCAGTTTACATGTCTCTGTATTTGAATACGCATGCCTACAGCAGTTTCTTTAGCGCTTCAGTGCGTGTTACTTGGCACTGACCATCATGCGAAAGTTATTTTCGACTTAGGTTTTGCACACCACCGTGTATAATAGGAGCAGAGTGGAATCGGCTATCGTTGTAACAAGAAAAGGCCCGGAAATGGTGCGGATCACTGACATAAGCGAGTCTGACAAAGGGTAGACTGTTATGATTCGACGCCTTAGAAGGAACGTCTCCGAAAGGGCGAAACTGGTTGACTGTTTGCGCATTAGTATCGTTAGCGACAGAGGAAAATGGTTGACGAACGGTGAAACTACAAGCAGGATAAAAGTGTTGGACGTTCACGCCTCATCACAGAACTTGGAGATGAAGGTTTATCCTGTCTGTAAAGCAGGAGAAGCTACGATCTGTGGCTAATATGACGACATACAAGCGTTTCGGAGATCACAGTTCAGCGCATTTTGTGAATCCACATTTCCCGTGTTCCCAACGATATCGTCAATTACGATTGCAGCGGGCGGGGGATCGTCGATATTGGACAGCGAACCAGCGCGAACGTGTGGCCTGGTAGGACGATTCATCTTTTTTGTTAAAGTAGGTTCACGATTGTTTGCAGACACGCAGTCTTGCTGGCAAGTAGCTACTCGCGACACGAACCGCGGCGGGGACGTAAGCTGGTGGGAGCAATATGATACCGCGGGGTTATTCATCTGCGCTTCCATGGGACCTGCGGTAGTGATGGAAGGCACCATGGCAACTCTGGACTAAGTCAATATTACTGTGAACCACGTGTATCACGCTAGATGTGTTCCCTGACGGGGATGCCATCTTCCAGCAGGATAAGTGTTCGTTTTACTAGGTCAAAATCGTTCTAGACTGATTTCTGGACGAAAAACCTCATGTTGATGTTGTAATGGTACTTGAATTACGTAACCATTACGGCACCTCACCTGAACCTCTCGATACCAGCAATATTCTACTGTGTTTCTGTAAAGTAGTTGACATATTTCTGAGACAACATTCAGATTTGATTTCATTAATGTAGAGGTATTTTGATACATCGATATGTTTATATTGCTTTGATATTATTCTTATGTGTATTCTTTCTTTTGTCACTATCATCTTTGACGTGCTTGTAACTCTTGATTTTTGGGAGTGTGACCAGTTAGTTGTTAGAGAGTCGGACCTTGAGAAAGTCAAGTCTTGGACGTCATGTTGGAAAGACGCATATTGTAGTGAGCTTATGAAATGTGAACTTTGACAGTGAGGAAGATGTTTTCAAGTATGTTTTGTATTGTGAAGTGATGTTTTGTGTGTTACCTGATATTGCAACAAAAGCAATGAAAAGGAAGTGTAACTTAAATTCGGAGTGCTTTTAATATCTTTTTTGTGGGATCTAAAATTTAAAAAACCTCTCTCTCACCGGCCTGATTTAGCTTCACTGATCAGGATAGTAAAAACATGCGTATGTTAAGGGAATTTTCATTCACGAAGCAGGCTTATCACATTCACACAGTTCAATACTGTTCTATCGTGATTAAACTGAGCTTAACTTAAATTCCATAAGGCAGTGAAGCAATTTCGAAGTCTCGTTGCGACGAAAATTGTCAGTCGATCTCCTCGAAACATTTGTAATAATTATTAACTTTCGGTGATCACATGGGGAAGACCGGAGATCTGCTGGTAAGACCGTGTTAGCCTATTTATTTGAAGTAACTGGATATCTTGAGCATACAAAACGGCAGGTTCGTCCAGTGTAAATCAGACGTTCCCCACGGATCCCGTGCAACACAGCGTAGTAAGCAGACACTGTCAATAATAATCAGTTAAATAATACGCGAACACACTTACTTTAGTTTAGTTCATGTATTAAATTCCTTCTCATACAGAATCTCATCAAGATGGCGACTAGCTCAACAATACATACATATACATCCTCCTTCTTTCACGACTAATCGGCAAGAATTCCTTCATTCTTTTCATAAGAGAAAACATAGGTAGCAGAGTATTCGATGGAGTAAATGGACGCTCTAAGGAATAATTGGGCTTGAAACTACTTTGCATTGATAATCGGTAAGATAAGAAGAGATATTTCGAGATATGTACTGAGTTATATAATTTATAAAATTTCTGAAAATATCGCGGAGAGACCGCTGCAAGAGACATTACATGCTGATTGCTTTTTTACATCACCATTGTCCTGCAAAAGTGTAATCTTCAAGAATGGTTTGTGGAGCGCATCTACAAAACTTTTGAATATCGCAGAATAAAACCTAGGCCTCCTTGCATCCGAGCTTGGAATCATGACCACCTAGATTTTCGACGATTGAGCCACGATTTTACAACTAGACCAGCGTGGGAAACACGAAAAGATGAGTGCCTAGTTTATTCATTATTACATGAACTGACTTTATTAATTGTGCTCTAATGACACCTGCCACATAATAACTTTGTTGTTGCCCGAAAATGCAGTATTTAGCAGCGTGAGCAACACCACAATCATTATTAAATTTTGACCTTTGTTGTGGTAGGGTTGTTAGAATGTCTTGGCCGCCAAATTCTCCTGATCTGAACTTGATTGAACACATCTTGGACGAGAGCTGCACGCCCACAAAGGACTGGCCTGCAATTCACGGGAATTTGCGTGAGATGTGCCAGTGTACGTTGTGGAAATCCTGCTCCGTTTCCCTGTGAATGGAAAGAGAGACACGGTAGGAGGCATTGGTTCCTGAGCCAGCCGCGTAGCACTGACCACGTGGGTATCGACCCGCCCGATGTGAGACGGCGACCATTAGCCCAGTCCACTGGCTCCGCTTACAAGCCATTACCGTCGCGACGCACTGGAGCGGTGGTCCACGGCGCAACGGCACTACTGTAACATTACGAGACCGCGCAGCGCACTCCGTAGCAGGAGTTAACACCACAGCCTAACATAACAGTCGCGACACTTCGCCTCTATTTTCTTGTCTACAGCGCCAGCAGCGCCCCAAGCGGCCGGTAGGTTGAACTGTGAGTTTGGTGCGATCGCGAAAGCGAATCTTCTTCTTCTTAAGTTGCCAATCCTAAGATTGATTTGCAGCAGCTCTCCATTCAGTGCGATTGTCGGCCAGCCTCTTCAATTCCGTGAAACTTCCGCATCCTAGGTCCTGCATTATCTGGTTTATGTACTTTCTTCTAGGTCTGCCTCTTGCCCTTTTGCCCTCCACAAGGCCTTCCGTTATAGTGTGGAGAAGACTCATGTCTCAGAATGTGTCCCATCCATATATCTCTCCTCTTCTTGACCGTCTTCCAAACAACTGGAACTTCCTCCGCTCTCCGCAGGACTTCTTCATTTGTCATCCTGGCCGTCCATGGAATTTTTAACATCCTTCGCAGACACCACATTTCGAATCCTTCAATCCTTCTTCTTTCGTCCTCTCCAAGTGTCCAGGTTTCGCTGCCGTAGAGAAGCACACTCCCAACAAAGGTCTTTATTAACCGCTTCCTTAACGACAGACTTATCATATTTGATGTGAGGAGTCCTTTCCTTTGATAGAATGCAATCTTTGCCTGATTTATTCTACTTATTACATCTATCCTACTACGACCATCTGATGTTATTCTGCTTCCCAAATAGACAAAGTCTTGTATTTCTTTCAGCTTCTCTCGATTCAGCCTTATATTCGTAATTGCTTGATTATTTTGTTTGCTTGCAACTAAGATTTTTGTTTTTGACTTATTAATTTTCATGTTGTACCGTGTAGCAAGAGTGTTTTCCATTTCCTCCAACACTACTTGTAATTCTTCCTCAATTTCCGCTAGGACAGCAATGTCATCCGCAAAACGCAGCATATCAACTAATTTTCCCTGGATCCTGATTCCATTTTCTTGTCCTAACTTTTCTCTGACCTCATCCATTGCTTTCTGTATGTACATATTAAAGAGGACAGGGGAGAGTGCACATCCCTGTCTCACACCCTGTTTAATTTTTGCTTGTTGTTGATGTTCCCCACATCTCACTATTGCCACCTCTTCTTTGTATATGTTCCATATCGTTCTCCTGTCCTTATACTTAGCTCCAGTTTCCCTCAATATCTGGAATAGCTTTTTCCATTCAACCTTATCAAAGGCTTTTTCGAGGTCAATAAATGCTATGTAGGTGTCCCTTCCTTTTTCCATTATTTTTTCTATTATGAGCCTTAGGGCCATAATGGCTTCTCGCGTACCTCTCCCTCTTCTAAAGCCAAACTGGTCTTCTGTGAGCATGCATTCCACGTTCCCTTCAATTCTTCTGAGGAGGATGGTCGTGAAAATTTTTGATGCATGTGATGTTAGGCTGAGGGTTCTGTATTGTGCACACGATTTTGCTGGCATTTTCTTTGGTAATGGAACAATAATACACTTTTTGAAGTCCTCAGGCAGCTCTCCAGTATCATATATTTGGTAGATTAATTTATACAGTTTATCTTTTATTTCTGTTCCAGCTGCTTTGATGATTTCTGCAGGCAATGAGTCAGTTCCTGGTGCTTTTCCGTGCTTAAGTGCCTGTAGTGCCTGATCAAATTCAGACCTTAGTATGCTGTCTCCTAGTTCATCTTTATCTACTTCGTCCTCACTTTCAATCATGTCATCTTGTACGTTGCCTCCATATAATTTCTCTAGGTATTCCTTCCACGTAAGTGCTATATCTTCATGATTATACACCATCTTATTATCCTCTCTTATTAGGGCATTACATCTAATCCTTTGTCCTCCTGAGAAGAAGCGTTTCACTGTTTTGTATGCTAATTCAAGGTTTCCTTTCTTCAGAAGGTCTTCAACTTCTTTGCATCTGTCTTCAAGGAATCTTTCTTTTACTTGCTTCAATTTCCTGTTGATTTTGTTCCTAAGCACTCGGTATGCCGTTTTCCCTTCTTCCGTTTCATTATTTTTGAGCTTCCTTCTTTCCTCAAACATAAGTATTATTTCATCAGTTATCCACTCCTTCCTCTTTTCAGGTTTTTGTTTTCCAATTATCTCTTCAGCTGCTTTTATTAGGCCATCTCTCATATTTTCCCAATGTTGTTCTACATTCTCTATAGGATGCTGTTGAATTAGATCCTTAGCCCTTTCTTGGAACTCCTTCTGCGTCTCACGGTTTCCAAGCTTCCCTATATCCAGTTTTCCATTTCCTATTTTCTTCCTTATACATTTGAACTTGAGTCGGCATTCCGCAACAACCATGTTGTGATCACTCACAATATCTGGGCTTGCGTATGCTCTAGAGTCTTTTAGTTGATTTCTAAATCTATTTTTCACTAGAATGTAATCAATTTGGTATCGTTCTCTATCCCCTGGTGACTTCCAGGTGTATCTTCTACGGGGGTGATGTTGAAACCACGTGTTCGATATTATCAGTTGATTCCTGTTACAAAATTCTATAAGTCGGTCTCCTCTATCATTCCTTTTACCAAGGCCGTAGCGTCCAACAGCTGCCTGTACCTCTTTATCTCCTACTATTGCGTTCCAGTCTCCCATAATTATTAAATTTGTTTCTCGTTTGATTCCTCTCATGGCTCCATTTAACTCTTCATATACAGCTTCAACTTCCTCATCCTCCTGGTTTGTGGTAGGCATATAGACCTGTATCACAACCGTCTCTGTAGGTTTGGTATCCAGACTGACAAGTATTATCCTTCCTCCATATTGTATATATCCCTTCACTCTCTGCCCCAATTTTCGACTCATAACTACTCCAACCCCACCTGCTCCAGGAATAGTGATTGTTTATTTCGATTTATACAATGGTTTTTACCATCGGGAGCGTTGGTAGCGCAATAAATTGTTGCAACAACAGGAAGAAGACACCATAGCTGCCTTTTTTTTGTAGGTTTCCTAAGGATCCTGGGAGATATATACCATCATGTTACTAAACTGCGCCGGCCAGTGTGGCCGTGCGGTTCTAGGCGCCTCAGTCTGGAACCGCGTGACCGCCACGGTCGCAGGTTCGAATCCTGCCTCGGGCATGGATGTGTGTGGTGTCCTTAGGTTAGTTAGGTTTAAGTAGTTCTAAGTTCTAGGGGACTGATGACCTCAGAAGTTAAGTCCCATAGTGCTCAGAGCCATTTGCACCATTTTACTAAACTGTATCGTCAGGATTCACTTGCAAACTATATGTGTATGAATGATGAATGTTTCTTTTTACGAGCAGAAAATGGCTGGTTAATAGCAGACGAGAAGACCTTATGAAGAAAGACCCAGTTTACCTGTATAATAATATTAGGTTTTGTTCGCTACATCTCTAACAAAACCAGTTCATGAACGCAGACAATAACAAATTCGTGCGGAATGCAGTATCCACACTGTTTGACATTCCAAATAAGCCACCTCAACTGACGATGAAGAGGAAACTGCCACAAAGATTCGACAGTCAATCTAAAGCTGTAAAACAGTCCTATGACACAGAAGCAGCCAGTTCGACTCTCCATGTATCAGTGCCAGATTCGTGTGAATCGTCAACACAGACCTGCTTTGACGATGAAGTGGTTAGATTAAGTGCAGCCGTTCGTGTCTTACAAAAGCGTGTGAAGTGCCAGAATGTGCAGATCGCTAGACTTCGAGCGAAACTATTACGGGACAAGGAAAGTGCCTACAGACAGCGACAGAAACTGTATCAGAAGGATCAAGTGAACAAGGACAAACGAATGTTGAAGGCTATAGGAACCCGATATTTAAAAAAAAGATGCCTTTGACTTGTTGTTAAGCCGTATTAGCATGCCACTGAAAGCGAAACGTGCTGCAAGATGGAAAGACGAAAATAAGCTGTTTGCTCTAAATTTGATGAAGGTCGTACTTGTGGCAACAGGCGACAATGGCAAACACAGTAGGCCTACAGAATGATAAATGAACTGTCGATCGCTTTTGCATGTAGAGGTACATGTCTGTGCTTCTTACATGTGAATCTATGTGTTTATATTCTTTTGATATCAATATGGTAAGCTGCAGTTCTGTCCAATGTCACAAGTGTTTCTTCACGAATGTGTTGTAGCTTGCCACTCTATTCATGATTTTTGTCCATACTTGCGCTTATTTTAGAATCATTTTTAGAAACATATATGCCTTCTGATACTACACAAATTCTTGGAGGCAAGAAAATAACTCGATTAATTCGGAAATTACGTACGAAATGGATGCAAAATAAACATTATGCTTTCGACGCGTCTGATGTTCACCTTACCGTCCGCTCGGAGCGCTATGTTGGACTGTGGTTAACACTGAGTGGGGCAAAGTGGCGGCGGCGTTTTTTGTGCCCGGCGCAGCCTCTGGACGGAGAGCCGCCTCTTCCCACGAACCAGCCGCCCCCGCGGCGCGGCGCGACAAACGACACAGCAGCTGCTCCCCTCTGTGTTGGGGCGCCTTTCTTCCGAGCTGTCAACCCGCCAGCCCGACTCAAAAGTTTCCTTCTCCTCCGGCACACGTGGGTTAACTACACTGTGAGAAACTGGTGCTTCTCTCGCGCAGAATTTTACCAAGACGTCCGGAGTAAGGTGGAACATAGGTGTTGTATGAATCTGGCAGCTAAAGTAGTCGTCATACGCCACGAGGCGTTGTTAGAAGGGAGACATGAAAAGTAACCACTGGGGTAGGTAGTATTACTGTTAAAGAGAATGAGACCATCGTAACCAACAGTACACAGGTAGCCAATGTACGAGGTGCATTCAAGTTCTAAGGGCTCCGATTTCTTTTCTCCGGACTGGAAAGAGATAGAAACATGCGCATTGTTTTAAAATGAGGCCGCGTTCATTGTCAATACGTCCCAGAGATGTCAGCACCGTATGGCAGATGGAATTTTACCGCCAGTGGCGAGAATGAGAACTGTTTTAAATACTTAAAATGGCGACGTTTTCCTTACTTGAACAGCGTGCAATCATTCGTTTTCTGAATTTGCGTGGTGTGAAACCAATTGAAATTCATCGACAGTTGAAGGAGACATGTGGTAATGGAGCTATGGATGTGTCAAATGTGCGTTCGTGTGTGCGACAGTTGAAGGAGACATGTGGTAATGGAGCTATGGATGTGTCAAATGTGCGTTCGTGTGTGCGACAGTTTAATGAAGGCAGAACATCGTGTGACAACAAACCGAAACAACCTCGGGCTCGCACAAGCCGGTCTGACGACATGATCGAGAAAGTGGAGACAATTGTTTTCGGGGATCGCCGAATGACTGTTGAACAGATCGCCTCCAGAGTTGGCATTTCTGTGGGTTCTGTGCACACAATCCTGCATGACGACCTGAAAATGCGAAAAGTGTCATCCAGGTGGGTGGTACGAATGCTGACGGACGACCACATGGCTGCCCGTGTGGCATGTTGCCAAGCAATGTTGACACGCAACGACAGCATGAATGGGACTTTTTTTTCGTCGGTTGTGACAATGGATGAGATGTGGATGCCATTTTTCAATCCAGAAACAAAGAGCCAGTCATCTCAATGGAAGCACACAGATTCACCGCCACCAAAAATATTTCGGGTAACCGCCAGTGCTGAAAAAATGATGGTGTCCATGTTCTGGGACAGCGAGGGCGTAATCCTTACCCATTGCGTTCCAAAGGGCGCTACGGTAACAGGTGCATCCTACGAAAATGTTTTGAAGAACAAATTCCTTCCTGCACTGCAACAAAAACGTCCGGGAAGGGCTGCGCGTGTGCTGTTTCACCAAGACAACGCACCCACACATCGAGCTAACGTTACGCAAGAGTTTCTTCGTGATAACAACTTTTAAGTGATTCCTCATGCTCCCTACTCACCTGACCTGGCTCCTAGTGACTTTTGGCTTTTTCCAACATAGAAAGACACTCTCCGTGGCCGCACATTCATCAGCCGTGCTGCTATTGCCCCAGCGATTTTCCAGTGGTCAAAACAGACTCATAAAGAAGCCTTCGCCGCTGCCATGGAATCATGGCGTGAGCGTTGTGAAAAATGTGTACGTCTGCAGGGCGATTACGTCGAGAAGTAACGCCAGTTTCATCGATTTCGGGTGAGTAGTTAATTAGAAAAAAAATCGGAGGCCTTAGAACTTGAATGCACCTCATATTTAACAATCACTTCTTAAGTGTAGGAGAAAAAAAATTGGTGACAATAGTTCCAAAGATAAAGCCAGGCAATTCACGGAAGAGTCAGTTTTGAAAAATTTTAGTCAAATTAAGTTTCATCTAACAACCTCTACCGAAAAAAGGAAAATTATTAAATCTTTGAAAACTAAATGTTCTGCTGGAGAAGATGACATCTCTAACAAGTTATTAAAACAATGTGGAGCAATTACAGCTGATGTTTTCAGTCACATATGTAATGTATCAGCCGGCCGCGGTGGCCGAACGGTTCTAGGCTCTTCAGTCCGGAACCTCGCGACCGCTATGGTTGGAGGTTCGAATCCTGCCTCGGGCATGGGTGTGTGTGATGTCCTTACGTTAGTTAGGTTTAAGTAGTTCTAAGTTCTAGGGGACTGATCACCACAGCAGTTAAGTCCCATAGTGCTGAGAGCCATTTGAACCATTTTCTAGGGTACTGATGACCTCAGCTGTTAAGTCCCATAGTGCTCAGAGCCTTTTGAACCATTTTTTGTAATGTATCACTGACTCAGGGTATTTTTCCAGACAGGTTAAAATATGCCATCGTCAGGCCTCTCTACAAAAAGGAAGAAACGACAGATGTCAATAATTACCGGCCAGTATCCTTGCTTACACCAATTTCAAAAATCTTTGACAAAGTAATGTACTCAAGAGTGGTTAGCCATCTCAACAGTAATGGGATACTCAGTAAATCACAGTTCGTATTTCAGATATGCTGTTCCACTGAGACAGCAATATACAGTTTCACTGTCCACATAATAGAGTCTTTAAATAGTAAAAATGTCACCAGTCGGAATATTCTGTGACTTATCCAAAGCATTTGACTGTGTGCACCATGACATTATGTTAGAGAAATTACAATTCTATAATATCAATGGAACAGCATATGAGTGGCTTAAGTCATATCTACAGAACAGGAAGCAAAAATTTCTTTATATGCTTCAAGTGATTCGAAGGAGTTTTCCACTTCATCTAACTGGGGTGAAATTACATTAGGTGTCCCGCAAGGTTCAATCATGGGTCCCCTGCTGTTCTTGATATATGAGAATGACCTCCCTCGTTATATGAAACAAGATGCTGAACTGACACAGTTTGCTGATGATACAAGCATAATTATTAATCCAGTAAAAGAAAGTCCGATAGAAAATGATATAAATAAGGTCTTTGGACAAGTTATTAATTGGTTTTCTGCGAATGGGCTTGCTATTAACTTTTAGAAAATACAGTACATCCAGATTTCTACTGCAAAAAGTACAGTTTCTTCAATAAATGTAACACATCAACAGAAGTTAGTAGACAGGGTAGAGCAAACTAAGTTTTTGGGTGTACATATAGATGAGAATCTTAATTGGAAAATTCATATTTTGGGTCTTCTAAAGCGACTAAGTTCAGTAACTCTTGGAATCAGAATAATTGCCAATTTTGAGGATGTAGAAATTAGTAAGCTAACATACTTTCCATACTTCCACTCCCTTATGTCATACGGAATAATATTCTTGGACAACTCAACACTTAGGGAAAAGGTATTCACTGTTCAAAAGAAAGTAATTAGAATAATGTGTGGGGTTCATAGTCGCACATCTTGTAGGCATCTCTTTAAAAGGTTAGGAATTCCTACAATTGCTTCACAGTACATTTACTCAGTAATGACATTTTGTCTCAACAACATGGACCAGTTTAAAAACAACAGCGACATTCATGACTGCAACACCAGAAAAAAGAAAGATCTACAGTATCCTTTACTTAACCTATCTTTGGCACAGAAAGGGGTAAAATATGCTGCTATAAAACTTTTTGATAAATTACAAGATGAAATAAACTGTTTGACGGACAGCAGTAATAGTTTCAGAAACAAATTGAAATCATACCTCTTTGACAACTCCTTCTATACCATAGATGAATTCTTGAATATGAGTAAATAAATCTGGAGATATAATACATGCATTTTGTGCCATTTAAGGGAATGGGATAGATAATAGAAATATTTAGGTATAACACTATAATGTAAAAGAAAACCTTGTTTCTGTGCGCATTTCTTGTGCATTTGACACGTTCCACATCTAACGGTTTTTCCGTGCTATTTATGAATGGAACACGTAACCAACCAACTAACTAACTAACACTGTTGTGCATACAGACGGATATCTGACGTCACGAGACACAGCGACGTCGCCACACGGGACGAGCTGGTTAACGTGGTTTTTCGCTCTCAGCCCTCTCCAGTGGCAGTTGTCGGCTTTATCTGCCTCGCAAACGGTACAGTTTGTTCAAGAAAATTCTAACTTTAGCTCTGTTAAAACGCACACTCCCTCCCTTGTCCACATGCTAGTCACGTACTTCTGTCTAGGTTATACATAAATAAAAACTTCAATACCCGTGGACGATTTATAAGACAGAAAGGAAAGAGACATGTTCAGTCAGTAGGGACAGCAGCTTATAAAACATCACTAAATCGAACAAATTCACTTCACACAGAGAACGCACTTATATTTATCTAACATCGAATATTACAGAAATTATTTCTATTAACTTCACAAGAAACTCTCACAACAGTTTAGAGATGCGAAGCTGAAAAAAAAATAAAAATTCACCGACGAGACACAAGCCCTGTACCGGTTTACCCTCTGTTGGGTAACCTGGCACAGCTACGAACTACGCTACAGTAAAGCTCCGCAATGAGCGACCTTGTTCTTTACATTACGGTCTTCTAAAGGTTTTAATCTCCAAAATCTTATTAACTGGCGTTTAATTATAACAAAACCTAACAAGAACGACACATTTTCATGAAAATTCAATGTGCCATTGCCATAAAAGCGAAGAACAACTGAATATGAAAATTCTTTTACCACCAATATGACGATACCCTTCATTTTGTTACAGCGAATTGAACCAATAACCATTCCTTCTCGAGAGATTCAATGCGTTGGTACTTAGAAACAGCATATATTCATAGAGTGTAGCTTATAACACAAAACCCACTAAAAATGGGCTTCCACTGGACTTGACAGATACAGTATGGCATCTTTTTTTCTCCATGCGACGTAGAGTGCGTTCTTGGTCCCTGTTGGTTCTACTTTACGTAGCACGTTACATCTACATCTACATCTACATCTACGTCTACGTGATTACTCTGCTGTTCACAATAAAGTGCCTGGCAAAGGGTTCAATGAACCACCTTCAAGCTGTCTCTCTACCGTTCCACTCTCGAACGGCGCGCGGGATAAAAGAGCACTTAAATTTTTCTGTGCGAGCCCTGATTTCTCTTATTTTATCGTGATGATCATTTCTCCCTATGTACGTGGATACCAACGGAATGTTTTCGCAATCGGAGGAGAAAACTGGTGATTGAAATTTCATGTGAATATCCCGTCGCAACGAGAAAGCGCTTTGTTATAATGATTGCCACTCCAATTCACGTATCATGTCTGTGACACTATCTCCCCTATTTCGCGATCATACAAAACGAGCCGCCCTTCTTTGAACTTTTTAAATATCATCCGTGACTTCTACCTGATCCGTATCCCCCATCGCACAGCACTACTCCAGAATAGGGCGGACAAGCTGTCTCTTTGGTAGACCTGTTGCACCTTGTAAGTGTTCCGCCAATGAATCGCAGTCTTTCGTTTGCTCTACCCAAAACATTATCTATGTGATCGTTCCAACTTAGGTTATTTGTAATTGTAATCCCTAAGTATTTTCGCTCTAGGCAAATGCTCGGATGGTTCCTTTGAAAGGGCACGGCCGACTTCCTTCCCTGTCCTTCCCTAATCCGATGAGACCGTTGACCTCGCTGTCTGGTCTCCTCCCCGAAACAACCTAACCCTAAGTATTTAGTTGAATTTACAGCCTTCAGATTTGTGTGACTTATCGCGTAATCGAAATTTAGCGGATTTCTTTTAGTACTCATGTGAATAACTTCACACTTTTCTTTATTCAGGGTCACTTGCCACTTTCGCACCACACAGATATCTTATCTAAATCATTTTGCAATTCGATTTGGTCATCTGATGATTTTACAAGACGGAAAATGGCAGTATCATATACAAACAATCTAAGACGGCTACTCACATTGTCTCCTACGTCGTTAATATAGATCAGGAACAATAAAGGGCCTATAACACTTCCTTGGGGAACACCGGATATTACTTGTGTTTTACTCGAAGACTTTCCGTCTATTACTACGAACTGTGACCTTTCTGACAGGAAATCACGAATCCAGTCGCACAACCGAGGCGATATTCCACAGGCACACAGTTTAGTTAGAAGGCGCTTGCGAGGAACGGTGTCGAAAGCCTTCTGGGAGTCTAAAAATATGGAATCAATTTGACATTCCCTGTCGATAGCACTCATTACTTCATGAGTATAAAGGGCTAGTCGTGTTTCACAAGAACGATATTATCTGAATCCGTGCTGACTATATGTCAATAAATCGTTTTCTTCGAGGTACTTCATAATGTTCGAGTACAGTATATGTTCTAAAACCCTACTGCAAATCGATTTTAGTGATATAGGCCTGTAATTCAGCGAATTACTCCTACTTCCCTTTTTGGGTATTGGTGTGACATGAGCAACTTTCCAGTCTTTAGGTACGCATCTTTTCTGTGAGCGAGTGGTTGTATATAATTGCTGAATATGGAGCTATTTTAGCAGCATAGTCTGAGAGGAACCTGACTGGTATACAATCTGGACCGGTAGCCTTGCCTTTATTAAGTGATTTAAGCTGCTTTGTTACACCTAGGATATCTACTTCTACGTTTCTCATCTTGGCAGTTGTTCTTGATTGGAATTCAGGAATATTTACTTCATCTTCTTTGGTGAAGGAGTTTCGGAAAACCGTGTTTAATAACTCTGCTTTAGTGGCACTGTCATCAGTGGCTTCACCGTTGTTATCGCGCCGTGAAGGTATTGATTGTGTCTTGCCACTGGTGTGCTTTATGTATGACCAGAATCTCTTTGGGTTTTCTGCCAGATTTCGAGACAGAATTTCGTTGTGGAAATTATTAAAAGCATCTCGTATCGAAGTACGCGCCATATTTCGAACTTCTGTAAAACTTTGTCAATATTGGGGATTTTGCGTTCTTTTAAATTTGGCATGCTTTCTTCATTGCTTCTGCAACAATGATCTGACCCGTTTTGTGTACCATGGGAGATCAGTACCATCACTTATTAATTTATGTGGTATATATCTCTCAATTGCTGTTGATACTATCTCTTTGAAAACATTCCACAACTTTTCTACACTTACATGATCCGATCGGAAGGGGTGTAGACTGTCTCTTAAAAAGGCGTTAAGGGCATTTTTATCAGCTTTTTTAAATAGATATTCTTTTCGTTTCTTTTTGATGGTTGTAGGTGTTACGGTATTCAGCCTAGCAGCAACTGGCTTGTGGTCGCTAATCCCTGTATTCGTCATGATACTCCCTATTTGCCCAGGATTATTTGTTGCTAAGAGGTCAAGTATGCTTTCGCAACCATTTACGCTTCGAGTGGGATCATGAACTAATTGTTCAAAATAATTTTCTGAGAAAGCCTTCAGTACAATTTCGGATGATGTTTTATGCCTGCTGCCGGCTTTAAACGTATAATTTTTCCAGCATATCGAGGGTAGATTGAAGTCGCCACCGACTATAATTGTATGAGCGGGGTACTTATTTGAAATGAGACTCAAGTTTTCTTTGAACTGTTCAGCAACTATGTCTTCTGAGTCGGATGGTCGGTAAAACGATCCAGTTATTAAATTAGTCCGATTGTCAGGTATAATTTCTACCCATACTATTTCACATGAACTATCTACTTCAATTTCGCTGCAAGACAAACTACCTCTGACAGCAATAAATACTTCACCACCAACTGAATTTAATCTATCCTTTCTGAACACTGTTAGACCGTTTGTAAAAATTTCAGCTGAACTTACTTCCGGCTTTACCTACAACTATTTGAGCTTCAGTGCTTTGTATTAGGGCTTGGAGCTCTGGTTCTTTCCCAACACGGCTACGACAATTTACAACTACAATACCAATCGTTTCTACAACTATCTTACTGTGTTTTACCTGCCCACTTTCTGACGGACGCCCTTTCTGTGGTTCCCTGAGACCCTCTAATCTAAAAAAGCGCCCAGTCCCTTCCATACAGCCCCCGTTACCCGTGTAGCCGCCTCCTGTGTAAAGCGGACTCCTGACCTATTAAGCAGAACCCGGAAACCCACCACCCGACGGCGCAAGTCAAGGAATCTGCAGCCTACACGGTCACAGAACCGCCTGAGCCTCCGATTTAGACCCTCCACTCGGTTCTGCACCAAAGGACCACAGTCGGTTCTGTCGACAATGCTGCAGATGGTGAGCTCCGCCTTAATCGTGGAAGGAAAACCGGCAGTCTTCACCATTCCGCTAGCCGCCCGAAACCAAACAGAATCTGCTCCGATCCAAAGCGACACACGTCATTGGTATCGACATGAGCCACCACCTGCAGTTGGCTGCACCCTGTACTCTTCATGGCATCCGGAAGCCCCCTTTCCACGTCCGGAATGACTCCCCCCAGTATGCACACAGAGTGCACACTGGCTTCCTTCCGCTCCTTGGCAGCCATGTTCCTAAGGGGTCCCATTACGCGCCTAACGTTGGAGCTCCCAACTACCAGCAAACCCACCCTCTGTGAATGCCCAGACCTTGCAGGCCGAGAAGCTTCCTCTGGAACGGGGTGGACGACTGCATCCGGCTCAGAGAAATCGTCAGCGACAGATAACGCCCGAAACCTGTACGTCAAACGAACCGGGGAGGCCCTACGATCGGCACTACGGAAAGGTTTCCGCTGCCTGCCAGACTTTGGAATGACCTCCCACTCGACCACGGGTGAGGGGTCAACCTCAGCGCAGGCAGTACCTGGGGCAGCCACAGCAGTGGACCGATCGGAGGACACGTGGGACGTGCTCGACGTCCCCAGCATCCCCGCGTCCGATCCCCCACAGTGACGCCCCCTGGCAGCAGCCTCGAGCTGTGTGACGGAAGCCAAAGCAGCCTGGAGCTGTGAGCGAAGGGTCACCAGCTCAGCTCGCATCTGTACACAACTATCGCAGTTCATATCCATTACTGCACTCGTCCTGTTTGAAGCTCGTAAAAATATGTAACAAGCGAACGGTGTACTCGCCTTAGTAGTAGCAGAAACTAGCGGTGTGCCCTCGCTGATGGTCTAACTGAGACTCCAAGTGTACTGTGATAGTTGTAAAAGGAAACACATAAAATAATTTTTTCAGCATGCATCATTTTTTCTTAAATTTTTTTTATAAAATTTTGCCATCGCCGTACCGTAGCTAGTTTGGGGGAGTAGAGTGATGAGGTTACCCTGATTTTTCATATTAACCTCCTCACTTACCTTAAGCATTGAGCTACAATGACTGCTTACTGCCTGCACATCTATATAAACTTCTTTCTTACTGTAATTATGAAAAAAATTTTCAAATCTGTATTGGCCACTGCCCAAAAAAATTTGTAAAATTTTTTGTGGGGAGCATGGGGGCTATGTAAGTAGGCTGTTAATGTTTTCTTTATGTAAGTAGGCTGTTTATGTTTTCTTTATGTAAGTAGGCTGTTTATGTTTTCTTTATGTAAGTAGGCTGTTTATGTTTTCTTATTGGCAACGTTACATAGCGCTCTGATGAAAATCACTGGCTGTGCTGTGTGCAGTCTGTGGCTAGTTTGCATTGTTGTCTGCTATTGTAGTGTTGGGCAGCGGCAGCTGGATGTGAGCAATGCGTAGCGTTGCGCAGTTGGAGGTGAGCCGCCAGCAGTGGTGGATGTGGGGAGAGAGATGGCGGAGTTTTGTAATTTGTCATGAACTGCTATATATATATTATGACTATTAAGGTAAATACATTGTTTGTTCTCTATTAATATCTTTCATTTGCTAACTATCCCTATCAGTAGTTAGTGCCTTCTGTAGTTTGAATCTTTTATTTAGCTGGCAGTAGTGGCGCTCGCTGTATTGCAGTAGTTCGAGTAATGAAGATTTTTGTGAGGTAAGTTATCTGTGAAAGGTATAGTTTAATGTTAGTCAGGGCCAT
The DNA here is from genome assembly GCF_023864275.1 of Schistocerca cancellata. Classification (NCBI taxonomy): domain Eukaryota; kingdom Metazoa; phylum Arthropoda; class Insecta; order Orthoptera; family Acrididae; genus Schistocerca; species Schistocerca cancellata. The sequence goes on along the minus strand of NC_064628.1, from coordinate 11,268,321 downwards.
TCTTTTGTAGGGATTTTTGAACGTCAGATTGCGTTGCGCTAAATAATATTGTGTGTCAGTTTAAGCACAGTCGTGTATAAATTGTTCAAAGGGGACGTTTCATAGATAAGCTACGCTCGTCGTCACTATTATTTCTCAGTTTACTTTGGAGCCTAGTGTTACGTTTTTCACACGCCATTATTGTCACAATATTTCACACGATAACACAGAAAAGCAGAATTTGAAGAGCAAAAATAAGAGAACACATTAACATAGTACTGAAAATAATATCTAGTTAATTGCAGCTGCGAAATACTTGGTGCAAATCTACATGCATGCCACAACTGTTTTACTGTGCAACAATGAAAAACCACAACTACCAAGGAAATTCTCTCTATAATTACGCGCTAGCAATAAACAAAATCTACACTAATTACGCAAACTACAAGAAAAAAATCAGAAGATTCCAGTGAGGTTTCCTAGGCTAAGGGTCGACATATGAAACGTCTATATAAACTCTTAAATGATATGGAGAGGTGGGGGAAAAAATAGAAAATTTTTTATATATATATTGCCACAGAAGAAGGTGATACACACAGTCACTGTAGCGTAGTGGTTATGATACAAGACTGTTGCGTGGAGGGTCGTGAGTTCCAAACTCACCTCAACTGTAAAATTTCTATATTCGGTTCGAGTACATTTTAGAAGTATCCACAAACGGCAAGAATCGTTGTACTGGAATGTTCTGAGGCTGCATATATACCGTATGTGTTCTGGCCGGAGGCAGTTCGCTCCGCGCTCTTGTATGTGTAAGGTTCCCCAAGGACGTTAATTACGGATCGAGGGAAAGTTTTTCGGTCGTATCTTGTGACAGAGAGAAACTGCCAGTGTAACATTACTCATCACATGACGACTGCCTACCATCCGCAAACTAACGGGCTCGCTGAACGCCTTAATAAGACCTTGGCCGACATGCTATCAATGTTCGTCAATGTTGATCAGAGCAACTGGGATGAGGTGCTACCTTTCGTGACGTTTGCCTACAGCACCGCCAAACAAGACACCACATTACGCCATTTTTCCTGGTGCATGGGCGTGAGGCGACGACGACGACGGACACTGTGTTTCCGTTACATCCTGATGACGTGGACGATGACTACATCGGCCAGGTGTTTTTATTTATTTATTTAGTTATTTATTGTTCCGTGGGACCAAATTAAGGAGAAGTCTCCATGGTCATGGAACGAGTCAATACATGGAATTATAACACGATAGTAGAAATAGATAAAATGAAATACAAGAAACGTATTCGGGCGACAAGTCGTAAGTTTAAATAAAGAAAATCAACAATGCAACACTGGAATTTCCTTAATTTTTTAGCTCTTCCAGGAGCTCCTCGACAGAATAGAAGGAGTGAGCCATGTGAAACTCTTCAGTTTAGACTTAAGAGTTTGGGCTACTGCTAAGATTTTTGAGTTCTTGTGATAGCTTATTGAAAATGGATGCAGCAGAATACTGCACTCCTTTCTGCACAAGAGTCAAGGAAGTGCATTCTACATGCAGATTTCATTTCTGCCTAGTATTAACTGAGTGAAAGCTGCTAACTCTTGGGAATAGGCTAATATTGCTAACAACAAACGACATTAAAGAAAATATATACTGTGAGGGCAATGTCAGAATTCCCAGATTTTTGAATACGGGTCGACAAGAGGTTCTCGAACTTACACCACATATAGCTCGAACAGCCCGTTTTTGAGCCAAAAATACCCTTTTTGAATCAGAAGAATTACCCCAAAAAATAATACTATACGACATAAGCGTATGAAAATATGCGAAGTAGACTACTTTTCGTGTTGAAGTGTCACTTATTTCAGATACTGTTCTAATGGTAAATAAAGCAGCATTTAGCTTCTGAACAAGATCCTGGACATGGGCTTTCCACAACAGCTTACTATCTATCCGAACGCCTAGGAATTTGAACTGTTCCGTCTCGCTTATAATATGCCCATTCTGTCTGATCAAAATATCGGTTCTTGTTGGATTGTGAGTTAGAAACCAGAGCTGAGCAAGCTCGGCAGCTAGCTCGACCCCGCACGCTGCAGGCTCAAGAAAACGATCGCCGAAGGTACGACGCGAGCCACCGCCCTGTTGTCTACCAGCCTGGTGATCTCGTCTGGACCTTCACTCCTGTTCGGAAGGTCGGTCTCTCTGAGAAGCTCCTCAGGCGCTACTTTGGACCTGATAAGATTGTAAGACAGTTGTCTGATGTTACTTCTGAAGTTGAAGATTTCGACGTCGACACAAGGCGACGAAAGATCAGAGATACGGTCCACGTCCTTCGAATGAAGCCCTATAACGATTCTGCAACCCAGGGTAAATTCGAAGCTCCAGCGTCAGGCAACAAGCGGAAAGGTTGTTTTGGATATCCAACGCGCGAATCAGCATTACTGGAAGTGGGACCACATTTGCATTGTCAAATTCATTCATTTAACTATTGAAAATGAAGAATCATACTTCTTATTAATCTTGAAGAACTTTCGATGAATTTCCAGTGATACTACAGTGCCGAAACGAAGAAATTTTACGACTTCCCGATATTATACTTCGCCTATTTGAACGATAGATATACCAAAACGACTACCTCAAGAAGTCCTATAATCATCGCTGGTCCACATTGCAAACTTGATGTATATGACTTACGTTATTGCTCAACGTGTAGCAACATCTCTGGGTCAGTCCGCGATATTTTCGTTTGCCCCTTTGTAAGTAGGCTGTTTATGTTTTCTTATTGGCAACGTTACGTAGCGCTCTATATGAAAATCACTGGCTGTGCTGTGTGCAGTCTGTGGCTAGTTTGCATTGTTGTCTGCCATTGTAGTGTTGCGCAGCGGCAGCTGGATGTGAACAGCGCGTAGCGTTGCACAGTTGGAGGTGAGCCGCCAGCAGTGGTGGATGTGGGGAGAGAGATGGCGGAAGTTTTGAAATTGAACTGCTATATATATTATGATTATTAAGGTAAATACAGTGTTTGTTCTCTATTAAAATCTTTCATTTGCTAAATATCCCTATCAGTAGTTAGTGACTTCCGTAGTTTGAATCTTTTATTTAGCTGGCAGTAGTGGCGCTCGCTGTATTGCAGTAGTTCGAGTAATGAAGATTTTTGTGAGGTAAGTTATTTGTGAAAGGTATAGTTTAATGTTACTCAGGGCCATTCTTTTGCAGGGATCTTTGATAGTCAGATTGCGTTGCGCTAAAAATATTGTGTGTCAGTTTAAGCACAGTCGTGTATAAATTGTTCTAAGGGGACGTTTCACCTTGACACACGAGCCTACCGTCATGTATGGGAGGTAGGATTTGTTTAACGAGAGCTTACTGAAACAATTACTTTCCTAAGTTGAGAATATGTTCCATCATTATCCAGGGGTAAGAAGAAATATCGATACTCAAACAGAAGGGAAAAGTGCATCCATGAAGTGCCATTTGATCTTGAGAATGGAAGACAAGAGGTCTTTTTGGAGGTCTGCAGCCATGATGCACTTACGCAAAATATGTCTGTCTAGATCGCAGTCTATTTCTTCAGATTGATAAGGCATTTCGGCAGACTGCCATCATCGTATCAATAACTTGAAGACTCAGTATATCTCATTATGTCGAATAGTACATGACCGTACCAAGTATAAATGGACACTCGATATGATATTGTACTATTTGACGTTATACGATGTAAGAATCTTTAAGTTTTTGATCTGATGATGATTATTTGCCGAATCGCGTTATCCATTTGATGTCAATTTTTGTACAAGTGCCACCTGATCTGCTAGATGGTGAAAGGATGAGGAGAACGTTATCACATCTCCCCACTCAAAACTCGAGATAGTTGCTCGGCAATACCCAGATTTTTTTCCTACGTCAAAGCGTACCCTACTTATTGACGACAGTAATACAGTAATGAGAGACAATAGCAACACACTTTTACGTACACACCTTCGCGTGTTCCGTTGAACCACGCAATGCACATGTGCGTGACATATACTATAGATTCGCGTCCACACACACACGCGACAGCAGACAATGTCACCACGTCACGTACTTAATTCTTTTATAGCAGCGACTCAGTTTCAACGTTCTTGTTCCAAGAAGTTTTACATTTCTTGCAACATGTTTTATTAACTTTCGGCCCAAAGTTAGTGGCGGGTAAAACTTAAGGGGCTCCGGAACGCCCTATACTTGCAATGTTACAATAACGCTTATAAATTACATCTTTCCTCACAAAGTATTTGAGGTAGGAAGTTGAACTTTTTACAGATTATTTATTGGAATATGGGCTACAACTTAACACACGGATTTTACAAAATTTTAGTTCAGTTATTAAAGATGATTTTTTTTCAATTGTAATGAAAATTCACAAAATTTTTTTGCAATTTTTATTTATATATTCAAAAATATACAGTTTTTTGGAAAAAGGCTGTGTTAAGTTATGCAGAAGGTACTGTGTAACATTTACTGAAAGTTTGAAACAAATATGTTTGGAAGATCCTTACAAAACATGTAATTAGTATGAGAAAATAAAAGTTTTGGGAATCGAGCGACAAAGATTGGATTAACTTTTTAGTGCATTCCAGGTGCATAGGATGGATTATCTTCATCCTCTGCAAACTCCTCCTCCAGCTTCCTCTTGTTCCTCCTCCTGTTTACTCTTGCTTGTATTTCTAGACTCTTTACAGCCCTGTCTGCAGCCCGAAGGCGTTCCTTGTCTAAAGCAAGCATCGCTCGTACCATGTTAGAACCTATCTTCATTCCCATATTTCTAAATACCTTGCACCTTACAATGTTGCCATCATTGAAAGTCGTAACAGCATCATACACACCAAAGTGAAGTGTTTCTATTCCAACAAATACAGTCTTGGGGATTCTCGACCATATAACACTATTTACACTTTCATTGGGGTTTTGAGTTTTTCCGTGAATACACTTTTTCAACAGTTCAGGTGCTGCTAAGTCTCTGAAAATAGGTTTTATCACCTCCATTATTGCATGAGGCAGACTATGCTTATGAGTGTACACTTCACCAGTTAGCGATCCTTTGTTATATTTACACCAACTGTCTTCTTCTTTGGGACACAAGCTATGTTGGGGATTTTCATCGGTTGAAGAAGTATGAAAAAAAAGAGCCCAAACAGCCTTCTTCATTTCGTCGACACTTTGTGTATTTTGCCTAATAGCCATTCCATAATAGTTCTGTATTTTGTCAATTACACTGTCAGTTAACCTTCCCTTCCCATCCAACCCTTTACCATCACTGAGTTTTTGTTTTTTGTACGAAGCTTTCAGTCGCCGAAGTCTTGTTCCCATTGTTGTAACCATCACAGGTTAGCCACAACACATACTTTATCTCACATCACTAAAATGTACCTGATGAACACGGACGTTAATAATAACACCATTTGACAGCAGTTTAACAGCGCCACAGTGGGTCACGCCCATGTAGAACACATTTAAAAAAAAATTAAAAATAGTTGTAGTCTTCGGAATTGAATAAATTATATATCTATTAAAAGGTAATAGTCTGCAGATTGAGAAAACGCAAAAAAGTAAAAATTGAACTTTTCATGATTTTGAGCCTTTCCGGAGCCATTTAAGAACCGGTAATTATTCTCAACCATACCGAACAAAGTGCAAGAGCTCGTTCAGTCATTGTATTGGTACGAAAGCAGTGAAATTCCCAACAATACTGTAAAGTGAGGCGTATAACATTTTAAGACAGATTTCTACTGAGATACGTACATAAAGAATGCAACATCGGAAACGGATCTATACAGACATTTGAAAACAGTAAGAAAATCTCTCAGAGTTGTGCGACAACGCGGACGCACGACTGCAGTGACGTGGAAATCAGCTGTAAGTATGCTCGCGTGACAACCGAAATTTAGATATTATGATACATTCTTCGCACATTTTGCACGGCAGAAGAATATTTCGAAGACCATTAAAAGACACGACTTAACTTGGGAGTTATACATCAGCGTCGCCTACACCAAAGAAACGAGAAAGAACTAGGACTTAAGTTACAACGTAAGCTCTTCTATACCACAGCCAGGAATAATGTTTTACCTGTCAACACACAGTCACACTTGCATCCGTAACAGCTGGTTGAGATATTCACTGTCGCCGTCATCACCACACATTCACTGCTGGACAACACATCTCCATCTATAGAGCTACACGCACCTATGTGCTCCTGCACATAATCTGCCTATATTTCCATACGTCTTCGTCTTCGACTTTTCTTTTTCATTGCATGCTGAGGAACTAATACACTCCTGGAAATGGGAAAAAGAACACATTGACACCGGTGTGTCAGACCCACCATACTTGCTCCGGACACTGCGAGAGGGCTGTACAAGCAATGATCACACGCACGGCACAGCGGACACACCAGGAACCGCGGTGTTGGCCGTCGAATGGCGCTAGCTGCGCAGCATTTGTGCACCGCCGCCGTCAGTGTCAGCCAGTTTGCCGTGGCATACGGAGCTCCATCGCAGTCTTTAACACTGGTAGCATGCCGCGACAGCGTGGACGTGAACCGTATGTGCAGTTGACGGACTTTGAGCGAGGGCGTATAGTGGGCATGCGGGAGGCCGGGTGGACGTACCGCCGAATTGCTCAACACGTGGGGCGTGAGGTCTCCACAGTACATCGATGTTGTCGCCAGTGGTCGGCGGAAGGTGCACGTGCCCGTCGACCTGGGACCGGACCGCAGCGACGCACGGATGCACGCCAAGACCGTAGGATCCTACGCAGTGCCGTAGGGGACCGCACCGCCACTTCCCAGCAAATTAGGGACACTGTTGCTCCTGGGGTATCGGCGAGGACCATTCGCAACCGTCTCCACGAAGCTGGGCTACGGTCCCGCACACCGTTAGGCCGTCTTCCGCTCACGCCCCAACATCGTGCAGCCCGCCTCCAGTGGTGTCGCGACAGGCGTGAATGGAGGGACGAATGGAGACGTGTCGTCTTCAGCGATGAGAGTCGCTTCTGCCTTGGTGCCAATGATGGTCGTATGCGTGTTTGGCGCCGTGCAGGTGAGCGCCACAATCAGGACTGCATACGACCGAGGCACACATGGCCAACACCCGGCATCATGGTGTGGGGAGCGATCTCCTACACTGGCCGTACACCACTGGTGATCGTCGAGGGGACACTGAATAGTGCACGGTACATCCAAACCGTCATCGAACCCATCGTTCTACCATTCCTAGACCGGTAAGGGAACTTGCTGTTCCAACAGGACAATGCACGTCCGCATGTATCCCGTGCCACCCAACGTGCTCTAGAAGGTGTAAGTCAACTACCCTGGCCAGCAAGATATCCGGATCTGTCCCCCATTGAGCATGTTTGGGACTGGATGAAGCGTCGTCTCACGCGGTCTGCACGTCCAGCACGAACGCTGGTCCAACTGAGGCGCCAGGTGGAAATGGCATGGCAAGCCGTTCCACAGGACTACATCCAGCATCTCTACGATCGTCTCCATGGGAGAATAGCAGCCTGCATTGCTGCGAAAGGTGGATATACACTGTACTAGTGGCGACATTGTGCATGCTCTGTTGCCTGTGTCTATGTGCCTGTGGTTCTGTCAGTGTGATCATGTGATGTATCTGACCCCAGGAATGTGTCAATAAAGTTTCCCCTTCCTGGGACAATGAATTCACGGTGTTCTTATTTCAATTTCCAGGAGTGTAGTTCTTCCAACAGTTTGCGCTTAAAAGTCTCTGTTTGTCTCACTGACTTAAATCTAAACTAGTAGCATTTACTACTGTGATATACATGAGCACTTTACCAGACAAAACAGAAACTTACATGTGACTCAAATCAGCACAGCACTCTGCCAAAAAGGTACTTTTCACATGGGAGTTAAGCTTTATAACAAACTTACTGAAAACATAAAAGCTATCACTGAGATCAATACATTTGGAAAATCTCTAAAGTCATATTTACAGCAGCACTGCTTTCACTCCATTGAAGAATATTTAAATTTATGAAATGTGTTATATAAATACTTACGTGTAAAGTGTATTATTGTAACCTTAAATATGTATGCCTTGAAATGACTTTCAGCCTGTATATTTGTAACTTGACTCGTCAATGTCTTATGTATAAGCTGCTATGTAGACAACAGGACCAATAAAAAATACAATACAATACAATACAATACAGAAGATGTGTAGCGCGCCACTCATTGAAACGTCGCGGCATTTAGACAAACTCGCTCGGCTGGAAACCGGAGTGCTTTCTATATGCTCTGTTATGTTCTTCCACTCGTTACTTGTCTATTACGGACGCAACATCACCAGGGAAACGAAGATGGTCCAGATATGTTCGATGAATAAGAATTCCTTCTTCGTTTCTGCTAAGTGAGGACCTGAAAACGCCCATAGGACAGATGACAATAGCTTTGGGGACAGGAAATTTCTTTGCCTGAGTCTTCTTTCCATTTTGATTTTCATACAGTCCTGATCAAGTCTAACAGACTCTTTGGCACTGGTGTAGGTATTCTTCAGTACATTAAGTAGAGAGAACCGGTGCCTCATTCTTCAAAGGCTGTCATTACAGACTTCGTTTTAGAGGAGTTATATGCTTTGATATTAAAAATTTACATATAGTGTGATGAGCTAAACCATATTCATAGCTCCTATCTGCAATTTTCTTCACGCCTAGCAAATGGATCGTTATAAGAGATTACCAGTGCCTAAAAAAGAAAGTCAAAGCTAGTTTCAGTTCCTTGGGTGCATTTTGAGATAAGAAGAGGATAATTTAGAAAAGACCATCTTACAAGGTAAAATCGAAGGCAGAAGGCTACGAGGAAGAGCAGCAACTAGAAGACTGTCGGCCTACCTCTTTACATTATATTAAAGAGGAGCTAAAAGATCGCAGTGGATGCAGACATCGAATTGAAGATTCAGTTACATAAGAGGTGTAGGAAGAAATGAGGTCACGACCGAGTAAACCCACTAATAATGATGATGATGATGATAAGAGAAAACCTACCATTGCTTGGAAACTAAAATCTTTGAATTAGGGATTATATCTTGGAATTTACCTACATGCAATTAAGGAGTAGGTATCAGCGATGTAAATTTGTGGCTTTTTAGCTTTGTCTTTCAGATCACTCTTAGGCTAGCGACAATTACCAAAAACTATTTTTCTAACGTAGTTGTACAGAGACTTCATCTGAGAATATCTCAGAAGACGTCCCCTATACGGGTGAAGAGCCGCAATGGGACTGAGATCTGATGGCGCTGAGGCCGGTGTAGCCGTGCGGCTCTAGGCGCTACAGCCTGGAACCGCGTGACCGCTACGGTCGCAGGTTCGAATCCTGCCTCGGGCATGGATGTGTGTGATGTCCTTAGGTTAGTCAGGTTTAAGTAGTTCTAAGTTCTAGGGGACTGATGACCACAGATGTTAAGTCTCATAGTGGTTCCGTTCTGACTCAAAACAGACATTTCAAGACTTGAAGCGTACATGACTGACAGGGCTAAATTAAAAACGCTAGCACAATAAATAGATCGAATGTTAGGTATATGACCTGTTGCTGGTTCAGCTCATAACTTACTGCCAATATTGCAACGTGAACTGTACCATCTAGGATTCCATCTAGAAGTCATTTTGGGATTTTGCATGAAACGTGTTGCTTGTTTTCAGTTGAACGGTGAGCCAAAAATACATATTCCTTACCAAGGGTGAGCAAAAAGAAACTGACTTGGGAAATATTTATAATACTGACGCAGAACAGACCGTTGGTAAAGAACAGGAGAACTTCTAATCACAGAAAATGTTGGAAATCGTAATTTCGATGCACACTCGGCTGCTGCCACATGTTTGCGCATGCACATCTCCCGCATGCACCACCCCAAGTACTGAGGTGTGTCACTACGTTTGGGTGAGTGAGAGGAGCAGAGGTGTTTAGTGACCAGCTGGATGCAACACATAATGGTGGCCACGATGTAACAGCCCGTGTTCATTGTCGAGTGTTATCCGAAGCACGATACATGGAAAAAGCTCGCACAATTTCTTAAGGTTGGTAGTATGTTGGAAAAACCTCCATCAAAGTATGCAAAGAATAACGTAGAGCCAAATGGTGCGAAACGGCCTCTATTCCGAATAAAAAGTCGTATCCACACGAAAGAGTTAGACCATCAGTAAACATTGATCGTGTGAATATACAGGGTGGTCCATTGATAGTGACCGGGCCAAATATCCCACAAAATAAGAATCAAACGAAAAATCTACAAAGAACGAAATTCGTCTAGCTTGAAGGGGGAAACCAGATGGCGCTATGGTTGGCCCGCTAGATGGCGCTGCCATAGGTCAAACGGATATCAACTGCGTTTTTGATTACATATTCGTGTAGTACGTAAAGAAATATGAATGTTTTAGTTGAACCACTTTTTTCGCTTTGTGATAGATGGCGCTGTAATAGTCGCAATCGTATAAGTACGTGGTATCACGTAACATTCCGCCAGTGCGGACGGTATTTTCTTCGGTATACATAACCCGTGTTAAAATGGACCGTTTACCAATTGCGGAAACGGTCGATATCGTGTTGATTTATGGCTATTGGGATCAAAATGCCCAACGGGAGTGTGCTATGTATGCTGCTCGGTATCCTGGACGACATCATCCAAGTGTCCGGACCGTTCGCCGGATGTTGCTGTTGTTGTGGTCTTCAGTCAAAATGGTTCAAATGGCTCTGAGCACTATGGGACTTAACTTCTGAGGTCATCAGTCCCCTAGAACTTAGAACTATTTAAACCTAACTAACCTAAGGACATCACACACATCCATGCCCGAGGTAGGATTCGAACCTGCGACCGTAGCGGTCGCGCGGCTCCAGACTGTAGCGCCTAGAACCTCTCGGCCACCAATGCCGGCCGGTCTTCAGTCCTGAGACTGGTTTCATGCAGCTCTCCATGCTACTCTATCCTGTGCAAGCTTCTTCATCTCCCAGTACCTACTGCACCCTACATCCTTCTGAATCTGCTTAGTGTATTCATCTCTTGGTCTCCCTCTACGATTTTTACCCTCCACGCTGCCCTCCAATACTAAATTGGTGATCCCTTGATGCCTCAGAACATGTCCTACCAACCGATCCCTCCTTCTAGTCAAGTTGTGCCGCAAGCTCTTCTTCTCCCCAATTCTATTCAATACCTCCTCATTAGTTATGTGATCTACCCATCTAATCATCAGCATTCTTCTGTAGCACCACATTTCGAAAGCTTCTATTCTCTTCTTGTCCAAACTATTTATCGTCCACGTTTCACTTCCATACATGGCCACACTCCATACAAATACTTTCAGAAACGACTTCCTGACACTTAAATCAACACTCGATGTTAACAAATTTCTCTTCTTCAGAAACGCTTTCCTTGCCATTGCCAGTCTACATTTTATATCCTCTCTCCTTCGACCATCATCAGTTATTTTGCTCCCCAAATAGCAAAACTCCTTTACTACTTTAAGTACCTCATTTCCTAATCTAATACCCGCAACATCACCCGACTTAATTCGACTACATTCCATTATCCTCGTGTTGCTTTTGTTGATGTTCATCTTATATCCTCCTTTCAAGACACTGTCCATTCCGTTCAACTGCTCTTCCAAGTCCTTTGCTGTCTCTGACAGAATTTCAATGTCATCGGCGAACCTCAAAGTTTTTATTTCTTCTCCATGGATTTTAATGCCCACTCCGAACTTTTCTTTTGTTTCCTTTACTGCTTGCTCAGTATACAGATTCAATAACATCGGGGAGAGGCTACAACCCTGTCTCACTCCCTTCCCAACCACTGCTTCCCTTTCATGTCCCTCGACTCTTATAACTGCCATCTGGTTTCTGTACAAATTGTAAATGGCCTTTCGCTTCTTGTATTTTACCCCTGCCACCTTCAGAATTTGAAAGAGAGTATTCCAGTCAACATTGTCAAAAGCTTTCTCTAAGTTTACAAATGCTAGAAACGTAGGTTTGCCTTTCCTTAATCTTTCTTCTAAGATACGTCGTAGGGTCAGTATTGCCTCACGTGTTCCAACATTTCTACGGAATCCAAACTGATCTTCCCCGAGGTCGGCTTCTACCAGTTTTTCCATTCGTCTGTAAAGAATTCGCCTTAGTATTTTGCAGCTGTATCTTATTAAACTGATAGTTCGGTAATTTTCGCATCTGTCAACAGCTGCTTTCTTTGGGATTGGAATTATTATATTCTTCTTTATGTCTGAGGGTATTACGCCTGTCTCATACATCTTGCTCACCAGATGGTAGAATTTTGTCAGGACTAGCTCTCCCAAGGCCGTCGGTAGTTCTAATGGAATGTTGTCTACTTCTGGGGCCTTGTTTCGACTCAGGTCTTTCAGTGCTCTGTCAAACTCTTCACGCAGTATCGTATCTCCCATTTCATCTTCATCTACATCCTCTTCCATTTCTATAATATTGTCCTCAAGTACATCGCCCTTGTATAGACCCTTTATATACTCCTTCCACCTTTCTGCTTTCCCTTCTTTGCTTAAAACTGGGTTTCCATCTGAGCTCTGGATAATCATACAAGTGGCTCTCTTTTCTCCAAAGGTCTCTTTCATTTTCCTGCAGGCAGTATCTATCTCGCCCCTAGTGAGATAAGCCTCTGCATCCTTACATTTGTCCTCTAGCCATGCCTGCTTAGCCATTTTGCACTTCATGTCGATCTCATTTTTGAGACGTTTATATTCCTTTTTGCCTGTTTCATGTACTGCATTTTCATATTTTCTCCTTTCATCAATTAAATTCAATATTTCTTCTGTTACCCAAGGATTTCTACTGGCCCTCGTCTTTTTACCTACTTGATCCTCTGCTGCCTTCACTACTTCATCCCTCAGAGCTACCCATTCTTCTTCTACTGTATTTCTTTCCCCCATTCCTGTCAATCGGTTCTTATGCTCTCCCTGAAACTCTGTACAACCTCTGGTTTAGTCAGTTTATACAGGTCCCATCTCCTTAAATTCCCACCTTTTTGCAGTTTCTTCAGTTTTAATCTACAGTTCATAACCAATAGATTGTGGTCAGAGTCCACATCTGCCCATGGAAATGTCTTACAATTTAAAACCTGGTTCCTAAATCTCTCTCTTACCATTATATAATTTATCTGATACCTACTAGTATCTCCAGGGTTCTTCCATGTATACAACCTTCTTTTATGATTCTTGAACGAAGTGTTAGCTATGATTAAGTTATGCTCTGTGGAAAATTGTACCAGACGGCTTCCTCTTTCATTTCTTAACCCCAATCCATATTCACCTACTACACTCCTGGAAATTGAAATAAGAACACCGTGAATTCATTGTCCCAGGAAGGGGAAACTTTATTGACACATTCCTGGGGTCAGATACATCACATGATCACACTGACAGAACCACAGGCACATAGACACAGGCAACAGAGCATGCACAATGTCGCCACTAGTACAGTGTATATCCACCTTTCGCAGCAATGCAGGCTGCTATTCTCCCATGGAGACGATCGTAGAGATGCTGGATGTAGTCCTGTGGAACGGCTTGCCATGCCATTTCCAACTGGCGCCTCAGTTGGACCAGCGTTCGTGCTGGACGTGCAGACCGCGTGAGACGACGCTTCATCCAGTCCCAAACATGCTCAATGGGGGACAGATCCGGAGATCTTGCTGGCCAGGGTAGTTGACTTACACCTTCTAGAGCACGTTGGGTGGCACGGGATACATGCGGACGTGCATTGTCCTGTTGGAACAGCAAGTTCCCTTGCCGGTCTAGGAATGGTAGAACGATGGGTTCGATGACAGTTTGGATGTACCGTGCACTATTCAGTGTCCCGTCGACGATCACCAGTGGTGTACGGCCAGTGTAGGAGATCGCTCCCCACACCATGATGCCGGGTGTTGGCCCTGTGTGCCTCGGTCGTATGCAGTCCTGATTGTGGCGCTCACCTGCACGGCGCCAAACACGCATACGACCATCATTGGCACCAAGGCAGAAGCGACTCTCATCGCTGAAGACGACACGTCTCCATTCGTCCCTCCATTCACGCCTGTCGCGACACCACTGGAGGCGGGCTGCACGATGTTGGGGCGTGAGCGGAAGACGGCCTAACGGTGTGCGGGACCGTAGCCCAGCTTCATGGAGACGGTTGCGAATGGTCCTCGCCGATACCCCAGGAGCAACAGTGTCCCTAATTTGCTGGGAAGTGGCGGTGCGGTCCCCTACGGCACTGCGTAGGATCCTACGGTCTTGGCGTGCATCCGTGCGTCGCTGCGGTCCGGTCCCAGGTCGACGGGCACGTGCACCTTCCGCCGACCACTGGCGACAACATCGATGTACTGTGGAGACCTCACGCCCCACGTGTTGAGCAATTCGGCGGTACGTCCACCCGGCCTCCCGCATGCCCACTATACGCCCTCGCTCAAAGTCCGTCAACTGCACATACGGTTCACGTCCACGCTGTCGCGGCATGCTACCAGTGTTAAAGACTGCGATGGAGCTCCGTATGCCACGGCAAACTGGCTGACACTGACGGCGGCGGTGCACAAATGCTGCGCAGCTAGCGCCATTCGACGGCCAACACCGCGGTTCTTGGTGTGTCCGCTGTGCCGTGCGTGTGATCATTGCTTGTACAGCCCTCTCGCAGTGTCCGGAGCAAGTATGGTGGGTCTGACACACCGGTGTCAATGTGTTCTTTTTTCCATTTCCAGGGGTGTATGTTTCCTTCTCTCCCATCTCCCACTCTCGAATTCCAGTCACCCACGTCTATTAAATTTTCGTCTCCCTTCACTACCTGAATAATTTCTTTTAGCTCATCATACATTTCATCAATTTCCTCATCCTCTGCAGAGCTAGTTGGCATATAAACTTGTACTACTGTAGTAGGCATGGGCTTCGTGTCTATCTTGGCCACAATAATGCGTTCACTATGCTGTTTGTAGTAGCTTACCCGGACTGCTATTTTTTAATTCATTATTAAACCTACTCCTGCATTACCCCTATTTGATTTTGTATTTATAACCCTGTATTCACCTGACCAATAGTCTTGTTCCTCCTGCCACCGAACTTCACTAATCCCCACTATATCTAACTTTAACCTAACCATTTCAGTCTTTAAATTTTCTATCCTATCTGCCCGATTAAGGGATCTGACATTCCACGCTCCGATTCGTAGAACGCCAGTTGTCTTTCTCCTGATAACAACGTCCTCCTGAGTAGTCCCCGCCCGGAGATCCGAATGGGGGACTATTTTACCTCCGGAATGTTTTACCCAAGAGGACGCCATCATCATTTAACCATACAGTAAAGCTGCATGCCCTCGGGAAAATTACGGCTGTAGTTTCCCCTTGCTTTCAGCCGTTCGCAGTACCAGTACAGCAAGGCCGTTTTGGTTAGTGTTACAAGGCCAAATCAGTCAATCATCCAGACTGTTGCCCCTGCAACTACTGAAAAGGCTGCTGCCCCTCTTCACAAACCACACGTTTGTCTGGCCTCTCAACAGATACCCCTCCGTTGTGGTTGCACCTACGGTACAGCTATCTGTATCGCTGAGGCACACAAGCCTCCCCACCAACGGCAAGGTCCATGGTTCATTGGGGGGGGGGGGGGGGGAAACCAAGTGTTAGCTATGATTATGTTATGTTCTGCACAAAATTCTACCAGACGGCTTCCTCTTTCATTTCTTAGCCCCAATCCATATTCACCTAATATGTTTCCTTCTCTCCCTTTTCCTACTCTCGAATTCAAGTCACCCATAAGAATTAAATTTTCGTCTCCCTTCACTACCTGAATATTTTCTTTTATCTCATCATACATTTCATCAATTTCTTCATCATCTGCAGAGCTAGTTGGCATATAAGCTTGTACTTCGCCGTATAGTTACGTTATTTAAGGAAACAGGAAGTGTTCAGCCACGTGTGAAACGTCAACAACGACCTGCAACAAATGATGATGCCCAAGTAGGTGTTTCAGCTGCTGTCGCGGCTAATCCGGTCATCAGTAGCAGACAAATTGCGCGAGAATCGGGAATCTCAAAAACGTCGGTGTTGAGAATGCTACATCAACATCGATTGCACCCGTACCATATTTCTATGCACAAGGAATTGCATGGCGACGACTTTGAACGTCGTGTACAGTTCTGCCACTGGGCATAAGAGAAATTACGGGACGATGACAGATTTTTTGCACGCGTTCTATTTAGCGACGAAGCGTCATTCACCAACGGCGGTAACGTGAACCGTCTTAATATGCACTATTTGGCAACGGAAAATCCACGATGGCTGCGACAAGTGGAACGTCAGCGACCGTGGCGGGTTAATGCATGGTGCGGCATTATGGGAGGAAGGAAAATTGGCCCCCATTTTATCGATGGCAATTTAAATGGTGCAACGTATGCTGATTTCCTACATAATGTTCTACCGATGTTACTACAAGATGTTTCACTGCATGACAGAATGGCGATGTACTTCCAACATGAGGGATGTCCAGCACATAGCTCGCGTGCGTTTGAAGCGGTATTGAATAGCATATTTCATGACATGTGGATTGGTCGTCGAAGCACCATACCGTGGCCCGCACGTTCACCGGATCTGACGTCCCCGGATTTCCTTCTGTGGGGAAAGTAGAAGGATATTTGCTGTCGTGATCCACCGACGACGCCTGACAACATGCGTCAGCGCATTGTCAATGCATGTGCGAACATTACGGAAGGCGAACTACTCGCTGTTGAGAGGAATGTCGTTACACGTATTGCCAAATGCATTGAGATTGACGGACATCATTTTGAGTATTTATCGCATTAATACGGTATTTACAGGTAAGCACGTTGTAACAGCATGCGTTCTCAGAAACGATAAGTTCACAAAGTTACACGTACCACATTGGAACAACCGAAATAAAATGTTGAAACGTACATGCGTTCTGTATTTTAATTTAAGAAACCTACCTGTTACCAATTGTTCGTCTAAAATTGTGAGCGATATGTTTGTGACTACAGTGCCATCTGTCACAAAGCGAAAAAAGTGGTCCAACTAAAACATTCATATTTCTTTACGTACTAGACGAATATGTAATAAAAATGGGGGTTTCTATTTTAAAAAACGCAGTTGATATCTCTTTGACCAATGACAGCGCCATGTAGCGGGCCAACCATAGCGCTATCTGGTTTCCCCTGTCAAGCTAGACACGCTTCGTTCTTTGTAGTTTTTTTCGTTTGACGCTTATTTCGTGGGATATTTAGCCCGGTCACGATCAATGGACAACCCTGTGTATGTGCAAGTGGGAATTACGATATCGTCCTGTCGAAACATTATCATGACAATGATCTGCATCTGTATGCTTACAAATTTACTGGTGTGTATGAATTAAGAAGCGCCCAGACGAAGTTGCGCGTGTTGAGTTCCGCCATTGCTTTCTGATTGGAGTCGTATAAGGATTTATGGGTCCTGAATTTTTCATTTCTTCAGCTGAAGCCCAGTTCAGCTTGTCAGAGCATGTGAACTCACAGAATATTTCGCCATTATGCATCCGAAAATCCCCACCAGTACTTAGAAGACCTGCTGCATAGTCTCAAGACTGGTGTTTGATGCGCAAAGTCTGGTGTCAGCAACGTACTACGATTCTTTCACCAAACTGCTTATGGTAAGCGGTATGTCCTGAAATTACCGAATCCGTAAGTGGATAAACTCACAAAAGATGAACGACTTTGTGGATATTTTGAGCAAGACGGAGCAACAGCACACATCGCCTTCACAGCCTTACCACGAGCGTACGGCGTGTTCGCTGAGGAGGGGACAATCAGCAGAGGCAGAGTAATGTCCTGGCCACTTCGACCCCTGCGCTTTTAGCCTGTGTGGATAATTGAAGGGTGAGGTCCACTCAAATAATCATCACACACAGGGAGAGCTGCGGCAGAATATCGGAGATGCTGTTGCTGCTATCGCTCAGACAGATCTGCTGCGAGTCTGTCACAGTCTGATAAATCAAGTTTAGTCCTGCATCGACGTCAAAGGTGGCCGTTTCCAGAATCACCTGTGGTGTTCGTTAGCAAGGGTCAATCCTGCGTCACTCTTATTGTACATTTTTTCCAGGCTACTTTTATTTTCCCATCTAGTGTCAGAGTATATCTCGAAAAGATCCGAAAAATAATGCCACACGACTTATGTTTCAATGAATGATCAGCATGAAAGTTCGTCCTAGGACATGTCAATGCACACCCACTTAGTCACATTAAAAACATGTAGCGCTTCGTGGAACAGACGAAATGTAAACCATACGGAGGGAGTTAAGTTAGTTAGCAAGCAACATGATCAATGTATCATTTTTCACGGTAGATCGTAATGATATGGAACGAGACATTATGGATTCAAATCGGAAATTAATTTATAGGTACGGCAACATTCTGAACCTCTCTAACTTTTTTTTTTCAAAAAGAAAAGAAAGAGGATATACAGATGTCAGTTATTAATTCCCAGCCACCACCTTCCACACAATAGAATAATAGAAATTCTCCTACCGAACAGAAGCAACTATCAAGGAGAAACTTTCTCAGTTAGCTGTCAAATTTTACTTTTCTGTCTGTCCAACATTTTGTATCACAATGGACAAAAAATTTTATTGAAGCATATTGCACCTGTTTTTGTGCTAAAGACAACCTAAATATAGAGTAATGAATGTCATTTTGTCCTTCTGGTATTATAAATATATATCTCACTGTTCCTCTTAAACTGTAATGGATTGTTTACAACAAACGTCGTGAGGAAATAAATATACTGAGAAGCAGTAGTCAGAATGGCCAACTCCTTAAACAGTTGTCTGCAAGATGGTCGCCGGTGAGTACCACATCTTATTCTCATAGCACGTTTTTGCGCAATGAAGACTTTCTTCCTCCAAGATTTGTTACCCCAGAACACTATTCAATATGATATCATCGAATGAAAATGTGTGAATTATGGCAATTTATTGATTTGTCTCTCCCCCAGATATGCAATGATTTTAAGCGCAAATGTGGCCGAACTAAGTTGTTGCAGTAGTTCAAAAATCTGTTTTTTTTTTCGATTTAAATTCTCATCCATATGGGCCTCTAAGAATTGTGAATTTTCCACCCTATTTATTATTTCCTCACCATGTGTTACACTTATCATTGTTGTAGTACCTCTACATGTGTAGAATTGAATATATTGGGTCGTTTTAAAATTGAGTGTCAGACCATTCGCACAAAACCAGCCAATGATACTTTTAAGAACTTTGTTTACCATTTATTCTGTTTCTGTATGTATGCTTGGATTCATTACAATACTAGCGTCATCTGCAAAAGAACTAATTCTGCTTGTTATATACTAGACAGAAGATCGTTTACACGTATGAGCAACAGTAATGGGTCCAAGATCAAGCCTTGGGGAACACCATATGTGATGTCTCCCCAGTCAGAATTATGTCCATGGACTCTATTGCTTCCGTTACTAAGTACAACTTTCGGCATACTTTTGGTTGGCTGTGCTATCAATCCCATAAAATGTTAATCTAGGAGAATACTGTGATTCACACAGTCAAATGGCTTACAGAAGTCGCAGGAAATACCAGCCATTGCTGTTTTATAATTTAGTGCTTGTAAAATCTACATCTACATCTACATTTATACTCGGCAAGCCACCCAACGGTGTGTGGCGGAGGGCACTTTACGTGCCACGGTCATTACCTCCCTTTTCTGTTCCAGTCGCGTATGGTTTGCGGGAAGAACGACTGTCTGAAAGCCTCCGTACGCGCTCGAATCTCTCTAATTTTACATTCGTGATCTCCTCGGGAGGTATAAGTAGGGGGAAGCAATATATTCGATACCTCATCCAGAAACGCACCCTCTCGAAACCTGGACAGCAAGCTACACCGCGATGCAGAGCGCCTCTCTTGCAGAGTCTGCCACTTGAGTTTGCTAAACATCTCCGTAACGCTATCACGGTTACCAAATTTCCCTTTCGAGTGAGTGAATATGTAAATGACATTCTCCGTAGAACAACCCATCTGAAACCCAAACTGTGTTTTTGTAAAGTGCTAAGGTGAGGTACTATTCTGGAATACATCATGTTGTCAATAATTTTGGAGAGTGATGTCAGCAGTTAAACAGTTCAGTAATTATTGACATATTTCTTATCACCTTTCTTAAAGAGGGGTTTAACAACGGCATATTTCAGTTTCTCTGGAAAAATGCCTTTAGTTAGTGATGCATTACATGTTTCAGTTAAGACTGGGCTTATTATATGGGAACAAATTGTTGGTACTGCATTGTAAACACCATCAAAACCAGATGAGGTTTTACTTTTGAGCGAATGAATAATATTCTTAATTTCAAAAGAGACGTTGGCGATACATACATATGACTGAATTTTATGAAAGTTACATTTTCAGCATACTGCTGTGATTTTGCTCTTGAACTGTTTATCCCTATGCTTTCTACCATATTTGAGAAATGATTATTAAATGTGTTTGCTGCCTGTGACCCATCATTTATAGCCCTTCCATTCAGTTCGATAGTGCTGTTTTGTTGTTCTGTGGCTGGTTGTCCCGTCTCACACTCCACTACGTTCCATGTTGCCTTAAGACCGTGCTCAGAAGTACCGACTTCTGTCATCATTTGCGTGTTCTTGGATTTTTTGATAGCCTTTCTTAGTTGTTTTGAATACTTTCTGTAGTGCGCTACTACTCCAGAGCTCCTACTTGCTCCTGCCAAAAGATACACTTCCCTCTTCCTTTCACGAGATACTTTAATCCCTCTAGTGATCCATGGTTTTTTACCTGGCTGAGTGTCCTTTCTGATTAGCTTATGCGGAAAGCTATTTTCAAATAATGATATGAATCTATCAATGAATAGATTAAACTCTATGTTACCATTTGGTTCATTATAGATTACATCCAATTTCATCTTCTGTAAAGTATTCGTAAAACATTTGTCCTGGAGCCTTAAATATTCTAACTTATTTCCATTGAGGAGTATCCATACAGTAAGGGACTATGTTATTTATCCTAAGTAAGTGTGCATCACGAAGTTTTGTGCTTTCTTCAACAAACAGGGTAGTGCGTTACTCCACTAGCAATGCTTCACTTAAAAGCACGCATTTCATGACACAGAACTACAGTAAAAGCGACATTTCCCCATCAAAACATGGACAAAAAAGACGCTGAAACATAACATTTTAAATTGCTGTTCCTGAAGATAACCGGAAAAGTTTCATGAACTGTCATCTACATCTACATCTACATCCATACTCCGCAAGCCACCTCACGGTGTGTGGCGGAGGGTACCTTGAGTACCTCTATCGGTTCTCCCTTCTATTCCAGTCTCGTATTGTTCGTGGAAAGAAGGATAGTCGGTATGCCTCTGTGTGGGCTCTAATCTCTCGGATTTTATCCTCATGGTCTCTTCGCGAGATATACGTAGGAGGGAGCAATATACTGCTTGACTCTTCGGTGAAGGTATGTTCTGGAAACTTTGACAAAAGCCCGTACCGAGCTACTGAGCGTCTCTCCTGCAGAGTCTTCCACTGGAGTTTATCTATCACCTCCGTAACGCTTTCGCGATTACTAAATGATCCTGTAACGAAGCGCGCTGCTCTCCGTTGGATCTTCTCTATGTCTTGTATCAACCCTATCTGGTACGGATCCCACACTGCTGAGCGGTATTCAAGCAGTGGGCGAACAAGCGTACTGTAACCTACTTCCTTTGTTTTCGGATTGCATTTCCTTAGGATTCTTCCAATGAATCTCAGTCTGGCATCTGCTTTACCGACGATCAACATTATATGATCATTCCATTTTAAATCACTCCTAATGCGTACTCCCAGATAATTTATGGTATTAACTGCTTCCAGTTGCTGACGTGCTATTTTGTAGCTAAATGATAAAGGATCTATCTTTCTGTGTATTCGCAGCACATTACACTTGTCTACATTGAGATTCAATTGCCATTCCCTGCACCATGCGTCAATTCGCTGCAGATCCTCCTGCATTTCAGTACAATTTTCCATTGTTACAACCTCTCGATACACCACAGCATCATCTGCAGAAAGCCTCAGTGAACTTCCGATGTCATCCACCAGGTCATTTATGTATATTGTGAATAGCAACGGTCCTATGACACTCCCCTGCGGCACACCTGAAATCACTCTTACTTCGGAAGACTTCTCTCCATTGAGAATGACATGCTGCGTCCTGTTATCTAGGAACTCTTCAATCCAATCACACAATTGGTCTGATAGTCCATATGCTCTTACTTTGTTCATTAAACGACTGTGGGGAGCTGTATCGAGCGTCTTGCGGAAGTCAAGAAACACGGCATCTACCTGTGAATCCGTGTCTATGGTCCTCTGAGTCTCGTGGACGAATAGCGCGAGCTGGGTTTCACATGACCGTCTTTTTCGAAACCCATGCTGATTCCTACAGAGTAGATTTCTAGTCTCCAGAAAAGTCATTATACTCGAACACAATACGTGTTCCAAAATTCTACAACTGATCGACGTTAGAGATATAGGTCTATAGTTCTGCACATCTGTTCGACGTCCCTTCTTGAAAACGGGGATGACCTGTGCCCTTTTCCAATCCTTTGGAACGCTACGCTCTTCTAGAGACCTACGGTACACCGCTGCAAGAAGGGGGGCAAGTTCATTCGCGTACTCTGTGTAAAATTGAACTGGTATTCCATCAGGTCCAGAGGCCTTTCCTCTTTTGAGCGATTTTAATTGTTTCTCTATCCCTGTGTCGTCTATTTCGATATCTACCATTTTGTCATCTGTGCGACAATCTAGAGAAGGAACTGCAGTGCAATCTTCCTCTGTGAAACAACTTTGGAAAAAGACATTTAGTATTTCGGCCTTTAGTCTGTCATCCTCTGTTTCAGTACCATTTTGGTCACAGAGTGTCTGGACATTTTGTTTTGATCCACCTACCGCTTTGACATAAGACCAAAATTTCTTAGGATTTTCTGCCAGGTCAGTACATAGAACTTTACTTTCGAATTCATTGAACGCCTCTCGCACAGCCCTCCTCACACTACATTTCGCTTCATTCAGGACGTTATGTTGGAAGTGAGCACTGTTGTCTTCACCGTCACAATAATCTTCAGTGCCACTGTGGCCGAAGGGAGGAAGCTTGCACTTCTTCCAATGGTAACACAGTCTGGGCAAACTCCGTTCATCTGCAAAATGGAGGTTTTTCGTCCAGCAAATGTGCGGGCAGAACGATCTGAACTGTCAATTAATGGAATTCTCACAGGCCACTGTTCAAACCTATGGAAATTGTGATACTACCGTGCATTTGCCGACCAGGTCTGCAATTAATAACTGACACACATTCAAACTGATTTGTAAGATTTGTTCAGCAAACTCTGGACGGAATAACGATTCGCAAACGGATAACACTTCCTTAATCAACATTCAAAACGATTTGCACTGTCCTCCTGATTCAGTTTCATTAATCTTCCAACACAAATGAAAAATACAACGGAGAGTCTCCAGATTTCAATTTCATATCGGAAGATTTCCTTGGAAACTCTCATTGTGTACAACAGCTACTCCACTTACAACATTCCGCTTTATTTTATTTGACAGAATTCTGTGAACGACACACATGACATCTCACCTACAACAATTCAGCTCTGTCTCAGATACTCTCACTGACGTAAAAAGAAACCCTCTGGTTATTTTAGGAGAAACACTCCGGCAGGCAAACACATTGCCAATATTTACTCCTGCGTGACTAGAAAACCGTTTCCTGCCCTTTCTCTGGGTCTCTGCAGTATGTAGTGCGTTATCCGCAACTACCGAAAGGAACGTGGAACAAGGAAAACTTTCTGTCGCCGCCTAACTCCTATTGCTAACGCAGACAAACCAATTCCCCGGCCCCTGTGCAGCTGCGGTAAAGTTTTCACATTAAGGGAGGCGCCAAGTTGGCGAACACCCGGCCGTAACCCTGCGTGAATCCTTGTTAATCGGCTTGAGAGACGAGAAAGGGCGGCGTTGATGAATTTCAGACTGACTTCAGCAGAATGTGTATTCCGTCTGCGATTTAATTATTTTAATTTATAGTTTGTATTTCCGAAAAACAATGGAAGACTTATCTCTATCAGCGTAGTGACTCCTTACTATCGTTACTAATACAAGATATCTTACACGTTACAGTCGAACACCAAACGCTCCACACCTCCGCTTTTTGTACAGTTCGATATACGAGGGTTGGAACTTAAATAGTGGCAAATACTTATTCACAACCAATACGAAAGAGTTACATGTTTGCACCTGTTGCTGTCCTTCAAAGTAGTCACCAGCGTTGTGTAGAACGCGTTGCCAGCGATGTGGAAGGCGTAGTATACCGTTAGCAGAGCCTGTTCTGTTGATGGTGCGAATGGAGCGGTCTGCTGGCTGTCGAATCTCTGGAACAGTTCTGAAGCGAATGCCACGAAGTGGTTCCTTCATCTTCGGAATCAAATCAAAGTCACAAGGACTTAAGTCCGGGGAGTATGGTGGATGGTACAGTACTTCTCAGTCCCATCGACCGAACAGATCAGCCACGGCTTGCGCTGTATGCGCCCGAGCATTGTCGAGCAAAATGATGGGTGGGTTGCGCAGAAAGTGTCGCCGCTTCTATCGCAAAGCTGGTCGCAGGTGATTCTCCAAAAACGAACAGTAATACTGTGCACTGACGGTCTGCCGTGGAGGAACGTAATGCGTTAGGATAACACCATCACAGTCGTACACGATAATCACCACAGCTTTCACCATACTGGGGCTCTGACGCACTTTCGACCTCCGCGACGACTCATAATGACGCCATTCGTAGGATTGGCGTTTCAGATTTTGGCTTCGTGGCATTCGCTTCAGAACTGTTCCAGAGATTCGACAGCCAGTAGAGCGCTCCATTCGCACCGTCAACAGAACAGGCTCTGCTAACGAAACCAGTTCGTTCTACATTTTTTCCTAGTTGTTCTTTAATTTGGTGGAACACACGCTTGACAACATTGTAAGTTGTTGTTAGTTCTGCAGCAGCAACGAGAAATTACTCCTGGTTATCTTGTTTAATCACGAATGTAGCAATAAGCTTTGATGTCGATGTTATCGCGAAAGTATTTATACGACTCTTTGTAGGACTGTGAGGCCTCAAATCTGCTTTACCTCGTTAGGCATTTTAATAAGCTATGACTGGAATTCGAGTGTAGGAAAAGGGAGAGAAGGAAACGTAGTAGGTGAATATGGATTGGGGCTAAGAAATGAAAGAGGAAGCCGCCTCGTAGAATTTTCCACAGAGCACAACTTAATCATAGCTAACACTTGGTTTAAGAATCATGAAAGAAGGTTGTATACATGGGAAGAACCCTGGAGATACTAAAAGGTATCAGATAGATTATATAATGCTAAAACAACTTTAGGAAACAGGTTTTAAATTGTAAGACATTTCCAAGGGTAGATCTGGACTCTGACCACAATCTACTGGTTATGACCTGTAGATTAAAACTGAAGCAACTGCAAAAAGATGGGAATTTAAGGAGATGGGACCTGGAAAAACTGAAAGAACCAGAGGTTGTACAGAGTTTCAGGGAGAGCATAAGGGAACAATTGACAGGAATGGGGGAAAGAAACACAGTAGAAGAAGAATGGGTAGCTTTGAGGGATGAAGTAGTGAAGGCAGCAGAGGATCAAGTAGGTAAAAAGACGAGGGCTAGTAGAAACCCTTGGGCAACAGAAGAAATATTGAATTTAATTGACGAATGGAGAAAATATAAAAACGTAGTAAATGAAGCAGGCAAAAAGGAATACAAACGTCTCAAAAATGAGATCGACAGAATGTGCAAAATGGCTAAGCAGGGATGGCTAGAGCACAAATGTAAGGATGTAGAGGCTTATCTCACTAGGGGTAAGATAGATACTGCCTGCAGGAAAATTAAAGAGCCCTTTGGAGATAAGAGAACCACTTGTATGAACATCAAGAGCTCAGATGGAAACCCAGTTCTAAGCAAAGAAGGGAAAGGAGAAAGTTGGAAGGAGTATATAGAGGGTCTATACAAGGGCGATGTACTTGAGGACAATATTATGGAAATGGAAGAGGATGTAGATGAAGATGAAATGGGAGATACGATACTGCGTGAAGAGTTTCCCAGAGCACTGAAAGACCTGAGTCGAAACAAGGCCCCCGGAATAGACAACATTCCATTGGAACTACTGACAGCCTTGGGAGAGCCAGTCCTGACTAAACTCTACCATCTGGTTAGCAAGATGTATGAAACAGGCGAAATACCCTCAGACTTCAAGAAGAATATAATAATTCCAATCCCAAAGAAAGCAGGTGTTGACAGATGAGAAAATTACCGAACTATCAGTTTAATAAGCCACAGCTGCAAAATACTAACACGAATTCTTTACAGACGAATAGAAATACTGATAGAAGCCGACCTCGGGGAAGATCAATTTGGATTCCGTAGAAATACTGGAACACGTGAGGCAATACTGACCTTACGACTTACCTTAGAAGAAAGATTAAGGAAAGGCAAATGTACGTTTCTAGCATTTGTAGACTTAGAGAAAGCTTTTGACAATGTTGACTGGAATACTCTCTTTCAAATTCTGAAGGTGGCAGTGGTAAAATACAGGGAGCGAAAGGCTATTTACAATTTGTACAGAAACCAGACGGCAGTTATAAGAGTCGAGGGACATGAAAGGAAAGCAGCGGTGGGGAAGGGAGTAAGACAGGGTTGTAGCCTCTCCCCGATGTTATTCAATCTGTATATTGAGCAAGCAGTAAAGGAAACAAAAAAAAATTCGGAGTAGATATTAAAATCCATGGAGAAGAAATAAAAACTTTGAGGTTCGCCGATGACATTGTAAGTCTGTCAGAGACAGCAAAGGACTTGGAAGAGCAGTTGAATGGAATGGACAGTGTCTTGAAAGGAGGATATAAGATGAACATCAACAAAAGCAAAACGAGGATAATGGAATGTAGTCGAATTAAGTCGGGTGATGCTGAGGGAATTAGATTAGGAAATGAGACACTTAAAGTAGTAAAGGAGTTTTGCTATTTGGGGAGCAAAATAACTAATGATGGTCGAAGTAGAGAGGATATAAAATGTAGAGTGGCAATGGCAAGGAAAGCGTTTCTGAAGAAGAGAAATTTGTTAACATCGAGTATAGATTTAAGTGTCAGGAAGTCGTTTCTGAAAGTATTTGTATGGAGTGTAGCCATGTATGGAAGTGAAACATGGACGATAAATAGTTTAGACAAGAAGAGAATAGAAGCTTTCGAAATGTGGTGCTACAGAAGAATGCTGAAGATTAGATGGGTAGATCACATAACTAATGAGGAAGTATTGAATAGGATTGGGGAGAAGAGGAGTTTGTGGCACAACTTGACCAGAAGAAGGGACCGGTTGGTAGGACATGTTCTGAGGCACCAAGGGATCACCAATTTAGTACTGGAGGGCAGCGTGGAGGGTAAAAATCGTAGAGGGAGACCAAGAGATGAATATACTAAGCAGATTCAGAAGGATGTAGGTTGCAGTAGGTACTGGGAGATGAAGCAGCTTGCACAGGATAGAGTAGCATGGAGAGCTGCATCAAACCAGTCTCAGGACTGAAGACCACAACAACAACAACAACATGATAAGATAAGTCTATTACACGATAAACAGTCGAGAATAACACTTAATGTCATGGAAGTACTCGTCACTATTCACTTCACGGCCTACATATCCGCAGGAAATACTTCAGACATTACTAACTCGCACATGTTCGTATTAAGTTTACAAGAATGCCTTATCAGGTCGCTATTCAAATCGGAACTGTGCGATTCTTGCACGTGGTGCTGCTTAAATAGTTCCAGCCCTAGTACTACTGGAGAAGTCTGGTATTTTCTCGAATGATCGCGCTAGATCTAGAAGGTGCCTGCATCGACGATACAGGATACACAGAGTGCAACGCCGCCTGTAAGACGGCCTTGTCAACATAAACTTGCTGACGTAGAGAAAACTAACTGTTGCTGCATTTACATGTACAGATGGCGTTACATCAGTACTTCAATCAAGCTTGCAGCAGTATTTTGCAAAATCGGGTCATGTAGGGATGTCAGGGCAAGAAGGTGCATAGCGGTGACGGTCCGCATATATCGCGGCGGATGGCAACCCTAGATATACGGGAACAGATATTTTTAAAAATATACTGGAGTCTTCTGGCGCTGTGTGATAGTAGAGTTATAAATGAAAACACCAATTGTAAACGCATCGCAGTATCTCTTTACCCTATGGTAAATGGCGGGGACAAGAAAAACATAAACAGCAAAAAATTCACAATTTGTTGGTACATTGATAGTTTTTCACTATCACCACCTACCAACAACATACCTAATCAACTGCATTTCAGTTTTCAGCATCATAGATATAATATCGGTGTGGTGCGAAAAGTGTCAGTTGACCCCTCATTCACATGAGTACTAAAAAAAATCCGCTAAATTTCGATTACGCGATAAGTCACGCAAATCTGAAGGCTGTATATTCAACTAAATACTTAGGGACGACAACTACAAATAACCTAAATTGGAAAGATCACATAGATAATGTTGTGGGTAGAGAAAACGAAAGGCTGGAATTCACTGGCAGAACACTTAGAAGGTGCAACAGGTCTACACCACGCTTGTCCGCCCTATTCTGGAGTATTGCTGTACGGTGTGGGATCCGCATCAGGTGGGACTGATGGATGACATCGAAAAAGTTCAAAGAAGGGCGGCTCGTTTTGTTTTATCGCGAAACAGGGGAGATAGTGTCACAGACATGATACGTGAATTGAAGTGGCAATCATTAAAACAAAGGCGTTTTTCGTTGCGACGGGATCTTCTCATGAAATTTCAATCACCAGTTTTCTCCTTCGATTGGGAAAACATTCTGTTGGCGCCGGCCTGCATAGGGAGAAATGATCATCACGATAAAATAAGAAAAATCAGGGCTCGGCTCGCACAGAAAAATTTAAGTGCTCGTTTTTCTCGCGCGCCGTTCGAGAGAGTAACGTAGAGAGACAGCTTGAAGGTGGTTCATTGAACCCTCTGCCAGGCACTTAATTGTGAATAGCAGAGAAATCACGTAGACGTAGAGATCATTCTAGACGTACTGAAAATAAGAGTTCAGTGCTACAACGCACACAAGTGTAGCAGTGTAACGTTCGGCCGCGCACAGAACTTTATGGTTTGATCGCCGTGCTGCAGTATCGAACATTTGTATTTGTGGACGAGTTGTACAAGCCACGAATTCTCCCATTCAGTCGATTGAGTTTCTGTAGTCATTATGTACAAGTACGCAGAGGTGCAAACGTTGACTGGAATTGTTAAGAACGTGCATCAAAATTAAATTTGCCCCAACAAGAATATTTAGCAAGGGAATACAACAACAAAAATCTGACACAGAAAAGTTCCAAGAAGTACAAAATAGTAATGGCAAAAGAGCAGACATATTCATGGAACAGTTGCACATGAAGCCTCCTACCATATGACCTCAATTGTTAGTTGCAGTGTTCTGTGGAGTCACAATTCATTGGGCCTGACCTGGACGAGGAGCATCTTCCACTGAAGTCACACCATGTGCGAACTTCCTACTCCATTCGTAGACTTGCTGCTGTGACAAACATGCATCACCGTTCTGAATCTTCATTAGTCGATGAATTTCAATAGGTTTCACGCCTTCACTACGCAAAAACCGAATAACGGAACGCTGTTCTTCCCTGGTGCAAGTCGCAAGTCGCAAGTGGGGTGGCCATCTTTCTACTGATACTGCGACGGTTTGTGTGCATCTGCACTATGCTGCCACATACAGGCCATCCTGCACGCTGTTTGTAGCACGCTTACCGACTTACAGGATAACGGCGCGAAATTTCGATTTGTTATTACAAATTTAAGGTTTCCATTTGACTCACCCTCGTATTTCCGAATTTCTGTCTTCCCCCTGCACGGCCAACCCTCTACAGCTCCCTCTAGTACTGTGGAAGTTTTTCCATAATGTCTTCACACGAGTCCTGTTATTCTATAGTTTCTTCTTGTCAGTGTTGACCACACGTTCCTATTCTCATAAATTCTGCAGGGAATCTCATCGTTTCTTATCAGTCCACCTAATTTTTAATATCCTTCTACAGCACCACATTTTAAACACTTGGATTCTCTTCTTTTCCCCCAGCCCATGATGCACTTTCGTATCATTCTGTGGTCCAAACGTACAATCTCAGACATTCATTCCTCAAAGTAAGGCTGGTGTTTGATGGCAGTGGACTTATTTTGCCCCGAAATGTTTTCTTCGTCTGAGTTAGTTCCGCTCCTTATGTTCCCCCTCCTTCTTCCAGCACGTATAATGTTGGTTACTTCACTTAATCTACTCTGTGGTCACCAATTTCGACGTTACGTTTAGTGGTAATCACATTTCCGCTATTTCTCATTACTTTAGTCCTTCTTCAGTTAACTCTCAATCCATATCCTGAAGTCAGTAGGCTGTTCATTCCATTCAATATGTCCTGTAAATTTTCTTTACTTTTACTGAGGATAGCAATGTCATGAGCGAACCTCACCACTGACATTCTTTCATCCTGAATCTTAATTCCACATCTCAATGTATCTTTTATTTCTGTCGTTGCAACTTCGATGTACAGATTGAACAGTAGTGGAGGAAGACGACAACCAGCACCAAAAGCTGATCACACTTGGAGACAGTGTTGCCACTTCAAAAGCAGTTCGACAAGAGATGATTAATCGATACGTCAGGAGTACCGCTTTCATGCGGGACAGCGTGTATTATTAAAGCACTGAAAGCAATATATCACTGATTTTAGCTTGTGTGTATGGGTGTAATTGTATTTTATTAAAGCACAAGATTTGGTATGTAGGATATCCGCAACTGAGAGGCATGATTAATTAATTTAAAGAAGCCGATCATCCCAATCATGTTAATTTATTTCGCTGCTCTCATTGCTATACTTATAATTCAGATTTTTTGTTTTTATATTTTTATACATTTCATTTTACATCACTTGAGCCCACAATGTATAATACATTATGATGATTCACTTGGTATATTTTATCTGACCATCACTTTTTATCACAGCTCTTACTGTGTTGACCTCAGTTCACTCATATGGCCTATATAGCATTGCCTTCTTGCCCAGTGAGGCGCCGGCCGTGGTGGCCGAGCGGTTCTAGGCGCTTCAGTCTGGAACCGCGCGACCGCTACGGTCGCAGGTTCGAATCCTGCCTCGGGCATGGATGTGTGTGATGTCCTTAGGTTTAAGTAGTTCTACGTTCTAGGGGACTGATGAGCTCAGAAGTAAGTCCCATAGTGCTCAGAGCCATTTGAAGCATTTGGAACCCAGTGAGGCACTTATTTTTACACGGCTTATTTCTCGCATTCGTCTAGTTGTTTCGCCTCTTAACCACATTTCCGTGTCATTATTGTTTTGTACAAAGTGGGACGCTCATGCCGATCATTTTCGTTATTTCGCTGCTTACACTCGCATTTCAGATTTGCGATGGCTTTTAAATACTTTATTTTACGTCACTTGAGTCCATATTGTATCATATATACGGTGATTTACTTAGCTTGGTCTAAGTTACCATTAACTTTTATCACTGTTTTTATTGTTTCTTATCCCTTGTTGATTCATTTTGCCTATGTACCGTTGTCTTGTTCCCTAAAACGTCATGTTAGATGTTTGAGAGTTATTTCGCCGAAGCTCGTTTAAATTTGATTATACTTTTAAATGAAGTATTGTAAGAGCTCGGACCAGTCAGGCCGGATATTCTGTGTCTTCGCTAATATCGATGCCACTTTACCTGTTTGCGCACCGTCGGCACCTGCGCCGCACCGCGCCTGCAGACCTCTGGCATGGCCCTCCATGCAGTCGTGGTTGACGTCGTACACTGCGGCTGCCCAAACGCAGACACTCAGAGTATTGTATCCGTACTCGGTTTCTTTTCACTTCGTCCCACGTACGGACGTCCTATTTTTAAGGCCATTTGACTATTAGGTGGACGTGGGAAGACTTTGGAAACAGGTTGGAGGCTATGGGTCAAGCTGCTGGAAAACCATTCTGGAGTGTAATTAGCAGTCTTCGAAAGGGAGGTAAGAAGGAAATGACAAGTATTTTGGACACGTCAGGAAAACTGCTGGTGAATGCTGTGGATGCCTTGGGCAGATGGAGGGAGTATTTTGAAGAGTTGCTCAATGTAGGTCAAAATGCGATCAGTAATGTTTCAGATTTCGAGGTAGAATGGGATAGGAATGATGATGGAAATAGGATCACATTTGAGGAAGTGGAAAAAATAGCCAGTAGATTGCAGTGCAATAAAGCGGCTGGGGTGGATGATAAAGTCGGAACTCATCAAATACAGTGGAATGTCAGGTCTTAAATGGCTACACAGGATAATTGAAATGGCCTGGGAGTCGGGACAGGTTCCATCAGACTGGACAAAAGCAGTAATCACACCAATCTTTAAACATGGAAACAGAAAAGATTGTAACAACTACAGAGGTATCTCTTTAATCAGCGTTGTGGGTAAAATCTTCTCAGGTATTGTTGAAAGGAAAGTGCGAGTATTAGTTGAGGACCAATTGGATGAAAATCAGTGTGGATTTAGGCCTCTTAGAGGTTGTCAGGACCAGATCTTTAGCTTACGACAAATAATGAAGAAGTGTTATCAGTGGAACAGGGAATTGTATCTATGCTTTACAGATCTAGAAAAGGCATATGACCGGGTTCCTAGGAGGAAGTTATTGTCTGTTCTACAAGATTATGGAATAGGAGGCAAACTTTTGCAAGCAATTAAAGGTCTTTACATGGATAGTCAGGCAGCAGTTAGAGTTGACGGTAAATTGAGTTCATGGTTCAGAGTAGTTTCAGGGGTAAGACAAGGCTGCAACCTGTCTCCACTGTTGTTCATATTATTTATGGATCATATGTTGAAAACAATAGACTGGCTGGGTGAGATTAAGATATGTGAACACAAAATAAGCAGTCTCGCATATGCGGATGACTTAGTTGTGATGGCAGATTCGATTGAAAGTTTGCAAAGTAATATTTCAGAGCTAGATCAGAAATGTAAGGACTATGGTATGAAGATTAGCATCTCCAAAACGAAAGTAATGTCAGTGGGAAAGAAATATAAACGGATTGAGTGCCAAATAGGAGGAACAAAGTTAGAACAGGTGGACGGTTTCAAGTACTTAGGATGCATATTCTCACAGGATGGCAACATAGTGAAAGAACTGGAAGCGAGGTGTAGCAAAGCTAATGCAGTGAGCGCTCAGCTACGATCTACTCTCTTCTGCAAGAAGGAATTCAGTACCAAGACTAAGTTATCTGTGCACCGTTCAATCTTTCGACCAACTCTGTTGTACGGGAGCGAAAGCTGGGTGGATTCAGGTTACCTTATCAACAAGGTTGAGGTTACGGATATGAAAGTAGCTAGGACGATTGCAGGTACTAGTAGATGGGAACAATGGCAGGAGGGTGTCCACAATGAGGAAATCAAAGAAAAACTGGGAATGAAGTCTATAGATGTAGCAGTCAGGGCGAACAGCCTTAGATGGTGGGGTCATGTTACACGCATGGGAGAAGCAAGGTTACCCAAGAGACTCATGGATTCAGCAGTAGAGGGTAGGAGGAGTCGGGGCAGACCGAGGAGAAGGTACCTGGATTCGGTTGAGAATGGTTTTGAAGTAATAGGTTTAACATCAGAAAAGGCACCAATGTTAGCACTGAATAGGGGATCATGGAGGAACTGTATAAGGGGGGCTATGCTCCAGACTGAACGCTGAAAGGCATAATCAGTCTTAAATGATGATGATGATGATGATGACTATTAGGCCCTCTCCTTTTTCCTCGTTCAGTCAAGACGCAATGATTTCAAGCCCTTGCACTCACTAGCTCGACCGCATGTTATGCCTTACCAAATACAACGAGTGAGTCGCCTTGTCTCAGTAGTTTGCTCTTCTGCTTTTTACAGATTTGTTGCAGTTTGAAAGAGGGACCCCTAAGATGCACGCTTGTCCTAAACCGAGACATTTTTCACTTATTGTTTATGTAAGACTTTAAAAGCGTGTTGCTGGAAAGGACACGTCGTAAAATGTTCGTCAGTGCAGGCGGTGGGTCACCGCAGGCTCTCTTTCTTAACGTATACGATTGGGTCCACGTGCTGGTCTCTGCTTTCCAAATTTCTCGGATGAAGACTGTGTTGCCCAAGAGGGCACCAGAAGGATAGTGCAGATCTGGTGGAACTGCGTGGTGCAGCCACGAGCGCCTCTGCCCTCAGTCCGGTTCCCGGTTTCACGAGGGGCATTCAGTGCGTAATGCAGCACGTTTTTCTCTGAAAGCAGGTTGGTTTTATTCAGTATTTCAATACAACATAATATTCCCCCTTCTTCTGGCTACAGAATCGTATTTTTCAACATAAGCAGCGTTCAATACGACGTCTTGGGCCAGTTTACTGTGAGGGCCTCGATGTCCGTGTGGTACCCCTGCACTGATTGCAGTGGGAGCCGACGTCTCGCTGCATCAACAAACTCCCCAACACCCACGTACTCCTTCCCGCCGTCTGCATTCTTCATTGCGCTAAACAGACGGAAGTCGGAATGTGCGGGACCCGGGCTGTAGGGTGGACGAGGAAGAACAGTCCAAAGTAGTTTTCTGAGCTCCTCGCGAGTGCACAGACTTTTGTGAGGCCTTACGTAGCCATGGAGGAGGAGCAGTCCGTTCCCATTTTTGTGGCGACTAACACACTGAAGTCGTTTCTTCAGTTCCCTGGCGGTAGCATAGTAAGCATCCGAGTTGATCGTTGCTCTGTGAGAGAGGGCGTAAGCATCTAGTTGATCGTTGCACCGTGAGAGAGGACATCAGGACATCAAACGGAATAACCCCGTCACGGTCCCAGAAGACCGCTCCATGACTTTACCCGCTGAGGGTGCTGCTTTGAACTTTTCCTTTGCAGGAGAGTTGGCGTGGTGCCACTCCATGGGTCGCCGTTCCGTTTCCGGTACGAAGTGATGAACCCGTGTTTCACCGCCAGTGACGACGTTCGACAAAAAAATTGTCGGAGTCAGCCTCGTAACGCGCAAGTAGTTTCGCACAAATGGTCCTTGATTGCTCTTTTCGGTCTTTCGTTAATTGGCGAGGAATCGAACGGGCAAACACCTTTGAGTACGTCAAGTGGTGGACGAATGTGCCAGCACTACCAACAGAGGTCTCCAGGTCTGCATGTAGGTGGCTGATTGTGACCCGTCGAACACCTCGAATGACAGCGTCCGCACGTTCCAACATTACAGGGATGACGGCTGTGCGCGGCCGGGCGCAACGCAGGTGATCGGGCAGGTTTGTGCCACCTTGTTACGGTAATGATGGCAGACGCTTTGCCCAATGACTCACCGTGCTTTTGTTCACTGCCAGGTCTCCGCAGACATTCTGTAAGCGCCTATGAACATCTGTGATGCCCTGGTTTTCCACCAAAACTAATTCAGTGACAATTCTCTGCTTGGACCGCACCTCAGTTACACACTCCATTTTGAAAGCTACGTATAGCGCTGGCACCTATCGGAACTTCGTGAAACTGTAGGGGCTGAAGCGGGAATATTCCACGATGTCCCTCAATAAAATCCGCTTTTTTTTCGAAATTGCTTCGCATTATTTATCCAACTCCCCTCGTAAGTTGCCGCAAGGTTTCCTTGCGTGCGGCACGGCAGCGTTTTGCCAGTCCCTATCCCTCGCTTTATGTTAACGCTGGCTGTTCACTGTCTCAGCTTGTAAGCTCAATATTACATTCATGCACTGTTCCCAGTTACCAGATAGAAGAGAGGTTAATACAGATGACCTGCCCTATACAGTTATCGTCTGAATAAAAAATAAAGATTTGGTCGGCCTAAGCATGATTTTAATCGTTGCCAGATGCGATTTGCAAATAATACAAATGAAAAGTCAGGCTAGGAATGGCTTGACACTTTTCAATCCCTGCTGATAGTATTGTGACGGAAGTTTCTACTCTACACTGCAGACCAAAACGGAACACTTCGTCAAAATAGAACCCTTTCGTCAGTTTCTAATATCTACAATGTGATTTAATAAATTATCAAAGATCCAATTTAGTTGTATTAAGGATTATTCAAACCTCGAGCGGTTTCGGGATTTCAATTCCCATCTTCAGGTCTATTAAACTGTAACATGGAATCGATATGAGGGAAGAAATGCAGTACGTGATGAAAAGTTTCCGGACACCAGGCTGAAAATGACTTACAAGTTCATGCAGTCCTCCATCGGTAATGCTGGAATTCAATACGGTGTTGCCCCATCCTTAGCCTCGATGACAGCTTCCACTCTCGCAGTCACGTTCAATCAGGTTCTGGAAGGTTTCTTGCGAATGGCAGCCCATCCTTCAAGGAGTGCTGCACTGAGGAGACGTATCGATGTCGGTCGGTGAGGCCTGGCACGAAGTCGGCGTTCCAAAACATCCCAAACGTCTTCTATAGGATTGAGGTCAGGACTCTGTGCAGGCCAGTCCATTACAGGGATGTTATTGTCGTTTAACCACTCCGCCACAAACCGTGCATTATGAACAGGTGCTCGATCGTTCTGAAAGATGCACTCCCCATCCCCGAATTGCTCTTCAACAGTGGGGAAGGAAGGAGGTGGTTAAAACATCAATGTAGGCCTGTGGTTTGATAGAGCCAAGCAAAACAACAAGGGGTGCAAGCCCCCTCCATGAAAAACACGACCACATCGTAACACCACCGCCCCCAATTTTACTGTTAGCACTACTCACGCTGGCAGATGACGTTCACCGGGCATTGTCCATACCCACACCCTGCCATCGGATCGCCACACTGTGTACCGTGATTCTTCACTCCACACAACGTTTTTCCACGTTTAAATCTTCCAATGTTTACGCTCCTTACACTAAGCGAGGCGTCGTTTGTCATTTACTGGCGTGATGAGTGGCTTATGAGCAGCCGCTCGATCATGAAATTCAAGTTTCCTCACCTCCCGCCTAATTGCAGTGAATCTTGATGCAGTTTGGAATTCCCGTGTGATCGTCTGGACAGATGTCTGCCTATTACACGTTACGACCCTCTTCAACTGTAGGTGGTCTCTGTCAGTCAAGAGATGAGGTCGGCCTGTACGCTTTTGTGCTGTACGCGTCCCTTCACATTTCCACTT
This sequence comes from Schistocerca cancellata, assembly GCF_023864275.1. Lineage (NCBI taxonomy): Eukaryota > Metazoa > Arthropoda > Insecta > Orthoptera > Acrididae > Schistocerca > Schistocerca cancellata. Next base: position 11,231,116 of record NC_064628.1, on the reverse strand, counting down.
CACTATCACATCGGAAACAGTGGACCTAGGGATGTTTAGGAGTGTGGAAATCACGCGTACAGACGTATCACACAAGTGACACCCAATCACCTGACCACGTTCGAAGTCCGTGAGTTCCGCGGAGCGCCCCATTCTACTCTCTCATGATGTCTAATGACTGCCGAGGTCGCTGATATGGAGTACCTGGCAGTAGGTGGCAGCACAATGCACCTAATGTGAAAAACGTATGTTTCTGTGGCTTTCCGGATACTTTTGATCACAAGTTCGATCTGTAAGTTAAATTAATTCAATAAGAAATGTATTATATGATATATAGCCATGTCGGTCGCTTTAATTTCATTGCCAATCCGATGTTTCCTCAGGCTCCAAATCAGTGGGATTGGTCACGTATTGTTGGCCGGCGAAGTACCGAACGCTGATCCCAGTCTCTCATAATTTGTCTCTTTAAATTGAATTAAAGCGTTCCTGAGATGGTTTGTAGCGATCATTCTTCAGTAACTTACGTGACATTTTTCGTAAGAATTGTAGTAGATTGATCGATCACTTGCCGTATTACAAGAGCGTCAAGCAATTTGCTGACTGGTCTGATGCAAAGGAATAAGAAGAGGGACCGTTTGAGGTAAGAGGTGTCAACGGAGTGTTAAAACTGGTTCTATCCCTCTGAGAGATGCGATCTAGTAACTTACATTTCTGATCCCATCTTCAATGAGGTCATCCTAAAAATGTTCAAACGTGTGTGAATTCCAAGGGGACCAAACTGCTGAGGTCATCGGCACCGAGATTTACACAGTACTGAAACTAACTTATGCTAAGAACAGCACACACACACACACACACACACACACACACACACACACACACACACACACACACATGCCTGAAGGAGGACTCAAACTTCCGGCGGGAGGGGCCGCGCAATCCCTGACATGGCGGCTCAAGCCGCGCGGCCATTCCGCGCGGCGTGGTTATCTTATACACATGTGTCATAAGTTTCGTTAGGAAGCCGATATACATCCTCTCTGCAGGATGGATCTGTCCCCATGCGATTTCCATGTTTTTAGAGCCGTGAAGAAAGACGTTCGTGAGCATTGATTTGCTTTGGACAAAGACGTGTACGCCTGGGTACTGTCATGAGTCAGTAATAACCCGCAAACATTTTTCCGTGAAGGCATTGGCCGTCTTGTCTCACAGTGGTATTAATGTATTAACAGTAATGGCGATTGCTTGCGAAATAATAAACAGTTTACGTACTTTTTTCCATCTTTCTCGTTTTCATTTATCTGCCTCTTATATGAGCTTCATTCAAATGAAACCTGGCCAGTGGGTCTACCTTTGCCTTACACGCAAGGTGGCACCACGTAACTGCGGGCATGGTGGCGCCATCTATTGGTAGAGAGACAGACGCGTGCGCACCGTTTGACGTTGCATAGCGCCAGTGTGGTTTCACGCCGAAGAGAAGGTGGTCACACAGTGAAACAATCGCATGGAATCAGTTGTGGGTAAGTAAATGCCAAACTACGATTCATTGGTAGGATGCTAGTGATCGTCCACTACCGAACATGCAGGCGAGTAAGCAGGAACAACGAGGAGTGATTCGAGTTTTGGCGGCGGGGGGAGTTGGAGGCCGTGACATGTATCGACGGTTGAAGGCTGTGTGCAGTCAGTACAGCCTGAGTGGTTGAAGTGTTGTGGAACGGCGCAAACGATTCCTTGAGCGGCGCGAGTCACTGGAAGACGATGCTCGTCCTGGACAGGCTGATCGTGTCATCACGCCGAAAATGGCTGCGGAAGTGAATGCTTTAGTGTCGGACTACCGCAGAATCACCGTGGACGAGATCCATCGGTTACTGGGTATTACCGTGGGCACCGCCTACACCATAGTGCATCAACACTTGAACTTTCGAAAAATCTGTACACAGTTGGATCCCCACCGACTGACCGCCGAACAGTGCAATACTCGAATGGCGCTGACTTTGAGTCATCTGCAACGTTATCATGAGGAGGAATGCGGCTTTCTGTCGCGTATTGCCACAGGTGACGAAACATGGAGTCACCATTTTGAACCGGAAAGCAAGCGTCAGAGCAAGAAGTGGAAACATGCGACCTCACCACCTCCAAAGAAATCGAAGGCCGTGCACTCTAGTTCTGGTAAGGTCGTGATGTTCTTTTTTGACCACAAGGGCCCACTGCTTTTCGAGTTCCTGGAACGGGGGATCACCATCATTGCCCAGCGTTAACAAGTCACTTTACAGAACCTTAGACGAGCCATCAAGTCGAAACGCCGAGACATGTTGTCCAGTGGCGTCATCCTGCTGCTTAATAATGCCCGACCACACATTGCAGCAGTGTCGGTGGGAAACTTTGGACCTTCCACCGTACAGTCTCGACCTTTCAACGTGTGGCTTTCATGTGTTTGGACCTCTAAAACAAGCTATTCGCGGACATCGATTCGCAATGGACGACGAAGTGTGTGACTGGGTCCAGGCGTGGATCCGACACCAGCCTACTGGCTTCTTCAAGCATGGAATCGACCGCTTAGTGTTGCAATGCGATAAATGTGTCAACAGTTTTGGTGACTATTTTTGAGTCTGTGTACTGTGTATAGCTACATTTTTGAGTTAGTAAGATCGTTACCGTTACTTTGCACTAGTGACTGGATTTCCTTTGAATACCCCTTATATATTAAGTTTTCCAAGAGGTGTGTTGCGTCGTTTTACTGTGTGACCAGAGGTCTATATTTCACTAAATTTTAATAAAACGCCTTTTATTCCTCAGCCAAAGCCATAATAAGTAATAATCAATTTCGAGACCTGTCTGCACAACTCGACAGCAACCATGCAGGCAGTTGTCGTTTCTACTTCCCAGTCGCTGACAACAAGAGTAATACACGTTCATCACTTAAAAGAAAGGTGGCAGTCAATACACGAACTAAGTAGGTAGTGGTCCAAAACAATTGGAGCGAGTTAATATTCGTAAACACTGAATTTTCCTTGCTGTTCCACAGCAACTAGTAGGAATCAAATGTGACGAGTAGTTGCGTGATGTTGCATATGTTCATCAGATAATGATTCATAAACCAAGGTGCATAGCATATATCAAAGGTTACTTTAGTGAAACAAAATATTATTGGACTTTGTAGACCGAGGTGGCAAAAGTCAAGGGCTAATGATATGCACATATACGGATGGCAGTAGTAGCTCGTACACAAGGTGTCCATTGTCGGAGCTGTCATCTGCACTCAGGTGATTCATGTGAATAGATTTCCGACGTGATTATCGCCACTCGACGGGAATTAACAGACTTTTAACGCAGAATGGTGGTTGCACTTAGAGCGTAGGTCACTCCATTTCGGACATGGTTAGGGAATTCAATATACCGACATCCACAGTGTCAAGATTGTGCCGAGAATTCCAAATTTCGGGCCTTACCTCTCAACACGGACAACGCAGTGGCCGACGGCTGTGGGACGTACGACGGACGTGTCCATTAGCACGGTGCGGCGAAATCTGCCGTTAATGGGCTGTGGCAGCAGACGATCTGAGCGAGTGCGTTTGCAAACAGTACGACATCGCCCTCCGCTGGACTCATGACCACATCTATTGCACCCTAAACGACTGGGCCCGCTGGGGTGGCCGCGCGGTTCTAGGCGTTTCAATCTGGAACTGCGCGACCGCTACGGTCGCAGGTTCAAATCCTGCCTCGGGCATGGATGTGTGTGATGTCCTTAGGTTAGTTAGGTTTAAGTAGTTCTAAGTTCTAGGGGACTGATGACCTCAGATGTTGAGTCTCACAGTGCTCAGAGCCATTTTGAAATATACGCTGAAGCGCCAAAGAAACTGGTATAGGCATGCGTCTTTAAATGCAGAGATATGTACCCCGGCACAATACGGTTCTACGATCGGCAACGGATAGATATGACGATAAGTGTCTGGAGCAGTTGTTAGATCGTTTACTGCTGCTACAATGGCAGGTTATCAAGACGGGACACAACATCTCCGAGGTAGCGATGAAGTGAGTATTTTCCCGTATGACCATTTCACGAGTGTACCGTCAGTATCAGGAATCCGGTAAAACATGAAATTTCCGACATCGCTGTGGCCGGAAAAAGATCCTGCAAGAACCGGGCCAACGACGACTGAAGTGAATCGTTCAGCGTGACAAAATTGCAATCCTTCCGAAAATTGCTGCAGATTTCAGTACTGGGCCATCAACAAGTGTCAGCGTGCGAACCATTCAACGAAACATCATCGATATGGGCTTTCGGAGCCGAAGGCCCACTCGTGTATCATGACTGCACGGAGCAAAGCTTTACGTCTCGCCTGGGCCCGCCAACACCGACACTGGACTGTTGATGATTGATGACTGGAGACATGTTGCCTGGTCGGACGAGTCTCGTTTCAAATTATATCGAGCGGATGGACATGTATGGGTATCGAGACAACCTCATGAATCCATGGACCCTGCATGTCAGCAGGGGTCTGTTCAAGCTGACAGAGGCTCCGTAATGTGTGGGGAGTATGCAGTTGGAGTGATATGGAACCCCTGATACGTCTAGATACGACTCTGAAAGGTGACACTGAAACGTCCCCTTAGAACAACTTATACACGACTGTGCTTAATCTGACACACAATGTTTTTAGCGCAACGCAATCTGACTTTCAATAATCCCTACAAAACAATAGCCCTGACTAACTTTAACCTATACCTTTCACAAATCACTTACCTCACAAAAATCTTCCTCACTGGAACTACCGCAATACAGCGAGCGCCACTACTGCCAGATAAATAGAAGATTGAAACTGCTGAAGGCACTAACTACTGATAGGGATAGTTATCAAATGAAAGATTTTAATAGAGAACAAACAATGTATTTACCTGAATAGTCATAATATATGTAGCAGTTCATGACAAATTACAAAACTTCGCCATCTCTCTCCCCACATCCACCACTGCTGGCGGCTCACCTCCAACTGCGCAACGCTACGCGCTGTTAACATCCAGCTGCCCCTCTACAATGGCAGACAACAATGCAAACTAGCCATAGGCTGCACACAGCACAGCCAGTCATTTTCATACAGAGCGCTACGTGGCATTACCAATATAAAAATCTAAACAGCCTACTTACATAGCCCCCATTCTCCCCACAAAAAATTTTACAAATTTTTGTGGCCAGTGGCCAATAATGATTTGATAAAATTTTTCATAATTACAATAACAAAGAAATCAAATGCACACACTTATTCATACAATGTTGGTCAAAAGCTAAAATTTTCTCATAGTCCATAAAGATAGTCCTGATCATTCATCATAATAGTAATTACAGTTTTGTTTTCACAAAGTCTCATTAGTAAAAAAATTGCACCCAGAAGTAGTGGATTTCCATGCAGTCTTGAAGAAGTAGTGTTGTCCTTCCAACGGAAAGACAGTGCTCACTCTTGACATGCTGACAGGTAATGGGCCACAACAGAGCAAACCCACAGCAGAGTCATTCGACGTTTTGAAGAAGATTGGTAGGTAGGTCATCACAGAGCAGACCCACTGTAGTCCTGATAGAGAGTATGGTATTGGTGAGTCAGCAAAGGTGTAGACCCACTGTAGTCCTTGTAGAAATAATGGTATTGGTGGGTCATCAAAGGTGTAGTCCTTGTAGAAATAATGGTATTGGTGGGTCATCAAAGGTGCACACCCACTGCAGTCCTTGTAGAAATAATGGTATTGGTGAGTCATCAAAGGTGTAGTCCCACTGTAGTCCTTGTAGAGATGGCCAGCAGCCATCTGCTGCGACTGTGCAGGTGCACAATCACCATCGAAGAGTCTTGCAGAGAAGATAGCAAGTCCATAAACCACCACTTGTGCACGCACAAAGTTTTAGGAATTGTCTTTAGAACCAGCAATGCTGTTATCCAGTCCCTTGCTGAATTATTAACACACGTGCAAACACTAACAGTCCCTGCTTCTCACATATTGTCCATATACTATGACCAACACAAATGTGTGCAGTGAAATGAATGCTTACAAGTTAATAATATGATGAACTGGTGTCAATTACAATTTTATAACATAAGAATACGATTACAAAGGTACAAAATACATCATTAAAGAACATAACAATACAGATAACATTTGTAGTACAGACTTTACAACAGAATAGAAATAAACTTATACATCAGTGTTACAGGAATTATGACATAAGTAAATACATAAAAGATCAGAATAATTATTGAAACATCACACATGAGCAACAAAACAGAATAAATGATGTCTAAGCATATTTACAAGGTAAATAACATATTATTAATGCAAATTATATTTGAGGATAACAGTATTCCTCATCATAGTGAATGTAGCTTAATATTAAAAGAAGAAAAAATTCTATGAAACTACACAGAGACAGGAAGAAAACAAATACACAAGGGTACACAAACACATAGTGGGGTAACACAAGGAAAGGACAGGGTTTGTTTTACTGCAGTATTTGGCAAACAAAACTTTCTTTGCTTCTTGGAGATTTCCCTTCATTCATCATTATTCCCAAAAAGTCCTATCTAAGCCTGCCTTCTGTATTCTGTTCACATCCTCTGTCAAAAATAGTTTTTCTCCACTGTACAGTATCCTTTTTTTTTTGCCCAAACCATTTTCATATAGCTTCTCAATACATTTCTTCCAAGTCATCATAGTTAGTTTCTTATATAGTCTACCCCTCTTAAGCTAACTTAAATCTACTGAGCTCAGATGCTAAACTAAGGGACGAGGCAATGCAGCATCACATAAAACAATTAATACAAACATCAATGACAAAAAATAGAAATGGCAAAGCAAGCAGCATAAATTACAACTAATATAAGGCACTGTGCAGGAAACAAGAAAAACTAGCTTAGAAGAGTAACACAAAGTCAAATTCAGTAACACTATGCCTGGCAAACAGCAGCAACTTATACCTAAACATGACATAGCTCAAGCAGAAAAAATATTACAGTAAAAACAACAATGCAGACAAGGGAAATGTCTATTCACATCTTAATGTCTATGTAAAGTGTATGTAAAGTGGTGCACCACAACAACTTATTGTAAAAAGAAATATTACCATGTACTTGAAAAGAAAATTATGTGTTACTGTTACTAGTTCCTTCTTATTGTTCTTTCCTTTCCAAGTGCTCCTTTTTTAAAGAATGTGGATCATAAAATAATTATTTAATAGATCTGTTGACAGAAAGTGTTCACATTAGCAAATGCATTTTATTTTATAAAAGCAATGCTGCAACACAGCTGGAAACCAGATATCAAATGAAATAAGCAATTACACAAACCAAAGCATAAAAATATCATTCAATAGTCATGTGACATTTCATAAGTTAGTAGAAATTCTCTCAACTCTCGTAGAAAGATGCTTGTCGTAATCAGGTGTGCAGATGTAAAAATATTTCTCGTCATTTCATTAGGCATTTCAGTAAATATTATAAATTACGAGCTCCACAGTATGCTTTAAACAAGGAAATGTCAGTAGCACTGACAATGACCTTCCCTTTCTTTTTTTTCTACCTGTGCTTCTGACGAGGCACTCACACTAATGGCTTGTTCTCCAGGTGTCTGACACACCTGGGTGCCCACGACGCATTATGTGCAGGTGGTCACTTAACTTTCTTACGGAAATATTTACGACAGCAGTTTCCGCTACAGTGACAGTCTCATATAAAAATATTTCGCAGGTCAAGAATTTGCGTTGCAAATGTGTAGAAACAAAATCCTATGAATATAACAGTGTCCAAAAAATTCTTCGCCGGCATTGTGATACGTTCACGCATTTACACACACATTTCGTAACTCTTAAAGTACGATTCTTGGTTTCCAACATCCTTTTTCACAAGTCAAGAGTCCCTAACTTCTATTCATTATTCATATACATATAAACACGTAATCACATTCCTCATATATGGTAGCATCATCTTATTGACATAAACATACCTCAACAGCATAATACACAACGTCGTCAAAAAAAATAACATCATAACACCTCAGCCAAATCTCAAAAACGTCGTAGCTTTCTGCAATAATTTCAAAACCTAAAGAAAATTCTCTGCTCATGTCAAAAGTGTCATCCACCTCAAACGTTCTTTAAAAATCATGATCCCATACCAAATACATCATTCAAAGCTCTCATAGTATCACAATGGTTCCAAAAAAATATGAACAGTGCACAAAGTACAGACAAAATACAATTTCATAAGTGTGAAGTAATCCAACTCTGTAATTGCATAAACATGTGTCACTGACGTAGTAAAAAGATGTTTGTTTCTCTGTTAAATGATCAGATAGCTGTGTAATTTATGTGTTAGAGAAATATGATACCGATGTGTTAAATTGTATAAGCAAATACCATATTAGCTAGGGCTCCTTGTGCTTGCCAAACACATGGTACACAAAGTAGGCGTGTACCCCCCTGAGGATTATTGTAATTATACCCTCAGCTATTACAGATTACAGCAATGGAATGAAATGTATCACGGAAAACTTTCTTTGTAATTCAAAAATCTTTAAAAATAAATGTTTTAAGTACAAAATTAATCACTCAAATACATGTCCTGTAGCGCTAAATGTGCGTCTTGCTGTAAGATAATCTCTGTGGAAGTGTCGTAGTTATCGTCCTCTGAAAGCTAAGTTCAGCAGAAGCCAATGTACTTACCTCATGATAAACAAAAGTGAAATGCTTTGCGTATAGATATCGTAGTTATTACGCTTATTGCTGTGATGAGGAAAGTACTATGCTGTAACGTATTGTTGTCCTACGGGAAAGACTGTCTCATTGTAGCTGTACCACAAAAGTTACTACTAAAACATATTTCGCTTTCCAGAAGAATTCAGAAAAACTGTGCAGATATAAAGCAGATACACCGCAAAACAACAATGTAAATTGTGTCACACATTAGTAGTGTTGTAATATAACCGTGTAGCTGTCAAAGAAACCAAATACTAAGTCATTTTTAATCTCACAGAAAGTACTTTAAATCCCAAATGTATTTTCAAGTAAACCAAAATGTTGCATTAAAATCTTATTAGCAGTACTGGTAAATGTTCTAATCGTGCAACTAACAAGCAAGAATGTACACACACAATTACACTGTGTCGTCTGTTCGCAATAACAATGCATTCATAATTTCTGTTTAAATAAGTTCTCTTGGTTCTTGACTGGATATTTAACTTCAAACATTGTTGCATGTTAACAGTTTCTCAGTGTGACAAATTGTACAAGTAGCGTGAAGTGAAAATTGCAAAGACTAAGTTAAAAAGCAGATTATCTGTCAATAAACGGTTGTACATGAGAAACGTGGTGCAGTCCTTTACTCTTCCTAGTACTCAAGAGTTACAACTTGAATGCAATTATCATGCGGTATTCGTCCGTAAAGACTACAGGAATTTTGCTCAAGGTTAGCGTCTATGTTATTTTTCCCTGAGCCGGCGGGCGCAAGTGGCTGCCTGCGGTGCGAGTCATTGTCTGTTTCTTTGTTGGCACGTGTCGTTACTGGGGTTAGGAGACCTAACTTCTACAAATTCGCCTTGCCGAGAGGGCCCTGCTCTGTTTGAAGCTCGAAAGTTCTGATGAAATTCACGTCTGTCGTTACGATCACATCGTCTGTCGTCATGTCGGTAGTTCCTGTAGTTTCTTTCTTGTCGGTTAAGTGGTGGAGAATTTCTCCCTGAATTATCACTGCACAGTGGACCGTCGCGTCTAAAGTTATTCTGTCTCCCTTGATAATAATTATTTTGGTTCCCATATTGTCTGTTTCTCTGATTGTCTCTGTGATAGTCATTACTGTGGAGAGGTGATCTTTCCCTGTAATTATTACTACTCTGCCAACGGTTGTCATACGGGTGGTGTCTATTTTGGTCACGATTTGTGTGGTGAGAATAGCCTTGTCGCGTCCAGTTATCGTTTCTGTCGTCACGGAATTGTGACGGATGTGACCTGTAGTGATTGTTTTCCTGTTTTCGCATCCCGCGACTGTCTGTGTCAATTTCTAATTCTTGTAACAGTCCCTCAAAAGCTTCAGTGTCGTCTTTGCAACGTCCTGCTAAAATAAAATGTCGTAAATGTTCAGGCAGTTTGATTAAGCAAATGCGGATGAGTTCTGAGGGGCTGTATGGGTTTGACAGGTATTGATTCTTGTGCAACATGTCTTCAAAATATTTCACAAGACTGGAAAATTCAGATTGTTCGAAATGTTTCATCATTATGATGCTATGTTTTACTCGGTCTTGTGTAGCTTGAGACCAATACGCTGAGAGGAAGGCATGATAAAATTCTCCTTCACTGTGACAGTCGTGAATGACCGATCGCATTCTTACAGCTGGTTCATTCTCCAAGTAGCCACACATAAATTCTAATCTGTGCTCCAATGACCAGTTAGGAGGAAAACAATGAGAGAATTGATGGAGCCACGCTTGTGGATGAATGTCGTTGGCAGAATTCTTAAACGTTTTGAATTTACGTGTAGTAATGAACAGCTTATAGTCAAAATCATCGTGTCGGCGAGTAGCATATCGGTCATTGTTACGTCGTGTCAGCGGTTCCATCTCAAAATTCGGTGCACATTGCCAATTTCTTTCATAACTTCCGAAATGCCCTGTGTTATTATTTTGTGGCTGTTCCGTATTTCTATGTCCCTCTTCCCGTATTGGAGCGCGAGTGGCCTCTGAAATACGTAATTCTTGTATTACCTGTGTCAGCTGATCTTGTACTTCCCGGATTTCTCTTTGGTGTTGCGTATTAATTTGATTCTGATTTTGTTTGAATTTCCTAATTTGTTCGCACTCTTCTGTGTCAGTGATGGCTACAGGTCTTGTGTCATTCAGATCATCATCTACCTTTGTAGATAAGTTAGTGACCTGATCCGAAAGTTCGGCTACTTTCTCCGATAGTGAACACATTTCCTCAGTGTGTCTTTCTACTGCGTCCTTTAAGTTTTCCTGAGATTTTGCAAGCTGTGAAACCGAATCGGTAGATGCAACTGAGTCCATTTTAGCTTGCAAGGTCTCATGATTTTCATGAACAATGATTTGCAGTTCTTTTATGGCTGCTTCGTGATTCTGTAATGCATTTTCATGCCGCGAAAAAATAGGCTGAAAATGCTCCAAATTTGTGTTTTTACGTCATTACAGACTTTTTGACATTTCGATTCAATGTTATGTAACTCAGTAGTTAAATCTTCACGTGTTTGGTCAAGTGTGGTGTCTAACTTTTGCAGCTTTTGCTGTGTTTGTCTCTGATTTTGTTCCATTGTGTCTAACTTTTGAAGATTCTGTTCCATTGTGTCTAACTTTTGAAGATTTTGTCCCATTGTGTCTAACTGTTGCTGTGTTTGTCTCTGATTTTGTTCCATTTGTTGCATTAGTTGTAATAACAATGAATTAGTGTCTGGAATCTGTTCCTCTACTCTTTTCGGCAGTGCATTTGCACCGGCAACATTCACATTTTGACAAGCTGAAAATGTGTCTTGACTTATTTGAGAAAACGGTGAGGGACGCAAAACCTGAATCTACAGTATTTGTAAAATTGTGTCCTGTCATTTCGGGTTCCTGAGGCGAGCTGTTGCCGACCGATCGATCGATAATGCTTCCCTGTTCACTACCTGTTTCACTGTCTACACCATTATTTGCCGCCCGCTCCATTTCCCTATGCACAATTACCAAATTACTACTTGGAACGTCTGTTAATTCACTACACAGTGGTGCTGATAAGCTACGCTCGTCGTCACTATTATTTCTCAGTTTACTTTGGAGCCTAGTGTTACGTTATTCACACGCCATTATTGTGACAATATTTCACACGATAACACAGAAAAACACAATTTGAAGAGCAAAAATAAGAGAACACATTAATATAGCACTGAAAATAATATCTAGTTAATTGCAGCTGCGAAATAGTTGGTGCAAATCTACATGCATGCCACAACTGTTCTACAGTACAACAATGAAAGACTGCAACTACAAAGGAGATTCTCTCTACAATTACGCGCTAGCAATAAACAAAAGCTACACTAAATACACAAACTACAAGAAAAAAATCAGAAGATTCCAGTGAGGTATCCCAGGCTAAGAGTCGACATATGAAACGTCCCCTTTGAACAACTTATACAAGACTGTGCTTAACCTGACACACAATGTTTTTAGCGCAACGCAATCTGACTTTCAATAATCCCTACAAAACAATGGCCCTGACTAACATTAACCTATACCTTTCACAAATCACTTACCTCACAAAAATCCTCGTTACTGGAACTACTGCAATACAGCGAGCGCCACTACTGCCAGATAAATAGAAGATTCAAACTACTGAAGGCACTAACTACTGATAGAGATAGTTATCAAATGAAAGATTTTAATAGAGAACAAACAATGTATTTACCTTAATAGTCATAATATATGTAGCAGTTCATGACAAATTACAAAACTTCGCCATCTCTCTCCCCACATCCACCACTGCTGGCGGCTCACCTCCAACTGCGCAACGCTACGCGCTGTTCACATCCAGCTGCCCCTCTACTATGGCAGACAACAATGCAAACTAGCCACAGGCTGCACACAGCACAGCCAGTGATTTTCATACAGAGCGCTACGTGGCATTACCCATATAAAAATCTAAACAGCCTACTTACAACACGTACGTAAGCATCCTGTCTGATCACCTACATCCATTCATACCATTGTGCATTCCGATGACTTGGGCAATTCCAGCAGGACAGAGCGACACACATACGTCCAGAATTGCACAGAGTGACTCCAGGAACACTCTTCTAAGTTTAAGCACTTCTGCTGGCTACCAAACTCCCCAGACATGAACATTATTGAGCATATCTGGGATGTCTCGCAACGTGTTGTTCAGAGGAGATCTCCAGCCCCTCCCACTCTTACGGATTTATGGCAGCCCTGCGGGATTCACGGTGTCAATTCCCTCCAGCACTACTTCAGACATCAGTCGAGTCCACGCCACGTCGTGTTGCGATACTTCTGCGTGCTCGCGGGGGCCCAACGCGATATAAGGCAGGTGTACCAGGTGCTTTGGCTCTTCGGTGTATCCCGTTACTTTAGTTTCCTTGGTCGCTGACTATGGGTAACGTGCATTATTAGCAACTTTCTTTTTCTGAGTTATTATGCATGAGTTGGTGAGTTTTACGTTCTTGGGAATAACAGCAGCATACCATAAGTTCGGAAACAACACAGTATGAATTCAGCGAGCAATTTATCAGCTAAAATTTTAGAACATGCGGTTATGAAAGTGAAGGGTGCGTCTAATCCCGATGCAAACGTGAAACAAGAACAAAAACAGGCAAGGGTATACACGCACTTTTAACAGAGCAATGTACAAAATGCAAATGACTGGTTGTGTGTGCTATATCCCTTAAAATGCATATTTTCGTAATACACAAATATACATACGACAAATACGGTGTGTAAACCACCACAGCGGTTACTCGGATTGCTCGTATCAACCAATCACGGCTCTAGATCCGTGACGTCATGGCCACATCGCTGTTTCGTCAAGCAAACTCATGAAGCCCGTGGTTTGAGCGCACAAAACATTAAACGTCTGAAGTTTAGAAATGAAAATACCAAGAACATTAAGCATGCAGCGAAGCTAACATAAACCACATTAAATATTTCTCCAAAACTCGTCATTTACTACGATTTGTTATGGATAAAAGTCGGGAAATGTGCCGCTGGAGGATAAATAAGCTACCAGTAAATTTTATTTTGTTGTTAGATTTTCTTGTTATTTAGTAGTTCATTATGAAACGGAAATAAGATACAGTATGTAAGCGATATCTTATTTCCGTTTCATAATGAACTACTAAATAACAACAAAATCTAACAACAAAATAAAATTTACTGGTACAGTATTTAAGCGTTCCCCCCATGAACCATGGACCTTGCCGTTGATGGGGAGGCTTGCGTGCCTCAGCGATACAGATAGCCGTACTGTAGGTACAACCACAACGGAGGGGTATCTGTTGACAGGCCAGACAAACGTGTGGTTCCTGAAGAGGGGCAGCAGCCTTTTCAGTAGTTGCAGGGGCAACAGTCTGGATGATTGACTGATCTGGCCTTGTAACAATAACCAAAACGGCCTTGCTGTGCTGGTACTGCGAAGGGCTGAAAGCAAGGGAAAACTACGGCCGTAATTTTTCCCGAGGGCATGCAGCTTTACTGTATGATTAAATGATGATGGCGTCCTCTTGGGTAAAATGTTCCGGAGGTAAAATAGTCCCCCATTCGGATCTCCGGGCGGGGACTACTCAAGAGGATGTCGTTATCAGGAGAAAGAAAACTGGCGTTCTACGGATCGGAGCGTGGAATGTCAGATCCCTTAATAGGGCAGGTAGGTTAGAAAATTTAAAAAGGGAAATGGATAGGTTAAAGTTAGATATAGTGGGAATTAGTGAAGTTCGGTGGCAGGAGGAACAAGACTTCTGGTCAGGTGACTACAGGGTTATAAACACAAAGTCAAATAGGGGTAATGCAGGAGTAGGTTTAATAATGAATAGGAAAATAGGAATGCGGGTAAGCTACTACAAACAGCATAGTGAACGCATTATTGTGGCCAAGATAGATACGAAGCCCACACCTACTACAGTAGTACAAGTTTATATGCCAACTAGCTCTGCAGATGACGAAGAGATTGAAGAAATGTATGATGAAATAAAAGGAATTATTCAGATAGAGATACTAAAAGGTATCAGATACATTATATAATGGTAAGACAGAGATTTAGGAACCAGGTTTTAAATTGTAAGACATTACCAGGGGCAGATGTGGACTCTGACCACAATCTATTGGTTATGACCTGTAGATTACAACTGAAGAAACTGCAAAAAGGTGGGAATTTAAGGAGATGGGACCTGGATAAACTGAAAGAACCAGAGGTTGTACAGAGATTTAGGGAGAGCATAAGGGAACAATTGACAGGAATGGGGGAAAGAAATACAGTAGAAGAAGAATGGGTAGCTCTGAGGGATGAAGTAGTAAAGGCAGCAGAGGATCAAGTAGGTAAAAAGAAGAGGGTTAGTAGAAATCCTTGGGTAACAGAAGAAATATTGAATTTAATTGATGAAAGGAGAAAATATAAAAATGCAGTAAATGATGCAGGCAAAAAGGAATACAAACGTCTCAAAAATGAGATCGACAGGAAGTGCAAAATGGCTAAGCAGGGATGGCTAGAGGACAAATGTAAGGATGTAGAGGCTTATCTCACTAGGGGTAAGATAGATACTGCCTACAGGAAAATTAAAGAGACCTTTGGAGATAAGAGAACCACTTGTATGAACATCAAGAGCTCAGATGGAAACCCAGTTCAAAGCAAGGAAGGGAAAGCAGAAAGGTGGGAGGAGTATATAGAGGGTCTATACAAGGGCGATGTACTTGAGGACAATATTTTGGAAATGGAAGAGGATGTAGATGTAGATGAAATGGGAGATACGATACTGCGTGAAGAGTTTGACAGAGCACTGAAAGACATGAGTCGAAACAGGGCCCCCGGAGTAGATAACATTCCATTGGAACTACTGACAGCCTTGGGAGAGCCAGTCCTGACAAAACTCTACCATCTGGTGAGCAAGATGTATGAAACAGGCGAAATACCCTCAGACTTCAAGAAGAATATAATAATTCCAATCCCAAAGAAAGCAGGTGTTGACAGATGTGAAAATTACCGAACAATCAGTTTAATAAGCCACAGCTGCAAAATACTAACACGAATTCTTTACAGACGAATGGAAAAACTAGTAGAAACCGACCTCGGGGAAGATCAGTTTGGATTCCGTAGAAATACTGGAACACGTGAGGCAATAATAACCCTACGACTTATCTTAGAAGAAAGATTAAGGAAAGGCAAACCTACGTTTCTAGCATTTGTAGACTTAGAGAAAGCTTTTGACAATGTTGACTGGAATACTCTCTTTCAAATTCTAAAGGTGGCAGGGGTAAAATACAGGGAGCGAAAGGCTATTTACAATTTGTACAGAAACCAGATGGCAGTTATAAGAATTGAGGGACATGAAAGGGAAGCAGTGGTTGGGAAGGGAGTAAGACAGGGTTGTAGCCTCTCCCCGATGATATTCAATCTGTATATTGAGCAAGCAGTAAAGGAAACGAATGAAAAATTCGGAGTAGGTATTACAATCCATGGAGAAGAAATAAAAACGTTGAGGTTCGCCGATGACATTGTAATTCTGTCAGAGACAGCAAAGGACTTGGAAGAGCAGTTGAACGGAATGGATGGTGTCTTGAAGGGAGGATATAAGATGAACATCAACAAAAGCAAAACGAGGATAATGGAATGTAGTCGAATTAAGTCGGGTGATGTTGAGGGAATTAAATTAGGAAATGAGACATTTAAAGTAGTAAAGGAGTTTTGCTATTTGGGGAGCAAAATAACTGATGATGGTCGAAGTAGAGAGGATATAAAATGTAGACTGGCAATGGCAAGGAAAGCGTTTCTGAAGAAGAGAAATTTGTTAACATCAAGTATAGATTTAAGTGTCAGGAAGTCGTTTCTGAAAGTATTTGTATGGAGTGTAGCCATGTATGGAAGTGAAACATGGACGGTAAATAGTTTGGACAAGAAGAGAATAGAAGCTTTCGAAATGTGGTGCTACAGAAGAATGCTGAAGATTAGATTGGTAGATCACATAACTAATGAGGAAGTATTGAATAGGATTGGGGAGAAGAGAAGTTTGTGGCACAACTTGACCAGAAGAAGGGATCGGTTGGTAGGACATGTTCTGAGGCATCAAGGGATCACCAATTTAGTATTGGAGGGCAGCGTGGAGGGTAAAAATCGTAGGGGGAGACCAAGAGATGAATACACTAAGCAGATTCAGAAGGATGTAGGTTGCAGTAGGTACTGGGAGATGAAGAAGCTTGCACAGGATGGAGTAGCATGGAGAGCTGCATCAAACCAGTCTCATGACTGCAGACCACAACAACATTCAGATAGTGAAGGGAGACGAAAATTTAATAGTCATGGGTGACTGGAATTCGAGTGTAGGAAAAGGGAGAGAAGGAAACGTAGTAGGTGAATATGGATTCGGGCTAATAAATGAAAGAGGAAGCCGCCTGGTAGAATTTTGCACAGAGCACAACTTAATCATAGCTAACACTTGGTTTAAGAATCATGATAGAAGGTTGTATGCATGGAAGTACCCTGGAGATACTAAAAGGTATCAGATAGATTATATAATGGTAAGACAGAGATTTAGGAACCAGGTTTTAAATTGTAAGACATTTCCGGGGGCAGATGTGGACTCTGACAATAATCTATTGGTTATGACCTGTAGATTAAAACTGAAGAAACTGCAAAAAGGTGGGAATTTAAGGAGATGGGACCTGGATAAACTGAAAGAACCAGAGGTTGTGCAGAATTTCAGGGAGAGCATAAGGGAACAATTGAAAGGAATGGGGGAAAGAAATACAGTAGAAGAAGAATGGGTAGCTCTGAGGGATGAAGTAGTAAAGGCAGCAGAGGATCAAGTAGGTAAAAAGAAGAGGGTTAGTAGAAATCCTTGGGTAACAGAAGAAATATTGAATTTAATGGATGGAAGGAGAAAATATAAAAATGCAGTAAATGAAGCAGGCAAAAAGGAATACAAACGTCTCAAAAATGAGATCGACAGGAAGTGCAAAATGGCTAAGCAGGGATGGTTAGAGGACAAATGTAAGAATGTAGAGGCTTATCTCACTAGGGGTAAGATAGATACTGCCTACAAGAAAATTAAAGAGACCTTTGGAGATAAGAGAACCACATGTATGAACATCAAGAGCTCAGATGGAAACCCAGTTCTAAGCAAAAAGGGAAAGCAGAAAGGTGGAAGGAGTATATAGAGGGTCTATAGAAGAGCGATGCACTTGAGGACAATATTATGGAAATGGAAGAGGGTGTAGATGAAGATGAAACGGGAGATACGATACTGCGTGAAGCGTTTGACAGAGCACTGAAAGACCTGAGTCGAAACAAGGCCCCCGGAGTAGACAACATTCCATTGGAACTACTGACGGCCTTGGGAGAGCCAGTCCTGACAAAACTCTACCACCTGGTGAGCAAGATGTATGAAACAGGCGAAATACCCTCAGACTTCAAGAAGAATATAATAATTTCAATCCCAAAGAAAGCAGGTGTTGACAGATGTGAAAATTACCGAACAATCAGTTTAATAAGCCACAGCTGCAAAGTACTAACACGAATTCTTTACAGACGAATGGAAAAACTAGTAGAAGCCGACCTCGGGGAAGATCAGTTTGGATTCCGTAGAAATACTGGAACACGTGAGGCAATACTGACCTTACGACTTATCTTAGAAGAAAGATTAAGGAAAGGCAAACCTACGTTTCTAGCATTTGTAGACTTAGAGAAAGCTTTTGATAATGTTGACTGGAATACTCTCTTTCTAATTCTAAAGGTGGCAGGGGTAAAATACAGGGAGCGAAAGGCTATTTACAACTTGTACAGAAACCAGATGGCAGTTATAAGAGTTGAGGGACATGAAAGGGAAGCAGTGGTTGGGAAGGGAGTAAGACAGGGTTGTAGCCTCTCCCCGATGTTATTCAATCTCTATATTGAGCAAGCAGTAAAGTAAACAAAAGAAAAATTTCGAGTAGGTATTAAAATCCATGGAGAAGAAATAAAAACTTTGAGGTTCGCCGATGACATTGTAATTCTGTCAGAGACAGCAAAGGACTTGGAAGAGCAGTTGAACGGAATGGATGGTGTCTTGAAAGGAGGATATAAGATGAACATCAACAAAAGCAAAACGAGGATAATGGAATGTAGTCGAATTAAGTCGGGTGATGCTGAGGGAATTAGATTAGGAATTGAGACATTTAAAGTAGTAAAGGAGTTTTGCTATTTGGGGAGCAAAATAACTGATGATGGACGAAGTAGAGAGGATATAAAATGTAGACTGGCAATGGTAAGGAAAGCGTCTCTGAAGAAGAGAAATTTGTTAACATCGAGTATAGATTTAAGTGTCAGGAAGTCATTTCTGAAAGTATTTGTATGGAGTGTAGCCATGTATGGAAGTGAAACATGGACGGTAAATAGTTTGGACAAGAAGAGAATAGAAGCTTTCGAAATGTGGTGCTACAGAAGAATGCTGAAGATTAGATGGGTAGATCACATAACTAATGAGGAAGTATTGAATAGGATTGGGGAGAAGAGAAGTTTGTGGCACAACTTGACTAGAAGAAGGGATCGGTTGGTAGGACATGTTTTGAGGCATCAAGGGATCACAAATTTAGCATTGGAGGGCAGTGTGGAGGGTAAAAATCGTAGAGGGAGACCAAGAGATGAATACACTAAGCAGATTCAGAAGGATGTAGGTTGCAGTAGGTACTGGGAGATGAAGAAGCTTGCGCAGGATAGAGTAGCATGGAGAGCTGCATCAAACCAGTCTCAGGACTGAAGACCACAACAACAACAACATGTAAGCGTTTGACTAAAGTGTGATACTGCCTCCTCCCTCGCCCACTGAAATATTGGTTGTAGTGACAGACTGATCTGTAGCACAGCCCGAGGTCAAAGTTAGTTCAGATCGATAAATTTCGCAGCCTTCCCCAGTATGGAAACTACGAGCCGCTCCTGGTAAAGAACACACACTGATTACTGACTACTGACTTAAGTACAAAGAAAACGATCTCAAATTCGCAAATTCGTAAAATAATACCGGAAAATTACTCAAGTCAGTCTACATCCCATCCAATAACTGTTCCAGCAAATACTCTTACATAGTTACAGCGATTTATCATAGTTAGTCTCTGTTACCAACAGAGATGCAAAATCGTTATTCATCGCGGGGTCATAAAGAAAACCCACGAAATTTTTAAATTGATCCCTTTAAACTATTCTGATTAACCTTCTAACATATACAGTGGTGATTAGCGGTGGGTAATAGCGCGTAAAACATTGAGACTTTATCGCTTACGAGTCCTTTATGTGTTCAGCGCGAAGTGCACGCAACACCATCACGCACAGAAGAGAGAACCAAAACCAAATAATATTTACAAACCCATCACAGAAGTGAATCTTTTATCTGTTCTCTTAACTGAAAAAGTTTTAATTATTGCTTTCCAAACACAAAGGTGCCACTGTGAGCGCCAGCATCATAAGCTAACTGTCGTAGCTCCTCTATTACAATCATCTAAATTACCACGTCTTCGAGCATTTCCTTGACTATATTGACTCTACGAGCCTGGTCCAAGATAATATAGCACATTTTTATCTAGCTTTTTAAATCATGCCAGTTTCTTATGATACCACTGTCTGAAATTGGAGCACCCCGAGGCCTGTGTCTTCCAGTTTGAACCACCGGGCGCGGTGGGGAGAGGGGGCAGGAAGAAGTCTCCCATTGGCTGAGCTACCTCTAAACTATCGATACGTTGTGAACCTCTTTGTTCAACCTTGCCACAGATTTCTCTTCGCAAAACCACCATCCTTTGCCCCTCTCTGGTTAGTACTATACAGTCCAGGCAACTACTTTCATTCACCCATTTTCATGGAAAGGTGCAGAGAGGGCTGAGGAATTGTGTCTAGTAAAATAAAACACAGTTTAAATTTATTTTCAGATCCAAATGACCACTGTGTGAGTGAATTACTTCGCGTAGCTTCTCCTTGTGCTACCACAAATTCCGATCGTCAATACAACGATCTCCTTTATTACCAGCCAGAAGGGCTTAAATGGAGCGTACGAACATTAACGCTTCAGTATCAACAGAGCAAAATACAGGGTTATTACAAATGATTGAAGCGATTTCACAGCTCTACGATAACTTTATTATTTTAGATATTTTCACAATGCTTTGCACACACATACAAAAACTCAAAAAGTTTTTTTAGGCATTCACAAATGTTCGATATGTGCCCCTTTAGTGATTCGGCAGACATCAAGCCGATAATGAAGTTCCTCCCACACTCGGCGCAGCATGTCCCCATCAATGAGTTCGAAAGCATCGTTGATGCGAGCTCGCAGTTCTGGCACGTTTCTTGGTAGAGGAGGTTTAAACACTGAATCTTTCACATAACCCCACAGAAAGAAATCGCATGGGGTTAAGTCGGGAGAGTGTGGAGGCCATGACATGAATTGGTGATCATGATCTCCACCACGACCGATCCATCGGTTTTCCAATCTCCTGTTTAAGAAATGCCGAACATCATGATGGAAGTGCGGTGGAGCACCATCCTGTTGAAAGATGAAGTCGGCGCTGTCGGTCTCCAGTTGTGGCATGAGCCAATTTTCCAGCATGTCCAGATACACGTGTCCTGTAACGTTTTTTTCGCAGAAGAAAAAGGGGCCGTAAACTTTAAACCGTGAGACTGCACAAAACACGTTAACTTTTGGTGAATTGCGAATTTGCTGCACGAATGCGTAAGGATTCTCTACCGCCCAGATTCGCACATTGTGTCTGTTCACTTCACCATTAAGAAAAAATGTTGCTTCATCACTGAAAACAAGCTTCGCACTGAACGCACCCTCTTCCATGAGCTGTTGCAACCGCGTCGAAAATTCAAAGCGTTTGACTTTGTCATCGGGTGTCAGGGCTTGTAGCAATTGCAAACGGTAAGGCTTCTGCTTTAGCCTTTTCCGTAAGATTTTCCAAACCGTCGGCTGTGGTACGGTTAGCTCCCTGCTTGCTTTATTCGTTGACTTCCGCGGGCTACGTGTGAAGCTTGCCAGCACGCGTTCAACCGTTTCTTCGCTCACTGCAGGCCGACCCGTTGATTTCCCCTTACAGAGGCATCCAGAAGCTTTAAACTGCGCATACCATCGCCGAATGGAGTTAGCAGTTGGTGGATCTTTGTTGAACCTTTCTCGGCTCCTGTCGCCATTTTGTCTCACTGCGCTCTCGAGCGCTCTGGCGGCAGAAACCTGAAGTGCGGCTTCAGCCGAACAAAACTCTATGAGTTTTTCTACGTATCTGTAGTGTGTCGTGACCATATGTCAATGAATGGAGCTACAGTGAATTTATGAAATCGCTTCAATCATTTGTAATAGCCCTGTAGTTTTCAGTATCTGAAAAGTTCGCTGACAGCAACATGCCGAAGTAGTGTGTCGCGGGGGGACGCTACTGTGGCGTTTGGAGAACGCCACTGGGGAGACACTAGTACACAGCATAAGAGGCGTGAACCTGTGCTCCCCACGCTTGATAAGGATAGGTACCGTAAACCATCCTGGGTACGATAAGGAACGACAGTAAACGCCTGTCTTTCCGAGACAGCGACGTATTTCACGTATTGCCTAATGTAGCAGACAGAGACCGCACGTTCCACCCTGAAGGTGCGGCGAATTTATGCTGAAACTGACTTCTGCAGACGATCTTATCCTGCGTACATGGTGTTTAAGAAAAAGTGTCACGAACTGGGTCAGTCGGAGGACCGTGTGCAGGTAACTGCAGGGTGTTTAAAAAATGACCGGTATTTTTGAAATGGCAATAAAAACTAAACGAGCAGCGATAGAAATACACCGTTTGTTGCAATATGCTTGGGACAACAGTACATTTTCAGGCAGACAAACTTTAGAAATTACAGTAGTTACAATTTTCAACAACAGATGGCGCTGCGGTCTGGGAAACTCTATAGTACGATATTTTCCACATATCCACCATGCGTAGCAATAATATGGCGTAGTCTCTGAATGAAATTACCCGAAACCTTTGACAACGTGTCTGGCGGAATGGCTTCACATGCAGATGAGATGTACTGCTTCAGCTGTGCAATTGTTTCTGGATTCTGGCGGTACACCTGGTCTTTCAAGTGTCCCCACAGAAACAAGTCACAGGGGTTCATGTCTGGCGAATAGGGAGGCCAATCCACGCCGCCTCCTGTATGTTTCGGATAGCCCAAAGCAATCACACGATCATCGAAATATTCATTCAGGAAATTAAAGACGTCGGCCGTGCGATGTGGCCGGGCACCATATTGCATAAACCACGAGGTGTTCGCAGTGTCGTCTAAGGCAGTTTGTACCGCCACAAATTCATGAAGAATGTCCAGATAGCGTGATGCAGTAATCGTTTCGGATCTGAAAAATGGGCCAATGATTCCTTTGGAAGAAATGGCGGCCCAGACCAGTACTTTTTGAGGATGCAGGGACGATGGGACTGCAACATGGGGCTTTTCGGTTCCCCATATGCACCAGTTCTGTTTATTGACAAAGCCGTCCAGGTAAAAATAGGCTTCGTCAGTAAACCAAATGCTGCCCACATGCATATCGCCGTCATCAATCCTGTGCACTATATCGTTAGCGAATGTCTCTCGTGCAGCAATGATAGCGGCGCTGAGGGGTTGCCGCGTTTGAATTTTGTACGGATAGAGGTGTAAACTCTGGTGCACGAGACGATACGTGGACGTTGGCGTCATTTGGACCGCAGCTGCAACACAGCGAACGGAAACCCGAGGCCGCTGTCGGATCACCTGCTGCACTAGCTGCGCGTTGCCCTCTGCGGTTGCCATACGCGGTCACCCTACCTTTCCAGCACGTTCCTCCATCACGTTCCCAGTCTGTTGAAATTTTTCAAACAGATCC
This sequence comes from Schistocerca cancellata, assembly GCF_023864275.1. Classification (NCBI taxonomy): domain Eukaryota; kingdom Metazoa; phylum Arthropoda; class Insecta; order Orthoptera; family Acrididae; genus Schistocerca; species Schistocerca cancellata. The sequence continues at coordinate 11,207,552 of NC_064628.1, read as the reverse complement.
TTTATTGTATCGCTTTTCGGTCCTTTGGTTACATTAAACCTCCGTTGAAAACTTCGTCTTGTTGCAACAACACTGTGTTCTAGGCGGTGGAATTCCAACACCAGAAAAATCCTCTGTTCTAAGGAATAAACCATGTTGTCTGCAGCGCACTTGCACGTTGTGAACAGCACACGCTTACAGCAGAAAGACGACGTACAGAATGGCGCACCCACAGACTGCGTTGTCTTCTATATCTTTCACATCACTTGCAGCGCCATCTGTTGTTGAAAATTGGAACTACTGTAATTTCGAAAGTTTGTCCGCCTGAAAATGTACTGTTGTCCCAAGCACATTGCAACAAACGGTGTATTTCTATCGCTGCTCGTTTAGTTTTTATTGCCGTTTCAAATATACCGGTCATTTTTGAAACACCCTGTAAATCAGTGTTAGAGTCCAGGTCCGACACAAATTTTCATATGTCACTGACAGTTAGGTAATACAGCTGACGTGTAAGAACTCGCAGTCAGCGAATAAAGTTCGAGCTATTCTGCGCAGCTGTGGATCGTTAATAATGTCTGTACTTTCAGATACGCAAGTAAAATTTTACTGCAGGTGGTAATATTGGTCAAAATTAGAAGAGAAGTTCGTATAATGGTATGTCCGGAAATCAGTACCTGTTGAGATAAAGTGGCCAATCTGTCCTGTCATCTCTATCTGTCCGTTAGATAGAAGAGGACACCGTAGGCAGCGCTGCGTGTGCTCTCCGCGGCTCCTGACACACCCTGCAGTCCTTATCGTGGTGACTCACGCACTCTTTCAAATCCCTTGGCTTCATTCCGACTGCGTCACAGGCATTAGTCACACGCTGATCTAACGTCTGCACATTGTCGATCGGTTGGGCATCACACACAACGACCCCACAGCCGGAAATCCGACGGATTCAGTTCCAGTGAACGTGGAGGCTTTGACGTCTAACATCCCCGACCAATTCATTGCCTATGAAACGTCGTGTTCAGATACTGCCTCACTATTCGTAGAAAATGAGATGGTGCTCCGTCGTGTGTAAACCAAAGGGATTTTCTTGCTACAAGAGTACATTCTCTAACAGCGCAGACAATGGGCCTGACAATTCCTGCCCTTACACTGATACTGAAGCCATCCTGATGCCTCACCTTTGTGATTGCTCAAGGATTTTTATCCCCCCCACACGGGCATATTGTGGTAATTTACAGTGCCATCTCCTGCGAAACCTGCCTCGTCTGTAAGTACTACACATGACTTGTCAAAAGTAAAAGGGTCCATATCTCAATGGAATATCGTTTCCCGACATATCATTACAGACATTTTCGTATAGTTTTCATCAGTACTACCTCCCATAGTAATATGTGACACTTTTTTATACACCCCATATTTGTCACTCTCTCTGGAATGCACAGCACATAAACTACAGGGTGATTCAAAAAGAATACCACAACTTTAAAAATGTGTATTTAATGAAAGAAACATAATATAACCTTCTGTTATACATCATTACAAAGAGTATTTAAAAAAGTTTTTTTTCACTCAAAAACAAGTTCAGAGATGTTCAATATGCCCCCCTCCAGACACTCGAGCAATATCAACCCGATACTCCAACTCGTTCCACACTCTCTGTAGCATATCAGGCGTAACAGTTTGGATAGCTGCTGTTATTTCTCGTTTCAAATCATCAATGGTGGCTGGGAGAGGTGGCCGAAACACCATATCCTTAACATACCCCCATAAGAAAAAATCGCAGGGGGTAAGATCAGGGCTTCTTGGAGGCCAGTGAGGAAGTGCTCTGTCACGGGCTGCCTCGCGGCCGATTCATCGCCTCGGGTAGTTGACGTTCAGGTAGTTACGGACAGATAAGTGCCAATGTGGTGGCGCTCCATCCTGCTGAAATATGAATTGTTGTGCTTCTTGTTCGAGCTGAGGGAACAGCCAATTCTCTAACATCTCCAGATACTGTAGTCCAGTTACAGTCATCTTAGCATCAACTGACGCTGACGCCTAGTCAACAGCGCCTCAAGCGAACAAATGTACAACTAAATGAAACTTTATAGCTCCCTTAATTTGCCGACAGATAGTGCTTAGCTCTGCCTTTTGTCGTTGCAGAGTTTTAAATTCCTAAAGTTGTGGTATTCTTTTTGAATCATCCTGTGTTGTACCGCTAAGTAAACGGTGCCGCTGTGTTATTCTGCGTAGAGGTCGCCCGATCAGGAAAGAAACTAAAAATCGTATTCGACCGATCACCACCGATGTGGAACAAGTTATGTCCGTCCACTCATAGCATACGAGAGTAAAACTTATGACAATGCTGATGACGTAGGATTTAAATTAAACCAATTCGGTCAATTTGAAAGATTTTGAACAGGTGAGCATTTGTAAGCGCACGTTCCTTATAGTGGCTGACTGCATAGTATTCCAGCAGCTATTTTGAGGAAGGTGGTTTTTGATTTGATGTGCAACGTACATCGAAATATTCTTACAATGTTTTGGAGTTTGCTGTGAAAGTTTCTGTAAATTAGTCCAGATTGTTTCATAGAGGCTATAAACGTAAGGCTACAAAATCTCTGGTCGAGTGCGTGCTGAATGGCAAAACTTCTATACATTAAATTCTAGAAGGTCTGTTCCTGCATGTGGGTCGATTCTGTTTAGTTACAAATTTTTGTTGTCCATGGGAAATCACCAGCACTGATCCTGTGACCACCTGCTACCACTGTAGGTGTTGTCTGGCTGTCTGGGTAAACGTGCCTGCAATCGCTACTGAGTTCTCACACAGCCTACACCTCTCTGCAGGGGTTAACATTACTTTTGTACTACAAAAACATGATTTCCAAACATCACTGCTGGGTTGAATTCACGATCAGAGGACATTCCAGCGCCAACATGTTTACATCCAATTGAATTTAGGGTGAAAGGACGGTTATGCACTCCTGCTGTGACATTATCTTTAGGGGGTACTCAACAGAGCCGGCCTGTGTGGCCGAGCGGTTCCAGGCGCTTCGGTCTGGAAACGCGCGACCGCTACGGTTGCATGCCTCGGGCATGGATGTGTGTGTTTTCCTTAGGTTAGTTAGGTTTAAGTAATTCTAAGTTGTAGGGGACTGATGACCTCAGATGTTAAGTCCCGTAGTGCTCAGAGCCATTTATTTTGCTCAACAGAATCATCTCAAAGTAGGGAAGTGAAGTGGGTTAAACCATAGACCCACGGTACACTACACCTATACATGTATGCAAGAACAGTGATGATGCTTACATGGTGTTAGTTGTTTAGGTGTGGTCTGTCATTTCATGAGTGTGATGTTAGCTCGCCAAATACCCGACGCTAACTGAAATCATTTCTTAACAATGGTATATGTATTAATTTGGCAATGCAGTGCTGGTAACTTTATGAAAAAAAGTGTATTATCCGATGTACTGCAATAGTGTGTGAGGAGGGAATCTAATGGTGAATCTTTGCTAGTATAGAAGATTGTCTTGAATCTAAGAGGGGAACCTCCCGATCGCACCCCCCTCAGATTTAGTTATAAGTTGGCACAGTGGATAGGCCTTGAAAAACTGAACACAGATCAATCGAGGAAATAAGAAGTTGTGTAGAACTACGAAAAAAATAAGCAAAATATACAAAGTGAGCAGTCCATGGGCAACATAGGCAACAATCTGGGAACCTGCGGGCTAAGCCGGCACGGTCGCTCAGCGTGTTTGGCCAGAGAGCCGATTGGCCTCTGTAATAAAAAACTGAGTGGAAGGATCAACCACCGAACTTGAACAGGATGTCTTGCGGCGTCCGCAACGACCAAACACAACGATCAACAACGAATGAAAAGAAAATTTAAAAAAAGCAGCGGCGTGGTCCTGTGGTTAGCGTGAGCAACTGCGAATGGAGAGGTCCTGGGTTCAAGTTTTCCCTCGAGACAAAATTTTACTTTCTTTATTTTTGCAAAGTTACAATCTGTCCGTTCGTTCATTGACGTCTCTGTTCACTGTAATAAGTTTAGTGTCTGTGTTTTGCGACCGCACCGCAAAACCGTGCGATTAGTAGCCGAAAGGACGTGCCTCTCCAATGGGAACCGAAAACATTTGATCGCAAGGTCATAGGTCAACTGATTCCTCCACAGGAAAACACGTCTGATATATTCTATACGACACTGGTGACGGCATATGCGTCACATGACAGGAATATGTTGTCGACCCACCTAACTTGTACACTTGGCGAATGGGTAAAAAGATTCTTCTACCTTGCCCGATTTAGTTTTTCTTGTGGATGTGATAATCACTCCCAAAAAGTGATGAAAACATAAGAATATGTCACATAAACTGCAACAAATGAATGCAACAGTTTCACAGTCGCACAGTGCTCTGTCAAAACATAAGTTTTTAACTTTTTCAAATTTTTCCGTGTGTAGACCGTCAAATCCTGCATATGTCCAAGCAAATCTGAACATGTCCTGGAATTTTGGAGAGCGAAGTTGATTATGTGTGAGAGCCTGAATTTTGATAATTGTCTGAAAACCAAAAATCAAACTTTTTACCCAAGGGAAAACTTGAACCAAGGACCTCTCGTTCCACAGCTGCAATCGCTAACCACGGGACCACGCCTCTCTCAGGTTCATAATCACCTTGATGTTGCTTATGTTCCACATGGACTACACGGTTTGTATGTTTTGCTTATTTTTTCATAGTTCCACACAACTTCTTCCAGTTTTCTCGATTGATCTGTCTTCAGCTTTTCAAGGCCTATCCACTGTACCAACTTATAACTAAATCTGAGGGGGGTGCGATGGGGAGGTTCCCTGGTAAGGAATGGACATGTTACCAAAGCTCACAGCTCTATGTAAAATCTACGACTAAACCAGTTCTGCTACACTGATCATAAACATGACTCAAATAACTTTTTAGGTGGATGATGGTCTAACAGAAACGCTATTAATGTACAGTTATCATATCGAAGCCGGCCACGGTGACCGAGCGGTTCTAGGCGCTTCACTCTGGAACCGCGCGACCGCTACGGTCGCAGGTTAGAATCCTGCCTCGGCATCGATGTGTGTGATGTGCTTACGTTAGTTAGGTTTAAGTAGTTCTACGTTCTAGGAAACTGGTGACCTTAGAATTTAAGTCCCATAGTGCTCAGAGCCATTTGAACCATTTTCGATCATCTTGAAGGTCCTTTGTTTGCAGATTCAGTTCCAACGACGTGAATCAACTTATTCTCAGAGTACCATCTCTGAAAGTTCAGCCATTATTATTTGAGCAGTTGAGTGTGATGGAGAAGGAATTCCTATGACTCGTTGATGGCGTTAGAAATAGCACTATCTAACTCATCTATGTCATTCAGAGCCAAAAGACGTCTACTATTATCAAAAGTAGGTTGTAGTTCCAGGAAGAAATTTCTGAAAATATGCATTCGGAACACAGCATTACATGGCAGTGAATCTTGAACAGCAGGAAAATTGGAGCAGAACGAAATTGCAATATTTGAGATCTGGTCCTGCTGAAAAATTAGTTGGACTGATAAGAATATAAATCAGCGAAGAAGGGAACATTTAGAAAACACTGACAAGAAGAAGGGAGAGGATGATAGGAGATGTGTTGAGACATGAAGGAATGGCTTCCGTGGTGCTAGACGGAGTGTAGAGGATGAAAACTGAAGGAGAAAACAGAGAAGGCAATATGTCCAACAAATAAGTGAGGTTTGTGAGGTACAAGTGCTACCTTGAGATGAAGAGGTCGGCAGAGGAGAGGAATTTGTGACGGGCTGCATCAAAGCAGTCGAAAGACTGATGGCAAGAAAATCATATGTGCAGAGGGGAATATTTTGCTACATGGTCAGTACTAGTAACTTATTTACCTACGAAGGTACCGAAACAATTTCAGCTTTCTAAAATGTACGTTAGCTCTATACTTCTCATTCACAGCATTTGAGAACCTTTGAAAATGTAAATTTCACCATTCATGACACAAGAGGTATTTATTTTATTGTATTACTTTTCTTTATTTAATTATTGAGAACAATCCGGAAACAGTAACAGCTCTATGAGGTTCATCTCTAAGCAGAGCTGCTAATACGATGACGTTTATCTGCGGATCACACACCTCCTGTGTCAAATCGCAGTGACAGCAGAGGCGCGTAGCTTGCGGCGCGTCTCTCCCACCCACCGTGGGTGGGGGACGGGGGGGGCGAGAAGGGGGGAGGTAGGAGGCCTGGCTTAACGTATACGACAGAAGGTCATCAAAAGAATGCGGGAACCCGGCTGAAAATGACTTACAAGTTCGCGGCGCCCTCCGTCGGTAACGCTGGAATTCAATATGGTGTTGGTCCACCCTTAGCCTTGATGACAGCCTCCACTGTCGCAGGCAAACGTTCAATCAGGTGCTGGAAGGTTTGTTGGTGAATGGCAGCCCATTCTTCACGGAGTGCTGCACTGAGGAGAGGTATCGACGTCGGTCGGTGAGGCCTGGCACGAAGTCGGCGTTCCAAAACATCCCAGAGGCGTTCTGTAGGATTCAGGTCAGCATTCTGTGCTGGCCAGTCCATTATAGGGATGTTACTGTCTTGTAATCACTCCGCCACAGGCCGTGCATTATGAACAACAGGTGCTCGATCGTTTTGAAAGATGTAATCGCCATCCATCAACTGCTCTTCAACAGTGGGAAGAAAGCAGGTGCTTAAAATACCATTGTAGGCCTGTGCTGTGTTACTGCCACGCAAAACAACAAGGGGTGCAAGCCCCCTCCATGAAAAACACGACCAGACCATAACATCAGCGTCTCAGAAATTCACTGTTGGCACTACACACGCTGGCAGATGACGTTCACCGGGCATTCGCCACACTCACACTCTGCCATCGTATCGCCACATTGTGTACCGTGATTCGTCACTCCACACAACGTTCTTCCACTGTTCAATCGTCCAATGTTTACGCTCCTTACACCAAGCACGGCGTCGTTTGGCATTTACCGGCGTGATGTGTGGCTTATGAGCAGCCGCTCGACCATGAAACACCATTTTTCTCACCTCCCGCCTAACTTCCATAGTACTTGCAATGAATCCTGATGGAGTTTGGAATACCTGTGTGATGGTCTGGATAGATGTCTGCCTATTACACATTACGGCCCTCTTCAACTGTCGGCGGCCTCTGTCAGTCAACAGACGAGGTCGGCCTGTATGCTTTTGTTTTGTACGTGTCCCTTCACGTTTCCACTTCATTATCACACCGGATGTTTCGGAGTGTGGAAATGTCGCGTACACACATATGACACAGGTGACACCCAGTCACTTGACCGCGTTCGAAGTTCGTGAGTTCCGTGGAGCGCTCCATTCTGCTCCCTGACCATGTCTAATCACCAGTAAGGCCACTGATATGGAGTACCTGGCAGTAGGTGGCAGCAGAATGCATGTATATGAAAGACGTATATGTTTCTGGGGGTGACCGGATAATTTTGATCACATAGTGTATGTATGTGTTTACATCACTTGATGTAGGCATAGACTTGCGATCTCATTTGAGTATGTATGTATACCCAGCTATCCGCAGAAATGAAGTAAGCATGTGTAAGACTTCTGTATTTCTTTTCCTTATAAAACTCCCTGTATGGTAGTGTAGTTGTATAGCATTGAACAAGAGTGGATGGACAAAGCATCCTCTTTGTCGTGACTGACAAGTTTGAGAATATTAGGAAAAACAGAATAACAAGAATGGTACGATACCGCCCAGCAATATCAGGTCGATTACTGTTGGCCCATTTGATGGTAAGAAGACAAACATCCTCATATCCCTGCTAATGCATCCAGATAGCTTTCGCTCTGAGAATGTGTATATAGTTTCAAGAATTCTAGTTGAACTCCAAGCACCAGCTAGCCAAGAAAATATTTTCAGGTGTTGACAGTATTACATTAAGAATTTCACCCAAAGTGAAGAGGTCCTCCAGAATGAGATTTTCACTCTGCAGTGGAGTGTGCGCTGATATGAAACTTCCTGGCAGATTAAAACTGTGTGCTAGACCGAGACTCGAACTCGGGAACTTTGCCTTTCACGGGCACGTGCTCTACCATCTGAGCTACCCAAGCACGACTCAGGGCCGGTCCTCACAGCTTTACTTCTGCCAGTACCTCGTCTCCTACCTTCCAAACTTTGCAGAAGCTGTCACGTAAAGGAGTAAAACCTAATACTGTGTTCACATTCGATGATGTCGTAGAGGGAAATCAGGGTAAAGACCCAAATACACTGTCCTGCCCTCTGTAGAGGACTTGTCATCTTCTATCTCATCATCATCATCATCATTTAAGACTGATTATGCCTTTCAGCGTTCAGTCTGGAGCATAGCCCCCCTTATACAGTTCCTCCATGATCCCCTATTCAGTGCTAACATTGATGCCTCTTCTGATGTTAAACCTATTACTTCAAAATCATTCTTAACCGAATCCAGGTACCCTCTCCTCGGTCTGCCCCGACTCCTCCTACCCTCTACTGCTGAATCCATGAGTCTCTTGGGTAACCTTGCTTCTCCCATGCGTGTAACATCACCCCACCATCTAAGCCTGTTCGCCCTGACTGCTACATCTATAGAGTTCATTCCCAGTTTTTCTTTGATTTCCTCATTGTGGACACCCTCCTGCCATTGTTCCCATCTACTAGTACCTGCAATCATCCTAGCTACTTTCATATCCGTAACCTCAACCTTGTTGATAAGGTAACCTGAATCCACCCAGCTTTCGCTCCCATACAACAAAGTTGGTCGAAAGATTGAACGGTGCACAGATAACTTAGTCTTGGTACTGACTTCCTTCTTGCAGAAGAGAGTAGATCGTAGCTGAGCGCTCACTACATTAGCTTTGCTACACCTCGCTTCCAGTTCTTTCACTATGTTGCCATCCTGTGAGAATATGCATCCTAAGTACTTGAAACCGTCCACGTGTTCTAACTTTGTTCCTCCTATTTGGCACTCAATCCGTTTATATTTCTTTCCCACTGACATTACTTTCGTTTTGGAGATGCTAATCTTCATACCATAGTCCTTACATTTCTGATCTAGCTCTGAAATATTACTTTGCAAACTTTCAATCGAATCTGCCATCACAACTAAGTCATCCGCATATGCAAGACTGCTTATTTTGTGTTCACATATCTTAATCTCACCCAGCCAGTCTATTGTTTGCAACATATGATCCATGAATAATATGAACAACAGTGGAGACAGGTTGCAGCCTTGTCTTACCCCTGAAACTACTCTGAACCATGAACTCAATTTACCGTCAACTCTAACTGCTGCCTGACTATCCATGTAAAGACCTTTAATTGCTTGCAAAAGTTTGCCTCCTATTCCATAACCTCGTAGAACAGACAATAACTTCCTCCTAGGAACCCGGTCATATGCCTTTTCTAGATCTATAAAGCATAGATACAATTTCCTATTCCACTCATAACACTTCTCCATTATTTGCCGTAAGCTAAAGATCTGGTCCTGACAACCTCTAAGAGGCCTAAACCCACACTGATTTTCATCCAATTGATCCTCAACTAATACTCGCACTTTCCTTTCAACAATACCTGCGAAGATTTTACCCACAACGCTGATTAAAGAGATACCTCTGTAGTTGTTACAATCTTTTCTGTTTCCATGTTTAAAGATTGGTGTGATTACTGCTTTGTCCAGTCTGATGGAACCTGTCCCGACTCCCAGGCCATTTCAATTATCCTGTGTAGCCATTTAAGACCTGACATTCCAGTGTATTTGATGAGTTCCGACTTAATTTCATCCTCCCCATCCGCTTTATTGCACTGCAATCTATTGACCATTTTTTCCACTTCCTCAAATGTGATCCTATTTCCATCATCATTCCTATCCCATTCTACCTCGAAATCTGAAACATTACTGATCGCATTTTCACCTACATTGAGCAACTCTTCAAAATATTCCCTCCATCTTCCCAAGGCATCCACAGGATTCACCAGCAGTTTTCCTGACTTGTCCAAAATACTTGTCATTTCCTTCTTACCTCCCTTTCGAAGACTGCTAATTACACTCCAGAATGGTTTTCCAGCAGCTTGACCCATAGTCTCCAACCTGTTTCCAAAGTCTTCCCACGATTTCTTCTTGGATGCTCCAATTATCTGTTTGGCTTTGTTTCTTTCTTGAACATAACTTTCTCTGTCTACCTGGGTTCTGGTATGTAGCCATTTTTGATACGCCTTCTTTTTCCTTTTACAGGCGGCCTTGACTGTATCATTCCACCAAGCTGTTTCATCTTCTATCTATGCGAGAGATATTGAAGAGCCAATAATAAGGTTTCCATTATCTGTTATCAATTACTTTGGGATCCTTCAATATCTCTGGCTCTTCTATCTATGCCAGAGATATTGAAGGATCCCAAAGTAATTGATAACAGATAATGGAAACCTTATTATTGGCTTACGAGGCACACGTAGGAATTGACATGACATTTGATTAATTTACAGATTTCTATATAAATTCGTAAATTCATCAAATGTCGTGTCACATTGCTGAGATAAATAACAGTGTACTCCATCTGGCCTCAGAAAGTGCAGCAGTACTGGCCGAACACTGCGTTGTTGGCGTGCAAGGGCTGACTGCACCCCACTTGCCAACAGAATTCAGCGGACCCAGACATTACCCATCCAAGTGCTGGCCAAGCCCAACAGCATTGAACTTCAGTGATCTGGTGGGAAATGGATGATGCCACTCGATGGACTGTCATTTTGTTTCCAGCGTAAAGTGGTGCACCCAGATTTCGTTCTCTGTAACGACCTGTGACAGAAAGGCCTCTCCATCGGTCTCAAAACGTCCCAACAGTTCAGATGAAATGGCGTTTCTGTGAATCTTGCGATCCGCTGTCAGCATTTGTGGAGCCCATCGCGAGCACCTCTTTGAATTGCAGACGCACCTCCAATGCTGACCCACAACTGCAGAGCCAATTGTCGAACTGTGTTGCGCCGGTCGGCACGAATAATGGCATCCGCACGATTCATCACGTCTGGAGCAGTGACGTCCTGAGCGTGGCTGGTCATGGAGCTCCGTTTCTTCATTTCCTGAGGCTGTAACTTTCCTTACCCGTTGCCCAAGTGTATTACTACAGGGTGTTTCAAAAATGACCGGTATATTTGAAACGGCAATAAAAACTAAACGAGCAGCGATAGAAATACACCGTTTGTTGCAATATGCTTGGGACAACAGTACATTTTCAGGCAGACAAACTTTCGAAATTACAGTAGTTACAATTGTCAACAACAGATGGCGCTGCGGTCTTTGAAACTCTATAGTACGATATTTTCCACATATCCACCATGCGTAGCAATAATATGGCGTAGTCTCTGAATGAAATTACCCGAAACCTTTGACAACGTGTCTGGCGGAATGGCTTCACATGCAGATGAGATGTACTGCTTCAGCTGTTCAATTGTTTCTAGATTCTGGCGGTACACCTGGTCTTTCAAGTGTCCCCACAGAAAGAAATCACAGGGGTTCATGTCTGGCGAATAGGGAGGCCAATCCACGCCGCCTCCTGTATGTTTCGGATAGCCCAAAGCAATCACACGATCATCGAAATATTCATTCAGGAAATTAAAGACGTCGGCCGTGCGATGTGGCCGGGCACCATCTTGCATAAATCACGAGGTGTTCGCAGAGTCGTCTAAGGCAGTTTGTACGCCACAAATTCACGAAGAATGTCCAGATAGCGTGATGCAGTAATCGCTTCGGATCTGAAAAATGGGCCAATGATTCCTTTGGAAGAAATGGCGGCCCAGACCAGTACTTTTTGAGGATGCAGGGACGATGGGACTGCAACATGGGGCTTTTCGGTTCCCCGTATGCACCAGTTCTGTTTATTGACGAAGCCGTCCAGGTAAAAATAAGCTTCGTCAGTAAACCAAATGCTGCCCACATGCATATCGCCGTCATCAATCCTGTGCACTATATCGTTAGCGAATGTCTCTCATGCAGCAATGGTAGCGGCGCTGAGGGGTTGCCGCGTTTCAATTTTGTTCGGATAGAGGTGTAAACTCTGGCGCACGAGACGATACGTGGACGTTGGCGTCATTTGGACCGCAGCTGCAACACGGCGAATGGAAACCCGAGGCCGCTGTCGGATCACCTGCTGCACTAGCTGCGCGTTGCCCTCTGCGGTTACCGTACGCGTTCGCCCTACCTTTCCAGCACGTTCGTCCGTCACGTTCCCAGTCCGTTGAAATTTTTCAAACGGATCCTTTATTGTATCACGAACCGTGGCAAGGCGCCTACGACAGCGCGGCTACCCCGCGCGGAGGGTAAATACGTCTTTATACTTTACAGTATAGACAAGTTTGCGAGATCATCCACCCAAAATCAGTCAGAGGGGTAGCAAAATGTTCGTCTGCACACTGATGTGAAAATTCCGTCGCTCAATGGGAGTAGTAAACATCATACTACTAGACTTCAAGCACTCACCAAAGTATCAGGGAATTAAGTACTCAATGCAATTTTGTCATATGATGACATGGTTGGAGACCGTGGCTATTATTTGAAGACAAATGTTGGTGTTGGGACAGCAACCAGCCACAAATTTACTTTCAGTTCCTTTATTCAAAGGGTACCGTTACCGGTTTCGAATCGTTATGATTCATCTTCAGACGGTTTATACGCTTTCCTTACAACATTTGGTGTGTTTTTTACAGATTAATTGTCCTAAAATATAAATAATACATAATTATAAGCACGCCACACACAGATGGTTGCGTTACAGATTTTCGTTGGATGTGACTTACGCGAAATGTCAGTTTGGAGTGTTTGTTTTCATAACGTTCGTCCAACAGATATGGATACATTCCCAGTGCATTCTTATTGTTGCAACAATAAGAATGCAGTGGCACAATGAGAATGCAGTGTGAATTTATACACATCCGTTGGACGAATGTTATGAAAACAAACACTCCAAACTGACATTTCACGTAAGTCACATCCAACGAAAATCTGTAACGCAACCATCTGTGTGTGGCGTGCTTATAATTATGTATTATTTATATTTTAGGACAATGAATCTGTAAAAAACACACCACATGTTATAAGGAAAGCGTGTAAACCGCCTGAAGATGGATCATAACGATTCGAAACCGGATTTGTACCCCTTGAATAAAGGAACTGAAAGTAAATTTGTGGCTGGTTGCTGTCCCAACACCAATAATTAAATACTTATTCACAAACCATTCTGAGGCTAATCAAGGAGCGAACTCCAAGGGTTGATGTAACTCGAAAGAAGCGAATTAACTGCGCAGTTTGATATAAGATGAACAAGACTGTGTATAAGTTGTATACTGTTCCAACATGTTGATAAAACACAAAGTCACTGAAGCACATAAGGTTATTCAAGAGACACTGTGACTACTGAAGTTGACATGAGGTGCACATTGTAACGCAGCTCAGAATCAGGCTGTTGCGACATGGCAACAAGCGAGTAATTTTTGTTGATGGGATTGAAACCCTACCATACGCATACTACTCATTTGGGTTATACAGTGTGTGTGTGTGTGTGTGTGTGTGTGTGTGTGTGTGTGTGTGTGTGTGTATACTGGGTGTCTCTCCTAAGAGTCCTCAGGCTCACACTGCAGCAGCAGCAACAGCACTGCCCCGGCCAGCACTGACTGCTACCACTAAGCTTGCAGCGCTACTCAGTCGCTGCTGGAGTCTTGTTTGCTCTTTTTATTTTACTGTCCCTGTTAATACATATCGATAAAAGGAATATTGCGCTAGGCTAATCTAGGACCGCTCTAACGAATGGGCATGTACAATTCCGCTTCAAGGATCATTTTCTTTATAATACGAAACAATCCGACACCTTCTGTTCACCCTGGGCGTGACGAGCAGTAATTGCTTGGGCTGACTGCAGCTACACAATGCGAAAATGAAGTTGCTGATATCTGCCAAAGCACCAGAGACAGTGCGCCTGACGGCTCTAAGGAGAGACACCTAGTCTGTGAGTGCACGTACATGTGTATACTCTGTAGTTTTGCCCACCATGTGACTGACTTATACTGTTTTTTGCACACTATTTGGATATATTTGGATATTAGTCAAGTTTCACTGCTGCTGGCGATACCAACAGATTGATTTTATTTCAGTGCTATGTCTCACAGGGAGGGCTGTAAATAGATATTCCGCGTCAGGTGTAGTTAAACTATTTATAAACTATGCTATGAGTATTCCAAGCTTTTGAAAGAATAAAAGAGCATCAGTTCTTTGTAAACTGTGCCGTGAGTACCCTAAGTTCTTGAAAAGTGGATCAGCTGTAGAGGCAAACATAACCTGTGCGACATATTTTATTAAGTTACTTTTTTTGTAAATATTGTGTATAAACAGTTTTTGTACCTCGTTTTTTTTCTGTATTGAAAACATCTATATTATGTAAAAACCCAGCATGTGAGGCATAATGTATTTCCTGTGTCGAGAACAAATATAATATGCGAAAAATGAAATAGACCAATATGTGTAACATACATATTTTTGCAAGAGAAAACACTATCAGCAATTTACACTCCTGGAAATTGAAATAAGAACACCATGAATTCATTGTCCCAGGAAGGGGAAACTTTATTGACACATTCCTGGGGTCAGATACATCACATGATCACACTGACAGAACCACAGGCACATAGACACAGGCAACAGAGCATGCACAATGTCGGCACTAGTACAGTGTATATCCACCTTTCGCAGCAATGCAGGCTGCTATTCTCCCATGGAGACGATCGTAGAGATGCTGGATGTAGTCCTGTGGAACGGCTTGCCATGCCATATCCACCTGGCGCCTCAGTTGGACCAGCGTTCGTGCTGGACGTGCAGACCGCGTGAGACGACGCTTCATCCAGTCCCAAACATGCTCAATGGGGGACAGATCCGGAGATCTTGCTGGCCAGGGTAGTTGACTTACACCTTCTAGAGCACGTTGGGTGGCACGGGATACATGCGGACGTGCATTGTCCTGTTGGAACAGCAAGTTCCCTTGCCGGTCTAGGAATGGTAGAACGATGGGTTCGATGACGGTTTGGATGTACCGTGCACTATTCAGTGTCCCCTCGACGATCACCAGTGGTGTACGGTCAGTGTAGGAGATCGCTCCCCACACCATGATGCCGGGTGTTGGCCCTGTGTGCCTCGGTCGTATGCAGTCCTGATTGTGGCGCTCACCTGCACGGCGCCAAACACGCAAACGACCATCATTGGCACCAAGGCAGAAGCGACTCAAATCGTTGAAGACGACACGTCTCCATTCGTCCCTCCATTCACGCCTGTCGCGACACCACTGGAGGCGGGCTGCAAGATGTTGGGGCGTGAGCGGAAGACGGCCTAACGGTGTGCGGGACCGTAGCCCAGCTTCATGGAGACGGTTGCGAATGGTCCTCGCCGATACCCCAGGAGCAACAGTGTCCCTAATTTGCTGGGAAGTGGCGGTGCGGTCCCCTACGGGACTGCGTAGGATCCAACGGTCTTGGCGTGCATCCGTGCGTCGCTGCGGTCCGGTCCCAGGTCGACGGTCACGTGCACCTTCCGCTGACCACTGGCGACAACATCGATGTACTGTGGAGACCTTACGCCCCACGTGTTGAGCAATTCGGCGGTACGTCCACCCGGCCTCCCGCATGCCCACTATACGCCCTCGCTCAAAGTCCGTCAACTGCACATACGGTTCACGTCCACGCTGTCGCGGCATGCTACCAGTGTTAAAGACTGCGATGGAGCTCCGTATGCCACGGCAAACTGGCTGACACTGACGGCGGCGGTGCACAAATGCTGCGCAGCTAGCGCCATTCGACGGCCAACACCGCGGTTCCTGGTGTGTCCGCTGTGCCGTGCGTGTGATCATTGCTTGTACAGCCCTCTCGCAGTGTCCGGTGCAAGTATGGTGGGTCTGACACACCGGTGTCAATGTGTTCTTTTTTCCATTTCCAGGAGTGTATATATACAGGGTGAGTCACCTAACGTTACCGCTGGATATATTTCGTAAACCACATCAAATACTGACGAACCGATTCCACAGACCGAACGTGAGGAGAGGGCCTAGTGTAATTGTTTAATACAAACCATACAAAAATGCACGGAAGTATGTTTTTTAACACAAACCTACGTTTTTTTAAATGGAAGCACTTTAGTTTTGTTAGCACATCTGAACATATAAACAAATACGTAACCAGTGCCGTTTGTTGCATTGTAAAATGTTAATTACATCCGGAGATATTGTAACCTAAAGTTGACGCTTGAGTACCACTCCTCCGCTGTTCGATCGTGTGTATCGGAGAGCACTGCAACATACATCGCGTTTCTACAGAATGATCTGCCAACGTTGCTCGAAAATGTCCCACTGGAAACGCGTTGACGTATGTGGTATCAGCATGATGGTGCACCTGCACATTCCGCAATTAACACTAGGCTGACCCTTGACAGGATGTTCGACGGGAGTTTCATAGGACGTAAAGGACGCATAAATTGGCCAGCCCGTTCTCCTGATCTTACACCTCTGGACTTCTTTCTGTGGGGTACGTTAAAGGAGAATGTGTACCGTGATGTGCCTACAACCCCAGAGTATATGAAACAACGTATTGTGTCAGCCTGCGGCGACATTACACCAGATGTACTGCGGCGTGTACGACATTCATTACGCCAGAGATTGCAATTGTGTGCAGCAAATTATGGCCACCACATTGAACATCTATTGGCCTGACATGTCGGGACACACTCTATTCCACTCCGTAATTGAAAACGGAAACCACGTGTGTACGTGTACCTGACCCCTCATGGTAATGTACACGTGCGTCAGTGAAAAAGACCAATAAAAAGGTGTTAGCATGTGGACGTAATGTGCTGTTCCAGTCTCCTCTGTACCTAAGGTCCATCACCGTTCCCTTTGGATCCCTACATAATTCGGTGCTCTCCGATACACACGATCGAACAGCGGAGCAGTGGTACTCAAGCGACAACTTTAGGTAACAATATCTCCGGATGTAATTAACATTTTACAATGCAACAAACGGCACTGATTACGTATTTGTTTATATGTTCAGATGTGCTAACAAAACTAACGGGGTTCCATTTAAAAAAACGTAGGTTTGTGTTGAAAAACATACTTCCGTGCATTTTTGTATGGTTTATATTAAACAATTACACTAGCCCCTCTCCTCACGTTCGGTCTGTGGAATCGGTTCGTCAGTATTTGATGTGGTTTACGAAATATATCCAGCGGTAACGTTAGATGACTCACCCTGTATATATATATATATATATATATATATATATATATATATATATATATATATATATATATATATATATATATATATCAGACAGGCAGACGGGGCAATTGGGGGGAAATCATACGACTAATGAACGATGTGATCAATGACATCATTGATGACATACCTTACTTTGGACTAGGAATGGGACTTTCGGCCTACTTGAATGCTCTCTTTGCTTACGTTGGTCTGCTTCCTATATCCACTTTGCTCCATTCAACATGCGTTATTTTGCTTTATAGGTAGCAATATTTCTTAACAATGTAAATTTTTCTGTCACTAATTTCGTTGAGTTGCTCGCTATTCTCATTTCTCGTACACCTCATTACTTTCGCCTTTCCTCGGTTTACCCTTAGTCCATCTTCCATGTTCAGCAGACTGTTCATTCCCGACGTGTCCTGTAATTCTTCTTCCCTTTCATTGAGGACAGCAATGTCATCAACGAATATTCCCATGGATGTCCTTTCACCTTGAATTTTAATCCCACCCTTGACCCTTTCTTTTATTTCCGTCAGCTGCCAACATGAGTAATATAAATATCCTCGGAGTAGTGAAGCAACTTAAATCACTTAATACAAGCAAGTCTTCTGGTCCAGACAGTGTACCAATTAGGTTCCTTTCAGAGTATGCTAATGCAATAGCTCCATACTTAACAATCATATACAACCGTTCGTTCGATGAAAGATCCGTACCCAAAGACTGGAAAGTTGGACAGATCACACTGTAAGTGGGCTGCTTCTGCGTTGGCAGCGCTGTGTAACGCTTTGCATTGGACCTCTGACAGCGCTTTCTTTATAAGAGACGCTTGGACTCATTGTTGGAAGTTAATCGCCAGTAGTGTTGGGCAGCTGGAAGTTAGTCACCATCACCAGCAGTGATGGAAGTACTGTCGGACAGTGGGAAGTTAGTCGCCAGCAGTGATGGATGTTAGACGTGAGAAGTTAGCATTGATGGAAGGCAGAGGTCTGAAGTGTTAGCGAAGGCTAACGATCTGCAAGTATCCGACTTGGAGAGTAAAATCATGATTATATATCTTTGTACTGGATATCAATGACGATTTATATTCATGTTTGAACTGGATGACACACTACTAAGGTAAAAAAATACATTATTTGGTTTGCAACAAGATCTGTCCTTTGCCTTTGCCTTGCCTATTAGTAGTTAGTAGCTTCAGTAGTTAGAATCTTTTATTTAGCTGGCAGTATTCACGCTCGCTGTATTGCAGTTGTTCGCGTAATGAAGATTTTTGTGAGGTAAGTGCTTAATGAAATGTATAGGTTATTGTAAAGATTTCTTTTGAGTCAAGGCCATTCTTTTGTATTAATTATTTGAAGTCAGGTTGTAATTTTTTTGAGCAGTCAGACAGCGTTGCGCTAGGATATTATGGGTCTCAGTCATTCAGCAATTTTAATACAGATTCATACATTTAAATGAAGAAGTTTCAACATCAATATTCAAGAAAGGTGGTGGGAGTAATTCACTAAATTGCAGGCGCATATCGTTAACGTTGATGTTCATCAGGATTTTGGAACATATATTGTGTTCGAACATTATGAATTACCTCGAAGAAAACGGTCTATTGACACACAGTCAACATGGGTTTAGAAAATATCGTTCCTGTGAAACACTAATAGCTCTCTATTCACATGAAGTGTTGAGTGCTATTGACAAGAGAATTCAGATCGATTCCGTTCAAATGGTTCAAATGGCTCTGAGCACTATGGGACTCAACTGCTGTGGTCATAAGTCCCCTAGAACTGAGAACTACTTAAACCTAACTAACCTAAGGACATCACACACATCCATGCCCGAGGCAGGATTCGAACCTGCGACCGTAACGGTCGTGCGGTTCCAGACTGTAGCGCCTTTAACCGCTCGGCCACTCCGGCCGGCATCGATTCCGTATTTCTGGATTTCCGGAAGGCTTTTGACACTGTACCACACTAGCGGCTTGTAGTGAAATTGCGTGCTTGTTGAATATCGTCTCAATAACGTGACTGGATTCGTGATTTCCTGTCAGAGTCGTCACAGTTCGTAGTAATGACGGAAAGTAATCGAATAAAACAGAAGTGATTTCTGGCGTTCCCCGTGGAAATGCTACAGGCGCTATCTTATTCCTTGTCTACATAAAAGATTTGGGAAACAATCTGAGCATCCGTCATAGGTTGTTTGCAGATGATGCTGTCGTTTATCGACTAGTAAAGTTATCAGAAGATCAAAACAAATTTAAAGACGATTTAGAAAAGATATCTGTATGGTCCAGAAATTGGCAGTTGACCCTAAATAACGCAAAGTGTGAGATCATCCACGTGAGTGCTAAAAGGAATCCGTTAAACTTCGGTTACACGATAATTCAGTCAAATCTAAAGGCCGTAAATTCAACTAAATACCTTGGAATTACAATTATGAGCAACTTAAATTGAAAAGAACACAGAATATATTGCGGGAAAGGCAAAGCAAAGACTCCTTTTTATTGGCAGGACACTTAGAAAATGTGGACTGATGGAGTGCATCGAGGAAGTTCAAAGAAGGGCAGGACGCTTTGTATTATCGCGAAATATGGGAGAGAGTGTCACTGAAATCATTCAGGATTTAGGGTGGACATCATTAAAACAATGGCGTTTCTCGTTGCGGTGGAATCTCCTCACGAAACTTCAGTCACCAACCTTCTCCTCCGAATGCGAAAATATTTTGTTGGCGCCGAACTACGTAGGGAGAAACGATCATCATAATAAAAATAAGTGAAATCAGAGCTCGCACAGAATGATATGGGTGTCCGCTTTTTCCGAGCACTGCACGATAGTGGATTAATAGATTATTATCGTGAAGGTGATTCGATGAACTCTGTGCCAGGCACTTAAATGTGATTTGCAGAGTATCCAAGTGGATGTAGATAAAAGATGCTTTATTCTTGGAGACCAAGTACCTGGATAAGTTAGCGCTGGTACTTTATGCCGTTTCGATCCAGACTCTATGACACCCTCTCCATATGATTCATTTGGTCTCTAATTGTCCATTACAAATATAAGAACAAATCGATCAGAGTAGGAAAGAGGATGACAATGTAACACCTGGAACGGAACCTGGATCGTTGGTCATGGGGTCTCTACTTGAAGAGTGCAGGATTTGTCTGACGCCTGACCAAAGTTGTAGAAGTGTGTGCAGGCGGTCGGGTACCACCAGTCTATATCTCAGGCGCTCAGTCCCACGGGCTTGCCAGGGATGTGGCTCAAACTTGTTTCAGGACAGCACCATATATGTATGACTGATGCCTCCTGTCATTGTCGATGTTAATTTGAGGATTGTCTGCGCAGTATCTCGACAGGATCCTTCTACCTATTGTCCAGCCCAGCAATGAACATTTCAGCGATGTGTTCGTCTTTCCAGACGATAATCCACGAGCACGAAGGGCCAAGTAAGTGAACACTTTCTTCGAGGAATGAGTCGCATGGGGTGATCTGTGGTACCTGCTAACACGAGTCCTCTTGAGAATTTAAGTTTCCCGAGCATGCTTTTGACCTTCATGGGGACTTATTACCCAGTAACGAGTTCTGAATTCGTTTGATGTCTGATGTCATTTGTTATTCCAAATAGTGGAACAATACTCTATAATTGGTCGAACTAGCGAATTGTATGCCGTTTCATTTACATTCGCACGGGATTTCCCAGAACCATTAAAGGATATAAGTCTTCCATTCGCCGTCCTTAATACCGACTTCGTGTGATCGTCTCATGTTCTATCGCTTCTTAGTATTGCCCCTAATTATAATTCCAAAAAAAAGATAGTGCTGCCATTTGTGAATACTACAAGACTATCACTTTAATAACTCATGGTTACAAATTACTAACACGAATTATCTACAGAAGAATGGAAAAACTAGCACAGGCCTCTCTTGGGGAAGGTCAGTTTGAGTCCCAGTGAAATGTAGGAACACGCGAGGCAATACTGACTATATGACTTATCTTAGAATATAGGTTAAAGGAGGGCAAACCCACGTTTACAACATTTGTAGATTTAGAGAAAGCTTTCCACAACGTTGATTGGAATACATTCTTTGAATATTTGAATACAGAGTGGATAAAGCGCGAGAGCGAAAGGTTATCTACAACCTGTACAGAAACCAGACAACATTTATAAGAGTCGAAGGACATGAAGGAGAAACAATAGTTGAAAGGGTGTGAGACAGCATTGCAGCCTATACACAATGTTATGTAGTCTGTGCCTTGAGAAAGCTGTGAAGGGAAGTTTGGAAAGGAAACTAAAATTCAAGGAGAAGAAATAAAAATCTGGAGGTTTGTTGATGATATTGAAATTCTTTCAGTGACAGCAAATGACTTGGAAGAGTAGTTTAACGGAATGTAGAAAGCCTTGAAAAGAGGCTACAAAACAATCAACAAAAGTAAAACAAAGCTAATGGAATGTAGTCGAATTAAATCAGGCGATACTGAGTGAATTTGATGAAGAAAAGAGACAGTAAAACTATTAAAAATGTTAATTATGGGCGAAGAAGAAAGGATACAAAATGCAGACTGGCAACAGCAAGAAAATAAATTGTTATCTCTAATGTGGAATTTAAGTATGACGAAGTTTTTTCTAAAGGTATTTGTCTGGAGTGTAGCCTTGTATGAAAGTGAGATGTGAATAATAAACACTTCTGACAAGAAGAAACTAGGAGGTTTTGACATGTAGTTCTGCAGAAGAATGCTGAAGAAGAGATGGGAAGACCGAGTAATTAATGATGAGGTACTGAATCAACTTGAGCGGAAAACGTAATTCGACTAAAGAAAGAGTTCGGTTAATAGGACATATCCTAAGTCATCAGTGAAATGTCAGTTTGATAATGAAGGAAAGTGTGAAGGGTAAAAATTATAGAGGGGGACTAAGGGATGATAGGTTGTGCTTGTTGTGCAGAGATTGTGAGTCTGGCCCAGAATGGACTATCGTGGAGACCTTGCACTGTGGCAGAAAAACACCTTCGTATTTACGTATCAGATAGTCGCTACTGTGTGTACTCTGAGCTCACGATTACCACTATTTGCACTGTGCTGCGAGGAGATCCAAGCACTGGTCAACACTCCTTGTACTGTACGTAAGAAAGGGGATTTTAAGAGCGAACGATGCATCGCAACCTAAAGCGTGAAACACTCTTTTAAAAAAGCGTCCCTACGTAAGACGACGTATATAAATGTACATATGCCTTGTTCATGTATTTGATGTTCGTCTGTTCCAGCTCAGGTCTGTTCATACTTTAGTGTGAAATTTCCTACAAGGAACCGTTTGGACAATCGCATCTGACCTGCTCAATGATAATGCGTACCAGGTATCGTCAATGAGTTTCAAGTACGTGTTGAAATTTGAACAAAGATTAGATAACAATCGCTGCAGTTAATTATTTTACTTAGGTGTATAATATTGTTACGTCTTTGCGTACATATTCTTAATACGATAAAGAATGCTTTATTGACAACGTATCAGTGCCTAGTATTACTCGACGTTATTTCTCATGAAGAATATCTATGCTTGTGTACCCAGACTGATTTCTCTAAATGGAACTGTTTATAAGTCAAAATCTTATCAGTATTGATTTTAGGAACCAAAGCTGTAATAAGGGTGTCGGTCTACACGTGCAGTTTATCCTTCAGTACGTCGTTGACTTACGTGTAACAAATTTATGTTGAGCAATCAATAAAGTAATTATTTAATTGTCTTTTTAATACTTAAATGCCAAATTGCTCATAAAAGACTGCATTGTCGACAATTATAAAGCAGAGACATAACTGACTGCAAAGTCAGCGATGGATTTTTGTTCGACACTGTTTTGTTTCAGTATAATATAAATATTTCTTTTCCAAAATGTTTTACTTATTTCTTTTCTAAAATATTCGACATTAATTATCTATTAGGATAAATGTGCTTTCTTTAATTATTATTATATTTTTACTTGAAATTCTGTTCAGTTAATATCAGAGGCTGGGCATAATGCTAAGTTACTGCATCTCTGAACTTTAATTCTATCTTTCGAAGTTACTGCATCTCTGAACTTTAATTCTATCTTTCGTTTAACTAGTGTCAACAAATACTATTTTTGTATTAATATCTTTCCCCTCCTTTAGGCATTAAAGTACACTGACGGAAAAAATTGCAAAACACCTAAAAGAAGTTGTGAGTCATTATGGGAATCGATTACATGGATACTGAGGAGCGCTTTGACATAAACAAAAATTGGTAGCCATGTTTCTACATCTGAATGGCGATGTCTATTCCCAGAGACCATGTATAACATAGACCGCGGATGTCCCAATCTCTGGCGTGTTAAGGCTTGAAACCTTCATGTAAGTCACGTGGCTCAGGGCAGAAAGCAGAGTTTTTGTTTTTACGCGCTGTGTGAAGTGGAGCTGATAGTTGCAGTTTTTCCCATTTATAGCTGAAATCAAGAATTGATTTTGACAGTTCAACGAACTGCAGTACTACTGTTGTGCAGTTAACGTAGTTCCTGATAATAAAGCAATGGTCATCGTTTGTACATGTGGTCAAGTTTAAACATTTTATCAGTTCTTTTCAACAAGCAACAGACTAATTGTTGTTCAGTGAATACTCTTTATTTGCAACTGTGAATTCTTGTAGTTCACCACTTACATAGAAGTGGAAGACAATATAATAATTCCGCACGCAGCATTAGTTTTCCTACGATTCCACAATAATGTGCGTGAAATGTTGTATGCTTTTGTTAGCAAGTAAATTTGTTTATGCGCATAATGTCAGGTATTTACACAAAATAAGCTCATATATTTTCAGACTTTTTCTGAATCCACTACAGAGACCGAAACGATATCAAGATACGAAGCGTAATATATTACAAACCGTTTATTATACTTGCGTGCTAGATGTTTACCACATGTCGTCTTAAAATCTTAGTCATTCATCAAAGTTTTGCAACCAAGGACCAACAGCCATCCTAACTTTCAAATCACGGAAATGCCTTTGCAAGTATTTTGAAATAGTTCCTTTTCACAATCGAGATTTTCATCCGTTTGTGAAGCGTGTAGGGTCAAAACGAGATTTCCCTGGCATATATTGCCCGAAGAACTGTTATTTTGTTGATTGTAAACAGAACTGTCAGTACATTTCACCTGGCCACACGTAAAAACGACAACCATCGCATTAATGTTAGGACTTTCGGAGAAATCGCACTAACTGCACTACTTCATGCGCAATAGCAATAAGGCAAATTATTTTCTTGTTAAAATCAATGCTTCACTTGAGCTATAAATGAGAAAAACTGTGCCAACTTCACGCCACACAGTGCGTAATATCAGAAACTCGGCGTCGTGCCCCGAGCCACGTGACTTAGATGTTGGTTTCAGTGTAATGACGTCACGCGCAGTCTGTGTTATCTGTAGTCTGTGTCTAATCCAATTTAGCCCCAGTCGCAAGAGAGTGGTGCTAGGAGCGCGAGTATAAGCATGCAAATCTGGTTTGCTTTAGATACACGCTACGGCTGTCAGTGTTAGCTGCCTTTAAGGTTGGTGGTGAGTTGATGTTAGTCAAAAATGCCTTTAAAGTGACAACACCTCACTGATTTTGAATGAGGTCATGTGATAGGGCTACGAAAAGCTGCGGAAAGACTTGGGAGGAATGTAACCACTGCACATGATGGCTGGCAGTGGTGGTCAAGACCAGGTTACGGACGGCCACGTGGAGCCACCGAGAGGGAAAACCATGGAGGTAAGAATAAGGGGAGATGGCGCTACGTATCCCAGCCGTACTACGTTTTGAAGTCATGGGGGCGTGGCTCGCTGCCATGACACTCTGACCAAAACATTGCCAGTGTGCTATAGCGCTGCGTGTATTACAGTCGCTAATTGCACCATATACGCATGTAACGTCATCAGATTGCTTGTTTCAAAGTTTTTGTTTGAAATAAAATCTCGTAAAGGCGAAATTCCGCGTTTCTTCTGATTAAAAATAGTTTTTAATGTAATATTACGAATAGCTAGCCTTCAATGTAAACGATACAATTTTGTTAATTCAGTAATAAACGTGTATCACAAACTAAATAATAGAAACTGAAAACTAAGTTAGCTATACCCTCCCTCCAAAGCCCCATAAATACATCCTGTTTGTAATACGTACTGGAACATTTCAGTTACGTTACACTACTGGGAAACACTGTTCATTACCACCAATATTTACTGAAATACGGTACATAGAATGGCAAATCTACACAGTGTCCTGTTTAGGCCTATACTTTACGCCAGTTAATGTAGTGTTAGCTTTTAATTTGGTGCATGATGAAGACAAAGTGAGTTACTCAACACTTCGATTATCGACGATACGTACGTATTATACTGAAACGTGAACTTGAAAACTAAGAATTTAATTCTTTGAATTAACATACTTTTTGAAAATGTTTTGGGTGTGTAGGGAAAACTGATGGTACACCATTTTCTCGGAGCCTTACTGTTGAAAGGGAAGTTCGGTCTATGTCTTCTTCTCGGAAATGCTGAGAACATATAGTGCTCCATTTAGACGCACGCCAATTCTTCCTCCTCACGGCATTCTCCCACAGACCTTTGAGACTTTCATTTTTAGGAAATCTAAAATCATACAGGAGAAAAACACGCTATAGTACAACTACCGAAGTAGCACACGTTCATTCACAATGAAGTTGTAAAATCACACTTAACGAGACAACTTACACACGAAATGTTATTCCCTTCGATTTCGCATCACAATAAGAACGATTCGTACATCGGAACACCACACAAGTCACCATAATAGCGCAAAATCCTTCCAAAAGCGAGCGACAAGCCTATGCACACAAGCTTACAGCAGCAATGTTTTGGTCGGATTGAGATGGCTACCCTCGGCTTCACATAGCTTCACAGCTGTGACGTCACGGCGTCTCCCTCTATTCTTACCTCCATGGGGAAAACCGTCGAGTTCAACGTATGGCTGTGGCGTTTTGTGCTGCATCTGCAGCGGCAATTCGAGCAGCAGTCGACACCACAGTGACACAACGAACTGCTACAAATCGATTACTTCAAGGACATGTTCGAGCCAGGCGCCGTGTAGCTTGCACTCCACTGACTCCAAACCACGGCCATTTGCGACTTCAGTGGTGTCAAGCGAGAGCTCATTGGAGGACAGGGTGGAGCTCTGTTGTGTCTTCTGATGGAAGCTGGTTCTGCTTCGGTGCCAGTGATGGCAGTGTGTTGGTTAGGAGGAGGCTAGATGAGAACCAGCAACCGACCTGCCTGTGTGCTCGACACACTGGATCTTCACCTGGAGTTCAGGTCGGAGTTGCGATTTCGTATGACGTCAGGAGCACTCTGGAGCTTATCCCACGCTCCCTGTCTGCAGTTCTGTGCGTAATCTGGTGATCTGGCCTGTCGTGCTACGATTCATTAACAGCATTCCAGAAGGTGTGCCACCTCATCGGATGACAACTTCAACGTCATCCACAAACAGCATCAACGGTCCCTGTATTGACCGACCAAATGAAACAGGCTTGAAACTCCATCCCACAACATCCGGCACTGGTACAACACAATGCTTCCACGTCTGCATGCTTGTATTCAAAGTTCTGACGGTTACACCGGTTATTGATGTACCACAATTTCACATTTGCAATGGCTTATCTCGCGCTTACATTAACTTGTGATTTTGCGGTATCAATCACTTAAGTATGTTACCTAGACATATGTATTCCTCAAATTTCATTTCTCCACATCAATTATTTTTAGTTTTGAGATTTTTCTCCGTCAGTGTAGTATGGTTTGGTACTTCCATATTTTATTTAGACGCGCAGCAGCTTTACTTGGACCTTTCTCATACATAAGAAGATGTCAATAGAGGTGGAGTGCCAGCAAAAATCTGTCCCCCCAGTAAAGCGATTTAATATATTTTTTTAAATTAACAAATAAAAAACCTACATTTCACCACCACCATCTGCATTTATATCTACATCCGTACTCCGCAAGCCACCTGAATGTGTGTGGCGGAGGGTACATTGAGTACCTCTATCGGTTCTCCCTTCTATTCCAGTCTCGTATTGTTCGTGGAAAGTAAGATTGTCGGTATGCCTCTGTGTGGCCTCTAATCTCTCTGATTTTATCCTCATGGTCTCTTCGCGAGGAATACATAGGAGGGAGCAATATACTGCTTGGCTCCTCGGTGAGAGTATGTTCTCGAAACTTCAACAAAAGCCCGTACCGCGCTACTGAGCGCCTCTCTTGCAGAGTCTCCCACTGGAGTTTATCAACCACGTTAGTTATACAGTCGAAGCAAAATTTAAGTCTCTTCAGTTGTTTGCCAATTGTCACGCACTATCATTACTTAAGTTAAGGATCACTCGCCACTTAGGTGAAAGAAGCGATTGCAATGACGTGCCTGAGTAACTGGTCCCAGCTGTTTATTATTTATAGTTATCGAAGAATCTTGGCAATTTACGGACAATTAACGCTTTACGACAAATAAATAGCTTCGATCTGAAACTCTCTATGCCAGTTCAGTACCAAATATCGCAAACTGAGTCACTATTGTGAAATAAAACTCCACTCCTTGCAACAATGACGGACTACATATCCTCTAAGTGTGTTCAAATCAAATATATATCACCACAACGAACATTCGATTCTATCAGACTGGATTAACAACGTAGATCAAAAAGAACCACTGTAACACAATTAATTCTGGATTTGCCTCACCGGAACACTAGTTAAAATTTAGGGAACAGTCCAGGTCGGTATGTGACGTCAAATTCAATTACGACTCCACAAGAAAGGTACTTGGTCTGCGTACAGACCCCTCCCCCCCCCCCTAAAATACTTTGGACTCCAATAAAATATTTAAGCCCACTCTTTACTGTTACATAGCCAGCTCTCTCTCATTATTAAATCAGGTATTCACAATGTGAACCATTAGCCAGTATTCCACTAGCAGAAACTCGTAGAACTAAGAAAACTAACAAATCAACTATCTCGAGCCAGTAATTGCTCGGACCATGAAGTGACCTAATTCTGCTATTACTGCTAGTTCTATTATTTCGCAGTGAATATTCGTACTACAGTTTATTGTAACTGTCAGCACGTCACCTGTTCTAAGACTATCCAGTTCAGCACTGAGCTTCCAAGATCGCCGCCGAGCAATTGACGCCAGAAACTATTTCCAGAAAGTTTAGTGATTTAGACAGGAATATAATTTAGTTTAACACCGGCAACAAATTAAATACTTGCATTAGTGTATCGTTTAGTCTTGCCGTTAAAGGTTTCACTTTTCTTTGCGTATTTTTTCAGAAAACACGAAAAGATCGTAACTTCGCGAAGTCGCGTTTAGGCTTAAATTTTGTAAACGTGTTTGTTTCTTGTTTCACGGTAATTTGACTAGTTTCTCGGTAACAAATAAGTAAACTTCCGTAAATAGCGTATAACTTCATTGTTTTAACACAGATTTCAGAAAAACAGCGTAACTTTATATCAGAAACTTGCTTATATACATTTGTTTATAGGCCTAATTCTCGTAACGTTTTTGGAGAATCAAACTTAAAGTATCTCGTTTAATTGTCCTTTTTTTCATTCCATCGAGTGAAATATATAATAAATAGCGTATACCTTCATTGTTTTAATATAGATCTCAGAAAAACAGCGGAATTTTAAATCAGAAACTAGCTTATATACATTTGTGACTAGGCTTAATTCTTGTAACGTCTTTTTTGATTGTCGCTAATTTAATTGATTTATTCCAGCTAAAGTATAATTTTTTCCATGAGTCCCTGACTTGCCGTAGAATTGTTAGTTCCGGGGTTTGGTGTAATGGATGCAGTGGTTTTTTTCATTGGGGGGACTGCAGTGGCGTGGGTGTCGGGAAAGTGGATCAGGCTCATCAGTGGTTATGTAGGATTTGCAGCAGAGATAGGAAGATAGTGGAACAGGAGGGGAAAATTGCTGCCCTTCAGGCTGAGCTAGATCAGGCTAGGGAAGATCTGGACAGGTTAAGGAGGGAGAGGTGGGAAGTGGCAACAGGTAACAGAAGGAACAGGCCTAGAACTAAGTCTGACAGTTTTGTGGTGAATGTCAAAAATAAGTTTGACCTGTTGCTTCAGTTAGAAACTGATGAGCCACAAGCAGAGGTAGGTGTAGACAGGACACAACAAACTTTAAATAGGAAATTGAAAAAGAATGTAGGAAAGTCATCGAAAAGGAAGAAAGTTTTGTTGTTAGGCAGTTCTCGTGCCAGAGGTGTAGGCCAACTTCTGCAGGAGGAATTAGGACCAGAATACCAGGTTACAAATATTTTCAAACCAAGTGCTAGTCTGGATCAGGTGACAGAGGATTTAAGTTCACTCTGAAAAGGATTTACCAGGGAAGACATCGTGGTTATTGTGGGAGGGCCAGGAAACAGTATCGACAGATATCCTGGGTACAGTATAGAGTGTGACCTGGTAAAGATTGCGTCGGCATCGAGACACACCCATGTTGACTTTGAATCTGTCCTCATTTGAACTCTTCTGTTGGGAGAGTTAATTTGGAGTTGGAACGGCTGCTTGGGTCAGGTGCGGGGGCTCCTGTTGGTGTGGTTCCTGTTGATTCTCTCAGTAGGTGGGACTATACCAGGCACGGCCTACATCTCAACAGGAAAGGGAAGGGGAAACTGGCTGGGGTAATAGCAGGAAATTTAAGGGGGGAGGCACTGCCATGACTGGTAAAATACCAGTGGTTACAGGTGTTGGAGCAGCACCTTTTTTGGGATAGGTAAGACAGAAAGATGTCAAGTTCTACGAGAGGTCAGGATTGAAACAAATCTTCAGTTTAGGAAAGAAATTAAACAGCACAATTCTAGTACATTGGATCACCAATCACAGCTGTCAATTATAAATTTTCACCAATCACCAGAAATTTTATCTCCACCGAGTTGTATCTCAGTCCTAGGTAATTGCATTGATGAATTAAAGTCACCCAACCCAGTTGACATAATCTGCCTCTCTGAACACCATGTGACCACTTGTATAGGAACTAGGCCTAAGCACAATGAGAAACTCAGACAGGAGAGTACTGCAAATGTTAGAATAAGGAAAGGTTCTCATAAAAGTATAATTAAAAATAATGTAAGTATATTTCATCAAAATATTGGGAGTTTAAAGAATAAAATACATGAGCTTCTGGATTGTTTAGAAGATTTAGAAGCTGAGGATGAAATAGATATACTATGCCTGTCTGAGCATCACATTGTTACTGATATGGATAAGGTAAATGTAAGTGGATATAAGCTCTCTGCACGTATAATTAGAGAAAATATGGAGAAAGGAGGAGTTGCCATATATGTCAAAAGTTATCATTGTGCAAAAAGTATAGAAACAAAAAATTTTTTATAGAGAAACATATAGAAGCATGTGCCTGTGAGCATAAATTAAATAAAGGCACATTTATAATTGTAACTGTATATAGGTCCCCTTCGGGAAATGTTCATCTATTTCTGAAAAATTTGGACTCCTTATTGTGCTATCTGTCAGACAGGGGGAAGCAAATTATTATTTGTGGGGTCTTCAATGTAGATTCTCTGAAAGAGGGTAATAGGAAAAATGACCTTGAAGTATTACTCAGTTCTTTCAATTTGACTCCAGTTATTGATTTTCCTACTCGGGTGGTAAAGGATAGCAGCTCACTGATAGATAACTTCTTTATAGACCAAGATAAGTTTAACCAGATAAATGCTCAGCCTGTTGAGAATGGTCTTCCTGATCATGGTGCACAGCTAGTTAAAATATATGACATAGCTCCATTCAGCAGTACTAAACAGTCCTCCAAAGTAGTATATTCAGTCAACGATTTAACAATTGCAAATTTCAGGGAAAGCCTACAGCAGTTAGACTGGGATGAGGTGTACCGTGAACCTGATGCCAATTTAAATTATAATTTATTTCATGACACTTTTGTAAATGCATTTGAAAACTGCTTCCCCAAGAAAATAGTTAAATATACTCGTAAGAAACCATGTAACAAACCATGGCTTCCTAAGGGTATAAAAATATCTTGTAACCTGAAAAGGGAAATGTATCTGACAGCAAGAAAGAGTAGTGACCCAGAAACTATCAAACATTGTAAAAACTACTGTGATATATTAAGAAAAGTATTAAAAAATCCAGAAGTATGTGTATCATGTCTGAAATCAGCAACTCTGATAATAAAATTAAAAGAATTTGGAATATTATTAAAAGAGAAACAGGTCAACCAAGAGCACAGGAAGACAGTATTACCATCAAATTTAATGAAAACTTTACAAACAAAAAGTCAGAAGTTGAAAATATTTTAATAATCATTTTCTAAATGTTGTGTTCATTAGAAGATGCTAAGCTGTTAATGGAAGAGGCCATACCTATGCAATTTGATACAATTGAAATCTCACCCACTTCTCCTCTGAAATTAGGAAAATAATAAACTTGCTTAAAAGCAAAAACTCACATGGAATTGATGGCATTTCCAGCAAAATACTAAACGCTTGTTCTCAACAGATAAGTAAGATTCTCAGCCACCTGTGTAATAGCTCTCTGGAACAGGGCATTTTCCCTGATAGACTGAAATATGCTATTGTTATAGCTTTGCATAAAAAAGGGGATAGATCTGATGTCAACAATTACCGTCCAATCTCCCTTCTAACAGCTTTATCCAAAATTTTTGATAAAGTAATGAATTCAAGAGTAGCTTCACATATCTGTAAAAATGAAGTACTAACAAAATGTCAGTTTGGTTTCCAGAAAGGTTTTTCAACAGAAAATGCCATATATGCCTTCACCAATCAAATTTTGAATGATCTGAATAACTGAACACCACCCATCAGGATTTTTTGTGATCTCTCAAAGGAGTTTGATTGTGTAAATCAAGAAATTCTGCTAGACAAGCTCAGGTATTGTGGCATGAGTGGGACAGTGCACAAATGGTTTAATTCCTACCTAACTGGAAGAGTGTAGAAAGTTGAAATAAGCAGTTCTCATTCCTCAAACTGGGGAACTATCAAGAATGGGGTTCCACATGGGTCCGTCTTGGGTCCTTTGTTGTTCTTAATATATATTAATGACTTGCCATTCTATATTCATGAAGAGGCAAAGTTAGCTCTCTTTGCTGACGATACAAGTATAGTAATCACACCTGACAAACAAGACGTAACTGATGAAATTGTCAATAATGTCTTTCAGAAAATTACTAAGTGGTTCCTTGTAAATGGAGTCTCACTGAACTTTGATAAGACACAGTATATACAGTTCCGTACAGTAAATGGTATGACGCCATTAATAAATATAGACCTTAATCAGAAGCATATAGCTAAGGTAGAATATTCAAAATTTTTAGGTGTGTCCATTGATGAGAGATTAAATTGGAAGAAACACATTGATGATCTGCTGAAACGTTTGAGTTCAGCTACTTATGCAATAAGGGCCATTGCAAATTTTGGTGATAAACATCTTAGTAAATTAGCTTACTATGCCTATTTTCACTCATTGCTTGCATATGGCATCATATTTTGGGGTAATTCATCACTGAGGAATAAAGTATTTATTGCACAAAAGCGTGTAATCAGAATAATAGCTGGAGTCCCCCTAAGATCATCCTGCAGACATTTATTTAAGGATCTAGAGACATTCACAGTAGCTTCTCAGTATACAGGGTGAGTCACCTAACGTTACCTCTGGATATATTTCGTAAACCACATCAAATACTGACGAACCGATTCCACAGACCGAACGTGAGGAGAGGGGCTAGTGTAATTGTTTAATACAAACCATAAAAAATGCACGGAAGTATGTTTTTTAACACAAACCTACGTTTTTTTAAACGGAACCACGTTAGTTTTGTTAGCACATCTGAACATATAAACAAATACGTAATCAGTGCCGTTTGTTGCACTGTAAAATGTTAATTACATCTGGAGCTATTGTAACCTAAAGTTGACGCTTGAAACATTGTCCTCACTTCATTGCAGAGGCCCAAACAGCTGCAACATACATCGCGTTTCTACAGAATGATCTGCCAACGTTGCTCGAAAATGTCCCACTGGAAACGCGTCGACGTATGTGGTATCAGCATGATGGTGCACCTGCACATTCCGCAATTAACACTAGGCTGACCATTGACAGGATGTTCGACGGGCGTTTCATAGGACGTGGAGGACGCATAAATTGGCCAGCCCGTTCTCCTGATCTTACACCTCTGGACGTCTTTCTGTGGGGTACGTTAAAGGAGAATGTGTACCGTGATGTGCCTACAACCCCAGAGTATATGAAACAACGTATTGTGGCAGCCTGCGGCGACATTACACCAGATGTACTGCGGCGTGTACGACATTTATTACGCCAGAGACTGCAATTGTGTGCAGCAAATGATGGCCACCACATTGAACATGTATTGGCCTGACATGTCGGGACACACTCTATTCCACTCCGTAATTGAAAACGGAAACCACGTGTGTACGTGTACCTCACCCCTCATGGTAATGTACATGTGCGTCAGTGAAAAAGACCAATAAAAAGGTGTTAGCATGTGGACGTAATGTGCTGTTCCAGTCTCTTCTGTACCTAAGGACCATCACCGTTCCCTTTGGATCCCTACGTAATTCGGTGCTCCCCGGTACACACGATCGAACAGCGAAGGAGTGGTACTCAAGCGTCAATTTTAGGTTACAATATCTCCGGATGTAATTAACATTTTACAATGCAACAAACGGCGCAGATTACGTATTTGTTTATATGTTCAGATGTGCTAACAAAACTAACGGGGTTCCATTTAAAAAAACGTAGGTTTGTGTTAAAAAACATACTTCCGTGCATTTTTGTATGGTTTGTAGTAAGCAATTACACTAGCCCCTCTCCTCACGTTCGGTCTGTGGAATCGGTTCGTCAGTATTTGATGTGGTTTACGAAATATATCCAGCGGTAACGTTAGGTGACTCACCCTGTATATACTCTCTTATGAAATTTGTTATTAACAACCAAACGCAATTCAAAAGTAATGGCAGTGTGCATAACTACAATAGTAGGAGAAAGGATGATCTTCACTATTCAAGATTAAATCTAACTTTGGCACAGAAAGGGGTAAATTATACTGCCACTAAAGTCTTTGGTCACTTACCAAATAGTATCAAAAGTCTGACAGATAACCAACGAGTATTTAAGAAGAAACTAAAAGAATTTCTGAATGACAACTCCTTCTACTCCATAGAGGAATTTTTAGATATAAATTTTAAAAAAAGAAATAAAAAAAAAGTTGTTATATTAGCTTAATTATGTTGTTAAATTAACTTAATTATGTCATGTATTGGAAAATTTGACTCGTTCCACATCATTACGAAATATCGTATTCATGATCCATGGAACTAGTATTAATCTAATCTAATCTAATCTAGCTCGAGTATAGACTATGACTCTTCCCGCGAACCACGCAGTGTGGAATGGAAGTAAAACGCATGTTGAACCATATTCGAGCCATATTGGACAAACAAACGTTGAGCGATAGTATTACTTTTAACGCTTAAATCGTTATCATAGGTGGGCGTCGATTCTTTTTCTCATAGCCGGCTGCTATTCTTTCATCTTCGCCGCTTGAGCTGCTACCTCTTCGTCGCCATTGTGGAAAATTTCTCTGCCGCTCAAAATCCTAATGCCGGCCATCTCATCTGCATTTGTATTCCACAACTTTTTTATCAGACAGACACATAAAAGCAACATATAATAATAAAAGATGAATATTTAACACATATCATCGTAAATGCGGCTACTGTAGCACTACGTTAAGACGAGAAAACTACCGTGACGACAACTCAACTGAAACACTTACCTTTCACCTGTCTCCCTCGAGCATGGGTGTGTCTGCTGTTCTTAGCATAAGTCAGTTTAAGTGAGTTTAAGTAGTGTGTAAGTCTAGGGACCGATGATCCCTGCAGTTTGGTCCCTTAGGAATTCGCACACATTTGAACATTTGAATATTTTTGACCAGTCATATTCTCCACAATAACAACTTGTCCGATGTGACTTGCTCAAGATCCCCACCACTAATCTTATAATCAGATACCACCGGATTTCTGTTCTTTGTTGTAGGTGTTATCTTACGTTTACCCACATTTAGAGTGTAGCAGCCGTACATTCTACCAAGTGGAAATAATCTCTAAGTCTTTCTGCAGTTCCTTAGGATAGTCCAACGACAATACTTGCCTACAAACAAGAGGGTTGTCAATGAAAAACTTCATAGTGTTTCGGAGCCTGTCCGCCAAATAGCTTATGTGTACTGAGAACATGAGCGGTCCTATTACGATTCCTAGAGACACAGCGCCTGTTACTTTTGCTGCTGTGGAACATTCGCCGTGCAGATTAATGTACTGGCTTCTTTTTATCAAATATTCGTATCGGCAATCGCGTCTTTGAGAACAAACTCTGTGTAATCGTATCAATATTCTCCGGTGGATTGTTATATCCTGTCACTAACCTGCAAGAAAAATCTTGTCTCTTATCAGTCACTGTACTATTAGGCAAAACGTTTAGCATCCCTTGTCCTGCGTTAACTTAAGTCTAAATATAGTAATGGTTCAAATTGCTCTGAGCACTATGGGACGTAACTTCTGAGGTCATCAGTCCCATAGAACTTAGAACTACTTAAACCTAACTAATCTAAGGACATCACACACATCCATGCCAGAGGCAGGATTCGAACCTGCTACCGTAGCGGTCGCGCGGTTCCAGACTGTAGCGCCTAGAACCGCTCGGCCACACCGGCCGGCTAATTACAGTAATAAATTCTACATTTCTCATTCCCGAATTCTTCAATTTGACGAGAATAGTGTTTATTTCAGAAATAAAAATCGCCTGTATCTCTTATCACGCCATTTAGTTTCCGGTAAACTGGTACGTAATTTTAACAATGTGCCGTATGAGTATCAACGGCTTTTTTTGTTGAAACTTTTCGAAAACATTTAGCGCAATATGTTTCTCACCGGTAAATCGTGCCTTTCTTTCGTTGCTGAGTACCAAGAAACCACACATCCGAATGACCAGAGGGGCCTCTCTGCGACATTTGCGCTAGACCAGCAACAAAATACGTAATGTGTAATCAGGACGTACTCGTAGTTGCATTACAACACCCGTGAACGTGCAGCATGGACGACGACCAATCGCCGAGACTGCGTTCGTTTGCACTAAGGCTCAACTAAGACGGACTAACCATAGTCACCGGAAATCGAACCGTGGACCTCTCATTAGAAGCCAGCAATGCTAACTTGTAGACCACAGACACGGCCTACAGCGGGGTATGGCCTAGTTCACATATGTGGTAGAGCCGGCATTGAAGCAACGCTGTACGTGGTTTAAAACAACCCTGACAGATTGAAACTCGGTACCGAACCGGTACACGAACCTAAAACATTGAATTTCGTAGGCTCACAGTGGTAGTCTCTCAGTACGAGGTGCATTCAAGTTCTGAGGCCCCCGATTTTTTTCTCCGGACTGGAAAGAGATAGAAACATGCGCATTATTTTAAAATGAGGCCGCGTTCATTGTCAATACGTCCCAGAGAAGGCAGCACCGTACGGCAGATGGAATTTTACCGCCAGCGGCGAGAATCAGAACTGTTTTAAATACTTAAAATGGCGACGTTTTCGTTACTTGAACAGCGTGCAATCATTCGTTTTCTGAATTTGCGTGGTGTGAAACCAATTGAAATTCATCGACAGTTGAAGGAGACATGTGGTGATGGAGTTATGGATGTGTCGAAAGTGCGGTCGTGGGTTCGACGGTTTAATGAAGGCAGAACATCGTGTGACAACAAACCGAAACAACCTCGGGCTCGCACAAGCCGGTCTGACGACACGATCGAGAAAGTGGAGAGAATTCTTTTGGGGGATCGCCGAATGACTGTTGAACAGATCGCCTCCAGAGTTGGCATTTCTGTGGGTTCTGTGCACACAATCCTGCATGACGACCTGAAAATGCGAAAAGTGTCATCCAGGTGGGTGCCACGAATGCTGACGGACGACCACACGGCTGCCTGTGTGGCATGTTGCCAAGCAATGTTGACGCGCAATGACGGCACGAATGGGACTTTCTTTTCGTCGGTTGTGACAATGGATGAGACGTGGATGTCATTCTTCAATCCAGAAACAAAGCGCCAGTCAGCTCTATGGAACCACACAGATTCACCGCCACCAAAAAAATTTCGGGTAACCGCCAGTGCTGAAAAAATGATGGCGTCGATGTTCTGGGACAGCGAGGGCGTAATCCTTACCCATTGCGTTCCAAAGGGCACTACGGTAACAGGTGCATCCTACGAAAATGTTTTGAAGAACAAATTCCTTCCTGCACTGCAACAAAAACGTCCGGGAAGGGCTGCGCGTGTGCTGTTTCACCAAGACAACGCACTCGCACATCGAGCTAACGTTACGCAACAGTTTCTTCGTGATAACAACTTTGAAGTGATTCCTCATGCTCCCTACTCACCTGACCTGTCCCCTAGTGACTTTTGGCTTTTTCGAACAATGAAAGACACTGTCCGTGGCCGCACATTCACCAGCCGTGCTGCTATTGCCTCAGCGATTTTCCAGTGGTGAAAACAGACTCCTAAAGAAGCCTTCGCCACTGCCATGGAATCATGGCGTCAGCGTTGTGAAAAATGTGTACGTCTGCAGGGCGATTACGTCGAGAAGTAACGCCAGTTTCATCGATTTCGGGTGAGTAGTTAATTAGAAAAAAAATCGGAGGCCTTAGAACTTGAATGCAACTCGTATGTATCAAGACAGGGCGAATTTCACTACAAAGTGAAAGATTCTTTCTGGAAACGACCCCTAAGCAGCGAGTTGGTCATATCATTTCCTATAGCGGTCTAGTCCTGCGAGATTTGCAAGAGATCTGTAATGACTAAAAAGTAGGAGATGAATTTTCACAGTAAATGATGACAGCCAAACAGTAGTTAAAATTAAAACGTGCTTGACACTAGGACACAGGCAAATTGGTGTTCATATTTTCAGTTGTATATAGGTGTTTAAAATGGTTCTGATATGTTTTATTTATTAAGACAGAGGGTTTGAATTAGCACAACCTTCAAATTTTGAAGCGCATGAATATTTATTCCTGGGTTTTAATGTACGCGAGTGTCTCGCGCATACCATAAGTGCCCTCTCTCTCTCGGTGAAACTGCCTGCCCTAGGGCTTCCACACCCTCTTCACTCTGCTTCACAGGCTACGTACTGACAATATGCCGTGTTCGCATCGACCATCTCTTTATAACTATGCTGTACAGATGGAGGTGATATTTTAATTTTAATTAAACTGCGGCACGATTGTTTTATGCGTCTCCACTGCAGGATGTGATTTTAGTAAGTGACTAAAAGTTTTTGTGCTTGTAATACTTTGTTAATTTTCATGGTTACTTAAAGACCTAAGTCGAAACAAGGCCCCGAGAGTAGACAACATTCCATTACAACTACTGACGGCCTTGGGAGAGCCAGTCGTGACAAAACTTTACCATCTGGTGAGCAAGATGTATGAGACAGGCGAAATTCCCTCAGACTTCAAGAAGGATATAATAATTCCAATCCTAAAGAAAGCAGGTGGTGACAGATGAGAAAATTACCGAACAATCAGTTTAATAAGACACAGCTGCAAAAATACTAACGCGAATTCTTTACAGACGAATGGAAAAACTAGCAGAAGCCGACCTCACGCAAGATCGGTTTGGATTCCGTAGAAATATTGGAACACGTGAGGCAATACTGACCTTATGACTTATCTTAGAAGAAAGATTAAGGAAAGGCAAACCTACGTTTCTAGCATTTGTAGACTTAGAGAAAGCTTTTGACAATGTTGACTGGAATACCCTCTTTCAAATTCTGAAGATGGCAGGGGTAAAATACAGGGAGCGAAAGGCTATTTACAATTTGTACAGAAACCAGATGGCAGCTATAACAGTCGAGGGACATGAAAGGGAAGCAGTGGTTGGGAAGGGAGTGAGACAGGGTTGTAGCCTATCCCCGATGTTCTTCAATCTGTATATTGAGCAAGCAGTAAAGGAAACAAAAGAAAAGTTCGGAGTACGTATTAAAGTCCATGGAGAAGAAATAAAAACTTTGATGTTCGCCGATGACATTGTAATTCTGTCAGAGACAGCAAAGGACTTGGAAGAGCAGTTGAAGGGAATGGACAGTGTCTTGAAAGAAGGATATAAGATGAACATCAACAAAAGCAAAACGAGGATAATGGAATGTAGTCGAATTAAGTCGGATGATGCTGAGGGAATTGGATTAGGAAATGAGACACTTAAAGTAGTAAAGGAGTTTTGCTATTTGGGGAGCAAAATAACCGATGATGGTCGAAGTAGAGAGGATATAAAATGTAGACTGGCAATGGCCAGGAAAGCCTTTCTGAAGAAGAGAAATTTGTTAACATCGAGTATTGATTTAAGTGTCAGGAAGTCGTTTCTGAAAGTATTTGTATGGAGTGAAGCCATGTATGGAAGTGAAACATGGACGATAAATAGTTTAGACAAGAAGAGAATAGAAGCTTTCGGAATGTGGTGCTACAGAAGAATGCTGAAGATTTGATGAGTAGATCACATAACTAATGACGAAGTATTGAATAGGATTGGGGAGAAGAGGAGTTTGTGGCACAACTTGACAAGAAGAATGGACCGGTTGGTAGGACATGTTCTGAGGCATCAAGGGACCACCAATTTAGTATTGGAGGGCAGCGTGGAGAGTAAAAATCGTAGAGGGAAACCAAGAGATGAATATGCTAAGCAGATTCAGAAGGATGTAGGTTGCAGTAAGTACTGGGAGATGAAGAAGCTTGCACAGGATAGAGTAGCATGAAGAGCTGCATCAAACCAGTCTCAGGACTGAAGACAACAACAACTTAAAGCTATAAGTGTTTGTTTTGTTGTTCTATATCATTTATCTTGCTAAGTTTTTTGCTAATCAAGATGTCTTCCTGTTCAGGTGTATTTTTGCTTCTGATGAAGGTATATTAAGATATACCGAAACCGTGATCAAGGATTTCAATAAATCTTTGTCCTGCAACTGTTTGCCTGTTATCATTTACCGTGAAGATTTTCAACAGTTGCTGCTTCAGCCATGTTTAAAATTTTGAAATAGGAGACGAATGCTGGCACGATTGAAGCTGTGAGGAAATTTTCAAAATACCGCACATTGTGTTTCCATTCTGCACCGGTAGCAGCTGTACTTCGCAGCCTGCTATATGAGGCGGCGTGACGTAACAACGAGGGACCTTGGGCCGCCGGCGGGGGGCGTAGGGCAGCCATAATCCCTGGCAGATGTTTCTGAAGTCGATGCGGCAAACGTATCGACTACACTGACTGCTGCGGAGTGCGGGCTGTGCTCCAGAATCCGCCGGCCGTGGCGTAACGCGGCGCTTGTCCAGGGCGCGCTAGAGACTGCTTGCTGCTCCTCCTGCTTCCATGGTTAGCGTCTGTCGGTGCATCGCATCCAGACCCGATAATTTTCACTCTGTGATGTACCTTGCTGGCAGCACCGAGACGAGTCAGTGCCTGCAGCGAAGAGCTAGGGACCTAAAGAGAGACTTCTCAAAAGTACACTACTGACCATTAAAATTGCTACAGCACGAAGTTACGTGCTACAGACGCGACATTTAACCGATACGAAGAAGATGCTGTGATATGCAAATGATTAGCTTTTCAGAACATTCACACAAGGCTGGCGCCGGTGGCGACACCTACAACGTGCTGACATGAGGAAAGTTTCCAACCGATTTCTCATACACAAACAACACTTGATCGGCGTTGCCTGGTGAAACGTGGTTGTGATGCCTCGTGTAAGGAGGAGAAAAGCGTACCATCACGTTTCCGACTTTGATAAAGGTCGGATTGTAGCCTATCGCGATAGTGGTTTATCGTGTCGCGACATTGCTCCTCGCTTTGGTCGAGATCCAATGACTGTCAGCAGAATATGGAATCGGTGGGTTCAGGAGGGTAATACGGAACGCCGTGCTGGATCCCAACGGCCTCGTATCACTAGCAGTCGAGATGACAGGCATCTTATCCGCATGGCTGTAACGGATCGTGCAGCCACGTCTCGATCCCTGATGGGGGCGTTTGCAAGACAACAACCATCTGCACGATTATTTCGACGATGTCTGCAGCAGCACGGACTGTCAGCTCGGAGACCATGGCTGAGGTTACCCTTGACGCTGCATCACAGACAGGAGCGCCTGCGATGGTGTACTCAACGACGAACCTGGGTGCACGAATGGCAAAACGGCATTTTTTCGGATGAATCCAGGTTCTGTTTACAGAATCATGATGGTCGCATCCGTTTTTTGGCGACATCACAGTGAACGCACATTGGAAGCGTGTATTCGTCATCGCCATATCGGCGTATGACCCGGCGTGATTGGTATGGGGTGCCATTGGTTACACTTCTCGGTCACCTCTTGTTCGGACTGACGGCACTTTGAACAGTGGACGTTACATTTCAGACGTGACACGACCCGTGGCTCTACCCTTCATTCGATCCCTGCGAAACCCTACATTTCAGCAGGATAATGCACGACCGCATGTTGCAGCTCCTGTATGGACCTTTCTGGATACAGAAAATGTTCGACTGTTGCCCTGGCCAGCATTCTCCAGATCTCTCACCAGTTGAAAAGGTCTGGTCAACGGTGACCGAACAACTGGCTTGTCACAATACGCCAGTCACTACTCTTGATGAACTGTTGTATCGTGTTGAAGCTGCATGGGCAGCTGTACCTGTACACGCCATCCGAGCTCTGACTCAATGCCCAGGCGTATTAAGACCGTTATTACGGCCAGAGGTGATTGTTCTGGGTACTGATTTCTCAGGATCTATGCACCTAAATTGCGTGATAATGTAATCACATGTCAGTCCTAGTAACATATATTTGTCCAATGAATACCCGTTTATCATTTGAATTTCTTCTTGGTGTAGCAATTTTAATGGGCAGTAGTGTATGACGGTTTGCAGCCATCAGCTTGTTCCTTAGCTGTGTCATATACAGGGGCTGGACAAAAATATGGAAACTCCGCGAGAAACGCAGGTCTGAACACAAACGCAGATTCTAGCCAAGCAAGTTGTGTTTCACCACGAACAGCACCTGTGCAACATCCTCAGTATGTTGTGTCAGCCGTGGTGAGAACAGCGTTCTGCGCAGTTGTGAGTGCATCTACATCTACATCTACATCCATACTCCGCAAGCCACCTGACGGTGTGTGGCGGAGGGTACCTTCAGTACCTCTATCGGTTCTCCCTTCTATTCCAGTCTCGTATTGTTCGTGGAAAGAAGGATTGTCGGTAAGCCTCTGTGTGGGCTCTAATCTCTCTGATTTTATCCTCATGGTCTCTTCGCGAGATATACGTAGGAAGGAGCAATATACTGCTTGACTCTTCGGTGAAGGTATGTTCTCGAAACTTCAAGAAAAGCCCATACCGAGCTACTGAGCGTCTCTCCTGCAGAGTCTTCCACTGGAGTTTATCTATCATCTCCGTAACGCTTTCGCGATTACTAAATGATCCTGTAACGAAGCGCGCTGCTCTCCGTTGGATCTTCTCTATGTCTTCTATCAACCCTATCTGGTACGGATCCCACACTGCTGAGCAGTATTCAAGCAGTGGGCGAACAAGCGTACTGTAACCTACTTCCTTTGTTTTCGGATTGCATTTCCTTAGGATTCGTCCAATGAATCTCAGTCTGGCTTCTGCTTTACCGACGATCAACATTATATGATCATTCCATTTTAAATCACTCCTAATGCGTACTCCCAGATAATTTATGGTATTAACTGCTTCCAGTTGCTGACCTGCTATTTTGTAGCTAAATGATAAAGGATCTATCTTTCTGTATATTCGCAGCACATTACACTTGTCTACATTGAGATTCAATTGCCATTCCCTGCACCATGCGTCAATTCGCTGCAGATCCTCCTGCATTTCAGTACAATTTTCCATTGTTACAACCTCTCGGTACACCACAGCATCATCTGCAAAAAGCCTCAGTGAACTTCCGATGTCATCCACCAGGTCATTTATGTATATTGTGAATAGCAACGGTCCTATGACACTCCCCTGCGGCACACCTGAAATCACTCTTACTTCGGAAGACTTCTCTCCATTGAGAATAACATGCTGCGTCCTGTTATCTAGGAACTCCTCAATCCAATCACACAATTGGTCTGATAGTCCATATGCTCTTACTTTGTTCATTAAACATTACCTCGCAGCTGAGCGAATACCAATGTCGGCAAATGTTGGTGCTCGTATGGTGGGTACTTTGGTAACCAAAGGAACCGAAGTGTTCGGTGTTTCAAGACGCACCATATCAAAGATTTATCACACATAGGAGGAGCGGAAGAAACACCATCCACTAAGTTACAACGCGAGCGAAAGTTTGCGGATTCAGTGGTCGTGATGAACGGTCATTGAAGGAAATTCTGACCGAAAAATAAGACGGCGACAGCTGCAAGAGTCACTGTAGAACTGAATGTCGCACTCGTGGACACAGTCAGCGCCGAAACAATGCGAACGGAGCCCCATAAGCAGGAAACTGTAGGGCGAGCTGGAATTCGGAAACCACTCACCATTGTTGCAAATGCCGATACAGGAAAACGTATACCCTGGGCTGTGGAGCAATGGAAGAAAGTAACTTGGTCGGATCCGTCTTGTTTTACAGCGTTTCCAGCTCATGGGCTAGTTTATGTCCCGAGAGTTGGTGGGCCTTCGGTGATGGTTTGCGCAGCCATGTCGTGCTGTTCCATGAACATCTTGGTTACTCTCAAAAGGTTTTATTACTGCTAAGAATCATGTGACCATTCTGGCTGACCAGGTCCACCCCATGGCGCAATCTACAACTCTATCTACGAGATGTGTTAAAAAAGTAAGGTGACTTTATATTTTTTACAAAAATATTTATTTATTCATCAATATTGTCCCCTTCAAAGCAATCCACCTGAAGGCTTCTTCCAATCCTTAAAGCACTTCTCATAACCACGTTTTGGTACAGCCTTGAGTGCTTCCAGCGATACAGTTTTTCTGTTTCCTCAATCGTAGAAAATCTTCGTCCTTTCATAGGTCTCTTCAGTTTTGGGAACAGGAAAAAGTTGCACGCGGCCAAATCCGGTGAATATGGTAACTGAGGCATCTTGCCGTGTTGTTTTTGGCTAAAAAAATCTGTCACAACCAACAATGAATGAACAAGTACATTGTCGTGAAGCAAAAGCATTAATTGTTTTTCCACAGTTCCAACCTTTTTTGCGTATTGCTTCTTGCAAACGGCGCATAACATCAAGGTATACTCCTTATTGGCTGTACGACCTTGAGGCAAAAATTCATGATGCACAGTGCCACGGTAATTTAAAAAAAACAGTAAGCAAAATTTTGACATTTGATCTAACATGGCGCGCTTTTTTGGGTTCTTGGCTCTCCAGGCTGAAAGCAAGGGGAAACTACGGCCGTAATTTTTCCCGAGGACATGCAGCTCTACTGTATGATTAAATGATGATGG
Organism: Schistocerca cancellata; assembly: GCF_023864275.1. Lineage (NCBI taxonomy): Eukaryota > Metazoa > Arthropoda > Insecta > Orthoptera > Acrididae > Schistocerca > Schistocerca cancellata. Next base: position 11,162,752 of record NC_064628.1, on the reverse strand, counting down.
CGTCCTCTTGGGTAAAATATTCCGGAGGTAAAATAGTCCCCCATTCGGATCTCCGGGCGTGGACTACTCAGGAGGACGTCGTTATCAGGTCGTTATCAGGAGAAAGAAAACTGGCGTTCTACGGATCGGAGCGTGGAATGTCAGATCCCTTAATCGGGCAGGTAGGTTAGAAAATTTAAAAAGAGAAATGGATAGGTCAAAGTTAGATATAGTGGGAATTAGTGAAGTTCGGTGGCAGGAGGAACAAGACTTTTGGTCAGGTGATTACAGGGTTATAAATACAAAATCAAATAGGGGTAATGCAGGAGTAGGTTTAATAATGAATAAAAAAATAGGAGTGCGGGTTAGCTACTACAAACAGCATAGTGAACGCATTATTGTGGCCAAGATAGACACAAAGCCCATGCCTACTACAGTAGTACAAGTTTATATGCCAACTACCTCTGCAGCTGATGAAGAAATAGATGAAATGTATGACGAGATAAAAGAAATTATTCAGGTAGTGAAGGGAGACGAAAATTTAATAGTCATGGGTGACTGGAATTCGTCAGTAGGAAAAGGGAGAGAAGGAAACATAGTAGGTGAACATGGATTGGGGAGAAGGAATGAAAGAGGAAGCCGCCTTGTAGAATTTTGCACAGAGCATAACTTAATCATAGCCAACACTTGGTTCAAGAATCATAAAAGAAGGTTGTATACGTGGAAGAATCCTGGAGATACTAAAAGGTATCAGATAGATTATATAATGATAAGACAGAGATTTAGGAACCAGGTTTTAAATTGTAAGACATTTCCTGGGGCAGATGTGGATTCTGACCACAATCTATTGGTTATGAACTGCAGATTGAAACTGAAGAAACTGCAAAAAGGTGGGAATTTAGGGAGATGGGACCTGGCTAAACTGAAAGAACCAGAGGTTGTAGAGAGTTTCAAGGAGAGCATAAGGGAACAATTGACAGGAATGGGGGAAAGAAATACAGTACAAGAAGAATGGGTAGCTCTGAGGGATGAAGTAGTGAAGGCAGCAGAGGATCAAGTAGGTAAAAAGACGAGGGCTAATAGAAATCCGTGGGTAACAGAAGAAATATTGAATTTAATTGATGAAAGGAGAAAATATAAAAATGCAGTAAATGAAGCAGGCAAAAAGGAATACAAACGTCTCAAAAATGATATCGACAGGAAGTGCAAAATTGCTAAGCAGGGATGGCTAGAGGACAAATGTAAGGATGTAGAGGCTTGTCTCGCTAGGGGTAAGATAGATACTGCCGACAGGAAAATTAAAGAGACCTTTGGAGAGAAGAGAACCACTTGTATGAATATCAAGAGCTCAGTTCTAAGCAAAGAAGGGAAGGCAGAAAGGTGGAAGGAGTATATAGAGGGTTTATACAAGGGCGATGTACTTGAGGACAATATTATGGAAATGGAAGAGGATGTAGATGAAGACGAAATGGGAGATAAGATACTGCGTGAAGAGTTTGACAGAGCACTGAAAGACCTGAGTCGAAACAAGGCCCCGGGAGTAGACAACATTCCATTTGAACTACTGATGGCCTCAGGAGAGCCAGTCATGAAAAAACTCTACCATCTGGTGAGCACGATGTATGAGATAGGCGAAATACCCTCAGACTTCAAGAAGAATATAATAATTCCAATCCCAAAGAAAGCAGGTGTTGACAGATGTGAAAATTACCGAACTATCAGTTTAATAGGTCACAGCTGCAAAATACTAACGCGAATTCTTTACAGACGAATGGAAAAACTGGTAGAAGCCGACCTCGGGGAAGATCAGTTTGGATTCCGTAGAAATGTTGGAACACGTGAGGCAATTCTGACCTTACGACTTGTCCTAGAAGAAAGATTAAGAAAAGGCAAAGCTACATTTCTAGCATTTGTAGACTTAGAGAAAGCTTTTGACAATGTTAACTGGAATACTCTCTTTCAAATTCTGAAGGTGGCAGGTGTAAAATACAGGGAGCGAAAGGCTATTTACAGTTTGTACAGAAACCAGATGGCAGTTATAAGAGTTGAGGGGCATGAAAGGGAAGCAGTGGTTGGGAAAGGAGTAAGACAGGGTTGTAGCCTCTCCCCGATGTTATTCAATCTGTATATTGAGCAAGCAGTAAAGGAAATAAAAGAAAAATTCGGAGTAGGTATTAAAATTCATGGAGAAGAAGTAAAAACTTTGAGGTTCGCCGATGACATTGTAATTCTGTCAGAGACAGCAAAGGACTTTGAAGAGCAGTTGAACGGAATGGACAGTGTCTTGAAAGGAGGATATAAGATGAACATCAACAAAAGCAAAACGAGGATAATGGAATGTAGTCAAATTAAGTCGGGTGATGCTGAGGGAATTAGATTAGGAAATGAGACACTTAAAGTAGTAAAGGACTTTTGCTATTTAGGGAGTAAAATAACCGATGATGGTCGAAGTAGAGAGGATATAAAATGTAGACTGGCAATGGCAAGGAAAGCGTTTCTCAAGAGGAGGAATTTGTTAACATCGAGTATAGATTTAAGTGTCAGGAAGTCGTTTCTGAAAGTATTTGTATGGAGTGTAGCCATGTATGGAAGTGAAACATGGACGATAACTAGTTTGGACAAGAAGAGAATAGAAGCTTTCGAAATGTGGTGCTACAGAAGAATGCTGAAGATAAGGTGGGTAGATCACGTAACTAATGAGGAGGTATTGAATAGGATTGGGGAGAAGAGAAGTTTGTGGCACAACTTGACTAGAAGAAGGGATCGGTTGGTAAGACATGTTTTGAGGCATCAAGGGATCACAAATTTAGCATTGGAGGGCAGTGTGGAGGGTAAAAATCGTAGAGGGAGACCAAGAGATGAATACACTAAGCAGATTCAGAAGGATGTAGGTTGCAGTAGATACTGGGAGATGAAGAAGCTTGCACAGGATAGAGTAGCATGGAGAGCTGCATCAAACCAGTCTCAGGACTGAAGACCACAACAACAACGGCTCTCCAGGGTGCTTCCATTGGGTCGACTGGGCTTTGCTTTCGACGTCGTAACCCTAAACCCGTGTTTCGTCGGCAGTTATCTTTTGAGGAAACCAGGATCATGACTGACGTCATTCAAGAGCTGCTGAGCGATGCCCAAAACTTCTCTGACACACGTCTCATGCCCAAAACATCTGAAAAAAATTCCATAAGGTGGTCCGACTGATATCCAGACATCCTTAGCAACTACTCTTATGGTAATTCGACGATTTTCCAAAACAATTTTCTTCACAGCTACGACGTCATCATCTGTTGTTGACGTGATGGGACGTCCAGAGCGGGTTCTTCATTGGCATTTTCTCGGCCATCTTGGAAGCGCTTGTACCACTTGTAAGCATTTTTTTTTTTTTACTTAGAACAGACTCACCGTATGTCACTATGAACATTTCATGTGTTTTAGAGCACTTGATTCCATTTTTCACACACAATTCGATGAAAATTCTTTGCTCCATTTTTTATAATAATCGAAAATCACCGAGCACACTAAAACACATCTAATCATTCTGTTAAAAACAAGCGAAATATGCTGTACACTTGAACTGTGAACATATGTTCGGGACACGTGTACCAACATAACAAAAAAAATGCTCGATAATCCGATGTAAGTTGCCCGCCCGATGTAAGTTGCCCCCGCAATTTGAAAACTTACCTTACTTTTTGAATAGTATGAGGTGACAGGCTTTGGGGGACGGATGGGAAACAGCAGTTTCTGCAGTAAAAATCGCGGCAAAGTGACGGTCGAGAATCTGGCGTGTTTACATCTAAGATGGGTGCGTGTCTGCCGTCTTGTCAGCAGCAGAATCACCCTAGTTTCGGCACTGACCGGCAGATGGCTTTGCTTCAAAATGAGTACGGTAAGTTTGGCGTCCAGCCACGTGACGGGGAAAGTCAACGGCCGGCACGCTGCCTCATGGCGGGCTTTCTCCGGGCCGCTTTTAGCACAGAGCTGAATGGAATGTATGATGTAGAAATAAATAAAAACTTATCCCAGCGTGGCACAAAGGAGGTTGTAGGCTCATTTTAAAACAGAAAATTAGCCGCTTGTGCTCTTATAATCGCGCCTCCAGTCGCTCTGGTAGTTTTTGAATTATAACAAATTGAATATTTTAATAACTAAGTAAGATTGTAAATTGGACATCTTGGAGACGTTTTGACAAAATTTTACGAAAGTGGTGTCAAATGATAGGTCTCAATGAGTAGTATTAAGATATCTATGTAACTTTTTTTTACATGTTTTAAAAATGCAAATGAGGAGCTGGAATGCTATTTACGTGATTAAAAATGCAGTATTTTGATAAATTAAAAACAGGGACTATGAAGACAGCGGCATTACGGAAAAGTAGACATAAGGAAATAGGTAATACAATAATAATATCAGTTATTTATGCATTGAAAGTGTTTTAAATAATGAAAAGTTCTATATGAAGAATACATAAATTTTAATAATATGAGAATAAGATCCGGTACAGAAGTTCTGATGGCGAATCTGAATCCAGAAAATTTCCGTCTGAACAGAAGTGTTACCTGCTTTTTATTTATCTATATTAAGTGTAAAACTAAATTTTATGTGCAAACAAACTTGATTTGACTTCAGAGTGTTCAAAACCAGGGCTTTTAAGGACGGCCATTTTCTGTGGTGGGGGCAGTCATTCAGTGGAGCTGAAATGGATAGCATGTGTGACGCAAAAGTCCGTGCACGTATTGGACTTAGAATATTTTCGGACCGCTAAGTCGTGTGGAACTTGTGGTTTTCAACAGTTGGCTGCTGCTGGACTTCGAAGAATTCTCGTTGGTGTGTTTGTGAGACTTGTTGAAAATTTCGCGCACAAGTTGAACTTAAAATATTTTCGTACAGCGAAATCGTGTCGAACTTTGACCCTGAACAACTGCTGGGGGACATAGTGATTGCAGCTTACGGTTGCACTTCGGATTGTGTTTGGTTTATTATTATCTTTCGAGAAGTAATCTCCGCTCGGAACTTTGTTCATCTTGGGGTTTCAGCTATTTAAAAAAAACATTAAGTGGATAGTTGCTGAATGATTGTGATCAATACGCTACTGGCCATTAAAATTGCTACACCAAGAAGAAATTCAAATGATAACCGGGTATTCATTGGGCAAATATATTATACTAGAACTGACATGTGATTACATTTTCACGCAGTTTGGATGCATAGATCCTGAGAAATCAGTACCCAGAACAACCACCTCTGGCCGTAATAACGGCCTTGATACGCCTGGGCATTGAGTCAAACAAAGCTTGGATGGCGTGTACAGGTACAGCTGCCCACGCAGCTTCAACACGATACCACAGTTCATCAAGAGTAGTGACTGGCGCATTGTGACGAGCCAGTTGCTCGGCCACCATTGACCAGACCTTTTCAATTGGTGAGAGATCTGGAGAATGTGCTGGCCAGGGCAACAGTCGAACATTTTCTGTATGCAGAAAGGTCCATACAGGACCTGCAACATGCGGTCGTGCATTATCCTGCTGAAATGTAGGGTTTCGCAGGGATCGAATGAAGGGTAGAGCCACGGGTCGTAACACATCTGAAATGTAACGTCCACTGTTCAAAGTGCCGTCAGTGCGAAAAAGAGGTGACCGAAACGTGTAACCAATGGCACCCCCCATACCATCACACCGGGTGATACGCCAGTATGGCGATGACGAATACACGCTTCCAATGTGCGTTCACCGCGATGTCGCCGAACACGGATGCGAGTATCATTATGCTGTAAACAGAACCTGGATTCATCCGAAAAAAATGCCGTTTTCCCATTCGTGCACCCAGGTTCGTCGTTGAGTACACCATCGCAGGCGCTCCTGTCTGTGATGCAGCGTCAAGGGTAACCGCAGCCACGGTCTCCGAGCTGATAGTCCATGCTGCTGCAAACGTCGTCGATCTGTTCGTGCAGATGGTTGTTGTTTTGCAAACGTGCCCATCTGTTGACTCAGGGATCGAGACGTGGCTGCACGATCCGTTACAGCCATGCGTCATCTCGACTGCTAGTGATACCATACCGTTGGCATCCAGCACGGCGTTCCGTATTACCCTCCTGAACCCACCGATTCAATATTCTGCTATCAGTCATTAGATCTCGACCAACGCGACAGCAATGTCGCGATACGATAAACCGCAATCGCGATGGGTTACAGTCCGACCTTTATAAAAGTCGGAAAACGTGATGGTACGCATTTCTCCTCCTTACACGAGGCATCACAACAACGTTTCACAAGCCAACGCCGGTCAACTGCTGTTTGTGTTTGAGAAATCGGTTGGAAACTTTCCTCATGTCAGCACGTTTAGGTGTCGCCACCGACGCCAACCTTGTGTGAATGCTCTGAAAAGCTAATCATTTGCATATCACAGCATGTTCTTCCTGACGGTTAAATTTCGCGTCTTTAGCACGTCATCTTCGTGGTGTTGCAATTTTAATGGCCAGTAGTGTATCTGAATGACGCTGTTGACCGAGCTCAGAAAATATCTGAGGTCGAAGCAAGAACACTTAACAGTATTTCAGTCAAATCAGTCCTGAACAAGTTAAAATAAACTCCAGTTAGTTAAAACTGCGTTGTGTTCACTAAAAATTATTCCTGCCCGCTAACATTTGTTTTTATTAACTTGACATTAATTTAAAATTACTGGGGATTATGCAGCGGATGTGGGTGGCATCCCTCAGACCTAACGTAGCCAATTTTATTAAGAAGTCCAACCACATTTTACGGAACCGCAAGGGGATGTATGCTGTGTAGGTGCTTGGGTGATAATCGTTTTTTTTGTTTTTTTTTTCGTGCAGAAGCACGTGGGGGCTCGAGCCATCTAGCTTTACTAGATAAGTGACTTTGAACCAAAATTATTGTGATCACCCAGTACAAACAGTGTGTGTTTCTCCCGATCTTGCGCATAGAGAGAAACCGTAGCACGTCGCAAATGGATATCTCGGTCCAGGGAAGCTCGCAAATGGGCATTTCTGGTCCGTAGTAGGTCGCAACAGCCCTCGTACAGCTACACAGATACTCTGCAAATCACACACAAGTACCCGGCAGGGTACACCTTCACAATAATTCTCTATTATTTGAATCCCGAACAGCGCGTGGATAAAAACAAACACCTATATCTTCCCGTGCGAGCTCTGGTTTCCCTTATTTTATTATGAAGATCGTTCCTCCCTATGTAGACCAACGCTAACAAAATATTTTGCATTCGGAGGAGAAAGTTGTTGTCTGAAATTTGGTGAGTAGGTTCCGCCACAACGAGAAACGCCTTTATTGTAATTATGTCCACCCCCAATCCTGTATCATGTCGCTGACGCTCTCTCCCCTATTTCTCGACAGTACAAATCGTACTGCTCTTCTTTGAACTTTCTCGATTTACTCCGTTAACCCTGTCTGTTAAGGATCACAACCCACGCAGCAGTCCTCCAAAAGAGAACGAACAAGCGTAGTGCAGGCAGTCTCTTTAGCAGATCTGTTACATCTTGTGTTACGCCAATAAAACGCGTACTCCACAACATTTTCTGTGTGTTCTTTCCAATGTAAGTTGTTCGTAATTGTAATTCAAAAACTGGCTCTGAGCACTATGGGACTCAACATCTGTGGTCATCAGTCCCCTAGAACTTAGAACTACTTAAACCTAACTAACCTAAGGACATCACACACATCCATGCCCGAGGCAGGATTCGAACCTGCGACCGTAGCAGTCGCGCGGTTCCGGACTGCGCGCCTAAAACCGCTTGACCACCGCGGCCGGCAATTGTAATTCCTAGGTATTTAGTTGAATTTAAGGCATTTAGACTTGATTGATTTATCGAGTAATTGAAGTTCAACGGATTCCTTTTAGCGCTCATGTGGATTACCGCCGGCCGTTGTGACCGAGCGGTTCTAGGCGCACTTCTGTCCGGAACCGCGCTGCTGCTACGGTTCAGGTTCGAATCCTGCCTCGGGCATGGATGTGTGTGATTTCCTTAGGTTAGTTAGGTTTAAGTAGTTACAAGTCTAGGGGACTGATGACCTCACATGTTAAGTCCCATAGTGCTTAGAGCCATTTGAACCATTTTTTTGTGGGTTACCTTACTATTTTCAATATTTAGAGGCAACTGCAAATTTTCGCACCATTCAGGCATATTTTGTAAATAGTACTGCAATTTGTTTTTATCTCCTGAAGACTTTACTATATGATAAACGACTGCTGAAACTGTCTCCCAAATCGTTTACGTAGTTCAGGAACAACAGAGGGTGTATAATACTTCCTTTGGGAACGCCACGTATTCATCATCATCATCATCATCATTTAAGATTGATTATGCCTTTCAGCGTTCAGTCTGAAGCATAGCCCCCCTTATACGGTTCCTCCATGATCCCCTATTCAGTGCTAACATTGGTGCCTCTTCAGATGTTAAACCTATTACTTCAAAATCATTCTTAACCGAATCCAGGTACCTTCTCCTCGGTCTGCCCCGACTCCTCCTACCCTCTACTGATGAATCCATGAGTCTCTTGGGTAACCTTGCTTCTCCCATGCGTGTAACATGACCCCACCATCTAAGCCTGTTCGCCCTGACTGCTACATCTATAGAGTTCATTCCCAGTTTTTCTTTGATTTCCTCATTGTGGACACCCTCCTGCCATTGTTCCCATCTACTAGTACCTGCAATCATCCTAGCTACTTTCATATCCGTAACCTCAACCTTGTTGATAAGGTAACCTGAATCCACACAGCTTGACGGTTCATGGTGTGGGTTCCTGTAGTCATGTCCTAGTTCATGAACCACGGGCAACGTATGAGTGGCCAAGTAAGTGGTCCCGACAGTCGGGATACCAGTTACTTTGGAATAAGACTGGGCATCTCGGACATATTCTGAGTCGTGGTCACCTTTGTGCTCATACGGCAAAGACTACCAAATCCACCGGTTAGTCCCTCAGCCGTTAGGGATAAAACCCAATGGGACTCGGGGCAAGTAAGGATAGCAACCTGCTTCCCTGGTACTTTTAATATGATGCTGGCAACGCCACGCATTAATTCTGTTTTATTCGATGACTTTCCTTTAGTTATTACGAAGTGTAACCTCTCTGACAGGAAATTGCGAGTCCAGTCACACAACTGAGAACGTACTCCATAGGCGTGCAATTTAATTAAATTCGCTTGTGAGGGACAGTGTCAAGAGCCTTCTGGACATGTAAAAATATGGAATCAATTCTACGTCCCCTGTCGAAAGCACTCTTTACTTCATGAGAATAAAGAGGTAGTTGTGTTTCACAAGAACGATATTTTGAGAATGCGTGTTGGCTGTGTGTCAGTAAATCGTTTTCTTCGAGGTACTTCATAATGTTCGAACACAGTATATGTTCCAAAACCCCACTGCAAGTCGACGTTAGTGATATGAGCGATATGAGTCTGTAATTCAACGGATTACTCCTATTTACTTTCTTGTGACTTGTACAACTTTTCAGTCTTTGGTTACGTATCTTCCCAAGAGCGCGATAGATAGATAGAGAGAGATTGAGAGAGAAAGAGAAATGTAATAGTTCGACGTGTCATGTGATATGTTACTTCTGCGTATCTCATCTGAAGCTGAGCCTTAAAGGGTCGAAAACAAGTTAATGGAAATAGATAAGTTCATTGACGGTAGTGGTATGCGTTATGCGTTCCTCCATGAACACCTTGATCGAAAGCTACCATGTGGAATATCTTGAATAAAATGCCACGCTCATCAAAAATTTTTTTTTCAGTACAGAAAATAGACTTTGTTAAAGGTGAAGAATGGTATGAGAACATTATGTCCGTCGGGTGTGTCTACCATTACTGGAAATCTCCAGGAGGACACTGCAACACAACACAGGAAGAGAACGTTCACGTGCACCTCGTCGCCACCTTTTAAGCTTAGACGCAGGTCAAATCAGGGATATGGGGGCATCATACCAACATATCGTACAGCTGGTTGTGTAAACGATAACAGCTCTTGTGGGGTTGATGGAATTCCAAACACAATTCTGAAAAGTTGCTCCAAATTAATAAGTAATGTCCTTAGTGATACGAGGCGAAGTCATTATTATCCGCAATTTAGTTATACACTCCTGGAAATTGAAATAAGAACACCGTGAATTCATTGTCCCAGGAAGGGGAAACTTTATTGACACATTCCTGGGGTCAGATACATCACATGATCACACTGACAGAACCACAGGCACATAGACACAGGCAACAGAGCATGTACAATGTCGGCACTAGTACAGTGTATATCCACCTTTCGCAGCAATGCAGGCTGCTATTCTCCCATGGAGACGATCGTAGAGATGCTGGATGTAGTCCTGTGGAACGGCTTTCCACGCCATTTCCACCTGGCGCCTCAGTTGGACCAGCGTTCGTGCTGGACGTGCAGACCGCGTGAGACGACGCTTCATCCAGTCCCAAACATGCTCAATGGGGGACAGATCCGGAGATCTTGCTGGCCAGGGTAGTTGACTTACACCTTCTAGAGCACGTTGGGTGGCACGGGATACATGCGGACGTGCATTGTTCTGTTGGAACAGCAAGTTCCCTTGCCGGTCTAGGAATGGTAGAACGATGGGTTCGATGACGGTTTGGATGTACCGTGCACTATTCAGTGTCCCCTCGACGATCACCAGTGGTGTACGGCCAGTGTAGGAGATCGCTCCCCACACCATGATGCCGGGTGTTGGCCCTGTGTGCCTCGGTCGTATGCAGTCCTGATTGTGGCGCTCACCTGCACGGCGCCAAACACGCATACGACCATCATTGGCACCAAGGCAGAAGCGACTCCCATCGCTGAAGACGACACGTCTCCATTCGTCCCTCCATTCACGCCTGTCGCGACACCACTGGAGGCGGGCTGCACGATGTTGGGGCGTGAGCGGAAGACGGCCTAACGGTGTGCGGGACCGTAGCCCAGCTTCATGGAGACGGTTGCGAATGGTCCTCGCCGATACCCCAGGAGCAACAGTGTCCCTAATTTGCTGGGAAGTGGCGGTGCTGTCCCCTACGGCACTGCGTAGGATCCTACGGTCTTGGCGTGCATCCGTGCGTCGCTGCGGTCCGGTCCCAGGTCGACGGGCACGTGCACCTTCCGCCGACCACTGGCGACAACATCGATGTACTGTGGAGACCTCACGCCCCACGTGTTGAGCAATTCGGCGGTACGTCCACCCGGCCTCCCGCATGCCCACTATACGCCCTCGCTCAAAGTCCGTCAACTGCACATACGGTTCACGTCCACGCTGTCGCGGCATGCTACCAGTGTTAAAGACTGCGATGGAGCTCCGTATGCCACGGCAAACTGGCTGACACTGACGGCGGCGGTGCACAAATGCTGCGCAGCTAGCGCCATTCGACGGCCAACACCGCGGTTCCTGGTGTGTCCGCTGTGCCGTGCGTGTGATCATTGCTTGTACAGCCCTCTCGCAGTGTCCGGAGCAAGTATGGTGGGTCTGACACACCGGTGTCAATGTGTTCTTTTTTCCATTTCCAGGAGTGTATTTTTGTTTATTTTGGTAGTACTGTCGTTTTACGTTGATGACGCATGCTTTGTTCATTTGTTGTTATATCTTTGCAATTTTCAAGCTGCTTGCTGTTAATCATGGCTGAACTGATGTCTATTTGCACCAAAGTAGAGCAACGTTCGGTGATCCGCTTTTTGTGCTTGGATGGCGTATCAGTGGCCGAAATTCATCGAAGACTATCGGTACAGTACGGGAACAGTGTTTTGCCACAACAGTGTGTCTACGAACGGATTGAAAAATTCCAAAATGGTCACACGAGTGTTACGCACGATGAAGGAGACGGACGACCGTTTACCGCCACGAATGAAGAAGCCATTGAGCGTTCAAGTGAAATTATTATCTTAGACAGATGATTAACTATTGACAAAGTGGCACATCTTCTTCAAATTAGTCACGATTCTGCCTACGAAATCATCCACAACAGACTTGGGCTTCATAAAGTTTGGGTCTCAAAACAACTCACCGAGTTGCATGAACAAACATGCTTGGACATCTGCAAAATTCATTTGGATCGCTATGGGAACGAAGGGGACAACTTCTTAGACAGTATCATTACTGGTGACGAAACATGGATCCACCATTACGAGCCGGAGAATAAACGGCAGAGTATGGAATGGAAACATCCAAATTCGCCGCGCAAGAAAAAGTTCAAGACCCAACCGTCCGCAGGAGAATTGATACTTACTGTGTTTTGGGACGCACAAGGTCCAGTACTGGAACATTATGGGGAAAGGGGCACAACAGTAAACAGTGTACGTTACAATGAGATGCTTACTGCCAGGCTAAAGCCTGCAATTCGAAGCAAACGCCGAGGATTGCTGTCAAAAGGTGTTGTGTTGTTGAACGACAATGCCCATCGGCATACTGCTGCCCACACTGCTGAAACGCTCCAGAAACTCAAATTTGAAGTACTGGATCGTCCTCCATATAGTCCCGATCTTGCCCCTTCTATCACTTGTTTGGTGCACTCATACAGGCATTAAGGGGCTGTCGATTTGCCTCGGACGAAGCAGTGAAAGAAGCGGTGCATTCCTGGCTCGCAGCTCAACCGAGAATCTTCTTTTATGAGGGCATCGGGAAGCTTTTACAACGATGGACCAAGTGAGTTGAAACGCAAGTCTATGTCGAAAAATTATGTTCTCGTAAACTTCCTGTTTGATTACAATAAAAGTTTATAAGTACTTTGGGGTAATAATTGACTTACCCTCGTACATGGAATGCATCACTGGCACTTAAAGTTTCTCGAGACAGATTAAAATATACAATTGTGAAACCACTTCATAAGAAAGGTACAAGACAGTCTTAAACAATTATCCTCCAATTCCCTTACTAACATCTTTTTCCAAAAGTTTGCTCCACTGAGAATGTTGCTTATACATTTACTCATCAAATAGTACAAGGGAAACATTCCCTTAGAAAAATTTATGAATGACACTGCTGGTAAACCCCTTACGTTATATGATTTTCAAACAGCTGAGCAGAACTCAACATACTCAGACATTTCGCTCTTTACCTATTCTGATCAATACTAAACTGACACACAATATTTTTAGCGCAACGCAATCTGACTTTCAACAATCCCTACAAAAGAATGGCTCTGACTAACATTAACCTATACCTTTCACAAATCACTTACCCCACAAAAATCTTCGTTACTCGAACTACTGCAATACAGCGAGCGCCACTACTGCCAACTAAATAAAAGATTCAAACTACTGAAGCCACTAACTACTGATAGGCATAGTTAGCAAATGAAAGATTTTGATAGAGAACAAACAATTTATTTACCTTAATAGTGTTGAAAAGTCATTATATATATATATATATATATATATATATCCGTTCATGATATCCAGTATTACAAACTTACTCCTTCTGACGGACACACGTCCAGATCGTCCGCTCTTAAAATTCTGCCATCTCTCTCCCCACATCCACCACTGCTGGCGGCTCACCTCCAACTGCACAACGCTACGAGCTGTTCACATCCAATTGCCCAACACTACAATTGCGAATATTTCAACAATGCCAACCAGCCACAGACTGCACACAGCATAGTCAGTGATTTTCATACAGAGCGCTACGTGGTGTTACCGACATAAAAACCTAAACAGCCTACGTACACAAGCCTTACATAATAATATATCTCCAGATTTTTTTTTGTTATCTTTTCAAGGCCTTCGATTGTGTGGATCATGATACTCTCTTAGAAAAACTCACGTTTTATGGAACTGATGGTGTCACGGCGTAACGTGAGCGCCGGCACGCCAGTCGGGAACGAAAGAGAAGAGAAGGCTGTGAGAAGACGTCAGCCAATCGCGCGCTGACCGACCTCCCTCCAAGATGACAACGCGACGGCAGCGGCCCCTATGCGAAGAGGACGTGAGCGCCGCGCCCGGCTGTCACTTCGTTAGGAATCTGTTTGTAGCAATGACTTGTGTTTCTCTATTCAGAAGAAGACTGATTATTTTGAATGTCGCCCTTTGCTTGCGACACATATCAAAGTTCAGTATCGTAATTGTCCTATTGTAATAAAACTCACTAATACGAGTTGTTTGATTATTTGTCTAGCGAACCGAGTATGCAGAATTCTTAGACACATAGATGGTTTGAATCATACTTGACAAACAGAAACCGAGCGAGGTGGCGCAGTGGTTAGCACACTGGACTCGCATTCGGGAGGACGACGGTTCAATCCCGTCTCCGGCCATCCTGATTTAGATTTTCCGTGATTTCCCTAAATCGCTTCAGGCAAATGCCGGGATGGTTCCTTTGAAAGGGCACGGCCGATTTCCTTCCCCATCCTTCCCTCACCCGAGCTTGCGCTCCGTCTCTAATGACCTCGTTGTCGACGGGACGTTAAACACTAATCTCCTCCTCCTCCTCCTTGACAAACAGAATGTAGAAGGTCGTGCTGAATAGTTCAGGCAATGTTGGAAAGGTAGAAAATTTCCGTGATTGGGGTAAAATCAGAAATCAGAAAGGGAGTGCTACAGAGTTCAATTTTCGGTTAACTTCTATTCTTAATATTGTGTCTAGACAAGACAGCCTAGACACAATGAGAGGAAGCCGAAAGGCACGCGCTTAAACTCACGCAGGCTGGCGTGAGGTCTGAAACAGGATACGTAATGAATGCTATAAAGAAAAGTACGTAGCTTCTGGAATACTTAACTTTAATCCACATTTGTAGAACATCGCTCTTGATGATACATTAATAGAATCTCAATATCTATACTGGTAATGGCGCCTTGCTAGGTCGTAGCAAATGTAGCTGAAGGCTATGCTAACTATCGTCTCGCCAAATGAGAGCGTAATTCTCTGTGAACCATGGCTAGCAACGTCGGCTGTACAACTGGGGCGAGTGCTAGTACGTCTCTCTAGACCTGCCGTGTGGTGGCGCTCGGTCTGCAATTACTGACAGTGGCGACACGCGGGTCCGTCGTATACTAGCGGACCGCGGCCGATTTAAAAGCTACCACCTAGCAAGTGTGGTGTCTGGCGGTGACACCACACTTAATATACACTCCTGGAAATGGAAAAAAGAACACATTGACACCGGTGTGTCAGACCCACCATACTTGCTCCGGACACTGCGAGAGGGCTGTACAAGCAATGATCACACGCACGGCACAGCGGACACACCAGGAACCGCGGTGTTGGCCGTCGAATGGCGCTAGCTGCGCAGCATTTGTGCACCGCCGCCGTCAGTGTCAGCCAGTTTGCCGTGGCATACGGAGCTCCATCGCAGTCTTTAACACTGGTAGCATGCTGCGACAGCGTGCACGTGAACCGTATGTGCAGTTGACGGACTTTGAGCGAGGGCGTATAGTGGGCATGCGGGAGGCCGGGTGGACGTACCGCCGAATTGCTCAACACGTGGGGCGTGAGGTCTCCACAGTAAATCGATGTTGTCGCCAGTGGTCGGCGGAATGTGCACGTGACCGTCGACCTGGGACCGGACCGAAGCGACGCACGGATGCACGCCAAGACCGAAGGATCCTACGCAGTGCCATAGGGGACCGCACCGCCACTTCCCAGCAAATTAGGGACACTGTTGCTCCTGGGGTATCGGCGAGGACCATTCGCAACCGTCTCCATGAAGTTGGGCTGCGGTCCCTCACACCGTTAGGCCGTCTTCCGCTCACGCCCCAACATCGTGCAGCCCGCCTCCAGTGGTGTCGCGACAGGCGTGAATGGAGGGACGAATGGAGACGTGTCGTCTTCAGCGATGAGAGTCGCTTCTGCCTTGGTGCCAATGATGGTCATATGCGTGTTTGGCGCCGTGCAGGTGAGCGCCACAATCAGGACTGCATACGACCGAGGCACACAGGGCCAACACCCGGCATCATGGAGTGGGGAGCGATCTCCTACACTGGCCGTACACCACTGGTGATCGTCGAGGGGACACTGAATAGTGCACGGTACATCCAAACCGTCATCGAACCCATCGTTGTACCATTCCTAGACCGGCAAGGGAACTTGCTGTTCCAACAGGACAATGCACGTCCGCATGTATCCCGTGCCACCCAACGTGCTCTAGAAGGTGTAAGTCAACTACCCTGGCCAGCAAGATCTCCGGATCTGTCCCCCATTGAGCATGTTTGGGACTGGATGAAGCGTCGTCTCACGCGGTCTGCACGTCCAGCACGAACGCTGGTCCAACTGAGGCGCCAGGTGGAAATGGCATGGCAAGCCGTTCCACAGGACTACATCCAGCATCTCTACGATCGTCTCCATGGGAGAATAGCAGCCTGCATTGCTGCGAAAGGTGGATATACACTGTACTAGTGCCGACATTGTGCATGCTCTGTTGCCTGTGTCTATGTGCCCGTGGTTCTGTCAGTGTGATCATGTGATGTATCTGACCCCAGGAATGTGACAATAAAGTTTCCCCTTCCTGGGACAATGAATTCACGGTGTTCTTATTTCAATTTCCAGGAGTGTATGTGAATGACCTTCCACTTCACATTTATCAAGCAAAATTGGTACTCGTACTTTTTGCAGCCTATACTAGTGCTATAATAAATCCCATTACAGAGAAAGACACAGAAGATGATTTTTTACAAAGATTTATGAGGTGGTTCTCGGAAAATAGTTTCTCCCTAAATTTTGAAAAAACACACTACATTCAGTTCTGTGCAACAGACAGAGTCATAGCAACACCTGATGTAGCACATCAGCGGGAGACAGTGAATGGGATGGGATGCTCCAAATTTTAAGGTGAACGTGTTGATGGAAACCTGAAATGGAAAAACTTGAACTGGGAGAAGCATATTAGTGATCTCCTCGAACAGTCCAGCCACGCTTGCTAATGTTGGAAACAAAGGCTCCGTCTGCTGACTAATTCTGCATATTTCCACTCAATAATGTCGTACGGAATAATTTTCTGGGGTAACTCATCACTTAGGAAGAAAGTATTGATTTCACAAAAGTGAGCAGTAAGAATATTATGTAGGTCCCTATTAAAGGAGCAAGGCATTTTAACTGCGCCGTCGCGATACATTTACTCGCTAATGAAATTCGTGGTAAATAATCCATCACAATTTGAGAAGAACAATCATGGCCATACGTACAACACTAGAGCGAAGGATGACCTTTACTACCCAATGTTAAGGCCATCAGCGGCTCAGAAAGGAACTCAATGTGCAGCAATAAATATTTTTGATCATTTGCCCAATAACATAATATGGTTGACAGGCAGCGAAACAAGTTTTAAATCTGATTTAAAAGAATTCCTCCTGGACAACCCCTTCTATTCCACTGAAGAGATACTACGCCAGGAGGACTGGACTATACCATGAGATGATCGTAGGACTCTGACTGCGTCTGAGGTACAAACAGAAATCTGGGCATACGTTAATGGCACAGTATCTAATCAGAATCGACAGCAGATCAACACCGACAACGATAGTTCAGGTATACATGCCGACGTCGCAAGCTGAAGATGAACAGATAGAGAAAGTGTATGAGGATATTGAAAGGGTAATGCAGTATGTAAAGGGGGACGAAAATCTAATAGTCATGGGCGACTGGAATGCAGTTGTAGGGGAAGGAGTAGAAGAAAAGGTTACAGGATAATATGGGCTTGGCACAAGGAATGAAAGAGGAGATAGACTAATTGAGTTCTGTAACAAGTTTCAGCTAGTAATAGCGAATACCCTGTTCAAGAATCACAAGAGGAGGAGGTATACATGGAAAAGGCCGGCAGATACGGGAAGATTTCAATTAGATTACATCATGGTCAGACAGAGATTCCGAAATCAGATACTGGATTGTAAGGCGTACCCAGTAGCAGATATAGACTCAGATCACAATATAGTAGTGATGAAGAGTAGGCTGAAGTTCAAGACATTAGTCAGGAAGAATCAATACGCAAAGAAGTGGGATACGGAAGTACTAAGGAATGACGAGATACGTTTGAAGTTCTCTAACGCTATAGATACAGCAATAAGGAATAGCGCAGTAGGCAGTACAGTTGAAGAGGAATGGACATCTCTTAAAACGGCCATCACAGAAGTTGGGAAGGAAAACATGGGTACAAAGAAGGTAACTGCGAAGAAACCATGGGTAACAGAAGAAATACTTCAGTTGATTGATGAAAGTAGGAAGTACAAACATGTTCCGGGAAAATCAGGAATACAGAAATACAAGTCTCTGAGGAATGAAATAAATAGGAAGTGCAGGGAAGCTAAGACGAAATGACTGCAGGAAAAATGTGAAGACATCGGAAAAGATATGATTGTCGGAAGCACAGACTCAGCATACAGGAAAGTCAAAACAACCTTTGGTGACATTAAAAGCAACCGTGGTAACATTAAGAGTGCAACGGGAATTCCACTGTTAAATGCAGAGGAGAGCGCAGATAGGTGGAAAGAATACATTGAAAGCCTCTATGAGGGTGAAGATTTGTCTGATGTGATAAAAGAAGAAACAGGAGTCGATTTAGAAGAGATAGGGGATCCAGTATTAGAATCGGAATTTAAAAGAGCTTTGGAGGACTTACGGTCAAATAAGGCAGAAGGGATAGATAACATTCCATCAGAATTTCTAAAATCATTGGGGGAAGTGGCAACAAAACGACTATTCACGTTGGTGTGTAGAGTATATGAGTCTGGCGATATACCATCTGACTTTCGGAAAAGCATCATCCACACAATTCCGAAGACGGCAAGAGCCGTCAAGTACGAGAATTATCGCACAATCAGCTTAACAGCTCATGCATCGAAGCTGCTTACAAGAATAATATACAGAAGAATGGAAAAGAAAATTGAGAATGCGCTAGGTGACGATCAGTTTGGCTTTAGGAAAAGTAAAGGGACGAGAGAGGCAATTCTGACGTTACAGCTAATAATGGAAGCAAGGCTAAAGAAAAATCAAGACACTTTCATCGGATTAGTCGACCTGGAAAAAGCGTTCGACAATATAAAATGGTGCAAGCTGTTCGAGATTCTGAAAAAAGTAGGGGTAAGCTATAGGGAGAGACGGGTCATATACAATATGTACAACAACCAAGAGGGAATAATAAGAGCGGACGATCAAGAACGAAGTGCTCGTATTAAGAAGGGTGTAAGACAAGGCTGTAGCCTTTCGCCCCTACTCTTCAATCTGTACGTCGAGGAAGCAATGATGGAAATAAAAGAAAGGCTCAAGAGTGGAATTAAAATACAAGGTGAAAGGACATCAATGATACGATTCGCTGATGACATTGCTATCCTGAGTGTACGTGAAGAAGAATTAAATGATCTGCTGAACGGAATGAACAGTCTAATGAGTACACAGTATGGTTTGAGAGTAAATCGGAGAAAGACGAAGGTAATGAGAAGAAGTAGAAATGAGAACAGCGAGAAACTTAACATCAGGATTGATGGTCACGAAGTCAATGAAGTTAAGGAATTCTGCTACCTGGGCAGTAAAATAACCAATGACGGACGGAGCAAGGAGGACATCAAAAGCAGACTCGCTATGGCAAAAAGGCATTTCTGGCCAAGAGAAGTCTACTAACATTAGATACCGGCCTTAATTTGAGGAAGAAATTTCTGAGGATGTACGTCTGGAGTACAGCATTGTATGGTAGTGAAACATGGACTGTGGGAAAACCGGAACAGAAGAGAATCGAAGCATTTGAGATGTGGTGCTATACACGACTGTTGAAAATTAGGTGGACTGATAAGGTAAGGAATGAGGAGGTTCTACGCAGAATCGGAGAGGAAAGGAATATGTGGAAAACACTGATAAGGAGAAGGGACAGGATGATAGGACATCTGCTAAGACATGAGGAAATGACTTCCATGGTACTAGAGGGAGCTGTAGAGAGCAAAAACTGTAGAGGAAGACAGAGATTGGAATGCGTCAAGGAAATAATTGAGGACGTAGGTTGCAAGTGCTACTCTGAGATGAAGAGGTTAGCACAGGAAAGGAATTCGTGGCGGGCCGCATCAAACCAGTCAGTAGACTGATGACAAAAAAAAAAAAAAAAAAAAAAAAAAAAAAAAAAAAAAAAAAAAAAGTCGCTACGAACCACTGGAAAAAGACATCATGTGTGCTCGCACTACTTAGCAGCGTTACGACTGTATATAACAGCAAATGACGACGACATATAAATGTGTCAGCTTGTATAAAATAGATATGGCTTAATGCCAAATACACTCCTGGAAATTGAAATAAGAACACCGTGAATTCATTGTCCCAGGAAGGGGAAACTTTATTGACACATTCCTGAGGTCAGATACATCACATGATCACACTGACAGAACCACAGGCACATAGACACAGGCAACAGAGCATGCACAATGTCGGCACTAGTACAGTGTATATCCACCTTTCGCAGCAATGCAGGCTGCTATTCTCCCATGGAGACGATCGTAGAGATGCTGGATGTAGTCCTGTGAAACGGCTTGCCATGCCATTTCCACCTGGCGCCTCAGTTGGACCAGCGTTCGTGCTGGACGTGCAGACCGCGTGAGACGACGCTTCATCCAGTCCCAAACATGCTCAATGGGGGACAGATCCGGAGATCTTGCTGGCCAGGGTAGTTGACTTACACCTTCTAGAGCACGTTGGGTGGCACGGGATACATGCGGACGTGCATTGTCCTGTTGGAACAGCAAGTTCCCTTGCCGGTCTAGGAATGGTAGAACGATAGGTTCGATGACGGTTTGGATGTGTCGTGCACTATTCAGTGTCCCCTCGACGATCACCAGTGGTGTACGGCCAGTGTAGGAGATCGCTCCCCACACCATGATGGCGGGTGTTGGCCCTGTGTGCCTCGGTCGTATGCAGTCCTGATTGTGGCGCTCACCTGCACGGCGCCAAACACGCATACGACCATCATTGGCACCAAGGCAGAAGCGACTCTCATCGCTGAAGACGACACGTCTCCATTCGTCCGTCCATTCACGCCTGTCGCGACACCACTGGAGGCGGGCTGCACGATGTTGGGGCGTGAGCGGAAGACGGCCTAACGGTGTGCGGGACCGTAGCCCAGCTTCATGGAGACGGTTGCGAATGGTCCTCGCCGATACCCCAGGAGCAACAGTGTCCCTAATTTGCTGGGAAGTGGCGGTGCGGTCCCCTACGGCACTGCGTAGGATCCTACGGTCTTGGCGTGCATCCGTGCGTCGCTGCGGTCCGGTCCCAGGTCGACGGGCACGTGCACCTTCCGCCGACCACTGGCGACAACATCGATGTACTGTGGAGACCTCACGCCCCACGTGTTGAGCAATTCGGCGGTACGTCCACCCGGCCTCCCGCATGCCCACTATACGCCCTCGCTCAAAGTCCGTCAACTGCACATACGGTTCACGTCCACGCTGTCGCGGCATGCTACCAGTGTTAAAGACTGCGATGGAGCTCCGTATGCCACGGCAAACTGGCTGACACTGACGGCGGCGGTGCACAAATGCTGCGCAGCTAGCGCCATTCGACGGCCAACACCGCGGTACCTGGTGTGTCCGCTGTGCCGTGCGTGTGATCATTGCTTGTACAGCCCTCTCGCAGTGTCCGGAGCAAGTATGGTGGGTCTGACACACCGGTGTCAATGTGTTCTTTTTTCCATTTCCAGGAGTGTATCTGCACTTGCAGTAGTGGAAATAAAAAATTTAACAGTCATTGGCGTAAACATGACGACTTTCAAGAAATTACTGGAAGTTGGTTGGGACCTCGAGTTGCCATGAGCCGATTACCGTTGACACTGAACAACAGACAGCAAAGACTGTAGAAGTCCGTGTCAAACAGGATACTGAATGGCATTCTGTGGCGTTCAGCTGCTGAATGTGGCGGTCAGATGGACATTAACATATCCGTATATGACCTACTGTAAGGTCACAGGGCAGCAGCGATTCTCGAGGCTTCTACCTGTACATCTATTGAGATAGCGGTGTAGGGAGTTATTCGATATGTCAAAAGGACTGATTTCGTAATTGCCGATGGGAGGCTGTGGCAAGAAATGGTAAATTCTGCTATCATACCCTTCATGATGAGGGTACCAGATGGCATATTTCAGCAGTACAATGCAGACAGACCGGTCATGTTCATACAACAAACGCCTTTAGGACTATATGGATCCTTGGATAATATGTCTCGTGTCCTGATTTGTCACCCACTGAGCATGAGTGGAATGCGATGGAAAGACGTGTGCTTCCACACCAGCGTCCATTTGGCAAGGAGGCTGTTCACTTTCGTAACACGATGAATAGAAGAGCGTACTCGTGCCCGTGGAGGTCCCACCTCACCCCGATGTTTATGATGGCGTCAGTTCCACATGGGTGGGAAGTTTAATCAAATTATCAAACATTTATGGAGTTGCAACAAAATGTAGGCGCAAGGACCAGCAACTAGGATTACCAAATTTTATTGTACCTTATGAAACAATATGGTTCCAGAGGCCTTTTCAAGTCTCAAACATCTATGATGTATATAATCATATTGAAGCGACGTATTAAAATTTGTACCAAGGTCGGGATTTGAACCCGGCTCTTCCGCTCACTAGGCACATGTGCTAACCTCTATGCCACACTGCCACGTGACTAAAGTTCCTATGCCTAGGTTTCGGGAGGATCCTTCGTTTCGTACGACGCTGCTGTGCTACTCCAATACAGTTGGGGAGCCTGCGCAGTGCCGTTCGAGTTTCGAGGAAACACCAAGTGGGCCGAGGCGTGGATGGGAATTTGGATCGCGGAAAGAGCCGTGCTAGGGTAGTCCGACCAGTCGTGCAAATCCACTGTGCCGGGGTGGTGTGCTCGTTAGTGAATCACCCTAGTCAGCAGGAAACACCAATTCTAATCGTGACCTTGGTACAAAGTTTCATTCGTCAGTTCAGTATGCATACATACATTATTTATTTTCTCAGTTTCCATTACAGCTCCGTTCCAACATTTTTATGTATGGTGATTAGTTTTGGACTACGATGTCCATTCTCAACCCACAGACCCCATAGCTGTTAGTTTAATTTTTTTTCCTTTATTGTTATTTCATGCCTCAGATGAGGGGCGCCGGCAGCAGCCTACATATGCCACTCTTCGGCCAACAGACATAGAACATACGAGGTGCATTCAAGTTCTAAGGCCTCCGATTTTTTTTCTAATTAACTACTCGCCCGAAATCGATGAAACTGGCGTTACTTCGCGACGTAATCGCCCTGCAGACGTACACATTTTTCACAACGCTGACGCCATGATTCCATGGCGGCGGCGAGGGCTTCTTTAGGAGTCTGTTTTGACCACTGGAAAATCGCTGAGGCAATAGCAGCATGGCTGGTGAATGTGCGGCCACGGAGAGTGTCTTTCATTGTTGGAAAAAGCCAAAAGCCACTAGGAGCCAGGTCAGGTGAGTAGGGAGCATGAGGAATCACTTCAAAGTAGTTATCACGAAAAAACTGTTGCGTAACGTTAGCTCGATGTGCGGGTGCGTTGTCTCGGTGAAACAGCACACGCGCAGCCCTTCCCGGACGTTTTTGTTGCAGTGCAGGAAGGAATTTGTTCTTCAAAACATTTTCGTAGGATGCATCTGTTGCCGTAGTGCCCTTTGGAACGCAATGGGTAAGGATTACGCCCTCGCTGTCCCAGAACATGGACACCATCATTTTTTCAGCACTGGCGGTTACCCGAAATTTTTTTGGTGGCGGTGAATCTGTGTGCTTCCATTGAGCTGACTGGCGCTTTGTCTCTGGGTTGAAAAATGGCATCCACGTCTCATCCATTGTCACAACCGACGAAAAGAAAGTCCCATTCGTGCTGTCGTTGCGCGTCAACATTGCTTGGTAACATGCCACACGGGCAGCCGTGTGGTCGTCCGTCAGCATTCGTGGCACCCACCTGGATGACACTTTTCGCATTTTCAGGTCGTCATGCAGGATTGTGTGCACAGAACCCACAGAAATGCCAACTCTGGAGGCGATCTGTTCAACAGTCATTCGGCGATCCCCCATAACAATTCTCTCCACTTTCTCGATCGTGTCGTCAGACCAGATTGTGTGAGCCCGAAGTTGTTCCGGTTTGTTGTCACACGATGTTCTGCCTTCATTAAACCGTCGCACCCACGAACGCACTTTCGACACATCCATAACTCCATCACCACATGTCTCCTTCAACTGTCGATGAATTTCAATTGGTTTCACACCACGCAAATTCAGAAAACGAATGATTGCACGCTGTTCAAGTAACGAAAACGTCGCCATTTTAAGTGTTTAAAACAGTTCTCATTCTCGCTGCTGGCGGTAAAATTCCATCTGCTGTACGGTGCTGCCATCTCTGGGACGTATTGACAATGAACGCGGCCTCATTTTAAAACAATGCGCATGTTTCTATCTCTTTCCAGTCTGGAGAAAAAAAATCGGAGGCCTTAGAACTTGAATGCATCTCGTAAAAAGGATGGTACTACATGACGAACATCACACGATATATTAGAAGCTGTTCGATGGAAGGCACGGTACACAAAGGGTGTCACCAGTAGAACAGACAAAGACATCCAGATGGAGATGCGAACGTAAGACAACACCGATGAAAACACAACGGAGAAACACTGACGCACGGAAACACTGGTGACGGTCATCGGCGAAGCACTCACAAACACACTGAAAAAGGGGGGGAGGGGGGCTGCCTCCAGATGGAAGGAGAGGTAGAGGTGGGAGGGCGGGAAGGAGGGGGTGGAGCCAGTGGAGAAAGAAGGAAGAGTGGGGGGAGGGGAGAGGTGAGGGGGGTGGAAGCGGGAGACGTGGGAGAGAGGAGGGGGCAAGAAGGAAGGTGAGGAGGGAGAGAGGGAGCCCTGGGGGAAAAGGGGGTGGGGTATGGGAGCTGGTAGGAAGGATAGATGGGCGAAACAAGGACATCATCAGGGAGGGGGAGTTGGTGGAAGCCACCTTGGGTAAACGTTATGTACCTTCGTTTTCAATGTTATCACACATTTACACCATTTCACACACACACAATAGCCATAACAGGGATTTTTACAGGTACACATTAGTAATGCTTATTCTGAATCCAGTAACTTCAGAAAGACAAGTATTGAAAGATCCGTTGAGAAGTTTGTGATATACTGACAGCCCACGCTAAGACCATGTCAAAGGAAACTCGATAGAGGTCGCTAGTGGCTACATGTGATATTACGTGCTTCATGCTTTTACAGTGGTAATCACCTGCTTTACATTAATAGCTATAATCCAAGTACAAATTTGTCGACACCTAATACAACCTGCTAAACAATTATAATGTACTAATTAAAACTGCCAAAGTTCAGGAAGCATACACGCATACAACAGCCGTAATGAGGTGTGATCAAACGTCTGAAGCGGCTGTAAGCCGTGATCAAAACGTAACTCTAAGAAATTGAAAAATAAATGTTATAATGAGCAGTCTGAGTTCAAATATAATAGTCACTTTGCCCTTTTCAGAAAAAAAAATCAATCGAATCTAGACTTTCGTGGACAAATAAAATTCATTTATAGTGAACTATTATCTTCATGTACTGGAAATAACTCTGCATTTTTATAATTATTTTTTATGTCACAGATATTTTACATTAAAAAATTATTTTTTTAAAAAAGTTTTAAATAGCGAATATAAATCTGTTGTCGCAAACACGAGAGTAATATGCCATTAGCATGGCATGTTGTAATGCATCAGCCTATCCGTTACTGACTATGTGCCATTTTTATACACACACACACACACACATATATATATATATATATATATATATATATATATATATATATATATAGTTTAGTTTTTAGTGTCTCCTTTTGATCATGGCTTACAGCCACTTTAAATGTTTCATCCCATCTCATTATGGCGCGTATTTTTAATGCTTCATGACAAAATGGTTCAAACGGCTCTGAGCACTATGGGACTTAACTTCTGAGGCTATCAGTTCCCTAGAACTTAGAACTAATTAAACCTAACTAACGTATGGACATCACACACATCCATGCCCGAGGCAGGATTCGAACCTGCAACCGCAGCGGTGGCGCGTTTCCAACTTCATGACAT
This sequence comes from Schistocerca cancellata, assembly GCF_023864275.1. Lineage (NCBI taxonomy): Eukaryota > Metazoa > Arthropoda > Insecta > Orthoptera > Acrididae > Schistocerca > Schistocerca cancellata. The sequence continues at coordinate 11,136,741 of NC_064628.1, read as the reverse complement.
TTAACAGCTTTAATTAGTATATTATAATTGTACTGGGTGTCATCAGATTTGTACTTGGATTTGTGCTATTAATGTACAGCGGAGGATTACCACTATACAAGTATGGAGTAAGTAAGCTTCGCAGGGCGTAAGAAAGTCACATGTAGCCACTAGCGACATCTGTTGAGTTTACTTTGACATGGTCACAGCATGCACCACCCGTATACCACATACTTTTGTAGAGAGATTTCAGTACTTGTCTTTGTGAAGCTACTGGATCCAGAGTAAGCATGGTGCGAGCTTTCAAAAAAAAAAATTTATCGTGGCCCTCAACTACGTACCCTCAGACTCAGAGTTGAAATATTTAAAGTTTTGGCTGGTTTCGTTGTCAAGGGGCTGGGATACGTAGTTGCTGCATTACATGCCAAATACTGCTGAGTCTGTATATGTGGTGTCACCGCCAGACACCACACTTGCTAGGTGGTCCGTTAGTATACGTCGGACCCGGTGTCGCCACTATCAGTGATTGCAGACCGAGCGCTGCCACGCGGCAGGTCTAGTCTAGAGAGACTCCCTAGCACTCGCCCCAGTTGTACAGCCGACTTTGCTAGCTATAGTTCACTGTCTACATACGCTCTCATTTGCCGAGACGACAGTTTAGCATAGCCTTCAGCTACGTCATTTGCTACGACCTAGCAAGGCGCCATATTCAGTTACTTCCAGAATGTATTCTGAACAGATAATATTGTGAATCATGTACCGTCAAGAGCGACGTTCATCATTAATGGATTAAAGTTAAGTATCAAACTAATTACGTCCGCTTTCTGAATTCTCATTCCTTGTCGTGTTCCAGACCTCACGTCAGTATAGTTCTTCGCTCCTCACGCCAGCCTGCGTGAGCTAAAACGCGTGCATTTTCGGCCCCCACTAGTAACACGGTGTTGGCTCTTGTGCCAATACTACAGTATACACTATGAATATACACATGAACCAAATGGTCGAAGGTTCCAATCACTCAGCAACTGCATTTTTAATGTAATATAGAAATTTATAAATGAAACATTGCGATTAAATAATACCTTCAAGTCGTATTTTAACGACATTAAATGATGAGCACGATAGCAGAAGTACCTTTAAGCATGATGTTTATTACTGCAAAACACTTGTTGGTGTCGATGGCCCAGCAATTAAATAAAATATAAGTTGAATAACAGGGAAACAACAGAAGCCTACTTCACGTAATTAGTTATGAACAACAACGTAGCTCGTGAGATATTCTCTTCTAAACACATACTACGTCTTCACTGCAGAAGCCACAGAAATCTCACAAGTGTACAAGTCGGCACTATGAAATATTTCTATCTCCCGCGACCACGCGCAAACTGCTGAACTCTCTCCAAGTATTTCCTGCGACTGTCCATCGTGTTTCCCGTCCAGCACACTCTCCCGTGTCCTGTGCGACCTCCCCACTTCCATACAGTCTCACCTACCATAATAACGAGCGCTGTGATTGGCTAGAGCTCTCCCGCCATGTCTCCAAGCCAACGGACGCTCAAAAACATATTGAAACACGAAATACTGGATTTACATTTAAATAACTTGAAATTAAATAAGTATTCGTACAGCTGAACCATGAATACGTTCTAACATACAGTATTAAACACATAAACAAAAAAATAAACATATATGTTACACGAGATTGCTGAAAAGACTGGGCTAAAAATATCCTACGAAAAAACCGAGTATATAGAACACAAACATAATACAGAAAAGTTTATGAAAACAAAGTATGGAAAAATTAAAAGAGTTGATAGATTCAAATACCTGGGGGAGTGGATCCAAGCCAATGGACTGGATAACACAACAAATGAAGAAAGAATAAAAAAGTTGGAATTTGCATATAAATTAACACAAAACTACTACAATAAGAAATCAATATCCATACAAGCAAAGATTAAACATTATAATTCAGTTATTAGGACACAAGCAACATATGGATCAGAGTGCCTAACATTGAATAAGAAAGGCGAATTAAGAGAACTAGAAAAAAGAGAGAGAAAAATATTAAGAAAAATTCTATGTCGTGAGAAAAACAAGGAAAATAGGTGGATTAAAAGGAGAAATGAAGACCTATACAAAAATACAGAAAAAATCACAGATACAGTGAGGAAGAGACGGCTAAAATTTTATGGACATTTAAAAAGAATGGAAGAAACACGGATTACAAAGAAAATTTTTAATTACGTTAGTAAGCTGAAAAACACTGTAGGATGGATAGAAGCAGTAAAGAAAGACGCCAACAAAATAGGTGTTACAGAAGAAATAATACGTGACAGGAATAACTTTAGGCTACTTATAGAAAACGCAAACTATGAAGAAGATGCGCCAAAACCTCAACCCAAGAGAGTGTGGACAGATGAGCAGAGACGAGCAGTTGGCGAGGAAATGAAGAAGTACTGGGAAGAACGGAAGAAAAAGAAACACCGCAAGTGTTAAGTTGTATGCGGTCCATAGCTGGCCAAATTCATAATAAAAAAAATCAAAGGAATAGAAACAGAAGTAGGCCAGTAGCCTAATGTATCTGTGCTTTCAAAACACAGTAAATATCTGACCAATTTCTTCATGAATAGTATATATCGGATATAAACAAAGACATAGATGATAAACATATTTATAAGCATGCTGCTACCCTTTTTTCGTGTAACTGTGGAGTACTTGTCCGCAGTTCATGGTCTTACTGTAGCGTTCTCGCTTCCCGCGCACGGGGTCCCGGGTTCGATTCCCGGTTGGGTCAGGGATTTTTCCCTGCCTCGAGGTGACTGGGTGTTGTTGTGTCGTCTTCCTCATCATCATTCATCCCCATTATGGTCGGAGGAAGGCAATGGCAAACCACCTCCGCTAGGGCCTTGCCTAGTACAGCGGTGCGGGTCTCCCGCATCGTCCCCTACGCTCCTCGGAATATGGGATCTCATCATCATCATCATCATCGGGGAGTACTTATGGCCTGACGCGATCAATAGTAATTGGCCATTTTGACCTCCAATAACTCATGTACTATTCAAGTTACATTCCTGTAATTCATACCAACTTAGGTTTACACTAATACACTCCTGGAAATGGAAAAAAGAACACATTGACACCGGTGTGTCAGACCCACCATACTTGCTCCGGACACTGCGAGAGGGCTGTACAAGCAATGATCACACACACGGCACAGCGGACACACCAGGAACCGCGGTGTTGGCCGTCGAATGGCGCTAGCTGCGCAGCATTTGTGCACCGCCGCCGTCAGTGTCAGCCAGTTTGCCGTGGCATACGGAGCTCCATCGCAGTCTTTAACACTGGTAGCTTGCCGCGACAGCGTGGACGTGAACCGTATGTGCAGTTGACGGACTTTGAGCAAGGGCGTATAGTGGGCATGCGGGAGGCCGGGTGGACGTACCGCTGAATTGCTCAACACGTGGGGCGTGAGGTCTCCACAGTACATCGATGTTGTCGCCAGTGGTCGGCGGAAGGTGCCCGTCGACCTGGGACCGGACCGCAGCGACGCACGGATGCACGCCAAGACCGTAGGATCCTACGCAGTGCCGTAGGGGACCGCACCGCCACTTCCCAGCAAATTAGGGACACTGTTGCTCCTGGGGTATCGGCGAGGACCATTCGCAACCGTCTCCATGAAGCTGGGCTACGGTCCCGCACACCGTTAGGCCGTCTTCCGCTCACGCCCCAACATCGTGCAGCCCGCCTCCAGTGGTGTCGCGACAGGCGTGAATGGACGGACGAATGGAGACGTGTCGTCTTCAGCGATGAGAGTCGCTTCTGCCTTGGTGCCAATGATGGTCGTATGCGTGTTTGGCGCCGTGCAGGTGAGCGCCACAATCAGGACTGCATACGACCGAGGCACACAGGGCCAACACCCGGCATCATGGTGTGGGGAGCGATCTCCTACACTGGCCGCACACCACTGGTGATCGTCGAGGGGACACTGAATAGTGCACGGTACATCCAAACCGTCATCGAACCCATCGTTCTACCATTCCTAGACCGGCAAGGGAACTTGCTGTTCCAACAGGACAATGCACGTCCGCATGTATCCCGTGCCACCCAACGTGCTCTAGAAGGTGTAAGTCAACTACCCTGGCCAGCAAGATCTCCGGATCTGTCCCCCATTGAGCATGTTTGGGACTGGATGAAGCGTCGTCTCACGCGGTCTGCACGTCCAGCACGAACGCTGGTCCAACTGAGGCGCCAGGTGGAAATGGCATGGCAAGCCGTTCCACAGGACTACATCCAGCATCTCTACGATCGCCTCCATGGGAGAATAGCAGCCTGCATTGCTGCGAAAGGTGGATATACACTGTACTAGTGCCGACATTGTGCATGCTCTGTTGCCTGTGTCTATGTGCCTGTGGTTCTGTCAGTGTGATCATGTGATGTATCTGACCCCAGGAATGTGTCAATAAAGTTTCCCCTTCCTGGGACAATGAATTCACGGTGTTCTTATTTCAATTTCCAGGAGTGTAGTTTTCGAAAGACACGTCGATCGACAAAATCGGATGGACCGTTTAGATTTTGGAAATTCGTTGCTGGGTGTTACGTGTATAATTTACAGTCAGATGCTAAACTTTAAACTAATAAAGATATCGAAAATCTGATTAGACCACCAGAATCGTCGTGCAAATAATGGTAATGTACATGTTTCTTTTTAAGGTATCATTATTCCTCTGGCTATTATTAATTTGTAGATGAACTGTGAAATGTGTGCCATTATGGTTTCACGAAGTCCGCCATCTTTGGCACCCCCAGCATACAAATCTCCTTCATCGACACGAAGCACCGTCCTCGACGCAGCTCAACATGGAATGTTCGGCCACGCGGTCGGCCTGGACCACGCGCTGCGGCTGCCCACCCCTCTTCCTCCGGCTGATGTTCGCCACCACGCGGTTGTTGACGAGCCCCGTGCATCCCGTGCGGCCACGCCCACTCCGAACTTAGAATATCACCTCACAATGGCTAATTTAAATACGTTAAAATACCATTTAGGGCTATTGCATGTGTCTGTAGTGGTCAAAATTTATGTAAGCTTTTACAAGGAAGGTAAGTAATGTTGATTACTCTAATGAACGTTGTCTAATTTTCTGGAATGTAATTTCTTTCAAAGATTACGCTAACAGCTATGTACTGTTTGTAGGCTATTGTTTGACAATCGACAACGTAGCCCGAAACTACTCATCACAAATAACAATTTTTGAACGCATCTGTGATGGTAACTGAAAAATAACACATGTTGTGTGATGAACATCGCCACAAAGTCTGATAAATACTGGACTGGTGCTTCAAGGTTTACGAGTTTTCAGTTCCATCACTGCATTTCGTAAGTGACTGGTCACAGTTGTCTGTATTTATATTCAGTTTTAGTGGTGCTATTCATACGTGACAACCAGGAAGTAGGTCATATAAAAGTTACAACACTGATAATCAGGTGCGGATTCTGGTTTTAGGTATGGGGGGGGGGGGAAGCCACAGTTTGTTACTATCTCTGTCTCCCTACCCTCTTTCTCCTGATCTTCTCCCGTGTCTACATATACGTCTAAATCTACACGACTACACTTCAATTAACGCTTAACTGCCTGGCAGAGGGTTCACTGAATCATATTCAGACTATTTCTCTACCGTTTCACTCTCAGACACCGCGTGGGGAAAACGAACACTTAAATCTGTTAGTGCGAACTCTGATTTTATTATGATGATCATCAAAATGATTCAAATGGCTCTGAGCACTTTGGGACTTAACATCTGAGGCCATCAGTCCTCTAGAACTTAGGACTACTTAAACCTAATCAACCTAAGGACATCACACAGATCCATGCCCGAGGCAGGATTCGAACCTGCGACCGTAGCATTCGCGCGGTTCCAGACTGTAGCGCCTAGAACTGCTCGGCCACCGCGGCTGGCTGATGATCATCTCTTCCTATGTAGGCTGGTGCCAATAAAATATTTTTGCTTTGACAAGAGAAAGTTTGACTGAAATTTCGTGAAAAGGACCCGCCGCCATCTCATTTCACTTACCATATCCGTGATTCTCCCTCCCCCATTTCGCGGTAATGTAAAACGACCTGCCTATCTTTGGATTTTTTCGATGTTCTCCGTCAATCCTACCTGTTTCGGATCCCAAACGCACAGCAATAATCTATCAGAGTGTAGGGAAGCAGCCTACTCACGCCGTATAAAATTCTCATCAGTCTTTCCATTGTGTGCCAGCCTAGTCCGCTGTGACTAGCTCTGACGTCATAAATGTTGCGCAATACTTTAAAAATCAAGTAAATAACCTGAAACGGTTCTAGCATGTCAGGAGTAATACTAAATCACTATGTGTTGAATATCAGTTCAATAACTTTAACCATTTTCGAAATTTGGATGTTTTTCTGTAAAAATCATTGGCGCAATAGAAAAGAGCTAGAAACTTAAAAATTTGTATTTAGATTCCTTTTGCACAATAATTTAGTGGAAACAGTATTCTGGATATCACAACTTAAAATTTTTGTTAAATTCATGATTTTCTGGTTTTTGTCTTAGAAATTAAGGAAGCAAGATAGATTAAGTAGGCTAATAAATAAGGCTAGGGTGTTTAAATTTAAGTAGAAGGGAGATCCGCTATAATCATAAAGATGTGAGAAGTTTCAATTGAATAACTCTAAAACTATAGCGATGGCGTATCTCAAAAGGGCAAGTTCAGAGCTCGTCTACTGCGTGTAGTGTAATTAAATTAATTCTCTCGCCCAAAATATTTGACTTAGTCACGTCAGACTTTTATTATGATTATTTACCTGTGTGCTGAATGCACATTTAAATTGAGAGCTTCATCGGCCATCAGCAAAGGAAGCGATGATTTATTCAGTAACTTAAAGTGGTGCATTACTAGCCCAGCGGCTAGTCGGGAGAACAAATTTGATCAGGCGTTCCCTTAGCCGTCCGCACCGCGGCTTTATATATAAGAACGCTGCGCGAGAGAAGGAAGGCCCCAGTTCTCTCCAGACGCAGAATAGCACACCACCTGTGCCGGGAGTCGCGACGCGTCGCGTCGGTATCATTGCTATAAACTAGAGATAGGCAAACTGAAACACCTAACTGTTTCGAAACAAATCAAACAGTACAATGTAATGTTTCGAAACAGTCAAACAGTTTGTGTCTTATAATAGTGTAGGGCATCACATTATATAATCTTGAGTGTCTACTGCATAAATATTGTCATAAAAACACAAATGAGGTGCGAGACCGCCAATCACATCGCAGAAAGTGTGAAACTTTCACTTAGGCGTCTTTGCAGTTCCATATTTCGTGTAGCAGCAAATGCACTGCTTTCGTGTCATGTGACTTTCATACTTTCCAATTGGTCGAGGTCAGACTTAATATGTTTGACATAACAGATTTTGCCAAACTCGTTTCCCTGTATTCTAGTGGATAATTTTGATAGGTTTTATGAGTGATAATCTGTATGTGCTCTTGAAAAGGCATATCATGAGATATAATTTATTGAGATAACATCCTGGAAGCGAGGCACTGAATTAACATTTATGAGTATGCCACTCACACTTTTACTACCCGCAGATAAATTTTCCATTGTTGGTCACACAGAGCAGGATGCAAAGTGACTGATGCACACAGATCAAAAATTTACCGTAACAGACTGGAGGATATAGCGCAATGGTCAAGTATGGCAGTTTCTCATCAAACATTCACAAGTTAGCTGGATACATCTCATAGTAAGTACACTTGATAGAATATGAAAACATTTCAAGGTAACTGAAATGCAGAGATTCGTATGTTTCTTTGAAGTATAAAATCCAGACGAAAATTTAAAGCAGTTCCTACAGTGTAATGCCTTTGTGATACCTGTATCATGACAAATCTGCCTCTACACCACTTATAGTTCTTGCTAAAGAAGTTTGTTTGAGGTATTGGTACATGGAGTTCGCTCAAGTAGTCACAGCAAGCAGATGTATTACCATTTTATTATATACTCGCCCAGGAAATCAGAGACGAAATTACGTTGTTGTAGAAATGCAATTTTTATCACAGTATCAGAACGGCAAAAACCAAAGTATCGAAGTACAATTGTTGATTTGACTGAGAATTTTTTATCATACACAAGTATCAAGATGCCTATAGTGTAATAACCAAACACAGCACATTTACAAAAATATACACACAAACATATACATACACAAATCAGATAATTATTCTCAAACACATAAATGAATAAATAACATACTAAAAAAAATTAAACTCACTGAATGATGAGCAAAAACGTGTCTTCTGTGTGCAAAAAGTTTGAGAAAAATGTTCTTGTAAGGTAGCTACATGCACAGTTTAGTGGACTAAACAAAATACAATCAAATATAAATTCAGTGCACTCTGTCCAGAGAAGAAAATCAATTGAAATTTTCCTGTTTCATTCCAGAGTAGATCTGCTGTGCCTATTCTAAGTTGCAGTTCAGAAATATCATTTTTGATACTTTTTCGCTTGAAAGACGGGATCGTCTGTCTGTTACTGTTTGCCCCTGCTTTGAAAATATGCGCTCACATGGAACAGAGGTGGCCATAATATACAAAGGTGTCGTTTCATTATTTCAAACAGCGCAGGAAACAACACATGACTTTCTTTCCACCACAGCAATGGATCTTGTGATCTGTGTATCAGTGGCATCTTCATATATTTATCGAGCTCGACTATACTTGCAGCACGTGGATTGTCTACACTTTGGATCAGGCCACCTACAGCTTGGTCAAAATCTTGCCAAATGTTGCCACTGCTAGAAGTGAATGTGCTCACCTCAACTGGTTTGGCTGGTGGCGGATTTTCTGTAGATCACCGAGTGGGTTTCTGTCGTATTGCACAGCACTTGTTAATTATGGCATCTTTTGTTTCTTTTAATCGATGCCCAGTTTTTGGAAAACCATGCTCCCTGAAGCGAGGATCCAGTAATGTTGCCTCACAAGCAATTGCTTTATGTGCAAACTTTTGAACGAGGCGGGTACAGATTCCGTCCTCAAGTTTAGCAATTACTGTATTAGTGGCTTCATTGCTGTGATTTGAGTTTTTTAGTCTCAGACAATGACTTTGTAAACCTTTGCTTAATAAGACAACTTTTGACAAGGTTACATTTCTTTCACTGCTAATTTCTGTTGTGACTTGTTCAAAAGGAGATAGTATTTCACAAGATTTTTCAATAACTAACCAGTCTTCATTGGACAGTTTTGTTTGTGAATCCACACTGAGGATGGCAAGGGTGCTTTGCAAAGGCTCTTTGATTTTCAAAAGCCTGTCAAACATTTCATATGTGGAATTCCTTCTCGTAGGGCAATCTCGTTTCGGTCTTAAAATAGGAACGCCCATTTGCTTCTGGATATTGTGTAATTTCTCAAGTACTCGAGGACTTCTTTTGAAAAATTCCACTATTGACTTCACCTTTGCCCTTGTGCCTGTAACTGGTTCAAGGCTTGCTTGCACGATTAAATTCAGTGTATGTGCAAAACAAGGTACATGCCACCATTTGCACATCATCACTGCCTTCACCATATTAGGTGCATTATCTGTAGTGCAAGCTACAATTTTATTGGTGATACCCCAAGTTGAAGTCACATTTTGTAATTCATTGGAAATGTTTTCTGCTGTATGCTTGTCATGGAATTTAGAACTAGATAACAAATATGACTTCAGATTGCAGTTTTCACCAATGAAGTGAGCAGTCACTGCAATATAATTCTCATTTTTCACAGATGTCCATCCATCAGTTGTAATGCAGATGTAGGATGCAGCTTGCACTGCAGATCTTACTCGCACTAGTGTGCTGTCGAACACTTGAGAGATTAAACTGTGGGAGAGTGTTTTTCTACTTGGTGGTACATAGTTTTCATTTAATAAATAAGTCATTTTTCTAAACTATACACTCTCAACTACAATAAATGGAAGGTATTCTTTAAAAACAAGTCTTAAAATCTGTTCGTCTACTTTGGCTCGTTTGGATGAAGGCACTGGTCTTGATGCAAATCCAGTAATCTTTGTTTGTCTGCCACACCTACCCAGAACTGAACTGGTGGAAGTGCTGGGTATTTCTTGCACGGATTGTTGATATTGACGCACAGGCACTGGAATGGCAGATTCCTGAACAGTTGCTGTGGAAACTGAACTGGTTTCGTCACTGCCCATATTCATAAAGACTGATTTCGAACGAGTTTCACTTAAATTAACTGTTGGATGCTTATGTCGCAAGTGTCTGTTTAAGCAAGAAGTTGAACTACTTTTAAACAACACTGCCGAGCACAAGTTACATTTAATTTTCTCAGGATTTATCTTCATAAAATAATCCCACACCGGACTTCGTAACGCCATAGCTGAAGACAGAAGAACCAACACGAACTGTACTGGAGGCGGGAAAAAACTGCAGAAACAATTGATACGTACTGGGATTCCCACATTTCGTTAGTATGGATAATATATATATACCCGGCCTGCTAATATCTATGCACACAAAAGAAATCATTGTGGAGAATAGGCACTTTGACTATAGACTCACAAATAAAGCCACATAATTCGAATAAATGACAAAATATAAGAGAAAAAAATTTTTGTCCCTTAAGGTGTTTCGAATCATTACCATAAATCCACCATGCTTCTCAGCCCTTCCCGTTCACCATTACTTCATCAATGATCCGTCAATCATATTGCTTTTCAAGTGCATCCAATTTACGTATATGTCTAAAAATTGCCACTCTACGCCTTTTCTAATTCAAAATGTTGTAGGTTTACTTGAGTTTTTTTAATATGATTACTGTACATCATCAGCAGATAAGCATATGTTATAGAATATGTGTAATTTAACTGAATGTTTTTCACACTTTTATTATTTTGAATGCGAATAGTGTGATTTATTTTATTGTTTGTTAGTGTTTATAAAGTATATATTATGCCATTTCGGAATAGAGCAGTCAATTAGAAACGAAGCTTTATTTTCGGAAATCTTAAGCTTCATGCTGTTGTGTGTCAAAAGGATTTCGACACTCTTGAAAGAGTTCGATGAAGTAGTATATTAAACGTATTTCCGTATCTGTGCCGTGTCCGAATCTCGTCCGAGACAAAGCGAAATGAATCATCACTGTTTCGATACAGTTAGTCCGTTCCAAGCACAAGTGGACTGAAACAGAGTTATTTTGAAACAACGATACAGTTTCTGTGGCTGGCTCGAGATCGAATCAGGTCCCGTTATCCGACACAGAGCGGAATGAAACACCACTGTTTCGAAACAGTGAAACATAGCCGTTTCGAAACAGTGAAACAGTTCCACGTATCGATACACTGTTCCGAAACATAGAAACAGTAGCCAAGTCTACTATAAACAGCCTCGGATGCCGTAATAAGTTACTTGGGATACGCGTAACCATGAAATCATTTTAGAGTGAAGTGTTAATTCTGGGATGACTTTAATGATCTATCTTCAGTTTGCGTATGTCGTATTTTCACGTGCCGCCGCGGGACAGACATTCTACCATTATTTAGCGTGGCGTTTGATGAACATTATCATCAAATTATGGCGAGCATTCACTTAAACATTTAATTTGAACAGTTATAGTTGCATCAGCGCATTAGACTATGAACTGCTCTGGTAGCTGGATTGTGTGGATTCTTTTTGGTTTGTGACTTTCAGAATATAGTGAACCTTTTATAGAGAATCGTTTTTGATTATGAATCCCACACAATCTCCTAATACCTCAGAGCTATAAGCTGTAGCTATAAGTGTATTTCTCATATGAAGTGAGCACTAGGAATTCTAATTACAGGCTTAACGTTTTGCTAATCACTTTCTGGTTGCCAATATTGTAGTTAGAGAGCCAGTGTTGAGAACGGCAAAAGACTGCATAAATAATAGGAACATTTTTATAACAATTAATTCCAACCGCCGCCCCACATATGGTTAATCGGCCGGGAAATGCATCTTTTCTACTTTACATTCTACATACAGGGTGTTTCAAAAATGACCGGTATATTTGAAACGGCAATACAAACTAAACGAGCAGCGATAGAAATAGACCGTTTGTTGCAATATCCTTGGGACAACAGTACATTTTCAGGTGGACAAACTTTCGAAATGACAGTAGTTACAATTTTCAACAACAGATGGCGCTGCAAGTGATGTGAAAGATATAGAAGACAACGCAGTCTGTGGGTGCGCCATTCTGTACGTCGGCTTTCTGCTGTAAGCGTGTGCTGTTCACAATGTGCAAGTGTGCTGTACACAACATGGTTTATTCCTTAGAACAGAGGATTTTTCTGGTGTTGGAATTCCACCGCCTAGAACACAGTGTTGTTGCAACAAGACGAAGTTTTCAACGGAGGTTTAATGTAACCAAAGGACCGAAAAGCGATACAATAAAGGATCTGTTTGAAAAATTTCAACGGACTGGGAACGTGATGGATGAACGTGCTGGAAAGGTAGGGCGACCGCGTACGGCAACCACAGAGGGCAACGCGCAGCTAGTGCAGCAGGTGATCCGACAGCGGCCTCGGGTTTCCGTTAGCCGTGTTGCAGCTGCGGTCCAAATGACGCCAACGTCCACGTATCGTCTCGTGCGCCAGAGTTTACACCTCTATCCGTGCAAAATTCAAACGTGGCAACCCCTCAGCGCCGCTACCGTTGCTGCACGAGAGACATTCGCTAACGATATAGTGCACAGGATTGATGACGGCGATATGCATGTGGGCAGCATTTGGTTTACTGACGAAGCTTATTTTTACCTGGACGGCTTCGTCAATAAACAGAACTGGCGCATATGGGGAACCGAAAAGCCCCATGTTGCAGTCCCATCGTCCCTGCATCCTCAAAAAGTACTGGTCTGAGCCGCCATTTCTTCCAAAGGAATCATTGGCCCATTTTTCAGATCCGAAACGATTACTGCATCACGCTGTCTGGACATTCTTCGTGAATTTGTGGCGGTATAAACTGCCTTAGACGACACTGCGAACACCTCGTGGTTTATGCAAGATGGTGCCCGGCCACATCGCACGGCCGACGTCTTTAATTTCCTGAATGAATATTTCGATGATCGTGTGATTGCTTTGGGCTATCCGAAACATACAGGAGGCGGCGTGGATTGGCCTCCCTATTCGCCAGACATGAACCCCTGTGACTTCTTTCTGTGGGGACACTTGAAAGACCAGGTGTACCGCCAGAATGCAGAAACAATTGAACAGCTGAAGCAGTACATCTCATCTGCATGTGAAGCCATTCCGCCAGACACGTTGTCAAAGGTTTCGGGTAATTTCATTCAGAGACTACGCCATATTATTGCTACGCATGGTGGATATGTGGAAAATATCGTACTACAGAGTTTCCCAGACCGCAGCGCCATCTGTTGTTGAAAATTGTAACTACTGTAATTTCGAAAGTTTGTCTGCCTGAAAATGTACTGTTGTCCCAAGCATATTGCAACAAACGGTGTATTTCTATCGCTGCTCGTTTAGTTTTTATTGCCATTTCAAATATACCGGTCATTCTTGAAACACCCTGTATATTAACAAATAAGTACAACCCGCCGCTCCACAAGAGGACGGACAAGAGTAGTGTATACAGTGTCTTCACTATACTGTTCTATCTTCTGTGTGTTCTTTGGTTAGCCTTATTTTCTGTGTGATGGTTTCACTTCAGGTTGTTCGTAGTAAGTTGTCATTCCTAGGTATTTCAGTGAATTAATAGCCTTTAGATTTGTGTGACTTATGGTGTAACTGAAATTTAAGAGATTTCTATTACTACTCGTGTGAACGAGCTCACACTTTCCCTTATTTTGAGTCAACGGCATTTTTCGCACCGTGCAGTTATCGTGTGTAAGTCATTTTGCAATTTGTTTTGGTCTTCTAATGATTTTACTAGACGGTAAATTAGAGCATCATCTGCAGAAAAGGAAAGAGGACTGCTCACATTGCCGGCCGCGGTGGTCTCGCGGTTCTAGGCGCTTCAGTCACAGGTTCGAATCCTGCCTCGGGCATGGATGTGTGTGATGTCCTTAGGTTAGTTAGGTTTAAGTAGTTCTAAGTTCTAGGGGACTGATTACCTCAGATGTTAGGTCCCATAGTGCTCAGAGCCATTCTTGAACTGCTCACATTATCTCTAAATCGTTTATATGGATTGGGAATACCAGAGGGCCTATAGGAATTCTTTGGGGAACGCCATGTATCACTTGTGTTTTATATGAGCCGCAGGTAAGCAATTTGATTAGATGTCTTTTGCGAGAAGCGCAGTCAAAAGCCTTCTGGAAATCTAGAAATATGAAATCAATTTGAGCTCCCCTGTTGATAGCACTTCGCAACAATTTTGCAGCGCTGCAATTTTCTGTATACAACAGCATCACCTGTGAATAGCTCACGGAACACCGGACGTTATGTACTAGGTAATTTATTGTATATTGTGAAAAGTAAAGGTTCTATAAAACTCCCTTGTGACACGTTCGAAATTACTTTTACGCTTGAAAACCTCTCTCCATTCAGAATGACATGCTGTGTTCTGTTCCCTAGTAACGCTTCATTCCACTCACCAGCTGAAGTAATATTCCGTACACTCGTATTTTGTTCGTTACGCGACAGTGCGAACCTATCAGTACAACGAAAAACCAGTCCAAAGTTGCAAATTTTATTTTTTTGTTCGCTCCATGACTAGCTTCGGGCGGAGACCCAGTTTCGCATTATCGTGAAATAGCCAAAAATAGTATTTCCGAAGATGAAAAAACCATGTGAAAAATGTACAATCAACAGTTACAGCGCATATAGATAACGGCCAAGATACTAAACGTCTTTTTCCAAACTTGTTTTACAGTGAAGATCGCACTGCATTTCCTCCTTTAAATCTTCGCACGGACTTCAAAATGTCTGTATGCGCTGTAACCGTTTGTATCACATTTTTGACATGGTTTTCACATCTTCGGAAATACCATGTTTGACTATGTTACCGTGATTTGAAAATGGGTCTCGTCCAGAAACTAGTCACCGAGTGAATAAAAAAGTAAAATTTGCAACTTTGGACTGGTGTTTCGTTGTACTGGTTAACAGAAGTTGCCGACCCACGGCTATTCCAGCATGATGAAAGCTCGTAAAAAATGCGAAACTATATCGAATGCCTTACGGAAGCCAAGGAACATCTACTGCTTTCTGAGTCTCGCAGACGAACACAGGGAGCTGGCTTTCACACGATCGTTGTTTTCGGAATCCATGAGGAGATTTGCAGTTTTCATAAATGTCATAATAAGCGAGCATAAATCACGATCAAAAATCCTACCACAAACGGACCTCAGAGATAAAGGTCCATATTTTTGAGCGTCTGTTCCACAACCCTTCTTGAAAACGGGAATAACCTGAGCTTGTTTTCAATAATCAGAAACGCTTCGCTCCTCCAGAGAACTGCGGCACACAGCTGCTAGAAGAGAAGCGTACTGCATGTAGAATCGAACTGGCATCCCGTCGGGTACAGTGGCCTGTCCTCTGTTGAGTGATTTCTGTTGGCTTTCTATCGCGAGGTCAGCTATTTCGATGTCAGCCATTTGACAATTTAAAGGAGGACCTGCAGTGTGATCTCAATGTGTGAAATAATTTTGCAAAAAGATGTTTAGTATTCGGCCGTTTCTGTGTCGTCCTCTGTTTCAGTACCATTATGCTCACAGTGTTTGGACAGATAGTTTCGATCCGATTAGTGATTTAACGTAAGAGCAGAATATCTTAGGATTTTCTGTCAAGCTGGCAGATACAGTATTATTTTTGTATTCGTAGAACGCTTCAGGCGTAGCGTTCCTTACACTGATGATGACGTCGTTTAAGTTTTGTTTGTGAGGCTTTGGCTACGTTTAAATATACAGTGAAGCTCTCTTTGTTTCCGTAGCAGTTTCCAAACACGGTCGTTGAACCACGGAATGTCTTTTCCGTCCCTTACAATTTTTCTCGGAATATACTCGTCTAAAGCGTATTGTACGATGCTCTTGAACTTTTTTCGTTGGTGCTCAAAATTGTCTGTGCTGGAGATGAAATCTTCGTGATGACCTGTCAGGTAATCTGAGATCTGCCTTTTTTTGTCGCTGTAGTTAATCAGCAAAATCATCCTGCCTTTCTTTGTATTGTAATTTAGAGCTCGCATTCAGCAATGCTGTAATGGCCTTATCATCACCGATTTCCTGTCCTACACTGATTCGAAAAGATCGGGTCCATTTGTCACGAGCAGGTTTAAGATCTTATCTTCATGAGTCGGTTATCCGATTGACTGCTCAAGATAAGGCACTTTGGATAAGGCACTTAAAGCAGTGTCACAAGGGTCTCATTTCCTGCTAAATGTCCTAATTACTTGTGTCTCCCAGTCTATAACTGCTAAGTTAAAATCTCCAAGTAAAACTATAACACGGCCAGGAAATTTACGTGAAATATTCAAGTTTCCCTTCAACTGTTGCCCGCATCTCGTGGTCGTGCGGTAGCGTTCTCGCTTCCCACGCCCGGGTTCCCCGGTTCGATTCCCGGCGGGGTCAGGGATTTTCTCTGCCTCGTGATGGCTGGGTGTTGTGTGATGTCCTTAGGTTAGTTAGGTTTCAGTAGTTCTAAGTTCTAGGGGACTGATGACCATAGATGTTAAGTCCCATAGTGCTCCGAGCCATTTGAACCATTTGAACCTTCAACTGTTCCACCACTGCTGCTACTCAGGCAAGGGGTCTACAAAAACACCTTAAGACCATGTTTGAGCCACATTTAACACTTATCTCCACCCAAATTATTTCGCATTCTGAATCTGTACAAATCTCGCTCGTATTTTTATTGCTTTAAGCTCTCCTCCACCACCACTGTTCAACCTACCTTTGCGATAAACATTCCAGTCGGAGATTAGAATTTCACTGCTGTAAACCTCTAGTTTTTGCGAACTGAAAATGGTTCAAATGGCTCTGAGCACTATGGGACTTAACATCTGTGGTCATCAGTCCCCTAGAACTTAGAACTACTTAAACCTAACTAACCTAAGGACATCGCACACATCCATGCCCGAGGCAGGATTCGAACCTGCGACCGTAGCGGTCACGCGGTTCCAAACCGAAGCGCCTAGAACCGCACAGCCACACTGGCCGGCTTTTGCAAACTGTCCCTAGTACAGTGTAGGCGTTGTTACCGTTCGTAAGCGAGACTAGTTCAGGAACCTCTTCGTAGACGCTCCTGCTGTTAACTAATACGATCTTAACGTTTTCTTTATCCGATCTGCTACGACGAATGCCAGCCTGTCTGGACTCATAAGGCATAAAATCGGGGCTGTGGAGGGATTTCTCTGTCTTACAAACCCTGTATGTGCACACCACAGTTACTCCCCTACGCTAGTAATTGTTTGGTGCGTAAAGTGCACTCCTCACCTATTAAGGGAGATCCTACATTTCTCCACCAAGAAGCGGAGGTCGAGAAATCCCCATCCGAAATCGTAACGGAATGTCTGCTGATTCTATGAGTAAAGCATGTTATCCTCGAAGAACTTGGTTGTTTTCCAGCTTAGAATATGTTCCAGTATCCTGTAACAGACGGACGTTGGCGATGTTGGCCTATAATTCTGGTGATGGGGAAGAAGGACCGGTTAAAACCGATACCTGTATATTAGTTGTGAATAACCGGTGCTTTTGAATATTTGTTCGGTCTAGGCTATAACATGCTCCTTTTTTTCATTTTTTACTAATAACTGGGTAAAAAAAACGGCATATCAATTAGCCATAGCAACAGAGCTGCTTAAAAAAAAGCGAGTAGTGTTTATTCGCAAAATTTTCATTGCTTTGAAAGACTGGGTTATTATACAAACTGAGGAAAGCGAACGATGTTGTTATAGTAACAACTCTGACAAAAACAAGCAACATACGAATCGGTATAGGACCGCTGAGAAAACGCTGCATGTGTTGCTGTGTGCCGTAGCCTATTAGACGGTACGGGTGTTCGTTGAATGCACGTGTGCCCACCTGGTCAGACGATAGTTTTTCGCTGCCATCCTCGAACATCGGTTGTATTTCAGAACGACATTTCCCTAGTTTGGAAGTATTTTACGAAGTGCGGTAGCAGTGATGATGATGACGTCCCATACTCCGAGGAGCTTAGGGGACGATGCGGGAGACCCGCAGCGCCATACTAGACAAGGTCCTAGCGGAGGTAGTTTGCCATTGCCTTCCTCCGACCGTAATGGGGATGGATGATATAATAATAATGTTCTGTGACGAGGGCCTCCCGTCGGGTAGACCGTTCGCCTGGTGCAAGTCTTCCGATTTGACGCCACTTCGGCGACTTGCGCATCGATGTGTATGAAATGATGATGATGACGACACAACACCCAGTTCCTGAGCGGAGAAAATCCCCATCCGGGAATCGAACCCAGGACCCCGTGCGCGGGAAGCGAGAACGCTACTTCAAGGCCACGAGCTGCGGACGGTGGCAACGAAGCGAAAGAAACTGGTACACCTGCCTAATATAGTGTGGGGCCCCCGGGAGTACGCAAAAGTCCTGCAACACGACGTGGCATGGACTCGACTAATGTCTGAAGTAGTGCTGGAGGGGGTTGGTACCATGAATCCTCCAGTGCTGACTCGTAAATTGGTAACAGTACGAGGGGGTCGAGATCTCTTCGGAACAGCACGTTGCAAGGCATCTCAGATATGAACAATAATAATGCTCATGCCTGGGGAGTTTGGTGCCCAGCGGAAGTGTTTAAAGTCAGAAGAGTGTTCCTCGAGCCACCCTGTAGCAATTCTGGACATGCGGGGTGTCGCATTCAAATGGTTCAAATGGCTCTGAGCACTATGGGACTCAACATCTGAGGACATCAGTCCCCTAGAACTTAGAGCTACGTAAACCTAACTAACCTAAGGACATCACACAACACCCAGTCATCACGAGGCAGAGAAAATCCCTGACCCCGCCGGGAATCGAACCCGGGAACTCGGGCGTGGGAAGCGAGAACGCTACCGCACGACCACGAGCTGGTGTCGCATTCTCCTGCTGGAATTGCCCAAGTCCACCGGAATGCGCAACGGACCTGAATGAATGCAGGTGATCAGGCAGGATGCTTACGTACGTGTCAGCTGCCAGACTCGTTTCTAAACGTATCAGGGGTCCCACATCACTCCAACTGCACACGGCCTTCACCATTACAGAGCATCCACCAGCTTCAACAGTCCCCTGCTGACATGCAGGGTCTGTCGATTCATGAGATTGTCTCCATACTCGTACACCTCCATCCACTCGATACAATTTGAAACGAGATTCGTTCGATAAGGGAAGACGTTTCCTGTCATCAACAGTCCAATGTCGGTATTGGCAGGCCCAGGCGAGGCGTAAAGCTTTGCGTCGTGCAGTCATCAGGGGTACACGAGCGGGCCTTTGGCTCCGAAAGCCCGTATCATATCGATGGTGCCTCGTTGAATGGTTTGCGCGCTGACACTTGTTGATGACACAGCATTGAAACCTGCAGCAATTTGCGGAAGGGTTGCACTTCTGTCACGTTGAACGATTCTCTTCAGTCGTCGTTGTCCCCGTTCTTGCAGGATCTTTTTCCAGCCGCAGCGATGTCAGAGATTTGATCTTTTACCGGATTCCTGATATTCACGGCACAGGGTGAAACGGTCGTACGGGAAAACCGCAACTTCATCGCTGCCTCGGAGATGCTGTGTCCCATCGCTCGTGCGCCGACTGTAACACCATGTTCAAACTCACTTAAATGTTGATAACCTGCCATTGTAACTGCAGTAACCGATCTAACAACTGCGCCAGACGCTTGTGTTATATAGGCGTTACCGACCGCAGCGCCGTAATCTCCCTGTTTACGTATCTCTGTATTTGAAGACGCATGCCTGTACCAGTTTCTTTGGCGCTTCAGTGTAATTCTGTGTATCATATCTACTGCTCTTTTTGGGTTCCGTTCCTCAGTCTGCAAAAATATAACGTTACAGGGACACTCTGTTACAGTCTGTCAGCTTGTCTATCTGTCTGTCCTACTGTTAAGAACCCTTTTTCTCAGGAAAGGGTGGACGTATCAAGTTCAAATTTACGTCACATAGTGAGCTCTATGGTGCCTTGACAGTGTAACAGTTTGAAGCTTCTAAGTCACCTCAGTCAAAATATATGGTCATTAAAGTCATATATTTCGACATTCGGAAACTAATTCAGCATAACCTATAGGCTGCTTATCCATTGGTGTAGTATCATGATATTTGGCAAGAAGCAAAGTTTCACAGTACACTTAAACAGAAAAAAATCAGGGAATTGTGAATTAATAATTATATCACAAGAAAATTTATTTGTCCTTTGTTATCATATTGCCTGTCTGCCTATTCGTCTTTTAAGAACCTTTTTTTCTCAGCAACGGCTAAACGTTTTAAGCCGAAATTTGTGACACATAGTAAGGTCTGTCTATGGTCCATTGACACTATAGTAAACGTTAGTAACTAAATCAATACAATCAAAAGATACGGTGTTTCATGCGACATATTTTGATACTCGCAAACTCATCAAAATCTAGAAGGCACTTCCTGTTGGACTAGAATCATGAAATTGGGCAAGTAGCAAGGTTTCACTGGACAAGTACAGGTAAAAATTAGGAAAAATCTCTTAATTTGTAGTTTTATCACACAAAAAGTGATTCTTATGATTTGTTATCCACCATCGAACGCGAAATTAACACATTCAAGAAAGACTTGAAATACGTGAGACCGGTTTATTGACAGTATTAATGTCGGTAACAGTCCAGACTTGTCGAGATTCTCAGTTCCCGGCATGGATGAATTGTCTAGATACATAATTACGTTTATTATTATTATATTTGTTAACATAGAGTGCAAATTTAAGTGTCAGGAAGTCTTTTCTGAAAGTATTTGTATGGAGTGTAGCCATGTATGGGTGTGAAATATAGATGATGAAGGAGGAGGAGGAGATTAGTGTTTAACGTCCCGTCGACAACGAGGTCATTAGAGACGGAGCGCAAGCTCGGGTGAGGGAAGGATGGGGAAGGAAATCGGCCGTGCCCTTTCAAGGGAACCATCCCGGCATTTGCCTGAAGCGATTTAGGGAAATCACGGAAAACCTAAATCAGGATGGCCGGAGACGGGATTGAACCGTCGTCCTCCCGAATGCGAGTCCAGTGTGCTAACCACTGCGCCACCTCGCTCGGTCGTTAGATGATGAACACTTTAGACAAGAAGAGAATAGAAGCTTTAGGAATGTGTTGCTACAGAAGAATGCTGAAGATTAGCTGGGTAGATCACGTAACTAATGAGGAGGTACTGCATAGAATTGGGGAGAAGATTAATTTCTGGTACAATCTGACTATACTCCATTCACCGAAACAAGAGACGTAGTGTAAACACGGCAAGGCGCATGACCACAGCGCTGCCGTCGAGGGGTGTACAAGGCTGGGGCGTCAGAAATTAAAAAATGAAAGTCGTGTTTTTTATAATTTGGCACCTGAACATGATAAAGAGATCCGAGAACTACCTTCCGACACCTTTATTTACATTACATTAAAATTTATTATCACTCAAAAAGAGAAATATTTAAGCTTTCAGGAAAAGTTGTTTTTTCGCGTTACTCTATATTTATCACGCCATATCTCCTAAACTGTGTGTCACACAGCAAAATAATTTTATAATTGCCTTCAGTACTATATGCTGATGACGTCTGCAAATTTTCTGCTCAATAGAGTCAGTAATAGTGAATCAATGAATTAAAATCTCACGTCTGATATAGAACTCTTACCAAATCATCGTCCGAAATATAGTAAGCGACAAACTTTTTCCCTTTACATTCTTTTGTGAGGGTGTAAGCGAGAAAAGTTTCAGAAAGGTTTGAATTTAATTTTGTAGTTTGTTCGAATGCGATGGGTGCAACCGTTTGTCCTTTATGAGCGATGCATTGTGCGGTTCGCAGGCGCGGCGCTCAGTCAGTGTGGCCGCCTCAGTTGCAGGTGTGAGCTCCTTAGTGGGTGTTGTACAGCGGCGATTTCAGGATATCTTAAGTTCATCTGCAAAGACGCTTGAAAGACTCGTTGTTGATTATTAGAGTAAGTATATGTGTTTGTAGTCACGCTGAGCATTCACTATTTATGTGCGCATCCAATAGCATCGCATGGTTTCTTATTTTATATATTCACTTATTTCATTAGCGTCACATACGGCTGTCCTCATTATGTCATCCACGGATTCAGCGAGCGAGGTCGACGTGTCAGTTCTAAGTCTACCAAAGAAGCGAGCAAAGAAGAAATCATTAAGCTCTTCTGAGAAGCACATGGTGCTTAATGTGTACGAAACGGAACTGTTACATCCAGAGCAGTCGATGAGTGACATTGTTTCGAAAACAGCTGCAGCTACAGGTGTTGGACGTTCTTCAGTGCATCGTGTGATAACTGAGTACAAGGCCACACACTCTTTGAAGTCTCCCAAGAAAGGAAAATTACGACAAACTTTCTGAAAATGTTGATAACTTCGATAGAAATGCGATAGGAAGGAAAGTACACGAATTTCTTTTTCCGTAACGAATTGCCATCAATTGACAAAGTGCTTAGAGTCGTGAACGAAGATGCAGATCTGGGCAATTTTTGGAGAACTACATTTTGTAAGTTACTGAGAGAAATGAATTTCAAATATGTCCGGCGTGGGCGCGATAGCATGCTAATAGACAGGGATGACATCTTTTTATGGAGGCGGCGTTATCTTCGAACCATTAAACGGTTGAGAGATGAAGGCAGACCCATTTACTATTTGGAGGAGATGTGGGTGAACGCAGGACATACCCGAAGTTACGTCTGCGTAGATGACACTATAAATTCCTCAAAACAAGCGTTTCTGTCCGGGTTATCCACCGGAAGCAAGGGCCCATCAGGTAAAGGGAAACGTCTGATTATCGCACACATTGGCAGCAAAGCAGGGTTCGTTGAAGGATGTTTGTGGACTTTCGAGATTATCATGAGGAGACGTGCGCCGAAACCTTCGAGAAGTGGTTTCAAGATGTTCTTCCTCGGCTTCAGGAAAATGCAGTTATTGTTCTTGATAACGCGCCGTACCATTCTCGGAGAAAAGAGAAAGTTCCCAATGCGAATTCCAATAACCATGAAATATCAGAGTGGCTAAAATCTAAAAACATCGATTTCGAAGACGGTATGTTGAAGAAAGAACTTTTAGATATAGTTAAAAATCACAGAACAGCGCACAACGAATACGCAATAAATGAAATGGCGAAGAATTCAGGAAAAACTGTTCTCAGAATTGCTCCGTACCACTGTGAATTAAACGCCATCGAGTTAGTGTGGGCCAGAATCAAAGGCTATGTTGCAGCGAAAAACAAAACATGCAAAATGCCGGAAGTTAAAGTACTGCTAGAAGAAGCAGTAAGAACAGTGACTGCAGAGGATTGGAACAAGTGCGTCCTCCATGTCGTAGAAAAAGTGGAAACTCAAATGTGGAAATTAGATTGCATTATAGAGGAGAGAGAGGAGCGGTTTATTATAAACTTCAATGAGAACAGTTCAAGTTCGACAGAGTGAACCTTGTTTCGTCATTTCTCATTATTATTACTGGTATTGTTATTAAAATTAACAATTAATTGTGTTTTAATGGAGCGTTTTGTTAGAAACCTGAATGAAAATAAATCTGCTTCGACAGAATGAACTCAGTTTAACATTATTTAAACATTGTTGTTAAATTTATTTCGTACATTGTTGCCCAGGTTTATCACAGTCCGCTGTGACAGCTCGGCAGCCAGCCGAACGCCGCCAGCTGCAAAGCGTGCGCCAAGGGTTTTCCACACCCCTACGTATCACGTGAACACCGAATGCTTTCTCTGGAAACGAGCGTAGTCGCTCACGTGACACTGTTTATGTTTCGTCCCAGCTCTCGGTGAATAGACTTTTAGAAGAAAGGATTGGTTGGTATTAGAAGAAAGGATTGGTTGGTAGGACACATCCCGAGGCTTAAAGCGATCACCAGTTTAGTGTTGGAGGGAAGCGTGGAGGGGAAAAATCGTAGAGGGAGAGTAAGAGATGAATACACCAAGCAGGTTCAGAATGATGTAGGTTTCAGTAGTTATTCGGAGATAAAGAGACTTGCACAGGATAGAGCAGCATGGAGAACTGCATCAAACCAGTCTCTGAACTGACGACCCCAACAATGAGGTAATTAAGTTTGTACGAAACCCGCAGTGGCTGAGTCCTACTCCGAATTTTTTAAATGGGACTGACCTGTGGTCATATAGAGGCGCACGCGACTATTCTCTGCGCTAGCGAGTCTCGATAAATATGAGCTAGGAAAGGAGCTACTCCGGTGACGTGTTCGAAGCAGAACGGAACTGCAATTCGTCAGCACCTGTCACCTTGATACCTTTAAGTAATTTTAATTGTGCTTATCCATTACGCATATTTTAGAACCGTGACTGTATATTGAATGTAAATAAGTTATACAAAACTGCAACCAGCCCCTTTTTTGAATAATTATGTTTTATTTCAAGGACCGGTTTTCGAACCTTTTCAGGTTCATCTTCTGATGGTTTCAGGAAGTCACATCATTATTGTTAGCATAATTATGGGTGCTGGCTCTATGACAAAAAGATGGGACACACTTAAATGTATCGCCACGACTATAGCTTATCTGTCGATATGGATGTAAATTTAGTTTTTTGCTTACTGCGACAGTATAGGCGGTGTTTTTCGGTTAGTGTCCATCTGTCTACCTCCATTTTGATGTTCAGTTGATGTATCACTACACACTTATTCACACTTATTAATATAGTTTGTGTGAAAGTGTGTGTAGTGGAAGTGTGTGTAGTGATACAACAACTGGACATCAAAATGGAGGCAGACTGATGGACGCTCATCATCATCATCATGAGTGTTCTGCCTAAAGGCAGGTTTCCACATGGTAGTTCTCCAGGTTGTCCGGTCTTCTGCCATCCTCTTCAGGTCTGCATAATTTCCTCTTCCCTTTATGTCGTCTATCACCTCGTATCTCGTTCTTCCTCTCAGTCTTCTCCCACAAACCAATCCTTCCAAAGCATCTACTAGCAAGCACTCCCTTCTCAGTGAATGTGCCAACCCGTTCTTTTTCCTTTCTCTTACAACCTTCAGCAGACATCTGCTCTCACCAAACCTTTCCAATACTCTTTCATTACTCACTCTTTGCATCCAGCTTATTCTCCCCATTCTTCTCCACATGCACATCTCAAATGCTTCTAACCTTTTTTCATCCTCTCGTCTCAGTGTCCATGTTTCTGCCCCATATAGTGTCACACTCCAGACAAAACATTTGCCAAGCCTTTTCCTTAGTCCTTTATCTAATTTGCCACATAAGAGTTTCCTATTTCTATTGAATGCCTCCTTCGCTATGGTAATTCGAGTTTTCACCTCCTGGTGACATCTAAAGTCTTCAATATTGTGCTTCCGAGATATTTAAATTCACTTACTTGGCTAATGGTAGTTGCAGCGAAGTCCTCAGGCCATTCCCCTTTGTCATATATGTCGTTACAGAGGTAGACTATTTCTTTTCTTGCCTTGTTTCTCAAACACTAACCGAAAAAGGCCGCCTATACTGTCTCAGTATGTAAAAAGGAAATTTAATCCATATCGACAGATAATTCCAATCCCAAAAAAAAGGCGTTGACAGATGTGAAAATTACCGAACTATCAGTTTAATAAGACACGGCAGCAAAATACTAACGCGAATTCTTTACAGACGAATGGAAAAACTGGTAGAAGCTGACCTCGGGGAAGATCAGTTTGGATTCTGTAGAAATAGGGGAACTCGTGAGGCAATACTGACTCTACGACTTATTTTAGAAGCTAGATTAAGAAAAGGCAAACCTACGTTTCTAGCATTTGTAGACATAGAGAAAGCTTTTGACAATGTTGACTGGAATACTCTCTTTCAAATTCTGACGATGGCAGGGGTAAAATACAGGGAGCGAAAGGCTATTTACAATTTGTACAGAAAACAGATGGCAGTTATAAGAGTCGAGGGACATGCAAGGGAAGCAGTCGTTGGGAAGGGAGTGAGACAGGATTGTAGCCTTTCCCCGATTTTATTCAATCTGTATATTGAGCAAGCAGTGAAGGAAACAAAAGAAAAATTCAGAGTAGTAATTGAAAGCTACAGAGAAGAAATAAAAACTTGGAGGTTCGCCGACGACATTGTAATTCTGTCAGAGACAGCAAAGGACTTGGAAGAGCAGTTGAACGGAATGGACAGTGTCTTGAAAGGAGGATATAAGATGAACATCAACAAAAGCAAAACGAGGATAATGGAATGTAGTCGAATTAAATCAGGTGATGCTGAGGGAATTAGATTAGGAAATGAGACACTTAAAGTAGTAAAGGAGTTTTGCTATTTAGGGAGTAAAATAACTGATGATGGGCGAAGTAGAGAGGATATAAAATGTACACTGGCAGTGGCAAGGAAAGCGTTTCTGAAGAAGAGAAATTTGTTAACATCGAGTATAGATTTAAGTGTCAGGAAGTCATTTCTGAAAGTATTTGTATGGAGTGTAGCCATGTATGGAAGTGAGACATGGACGATAAATAGTTTGGACAAGAAGAGAATAGAAGCGTTCGAAATGTGGTGTTACAGAAGAATGCTGAAGATTAGATGGGTAGATCACATAACTAATGAGGAGGTACTGATTAGGATTGGGGAGAAGAGGAGTTTGTGGCACAACTTGACTAGAAGAAGGGATCGGTTGGTAGGACATGTTCTGAGGCATCAAGGGATCACCAATTTAGTATTGGAGGGCAGCGTGGAGGGTAAAAATCGTAGAGGGAGACCAAGAGATGAATATACTAAGCAGATTCAGAAGAATGTAGGTTGCAGTAGGTACTGGGAGATGAAGAAGCTTGCACAGGACAGAGTAGCATGGAGAGCTGCATCAAACCAGTCTCAGGACTGAAGACCTCAACAACAACAACAATTCGTGTGTGTCTTGAAGAGAAGTTGGTTGGTAAAGAATAAAAGGCCTTTTTGACCTGAAACGAAGGAAGCTGTTTGGAGATTTATCGATATCGATTTCTACTTTTATGTTAGGAATAGACCTATTGACAGCAAGGGCTTCCAAAGTGACGTTTTGATCACAAGTACAGGATTCGTCATCCTCAAAAGTAAAGTCGATCACTGATTAGGATGCCGAAGAGACAAACTTGCTGCCGCACATCACCGTAAAGCTTTGCCACTAAATATTTCGCTTTGGTACTGTGTGTGCACTGTCATGGAGGTACCCTGAACACATTCAGACTCTGCGCCAGCGCTCTATTCCGATCCCTTGCATTTAGCAGGTAATACTGTTGCCACTGAAACACTGAAGGCGTTCGTGGGTCGTGCCTGGATCTTTTAGTCCGTAAAGGCATTACCCGTGGAAGGCAAGGGTCCTAGTTCGATCGCTGTCCTGGTACGCAGTTTTCGTTTGTCAGGAAGTTTCGTAACCGTATAGCATTCGTAAAACTGACTCAGCATATCAGAAAACTAGTTTAGTTACCGTAGTCTACCGTCGCCACGTAGATGGTGGAAAAACCATACAGGATTGACCTACGATAAGGGATCACCAATTTTGTATTGGAGGGCAGCGTGGAGGGTAAAAATCTTAGAGGGACGCCAAGAGATGAATATACTAAGCAGATTCAGAAGAATGTAGGTTGCAGTAGGTACTGTGAGATGAAGAAGCTTGCACAGGACAGAGTAGCATGGAGAGCTGCATCAAACCAGTCTCAGGACTGAAGACCACAACTACAACATCGACAGATAAGCTATAGTCATGGCGATACATTTAAGTGTGTTCCATCATAGAGCATTATGCTAGCAATAATGATGTAACTTCCTGAAACCATCTGAAGATGAACCTGAAAAGGTTCGAAACGCGGTTCATGGAATAAAACATAATTATTCAAAAAAGTGACTGGTTGCAGTTTTGTAATTGTAATTGTTTTCCAATATCGCCTCTACTTTTGTGTGGTGGTGGAGGGAGGGGGTGGGGGATGGGGAGGGGAGGGTGTTCACGACCTCTACGGCATCCCCCGTCGCATCGGATCCGCGCCTGTCGATAATCGATCAAACGCCTTCCCCTGCTGGCGGCGGCAGCGGCAGCTGCGCTCCCGGCGACAGGAAGCGCAGTGGGGGCGCATCGGCGGCAGGCAGCAAGGGCTCCGACCGAAATAGCAGCGGCGGCGGCGGCGGCGGCGGCAGCGGCGGCGCGGCCGTGAGGCTAGCTCTGGCGCAGGGCGGGCCGCGTGACGTCACGGCTGCTGCAGCGCTGCGCGCGGCCAGTCCGGCCAGTGTGGCGCGCGCCGGCCCCGCGGCAGCAGCAGCAGCAGCGCAACAGAAGACAGCAGACGACAGCGGCTGCAGCATGGCGGTGTTCGCGGCGCGCGTTCCCAGGTGAGGCCCCGCACCCCGCCCTGCTATTGATCGGCGGCGGCAGCAGCAGCAGCAGCCCACGTGCCCGGCGCCCCCTGGCGTAGCGGCGAGAGCAACAGGCGAGCCAACCCCGCCGCCGCCGCCGCCGCCGCTTCCGCTCGAGGACGGCGCCGCGATTCGCCGGTAGTCGCGCCGGCAACCGGCCTCGCCAGTGGTGTAATTGAGTGCTAAACGTGCCAAACGATCCAATTTACTCCCAGTTCAGAGGCCGCTCCCTTTCCGAACCGTCTGCAATTGCGCGTGTCGGCGTATACTGTTCACTGTACCGCGTGACAACTGCTCTTTCCATTCTAGCAGCTATTTATATTTTACGGAGTGTGGGGTGCAAAACACGAGGAACGAACACGACGTTCTCAAAGTGGTGCATGTATTGGCCAATTAGCGCGGGTGTGCAGGTGCGTGTGCGTACTCGTCAGTTTACAAGCCAGAAGTAGCGCCTCAACTGTCGAGGCTACGTATTCGGAAGTCGTGGTTCCATTCGAGTTCGATGCCAACACCTTTTTCTACCTTTCACCAACTGCGACATAATCGCGTATACAAACAGTGATCCAATACTGTAAAATGCTTTTTTATTCCAGTCTCTGATCACAATATCACTTCTTTAGACGATGACCATCCTCAGATCTTTTTTACACCGTGTCCCAAAGTGTTACGGCCATAATGGCATCGTCAAAACATATAATCAGCACAGCATCGTCACATAAATCTAAAATAAGGTTTAGAATAGGCCACATCGCCCACATAGTGATAATTGCAACTATCCAGTTGCAACTAGCCAGTTGCAATAATCACTTTGTGGACGATGTGGCCTATTCTACACCTTATTTTAGATTTATGTGAAGATGCTGTGCTGATCATATTTATATGTTTTGACGATGCAATTATGGGCGTATCACTTTAGGACATGGTGTAAAATAGATCTGAGGATGGTCATTACGGACTGAAACTGGTCATCGTCTAAAGAAGTGATATTGTGATCAGAGACTGGAATAAAAAAGCATCTCTTTCTACCGTTTACCACCATGTCCATCTCTAGTAGCGCTTTGCGCATGTGAGCAATACCAAGTCGCATTACGGATTCCACATTACAAGTACACGCTAAAGCTACTTGACAGAGGAAGTTAAGTCCCCAGTAGGACGAACGATAGTAAAATACTGTGCTGGGCTCTATAGCCTCAATAAATGTGAAGAAGGACGTTATTCCACTACGCTGTATTTTAAATTATTTTATTTGCATTAGTAGTTTCGGGTACTGCCCACTCTCAAGCAGCAGATGTGGATACATTGTCCTCGGTTCATCAAAAAATCACATGCAGTGCGTAATTGTGCACAGCAGGTCTTCCAAGGCCCTCACGTTGTAATGTTTACTACAAATCACTCTACACACACTTGTGCACAAAT
Organism: Schistocerca cancellata; assembly: GCF_023864275.1. NCBI lineage: Eukaryota > Metazoa > Arthropoda > Insecta > Orthoptera > Acrididae > Schistocerca > Schistocerca cancellata. The sequence goes on along the minus strand of NC_064628.1, from coordinate 11,106,888 downwards.
ATGCATGGCACTCGACTTTTTGACGAAACGAAGACGATGTCTCCTCATCTGTTGCTGTAGATGCTTTTTGAGAATGCCCAGTTCTCGAAACTAGTACTGGAGATAAAGTAATGTGAAACGCAGACTGTTGGAATAATGTCCTTCTTGAAAAGAATAGCATTTTCTTGACGCCCAGGTTATCTGTCCATCTAGTCTGAGCCTAACCGCTTGTATGTCGTTGCCTGAGTTACGTTTTAAATAATATTTAATAATTTTCAAACGATACGTCAATATGCGAACACAGCGTGTCCATTGCAGTCAACAATCGTTCAAGTCATTACTAGTCCTGAAGCCCGTTACAAATTAAAATAAAATGCAGCCATCGAAGGGCGGGCTAAATCGAATGTTACCAATAGTGGCCAAAGAAAAATGTTTGTTTCATTATAATTGTAAGCGGATCACATCATTTTAAAATAGCGCTGTATAACGATTTCTTACTGACAGACGTCCGTGGGTGAATGAGTAGGCCTACTCAATACGTAATTAAAAACTGTCGACTTCCCTGCAGTTAGCAATTAATGCGAGAACAACCCTCTAACAATCGCCAAAGACAATCTGCCACATGTGAGTGTTGTGCGATGAAATGAAACACAGCACGGTCGTAAGTATCTGTGTGATTATTATTGCGAAGCTTTACTTTCGATTCTGCAACGGGGCAAGTATTTGTTAATACTGGCTCCCCCCCCCCCCCCCCCCCATGTGTCAAGACCTGGCTGTGGCAAACTGTGTAGTTAATACACTCACCGAATTCGACCCACTGAATAAAGATAACGTGTATAAACTTTCTGAAACTAATTGTGTCCTCTCCTCGGGCTTCGTCCGGTCACGACCTTCGACGTCTTTTTGGCACATTGCACGAGTAGAATAGAGAGCGCCAGTGTTGCTCTTGTCTTTACACGTTTCTTATCCCTTGTTAGCCCGCCCGGAGACGTACGTCACCTACGGCGGTACGTCGCAAACCGAGTTTATGAGGAGTCTTTTCTCAGGAAGAGGTGACTTTTATCAGCGCAGCCTGCCGCTGCTCCATTCAGAACCGACTTCTAACCCACCCACTAGACTTGGCCACTGTTTCTATGTTTCGATACAGTGTATCGATACGTGGAACTGTTTCAGTGTTTCGGAACGGCTGTGGTTCACTGTTTCGAAACAGTGGTGTTTCATTCCGCCCCTGCCTCGGACAACAGAAACTGTATCGTTGTTTCAAAATAAGGCTGTTTCAGTCCACCTGCGCTCGGAACGGACTAATTGTATCGAAACAGTGATGTTTCATTCCGCTCTGTGTCGGGCGAGATTCGGGCTCGGCACAGGTACTGAAACACAACATACCACTTCGTGAAACACTTTCAAGAGTGTCGAAATCTTTTTGACAAGCAATAGCATGAAGCTTAAGATATCCGAAAATAAAGCTTCGTTTCTAGCTGACTGTCCTATGCCGAAATGGCGTAACATCTGCTTTATAAACACTAACCAAACAATAAAATAACGCTTACTATTCACATTCAAAATAATAAATAGGTGGAAATCATTCAGTTAAATTACACTTTTTTTTAAAACATACGCTTCTCTGTTCATGTACAGTAATCGTATTAACAAACGCAAGTAAGCCTACAACATTTCGAATAAAAAAAGGCGTAGAGTGGCAGTTATTAGACATATACATAAATTTGATGTAGGTATAATAGCAAGCAATCTGTTTGACATATCACTGATAGTGTAATGGTGAACGGGAAGGGCTGGCAAGCATGGTGAATTTATAGTAACGGTTCGAAACACCTTGAAAGACAAAATTTTATCTGTTATATTTTGTTATTTATTCAAATTATTTGGCATTATTTGTGAGACTATAGTCACTGTGCCTATTATCCACAATGATTCCCTTAGTGTGCATGGAAATTAGCAGGATGGGTATATTACCCATACTAACGGAAAGTGGGAATCCCAGTAGCATATCCGTTGTGTCTGCAGTTTGCTCCCACCTCCAGTTCCGTTCGTGGTGGTTCTTCTGTCTTAGGCTATGGCTGTCCTCAGCCAATTGAAAAGTATGAAAGTCAAACGACACGAAAGCAGTGCATTTGCTGCAGGAAATACGAAACTGCCAAGACGGCTAAGTGGTAGTTTCATACTTTCTGCGATACGATTAGCGCTCTCGCACCTCATTTGTGTTTATATGGACAAACTTATACAGTAGACTTTCAAGATGATAAAATGTGTAGGTTTATTAGATAACAAAACACAAACTGTTTCACTGTTTCGAACCAGCGTATCGAAACATTACATTGTACTGTTTCATTTGTTTCGAAACAGTTACGTGTTTCAGTTTGCCCATCTCTACCACCCACGTAACCGGCTCCAGCAAGGAGCCAGGGAAAGTGTGACGCCAGGGATGAAAGACAGTCAGCGTCGAAATTTTTCAGGTGACGTGAGGGAATCTCAGACATCCTAATCGACAGCGCTCGGACGAAATTTCGTGAGAAATTAATAAAAAAAAAAAAAACTGTGATGAAGCAATGTTCAGGGAGGAGCAGTATATGCCGTCATCTAGAAGCCGTTTTCATAAATTTGGCGATGAAATTAAACACAGCACTGTCAGAAGTATCCGTGCGATGACTATTTCGAAACGTTTCTTTCGATAATGCGACGGGGCAAATATTTGTTAATGTTGGCGTCCCCTGCAACGTGCAGTGACCCGGCTATGGCAAATTGTCTGCCGTGATTAAAAACTGGCTGCAATTACAAATTTGGAACGAGTCAATCGCTTATACTTCAGTGATTACATATTAACAATACTATTTGCTTTAATGTGAAATATTACTGGCACGAATAAACTGTTATTGTTAAGTCTTCTGGCAATAATATTGATGGTTCCTACCAGGGACTATCGACCAGAAAGAATCTTTGTACGTCCCTCAAAAACGATTACCAGACCTAACAGTTCTATGTTTTCCTTCTTTTTTTTTTCTCACGCCAGGCGAAAGATTCGATTAACCTGATGTGCTAAATATAGCACACTAGGGGTTATCAGTCAGAGAAAAGCAGATATCCTTCAAACATTCTTCCTAGCAGACGGACTTAAAGATTAGAGCAACAGGTGGCTTCCGCCCTGCAGGCCTTACCCAAGGTATTGAACACCTGCGTAGGTCGCTTTCGTTTACCTTAGTGCCTCCGATTCTACAGAGAACGGGGCGCGAATGCGGGGGTTTTCCAACAAACAACAGGCTGGAAACTTACGTATCCAACGCAAGTGAATTGTAATGCAGAACTGTCGATGATTTACATAGTTTCGTGAATATTGTCGAAAACAGCCGATGTAACTTTTGTAGGGAAATTTCTTTTCGCTTAAATCTACAGTGCTCATAGAAGAAAATTCTTAACGCCGCGGATGGGTAAATAGTTTCCGTGCACTAACTTACGTAAAGAGCTCCACTACACGCAGAACTCCAGGAGCGGATGTTTTCATCACCTAACTGGTGTTTTCCTTTCTTTGTTTCGGCATAGCTATTGACTGAATTTCCGTATAAATAAATTTGTTTGCTATTCGTCTACATGTTGACGCGCTCACCATCACATTTTTCTTGTCGAGTAAGGCCACCTTTCAGTAGGTGAGTACAGCATTCATTACCAGTTAAGGTAGTCACGACGCTTTAGTAGAATGCTGCCATCTCCAAGTGCCTAAACAAGTCTTTTACGTTGAACTCCATATATCCAAAGACCACACCTTGTTTTCAAAAGTGATCTTTTTGCCTGATGGGTCACTTAGATAATGTGACGACATAATTCCTCCTGTACCCAATAAAATAGAAGTATCTAAGTAAATATTTTGAGTCGGTGCTTATTTCGATAGCAAATTTGAGGTAAAATCGTTTCCTTGCGTTTACTGCAAACAGCGTAAATATTTTTATTAAATAGTAGTTGTGAAAACAAGCATTGTTCCGGCATATGCATGTAGATATTACCAGTGCATCCACGATTCCTTAAGGAAGCGAACCCTAATGTATACAACAGTTAATGTGTTAAATATTTTGCGTCAAGCATGTGAGCCAGAAAAGTTAAAAAAGAGGTTTGAAATTATATTTAAAGATTTTTGAAAGCCGCCTAGTGCTCACATTATCAAATACTGGATGACTACGGTTCGGGTGATAACCTGTAAGCACTCTCCGTTTCAAGCAAAAACTAGTTTTTCACGCATGTCAGTGTTTATGACGCTCTATCTCGTGAGCTATGTATCGTACAATGATATAATTTTGCAGATACATTGAGTGGTATGTGTAGGTACTGCGTGTACAATATGTTGCGAATAGAGTTAGTAGTAAAGAAGTAATAAATTAAAACGACGTTCCTGATGCTGAAGTTTCACTGCTCGGACAGCCAATCAGTAAAAGTTTGATAAAGGTTTGAAATTGCTTGTAAAGTTTGTTGCGAGTCGGTAAGCCCTTTCATTCTCAAATGCTGGGTGAACATAATCTCTAACTCACGCGTCGAGAGCCACGTTGCCTCAATACATAGTGTATTAGTGCATTACTTATGTTACTGTATTAAACCTTTAAGATAAGAGTGGATGATGATAGTATCTTAAATTCAACCAGTAACTAACGTAAACGAAATACTGAAGACATTAGGAAAAGCATAGATTGCTACTCACCGTAAAGATAACCCGTCGAGTTGCGGACAGTCACAACGAAAACACTGTTGCACATAATGGGCCTTCAGGCAAAGCCTTCTATAGCAAAGAAAAACCTACACACATTCTCGCAGGCATACATGACCGCCACCACCGGCAGCTCCAACTGGATGTGAAGTGGTGGAAATGATATGTTTTCACGAGCTACCATTTAGTCACACTTTTCTTTCTCACACAGCGAGATTTTTAGGTCACGAATACAGAAGTTACAAAAGAAACATGTGAAGCTCATGCAGTCTTATTGCATTCCCAATAATATAGCAATTACTTTTATATTCATTGATTTTTCCAACTCTGCTTGGTAGAACAACTTTATATCATTAAATGAAAGACACTAAAATGTGATAATATCTCATTTTACTAAGGTCTGAAGCTCCTCTTTTCGTAGTAGCTGATTGAGACACCAAACAGGGACACGAAACAGGACGGAAAATGTTTAAGTACAGAAACTTACATAACCTCTACCCACGAATCAACTCTCCACAAATAAGCAATACTTTTCTTCAAGGCTAGTTTTCAGATGACATGCTGGCAAAAGAACGACGAAAACGAGCACTAAAATCGCTGTACAATAATACAGTTCAATTAGCGATGTAATTTTGAGGTGAGTGTGCAAAGAAAACGAAGCAAATTGCAAATATTGTATTTCTTGGGCCTACAGTAGTTAAATTATTACAAATGTGATATTGTACTTTACAGAAACAAAAATTTAAGCCACAGAAGGTGACACATTGGTGTCAAAACATGTCTGGGGAAATATAAAAATAAACTAATTGTGTTTGCGTGAGGGTGATTTCCAAAACAACCCAGTGATAATACCTTGTAAGCCCAAAATTGGTTAACTCAATAAACTGATACTGCAGGACATTGACATTTTTTGTTCCACATTTGCAAAAATTACGCGAATAAATACAGCAGTCAGCCACATTTTCTGTCGCTTTATTTATGCGTTTTTTTCTGTCGCTTTATTTATGCGTTTCGGGCGTTCGCCCATCTTCATTTATATCTTCCACAATATAACATTTTTGTAGACTGCATTTTGAGTAAGTAATGTCTTTTTCCCCGACTTCTTTCGACGCAAGAATAAAAAGCGTCAGCTCCTATAGGAACCGTAGCCCAGACGACGAAACGATATACACAGTGATAGAAAAAAATCGCAACACTAGGGAGGAGTTGTGCGACCTAAAGACGGGCCACTTAGATAATGTCGCAACATAATTCCACCTAGAAGATGGTGTCTATTCAAATTTGGCGCCAGACGCACAAGAGTTGCGCTAGAAGCGCCATTATGAGTATGCCGACCAGATCTGCTTTAAATATACGCTGTAACAGCGTAACGTGAGCATTAGTTACCCTTGAGATTTGACGTGGTGAGTTTATGCCAGTCAAGAACGCCTTAAAGGCGACAAAGACGCCATTATCAGCACCCCACTGAGTTTGAACGAGGTCGTGTAACAGGGCTACGTGAAGCTGGATGTTCCTTCTGTGGTACTGCAGAATAACTTGGCAGGAATGTAGCCACTGTACACGACTGCTGGCAGCTGTGCCCACGAGAATGTACGGTCGCAAGAAGACCCGGCTACAGACGGCCACGTGGTAATGCCGAGATGGAAGACCATCGTGTTCGGCGTGTGACAACGGCGCATTGTGCTGCATCTCAGACAACGATTTGAGCAGCAGTTGGCACCACAGCGGCACAACTAACTGTTACCAATAGGTTACTTCCAGGACAGCTACACGCCCTGTTAAAGAGTATTCCACTGATTCTAAACCACCACCATTCGTGAATTCAGTGGTGTCAAGCGAGAGCCCATTGGAAGGCTGGTGGTCTCAGATGAAAGCTGGTGCCAGTCATGGTCGTGTGTTGGTTAGTAGAGGGCCAGGTGAGGGTTTGCATCCAATATGACTGTGTGATGGACAGACACACTGTAACGTTGTTACTTTAATTTGCTATGATGATAGCGGTACTGATAGCCAATAAAAGCGGGTTAAAAGCTGTGAGCTGCCTGGGGAAGTTAACCTTGCATTACTGCGCAACTGTTTCACCAGGTATCCAGTCTAGCTTACAATATTCCCAACCAGACTAACATTAATTATAATCTTTTAATAGTCATACGACAACCGGTGATTATATATATATATATATACATATATATATATATATATATATATATATATATATATATATATATATAAAGTGAATTTAAATAAAAAGAAATAAATCAGTTTATATTTGCAAATTTATTTTAACATTGATCATTGAAATTTCAGCATATTAAACGTGAGTTATAACTGAGCTGGTGCCTTATTTAGGACTGTGAAAATGTGAGTTTGCAATCTTACGGAACACATCAAATATGGAGGCAAGATCGGGAGACTGCATACAACACTGCATTCATAAAACAACACACAAAGAACGTTGAAACGTATGCAAGAGAAAGTTAACCACTACCAACAGATTCAAATTTTCACCCAAAGAAGATACGTTCGTAGCACAATCCTGTCCGTCATGTAATTACCACACACTGGTATACTAAATTCATATTAACTCTGTGAAATCTTCGCGAAAAGAATAGCTGAGGGCTACTTTGATGATTACACCACTTGCTTCACGTGGTCAACTTGGTTTACACAAAGAGTGTAACTCCACAATAATTTTGATAATTAAAATAAATTAGATCGAAAAGCAATTTACAAAAGAAAAACCTCGAACTGGTTACTAACGTCTTACTGTTAACCTGACGGGTCAAACAGTTATTTAAGCACGTGGTACTGGTCTTGCAAAGTACACCCCACGTGGGTTGAACATAAAGAAAAGTTGCTATATTGAAAAATATTGTCAAGGCGAGACGTTATAATCACACAAGCATTCGCATTTAAGATTGATCTTAGTTAGAGTTACTGATCAACACGTGGTTCCACTTTACTCACAAAGTAGTGACAAAGCAACTACCGGAAAATAATCTGAAGTTCACACGAGAATTACACTGCGCTGCAATTTAAGATAACATTAGATATTTTAGAGCTAAACCTGAAATAAAGGTGATTAAATTTTCAGTTAGGCTGAACTTAAGAAACCCGTTGTCCTGCGGACTTAGCAGACACGCACTTAGCCGGAGATCTTACCACTTCAGACGCTCGCCCCGGACCAACTGACCTGCGCTCCTACCGAGCGTGCTTCCCAAATACAAACGGAAGTGACCAGAGGGGCAGCTTCCTATACCAACATGACAACGGACGGACAGGACCATACTAAGGATAGAAACCTCTTTGCTTTTAGAAAGCGTAGCTACCTGTTCCGACGTTGGTCCTACTGTTCTCTAGCAGACAGGCTTGTCTGCTACCCTCAAGCATGCAACTACAAATACATTTGCTCATTCATCCTCTCACACAGAAGGGAAGGGGGATGACAGTATCTTATCATACACAGTGTATAAAAGAAAGCGGATGTAGGTTCTGTATGAGACTGTGTGACATGAATTACATATAAACTGTGTTTTAAAGTGTAGTAGTGTGACAGATCGTTCTTGTTTATGTGTAAAAGTAACACGTTCCACTACTCAGTCTCCTCCCAGATAGTCAGAAACGCCACAGTAAATTTAGAAGAGGAATTTATGCCGTAAATGACAATAGATTTAAGAAATTAAACATGAAAGGAATCCAACAGAGACCTTTCAACACCTTGGAGCTATAGTCTGGGTGCGATTTTGTATGATGGGTGGATCACCCTCGTGGTTATCCCACAATAGACATGTTGTCCCGGACTGCTCGATCACCAGATCTGTCTCCAACCGAGCACGAATGGGACATCATCGGAGGACAAATCCACAAAGAGCATCAGCCGTCCCTGTAATGGTCGACCAAGTGCAACAGGCACGGAACTCCATCCCACAAAGTGACAACCGGCATCTGTACAACACAATGCATGCACGTTTGCATGCTTCAGTTCAACATTCTGGCGGATAAACCGGTTATTAATGTACCATAATTTCACATTGGCACTGGCTTATCTCGCGCTTACATTAACGTGTCATCTTCCAGTAAACGGAAATGAGCGTTTGGCGTCATTGGTCTGGAGGCCCCTTTCTGGGCAGGTCCGGCCACCTCGGTGCAGGTCTCATTACATTCGACGCCCCATTGGGGGACCTGCGCGTCGGTTGCGGATGAATACAACACAACACCCAGTCCCTGAGCGGAGAAAATCTCCGACCCAGCCGGGAATCGAACCCGGGCCCGTAGGACGGCAATCCGTCACGGTGACCACTCAGCTATCGGTTCCAGTGTTAAGTACTAAGCATGGTGCCTAGACAAATGTATTCCCGAAATTTGATTACGCTACATTAATTATTATTTCGGTGTTACGATTTTTTTCCGTCAACGTCTATTTGAATGTTCGATGATTAATTTGTTTAGAATGCCCAAGTTTCATATCAGAAATAATATAGTTAGTAATCGTAGTGCGCACATCCCTCACGCATTATGCCATAGGTCTGTTCCGATTGTCGCATACAAGGCAGTACTAGGAGCGATCTATGGTCGTGGGAAACGTGATCAGCATGTCGCCAATGGTACGTCTACATCCAATGGGTACTCTGCAAGTCACACTTAATTGCCTGGCAGACTGTTCATCGAACCACCTTCACAATAATCTCTATTATTCCACTTTCGAACAACGCGCGGGAAAAAGAACACCTATACCTTTGCGTGGGAGGTCTGATTTCCCTTATTTTATTACGATGATCTTTTCTCCCTAAGTAGGACGGCATCAACAAGATATTTTCGCATTCGGAGGACAAAGTTGGTGATCGAAGTTTCGTGGAAAGATTCAGCCGCAACTAGAAACACCTTTGTTTTCATGATGTCCACCCAAAGTCCTGTATCCTGTGCGTGACACTCTCCCATTTCTCGCTAATCCAAAACGTGCTGCTCTTTTTTTAACTTTCTTAATGTACTCCGTTAACCCTTTCTGGTGAGCATCCGAACCACGCAGCACCACTCCAGAAGAGGACGGACAAGCGTACAGCAGGCAGTCTCTTTAGTAGATCTGTCGCATCTTGTAAGTGTCCTGCCAACAAAACGAGGTCTTCGGTTCGCCTTCCCCACAACATTTTCTGTGTGCTCATTCCATCTTAACTTGTTCGTAATTGTAATTCTTAGGTATTTCATTGAATGTACGGCGTCGATTGATTTCTCGTGTAACCGAAGTACCGGGTGATCAAAAAGTCAGTATAAATTTGAAAACTTAATAAACCACGGAATAATGTAGAAAGAGAGGTAAAAATTGATACACATGCTTGGAATGACATGGGGTTTTATAGGGGCAAAAAAAAAACAAAGTTCGCAAAATGACGCGTGAAAGATCTCTTGCGCGCGTCGTTTGGTGATGATCATGTGCTCAGCCGCCACTTTCGTCATGCTTGGCCTCCCAGGTCACCAGACCTCAGTCCGTGCGCTTATTGGCTTTGGGGTTACCTGAAGTCGCAAGTGTATCGTGATCGACCGACATCTCTAGGGATGCTGAAAGACAACGTCCGACGCCAATGCCTCACCGTAACTCCGGACATGCTTTACATTGCTGTTCAAAACATTATTCCTCGACTACAGCTATTATTGAGGAATGATGGTGGACATATTGAACATTTCCTATAAAGAACATCATCTTTGCTTTGTCATACTTTGTTATGCTATTTATTGCTATTCTAATAAGATTCTTTTTTTCTCTCTCTCTAATAAAATCCCATGTTATTCCAAGCATGTGTGTCAATTTGTACGTCTCTATCTACATTATTCCGTGATTTATTCAGTTTTCAATTTTATACTGACTTTTTGATCACCCAGTATAACGGACTCCTTTTAGCACTCATATGGATGACCTCACACTTTTAATTATTTAGGGTCGATCGCCAGTTTTCGCCCCATACGGATATCTTTTCTAAATCTTTTAGCAATTTGTTTTGATCTTCTGATGACTTTACTAGACGATAAACAACAGCGTCATTTGCAAAGAACCTACGGCGGCTGCTCCAGCAGTTTTTACCAAGAGATGAATCCTGGTGACGTCACTGCCTCTTTATTGCAGCAGCACCTGTCTAGAGAACCCGGTCCCAGAATATCGTACCTAAAATTCGAGGAGGTGCTGTGAATCGAATCCGGTTCCTTCGGCACCGAAGCCACGGTAACAATTCTGCTATGGGTAAATAGATATTAACGCTTAAACAAGCAAATTATCCTGCAACTGTAGTAACTACAAGCGATTTCTTATTTGATCTGCCGGCCGCGGTGGTCTAGCGGTTCTGGCGCTGCAGTCCGGAACCGCGCGACTGCTACGGTCGCAGGTTCGAATCCTGCGTCGGGCATGGGTGTGTGTGATGACCTTAGGTTAGTTAGGTTTAAGTAGTTCTAAGTTCTAGTGGACTGATGACCTAAGATGTTGAGTCCCATAGTGCTCAGAGCCATTTGAATCAATTCTGCTATGGGTAAATAGATATTAACGCTTAAACAAGCAAATTATCCTGCAACTGTAGTAACTACACGCGATTTCTTATTTGATCTGCCGGCCGGGGTGGCCAAGCGGTTCTAGGCGCTACAGTCTGGAACCGCGCGACCGCTACGGTCGCAGGTTCGAATCCTGCCTCGGACATGGATGTGTGTGATGTCCTTAGGTTAGTTAGGTTTAAGTAGTTCTAAGTTCTAGGGGACTGATGACCTTTGAAGTTCAGTCCAATAGTGCTCAGAGCCATTTTTTTATTTGATCAAAATTACAAAATTTATCACTGAATTCTGGGCATACAGCACGGTCACAAAGCGAGGCCTTGCGCAGATACTGCGAGCGGGACATCCCTGTCTGGACGCGTTATCGAGTGAGCAAAGAGCTTAGGACCACAGCCCCTTACTGTTTCGCGTAGTGTGGCAGTGACAAGACTGTCTTATCGGGCGCGCTATCTTATCTTCACGAATTTCTATCCCGATAAAGCCTTCCCCTCGGGGTGTGCTGGCTGCTGGCCCAGGTACGTATCTGCATAGTCCAAAAAGACGCCGTTCTTACCATTTCAAGTGCGAAGCCTTACTGCCGGCGTGTTCCACTTGATAAAAGTTTGCACTTGCAAAAATCAGGTGACATCCGAAATGAATGTATAAAACACAATGATCTATTCCGTAAGGTGGCGGCTTTCATTTTTCATCATTGTATTACCAGCCCAGTTCCCTTATTCGAAAGTGGGAGTGAATGTCCGTCTGTCAAAAGAATTTCAGTTGGTGCTGTTTGTCTTAAATTTGCACGTGTACCACTTTGCAGACGGCTGGTCATAACTCAGATCAACATTTCTCGTTTTACGTGTCAGTGATTCTATTATCCTCCTAGATCGTAGTGTGCAATCGATTTTCTGATCGCAACTGGGCTAGCCAGCTGTGACAGATGGCTTCAGTCGGCGGCTTAAAGCAGCATCTCATCGATCGCCGGCTGAATCCACGATTCAGCTTCAGATATTTCCTGAAGGTAGAATGTGATGCCGGGAGCGACAGACTCAGTCTACGATATTGTATACAGTCGATTATAGAGATCTGTTGTCCGCATGTAATCCGCAAGTTTTTTATACACACCGCGCGGATATCAAAATTTTCTAAACACTTTAACGTCGTACTTGTACATCTACGTCTCAAGATACGTCACAAGCCGCTGTAGAGTGCGTGGCGGAGGGTACCATGTACCACTATGTGTCATTTCTTTCCTGTTCCACTCGCAAATACAGCGAGGGAAAAACGACTGTGTATATGCCTCCATATCAGCCCTAACTTTTCGTATCTTATCTTCGTGGTCCTTTCGCAGGGTGTATGTTGGCGACAGTAGAATCGTTTCGCTGTCAGCTTCAAATGCCGGTTCTTTAAATTTTCTCAACAGCGTGTCTCGAAAAGAACGTCGTCTTCCCCCCCAAAAATTCCCCTTTCAGTTCCCGAAGCATCTTCGTAACAAATGGTTCAAATGCCTCTGAGCACTATGGGACTTAACTTCTGCGGTCATCAGTCCCCTAGAACTTAGAACTACTTAAACCTACTAACCTAAGGACATCACACATATCCATGCCCGAGGCAGGATTCGAACCTGCGACCGTAGCGGTCGCGCGGTTCCAGACTGTAGCGCCTAGAACCGCTCGGCCACTCCGGCCGGCCATCTTCGTAACACTTACGTGTTGTTCGAACCTGTTGTTGTTGTTGTTGTTGTTGTGGTCTTCAGTCCTGAGACTGGTTTGATGCAGCTCTCCATGCTACTCTATCCTGTGCAAGCTTCTTCATCTCCCAGTATCTACTGCAACCTACATCCTTCTGAATCTGCTTAGTGTATTCATCTCTTGGTCTCCCTCTACGATTTTTACCCTCCACACTGCCCTCCAATGCTAAATTTGTGATCCCTTGATGCCTCAAAACATGTCCTACCAACCGATCCCTTCTTCTAGTCAAGTTGTGCCACAAAACTTCTCTTCTCCCCAATCCTATTCAATACCTCCTCATTAGTTACGTGATCTACCCACCTTATCTTCAGCATTCTTCTGTAGCACCACATTTCGAAAGCTTCTATTCTCTTCTTGTCCAAACTAGTTATCGTCCATGTTTCACTTCCATACATGGCTACACTCCATACAAATACTTTCAGAAATGACTTCCTGACACTTAAATCTATACTCGATGTTAACAAATTCCTCTTCTTGAGAAACGCTTTCCTTGCCATTGCCAGTGTACATTTTATATCCTCTCTACTTCGACCATCATCGGTTATTTTACTCCCTAAATAGCAAAACTCCTTTACTACTTTAAGTGTCTCGTTTCCTAATCTAATTCCCTTAGCATCACCCGACTTAATTTGACTACATTCCATTATCCTCGTTTTGCTTTTGTTGATGTTCATCTTATATCCTCCTTTCAAGACACTGTCCATTCCGTTCAACCACAGATTGCTGCCCGCCCTGTTCGCCAAATCATTTATGCATATATAGAGAACACACATCCGTGGAGCACTTCTGAAGATACCCACGTCTCTGATGAAGACACGCCGTCGAGGACAACGTACTGGGTTCTATTGCTGAAGAAGTGTTCGAGCCACTCACATATCTGTGAACTTATTCCATGTGCTCGTATCTTTGTTAACAGCCTGCTTTCTGGAACTCTAGAAATACGGAGTCGCTGTTGCCCTTCATAGTTCTCGTATATCATGGTAAGAGAAGGGCAAGCTGAGTTTCGCACGAGCGCTGCTTTCTGAAACCATGCCGATTCGTGGACATAAGCTTTTCAGTCTCAAGAAAGTTTATTACAAAGGATTCCGCAGCAAACAGAAGTTAAGCGATATTGATATGTAATTTTGCTGGTCCATTCTTTTACCCTTCTCGCATACTGGAGTCACCTGCGGTTTTTTTTTCCATTCGCTTCGGACTTTGTCAACGAGAGATTCACGATAAATGCAAGCTAGGTAAACAGCCAGTGGCGACGAATATTCTTCGTAAAATCGAACTGGGATTCCATCCGGACCTGGTGATTTATTTGCTCTGAAATCTTTCAGTTGTTTCTCTACACTAGATATGCTAATTACTACGTAGTCCCTACTGTAGTGTTTCCGATGTGATGCAGGCTTATGCCAGACCTGAATCTTTGTTAGCTGAAGCCGCACTTCGTCATTCTATGAGGGCCACGTCTTAAGACAAAAACCTGTGGTGCGCTTATACGTTCGATACGTTACTGCTTTCTTAGGAAACGGAAACGTATTTTTTGACTTTTTTTTGCAGAACATTTCAGCTCAAATGAAGTCGAGTAACAAGTTGATGAGAAATCTTACAAATTGTCAGATCATATCAGAAGTTTACCAATGTATGTGGTAATTCACCATAATGTTCAACCATGTTAACTGGCTACATTCATCTGTGTGTTAATTGTTGTATAGTGTACTTGGAAGTATATTTAAGAGAAACGTTGACAGATTCACTGTCTTTATACCAAATATTAGTTGTGTCATAAGACTTAAAGTCAGATTGCGAATCAAAGTTTCGAGTGGATAGTGTTTCCTAGAACAACTTTCATGTCGCTTGGTAGCAGCTTCGCTAATAGAGTAAATAGCCTCTGTAAACGAAACAGAAATGGCACAGACCTAAGGCCGCTGCTGGTCTTATGGAAAGAGGATAAACGTGTGCAATTGTGGTAGCGTCTCCCTTCGTCGAACGTTTGAGTCCTCCCTCGGGCATGAGTGTGTGTGTGTGTGTGTGTTATCCTTAGCGTAAGCTAGATTAAGTGGTGTGTAAGCTTAATGACCGATGACCTCGGCAGTTTGGTCCCATAAGACCTTACCACAAATTTCCAACTGTGGTAAATGAGGAAGAACGACTCGCCAGCATCTTTTGCCTTTGCAAATGTCAGAGACGGAATTATCCTCCCCTGCCTCACTGCTGACTCAAGGCAATATAGGGGAAGGCTGTTCCGAATGTTTAATTATTATCTACTGCATGTAATGCAAGTACACGAGGATCGTAGGTCTAACATTATCCTTTAACTTTCACCCACAAAGGGACTATTACTGCTGATATCCTCTGAATGTCCGTGCCCATGTAGAACTCTATGCAGCTGTCTGCCCGAAAGTGATGTTCGTTTTCGCGTACGACGTACATCTGGAGAATGCTGGCTCGTAGAGTGCATTCGTCGAGGATACGTTGGCCCCATCACAGTCCTTAGGGTCTTGGGTGCTATGAACTACGTCTTTCGTTCATGTTTTGATGATTCTGGAGGAGACGCTAACCAGCTCTCGGCACGTGCAGAATGTCGTTATATTCGTTCTTTTGCTGTTCTTGCAGTATGGTTGATATTCCAACCTGGAGTTTCCATTGTTTAAATACAGGAAGTCAAATGCTTGTTGCCCCTGGATGTCGTTAGACAGCCAACGTGCGCCGGCGACGTTACGACCGTACACCAGGTTAGTGTGGCAATACAGATACTACGTCTCTCCTTTTTAATGACCAACAACTCTACAAAACTTCTCTTCCTATCAACATTAATGATAGGAACTGGGATGCGGTCATCTCGTACATAACCTTAGTGGTACACTGACAAATAATTATATCGCGATTACAGACATTTAATGCAATTTAAAATACAGGGTGATTCAAAAAGAATACCACAACTTTAGGAATTTAAAACTCTGCAACGACAAAAGGCAGAGCTAAGCACTATCTGTCGGCGAATTAAGGGAGCTATAAAGTTTCATTTAGTTGTACATTTGTTCGCTTGAGGCGCTGTTGACTAGGCGTCAGCGTCAGTTGATGCTAAGATGGCGACCGCTCAACAGAAAGCTTTTTATGTTATTGAGTACGGCAGAAGTGAATCGACGAGAATCCGCGGGAAACAACTCGGTATGAACGTGACTCGCCTAATGTGAACGTTTTCTGTGCCATTTCAGCCAATAAAGTTTGTGGTCCCTTTTTCTTCGAAGGTGCTACTGTAACTGGACTACAGTATCTGCAGATGTTAGAGAATTGGCTGTTCCCTCAGCTCGAACAAGAAGCACAACAATTCATATTTCAGCAGGATGGAGCGCCACCACATTGGCACTTATCTGTCCGTAACTACCTGAACGTCAACTACCTGAGGCGATGGATCGGCCGCCAGGCAGCCCGTGACAGAGCACTTCATCACTGGCCTCCAAGAAGCCCTGATCTTAGCCCCTGCGATTTTTTCTTATGGGGGTATGTTAAGGATATGGTGTTTCGGCCACCTCTCCCAGCCACCATTGATGATTTGAAATGAGAAATAACAGCAGCTATCCAAACTGTTACGCCTGATATGCTACAGAGAGTGTGGAACGAGTTGGAGTATCGGGTTGATATTGCTCGAGTGTCTGGAGGGAGCCATATTGAACATCTCTGAACTTGTTTTTGAGTGAAAAAAAAACTTTTTAAATACTCTTTGTAATGATGTATATCAGAAGGTTATATTATGTTTCTTTCATTAAATACACATTTTTAAAGTTGTGGTATTCTTTTTGAATCACCCTGTATTTCGACTGCATGTGAAGGTGACACATTATCGCTAAAATACGGAGTGTCAATATTAAATGAAAGAGACGACTCAGTTACTATCTAAAGAGAGGATCAATAAAGAATAAGGTCGTTTTGCTAAGTCTTTGCTATTATTCCTCTATGTGCCCGCATGGACGTCCAGAATCTCGTCTATGGGTGCGTGAATGCTCGCGTGACCACTGACAGCAGCATCGTTGCACATCTGACACAACACATTCAATTTGGGTGACAGTTCTCCAACAGGACCACGCCGCCACTCGGAAGACCACAGTTTGAAACCTTTTCAAATTCGGTGAGTTGTCTGTAGGAAGCACGAGTGCGTCTCCATGGCATGACTGCCGGCTTGCTTCACACGTTTGCTCCCACTGTGCTTCCTGGCGGCTAGCATTCTCTATTAAATAGACACAGACTGCGCTCTGGTAGCTATGCAACTACGTCATCCGTTGGCGACGGCGTTGAAACTATTATCAGTACGTCTACTACGATCCAGGTGGCATACGCCGTTAGCGGATCAAAATCGACGTCGTCTTTCCAGACGTACTTTTGTTTCCTGGCAGTGTATGTAGTGATTTGACCGGCAGAGCTAAATGCAGTCCGAAGATGTTAGCGTCGCCGTGCGAGTATCTGGTCGTTACTCGCTGAATCAGAGTTCGACCAATATTTTTTATCCCCCGTCATGGTAGGTGTCAACGGCCTTTCTGTCGCAACTTCTCCTGTCTAGGAGAGTACAACAACTGTGCGTATTATTTGCAGTGTTTAAGAGAGTTATTGTATTCGAGCTAGCATAAACTGTTTCACAGAACTCACAAAACGTTAAAGTTCATCCAAGTTATTTGAAAGACATTCATTTTAGAGAATATTTTTGAGGAGTAAGTGATTTTAGATCAATTAGACTTCTAGCAAAACATTATTTTATTTTTTTTTTACGAAACTCGTATTTCAAATGTAGGACAGCTTAATTAACGAATAATCATTAGATGCCTTGGCACGGTCCGCAGCTCGTGGTCTTGCGGTAGCGTTCTCGCTTCCCGCGCACGGGGTTCCGGGTTCGATTCCCGGCGGGGCGACGGATTTTTTCTGCCTCGTGATGACTGGGTGTAGTGTGTCTTTCATCATCATTTCATCCCCATCGACACGCAAGTCGCCGAAGTGGCGTCAACTCGAAAGACCTGCACCAGGCGAGCGGTCTACCCGACGGGAGGCCCTAGCCACACGGCATTTCCTTGGCACGAATGAAGCTGGTAATGATGTACTTCTTTTTTCGAATGATGCACTCCAATGTAAGCGCCAGGCTCAACAGCAACTCTTTTGCCCTTTTATTAGGGAACACTAACAGTCACTATCACACTCAGTTTTGCAACGAATCAGGTACGAAATTAAGTTAAAAATAAGAAAGTTTTGATCGTGTGCGTAAAACTAGCCACAGAAGCAGCAGACAAAACGGGAAAGCATGTGCAGAAGAAAAAAAGCATCAAAACGAAATTGTGGAAGAGGGAACCAATGTTTGACGACGAACTTAGAAATGTTGGTCTCGAAGTAAATTTACAAATACCCTGGGAAAAAATAAGTTCAGCCATTCAACGTAATAGGACTGAACAAGACATTTAAACTCCGTCAGAAAATATTTATGAAGATCTGGTTGGACGTGTACAATGATCCAAAAGAGATGAGCAGGTTAAGAATTGAAAGGACAAGTGTGGAGAATGGTTATCCAACGTAAAGTATGGTACTATACTCCGTAATTTGCAAGGAAATAGAACCCAACAGTGTTGGTGGCTGGAGGTATGAAACTAGAGATGCTAGATGACGAATGCAATGCTATTTGCATTACCGTAATTAGCACGGAATTTCAGAAAAATGACTGTATGTTCTAACTTGACATAGCTTTTCATTTACCCAAAAGATACTATCATTACTGAAAAGGATTCTGAATATAGAGGAAACGTGCCTATTACGGGAGAGTTCGCTAATGTGAGACAGCTAGATTCTGATTGAGTAAATGCTCAGCTCTGTTGTTAGGTCCAGAACTTGGTTCTCACAGGGCATGAGGCGTAACAGTAAGACCATTACGGACGCAGATATTGTGGAGAATTCTTGATTGTAAAAATGTTGGAATCGAAGTTTCTTGAGCGTATGTGTGTGTAGAGCTTTAATGACTGAAATTCGGGAGCTGCTGCAGCAGTATTCATATCACTGTATTTTCTACAAAGTACTCTTTCGTTCACTATAGTGAATTGCCCGGCAAACAGAGTAGCGTAACTAGGGCACTGGGTTCCTACTGTAAGATGGCTTACTTCAAATATGCAATAACGGCATTCGCTGACAGCAGCAATTCCATTAGGCAGTTTTGTCAAATGAAGACACAGTTGGACAGTGGCGGATATACATACGGGGGGGGGGGGGGGGCGAGTAGTAGTTGTACTTTCCTATGTAGCACGCCGCGTCCTCGTCATCGTACTTTAAACTAATGGGAGAGACTCTTGAATACAATCAAACGAGTATAAACGCCCTTCATTATAGTTATTCTGTTATGCAAGTGTTGCCTGTTTATATTTGTTTATCTGCTTTCATGTATTGCTACAGTAGAAAGTTTTTCAACATTGCGGCGTACAAAAACATTGCTGAGGGACAATGAAGGAGGATCAACTTAATGGCTCAGCTCTGTTGAACACTCAGTCTCACATTAATTGTTCTATTGACGATTTAGTTATCCAATTTGCCAGGAAGAACAGGCGCACAGAATTCATCATTTAAAGAAGAGAAAGACAATTGTTGCTTCTTTATATCATAAGATGCCATTGTCTTGTATATGTGTATGATCAGTTTAAATAAAACTTTCTTACACTTTACATGTGACTTGACTATGGTAAAAGTAAAGGTAGCTCGAGATATCTTTAGCGCCTCCTCCTTGAGGTTTTTCTGTATCCGCCATTGGTTGGAGACCGTGGCTGTTATGTGAAACGAACGCAGACCAACGCAACGTATAGTGAAAATACGAACATGTTTGAGAATGTATTTGGTTGGGAGAAAAATGCATAAACAAATGCACCAGTTGGACGTTTTACGTAAGTTGCAGCCTCACACAAATCTGTACCGCACCCATTGTTGTTACACGCTCGTAGCTGTGAATTATCGTTAATCGTGGGGCAAATCACAGGAAATCAACGTATCATTTGTTTCCATGAAAGCATGAAAGCCATCTTACGATGGATTGCGAAAAATTTGAAACCGGTAACGGTACATTTTGAATAAAGTAACGTATAACTAATTTGTGGCTGGTTGCTGTACTCCCTCAACAATTTCTTTAATTCCGCAAGGGCTTGAAACCGTCTGACTTAGACAAGGCACGAGATTCTACGACATGTCCTCCCATCCGCCGGAGTGGGGGCAATGGACGGCCATTAACTTTGAGCGTGGCTCGCTGACATCAATTAGGGGTCTCCGTACACCGTCCCTCTTTAGTCCAACGACGCAACATATTAAGGTTAATACTAAAGCCTTACAGTAGCGAATAATTTAATATAAGATGTACTGAGGTTGCATCTGTTGGTTGAAATCCCAAAGGATAGTAACATTGCTCAAAACATATTAGTCTTAACTTTGATATACACTCCTGGAAATTGAAATAAGAACACCGTGAATTCATTGTCCCAGGAAGGGGAAACTTTATTGACACATTCCTGGGGTCAGATACATCACATGATCACACTGACAGAACCACAGGCACATAGACACAGGCAACAGAGCATGCACAATGTCGGCACTAGTACAGTGTATATCCACCTTTCGCAGCAACGCAGGCTGCTATTCTCCCATGGAGACGATCGTAGAGATGCTGGATGTAGTCCTGTGGAACGGCTTGCCATGCAATTTCCACCTGGCGCCTCAGTTGGACCAGCGTTCGTGCTGGACGTGCAGACCGCGTGAGACGACGCTTCATCCAGTCCCAAACATGCTCAATGGGGGACAGATCCGGAGATCTTGCTGGCCAGGGTAGTTGACTTACACCTTCTAGAGCACGTTGGGTGGCACGGGATACATGCGGACGTGCATTGTCCTGTTGGAACAGCAAGTTCCCTTGCCGGTCTAGGAATGGTAGAACGATGGGTTCGATGACGGTTTGGATGTACCGTGCACTATTCAGTGTCCCCTCGACGATCACCAGTGGTGTACGGCCAGTGTAGGAGATCGCTCCCCACACCATGATGCCGGGTGTTGGCCCTGTGTGCCTCGGTCGTATGCAGTCCTGATTGTGGCGCTCACCTGCACGGCGCCAAACACGCATACGACCATCATTGGCACCAAGGCAGAAGCGACTCTCATCGCTGAAGACGACACGTCTCCATTCGTCCCTCCATTCACGCCTGTCGCGACACCACTGGAGGCGGGCTGCACGATGTTGGGGCGTGAGCGGAAGACGGCCTAACGGTGTACGGGACCGTAGCCCAGCTTCATGGAGACGGTTGCGAATGGTCCTCGCCGATATCCCAGGAGCAACAGTGTCCCTAATTTGCTGGGAAGTGGCGGTGCGGTCCCCTACGGCACTGCGTAGGATCCTACGGTCTTGGCGTGCATCCGTGCGTCGCTGCGGTCCGGTCCCAGGTCGACGGGCACGTGCACCTTCCGCCGACCACTGGCGACAACATCGATGTACTGTGGAGACCTCACGCCCCACGTGTTGAGCAATTCGGCGGTACGTCCATCCGGCCTCCCGCATGCCCACTATACGCCCTCGCTCAAAGTCCGTCAACTGCACATACGGTTCACGTCCACGCTGTCGCGGCATGCTACCAGTGTTAAAGACTGCGATGGAGCTCCGTATGCCACGGCAAACTGGCTGACAATAACGGCGGCGGTGCACAAATGCTGCGCAGTTAGCGCCATTCGACGGCCAACACCGCGGTTCCTGGTGTGTCCGCTGTGCCGTGCGTGTGATCATTGCTTGTACAGCCCTCTCGCAGTGTCCGGAGCAAGTATGGTGGGTCTGACACACCGGTGTCAATGTGTTCTTTTTTCCATTTCCAGGAGTGTACATCCCTTTCATCGTTTAGAGAAACACAACGCACGCGAATGGTGGCCACATACAAATAATTCATTCAATAACTGTTCAGTACCACCAGAGCTAATTTCGGTATTACTTTGTGCAGACGTAGCATTTACAGCCAGCAGCATGCGCTAAATAATAAAGTGCAAGTCCCCGTACACGAAAATATCATTCGCGGCATATGTACCGGCTCCAGACCTCGCTTACACTCCAGATGCAAGACGACAGTCGAAATACCACGAGTTCTGCCTCGTCGATTGTCTAAAGCTTCGGTCACACGACTGTTCCTCGATTCAGCGCAGATACTTTCATCCTGACCATCGTTCGTAATTTTCATAATAATTTCGTATAAATACTTATGATAAGAACCACAAACATCTTTCCAGTCATTTTGCAATCTCTTAATAAGCTCACATATATTATTTCAAAAATTTTAAACAAATCACAAATACACAAATCGTCACATCCTTCACTCTAGTCAATACATTAACTTGACCTGTATTTATAAATCACAACTACAGTTAAAGGCACATCGAAAGTTACTGGAATGTTAAAGAAGGAAACCCATGCTGAAAACATCATTTGATTCTCTGTAGATGATTTCATAGTTGTGGCACAATTTACGTAATTAAACTAAACTATTTACAACATTCTTTTTATATCTGTTTAATCAGAAAAATAATCTGTTCATCGTATTGTAGGCATTATCCTTGTTCATTTGATGTATCGCATGTGTGGCTTTCTTGATGGATTCGAGTGTTACAGTTTGATATAAACAGTAATGGTAACAATGTTAATAACTTTTTGAATGTTGAATATTCAAACATGGATTTAAGTTCAATGAGCTCGTCCCATTGCTGCGGATCGAAAACTGTCATCAGTTTTTCTCTAGTACACTTGCATCTAATTTTACGTACTTTCATTACTTTTATGTTACTGACGACGTTTCAAGTCACAGGTCCCTCCTTGTTAAGCCGACCTCACTCGTTGAATAATATTGTCAAACAGTCAATATATTGACTGTCTGAGGGCGCGTATTGGCACATTGTGAATACTGGGAATATTGATGAGCAGTATTGATGGACCTCAAAGTATTCTCAGTATTGTCAATGCATACTGAACGTGTGAGGTCAAATATTGACGGTTCGACAATATTCTGCATTCAGATGTCGACAGAGCTTCAGGAAACGGTAACGCGGCGCTAGTATGCACTATTTATTTTTTTCAGTTCTCCGTTGTGTATATAATACCTCAGATTCTATTTTTAAGGAGTCTTTCAGTACAAAACAATTTTAATGGGTCCATGCAAGGGTAATCATTGTAATGCCACTTTAGGACGATTAATGGAGGATTCTCTACGACATTGCTTGCTTCATTAATTTGAAATCATAGTATAGATTATTTTGTTACAGAGCGGTTTTGGAAAACGCTCCCGAGCCGAAAAATACGTCGTGTATCTGCAATGACTAATAGGAGGTCTGAGAAATGATTGTCAGTTTCACCAAATTATCACAAAGTGTAAAAAAAAAGTGTTTTACGCAAAAATCCTGAACAGCTCCCTGCCAGGCAGATACAATTGCTTCACAGGTTTCAGTGGAATCTCACTGATTATACTTGCTGATATTACAGAACTAAACGTAGACCATTAGAATGACTTACCTGTTGCCAAACGTCTCGAATTTACTCCTAATCTCTTGTCGAATGCGACTGCCTCTTTCATTAACGTATTTTGCGTCTCTGTTTTATCTCGTATCAATAATAATAACTTGTAGGTCGATGCAGAAGTGATCGGAAAATAATATATGAGATCTTTCGGGTCCGTGATTCTGATTTCAGTGAGACAATTAACTTTTGATCAGTCTCGGACCCATTTCCTCTTCTTCGTTGTTTCCTGTTGCTTGCAAGCTATAGTTAATATCAAAAATGTTGTACATGGCTGCACGTTCAGAGACCTTGAATAGTTACATTTGAAAGAAAAACAGCCCTCGGACACTATTTTTAACAAATTAACCTGGTTTCAACACTGCTAGGAGTGTCTTCCTCAGAATTTAAAACAGAGAATGGTCTGTATTCTATAACATGGTCACAGAATTATGACTAAAAACGTATGATAGGATATAAGTACGGGATCATCGTTAAAGATTGGCAGTACTTATATATGTCATTTATAAAATAATAAATATACCAAAAGGGCATTAATAGTTAATGTAACTGCCGCACACGCTTCGTCTTGGGTGTTCGACATTTTAACCTCGTACAATCGAGTTGTCAAGTGACAGATTTTGTCAATGTTACTGATATGTTCAGGTCGCTTCAGTATACTGAAAGTTCGACAAGATAGTATTGTCAATAAATACTGAACGCGTGCAGGCCCCTTTATCTCGTCCCGCTACAGAGCACACCCCACTTTCCGCCTGGTAGGCCGCCGGGGGCCGCGTGGCTTACCAGCCGCCTCTACTTAAGCTGTCGGCACACGGCCCGTGCATCCGAACGTTGAGCGTTGAGCGTGCCGAGTTTCTGACGTCACAGCATGGAATAGCACGCTCGGGAGTCTTTCCGAACGTGCAGAGGAATATTTGGCATGTCAGATATTCTGAGCGTGCGTCTGAGCGTTGACCAATGAGATGGCCCAACGCCACCTACGTCACAAGCATGCCGTCTCCCTTCAGTACAGAGTTGTGAGGCGCCATATTGGCATTCATTTCAAGTCTATACGTATATATGCCGTTCCGAGCACCAGCAAATTGAGAATCACTGCAAAACCCGTTGTTAACTGTGTGATTCGTTCCAATAAAATAATGAGAGTAGGCTATTTGACGGCAGCGACACACTGAAGATCCACCCAAAACGCATTGTTCTTGGTGCAATTTGTTATAATTAAATTTCAGTTAGTAACATATCTACGATTAATGGTTTTAGCACGCGCTAAGATACTATGATTATTGTCAATATGGGAGATGTTGGTTTAGCGTAATGAAGAGCGTCAGTGTTCTGTGATGAGTTCATTTGTTGTGGCGGTGGTTCGCGTCCTGACACAACCAATTTTTTTTCCTTAACATTCACGTTTTTATTAGGTTCCCATACTTTATTATTAGTTTAATACAAGTGTAGACTATAATATTTGATGTTATGTAAATACAAGTTCACCTTTTTTTGGGGAGGGGGGGGGGGGTTACTGTTCGATTGGCTTAATCTAAAGGACAGCTTGCGCTACTTGTTTAAAGATATTTTACTCCTTCTTCTTTTACGCTTCGTAATTAACATGTTGCAAAGATTCTGCTACTGGGTAGGAACAGTGATCAAGTAAGACTGACCTTGGAGTTTTACTAAAATGTGGGAATCATGAAATAACGTTTATCTTACGCGGAGAAGTATTCCAAATTTGTAACGCACTGTCTGTAACGGAACTTTTATAAGCCTGTGGCCTTACTGATTGGACATGGTACTTTCCTTTTCGTGGACGATGGAAGAAATGTGCGTTTTAATAGAGCTAACGTGGGAATTACGCGCACCCGTTGAGTAAACAGTGTGATTTACGAACTAGAAACATCCCTCAACTGTCGCTGGAGTGCGTTCCGATCGCGTATACCACGTTGGGGCCCACGTACCGTATGCACAAATCGCATCGTTCCTGAGCGTTCAGCAGCACGTTGAACTTGGCACGCTCAACGTTAACGTTCGACAGCACGGTCCGTGTGCCGACGGCTTTTTACTCTCAGCTCGCCTGCCCCACTCCGTACGACAGCTGGCCGCTGCAACAAACATTCACACCCGCCCACAGCCGACCTGTCACATCCAGTCCGTTCTGTGGCATTCGCTTCTAACGTTACATCTCGCCTCAAATCCCTGTCGGTTAAGATCTAGTCACTGCCACTGGTCTCACGTCGTGATACATGGCTGCGTTCCTTGTACACGCGCTGCAGAGTCCGTGTTGACACCCCAACAAGTAGAGTGGTTACAAACCCGACAGCTCTTTTCTGCCGCTTACTGACACGGCCCTACGCTGATGTTTCTTACTGCACTGGAGCTACATAACCGACTGGCACGTACACACCAAGTCACGGCCGTAACTTGTTTCCGTCTATGACCTGCCTGCTCCAGATTTGCACCTCGTACAGCGTCCCAAACTGACCACTGTGGTCGCTTAAGTGGATGACTAGTATTTCATGCGGTGAGCTTAAAAAAAAATGTGTGTGAAATCTTATAGGACTTAACTACTAAGGTCCTCAGTCCCTAAGCTTACACACTACTTAACCTAAATTATCCTAAGGACAAACACACACACCCATGCCCGAGGGAGGACTCGAACCTCCGCCGGAACCAGCCGCACAGTCCATGACTGCAGCGCCCTAGACCGCTCGGTTAATCCCGTGCGGCGCGGTGATCTTATGTACGCGGTATGTTCAGGTAGTAATCATCATGACACGTGATGGGCAGTCAAGTGAATTCAATCGAAAATAACAGATTACTGCAGGAATCTCAGGGGAAAAAAAAAAAAAAAAAAAAAAAAAAAAAGTCACGAGACTCTTTAAAACATTGTACATTTTCTCGTGTTAATTTTACTGCTTTATTACTGTAAATGTCCCACAGGCTGTTCATAACGAGTGATTTTTCTCTTAAATCTACTTTCACATTGCCTCCAAATGGGTATTACAAACTTTAATAACTTATTTATGCAGAGTAATTTGGTAAGCGTCCAAGAGTGCAAAGACGGCCTATATACAGGGCGGACAGTAATAAAACTGACAAACTGCAGGGACGGGTGACTGGAAATGGAGGATAAAAGGCCCTACGAACGTGTGTCCGGAAATGGATGGCGTGCGTGCAACGTCAATAAATCGATCCGGAACACAGTACAGAACAGCATCGCACCCACGTCACAACAGATGTTCAAAGTGGCCTCCATGGGATTGCAGGTGACAGGGATAGTAGCGGTAGTCATGCAGGATACACGCACTCGTACTTTGGCTTACACCATGTCGGCGCACCACTTGGATAATACTAGGCTTCGTCTCAACATTCCTTCTCTAGATTGGTAGATATCGAAATAGACGACAGAGGGATAGAGAAACAATTAAAATCGCTCAAAAGAGGAAAGGCCTCTGGACCTGATGGGATACCAGTTCAATTTTACACAGAGTACGCGAAGGAACATGCCCCCCTTCTTGCAGCGGTGTACCGTAGGTCTCTAGAAGAGCGTAGCGTTCCAAAGGATTGGAAAAGGGCACAGGTCATCCCCGTTTTCAAAAAGGGACGTCGAACAGATGTGCAGAACTATAGACCTATATCTCTAACGTCGATCAGTTGTAGAATTTTGGAACACGTATTGTGTTCGAGTATAATGACTTTTCTGGAGACTAGAAATCTACTCTGTAGGAATCAGCATGGGTTTCGAAAAAGACGGTCATGTGAAACCCAGCTCGCGCTATTCGTCCACGAGACTCATAGGGCCATAGACACGGGTTCACAGGTAGATGCCGTGTTTCTTGACTTCCGCAAGGCGTTCGATACAGTTCCCCACAGTCGTTTAATGAACAAAGTAAGAGCATATGGACTATCAGACCAATTGTGTGATTGGATTGAGGAGTTCCTAGATAACAGGACGCAGCATGTTATTCTCAATGGAGAGAAGTCTTCCGAAGTAAGAGTGATTTAAGGTGTGCCGCAGGGGAGTGTCATAGGACCGTTGCTATTCACAATATACATAAATGACCTGGTGGATGACATCGGAAGTTCACTGAGGCTTTTTGCAGATGATGCTGTGGTGTACCGGGAGGTTGTAACAATGGAAAATTGTACTGAAATGCAGGAGGATCTGCAGCGAATTGACGCATGGTGCAGGGAATGGCAATTGAATCCCAATGTAGACAAGTGTAATGTGCTGCGAATACACAGAAAGATAGATCCTTTATCATTTAGCTACAAAATAGCAGGTCAGCAACTGGAAGCAGTTAATACCATAAATTATCTGGGAGTACGCATTAGGAGTGATTTAAAATGGAATGATCATATAATGTTGATCGTCGGTAAAGCAGATGCCAGACTGAGATTCATTGGAAGAATCCTAAGGGAATGCAATCCGAAAACAAAGGAAGTAGGTTACAGTACGCTTGTTCGCCCACTGCTTGAATACTGCTCAGCAGTGTGGGATCAGTACCAGATAGGGTTGATAGAAGATATAGAGAAGATCCAACGGAGAGCAGCGCGCTTCGTTACAGGATCGTTTAGTAATCGCGAAAGCGTTACGGAGATGATAGATAAACTCCAGTGGAAGACTCTGCAGGAGAGACGCTCAGTAGCTCGGTACGGGCTTTTGTCAAAGTTTCGAGAACATACCTTCACCGAAGAGTCAAGCAGTATATTGCTCCCTCCTACGTATATCTCGCGAAGAGACCATGAGGATAAAATCAGAGAGATTAGAGCCCACACAGAGGCATACCGACAATCCTTCTTTCCACGAACAATACGAGACTGGAATAGAAGGGAGAACCGATAGAGGTACTGAAGGTACCCTCCGCCACACACTGTCAGGTGGCTTGCGGAGTATGGATGTAGATGTAGAACCCGGTCCTCCAAATCTGGCGTACGCACACTCTGCCGCCTCCCTGCACGTTCTTCTCCCTGTAAGGACCCGTGATCACACAAAAGCCCATAAAGGGCTTCAAATGCTGTGTGCTGTGGTTGGTGTCTGTGAGGGTAGCTGTTTTGGTACACCCGTGCTGCCTCTCGACCGTTGCCGTCTACTTGGCCGCATACGAACAACACCTCGGCTTGTTCCCGAAGTGAATACCCGACCATTCTGCTGCATACAGTACGCTCCGTCAACCACGCAGCCTGCAGCACACAAAGAACACACGGCACTTGATCATAGGAACTGTAATTCATCAGCGACATCTACAGCGGGAGCGATACGTTTCCGGGCACATGTTCGTAGCACCCTTCTTCCTCCATTTCGAGTCAGCAATCCGTCCCTAATTTTTACCTTGTACACAGGGTGACTCACGTAACACCCCCTTTATTTCGTGGACTGTTCTACGTATCGCAACGAGGTCTTCGGCAAATGACAGTACGCTAAGGAAATGTACTTTGGTATGCGATAATGTGTCTTCACTCTTGTGTCGATCTAGATAATGAAGCAAGTATATATATTAAATAGAATGATGTACTTCCTTTAACGACATCCGAAAGCGCTTGAAAAGGCAAGTACAGTGATATAACGCTCGTCAGTGTTGAGGTTGAAACCCTTCTCAAAAGAATCCGAAAAATGTACCAAAATTGGAAATTTATGCGGCCAGAGGCAGCGACTAAGATATAGACACCGCCAAGCACGGCTCCTGTGGTTATATGCGGCAAGACAGGCCTAAGCTACTGAGACAAAACCTTATTTCCTATACGACGTAGATTCAGGATAAGCTATGATTCTTGAAAATGGAACTTGAGCATATGCTAGCTTCTGGTGCATCAGATGGGGCTCAGGAAAATTATTTCAAATGTATGTGAGTTTCCAGGTTTTTTGTCAGAACAACTGCAGTTTCGTCAGGCAGTTTTCCATTCAAACCCTACTCGTTGCTTACTTATCAATGCCGAAACAGAACAGAGGAAAGTCCACTGGACCTGACGGGATACCAATTCGATTCTACACAGAGTACGCGAAAGAACTTGCCCCCCTTCTAACAGCCGTGTACCGCAAGTCTCTAGAGGAACAGAAGGTTCAAAATGATTGGAAAAGAGCACAGGTAGTCCCAGTCTTCAAGAAGGGTCGTCGAGCAGATGCGCAAAACTATAGACCTATATCTCTGACATCGATCTGTTGTAGAATTTTAGAACATGTCTTTTGCTCGAGTATCATGTCGTTTTTGGAAACTCAGAATCTACTATGTAGGAATCAACATGGATTCCGGAAACAGCGATCGTGTGAAACCCAACTCGCTTTATTTGTTCATGAGACCCAGAAAATATTAGATACGGGCTCCCAGGTAGATGCTATTTTTCTTGACTTCCGGAAGGCGTTCGATACAGTTCCGCACTGTCGCCTGATAAACAAAGTAAGAGCCTACGGAATATCAGACCAGCTGTGTGGCTGGATTGAAGAGTTTTTAGCAAACAGAACACAGCATGTTGTTATCAACGGAGAGACGTCTACAGACGTTAAAGTAATCTCTGGCGTGCCACAGGGGAGTGTTATGGGACCATTGCTTTTCACACTATACATAAATGACCTAGTAGATAGTGTTGGAAGTTCCTTGTGGCTTTTCGCGGATGATGCTGTAGTATACAGAGAAGTTGCAGCATTAGAAAATTGTAGCGAAATGCAGGAAGATCTGGAGCGGATAGGCACTTGGTGCTGGGAGTGGCAACTGACCCTTAACATAGACAAATGTAATGTATTGCGAATACATAGAAAGAAGGATCCTTTATTGTATGATTATATGATAGCGGAACAAACACTGGCAGCAGTTACTTCTGTAAAATATCTGGGAGTATGCGTGCGGAACGATTTGAAGTGGAATGATCATATAAAATTAATTGTTGGTAAGGCGGGTACCAGGTTGAGATTCATTGGGAGAGTCCTTAGAAAATGTAGTCCATCAACAAAGGAGGTGGCTTACAAAACACTCGTTCAACCTATACTTGAGTATTGCTCATCAGTGTGGGATCCGTACCAGATCGGGTTGACGGAGGAGATAGAGAAGATCCAAAGAAGAGCGGCGTGTTTCGTCACAGGGTTATTTGGTAACCGTGATAGCGTTACGGAGATGTTTAACAAACTCAAGTGGCAGACTCTGCAAGAGAGGCGCTCTGCATCGCGGTGTAGCTCGCTCGCCAGGTTTCGAGAGGGTGCGTTTCTGGATGAGGTATCGAATATATTGCTTCCCCCTACTTATATCTCCCGAGGAGATCACGAATGTAAAATTAGAGAGATTAGAGCGCGCACAGAGGCTTTCAGACAGTCGTTCTTCCCGCGAACCATACGCGACTGGAACAGGAAAGGGAGGTAATGACAGTGGCACGTAAAGTGCCCTCCGCCACACACCGTTGGGTGGCTTGCGGAGTATAAATGTAAATGTAAATGTAAACGTTGGTCATTTATAATTCATACCGACAAAGAGCCCTCTTCAAGGAAAAAAGGAAACTATTGTACAAACTTTTTTAGATTTGAAAATAATAATAATAATAATAGCTGATCTGTCTTTTCCGGGGGACGCCTGAATGCTTCTTAAAGTAAACAACATGCTGTCGGTCAAATGTGTCTATAAGTACTATTCGAAATTGTAATTAGACGAAATACACTTTAAATAAACAGTTTATTCACACTTGACAGACGACATGTCACCCACAAAATAAATACTTTTCTTAACGAGACGTAGTTTTACACTTCACTTAAGTACCATCGACTGCAAGGCATATTTGCAATCACCGTTCGAGAGGTAGATGAACTGATGGAAGTTCATTGGATGATGTGCCGTTGCATGCTGTGGCGATTCGACGGCGCATACCGTCTGGCGTAATTGGGGCTTCATAATAGACTGCATCTTTCAGTGCTCCCCACAGAAAAAAATCAAGCGGAGTCACGTAAAGAGAACTGTCCAGCCATTTTGGTGCAGCATTCCTTCCTATCCAAGAGCCAGGGAACCTTTTTATTAAGTATTTGCGTTGCAGCACGGAAAGGGTGAGCTGGACAGCCATAATGCTGGAACCCCATACCCTGTCGCTTATCCAGTGGTACCTCTGCTAGAAGTACGGACAGAATGTTCGTCAGAAAGTGTGCATTCGTGTGTCCCACCCCTGGGATGAAGTACGGCCCCACAGTATAATTTCCTACGACGCAGCACCATAACTTTACGCTTCACTGTCGCTGCTGTCGTACCTGACGAAGCTAGCGTCCATTCTCAGCTGTCCAGTGGTGCGTGTTGCGTAAATTTACACTACCGTAGTTCGTAAACGTTGCTTTGTCTTTTAAAGAGCACACGTTGAAAAGCGCTAGTGTCGTCTCACAAGCGATGCAAAGCGAACCAACAAAATTATATACGACTTTGGAAATCACGGCCTCCGAATGTCTGACGTAGAGACAGATGATAACGGTGGGATGTATGTTCACGCAAGATGAGAACGACATGCTTCTGTGTGACGCCACATTCCTTGGAAATACGCCTCGTGCCACCATTCACCATATGAAATGGTGTACATTTCTGCGTACAAGGAATGCTGAAGCAGAAATTACGTGCCGATAGGCTACTCAGCTCCTGCTACTTCTGCAGTCCAGACAAGTACACTGTCTAAAGGCTCGATACAACGACGTAGGCTGGCATAAGCGTGTTTACAACGCTATACCCGATTCCGGCCGACTTCCTTTCAGCTTTAGAATATTTCTGGGACTATTTTGCGAAGAGCCTCAACCTCAACATTAACAACTATTACAGCACTATACTCGTCTTTTCAAGCGCTTTTTGATGCTATTAAAAAACTATATCATGCCATTTAAAATAATCATACTTGCTGGAACATTCGATCAATGTTAGAATTAAAGACTCTTCATCATATACCAAAATACATGCCTCTTAGCGTACTATCATTTGTCGAAAACCTCGTTTCGATATCTGGAACCGTTCGCGAAATAAAAGGTGTGTTACATCTTACGTGACTCACCCTGTAGATGAGGAAATCTTGTCTACGTTAACGTTTATAGGTAAGGCATTTACATGATAATTGTCTTTCTTTAACTTTTAGGATAGGCACAAGGAGCTTAATATGTTCATTTACGTTGAGAAACAAACTACTCGATGAAAAGCTAGTAAATTAAAATAAATGGCGAGGTTATATAACATGTCGTACGCTTCAGTATGAAGATAAACAGTGGAAATACCAGTTATGTAAGAGAAAGTTGCTCCACAATATTCACAGAACGAAAAAACGGCAACATCACACGTGTTGATTGCCTTGCTGAGGACGTGTATCGCATTGCTGTCCATCCGTCGCCCAAATGAGTAATTTATGTAAATATAAATCAATTGCCGTATGTATGGAAGATCACCATCTGAGAATGGTTTGACCGATTTGGTTGATTTTTTTGTTGTTTTGTTCGTTATTGTCAGGACAAAACCTGTATTAAACAAGATTTGGAAAATACTCCGGAAAAGCCGGAAATCAAAATCAATTATGAAAGATCATTACTTGAGACCTCCTCGACCAATTTGGTTGATTTTTTTTCTTAGTGGTGGATTCTATGAAGAAGAAAATAAAAGAAATTTTGCGTTCAGTTTGATAGTTCTGCTGTCACATGTTTTCATAACAAAAAAATAATCAGTTGAACATTTATATATAACGCATAAATACCTATGTAACACATAAACGGGTAACGTTGGAAAGGTTGTCACCGAAAGTCTCGAAAATATCGTTACGAATTTACTTGAAATTTTTACACGATATTCTACTTAACATTCAGACGGTAATGGACGTAGAGGAGATGGAGGACGTTATAAATGGAGAGATGGGAGAAGGAGACGTACAGAAAGAGTGGGAGGGATGAGAAGGTGGGCAGAGAGAGAGGCCAAGAAATTTAGGATGTATATGCAATTCCCATACGTATTTAGCAGTTGCGAAGCATTGCCGGGTTCACTAGTATGCAATAGAGAACACATTGTTATGAACTGTCGTCATTTGCTAACTTGTGCAGCTGAAACATTGTGTTGCGAAAACAAATACATATTTGCCAATGTTAACAGCATTAAATAAACAAGGCAAACAGCATTGACAAACAATGAGCAGTAAACAATGTCTCAGACAAGCGGAATATGCTCACAAATTCTTCGACAGTTTGGTGGTTGTTGTCTGAAGATGCAGTTGTTAGAATTTTGTCTATATTAGGAAATGGCTAACCCGAGGTACTGTCCAAGTTGCAGGTTGCCTATCTACCAGCTTCCAGATGTAACAAAAATTTGGTCTTCAATATTTCATACGGATATGACCGAACATAACGGCGATAAATTTTGCAGACAGTTTCCATTTAGACCACGGAATGTACTGTACCTGCAAAATTATATCATTGTACGACGAGAGATGACGTAATAAACATTAAGGTGCGCAGAAACTAGTTTTCTTAAAATGGAGCTCAGATTACCAGGACTATGCTCATCCAACGGTCGGTAATGAGAGCCCTTAGCGACCTGCCACAAACTTTAAACAATTTCAAACCTTTCCTAAACCTCTTCTCGCTTGCAGCCCGACAAAATATTGATACGAAAACAATTTATCGGCTACTAAATGTTTGCTGCTCGTGCGGTAAAACTTCAGCATCAAGGACTACATTTTAATTTAGTATTTCTTTACTGCTAACCCTATTCGCTACCCATTTTGTAGAGAGTATCCATATAAATCATCTACAAAATTGTGTCATTCTAGGAAACATAATTTAGTTCACAGTATCGTTTGCATAAATGTTTATAGAATTAAAACAATATGTATTAGAAGATAGTCAACTATTTACCAAATTAACGCAGTTGTAAAGGCATCGAATATGTGAAGCTGTTTTATGCGCGAGAGTTCGCAATTTTAAAGAACTGAAGGGGCGGTTATTTATTTTTAAAAACCTTCTACATCTACATCTACATCAATGTTCCGCAAGCCACCTGCCGGTGTGTGGCGGAGGGTACTTCGAGTACCTCTATCGGTTCTCCCTTCTATTCCAGTCTCGTATTGTTCGTGGAAAAATATTGTTGGTATGCCTCCGTGTGGGCTCTAATCTCTCTGATTTTATCCTCATGGTCTCTTCGCTAGATATACGTAGGAGGGAGCAATATACTGCTTTACTCCTCGCTGAAAGTATGTTCTCGAAACTTCAACAAAAGCCCGTATCGAGCTAGCGCGCTGCTGTCCATTGGATCTTCTCTATCTCTTCTATCAACCCTATCTGGTACGGATCCCACACCGGTGAGCAGTATTCAAGCAGTGGGCGAACAAGTGTACTGTAACCTACTTCCTTTGTTTTCGGATTGCATTTCCTTAGGATTCTTCCAATGAATTTCAGTCTGGCATCTGCTTTACCGACGATCAACTTTATATGATCATTCCATTTTAAATTACTCCTAATACCCACTTCCAGATAATTCACGGAATTACCTGCTTCCACCTGCTGACCTGCTATATTGTAGCTAAATGGTAACGGATCTTTCTTTCTATGTATTTGCAACACATTACACTAGTCTACATTGAGATTCAATTGCCATTCCCTGCACCATGCGTCAATTCGCTGCAGATCCTCCTGCATTTCCGTACAATTTTCCACTGTTACAACCTCTCGATAGGCCACAGCATCACCCGCAAAAAGCCTCAGTGAACTTCCGATGTTATCCACAATGTCATTTATGTATACTGTGAATAGCAACGGTCCTACGACACTCCCCTGCGGCACACCTGAAATCACTCTTATTTCGGAAGACTTCTCTCCATTGAGAATGACATGCTGCGTTCTGTTATCTAGGAACTCTTCAATCCAATCACACAATTGGTCTGATAGTCCATATGCTCTTACTTTGTTCATTAAGCGACTGTGCGGAACTGTATCGAACGCCTTGCGGAAGTCAAGAAACACGGCATCTACCTGGGAACCCGTGTCTATGGCCCTCTGAGTCTCGTGGACGAATAGCGCGAGCTGAGTTTCACACGATCGCCTTTTTCGAAACCCATGCTGATTCCTACAGAGTAGATTTCTAGTCCTTCGAGTGGACTAAAACATTCTTGGTGATATGAATGGTACATCACAAGGGTAGAGAAATGCAAGATGATATGCATAGACAGCTAACAGTCGGATAGTTTAAACATCAGTTATATGTTCTAGACAAAAAAATGGTTCAAATGGCTCTGAGCACTATGGGACTTAACTTCTGAGATCATCAGTGCCCTAGAACTTAGAACTACTTAAACCTAACTAACCTAAAG
The DNA here is from genome assembly GCF_023864275.1 of Schistocerca cancellata. Classification (NCBI taxonomy): domain Eukaryota; kingdom Metazoa; phylum Arthropoda; class Insecta; order Orthoptera; family Acrididae; genus Schistocerca; species Schistocerca cancellata. The sequence goes on along the minus strand of NC_064628.1, from coordinate 11,071,145 downwards.
ACATCACACACATTCATGCCCGAGGCAGGATTCGAACCTGCGACCGTAGCGGTCGCGCGGTTCCAGACTGTAGCGCCTAGAACCGCTCGGCCACCCCGGCCGGCGCTTCTAGACACTGTCCTAGAATTTTTTGCTACACCTGTAGCGCTTTCGCGTTTGTTAATGCTGTCTGTGTTGTGTGTGTATATGTGAAACATCAAAATCAATAGTAAAAGGACTAGAACATGTAGTAGTTAGTTGTGAAATGACGGGTAGCAGATGCGTACACAGAATTACATGGAAGATGACCGACACATTTTCATGGAAATAAGTGTAAAGAAATTCAGAACAATTTAGTATTCTCTCACATGGTGAAGCTAGTGGCAGCTATCTCTAAATGTGTATAAAAGCTATATAATGTTCTGAAATAAGAGGAAGTACAATAGTAACATTTTACAAGACTATCGTTAAACTTGTGGAGTCTTTCATATTGTTTGGATACGTAGCGTTAATATTGCGACGCGCTATGAAATGTTACACGTACGCGACTTACTGTTGTCGGGTAGGCGAACAAAGACTTGGGTTCATTGGGAGGATTCCAAGAACAGGCGGTAAATAAGTCGAGGAAACCTCACAAGAGACGCCAGTGCGACTTATTTCAGCGTACTACCTCAGTACGTTAGACGTTCTTAGGTAGTGGTACCGCGACATTCTTGTAGAATCTCCCGAACGAGTCTTTCGGTATTGTTGAGGCCTACTTCCGGTAACTGGCTCCACAATGCGGAAGAAGGTCTCAGAAAGAAGACCGAAGGGTCAGGTCGGAAGTTTCTACAAGAATTTCGTGGTACCAACACCTGAGAACTTTTAACTCCATCGACAAAGGCCACCGAAGTGTACGTCCCTACTCGTACATACTAAATAAATGTTTGGAGCCCTTACAAACGAACCCTAACAGTTTACCTCGAAGGAACTCAGCTACGCCAGGATGTGAACGCAATGACGAGCCAGTGTAAGCCATACAAACGCGAAGCAGAGGAAATCAGAGAATTTAAACGGGCAGGTTGGGATGGAAGTAAGCACTGAGAGACTTTAAACGGGCAGGTTTGGATGGGAGAAAGCATTGTTCTTCCGAAACCCTGTTGGATAAATTTAGAGAACCGGTATTCGAAGCAGGTTGGGAAACAATTCTACTGTATCCGTCGAAAATCTCGAGTTGGGAGCATCAGAATAAGATAAAAGTGATTATGGTGCGTATGAATGGATATGCGCAGTGATTTTTCCCTCGTCATATTGGTGAATGGAATAGGGCAGTTAGTGACTAATACTGGCGTAGTGGCACGCAGTGAACAGTGGCTTGCGAGGCATCCAACTGAATAAACCTGTAAATTACAGAGAGGCGAGGTGAATCCGTGAAGGAAATTAATAGTTTACAGAATCTCCTTGCTGCCTGGTATTTCCAGCGCTATTCCGTTGTTCGACTCCGTGCAAGTCGCAGCCGAAGTGGGACTTTCTCACGAATGTTTGTTTACAGCCGTTCATTCTTCTTGGTGAAGTATATAGCTTCAGAGGAGCTATAAAGTGATTCTGCTGTCTGCGGTGTATCTTTCGCGTGATGTCTAAAGAACTTGATAAGCGAGATAAGGTGCGGGTCCATTCCGAGGTATTTTTTCGCTGCTCCGTCCGTGAACGCAGCTGAGAAAGGAAAAAAAAAGGTTACTGATACTGTTAACTCTCCACCATGTAAGTGATCAGCAACTTGCCGATTATTCCACATTTCTGTCTTAACTGCGCATGAAGTAAGAAAAAAAAAAACTAGAGCCTAAAAAACCGTGAAGGTGGAAAAATGTACAACGCACTGTGGCACAGTTGCAGATGTGAATTGCGTAGCTCAAGTTGGAGCTTCTGTACCAAGCGAGAAGGCGCAGTACCTAGGACAACAGACTCGTACTGCGGAGGACTAGGAATAGGTTCTCAGTGGCTCCCTTGAAAACTGTGAATTCATGATTCCTTAAAACACAATAAATTCCATTTTCTTCTGGCACCGGTGACCAGTTGATGTGGTCTTTTGTCTCCAATAGCATCGTCGAGGATGAGATATTACATTCTAATACAGATATTTATCGTGACTCCGTGAATGAATCGATAAATAAGTGAGTGCCCATGCTCATTTTTATTTATTTGATTAACAGATTCACTTTTGTGGTTTTCCTGCTTCTCTTTTCACACTTTTCCATAAAAGTGGCGGGCTAGTTCTTCACCACCAACTCAAAAACTCAAGTTAAAGTACAAAACACGCAGAATTAAATTAACAAGGTGAACAGACATATAAGGCACACCATTTTCCTTCTACAGGATGCTCTTAAACGAAAGAAATTTGCATCAACGACCTGTGTGAAAAAAAACTGAAAGTTCGTTGAGAGATGTGGAACATCCAAATGGGAAAACTAGCAGGCTACTTGTACGACATACCAGGACAAAATCGCTAAGAAATACCTGTTACGCACAGTGAAGCTGCATTTTGAGGCATTACGAGTTCACACGTGGCAACTATCACACGAAAGTAACTGCTTATTACATCATTATAAAAAATATTGTACGTAAATGAAGCAAGCGTGTAACGCCTACGGGGATACACATTTTACTAATTATTTTAGTTTTTATACAAGGTGTACAAATTTGCGTCGAAAAAATTGTTCATCTTTTGAAGCGATCCACGAATCGATCCAATGTGTGACTTCTTCATGAGATCGGAAGTGTTGGTCAGCCAGGCCATGCGCCATTGATCTAAACAGGTAACAGCCAGAGGGAGCAATGTCTGGAGAATACGGCGGGTGGGGTAGGACTTCCCATCAAGCCAAGCTAAAGTTTTCCGGGCACAAAAACGTGCAGTAAGAATTATATGTGGTGTGAACTCAAGAACATCCTGCACAAGCCTGTTTAGGGAACTAGGGATACTAACTACTGCTTCCCAATGTATTTATTCCTTAATGAAATTTGTCATTAAAAACATATCACTTTTTCAAACCAACAGCTCAATTCATGGAATCAATACTAGAAATAAGAATAATCTTCACAAGGATTTAAAATCACTTAGTCTTGTACAAAAAGGTGTGCATTATTTAGGAACACACATTTTCAATAACTTGCCAGCAGCCATAAAAAGCTTAACAACCAATGAAATTCAGTTTAAGAGAAGCCTGAACGATTTATTGGTGGCCAACTCCTTCTACTCCATTGATGAATTTCTTAGTAAAACCAACTGATTTGTATATAAGTACAACATAACTTCTGCACAATTTCAGTGCAGTAATGTGTCCACTGAAATTTTGTGTGTGTGTGTGTGTGTAAGTGTGTAAGTATAATCTAACTTCTGTACCATTTCAGTGCAGTAATGTGTTCATTGTAAATAAGTATTACAGTAGTTGTATTACATGTTTATTACTTTATAAATAAATAAAAAACTTTTTTATTTTAAATTCAGTGCATTAGTATTTGTAAAATGACTCTTAGTGTTCATTAAAAAATGACGATCATTCCACTTGGGACCTGTGGAATGGTACATTAGCTTATTTGTTTTAGTTGCAAATATTTGTCATGTATTGTTGTTTTTCTGACATGTTCCACATCCTGGAGGACCTCCTCACTACGGATCAATTGGAATGAAAGTAAATCTAATCTAATCTAAATTTTAACGTTTCCAAGTACGTTTTGACCTCTTTTGCAACGTGGGGTCGAGCGTTGTCGTGCTGCAAAATCACTTTATCTTGCCACTCGCTGTACTGCTGCCGTTTGTCTTTTAATGCTCTGCTCATACGCATTAATTGCGTTCGATTACGAACACCTGTGATTGTTTCACTTGGTTCTAACACCTTGTAGCACACGACGCCGAGATGGTCCCACCAAATGCAGAGCATGATCTCGGAACCGTGATTATTCGGTTTGGCCGTCGACGTGGAAGTATGGTTGGGATATCCCCATGATTTTTGGCGTTTAGGATTATCGTAGTGAACCCATTTTTCGTCACCGGTCACAATGGGATGCCGAAATCCCTTCCGTTTTTGCCTCTGAAGCAGCTGTTCACAAACAAACGCCGTTCAACGTCTGTCGGTGTCAGCTCACACGGGACCCAAGTTCCTTCTCTCTGAATCACGCCTACAATTTGACGCGAGTCATCACTCAGCAATGTCTCCAAGTCTGCATTTTCGAAAACGTTCTCTCTTCCACCACTATGTCGGTTTACGACGTTAAAATCACCGTTCTTGAAGCGTTGAAACCACTCACGACACGTTCTTTCACTAATAACGTCCTTATTACACGTACTTGATAGGATTCGATGAGACTCAACCGCTGTTTTCTTCATATTGAAACAAAACAGTAACACCTCTCGCGAATGACGAGAATTAGGCTCGTAAACTGGTATTTTCAATCGAGAACAACTTTATGATGCAGACAGAAATCGACTAATGTTTGAATGAGGTTATGCTGACTGAGGTCAAAGCTAAATGCCTGACGTCTGCGGTCTGTTTCTTTCGACCGCTGCTTACCGTTGTCGGCACCTATCGGTAAACGGCGGAAGCAAAGTTGTACACCGCGTAAATAAATTGAGAAGCAAAGTTTTCGCTCTACGTGATCTTTTAACTCCTCAACGTTTCTCAGTCGATTTTTATAAAACTTTTCGGCTTAAAATCTTCCATTTTTACAGCCATTAGTATCACATCTCCCCGATGTTATTCAATCTGTATATTAAGCAAGGAGTAAAGGAAACAAAAGAAAAATTCGGGGTAGGTATTAAAATCCATGGAGAAGAAATAAAAACTTTGAGGTTCGCCGATGACATTGTAGTTCTGTCAGAGACAGCAAAGGACTTGGAAGAGCAGTTGAACGGAATGGATGGTGTCTTGAAGGGAGGATATAAGATGAACATCAACAAAAACAAAACGAGAATAATGGAATGTAGTCGACTTAAGTCGGGTGATGCTGAGGGAATTAGGTTAGCAAATGAGACACTTAAAGTAGTAAAGGAGTTTTGCTATTTGGGGAGCAAAATAACTGATGATGGTCGAAGTAGAGAGGATATAAAATGTAGACTGGCAATGGCAAGGAAAGCGTTTCTGAAGAAGAGAAATTTGTTAACATCGAGTATTGATTTAAGCGTCAGGAATAGTTTGTGAAAGTATTTGTATGGAGTGTAGCCATGTATGGAAGTGAAACATGGACGGTAAATAGTTTGGACAAGAAGAGAATAGAAGCTTTCGAAATGTGGTGCTACAGAAGGATGCTGAAGATTAGATGGGTAGATCACATAACTAATGAGGAAGTATTGAACAGGATTGGGGAGAAGAGAAGTTTGTGGCACAACTTGACCAGAAGAAGGGATCGCTTGGTAGGACATGTTCTGAGGCATCAAGGGATCACCAATTTAGTATTGGAGGGCAGCATGGAGGGTAAAAATCGTAGGGGGAGACCAAGAGATGAATACACAAAACAGATTCAGAAGGATGTAGGTTGCAGTAGGTACTCGGAGATGAAGAAGCTTGCACAGGATAGAGTAGCATGGAGAGCTGCATCAAACCAGTCTTAGGACTGAAGACCACAACAACAACAACAGTATCGCGTAAAATAATTGCATTTACATTATGCGTTATAGTTACTATTTTGTTGTTGTTGTTGTTGTTATTGTAGTCTTCAGTACGAAAACTAGTTGTTGCAGTTGTCTAGGCTAGTCTGTCCTGTTCAAGCTGCTTCATCTCTGCGTACCTACTGCATGGTCTTTCGAAATTGATAGATGAATGGTAAATAACCAAGTTACTCAACATAAAAAGCGCTCACCAGTACCCTGATGCCGTTTAGGCCATACATTACTGTGTATGAAATGTAGTTAGTGCTTTTAATTGTTCTTAACTACGAAAGGAAACAATATTATTTGGGTTTGTCTAATGCGTGGAGAACGTTTCCTGCCTCCATGTGTAGAGCCAACAGTGAAGCACACACGAGATGCTGATACAGTGCGGGGTTGTTTTCCGCGGTTAGGGGGTGGTCCCCTTACTGAGCTTAAAGACGACGCTTAATTTGAAAGAATATGAACACATATTACAGCACTGTTACTATACACAGTAGAGGAACTGTTCCAAGACAATCATTGTTTGCATCGCCATGACAATGCAAGCTGTAAAAACAGCAGCGTCTATGATGCAGTGGTTCGTGGACAATAAAACTCCTGAAATGGACTGTCCTGCCCACAGTCCTTAACTGAACAGAATGGAACATCTTTGGGATGAGTTAAAACGTCGACTTCTCTCCAGACTCCATTGTCCAGCACGACTACCTTCTCTGGTTTCAGCTCCCGAGAAACAACACACTGCCATTCCTCCAGAGTTATTCAGACACCTCATTGGAAGTGTCCACAGCAGAGTTCAAGTTGTCATAGCGGTGAAGGGTGGACACACCCCACATGAACATCCACTAACAGGTGTCTCGATACTTTCCATCTGACAGTATATGTAACACATATCCCTGGAAACAGAAAAAAAAATATTTTTACATGTAGCTGAATGGAAGGGAAGCCACTAATTTAAAAAGAAAGCAAAAGAAAACTAACCACTTAAAGTAAGAGAAGAAGACATTCGTAAATATTCGGCAAAAAAGCAAAAATATACGGTTTCAAAATGTTTTTAAAACGTCGAAATGTTGAAAATGATTCCTCAAAAGTATCAGTAAATCTGCACAACAGTATGTGTAATATATCATGCAAAAAACTATGCTCATAATAAATAAACAGTGAACAAGAGCGTGTTACATTTCTCAAGAGTTTGTATCTAACCATTCGGTGCTATATGGGCTCAATGCAATTTAATATGTAACCTTCAACCATTACCGTCAGAACGGCTTCACGTTAAAAAAACAAAAATATTTTAAGTAAATAGTGCTTTAAAGAATGAGAGTAAAAATAGTGAAAAACATAAAAATATATTCCTTACCTCTCTATCTTATAAAATGTTTCTATGTATGTATGTACGAGGGTCATTTAATAGTTAAAGAGACAAATTGGTCTGGGGAAAAAATGTTAGTGGAGCTAGTTTGGTACTATTATGGCTTTAAGTTGGCATCACTGCGATGAGCCCTGATCAACTGACCTACCAACAGTGTTTGGTTCATAACCTCAAAAATACATTTCAAGATGGTGAGTCCGCTTGAAAAGTCCACATTAGTTGAACAACGTTCTATTATTCGTTTTTTATTTGCTGAAGGCGAGAAACCAGTGAATGTGTACTGTAGAACGTCTAAAAGTTTATGATGAAGGTTGTCGCGACTCAGTGACTGATGAACACCGTTCTGGCCGTCCAGTTGCAGCTTCAACTCTCTCACTTGGAAGTCGAATTGATGACATTATTCGTGCCGACCGCCGTGTGACTGTGGAAATGATAGTTGATAAGGTTCAAGTTAGTACTGGTACAGTTTGTAACATTATCTGTAACAAGCTGAAGTACCGCAAAACATGTGCAAGATGGGTCCCAAAGGAGTTGACGAGGCTACACAAGGAAACAAGGTTTCGAGTGTGCACAGAGCTAAAAAAACGAGAAGGTGAGCACTTTCTCAACAAAATTTTAGCTTATGATGAAACTTGAGTTCTCTATTATGAGCCAGAATAAAAAAAAGCATGGAGTTGAAGCACACCAACTCACCTGTCAAGAAAAAATTCAAAACCCAAGCACCAGCAGGAAAAGTCATGTTGACGGTATTTTGGGATGCCGAAGGTCCAGTTTTTTGTGATTATCTCGAAAAGCAACGTACAATGAACAGCCAGTACTACTCGGATTTGCTTTTAAACAAGGCGAAGCCAGCCATGAGAGAGAGAGACGTTATGGATCTCAGAGGAGAGGTGTGATTCTCCAGCAGGACCACGCTCAACTAACTCGTGAAACCATCGAAAAAATTGGCTGGGAAGTAGTGCCTCATCCCCATTACAGTCCTGATTTAGCAGCTAGTGATTTCCATTTGTTTGGTGCACTCAACGAGGCATTATGTGGGAAGAGGTTCCAGGACAACGAGGACGTGAAACAGTTTGTGGGAAATTGGTTCAGATATTAAGATAAAGAGTTCTTTGCAGCCGGAATAAAAAGGCTTTCAACCCATTGTTCAAGTGGATTATATCGAAAAGTACTGTTTTGTAAAAATAAACGCTTTTTTCTCCAGACCAATTTGTCTCTTTAATTATTGAGTGACCCTCGTATGTATGTGCGTATGTACGCATTTATGTATGCACGTTCGACCTCTCCTCCTGAATTTCTGGACAGATTTCAAGTGAACCTTGTACACATGTCAGTCGTTACACGGAGCTGCGGGTGTAAGAACCGCCTACCGCTCCAAGGAGTGGCGGTGAAAAAGAAGCGTGATGCATCGCACGCGTATACATATAAAATATTCATCCAATATTTGAAAATGAGAGCACTCTCAGCGACTTGCAACAGACTTTACACACAGTTACAAACCCATACGAAACTTTTCACGCCGACACATCTCGCGAAATAGTGAAAGCAAAAAACTTTGTCGCTTATTAGCCTACACTTTCGCAATAGAACAGGCTTGATTTTTTTATTTTATTACTTCTTTCTACTAACTCCGTTCACAACACATTTTGTAGTCGGTATCCACAAGACTGCTAGAGGTGCCTACAAATTAAATCATTGCACGGCACATAGTTCAAGAGTTATGACGTCGTAAATACTGAGATGCGTGAAAAACTGCTGCATCGGGCTAGACGTTTTCAGCTTATTGCTTCTTTACTGCTCTCTCTGTTCGCAACATATTTTGCATACAGTACCCACATACACCGCTGAATTTACCTGCAAAAGTATTAGTTACTCTGAAAAACAACTGTATGTTGAAACACGCTCACGCCGCTATGTCTCATTAAAAATCCTTCTTTGTATCTCATCCTCTGCGTCTTCTTACTGTCAGTTGAAAGTGGCACCCAAACATTTCCATGCACAGTAATAATAAAATAATGTGACATCGTTAGCTGCTGTTTAAGAATAGCCTAGTTAACATACACTTCTTGACACAAAAAACCATGTATTTCCTGATTTCCTCATCTAACTGGACTGGCCAAAAGTTGCTCAAAATATCAAAGCTGGTAGGACATTTGGCGCTTTTAAAACGTTGAAATAATTGCTCTAAGCTTTGTGTTTGATCCCTTTGCGGTAAAATAATTCTGTTAATTGCCCTTGCATCTAACATAATTCTGATACATTTGTCCTGTTTATATTGGCCGTGCGGTTCTAGGTGCTACAGTCTGGAGCCGAGCGACCGCCACGGTCGCAGGTTCGAATCCTGCCTGCCTCGGGCATGGATGTGTGTGATGTCCTTAGGTTAGTTAGGTTTAATTAGTTCTAAGTTCTAGGCGACTGTTGACCTCAGAAGTTAAGTCGGATAGTGCTCAGAGCCATTTCAACCATTTGTCCTGTTTATTAACCACTTGTATTGGATTAGAATAGTGACCTCTCAATAATATTCTGAAACGGCATTCATTTAATTTCAACATCTGCAATTTGATGCTTTGCATATGGTACTGGATAACTTTTTCTTTGGAACACCTCCTATTATTTCACTTTCAGCTTACTTTTACAACCTTCAATACATCCTGACGAAGTACTTCATTTAATTCTTCTTTCTTGTCTCCCTACAAATCAGACTTCTCTTGAATTTTGTTACGAATTCGAGAAAGAACAGTTTCTACATTGTCTTTCTTCAGGGCGCTCTCTTCTTGTCCAACATAATCAATAACGTTTATCTGAGCCGCAGCTTCCTCCTCATCCACGTTAATATATCGTAAATTCACGCACATGGCGTTCTCCTCTTCCTTATTGATGCACGCTCTAAACAAAACCTCCCTTTCCTCATTCCGCATCAGAGTATATAATTTCCCGCACTATAACCCACATTCATTCGGCATCATACAGTCTGTCTCTAAAATACACCCCAACAGATAATGAATGGACTACCACGAAACGTGCTCGTATTCTTTGTCATCGATGTAAGACTTCAATATCTGTTTCTTGGTCGGCCTTGATCTGTTTCCCACAACAGTATTAATACGTACGCTACTCAAGTGATAAGACGGAATCCGTGCAATCTCACGTAACTGTAGATACAATCTGTTCGATAGGACGTGGACCTGGTTGCTGCTGTCCAGAAGACAACCAGTCTTAATACCGAAAACATTCGTCGATAATGAATATCAACGCATCTTCAGCATTCACTTCCCGGTCTAGCACCATAATGCGTATCATACTGGGTACTATTAATGGGAAGTGCTGACTCGTTCGGTTTCGGACCTAGCCTCATTCGAAATTTTAATTAGTTTAAAAGGCGAAGGTAGGGCTGGCAAGCATTCGTCATTCCTTTCCCGATCTAGCGACCTGTCTTCAGTTCGTCTATTACTCTTCGGCTGATAATTCTCGTCCAACAATTAAAATATTCCGTACGCTGTCTAATCTATGTTTCTGCGTGGTCGATCTTCCCTTCTGTCAAAATGATCTGATGGCTTGCAATTTCTGTGCCTATCTCCACACGATCATTAAATACGCTGCAAAATCTACCTCTGCCACAATTTTACGTTGAATGGCTGACTTAAATTAGACTGTGTAGTACTGCGCAGATGGCTAATTGTTGGGGATCGTGTCATTCTGCTTCCAGAGGACAATATTCCGAGGTCGAGTAGAACTCTTGGACAGCTGTCCAGTGCTGTAATCAGACCTGTCGCAGGCTACGCATTCTTTCATGTAGCGAAATTAAGTCCCTCATCATTGTAGTTTTCATAAACTTACCTGGTACAAAAAATTCCATTAGTGTATTCGATAGAGGTCTTAGGGTACAGTGAAATGTCATCAGAAACTCTACTACGATTTTGTATATTTTTAAGTACTGAAAGTTGGCCTCTCGTTATTGCAATTATCTCAAAAACTAATATCTGCACAGAAAAGTCATTAGAATTTGTTGCAGAGGTCTTGGCAGGCTATTCAGAATTGTTATCATATTTTTTTTAGCAAATTCTAAATTCTTTTTGTGTAAGATTAAAATTTTCCCTAGTACTATTGTTTTCTTCACGAAATTCTGCCTAACTTCAAATTTTGTACAGTGAACTCTGGAACCACATCATATCTATCAAAAACTTTGAAAAAAAAAATGAATATTTCTCGAACGTCGGGTGCCAACTTCACAAGACTAAGTTGCAGTACAGTTGCAGTAGTTTTAAATTCGTCCCTATTCTCCGGAGAATGTATGTTAATGCGTGTTTCAAGTACAGCAGTGTATTTACCATGAAACTGTACGAAAGAAAGGGAAAGTTGCCATATTTTAACGACTGTTCGCATTCAGTTTTACCGAATAGATCTGATGGTGTCCATTAATTAAACGTCATTTCAGGCTAGCCCCTCAATAGTTACTCAACCATTTTTTTGTGTGGGAGGCAAACATATTGTGCAGAAAATTGCGTTACCGGCTACATCCGTAAAACTCATACCGATGCACACAAACTTGTTCACATTTTACATGTACTGTATTTCGCCGGTATGAATTACTTACATCCACACACTAGTACTTCAGTTTCACAGCAAAGCCTGTTGCTGTAACCATCTATAACTTTTCTTATCTTGTCGCCCCTGCAGTGTCAGGTGTAATGTTTTCAACGTAAGTCTGTAAACAACTGACCCTCAGTGCATGAGTTCTGAGAGGAAACTGTTTAGTGCTACGTGGCTATAGTAAACGGCATAGTAATGTGCTACTATTTATACGCTGTTAAATATAATGGCTATAACTTCCAATCCCTGCCGGTCACGGACTGCCCATGAATGGCTGTAACCCAAAGATGTGTAGTTGGGTTAAACATTTTACTAGAAATTGGCTACGCAGCCGAAATGACGTAGTACGCAAAATAAAAATGAAATGGAAAGAAATAACAACCGATACAAGAAACATTTCTTTCAAGGAGTTTATCATCGCTGTAGACACTGTTGCAGATAAATTATTTGAAGTAGCTTTTACTTCGGTTTTTCGTCCATATTTATGAACAGGCGTCTACTTAATTTAACGTATGAATAAAACTGCCGAACGCTCAGTGGCGTGGGAATGAAACAAATTATATGACTAGATAAAAAGATATCTTCCAGATAAATTCAATGTAATTTACAGCGTCCGCAAGGATGATTTGTATTCTGTATCTATACTGATAAGAAATTCTAAGAAAATTAACGACTGATGACAAGGTTTTTTCACGAAAAAAATACGTCTGGCAAGGGATAGTCATTTATCGAAAGAGACCTATCCGTGACGGTTGCAAGACAGAACGATTGATAAAGTCGTAAACTTGGCTGCGATCTAGTAACTGTAGAAACTGGAAGAGGTTGAAAAAACCAGCCAACCAGTTGCAGACCAAAGGTTTATTTAGCCCTTCGCCTAGGTTTCCGTATTCATAAAAATGTCTTCCTCAGAAGGAGTCTGTCCCAAAAATTTATGTAAACAGTTACAAACTATTTATACATATATGACAAAATAATAATAATTGAAAGATAATTGTTAGGCAAGCATTCTCACTTGTTACCTCATATTGTGGTAAATTATATTAGCTGAAGCCGAGCGGCTCGTCATATATAAAATTGATATGAAACCAGAAACATCACATGCCATGGTTTAAGACAGCAGCCACATTACACTCAGCGTACTTCAGAATAAATGCATAAATGTATTCGCCCTTTGGTAAAGGCTCTTGCCTACATAAAATTGTAACAGGAATCCAAAGAACAAAATATTTGCATAACATATTCACAATGCCAGACACAAAGGCCAACTGTTGAAAGGTACAGACTCAAGCGATAAGGAAAAATTGGGATGCGGAGGACGAAAAATACATGACGTACGACTAGGCCTTACTTTTGTTAAATAAAAGCATTTTACATCAAAGTAAGAGTGAAAATTTCTTCAATAACGCTAAAAATAATGCAATAAATTTACAGTTATAAATTACGAATAAGATCTCTAATATACCGGGTGATCAAAAAGTCAGCATAAATTTGAAAACTGAATAAATCACGGAATAATATAGATAGAGAGGTACAAATTGAGACACATACTTGGAATGACATGGGGTTTTATTAGAACCTAAACAATACAAAAGTTCAAAAAATGTCCGACAGATGGCGCTTCATCTGATCAGAATAGCAATAATTAGCATAACAAAGTAAGACAAAGCAAAGATGATGTTCTTCACAGGAAATACTCAATATGTTCCTCAACAATAGCTGTAGTCGAGGAATAATGTTGTGAACAGCAATGTAAAGCATGTCCGGAGTTATGGTGAGGCATTGGCGTCGGATGTTGTCTTTCAGCATCCCTAGAGATGTCGGTCGATCACGATACACTTGCGACTTCAGGTAACCCCAAAGCCAATAAGCGCACGGACTGAGGTCTGGGGACCTGGGAGGCCAAGCATGACGAAACTGGCGGCTGAGCACACGATCATCACCAAACGACGCGCGCAAGAGATCTTTCACGCGTCTAGCAATATGGGGTGGAGCGCCATCCTGCATAAACATCGTACGTCCCAGCAGGTGTTTATCAGCCAGGATGGGTATGATGCGATTCTGTAACATATCGGCGTACCTCTCACCCGTCACGGTAGCAGTTACAAAACCAGAATCACGCGTTTCCTCGAAGAAAAAAGGCCCGATAACTGTAGATGTGGTAAATCCAACCCATACCGACTTTCTCGTCGTGCAGTGGAGTTTCCACGACAGTTCCAGGATTTTCGGTAGCCCAATTTCTGCAGTTGTGGGAGTTGACAGACCCTCGGAGCGTGAAATAAGCTTCGTCTGTCCACAACACGTTGCTCAACCAATCGCCATCTTCCGCCATCTTTTGAAACGCCCACACCGCAAATGCCCTCTGCTTCACTAAATCGCCAGGTAACAGTTCATGATGTCGATGGATTTTGTACGTATAGCATCGGAGGGTGCGCCTCAGTGCCAACCAAACAGTAGTGTATGGAATGCCGGTGCGACGTGCGACTGCACGAGCGCTGACTTCCCCGTGCATAGACGAACCCGCTACAGTCTCCATTTCTTCCCGAACTGTCTCAGCAGCATTACGCCTTGTGCTCGGTCGGCCACTACGGGGTCTATCGTCTAAACAACCCGTGGCTTCAAACTTCGAAATCATTCTCGCCACAGCTGCATTTGTCAACGGACCTTTACCCGTTCGAATCCCCTTCCTATGGCGGTAGGATCGTAACGCTGAACTAGCATATTCCCCATTCTGATAATACAGCTTCACTAAAAGCGCCTTTTCAGGTAACGTCAACATGCTGCGACTGCTGGCGCATCTGATTCTCTCTCTCATTACAGTTCCTTTTATACACGATTGTCATGCGCAGTCACTGAGGTTTTGCTGTCCAGCGCGATCCATCGGACATTTTGTGAACTTTTTTTTGTTCTAATAAAACCCCATGTCATTCCAAGCATGTGTGTCAATTTTTACCTCTGTATCTACATTATTCCGTGGTTTATTAAGTTTTCAAATTTATACTGACTTTTTGATCACCCGGTATTTGCTGACAGCGTGATACTGTATGTACAGTTCAACGGGCAGAAGCTACAGTTCTATTTACAAAGGGCCACTGTTACAAATACATGCGGAAAGAAGAGCAAATATGGGCTAAAACAACGTCACTAAAAAGAAGGAGAAACTTCCGCTTAACACTACGGAAGCTTAAGCTATAAGGAAAAATTGGAATGCAGTGGACGCTATATACATCCGCATAAGCTCAGCGTCTTGCCATTGTTAAGTAACAATTTTACATTAAAGCAAAATGACAATCTCTTGTAGAAGACCAGTAATAAATGCACTAATTTTAGAGTTATGTATTAAATATACAATTATTTGTATAACATCTATGTGACTGAGTGATACAGCACGTAAATTTCGCGTGCAGAAGATAACAATTTTTTGTAGTAGAATAAGGAAGGAACATATGAAAAACATTGACATGAATAAGGGAGAGGGTGATGGGACACATATTAAAGCAACAGAGAATAACTTCATGGTGGTACAGAGAACCATAGAGGATAAATGCTGTAGGGGAAGACAGAGGTTGGAACATATCGAACAAATAATTGGGGATGTGGGATGCAATTGTTACTCTGAGATGAAGCGGTCAGCGCAGTGGGTTGCATCTTGCCGTTTGTAAGCACTGTACTGCAGTAAGTATCTACATCTACATAAACACTCCGCAAGCCACTGAACCAGTGCCTGGTGGAGGGCGTACCGTACCAGTACATCTCCATCTACATCTACATACATACTCCGCAATCCACCATGTGGTGCGTGGCGGAGGGTACCTCGTACCACAACTAGCATCTTCTCTCCCTATTACACTCCCAAACAGAACGAGGGAAAAGTGACTGCCTATATGCCTCTGTACGAGCCCTAATCTCTCTTCTCTTTGTGGTCTTTCCGCGAAATATAAGTTGGCAGCAGTAAAATTGTACTGCAGTCAGCCTCAAATGCTGGTTCTCTAAATTTCCTCAGTAGCGATTCACGAAAAGAATGCCTCCTTTCCTCCAGAGACTCCCACCCGAGTTCCTGAAGCATTTCCGTAACACTCGCGTGAGTATCAAACCTACCAGTAACAAATCTAGCAGCCCGCCTCTGAATTGCTTCTATGTCCTCCCTCAATCCGACCTGATAGGGATTTTATTTATTTATTTATTTATTTATTGCCAAATTATAGACCTGTTACCTGATGTTTAAAACAGGTCGTACATCTTACAATTTTCGATTTTCATCTTTTTACAGTTTGCTTTCATTTTGTTTTATCTACAACATTTACAAAGAATGATTCAAAATAACAATAATTTGAGGTTGAAATATAAATAAAATTTTGTAGTTTTTAAGAAGAATATAAAAAGAAGATAGGATAGATGAGAGATTTGTTAGTACCATCACCGAGTGTGACTGACGGTGAATACCTCGGAATGATTTCATCGAGCCGTTGACCGCCAGTCACACAGACACACACAAATGGTTATTAGTAGAGAAATAATTTTTCTTATCCTATTTGTTACTAATTCTATGTATTAACTACATTAGGTGCGCATCCATATACAGCATTTGGTGTTTTCTTGGCTAGATTGCCAGCAATTTGCTTATTTACATTCACATCTCAGCTTCCTCCTCCTGTTCCTCCTCATTGTCACTATTTTCGCTGTCGCTGTGGGTATCGCTGTCCATCCTCTGGAGATTTCTGTTACGCTGCACATAGGCATGTCTGTGATGTCGTGTCCGCATATACTCTTCATGTGTTGTTTTTGAAATACTGTTTGTCAGTGCGTTTAATTGTGCCCATTGTTCTTCGTCTCTTATTGCTGTGTATATATCTATGTCTGTATCTGTGTAATCTAAGTGTAGTGTATGTCTATTGTTCGCGTATTGCCCGCAGAAAAAGACAGTGTGTTCTGGGGAACCTTCTTCCCCGCATGTGCATGTAGGTGTCTGCCTCAGACTCACGCGGTTTAAGTGCGTGGGATAAGGTCCGTGCCCGGTTAAGAAATGTACCATACCGCGGCTGGGATCGATATGTCTCATTCTCAACCGCTCCCTTATGTCAGGGAGAAAGTCGTGCAGTCTACGTCCCTTATCACTTACATCCCACTCACCTTGCCATGTATCCAAACGCCAACTTTTAAGGTAACGTATCGTCTCTATGTGCACACCAGTTATTGTGTGCACCTTATCTAGTCTCCCCACCTTTAACCAGTACCTTGCAGCTCTGTATTTGATCGTGATATCTATGGGGCATATTCCGAGCACCACACACAGTGCATCCGCTGAGGTGGTACCGAAGGCTCCAGATAGCCTTAGTAGGACACTTCTCTGCCCTCGTCTGACGGATGCTTTGTTGGTGACCACGTCCAGTCTATGTGCCCACGTGCTAGCTGCAAAGCTGAGTACTGATTCGAAGAGCGCACAGTGGTATGTACGTATGACTGGTAGAGGTAGTCTGTACTGTTTTGAATTTAGCCTCACCAGTTTGTGGAGTATTTTTTCTGCTTTGTCTGTTGTTAGCCTTACGTGTTCGTGGAAATTTAATTTTTCATCTATGTGTACCCCAAGATAGCGCGTGATGCGTGCTCGTTTGATATTTGTGTCCCCAATTTTAACCGAAGGATTCCTTTGGAGTGATCCTTTGTTTTCGGCTATCCTGAGTTTGTTGTTGTGACACCACTGAATAACTGTTTGTAGTAATCCACTGGCTTTCTCTTCTAACTGGGCTCTGTTGTTTGCAGTGACTACAACTAATAGGTCATCTGCGTAGGCGACAATTCCGTCTGACCTGTCATCCCCATCCAGAAGTTGTAGGAGGGGTTCGATTGTTATGTCCCAGAAGATGGGGCCGCAGATCGACCCTTGAGGACAGCCTTTGGTAATTCTTTTAATTACTTTCCGACTGTCCATCTGCCATTCGACTACTCGGTCTTTACAGTAGTCCAGAAAACTGTTGTACAGTGATTGCGGTACCTCCAGATGTCTTAGCCTCTGAAACAGTGCTGGCCACCAAAGATTATCAAATGCTCCGGCAATGTCAATCATTATTGCCATGGCGTATTTCTGTTTTGTGGTGTTAACTATGTGCAGGGCCTGGTTGATGGCATCATCTATTGATCTGCCAGATCTGAAGCCGAACTGGTGTTGGCTCATACCCCTGAGAGCTCTGTGTGTTTGCAGGCGCTTACACAGTAGCTTCTCCTGAATCTTTGCTAGGGTGTTTATTAGGCATATTGGCCTGTAAGTCTTTGGATCTGAAGGATCCCTGTCCGCTGATTTCTTAATAATGACTGCTTTGGAGGTTTTCCATACTGTAGGTACCCTGCCCAGCCTGATAGGGATCCCAAACGCTCGAGCAGTACTCAAGAATAGGTCGTATTAGTATTATCAATCTTCTAACAAGCACTCCGTCTTCAGGCCACCAGTGGCCCATCGGGAGCATCCGACCGCCGTGTCACCCTCAGTTGAGGATGCGGATAGCAGGGGCATGTGGTCAGCACACCGCTCTACGGATTTCTTTGGCTTGAGCCGCTACTATTCGGTCGAGTAGCTCCTCAACTGGCATCACGAGACTGAGTGAAACCGAAAAATGGCAACAGTGCATGGCGACCCGGATGGTCACCCATGCAAGTGCCGGCCACGCCCGACAGTGCTTAACTTCGGTGATCTGACGGGAACCGGTGTATCCACAGTGGCAAGGCATTCGCCTATCAAACTTGTATCCTATTCCATTTGCGTACTCCTCAGTAAGTGGCCTAATGTTTCTTATCTTTTTCTCACAATCCCAGTACGATATACAGGGTGATTCAAAAAGAATACCACAACTTTAAAAATGTGTATTTAATGAAAGAAACATAATATAACCTTCTGTTATACATCATTACAAAGAGTATTTAAAAAGGTTTTTTTTCACTCAAAAACAAGTTCAGAGATGTTCAATATGGCCCCCTCCAGACACTCGAGCAATATCAACCCGATACTCCAACTCGTTCCACACTCTCTGTAGCATATCAGGTGTAACAGTTTGGATAGCTGCTGTTATTTCTCGTTTCAAATCATCAATGGTGGCTGGGAGAGGTGGCCGAAACACCATATGCTTAACATACCCCCATAAGAAAAAATCGCAGGGGGTAAGATCAGGGCTTCTTGGAGGCCAGTGATGAAGTGCTCTGTCACGGGCTGCCTGGCGGCCGATCCATCGCCCATTCTCTGTAAACTGTTTATACCAACGTTTAATATACCACCTATCAGGAGGTTTAACACCGTACTCAATAACACAAAAAGCTTTCTGTTGAGCGGTCGCCATCTTAGCATCAACTGACGCTGACGCCTAGTCAGCAGCGCCTCCAGCGAACAAATGTACAACTAAATGAGATTTTATAGCTCCCTTAATTCGCCGACAGATAGTGCTTAGCTCTGCCTTTAGTCGTTGCAGAGTTTTAAATTCCTAAAGTTGTGGTATTCTTTTTGAATCACCCTGTATATTTGTCCAATGAATACCCGTGTACCATCTGCATTTCTCCTTGGTGTAGCAATTTTAATGGCCAGTAGTGTATTTGTGGCATTCGCAATTTCTTTGACCCATGTAAAGGTACATTAGAACACACTCTGCGAGTTCAGTGCTTACGTAATCTCGGTCCCCCGCAAAAGAGACCTTGTGCTCCCGATACCGTGCACATGGCGGCGCCTCAGCCGCTCCTCCATGGCATTCACGTCCGGCGAATATGTGGGGCATTCCAGTCGCGCCGCTGGCTCATCAATGCTGGTGGCTGCGTGAGAACGGCCGCCGTCGCCCATGAAAATGAAGTCAGCGCGGTAAAGTCGAACACATCCTCCATCCCGCTGGGTACGAGGCCGCCCGCCGGCGACCGACCTTCCCGCGAAGACGTCTTCTCGCAGTGGTCACCGCAGTCCTCAGCGGCGGCTGCCACGGGTACTGACGATGCGAGTGAGGTACAGAAACGCAGTTTTCCTGAAAACTCCGCCGTGGCCCATTACCCCCTGCTGCAGTCAAGAAGTTCGATAAACCGCTGCTATGCAGCGCGCGAGCATCATACAGCCTTGCGGGCGTAATCTCTGACACTGCGCAGCGATATAGTCTGATTTAAAGCAGCTGCCATCTGGCGATTAATTTACAACGTTGTGACATTGGTAGGACACGTACAGTTTGCACGTAGACGCCCTCCTCGGCGATAGAAAATTGCTTTAAAGTCTCCATCTCCCACAAAAGTCTCGTCAAAAAATCTGAAATTCACGTAGGTAATAGAGCTCTCTAGCGTCTCTCTAAATGTGTCAAAAATCTGTTCTTAATTTTAACTAGGGACATAGTTACATTAATTCCTTTGAAACTGGCGAAATTATCCCATCCGGCAAACAGCTTCGCACGCCAGCATCTCATATCTCGAAGTGTACTGAATTCCTTGAAATACTTATTTCTTTCGTTGATAACAAAATACCTGGCTCGGCAACGGATCTTTCCAAAGTCGCGTATCGCATTGCGTTTTCTTCGTATAAGCTTCCACGTCAACTATCAAGTAGCAACCGTTCGCTCGACGAAAGATCCGTACCCAAAGACTGGAAAGTTGCACAGGTCACACCAATATTCAAAAAGGTAGTAGGAGTAATCCACTAAATTACAGGCTCATATCGCTAACGTCGATATGCAGCAGGATTTTGGAACGTATATTGTGTTCAAACATTATGAATTACCTCAAAGGAAACGAGATCTATTGACACACAGTCAACGCGTGTTTAGAAAACTTCGTTCGTGTGAAACACAACTAGCTCTTTATTCACATTGTGTGTTCAGTGCTATTGACAAGGGATTTCAGATCGATTCCGTATTTCTGGATTTCCGGAAGGCTTTTGACACTGTACCACACAAGAAGCTTGTAGACAAATTGCGGGCTTATGGAATATCGTCTCCGTTATGTGGCTGGATTTGTGACTTCCTGTCAGAGAGGTCACACTTCGTAGTAATTGACGGGAAAGTCATCGAGTGAAACAGAAGTGATTTCTGGCGTTCGCCAAGATAGTGTTATAGGCCCTTTGCTGTTCCTTATCTATATAAACGATTTTGGAGACAATCTGAGCAGCCGTCTTAGGTTGTTTGCAGATGCCGCTGTCGTTTTATCGACTAATGAAGTCATCAGAAGATAAAAAAAATTGAAAAACGATTCAGAAAAGAATTCTGAATGGTGCGAAAATTGGCAGTTGACCCTGAATAACGAAAAGTGTGAGGTCATCCACATTAGTGTTAAAAGGAATTCGTTAAACTTCGGTTACACGATAAATCAGTATAATCTAAAAGCCGTAAATTCAACTAAATATCTAGCTATTTCAATTGCTAACAACTTAAATTGGAAGGAACACATAGAAAATGTTGTGGGGAAGGCTAACCAAAGACTGCGTTTTATTGGCAGGACACTTAGAAAATGTAACAGACCTACTAAGGAGACTGCCTACACTACGCTTGTCCGTTCTCTTTTACAATACTGCTGCGCGGTGTGGGATCCTTACCAGATAGAACTGACAGAGTAGATCGAAAAAGTCCGAAAAAGGGCAGCACGTTTTGTATTATCGCGAAATATGGGCGAGACTGTCACAGAAATGATACAAGATTTGGGCTGTACATCATTACAACAAAGGCGTTTTTCGTTGCGACGGAATCTCCTCGCGAAATTCCAATCACCAACTTTCTCCTCCGAATGCGAAACAATTTTGTTGACACTGACCTACATAGGGAGAAACGATCACCACGATAAAATAAGGGAAATCAGAGCTCGTACGGAAAGATACAGGTGTTCGTTCTTTCGGCGCGCTATACGAGATTGGAATAATAGAGAATTGTGAAGGTGGTTCGATGAACCCCCTGCCAGGCACTTAAATGTGATTTGCAGAGTATCCGTGTACAGGGTTATTACAAATGATTGAAGCGATTTCACAGCTCTACAATAACTTTATTATTTGAGATATTTTCACAATGCTTTGCACACACATACAAAAACTCAAAAAGTTTTTTTAGGCATTCACAAATGTTCGATATGTGCCCCTTTAGTGATTCGGCAGACATCAAGCCGATAATCAAGTTCCTCCCACACTCGGCGCAGCATGTCCCCATCAATGAGTTCGAAAGCATCGTTGATGCGAGCTCGCAGTTCTGGCACGTTTCTTGGTAGAGGAGGTTTAAACACTGAATCTTTCACATAACCCCACAGAAAGAAATCACATGCGGTTAAGTCGGGAGAGCGTGGAGGCCATGACATGAATTGCTGATCATGATCTCCACCACAACCGATCCATCGGTTTTCCAATCTCCTGTTTAAGAAATGCCGAACATTATGATGGACGTGCGGTGGAGCACTATCCTGTTGAAAGATGAAGTCGGCGCTGTCGGTCTCCAGTTGTGGCATGAGCCAATTTTCCAGCATGTCCAGATACACGAGTCCTGTAACGTTTTTTTCGCAGAAGAAAAAGGGGCCGTAAACTTTAAACCGTGAGATTGCACAAAACACATTAACTTCCGGGGAATTGCGAATTTGCTGCACGAATGCGTGAGGATTCTCTACCGATCAGATTCGCACATTGTGTCTGTTCACTTCACCATTAAGAAAAAATGTTGCTTCATCACTGAAAACAAGTTTCGCACTGAACGCATCCTCGTCCATGAGCTGTTGCAACCGCGCCGAAAATTCAAAGCGTTTGACTTTGTCATCGGGTGTCAGGGCTTGTAGCAATTGTAAACGGTAAAGCTTCTGCTTTAGCCTTTTCCGTAAGATTTTCCAAACCGTCGGCTGTGGTACGTTTAGCTCCCTGCTTGCTTTATTCGTCGACTTCCGCAGGCTACGCGTGAAACTTGCCCGCACGCGTTCAACCGTTTCTTCGCTCACTGCAGGCCGACCCGTTGATTTCCCCTTACAGAGGCATCCAGAAGCTTTAAACTGCGCATACCATCGCCGAATGGATCTTTGTTGAACTTCGTCCTGAAGTGTCGTTGCACTGTTATGACCGACTGATGTGAGTGCATTTCAAGCACGACATACGCTTTCTCGGCTCCTGACGCCATTTAGTCTCACTGCGCTCTCGAGCGCTCTGGCGGCAGAAACCTGAAGTGCGGCTTCAGCCGAACAAAACTTTATGAGTTTTTGTACGTATCTTTAGTGTGTCGTGACCATAAGTCAATTAATGGAGTTACAGTGAATTTATGAAATCGCTTCAATCATTTGTAATAGCCCTGTAGATATGTAGATGTAGTTTATGGGCCTGCAACGCGCAAAAATCGTAAATATTCTAAAATTCCTATCTGAAATGGACCTCTATGCATCTTTAAGCGCATCGAAAGCCTATACGTCATATTAATGAAGGCCCAAGTTACGTTTTTTGTTGTAATAGGCGACACTTCCGCGTCCGAAAGCCGCCTGAGAGCATACACACGCAGTGGTTTGAGCAGCGGAAGAGACGGGAGCCGACAGTGACACAACAGCTCCCATTGGTGGGTTGTCACAAAATACCATTAATGAAAATGAACATGTCAATAAGGCTCATCCACGAAACAAGTATTCGTTACTTTCTATCTTAATATTACGTCCGTGATGTAGGTCATTGACACGTGTAGTATCGTCAAAATATTCAAATATGTGTGAATTCCTAAGGGACCAAACTGCTGAAGTCGCCCCTAGACTTACATTCTACGTAAACTAACTTATGCTAAGAAGAATACACACAGCCGTGCCCAATGGAGGATTCGAACCTCCGGCGGGATGGGCCGCTCAATCCTTCACATGGCGCCTCAAACCACGCGGCCACTCCGCGCGTCTAAGGATCGTCAAAAAGTGCTGGTGTTGGTTGTGTTTTATTTATTCAGGCTCCGTCGCCGACTGTGGCTAGGTGAACCACAAGGAGTTCGTGTGATACCAACTCTGTGGGTTGCTGCCCACCACCGCTGCCCTCGCCGCGGCAGTCTTCGTGCTGCACGGATCTGACTTCCCCCACTCACCCCTCTAATCTCTGCAAGCGATCAGTAAAGAGTCTTGGATGTCGACAAGATGCTGAAACTTAGCTCTCTTTCCGTATTTCATCTCTCCGACAAACAATTATAACATCTCTGTAAGCGACTAGTAAACATTCTTATATGTCGATAAGAAGTTGAGACTGCGAGCTAACATCCCAAAGATGTTCGGGCTCACATGCGGTTCCTCTTCGTCGAAATTTTTTGTTTCGAACTCGTCTAGGGGTTGAACCACACGCATCACATTGTTGTTGCGGTGGTCTTCAGTCCAGAGACTGGTTTGATGCAGCTCTCCATGCTACTCTGTCTTGTGGAAGCTGCTTCATCTCCCAGTAGCTACTGCAACCTACATCCTTCTGAAACTGCTTAGCGTATTCATCTCTTGGTCTCCCTCTACGATTTTTACCCTCCACGCTGCCCTCCAATACTAAATTTGTGATCCCTTGATGCCTCAGAACATGTCCTACCAACCGATCCCTTCCTCTAGTCAAGTTGTGCCACAAAATTTCTCTTCTCCCCAATTCTATTAGTACCTCCTTATTAGTTATGTGATCTACCCATCTAATCTTGTCCGCCGCTCGTGGTCTCGCGGTAGCGTTCTCGCTTCCCGAGCACGGGGTCCCGGGTTCGATTCCCGGCGGGGTCAGGGATTTTCACCTGCCTCGAGATGACTGGGTGTTTGTGTTGTCCTCATCATTTCATCATCATCCAGGAAAGTGGCGCAATTGGACTGAGCAAAGATTGGGTAATTGTACGGGCGCTGATAACCACGCTGTTGAGCGCCCCCCAAACCAAACATCATCATCATCATCCATCTAATCTTCAGCATTTTTCTGTAGCACTACCTTTCGAAAGCTTCTATTCTCTTCTTGTCCAACTACTTATCGTCCAGGTTTCACTTCCATACATGGCTACACTCCATACAAATACTTTCAGAAACGACTTCCTGACACTTAAATCTATACTCGATGTTAACAAATTTCTCTTCTTCAGAAACGCTTTCCTTGGCATTTCCCAGTCTACATTTTATATCCTCTCTACTTCGACCATCATGAGTTATTTTGCTCCCAAAATAGCAAAACTCCTTTACTACTTTAAGTGTCTCATTTCCTAATCTAATGTTCGACTACATTCCATTATCCTCGTTATGCTTTTGTTGATGTTCATCATATATCCTCCTTTCAAGACAATGCCCATTCTGTTCAACTGCTCTTCTAGGTCCTTTGCTGTCTCTGATAGAATTACAATGTCATCAGCGAACCTCAAAGTTTTTATTTCTTGGGATGTAGAAAAATATCCGCTACCAGTTACAATAAAAGGTTATTTATTCGTCACACGACCGGTTTCGAGCTTGCGCCCATCTTCAGGTGTTTATACATTCATGTACATGTTTGTACTTTTGGAGATCACTGTATAAATACAAAAAAATATTTGCTGGTGACTACACAGATGCATGTGGGACAATTTTTGTATTTATACAGTCATCTCCAAAAGTACAAACATGTACATGAATGTATAAACACCTGAAGATGGGCGCAAGCCCGTAACCGGTCGTGTGACGAATGAATAACCTTTTATTGTGACTGGTAGCGGATATTTTTTTACACCCATAAAGGAACAGTCACGGAGTTCGACAGCATCCACTATGGATAAAATTCTTTTTATTTCTTCTCCATAGA
Source organism: Schistocerca cancellata (assembly GCF_023864275.1). NCBI lineage: Eukaryota > Metazoa > Arthropoda > Insecta > Orthoptera > Acrididae > Schistocerca > Schistocerca cancellata. The sequence goes on along the minus strand of NC_064628.1, from coordinate 11,045,885 downwards.
TTTTAATTCCTACTCGAAATTTATGCATTTTTTTTCCTTTACTGCTTGCTCAATATACAGAATGAATAACATCGGGGATAGGCTACAACCCTGTCTCACTCCGTTCCCAACCACTGCTTTCCCTTTCATGCCCCTCAACTTTTATTACACGCCCTAAATTAGACACTTGTGACCCTTTGGTTAAATTGTCTGGCTGATGGCAAGTTTGCGAAATACAAAGTTAATGTAAGTTACAATAACAGTAAATATAATATCGGGATCTAAATTAACGATCTATAAATGATGTAGGCCACACAGTTGCGATTTGGTTAGAATAATGTTTATTGAGAAAGCAAAGTAATAGCGAAAGTGGTCGTATTTAGAGTTACTGTTACACTCGAGCGCATATCCGTCTGACACAGTTCGATCATTCACAATCTCATCATGAATTAAAAGTTCAACACTGCACCTCGTTAAGTACGCGAAAAGTGCTGCTCACCGCTCAGAGGCTAAGTCCCGCGATACCACACAACGCGAAATCTTCTAAGTCGTTTTACTTCCTAGCTGCCTAAAGACCGACTGCCGGCTTTCGCATCTCAATCCGAACTGTCCCTTTGGTGTCTCCAGCCGAACTGTACTCTTTGGTGTGTAGACTACGAGGTGGATTCAAGTTCTAAGGCCTCCGATTTTTTTTCTAATTGACTACTCACCCGAAATCGATGAAACTGGCGTTACTTCTCGACGTAATCGCCCTGCAGACGTACACATTTTTCACAACGCTGACGCCACGATTCCAAGGCAGCGGCGAAGGCTTCTTTACGAGTCTGTTTTGAGCACTGGAAAATCGCTGAGGCAATAGCAGCACGGCTGGTGAATGTGCGGCCACGGAGAGTGTCTGTCATTGTTGGAAAAAGCCAAAAGTCACTAGGAGCCAGGTCAGGTGAGTAGGGAGCATGAGGAATCACTTCAAAGTTGTTATCACGAAGAAACTGTTGCGTAACGTTAGCTCGATGTGCAGGTGCGTTGTCTTGGTGAAACAGCACACGCACAGCCCTTCCCGGACGTTTTTGTTGCAGTGCAGGAAGGAATTTGTTCTTCAAAACATTTTCGTAGGATGCACCTGTTACCGTAGTGCCCTTTGGAACGCAATGGGTAAGGATTACGCCCTGGCTGTCCGAGAACCCGAAGTTTTTTTGGTGGCGGTGAATCTGTGTGCTTCCATTGAGCTGACTGGCGCTTTGTTTCTGGATTGAAAAATGGCATCCACGTCTCATCCATTGTCACAACCGACGAAAAGAAAGTCCCATTCGTGCTGTCATTGCGCGTCAACATTGCTCGGCAACATGCCACACGGGCAGCCGTGTGGTCGTTCGTCAGCATTCGTGTCACCCACCTGGATGACACTTTTCGCATTTTCAGGTCGTCATGCAGGATTGTGTGCACAGAACCCACAGAAATGCCAACTCTGGAGGCGATCCCCCAAAACTATTCTCTCCACTTTCTCGATCATGTCGTCAGACCGGCTTGTGCGAGCCCGAAGTTGTTTCGGTTTGTTGTCACACGATGTTCTGCCTTCATTAAACTGTCGCACCCACGAACGCACTTTCGACACATCCGTAACTCCATCACCACATGTCTCCTTCAACTGTCGATGAATTTCAATTCGTTTCACACCACGCAAATTCAGAAAACGAATGATTGCACGCTGTTCAAGTAAGGAAAACGTCGCCATTTTGAGTATTTAAAACAGTTCTCATTCTCGCCGCTGGCGGTAAAATTCCATCTGCCGTACAGTGCTGCCATCTCTGGGACGTATTGACAATGAATGCGGCCTCATTTTAAAACAATGTGCATGTTTCTATCTCTTTCCAGTCCGGAGAAAAAAAAGCGCAGGCCTTAGAACTTGAATGCACCTCGTAGAAGTGCCCTCTGCCCGTCTGTGACCGCGTTTCCCGTGCGCCGAACATGTTGGCTCAACTGACTAGCGCAATTCCCTTTGCTGAAGCCGTCCAGCTGATTGACTACACCTTATTCTACATTACTTTACGTTTTAACATGTTTAAATAATCAAAGCTTGGCCACTTTCGCGTTCTAAAAAGAGTAACAGTAATATCCATTACACAATAAGCGTAAAATTCTTTTACATAAAACCAATACAATTTCGTTCTTAACTTTGAATGTCACGGCCAGTAGTCTTGCACCAATGTGTTTGCTGATAAATAAATAAAGAATAAAAGTAACTATTGTGCACTGAACTTTACAACAAAGATTCTATTACCTAATGATTCAATGAGGTGTCATGCTGTCATCGTTCATTGTGTTTTGTGTGGAGGAAATGATGATCTGATGCTCAATTGAAAATACTGATAATTTAAATTTACTATATCTTTTAAACAAAGAAAGCTACAGAGGTGATATTTACAACGTTTGTCATTTCAATCATGCGCTTCTATATGAAATATCGATCGTTAGAATCGACCAAAGCGTTTAGTTTTTAGCATGCAGGTCTTTGTTACAAAACTTATTAATCGCACTTAAACAGTAAATCCTAAACTGTTATGGAGACATTGAATATTCAAGTTTTATTGGGATCACCATGAACATTTATAGAGGATGGCGGATTAAAATTAATGTAGCTTCATTCCCTGCGTTACTACAGAATGACGTAGTTTCCATAAATACACTCCTGGAAATGGAAAAAAGAACACATTGACACCGGTGTGTCAGACCCACCATACTTGCTCCGGACATTGCGAGAGGGCTGTACAAGCAATGATCACACGCACGGCACAGCGGACACACCAGGAACCGCGGTGTTGGCCGTCGAATGGCGCTAGCTGCGCAGCATTTGTGCACCGCCGCCGTCAGTGTCAGCCAGTTTGCCGTGGCATACGGAGCTCCATCGCAGTCTTTAACACTGGTAGCATGCCGCGACAGCGTGGACGTGAACCGTATGCGCAGTTGACGGACTTTGAGCGAGGTGGAAATGGCATGGCAAGCCGTTCCACAGGACTACATCCAGCATCTCTACGATCGTCTCCATGGGATAATAGCAGCCTGCATTGCTGCGAAAGGTGGATATACACTGTACTAGTGCCGACATTGTGCATGCTCTGTTGCCTGTGTCTATGTGCCTGTGGTTCTGTCAGTGTGATCATGTGATGTATCTGACCCCAGGAATGTGTCAATAAAGTTTCCTCTTCCTGGGACAATAAATTCACGGTGTTCTTATTTCAATTTCCAGGAGTGTAGTTCCCGATGTTAGGTCCGCCATATTGAACACTGCTGCGTCTCGTCGGCTACAAACGGCTCGTACTGGGTTTCCCTATGACGTAGGTCTCGTCTGTCTCACTAGCACACTACAGCACTTAGGCCCCAATAGACAATAGACGCCTGTGAGTGTCCCCATCTCGTGGTGAATCTGCGCCGTTTGTGACACGCGGTACTGGACGACAGGTTTCGTTTCACAATTCCTGCCGTACACTTAAATGAGAGCGAAACGCTCGTTAACTCACAAAACTTCGCTCCTCTTCCTTATTTCACCTCTTGGTTCAAAAAATGGTTCAAATGGCTCTGAGCACTATGGGACTTAACATCTGAGGTCATCAGTCCCCAAGAACTTAGAACTACTTAAACCTAACTAACCTAAGGACATCACACACATCCATGCCCGAGGCATGATTCGAACCTGCGACCGTAGCAGTCGCGCGGTTCCGGACTGCAGCGCCTAAACCGCGTGGCCACCGCGGTCGGCTTTCACCTCTTGGCATATAGTTACAACACATCTGATTACACAAACTACGTTTTGTACAGATACAGGCTACAGTTCACCATTGACTCATAATGAATTTCTCCAGTCCATATCATCGCCACTCTACGAAAATTGTAATACTACATTACGAAAGGAGGGAGATTAGATTTTAAGGTGGAGATAAAGACTTTATCTTTCCAAAGAAACCTGCCTGGTATTTTACGACATAAATTATCATGTGACGCGAACAGCTGACGTCAAAGCATAATCGGAGAATGCGAATCTATTTCGTAATGTTTACGACAGTGTAATCGTTTATGATAGTGTCTGCTCCTTCAGACATGTACGGCTGTGTGAAGGACACAGTACTGCGCAGTTACAGACACTGTAAAAACACAGACATTTAACCGTCAACAATATGTTCGTTCGGTTGCTCCCACACATCGGTTTCACTCAAAAGGAAAGAAAGGTCCTAGCGGAGATGGTTTGCCACTGCCTTCCTCCGACCGTTAGTGGGTATGAATGATGATGATGATGCAGATAACACAACAACACCCAGTCATTTCCTGACCCCACCGGGAATCGAACCCGGGACCCCGTTCTCGTGAAGCAAGAACTCTACCGCAAGACCACGAGCTGCGGCCTTACAGGATCTATGTAAAGCTTACGTAACGTAAAAATAAAATGTTTTTTTATTACAGAAACGATTAATTAAAAACATTTGATTTTTACGTTACGTAAGCTTTATATGTCATCCCTCATATATCCTAAACCGATCGAGATATCGAAATAAAATTTTACATTTGATCACACACAAAGAGGAGAGTATTTTACCATGTTCTTCCTCATATATGTCATTATAGCTGAAGATACAGCTTTTGTTTGATTTTTTTCAATTGATTAACGTAATTTTTAAAAAGTCATTGACAGCTAGTGAAAAGAGAATTTCCTAGTACGAAAATAACCACGAAATTTCTTCTCTTATGTTACAGCAAACCGACACAATAACTTTTTCTGCAGGGTTCTGCTCTTTCTGGTCGCCTATTGCTTATTTAATAAGATACTCTGTTTCAAGATTTTGTCGCAATAGCTAGTGCAAGGTGAGTTTATGAAACCGATACCGTGTCTTGACAAAAGTAAATTTAATATGGCAGTTTGATAAATGTATGCATTACTTAAAACTCGTCTCTGATGACAATCCTCTGAAGTAAAAAAGTTTAACAACTCAGATGAAAATAAATCGAACATTTTTTTGCAATTTCAGGGGAATCCTGTAACCCAGTACATCTTTAATAATGACTTACTTATCAGTGACTTATCAAAGGATTTTCTATCTACACTACTGGCCATTAAAATTGCTACACCACGAAGATGACGTGTTGCAGACGCGAAATTTAACCGAAAGGAAGAAGATGCTGTGATATGCAAATCATTAGCTTTTCAGGGCATTCACACAGGGTTGGCGCTGGTGGCGACACCTACGACGTGCTGACATGAGGAAAGTTTCCAACCGATTTCTCATACACAAACAGCAGTTGACCGGCGTTGCGTGGTGAAACGTTGTTCTGATGCCTCGTGTAAGAAGGAGAAATGCGTACCATCACGTTTCCGACTTTGATAAAGGTCGGATTGTAGCCTATTGCGATTGCGTTTTATCGTATCGCGACATTGCTGCTCGCGTTGGTCGAGATCCAATGGCTGTTAGCAGGATATGGAATCGGTGGGTTCAGGAGGGTGATACGGAACGCCATGCTGGATCCCAACGGCCTCGTATCACTAACAGTCGAGATGACAGGCATCGTATCCGCATGGCTGTAACGGATCGTGCAGCCACGTCTCGATCCCTGAGTCAACAGATGGGGACGTTTGCACGACAACAACGACCTGCATGAACAGTTCGACCACGTTTGTACCAGCATGGACTACCAGTTCGGAGACCATGGCTGCGGTTACCCTCGACGCTGCATCACAGACAGGAGCGCCTGCGATGGTGTACTCAACGACGAACCTGGGTGCATGAATGGTGAAACGTCATTTTTTCGGATGAATCCAGGTTCTGTTTACAGCATCGCGATGGTCACATCCGTGTTTGGAGACATCGCCGTGAACGCACATTGGAAGCGTGTATTCGTCATCGCCATACTGGCGTATCACCCAGTGTGATGGTATGGAGTGCCATTGGTTACACGTCTCGGTCACCTCTTGTTCGCATTGACGGCACTTTGAACAGTGGACGCTACATTTAAGATGTGTTACGACCCGTGGCTCTACCCTTCATTCGATCCCTGCGAAACCCTACATATCTGCAGGATGAAGGATCCTTTATTGTATGATTATATGATAGCAGAACAAACACTGGTAGCAGTTACTTCTGTAAAATATCTGGGAGTGTGCGTGCGGAACGATTTGAAGTGGAATGATCATATAAAATTAATTGTTGGTAAGGCGGGTACCAGGTTGAGATTCATTGGGAGAGTCCTTAGAAAATGTAGTCCATCAATAAAAGAGGTGGCTTACAAAACACTCGTTCGACCTATACTTGAGTATTGCGCATCAGTGTGGGATCCGTACCAGATCGGGTTGACGGAGGAGATAGAGAAGATCCAAAGAAGAGCGGCGCGTTTCGTCACAGGGTTATTTGGTAACCGTGATAGCGTTACGGAGATGTTTAGCAAACTCAAGTGGCAGACTCTGCAAGAGAGGCGCTCTGCATCGCGGTGTAGCTTGCTCGCCAGGTTTCGAGAGGGTGCGTTTCTGGATGAGGTATCGAATATATTGCTTCCCCCTACTTATACCTCCCGAGGAGATCACGAATGTAAAATTAGAGAGATTAGAGCGCGCACGGAGGCTTTCAGACAGTCGTTCTTCCCGCGAACCATACGCGACTGGAACAGGAAAGGGAGGTAATGACAATGGCACGTAAAGTGCCCTCCGCCACACACCGTTGGGTGGCTTGCGGAGTATAAATGTAGATGTAGATGTAGATGATCGCGACCTCATGTTGCAGGTCCTGTACGGACCTTTCTGGATACAGAAAATGTTCGGCTGCTGCCCTGGCCAGCACGTTCTCCAGATCTCTCACCAACTGAAAACGTCTGGTCAATGGTGGCCGAGCAGCTGGCTCGATACAATACGCCAGTCACTACTCTTGATGAACTGTGGTATCGTGTTGAAGCTGCATGGGCAGCTGTACCTGTACACGCCATCCTAGCACTGTTTGACTCAATGCCCAGGCGCATCAAGGCCGTTATTACGGCCAGAGGCGGTTGTCTGGGTACTGATTTCTCAGGATCTATGCACCCAAATTGCGTGAAAATGTAATCACATGTTAGTTCTAGTATAATATATTTTTCCAATGAATACCCGTTTAGCATCTGCATTTCTTCTTGGTGTATCAGTTTTAATGGCCAGTAGTGTACACCTCAGTTATATTTGACACGTGAGAAGGTACATCAAATGGTATACCATCTGCCTGTTCCAATCCATGTACAAAATGAGGGAGTTTATCTGCTTACTACAAATATCTGACTTTCAGAGATCGTTGGCGAGGTTCTGCAAGTCGTCGATGTTCGTTAGAGTTACGAAAGAGTTTCACTGGGTCACTTTTACACTGCAGCAAAAACGCAGCATTTTCTTACTAGTAATAACAGATTTGGTGCCTTTGTACTGCGGATAACAGCATTACAAAAAACATGATAATCATTGCTTTATGAACCACTTGAGACTACTCACTAAAGTCAAAATAGATTACAAATACAGATAATTCATATTTAATACATCGAAAGACAACTGAGGTGAAGAAGATCAACACTCCACTCTGAGTGGTAAAAGGAACAAAAAGCTGGTTTACTACTTGCTGTGAATTATTTTCATATTTCTCTATGCAGAATAGGGAGAAAATCCTTTGATAATTTTCCATTCCAATGGTTCACTATTAAAAAGATGATGGGTTACTGGATTCTGCCAAACCTGCAACAGAACTGCCGAGCTATTTTTGTCTGAATTGTTAACCTTTTCTCATTAGAGAAAGAATAATCAGTTACGAGTAATGGCTAAATTTCTCTTGTTGACAGGTTTAATTTTGCTTCTTCTGCCAAAACACAGACAAATTCCATAAACCCACCTTGCAATAGCTATTGTGACAGAAACTTGAATCAGAGTATGTTATTAAATAAGCAATATGCGACCGGAGAGATCAAAACCTCTGTTTTCTGTAACATAACAGAAGACATTTCAAGTTTAATTTACTAGAAAACTGGAAATGACACCACTCCGTCTTTTGGCTAATGGTACAGAAATCGCTTGAAATGTTCAAGAATGAATGGGCAGCCTCGGTTCCAATCGAGACTGCGTACTCTTTCCTGTGCTAGAAAATTCTTTTCTACCAGCTATGAGTGACTTAATAAAAATTATAGTACTCGATTGAAACAAAAACCAAACACAAACTGTATCTTCAGCTATTTCGATGTAGATAACAAAAGTTCTATACATTGACAATATGACAAAATACTGTCCTCATTGTGTGCTGTTGTTGTTGTGGTCTTCAGTCCTGAGACTGGTTTGATGCAGCTCTCCATGCTACTCTATCCTGTGCAAGCTTCTTCATCTCCGAGTACCTACTGCAACCTACATCCTTCTGAATCTGCTTTGTGTATTCATCTCTTGGTCTCCCCCTACGATTTTTACCCTCCATGCTGCCCTCCAATACTAAATTGGTGATCCCTTGATGCCTCAGAACATGTCCTACCAACCGATCCCTTCTTCTGGTCAAGTTGTGCCACAAACTTCTCTTCTCCCCAATCCTATTCAATACTTCCTCATTAGTTATGTGATCTACCCATCTAATCTTCAGCATTCTTCTGTAGCACCACATTTCGAAAGCTTCTATTCTCTTCTTGTCCAAACTATTTATCATCCATCTTTCACTTCCATACATCGCTACACTCCATACAAATACTTTCAGAAATGACTTCCTGACACTTAAATCTATACTCGATGTTAACAATTTTCTCTTCTTCAGAAACGCGTTCCTTGCTATTGCCAGTCTACATTTTATACCCTCTCCACTTCGACCATGATCAGTTATTTTGCTCCCCAAATAGCAACACTCATTTACTACTTTAAGTGTCTCATTTCCTAATCTAATTCCCTCAGCATCACCCGACTTAATTTGACTACATTCCATTATCCTCGTTTTGCTTTTGTTGATGTTCACCTTATATCCTCTTTCCAAGACACTGTCCATTCCATTCAACTGCTGTTCCAAGTCCTTTGCTGTCTCTGACAGAATTACAATGTCATCGGCGAACCTCAAGGTTTTTGTTTCTTCTCCATGGACTTTAATACCTACTCCGAATTTTTCTTTTGTTTCCTTTACTGCTTGCTACCACACAAAAATCTCATTTCGATATCTCGAATGGTGTGGGTAATACGAGGTATGTATCGAATATTTCACTCTAGCGCGCTCTGCAGTCGGCAGTGAACGTGCTACGTAAATTCCATTTTCTCGGAAATGGAGACAGGTAGAGACATCCTCCCAAGTCTAAAAAAAAAAAATTCAATATCTTAGCTAAACTTCATTTGCACCAACACATGGTGTAATATGCACCAAAAACAAAATCATGGCGTTGCATATTTTTGATTCCTAACTTTTTTGAATTTCGCACAGCATCTTACTCAAAAGCAAATATCACAGTAACTACGACTATTAGCGAGATGGTGGGCACTTCACCATGAAGCTGACATATACAGCTGCACGTAATGTAAAAATCAAAATTTTTTGATGAATAATTGCTGTAAAATCGCATGAGAAAGACTGCAAAGCTAACAGAACGCACCTGACATTCTACCCGTAATGGCAGTGCTTCTCCTCAGCCAGCAGGCCAACCAACATTCTCTGTGTGCAGTCGGTGGAAGTCGGCACGCAGAATAGCAGCTTTCTTTCTGTTCTTCATACTTAAGCAAGCCATTGGCCACCAGAGAGGCCAATAACTTGGAAGACGTCATTATTTCCATTTGTAGTAACGTAAGAAATTCGATGTTTAATAACATACTAGCCAATTTTCTTTTCAATAGCTATCGAACACTCTTATAAAAATTATAGTACTGGATTGAAAAATAAAATAAAAATTATAGCTTCTGCTATATCGCTCTGGAAAACAAAGTTCTGTACGTTAACCGTTAGCGAATTACTCTCCTCTTTGCATGCTGTCACTTGCCAAAAGCCGGCCGGTTTGGCCGTGTGGTCTAGGCGCTTCAGTCTGGAACCGCGTGACCGCTCCGGTCGCAGGTTCGAATCCTGCCTCGGGCATGGATGTGTGTGATGTCCTTAGGTTAGTTAGGTTTAAGTAGTTCTAAGTTCTAGGGGACTGATGACCACAGATGTTAAGTCCCATAGTGCTCCGAGGCATTTGAACCATTTGAACCACTTGCCAAAATCTCGTATCGACATCTCGAACGGTTTAGAAGATATGAGTCATGTTATGAATATTTCATTCTCGTGCTCATGCCGTCGGAAGTTAACATGCTACAAAAATTTCATGCTCTCGAGACTGGAGTCAGATAGAGAACTCTTGCCAAGTCTAAAGAAAAATACAATATCTTAGCTCACTTTCATTCACAGCAACATATGGTGTGCTGGGCACCAACGCAAAATCAGAGCGACCTCTATTTTTCATTGAAAACGTTTCAAATTTCTTGCAGTGTTGTGCTGAAATGCGAGTATCACATTAAGTCTGACCGATATCGATGATTTGGGCACTTCACCATGAAGCTGACATAAAAGCAAAATTTAATGTGGAAATCAATTTTTTACTGATTAGTTCCCCTAAGATCGTCTGAGAAAGATTGCAGGGTGTGCACCTCGACTCTGTCAGCACAACGTGTCGCCAACTGGTGCGCCGGAAATGAGCACACACTGTGGGTCTCATTCACTTCGGCTCACTGGCAGTCGCAAGGCGACGGCAGTCGGTGCCGCCACCCGGCTGCCATCGTGTGCTGCTTCGTCAGACAACAAGGGGACGTTTTCCACGGTGGGTCAGGCCGCCTCGCACTGCCCCCCCCCCACCCCCACCCCCCGCCGTGCAAAGGTAGCGCGCCGTCTCTCTGTCTGCACCCTTCTTTCTAAATGCGGCTCACAGCAGGTATCTGGACCACTGCCACAGCCAGTCCTCTTGGCACTGCACTTTGTGTAGTTACCATTCCTTCATGTCGAGCTATTAATGGTAATACTTTGACTACAGAATCCGAAATCTCACCATCAAAATCCCAGTACAACCCTGAACAAAAAGGAATAATGATTCTTATAGCCTTGTGTTTGCAGACTGATTCGTATTTAACATGCACAGAATTTTCCAATGATATGTACACCGACAGCTTAGTTCACTGCTACTAATTATATTCTTTACATGACACAACAAAGTTCTTACATTGATTACACTTCTACCATTTCAGTCCCCTTTGGAGTAATAAATCAGAGACCTTTACCAGTTATGTAACAATTGCAGCAAATACCACCTGTGTGTGCTCAAAATAATGAGTCGTGAAATACTAACACGACTGTAGTACATACAGTTTACGAAGAATAAGTGTGTTCGACAAAGGTATCATGGTAAAACACTGCCTTTGCTTATCTGCAGTTCATGGTGCACAAAGATCAACATATCTTGCACTTGCAGTCCATTTGAACGAGTTGTTCAGTTCCCTGACTTCGCACAAGTTTACTCTGATGTTGTGAACTCAGAAGAACACCAATTTCCTGTGAATACACTCAAGAAAAGGAAGACGGAAATTCAAAAGAAAGGGAGAAGGAAAATCAAACGAAGAAGAGAAAGGAAATGGAGAAGAAAAAGGAATGGGAAAGCAAATGAATAAGAAATAGGAAAGGGGAAAGGAAAGAGAGAAGGAAAACGGAAAATGAAAAGGAAACAGAGAAGGATATGGAGAAGGAAAGGAAAGAGAACAGGAATCTGAGATGGAAAGAAAGAAAGAAAAAGAAATAGAGAAAAACAGTGATAATAAAAACGAAAGGCAAAAGGAAATGGTCAGGGAAACGAAAAGGTTCAAATGGCTCTGAGCACTATGGGACTTAACTGCTGAGGTCATCAGTCCCCTAGAACTTAGAACTACTTAAACCTAACTAACCTAAGGACATCACACACATCCATGCCCGAGGCAGGATTCGAACCTGCGACCGTAGCGGTCGCGCGGTTCCTGACTGAAGCGCCTAGAACCGCTCGGCCACACCGGCCGGCGTATCGTTAGCCAATCAACAGATTGTAATAACACTTAGAAAGTATATTTTCTATGCAAACATACACTTTTTGAAATGGAACAGTGCTTGTTGACCTTAACAAAATAAAAGTAAGTTAAATTAGAATGTCAATTGTGTCTGTTGCCGGATTCTAGTGAGTCGTTTACGAGATACCGCATTTTGAAAAGTTCCCACGCCGACACTCGTACAATACCCGTGGTAGCAAACACTACTTATGTGGATCCTGTTCAGTAATGAGACAACTGGCCATCACAGACTGTGTTCAAAATGACCACTGGCAGCGACAATACACACTTCCATTCTGGTATGGGACGTCAGCTGCACACGTGCTAGCATTTCAGCGGAGATGTCCGAGCGGGCTGGAGAAATATGTCGTTCCTTATCATCGGGTGTAGTTGGTATGTCCTTGTAGACAGCACCTTTCAACATCCCCCACAGAAAAAAGTCTGTCAGTGTCAAACCTGGGGAGCAGGCTGGCCAAGGTAGAGGTCCACTGCGTCCAATCCAACATTTGGAAATAATCCGTGAAGACATGCTGTAGTCCTTCATGCACTATGGGCTGAATAGCCATCATGTTGGTAGCACAGGTTCCACCTAGTCTACAGAGGAACGTCTTCTAGCATCCGGGGTAGATGGTCTGTTAGGAGGCTGCGATATTTGTGTGTGTTCCATGCTCCGTCTATGAAAAATGGGCCTATGAGCTGAAGGTTCGCTATCCCACACCACACGTTTACACAGCATGGGCGCTGACGTTCCACCTGGCGGAGCCAACGGGGATTGCCAACTGACCAATAGTGCATGTTTCGACGGTATAACCTGGCCATGATTGGTAAATGTGGCTTCATCACTAAACGACATACGCGGTAAACGTGGAGTATCCTGCCTCAATGCCCACGTACAGAAGTTATCAAGATTCTCATAATCGTTTCCGTGCAGCTCATAATGGAGAGAGATGTGATAAGAATGGAACCTACGCTATGTGATCAAAAGTATCCGGACAACCACAAAAACATACGTTTTTCATATTAGGTGCATTGTGCTGCCACCTACTGCCAGGTACTCCATATCAGCGACCTCAGTAGTCATTAGACATCGTGAGAGAGCAAAATGGGGCGCTCTGCGAAACTCACGGACTTCGAACGTGGTCAGGTGATCGGGTGTCACTTGTGTCATACGTCTGTACGCGAGATTTCCACACTCCTAAACATCCCTAGGTCCACTGTTTCCGACGTGATAGCGTCTTGGAAACGTGAAGGGACACGTACGGCACAAAAGCGTACAGGCCGACCTCGTCTGTTGACTGACAGAGACCGCCGACAGCAGAAGAGGTTCGTAATACGTAATAGGCAGATTTCTATGCAGACCATCACACAGGATTTCCAAATTGCATCAGGATCCACTGCGAGTACTATCACAGTTGGGAGGGAGGTGAGAAAACTTGGATTTCATAGTCGAGCGGCTGCTCAAACTCCACACATCACGTCGGTAAATGCCAAACGACGCCTTGCTTGGTGTAAGGAGCGTAACCATTGGACGAGTTAACAGTGGAAAAACGTTGTGTGGAGTGACGAATCACGGTACACAATGTGGGGATCCGGTGGCAGGGTATAGGTATGGCAAATGCCCGGTGAACGTCATCTGCCAGCGTGTGTAGTGCCAACAGTAAAATTCGGAGGAGGTGGTTTTATGGTGTGGTCGTGTTTGTCATGAGGAGGGCTTGCACCCCTTGTTGTTTTGCGTGTCACTATCACAGCACAGGCCTACATTGGTTTTAAGCATCTTCTTGCTTCCCACTGTTGAAGAGCAATTCGGGGATGGCTATTGCATCTTTCCAACACGATCAAGCACCCTTTCATAATGCACGGCCTGTGGCGGAGTGGTTACACGACAATAACATCCCTGTAATGGACTGGCCTGCAAAGAATCCTGACCTGAGTCCTATAGAACACCTTTGGGGTGTTTTGGAACGCCGACTTCGTGCCAGGCCTCACCGACCGACGTCGATACTTCTCCCCAGCGCAGCACTCGGTGAAGAATGGGCTGCCATTCCCCGAGAAACGTTCCAGCACCTGACTGAACGTATGCCTGCGAGAGTGGAAGCTGTCATCAGGGCTGAGCGTGGGCCAGCACCGTATTGAATTCCAACATTACCGATGGAGAACGCCACGAACTTGTAAGTCATTTTCAGCCAGGTGTCCGGATACTTTTGATCAAGTAGTGTATACCAAGGAGAATGTGTAGGCACTTTCCTGACTCATGCCACTTCCTCGTGCGCTTGCTCAATAACTAACGTGCGAATCAACAGCTCCACTTTCACGTAACTGGTCTATCGGAATACCTTACCGCGTACACCGTACAAGAACAAACTGTGTTCTTCCTACACTCTCCAAGCACCATGCGCATGTCGGCTTTTTCAGCACTGATAAATCCCATCGTCCACTCATGACTTACTACTTGGATGTCACACACTAACTGACTAACAAGTGCACTGTAAGTAAACATAACAGCATCGTACCTAGCAAATACAGACTCCTGCAGCAAACACCACAGACTTTCTAATATGTCCTACTTTTAGTTTGTTAATGTCAATAGGCACTGCTCCATTTAAAATAGCATATGTTTGCACAAAAATAAGTATTATTACAATCTGTTGATTCGCTAACAGTACGAGCATCTTATTACCAATCCATTCGCTGAAAGCCCCACATCAATGGCACTTTCCAGTTCTGCAATATTTGCGGTGCCAAATTTTTGGTGATTCACCGTGTATAGGCCCTATACTAGTAAACGTTGCGCAGAGAACTTAGGATGGAGAATATAAGAAAACTAAAATTCAGGAACTTTAGTTTTTGTCTGCTGTCTGACATCGTTTTAAAATGATTGATGGTTCGATGAACAATGTCTAACAGAAAGAAGTGGTGAATGGTTAAGACAATGGAACCACATTAAGGAGCAACAGGGTTGAGTTATGCGTTTTGATAGCCAGATTTAGTTTTCCCGAAGTATCCCTAAAACAATTAAAGCGAATGCCTCGACGATTCCTTTGAAATGACCGCGGCCCAGTTTTGTTCTCCGTCCTTTAAGAAACCCAGACTAGCGTTCCCTCACTAATGAGATTGTTCAGTAGTGTGAACGCACATAGGTACGTGGAGCAGCCGTAATGTATTGCCCTGTACGTACGGCTAGAAAGAAAAAAGTCCTTCACATCCCGTTTACCCACATCACGCCACTCCTTCCTGGCCCGTCGCAGGCGGTCTCACAATGAAATATGTATTTCTGAGGCAGATGTGCCACCTTGCGATTGGAATACCAATCGCTCTTCTTCCGGTCGCCGTGTCGTCGGTGAGCAGGCTCCAGCGTCTTTTCCGGTCGTCAGTTCTCCGTCTGCCCTGCTGGATTTCGTACAGAGATTTAAACTAACGGGATCAGATTAGAAAAATTCTTACGACGGTTCAATAGCATCGACGAAATGACTAGTTTGAGGGACTACCGTACATGAAATTTTTGAAAATAAGGTTATCGTAGGTCAATCCTGTATGGTTTTTTCCACCATCTACGTGGTGACGGTAGACTACGGTAACTAAACTAGTTTTCTGATATGCTGAGTCAGTTTTATGTGTGCTATACGGTTACGAAACTTCCTGACAAACGAAAACTCTGTACTGGGACAGCGATCGAACTAGGACCCTTGCCTTCCACGGGCAATGCCCTTACGGACTAACAGAACCAGGCACGACCCACGAACGCCTTCAGCGTTTAAGTGGCAAGAGTGTTACCTGCTAAATGCAAGGGATCGGAATAGAGCGCTGGCACAGAGTCTGGGTACCTCCATGACAGTGCACACATAGTACCAAAGTGAAATATTTAGTGGCAAAGCTTTACGGTAATGTGCGGCAACAAGCTTCTCGTTTCGGCATCCTAATAATTCAGCCAGGCAGGTGCTAGATATGCGAAAATATCACAAGATTCTCATAATAGTACAGTGAAAAATAATGTTAGTATGTCACAAGATTCACATAAAGGCACAGTAAAAAATAATGTTAATATATTGCATTAGAATATCAGGGGATTAAAAAACAAAGTAGATGAGCTTCTTGTTTGTATAGAAGATTTAAACTGAGGGTGGAATAGATGTACTACGCCTGTCTCAACATCATATAGTCACAGGTATGGAAATAGTAAATGTAGGTGGATATAAGCTTTCAGCAATGTAAGTAAAGACACTATGGAGAGAGGAGGAGTTGCCATATATGTTAAAATCAGTCATACTGTGAAAAATTTGGAAACTAAAAAATTTTGGGTAGAGCAACACATACAAGCATGTGCATGTGAGTTTTAACTAAATAAAGGCACTTTTATAATTGTAGCTGTGTATAGGTCCCCATTCGGAAATTTTCAACTGTTTTTGAAAAACTTGGATTCTTTGTTGTGCTACCTGACAGACAAAGGAAAGTAAATTATTGTTTGTGGGGATTTCAACGTGGATTTTCTGAAAGAGTCAGATAGAAAGCTTGACCTTGAAATATTACTTGGTTCTTTCAATTTAACATCAGTTATTGGTTTTCCTACTTGGGTGGTACAGGAAAGCAGTACACTGATAGATAACGTTTTCATAGACCAAGATAAATTTAATCAAATAAAAACTTTTCCCATTATGAATGGTCTGTCTGATCATGATGCACAACTAGTTACAGTATATGATATAGCTCCATACACTAATGCAAAACAGTCCTCCAAAAATAGTGCATTCCATTAACAATTTAACACTTCAGTAAATGGCATAACACCATTGATAAATATAGACTATGAACGGAAGTCTGTTGCTAAGATAGAATACTCAAAATTTCTGGGTGTGTGCATTGATGAGAAATTGAATTGGAAGAGACACATCGATGATCTGCTGAAACTGTTAGGTACAGCTACTTATGCTATTAGGGTTATTGCAAATTTCGGTGATAAACATATCAGTAAATTAGCCTACTATGCCTATTTTCATTCACTGATTTCATATGGAATCATATTTTGGAGCAATTCGTCATTAAGAGATAAAGTATTCGTTGCACAAAAATATGTAATCATAATAATAGCTGGAGCCCACCCAAGATCACCTTGCAGACATTTAAGAAATTCGGGATACTCACAGTACCTTCGCAATACATATATTCACTTATGAAATTTGTCATTAATAACCCATCGCAATTCAAAAATAACAGCGGAGTGCATAGCTACAACACTAGAAGAAAGGATGATATTCACTATTCTGGATTAAATCTCACTTTGGCACAGAAAGGGGTGAATTATGCTGCCACAAAAATTTTTGGTCATTTGCCAAATAGTATTAAAGGTCTGACAGATAGCCAACCAACATTGAAAAGCAAATTAAAAGAATTTCTGAATGACAGCTCCTTCTAGTCAATAGATGAATTCTTAGATATGAAGTAGTAAATGTAAAAAAAAAAAAAAAAAAATTGTGTAAAGAAAACTTATCTTAAAGTGACACGTTCCACATCATTACGAAATGTCGTATTCATGATCTATGGAACAAGGATTAATGTATGTATGTATGTAGTGATCGAGTTTACTTTTGCAGATGCCGAATCCTGTATTTGTGATCACAATGTCACATTGGAAGTCCTTGCTGTCAATAGGTCTATACCTAACAGAAAGGTAGAAATCGATATCAATAAATCCCCAAACATCTTCCTTCATTGGAGGTCAAAAAGGCCTTGTATTCTTCACCAACCAAGTTCTCTTCAAGACACAGACGAATTAACAAATAATATTTCAAAAATAAGCTTTTTTTTTTAGACTTGAGTTTTTTCACTATATTGACAAGAATATGCAAATACAAATTTCCCTTCTAAAGGTCATCACATGCCTTGTCCCTTATGACTCTGGGGACTTTTCCTTTTTTTTTTTTTTTTTTTTTTTTGTAAAAGTGAAGTCGATAGTAAATACTGCGCATGAGATATTTCTTGCTATGTACAGGCCAGTGAGAACGTCGTTTTAACTCCTGTTATAAAATGATTGGCATCACAAGGCTGAGTGCACCCCGAAAAATGGCAACAGCGCATGGCGGCTGGATGGTCACCCAGCCAAGTGCTGGCCACCCGATAACGGGAACCGGTGTGTCCACTGTGGCAAGGCCGTTGCCAAATAAAATGTTACCCAAATCGTAATTTAGAGACCCCAATCGATAGCGCAACCTTAGTGTGGTGCCATATTCAGGCCACGGTTACTTGACCAGAGTAGCGAAACACGACGAAGATTCTGTGTTATAGCGGAGACTCTGTCTTATAGCTGAGACTCTGCTTCCGTGCTGAATTTAGACACATCTTGCACTTCACAACTTATTTTAGATATTCAAAATAAAATGGATATTACATTCAAGTAGTTAGGTAGAAAACATAATATATTTTGATCTTATCTGCTACAGAAACGCTGAGTAATGCACAAAATGATTGTATATATGACTTTTGTTTGTCAGCTAATCATCGTTTTTGCTCTGTTCAGTCTGTTACAAAACCAAAGTGATTTCATGAGGAAACAGTTAACGCACAATTCTGAGTTCAGTTACGTCTCTTGGGTTTTTCTACCACATGAGTTTCATAGTACTGATCTACATCTACATCTACATTTATACTCCGCAAGCCACCCAACGGTGTGTGGCGGTGGGCACTTTACGTGCCACTGTCATTACCTCCCTTTCCTGTTCCAGTCGCGTATGGTTCGCGGGAAGATCGACTGTCTGAAAGCCTCCGTGCGAGCTCGAATCTCTGTAATTTTACATTCGTGATCTCCTCAGGAGGTATAAGTAGGGGGAAGCAATATATTCGATACCTCATCCAGAAACGCACCCTCTCAAAACCTGGACAGCAAGCTACACCGCGATGCAGAGCGCCTCTCTCGCAGAGTCTGCCACTTGAGTTTGCTAAACATCTCCGTAACGCTATCACGGTTACCAAATAACCCTGTAACGAAACGCGCCGCTCTTCCTTGGATCTTCTCTATCTCCTCCGTCAACCCGATCTGGTACGGATCCCACACTGATGAGCAATACTCAAGCATAGGTCGAACGAGTGTTTTGTAAGCCACCACCTTTGTTGATGGACTACATTTTCTAAGGACTCTCCCAATGAATCTCAACCTGGTACCCGCCTTACCAACAATTAATTTGATATGATCATTCCACTTCAAATCGTTCCGCACGCATACTCCCAGATATTTTACAGAAGTAACTGCTACCAGTGTTTGTTCCGCTATCATATAACCATACAATAAAGGATCCTTCTTTCTATGTATTCGCAATACATTACATTTGTCTGTGTTAAGGGTCAGTTGCCACTCCCTGCACCAAGTGCCTATCCGCTGCAGATCTTCCTGCATTTCGCTACAATTTTCTAATGCTGCAACTTCTCTGTATACTACAGCATCATCCGCGAAAAGCCGCATGGAACTTCCGACACTATCTACTAGGTCATTTATATATATTGTGAAAAGCAATGGTCCCCATAACACTCCCCTGTGGCACTCCAGAGGTTACTTTAACGTCTGTAGACGTCTCTCCATTGATAACAACATGATGCAAGGAGTTGGACATTTACTTCGTCAGTTTTACAGTATCTGCGTTTTCCGTCTTTTATTTTAACTACTTCCGTTGCTACTATTGTGCACGTCTCATTGATTATCATATTCACATGGCCATAAGACGACGCTGAATGTAAAATGATCCCCCTACCTCTATTTTGAATAGGTTTCTTAACAGTTTTATTACTTTTAACAAATCCTGTTGAGTCAAGATCATAAAGTGTCTTATTAATATAAAATATCTTAAGATCCACAAAAAAGTTACCATTATCAATCATCAAGTTATGCAATTATTGGTTGCCTAAATTTTGGAGAGAAAAGAAGTAAAACCTGCATTTTACTTTCACAAGGAGTTCGATATGAAGAATTATTTGAATCCTTGCGCTATGGATTTATTTGAGATTCTCTTCCATGAAGAATAAGGATCTTTTTTCCCAGTGTGGGAGTTACGGGATTCTTTAACGTACCCCTTGGAGTGGGGGCATGATGAGATGGTTCTCCAGATGTCTTAGATAATCTTTGAAAAGCCTAACCGCCTACTCATCCATGACTTAAAGTTCTGAATTATGTGGAATTAGTAGTACGTACGTCTGTTCTGCCCTTTGTATCAGGTGCATAACTTTATAGGTGGGGTGTCCCATGAAATCGTTCTTTTGTTCCAAACAACATTCGACCAATCAGGCAGCAGGTCATTCGTCATACAAGATTTTCTTTAGCATCTGAAGCTGCAGCTTCACTTTTGGCATCTTTTCCCCTCGAATAATCGCATGTGTTTCCATAGACTGATGGAAGTTGAAACGTCCCCTTAGAAGAATTGTACATGACTGTCCTTAAACTGACACACAATATTTTTAGCGCAACGCAATCTGACTTTCAATAATCCCTACAAAAGAATGGCCCTGACTAACATTAACCTATACCTTTCACAAATCACTTACCTCACAAAAATCTTCATTACTCGAACTAGTGCAATACAGCGAGCGCCACTACTGCCAGCTAAATAAAAAATTCAAACTACGGAAGGCACTAACTACTAGTAGGCATAGTTAGCAAATGAAAGATTTTAATAGAGAACAAACAATGAATTTACCTTAATAATCATAATATATATGCCATCCAGTCTTACAAATTTCAGAACTCCGCCATCTCTCTCCCCACATCCACCACTGCTGGCGGCTCACCTCCAGCTGCGCAATGCTACGCGCTGTTCACATCCAGCTGCCCAACACTACAATGGCTGACAACAATGCAAACTAGCCACAGACTGCACACAGTACAGCAAGTGATTTTCATACAGAGCGCTACGTGGCGTTACCAATAAGAAAATATAAACAGCCTACTTACATAGCCTACTTACAAAGTCTTCACGGTTGTCTGTACTCTACACAGTATAACCGTTTGAATGTTATTACCATAATCGAGTCTTGGACTCACTCAACAATTTTCCTCCCCTCCACAGTTCCCTTTGTCTTCAAACTAATTATTCCTTGATGCCTTCCGTACATCTTATTACCCTGTTTCTTCTTTAAGACAAGTTGTGTCATAAACCTCTTTCTCCCGATTCGGTTCGGTGCCCCATCATTAGTTATCCGACGC
Organism: Schistocerca cancellata; assembly: GCF_023864275.1. Lineage (NCBI taxonomy): Eukaryota > Metazoa > Arthropoda > Insecta > Orthoptera > Acrididae > Schistocerca > Schistocerca cancellata. The sequence goes on along the minus strand of NC_064628.1, from coordinate 11,024,700 downwards.
ATCCATTTAGTCATCAGCATTCTTCCAACTTCTGAGGTCATCAGTCGCCTAGAACTTAGAACTACGTAAACCTAACTAACCTAAGGACATCACACACATCAATGCCCGAGGCAGGATTCGAACCTGCGACCGTAGCGGTCGCGCGGTTCCACACTGTAGCGCCTAGAACCGCTCGGCCACTGCGGCCGGCCCCATCTATGAATACACTCCAAACAAATACTGGCGTAAAATACATCCTAGCACTTAAACTACCTACAGGGAGATTAATAAATTTAGTTATTATTTATTTACTGCAAGGATCTCTATAGTCGGTACTTCGCGTTAATTATACACAGATTGATGAGGTTAGTTTCAGTAGGCCTAATATAGTACGCAATCATGATAGACAATCACAATTCGCGTGTAAGACGTAGTTTGAATATATTTAATAATAATTTGAATAACGACATCTCTGCCTATGTACTGCCTATCCTATTACTACTTAAGCTAATTAACTATGTAATTTAGGTGAAACATAAAGCTGTTCATTTTGATAACAATACGTACGTATAACAAAGAGATAGAGAAATGAAAGAGTGGAGAGTAGACGAATGTACGGATCAGAGAACGGCCGTGGCACCCGCGGATTGTAAGGACAGCTTCCAACCACGTGGCAGAGCAAACTGCATGGCTGTTATGCTGGCGTTTTCATTGCCAGACCTTCTGATAACAGACTTTCTAACGCCCTTCACGTCAGCCATAAACAGGAGTCTGGTCGGCATTGACCGTACGGCCTAGCAAATAGTCACGTCGTTTCCTCAGTCTGATTAAATGACACTGAATGCAATTGCTTTTTCGTGACACAGAGGGAAATCACTGCGCTTCCATCTCACGCACAAGAGTGTACTCCTGCTAATGCCCGCGAGCAGCTGTTGAAAATTTCTCTTTGTCTGTAGCGTCTTCATTCTGGTAACTTCTGCGGTAACTTTTTCAGTTACTAAAATGGAGTAGTAAACCATCCTGGTCTTGTCAACGCCACACAATGGCGGCTGTTTACTGACAGTGGGAGAGAACGTATTAAACCCACTGGACATAAAATAATCTACCGTCAAGATATTATCACGCTAATGGCACGTAACGTCGCCTAAGTCTACATATCGGCCCACCTCGACCTGTAAGGCAGTTTTTCAAGTCCGCCTGATCCAGCTTAAGCCAAACATTATTAGATGCCATACAACCACAAATTGCAGGGATGTTGACCGTCGACGTCTAAGTAAGCCTGGAGCTCTGCGAACACGGCTGTCATCATCTTGGAATACAGGAGTGTCAGCGGCCGTGCAGAGGTGAATACACTGGTTCCCGTCAGATCATAGTGCATTATGTGACGATGCTGCGCTGGGTATATTTATATGTTTTGACAATGCCATTACGGCCTTATCACATTAGGACATGGTGTAGAACAGATACGCTTTACCTTATTTTATCTGTACATTTCCCAGGTTGTATGACAGTATAATGTGATATGAAATGCTGTATTGTGTTGAAAGATAGACTGCCCACTAGGTGAATACATTTCTTATATTGTAGATCTGAAGATGGTCATTTCTGACTGGAAACGCCCGCATCTCGTGGTCGTGCGGTAGCGTTCTCGCTTCCCACGCACGGGTTCCCGGGTTCGATTCCCGGCGGGGTCAGGGATTTTCTCTGCCTCGTGATGGCTGGGTGTTGTGTGCTGTCCTTAGGTTAGTTAGGTTTAAGTAGTTCTAAGTTCTAGGGGACTGATGACCATAGATGTTAAGTCCCATAGTGCTCAGAGCCATTTGAACCATTTTTTGACTGGAAACGGTTATTGTCAAAGGAATTTATATTGTGATCAAAGACTGCAATAAAAAAACATTTGACCCACAAATTCGTTGAACTGGACCACCTTTGCACGTTTTTTTGTCGACGCAATGACAAAAATAAATGATGTGTTCACATTTTAGGGACGCATAACGACTATCAAGAGTGAATTATTCAGTCCACGCAGTCGGGATGCAGATTTCCGAGAGCGGAAATAAGAACACGTTTGATCTTTTGAACGACGCATACAGACAAGTACGAGCGGTGACTACAAAACAACGGGCCTGGCGCTGCTACAGAGTGAGTACGTATCCGCCAGTACCTGCGGACCAATGGCTCTGACCCGTGAAGCCTGTGATGTCTCTAGACAAGTCAGTGTGGCCGTGCCCTTCGTTTGTGTAACAACTGCCATTTTGTTTTGCCGGAAAGATGATACGTGCAGTAGTAGAGCAACACACGAAATTTGGAAAAACTGCTAGCGAAACCTATCTCTTACCAAAAGAAGTATAAGGTGAAGACTGTCTACCAGGTACGCGGGGTTTTAGGTGGTTCAAACGTTTCGAAGATGGCTGAAAAGTCATTGAAGGTGATTCACGCAGGAGACACCCTTAAACATCGAAAACGAATGAAAATACCGAAAACTAGACAACGCGAGTCACTCTGACCGTCCACTGATTATTCGATCGGTTGCTGGAACTGTAGAAATTGACAAAGAATGCGTAAGGCAAATTTTACATAACCAACTTAACACGAGGAATGTGTGTGCGAAACTGGTGAAAAAAATTCTCACGATCGGACAAAAAGAAGTTCGTGAAAATGTTTCTACGGACGCTTTGAATGCCACCGAAAATGGCCCTGATTTCTTGGAAAGAGTGGTAACATCTGACGAATTTTGGTTTTTCACTTACTATTTAGAAACTAAGCCCCAACCCACGCACTGCAAAGGTCCAATTTCACTGGGAGCGAAAAAAGCTCGAATGACCAAATCAATATTCAAAGCGATAATGATTGTTTTTCCGAGCTCATGGAATTGCGTGTCTTCACTGCGGTCCTGTAGATCAGACTATTAATCAACAATACTATCTTGAGGTTCTTGCTTAACTCCGTCAGAAAATAAGAAAAAAAACCCGAATCGTGGAAGGACAAGTCATAGGTTATGCACCAAGACAACGCACCGACTCATAGCGCGTTGTCTGTTAAGACGTTTCTAGCGAAGAGCAACATCCCGGCGTGAGAGCATCCACCTTATTCGCCTCACCTAGCGCCGTGAGACTTTTATCTATTCCCCAAGGTCAAATGTGCATTGGAAGGAACAAGATTTGCGCCCGCTGAAGCAGTGAAAGAGAAAGCGGCACGCGTCGTCAAAGAGCTCACAGAGGAAGACTTCCAGCAGTGTTTCCATCAATGGAAAAAGAGCATGGAGCGATGTAGGGGTAAAGGAGGGGAGTATATTAACAGTGACAGCAACTGAATACGCATGTTTCTGAAACAAATTGCCGTTCGGTGTGGCCGCGCGGTCTAAGGCGCCATGTCACAGATCGCGCGGACCCTCCCGTCGGAGGTTCGAGTCCTCCGTCGGACATGCGTGTGTGTGTCTTGTTCTTAGCATAAGTTAGCTTAAGTAGTGTGTAAGTATAGGGACCGATGACCCCAGCAGTTTGGTCCCTTAGGAATTCACACACATCTGAACATTTGAAATAAATTATTTTACAGCAGCAATCCCGATATATTACAATATGGCCACACATTGTAATGTCGAACTTACGAACAAAATCGAGGAGAAGATGATGACTCTTCTCAACGAGCTGGCCTCGCCGCGTAACATCTTGAAGAGTCTTAAAAAAGAAGCAATAGTGCCACCAACGACTATAAGGCCTTCCTGACGAATACAATGAAATAATTCCTCTAAGCCCCATAAGTAGCAATATTAGCGCACTTACATACCAGCTGGCAAAATAACCGAAACGCATTCTCAGCGAATATATGTGGAATTACTAACACTTACACCGCCTCCGTAAATTAAGGCCTCGGTCTACACATATTATTCTCAGTTCCGTTGTAGTCTCCGTCTTTACCACAATTCCACTTTCTGATATCTTTGTATAAATCGCGGAAAATTTCGACGACTGTTTTACAGAACTATAAGCACATTTGGATGTATACGTGTTTGATGAAAAATACTATGATCAGCCGATAGCGCGGTGACAGGTAGCCCTTTATCACCTGTTGTGACGAACTTTGAAGCAAAGGTCGTAGCTTCCGCCAAGTCGAAATCAACATGTTACTATCTGTACGTAGACGACACGTCTGTAACGTGGACACATGCAGCGAAAAAGCTTCAAGAGTTCCCGGAACATTTAACTCCATCTATCATAACATAAAATTCAGCATGGAACTTGAAAAGAGAGCCAACTACCTTTCCACGACGTGTTAGTCGAGAGAAGAACAGATGGATCTCGTCAGTGTACCGGGTGATCAAAAAGTGACTATAAATTTGAAAACTGAATAAATCACGGAATAATGTAGATAGAGAGGTGCAAATTGACACACATGCTTGGAATGACATGGGGTTTTATTAGAACCAAAAAAATACAAACTTTCAAAAAATGTCCGACAGATGGCGCTTTATCTGATCAGAATAGCAATAATTAGCATAACTGAGTAAGACAAAGCAAAGATGATGTTCTTCACAGGAAATGCTCAATATGTCCACCATCATTCCTCAGCAATAGCTGTAGTCGAGGAATAATGTTGTGAACAGCAATGTAAAGCATGTCCGGAGTTATGGTGAGGCATTAGCGTCGAATGTTGTCCTTCAGCATCCCTAGAGATGTCGGTCGATCACGATACACTTGCGTTTTCAGGTAACCCCAAAGCCAATAATCGCACGGACTGAGGTCTGGGGACCTGGGAGGCCAAGCATGACGAAATTGGCGGCTGAGCACATGATCATCACCAAACGACGGCGCAAGACATCTTTCACGCGTCTAGCAATACCTTTTTTTTTGTTCTAATAAAACCCCATGTCATTCCAAGCATGTGTTTCAATTTTTACCTCTCTATCTACATTATTCTGAGGTTTATTAAGTTTTCAATTTATACTGACTTTTTGATCACCCGGTATATAGAAAACTTGTGCACACTAACCTCTCTTTCCACGCCTCGAGCCATCACCATCGGCCGCAAAGAAATTCGGCGCTTAAGACCCTGGTCCATTGAGCTCCCAACACTTACAAAGAGAGCCTCGCCGAAAAACTGCAACACCTGCGAGTAGTGTTCCGAAGGAATGGGTACTGAGACCATCAAATTGGACGGGCGATGCACTCAAAACGCTTGAGAAAGTGGTTGAGAATGAGACCGAAGAAGAGATGCCAAAAATCGCATATCTACCCCATCCTAGCCCAATATCCACAAAGATCGGTGGACTCCTACAGAAAGATGGCATCCAGAGAATTCGCTGTCGTCAACTAAGATAAAAAGTGTTCTTTGTCATGTCAAAGACGATCTAGATGTCTGAACGCCGGCTGTGTGTGTCGCATTCCACGCGAATGTAGCACGTCTTACATCGGGGCAGTCCAGGAGAGATGAAAGAAACATCAGCGCCGTACCCGCGTAAAACAACCAGGAAAACCAGCTGTCGCCGAGCAGCGCCTCAATTATAGCCGTGAAATGAAATGCGATGCGATGAAACCAGTATCGTGGTGCAAACGCCAATTTTCTGGGGCAACGTAACTATAGAGTCCATCGAACGAAAGACGTCAGAAAACCTAATAAACAAGGACGGCAGATTTCAATTTAAATGACGCATGACGTCCGGCATTCAATTTATTAAAACCTCGCCGCCCCTCACATCCACCAGAGCTGGGAGACGCTGGGGCAATTTGCGTTCCACGGAATACCAGCGCGCTCTCTGAGAAACAAAAGCGCATCAAAGGGAGCAGTGGGCGCCTGTGATGGAACTCGGCAGTAAACAGAGGAGTGGGGGACCGACATCAGCCCACAGTCTGGTTGTGGGTCCCAGCAGAGACTACACGTAACAGCAAAACTCACAGCACCGAAGGAGACGACTGGGTCAGTTGTCGCAGAAATCAACGTAAATGGAAACAACAGCTCGGCAGGACACCTGGAAGCACACTATTAATCAGTTCGCGCCGAGAAACCTGAGAGATGCGGCTGGTCCCGGCCGAGGTTCGAGTCCTGCCTCAGGCACGAATGTGTGTGTTTGTCCTTAGGGTAATTTAGGTTAGGTAGTGTGTAAGCTTAGGGACTGATGACCTTAGCAGTCAAGTCCCATAAGATTTCATTTGAACGTTTTTTGAAACCTGAGAGACCTGTGAAGAAACTATTCTGGTCCGTGGGGGATTCGAGTATGACCCTTAACAGCAGTACATAACTAGGTCACTTACTACTGTCAGGTAGGACTAGAGCAGTGGTGGTCGGACTTTTTGCCTTGAAAGTAAATACTGACATTGCAGGGCGACAAGTCGGGCCGCATAGAAAGCGTGCTAGAGAGGGGGCCACTCAAGGAGAAATTCAGTTTTCACCAAACCACGGTTACTCACAGAAGCTTACCACTTGCACATTTTGAATCGAGCTATTGTGAAGTATCACACTAAATATACTTAAGTAAAAAGAAAGTAATATATTTGAACAGCATGTTTGTTTCTGAGGGTTTACAGGGCGACCAATTTTCCTTACGTAAGCGGGTATTGTGGCTAGTGCCATACCAGCAGGATCCCACGTTTGTTTTTCTCATTTCCTGGCACATTTTCTAGGCGTCTTCGCGTTCTGCTATATGAAAGAATACCAACGGTCTACATCGGTCCGTTTTCAGTCGGACTTCTGTAATAGGTCAAAGAGAACGGAGAAGGTTTTAAATAATATTTACTTAATAATTCAAAATCGTCATAAAGGGATAGAATGGCGCATGACAGCTTTGTATATAAATGGATTTAGAAATCAGTTTTATCTACATCTACATACATACTCCGCAATCCACCACACGGTGCGTGGCGGAGGGTACCTCGTACCACAAGTCGCATCTTCTCTCTCTGTTCCACTCCCAAAGAGAACGAGCGAAAAATGACTGCCTATATCCCTCTGTACGAGCCCTAATCTATCTTATCTTATCTTTGTGGTCTTTCCGCGAAATATAAGTTGGTGGCAGTAAAATTGTACTGCAGTCAGCCTCAAATGCTGGTTCTCTAAATTTCCTCAGTAGCGATTCACGAATAGAACGCCTCCTTTCCTCCAGAGACTCCCACCCCAATTCCTGAAGCATTTCCGTAACACTCGCGTGATGATCAAACCTACCAGTAACAAATCTAGCAGCCCGCCTTTGAATTGCTTCTATGTCCTCCCTCAATCCGACCTGATAGGGATCCCAAACGCTCGAGCAGTGCTCAAGAATAGGTCGTATTAGTGTTTTATAAGCGGTCTCCTTGACAACTCAACCACATCTTCCCAAAATTCTACCGAGCGAGGTGGCGCAGTGGTTAGACACTGGACTCGCGTTCGGGAGGACGGTGGTTCAATCCCGCGTCCGGCCATCCTGATTTAGGTTTTCCGTGATTTCCCTAAATCGCTCCAGGCAAATGCCGGGATGGTTCCTTTCAAAGGGCACGGCCGACTTCCTTCCCCGTACTTCCCTAATCCGATGAGACCGATGACCTCGCTGTCTGGTCTCCTTCCCCGAAACAACCAACCAACCATCCCAAAATTCTACCAAAGAACAGAAGACGACTATTCGCCTTCCCCACAACTGCCATTACATGCTTGTCCAGCTTCATATCGCTCTGCAATGTTACACCCAAATATTTAATCGAACTGACTGTGTCAAGCGCTACACTACTCATGGAGTGTTCAAACAGTACGGGATTCTTTTTCCTATTCATCTGCATTAATTTACATTTATCTATATTTAGAGTTAGCTGCCATTCTTTACACCAATCACAAATCCTGTCCAAGTCACCTTGTATCCTCCTACAGTCACTCAACGACGACACCTTCCCGTACACCACAGCATCATCAGTAAACAGCCACCCTATCCAAAAGATCAAAAAAATGGTTCAAATGGCTCTGAGCACTATGGGACTCAACATCTTAGGTCGTAAGTCCCCTAGAACTTAGAACTACTTAAACCTAACTAACCTAAGGACATCACACACACCCATGCCCGAGGCAGGATTCGAACCTGCGACCGTAGCAGTCCCGCGGTTCCGGACTGCAGCGCCATAACCGCTAGACCACCGCGGCCGGCCCAAAAGATCATTTATGTAGATAGAAAACAACAGCGGACCTACCACACTTCCCTGGGGCACTCCAGATGATACCCTCTCCTCCGATGAACACTCACCGTAGTATTATGATCGTTTTTGGAGGTGACTGACTCTTATTGGGGTGAAAAACTCTGCTATTTTTCCCGACGAGTACCGTCGCCGCTGTCGGCTTCGAGGTTCACGGAAAAACTGTCAAACTGAAATAAGTAACAAGAAAGTATATTTGTAGGCCATAAGGCGTTCTCAAAAATCTGGCACTGGAAATTAAAAAATTTACTCTCAATACAGGTCAGGAAACAAGAATGAGATAAATGACTCGTCTTACGTTAGACGATTCAAAAACATAAAAGTTTTTAATAGAAAATAACGGAACGATCTTGCTCTGTGAATCTCACTGACAACAATGGCGGTGTTTGTTAAATTAGTCAGACCACTTCTCGGTTCTGTTCAGGACAAAGAATATGCAATGACGACTTTTCCCATCCGCCCCTTTGACCATTCGTTCCTATACCGGTTTTACTATTAACTGGTAACCTACATAAATTAGAATGTTATATTAATTAATAACAGCAATTGCAATGTGAGACACGATTACAAATGTTTACTAAATGTTTTGAATGTCATTTTTCTTTTATTCATTGCATTGTATTACAACACTCGTAATTTGATTTTATACTTCTTGCTAGAAACACGTGATACATTTGAAGATTACCGTCTCTACTGCAATGCACGTTCACGAAACCGCGTTTCTTCCGTTTGACATTTATACTATTGCAGCCGATCTGTGATAGTTGCACACAAACGTGAATTGTTAGCACTGGAACACAAACATTTCCCCTCTCAATTCTATTAATCCTGCAGTGGTCGTTCTACTTACCACTCCGCCCCTGACGTAAGCGGCAAACTTCATCTACACAACGGCCAAATTCCCCAATGTCAATTAAAATTAACCACATCTTAAAATATTAGTGTCTATGTAAGCAATTTTACTACAGAGCAAGAAAAATACACCCGTCAGAAGCTCTTAACACTACTTAGCGTTCTGAATTCTGCTGTTAGCTGCTAGATGCATGTCGTGACACAGTACGACTGGGAACCGCGGGTGGCAATAGTACTTGATTCTGGCCGCATGCCGCCCAAGGGACGCAGTATCACAACCACGGCACTAAACTGTTCAGTGGCCACCCGAAAATTGTGGTTGCACATAACTACGCCGTTTTCAGGTCGCCACTGATCAATCTAGTGTACCAGACAATACTAAATGGCGTCGTTTATATTGCAACGAGTGTCATTGCTACAGCTTTCACACTTACGAGATCTGTTCAAAAAATTCCGGAACTTTGTCCGCAAAATTTTTCTGCTCTTACCTTTTACTTATTGTGCACGGTCTCCTCCGAAATACTCTCCTCCACAATATTGATATAACGCTTCACGCGACATTTTCCACTTCCGGAAGCAGTCTTGGTACGCCTCTTGCTGGATCGCACGAAGAGCCGTTTGTGAATTTTCTTTTATCTCGTCCTTTCAACAGGTTTTTCAACTCTGGAAAGAAAAAAAGTCGCCAGGAGACGGGTCTGGAGAGTACGGAGGCTGAGACAACAATGATTTCGCTTTTTGTGCAATAGTCGCGCGCAGAAATGAATGTGCGGATGCGTTACTGTGATACAAGAGCCACAAATTGTCTCGCCACGTTTCACGCCGTTTCCTTCTCACATTTTCTCACAGGCATCGCAACACGCCCCGGTTGTACCATCGATTAACAGTTTGTCCCTGTAAGTACCATCCTTCAAAGTCAAATAAAGCTATCAGCATGGTCTTGGCATTTGCCCTGATCTGACGAGTTTGTTTTTTTGGTCTTGGAGAACTTTTCCCGACCCACTGTGAAGATTGAACCTCGCTGTCAACATCGTCGCCATTTATGATTCTCTTAAAGAACATCTCGTTCTCATTTGCTCGAACCAAAAGCTCTTCACAGATTGCGACGTGAAGGTCTTTCTGCTCCAGACTCATGAGCTGTGGAACGAACTGGGCGGCAGCACGGGGCATTCCAAGGTGCTGTGTCAGCATTCCATGACAGGATCCAACTGAGTTGTTACGTTCTTCTGCAATCTCTCGGACAGGCAGTCTTCGACTGGCATGCACAATTTCGTTGACTTTCCAAACATGAGCGTTGTCGGTACACATCGAAGGGCGTCCTGAACGAGGGTCATCTTTAACTTCCGTCCGGCCATTTTTAAACCGTGTAAACCATTCGCAACACCGAGTACGGCTTAAACACTCGTCACCGTAAGCTTCCTGTATCAATTAGTATCTCTCTGTAAAGGTTTTCTTGATTTTGACGCAAAATGTAATGCAGACGCTAACTCTGCCATCTCGAAATTCGCCAACGGTGCGACGCAACATTCTACTCAAACACCACTCAACAATAACCAATAGACATATAACAATGGAACTTGCAGCAGTTAAACATTGAACACAGGCGTGTGCAGGGATGCCAACCGCATTTCGCTCCAACAAACCATTGGGGCGAAATTACGAATGTTCCGGAATTTTTTGAACAGACCTCTTAAATGCTTGTCGCGAAACTGATTACCGCATGAATTGATTTCAGAAGCACTGTTATTTTCGTTTTTATATGATGCGTAAATTTTTATAGGATCATAATTATCATCGAGATCAAAAAACTGTAAGTGGGTGACGTGGATGGTCATATTTATGGCAAGAGCCGAAAAGCTTCGTTAACGTCGCTTATTACTTTGTGAGATCTCTTGGAATATGAATCCGAGTGGACACACTGAACGAAACAATGTTAGATTGTAAATATCGTGACAAATTTACTATTAAAATCGTATTAAATATCATTTCCAATTGCTTCATCGGGTTTTCTTCTCACCTGCTATTCTTTTAGCAGTTTTGACACTTTTCCGCTACGGAAGTGATTTCTCTTCTGTCTAATTTTTTGTGTTTCCTTTATTTAGAGAAGTGGCCTTCTATAATTGCGTAGATCTGCGGCCAGAGTCAGTCGACATAAAAGTTTTCAGGGTTTGGTACCGCGTCATAAAGTAAAAAACTACTGCTGCTGTAGAAAAACCAACCTTTTTCTGCTGGTTTTTCTATAGCAGCAGTAGTTTCTTACATTATGACGCGGTACCAAACCCAGAAAACTTTTATGTCAAGTGGCCTTCTGTACAAAGGATGCGCTGCATTTCATAATGCCAGATATCTGCGATGTTTCGAGAATGTTCTCAGTTTTCATCGCCGCTGGAGGAAACGCGACGAGCTTCTACTGTATCGAAAAGCGTCATCTAGACCGGTCTTATGTCCTCTGTCGCATACAATTCCCACTCGGGATTCCCGCAAATTGATAGAACAGAATTACCCGTGACGTCAAAAGCATTAGTTCACTGTAACAAAAACAGTTCGCTTGTCGAACGTCGATCGGCGGACGCCGTTTGGGATTTTTCCCTGAACTGGAACTTGCGACACCAGCTTTTATCGAGGAGCTGGCGCGGCAGCGTCGTAATTCATTTGTTATTTCTCTCGACTAATTGCAAGTGGAGACTGATGCGCGCCTCATATTATGCAGATGAGTTGGATAACGAGAGCAGCAGCAGCCAAGCGAGCGAGAGCCAACCCAGCGCGTGTCGAGGCGGCCCAGCCGGTGAGCCTCGCTTACGTACCCACGTTGCGAAAGCGGCGGAGGAGGCTGCGTCGCGGCGCTAAACACCTCGGACTTGTGAGCCACATGTGGCGGCTATTATCGTATCGGGTCGCGTGCGGCCGACACATCTGCTCCGCACCTTTGTTCCTGGCTCGTGGCGCGTCACCCCTGCCTCAGCACCTTGAACGATGCGTGCGTGTCTGGCGCCATTCCCGACGTCTTGAGGCTGAGCATTATGTGGCCACAGAAGGATCTGAGACAGAGCTACACGCGCATTTACGAGGGCTAGTTATAAGGTTTCAATTATCATATAAAACAAATTAGTTACGTAATTAAATTTTTATATACAGGATGGGCCATTGATAGTGGCCGGACCAAATACCTCACGAAAAACTACAATGAACGAAACTCGTCTAGCTTGAAGGGGGAAACCAGATGTCACTATGGTTGTTTCGCTATATGGCGCTGCCATAGGTCAAACGGATATCAACTGCGTTTTTTTTTAAATAGGAACCCCCATTTTTTATTACATAATCGTGTAGTACGTCAAGAAATATGAATGTTTTTGTTGGACCATTTTTTTCGCTTTGTGATAGACGGCGCTGTAATAGCCGCACGTACGTGGTACTTGACAAGAAGAAGGGATCAGTTGGTAGGACATGTTCTGAGGCATCAAGGGATCACCAATTTAGTATTGGAGGGCAGCGTGGAGGGTAAAAATCGTAGAGGGAGACCTAGAGATGAATACACTAAGCAGATTCAGAAGGATTTAGGCTGCAGTACGAATAGGGAGATGAAGAAGCTTCCACAGGATAGAGTAGCATGGAGAGCTGCATCAAACCAGCCTCAGGACTGAAGACCACAACAACAACAACAACAACGTGGTATCACGTAACATTCCGCCAGTGCGGACAGTATTTGCTTCATGATACATTACCCGTGTTAAAATGGACCGTGTACCAATTGCGGAAAAGGTCGGTATCGAGTTGATGTATGGCTATTGTGATCAAAATGCCCAACTAGCGTGTGCTATGTATGCTGCTCGGTATCCTGGACGACATCATCGAAGTGTCCGGACCGTTTGCCGGATAGTTACGTTATTTAAGGAAACAGGAAGTGTTCAGCCACATGTGAAACGTCAACCACGACCTGCAACAAATGATGCCCAAGTAGGTGTTTTAGCTGCTGTCGCGGCTAATCCGCACGTCAGTAGCAGACAAACTGGGCGAGAATCGGGTATCTCAAAAACGTCGGTGTTGACAATGCTAAATCAACATCGACTGCACCCGTACCATATTTCTATGCACCAGGAATTGCATGGCGACGACTTTGAACGTCGTGTACAGTTCTGCCACTGGGTACAAGAGAAATTACGGGACGATCACAGATTTTTTGCACGCGTTCTATTTAGCGACGAAGCGTCATTCACCAACAGCGGAAACGTAAACCGGCATAATATGCACTATTGGGCAACGGAAAATCCACGATGGCTGCGACAAGTGGAACATCAGAGACCTTGGCGGGTTAATGTATGGTGCGGCATTATGGGAGAATTGGCCCCCAGTTTTTCGATGGCAATCTAAATGGTGCAATGTATGCAGATATCCTACGTAATGTTCTACAGATGTTACTACAAGATGTTTCACTGCATGACAGAATGGCAATGTACTTCCAACATGATGGATCTCCGGCACATAGCTTGCATGCGGTTGAAGCGGTATTGAATAGCATATTTCATGACAGGTGGATGAAGCACCATACCATGGCCCGCACGTTCACCGGATCTGACGTCCCAGGATTTGTTTCTGTGGGGAAAGTGGAAGGATTTTTGCTATCGTGATCCACCGACAACGCCTGACAACGTGCGTCAGCGCATTGTCAATGCATGAGCGAACATTACGGAAGGCGAACTACTCGCTTTTGAGAGGAATGTCGTTACACGTATTGCCAAATGCATTGCGGTTGACGGACATCATTTTGAGCATTTATTCCATTAATGTGGTATTTACTGGTAATCACGCTGTAACAGCATGCGTTCTCAGAAATGATAAGTTCACAAAGGTACATGTATCACATTAGAACAACCGAAATAAAATGTTCAAACATACCTACGTTCTGTATTTTAATTTAAAAAACCTACCTGTTAGCAACTGTACGTCAAAAATTGTGAGCCATATGTTTGTGACTATTACAGCGACATCTATCACAAAGCGATAAAAATGGTCCAACTAAAACATTCATATTTCTTTACGTACTACAGGAATATGTAATAAAGAAATGGGGGTTCCTATGTAAAGAACGCAGTTGGTATCCGTTTGACCTATGGCAGCGCCATCTAGCGGGCCAACCATAGCGCCATCTGGTTTCCCCCTTCAAGCTAGAGAAGTTTCGTTCTTTGTAGTTTTTTCGTTTGACGCTTATTTCGTGGGATGTTTGGCCCGGTCACGAACAATGGACCGCCCTGTGTATGCCGGTGGATGACTGTAGTCTTGCAACACAATGAAGTCACGGAGCCACGGGGACCTCACCCTGTACCAGGATAGCAGACACTTGCCTGGAAATAAACAAGAAATTAATTACGTAACTTTTCGAGGTGATAATTAAAACGCACTCGACTTTATCGTTCTAAGTTCTAGGGGACTGATGACCTCAGATGTTATGTCCCATAGTGTTCAGAGTCATTTGAACCATCTGAAGAACAGTAACACGTGCAAACATGTAACTCTTTTGTATAGGTTGTTCATAAGTAGCTGCCACTATTTAAGTTCCAAACCTCGTACAAAGCAGAGCAACGGCAACGATAAACAAAGCAAACATTGTATTATGTCTACAGCCACAGCTGCCGAAGTTGACATTTTGTCAGAAAGGAACCCAGAGAATTTCGCAGATCGAGAAAGAAGTGTCAGATGAAATACTAGCTTTTCTGCAAGGCGAGTCAGT